>NC_135629.1:16423750-17657500 GCF_053574225.1 Canis aureus
CCATGCTGTTGATTGATAAATGTAATAGTCTGATCACGACCCTGAATAAATGTATCTTTAAAAAAAAAAAGAAAGAAAAAGAAAATAAAGACAATTGGATTTGGCTGACAATCCAATATATAACTATTAAGTTACACATAAGAGAAAATAATAAAGATAAAATTATAGTCAAATATTAAAAAATAAAAATGATAATTTATGTAGTAAACACACACTAAAAGCAGTGGGAAACTATTTTAATAAAGTGGGAAGCAAAAGCATTATATATGATTAAAAAGATCTTTTCACAATAATGTAAATTTCAAATGAATTTACAGCATAGGAAAATCAATAAAAATAGAAATGAACAGAAATGCAATTTGACAAGGAGTAATGAAAAAACTTGTCTGGCCATATATGAAAATACTCTGTATTAAACATATATAAAAATCATTGATTGTAATATACACCATTGTTTTATGTACCACTAAAAAAAAAAGTGATTTTCTATGTCATCCTGTAAGCATCATCTCCAGTTCAGAAATGTTTACAAATGAAAAATTGTGCTAATTAGAACTGAAGAACTGCACTATTATAAAACCTCCATAATTGAAATAGCATTATACCAGACACAAAATACAAAAATAGAAATGTGACAGCCCAAAGAACCTTAAAATAAATGTTTGTAGGAATACCTTAGTAATCTACATGAAAACTTCAATTCATAATATGATATCCTAACAGAAACCTAACAAACTTATTAGAAAGATATAGAATACTCAATAAATAGTATGAAGGAAAAATATGTCTTTGCTAAAACTGTCAAGTTACTTGTTCACTGAATGTATATATTTGCTTAGGTTTAAAAATGATGTAACAGGGCAGCCCCCGTGGCCCAGCGTTTTAGCATCGCCTGCAGCCCAGGGCATGATCCTGGAGACCCTGGATCGAGTCCCACATCAGGCTCTCTGCGTGGTGCCTGCTTCTCCCTCTGCCTGTGTCTCTGCCTCTCTCTCTCTCTGTGTGTCTCTATGAATAAAGAAATAAAATCTTTAAAAAAATGATGTAACAAAGACCAAAGAAAATAAAAGTGAATATTGGATAGTTAGGACTTGGATAGTTAGGACTAATAAACTTTTGTTTTAATAAACAATGGGGAAAAATCACAAAGGAACTTTTAATTGTGTGAGAAGGTAAGATTTCTAAACATCTGGGGGCTCCTGGGTGGCTCAGTCTGTTAAACATCTGCCTTCACCTCAGGTCATGATCTTGGGGTCCCGGAATGGAGTGCCTTGTCTGGCTACCTGCTCAATAGGGAGTCTGTTTCTCAGCCTCTCTCCCTCCCTCATGATCTCGGCTTCTCTCTCTTTCTCAAAGAAATAAATGAAATCTGAAAAAAAAAAAAAAGACTTCTCAACATCAGAAGCATAAAACTAAAAGCTAAAAATTAGGTTGAACCATATGGTATCACTATTTTTGTGGGTTAACATAGCTAAGTATTGGCAACCTATAAATAAATTGGGAGTAAGTTTAAACAACATAAAAATTAAAAGTTTAATATCCTTGGTTGATTAAAAATATCTACAAATTAAGATAAATACAGTAACACACTAGTAGAAAAATAGATAAAGGACAATAGTAGTCAATTTCTAGAAGAAACAGAAATGGCCAATAACTATAAAAACATTTCAACTTAACATGTATTTTAGATAAAAAGTAATTAAAAGGGAACATACAAAGTGTTACGGTTCTCTCTGCATGTTGACATTATGGATGATTTTAATTTGTGGATTTTGGGTATCGTTTTATTTTGCTTATGCTTTTCTGTATTTTGAAAATATTCTCAAATGAGCATGAGTTGTTCATTAACATCAGGAACATATATAAATACATATAGTGATTGGGATAGAGCAGATGGTACCCAGCAGAGAGAAGAAAGCAAATGAAGACAGGAGGCTGAATGCAGAATGTTTTTGTTGGCTGAGGTTGGATTGGAAGGACAGTCACCTGCTTCTCTGAGGGCTACACTTTGACAGCACAGTGTGTATTTTAGAGACAAGTGTGCCTGAGAGGGACTTGATAGCACCTTCAACTTAGTATAACACTGAAGGCCTCAGCAGCCCATAGATAGCTAAGGATATCTAAGGAAGACAGATGAGCAAGATTGTACACCTAAAATGAGAACTCTGACCTCTTAGTGTCATAGGCCATCTTAATTTTTTCTTCATCTTTCACAGTACCTCTTATATGGATGATTTAAAGCAAGTGACATATTTTGATAATTAACTTTTTACATGGGGAAAATGAAACTTATATTAAAAGGGATGCTAAAATTACTGATCCACCACAATTCCTAATGATTCTGGTCCCCCAAATTGCAGATATTGATATGACCCTAGAGGGAGGAAAAGTATCTAGATCACTAGTTCTTAAAATGTGGTTCCCAGACTAGCAGCAGCACTGAATGGGAATCTGTTAGAAATGCAAATTCTCAAACCTTACTAATACCTACTGCATCAGAAACTGGGAGTGGGGTTCAGCAATCAGTGTTCTAAAAATCCTTTCTGGCAAAAGAACAAACAACCCAATTGAATAATGGGTGGAGATTAATATACATTTTCCCAAAGAAGACGTACAGATGACCAACAGGTACATGAAAAAATCCCCGGCATTCCTATTTAGCAGGGAAATGCAAATCAAAACCACAATAAAAAATCACCTCACAGGGGCACCTGGGTGGCTCAGTGGTTGAATGTCTGCCTTTGGCTTAGGTCATGCTCCCGGGATCCTGGGATCCAGTCCTGCATCAGACTCCCCGAGGAGCCTATTTATCCCTCCACCTATGTCTTTGCGTCATGTCTGTGTGTCTCTCATGAATAAATAAATAAAATATATTTTTAAAAGTCATCTCAGACATGTTAGAATGGCTGTCATCAAAAACCCAAAGATAAATATGGAAAGGATGAGGAAATGGAAGCCATGTACACTGTTGATAGGAATGCAAACTGGTATAGCTGCTATGAGAAACATTATAAAGATTCCTCAAAAAATTAGAAATAGCATTGTTACATGATTCAGCAATCCCATTTCTGGACATATGTCCAGTGGAAGTGAAAAAAGAATCTTGAAAAGATACCTGCACTTCCATATTCAGTGCAGCATTACTCACAATAGTCAAGGTATGGAGATAACCTAAGTATCTGTTAGTGGATGAATGGATACAGAAGATGTACGGTATGTGTGTGATAATGTGAAATACTATTTAGCCAGAGAGAGAAGGAAATACGGCCATTTGCAACAACATGGGTAGACCTTAGGGCATTATGGTAATTGAAATATATCAGACACAGAAAGACAGATACTATATGATATTACTTTTTTTTAGAATCTAAATAGTCAAACTCATAGAAACAGAGAGCAGAATGGTGGTTAACAGGGGTCAGGGGGTGGGGAAAGTTAGGAGATGTTGGTCAAAGGATGCAGACTTCCAGGTATAAAAAATCCTGGTGATTTTTTTTCACACTAAAGGGACAGATTTATTTTCAACCAATAAGCTTCTGGAATTTCAGACCAGAAATAAAAAACAGACATATATCTGTTATATAGATATATTAGTGGTGCTATATATATATCCAAAGTAATATCACATTTATTGGATTCTCTAAAGAAGCATCATTTTTCAAACAATGTTCTCCAGAGTTCTAGACAATTAAGTATTTTCTATGCCCTTAAAGCTTCAGCTTGTGGATTCACAACACATGCTAGCTTACTAAGGATGCTAATAGGTTTAGTAAATAAACCTTATTTTACCAAGATTGTTTAGCTTTTCCAGGTATCAGGAAATACCCAGTATTATCAGGTAATTGGATATTTACCTAAAAAATCTTTCTGAGCTGCTGTTCCATGAATCACCTTTTGTGAAATATTCTAGCTCTATCCTCTTCATGTCCAAGTTAGTATTATAGTAGTCAAACTTCTGAAGCTTCCTTTCTTTGGCATGGATGAGGAGGGAAAATATTTTTAAGGAATAATGGAAAATTATAATATGCCAAATATTTTATGATAAGTAACATTTATTACTGTTCTTTTCCCGTAGGGAGTATTTTCAAAATAATCATTAGTTTCATTAGCAAAATTCTCATGGGATATGAAAATCTTAGTTATTCATGTTGAATAATTCTTTCAAAAAATGTACAGCAAAAAAAGAAAAGAAATATGGGATGTGTATTCATTTAAATTTTATTGTACTTAATTTTGGAAGTAGTTGAAATCTAAACAAGTCTTAAAATTTCTTTTGCTGTAAACTTTAAGCTTGTTTCTGTGTTATGACTTTTGAAACTCTAGTCATTCTACTTGGACTGCTATTCCCTTTATCTTTCCATAGTTGGTTCCTTCTCATTATTCAGGATCTATCTTAGAGCACTTACATGAATACCCAAACTAAATTAGCTGTTTAAGGGCAGCCCGAGCTCAGCAGTTTAGCGCTGCCTTCAGTCAAGGGTGTGGTTCTGGAGACCCGGGATTGAGTCCACTTTAGGCTCCCTGCATGGAGCTTCTCCCCCTGCCTGTATCTCTGCCTCTCTCTCTGTGTCTCTCATGAGTAAATAAAATCTTAAAATTAGCTGTTTAATCCCCAGCAACACTCTTTATCAACTACGTTCACTTTACTGTTTTAGTAGAGACACAGAGAGAGAGGCAGAGACATAGGCAGAGGAGAAACAGGCTCCTCGGGGAGCCCACAAAGGACTGGATCCCAGGATCCTGGGAGCACGCCTTGAGATAATTGTCAGACGTTCAACTACTGAGCCACTCAGGTGCCCCTACCAATGACTTTTTAAAATACTTTCTTGTTTTAGAAAAGTTTTGATTGACATAAAATTGCAATAATAGTACAGAAAATTTTAGCATATCCTACATCCAATTTTCCCCATTATTAATATCTTATATTGGTTTGTTATAATTAATGAACCAATGTTAATATATCATCATTAATTGAAGTCCATACTTTTTTTCATATTTCCTTAGTTTTTATCTAATGGCCTTTCTTTGTTTCAGGGTCCCATTCAGAGTTATCACATTGCATTTTATATACAGGTCTCCTTGTGCCAATTATTTTTAAGAGCAGAAACTGTTACATCTTCTCTCTCATTTTTGCCTGTTTCCTCTCTTCCTTTTCTTTTCCATGTCTGGGCCAAAATCTGGTGGTAGCAACTGGTGCAAGTTACAAGATGCTTAGGAAGGCAACATGGCATAGCAGAAATAACACTTGAGTTGTGCTCATATCCGTGAGTTTTCTGGACAGATAATTTAATTCTGTACACATCAGTTTCTATGTTTCTAAGTTAAGAATGCTAAAACTCCTGTCTCTTTCATGAGACTGTTTCAGAAGTAAGCAGACTACTTCATGTAAAAACACTGTCTGAAAGCATTTTTTGCAAACTCTAAAGAACAATTCCAATACAAGTATTATCGTTAATGTCAAAAGTCAGAATTGTGAGGGCAAAGTGCCCAATCTTTTCTCCTGACTTCAAGGATGGAAACTACTGTTATTAATTAGATCCACAGTAAAGAGCAATAGGCAGAGTTAAGATTGAATTCCTAAGCACTTAGACAGAACTTCTAATGACATTTTATACTTCAGACCAAATTGAATAATCATTAGATATTTTACTGCCAAAATAAAATCTAAGCAGATAAAAATGTCCCTTCTGTTTAAAATTCATCATGGTGAACTGTAGAATTATATCAACAGGGCCATTTTCCATGGATAGGCTCAGTCTTGAGCCAACATGATCTTCTACATATATCAGCATTTGAAAGTGTTAGCTGTTTTCCAAGTGTAATGTTAAGTAACATAAATATTGATTTGGAAAAGCCCCTGTTGTGACTCTGAAAGTTGAAAACACTTCAAAGATGCTTGTAAATAAATTAGAAAATCAGGTGAGCCTACATCAGAATTAGTCTAATGTTTGCCTTCTTTTTTTCTCCCTTAGAGCCTGCCCTTCCTTCCTTCCTTCCTTCCTTCCTTCCTTCCTTCCTTCCTTCCTTCCTTCCTTCCTCTTCTAGGAGATATTTCTCATATCACAAATTGTGGATCCTTCATTGCATAGCAAAAAATTGGATTTGACTAAATTCTCTAAAGAGTTTGGGCTATTTATTTATTATCATGCAAGCCCATTTCATATCTTGTGAAAATACTTTCCTATGGTACTTCTGACTGTACAACCTATTCTAGTAACTAATTATAAGTATTTCTCAGATGCTCTAGAGTAGCACCATCCAATAGACTTTTCTCTGATGGTGGGTATGTCCATCTGAACTGTCCAATATGGTAGCCACTATTCCCTTGCAGCCCCTGAGCACTTGAAATGTGGCCAGTGCAAATGGAAAATTTTAAAACTTTTGAACTTTTAATTGATTTAAAGTAAAATATAAATAAGTATGTGTGGTTAGTGACTATTATAATAGATGGCACTGATCTAGAGAATTCTTTTATCTGATGCTTTTTAAAGATGAAAGGCAGTGTAGATAATTCACATTTTCATTTCATTTAAGTTTAGTTACTACATCTTGGAAACCATGTATGATAACTCTATTTTAATTCTTAAATTTCTGAAAAATCATCATAGAAAAAAACGTATAGAAAGTTTGGAGACAAGTTACCTGACTTTTAAATTGGAAAAACAGTTACATTGGCAGTTGTAGTATCTCTCCTCTTTTGTCCTCAAGTTGGTTTTGTCTAACATCTGTTGTTCTTTCATAATCTAGGCCTTGCGTGGCAGTCTAAAGCAGCCTGACATAAATCAGACAGTCACACATACAGATAACAGCACAGTGGAATAGGTGAGAAACCTTTATTTGTGGTCAAACTAGAGTTACTAGAATCCCTGGGCCTTTCTCAGTTCTTGGGACTTCTTTCTGTTTTTTAATCTGTAAGTGAGTTTGATGATAGAATGTCTTAAGGTTCTCTCTTTCCTAAGTACAGTGGCCTGATTGGCATAGTCGACTAATTCTGAATCATTAGTCCTCACTGAGGACTATAAGTATAAATCATACCATGAACAGAAATCTCACAGAGGAAGACATAGACATGGCCAACATGCATGAGAAAATGCTCTGCATCACTTGCCATCAGGGAAATACAAATCAAAACCACAATGAGATACCACCTCACACCAGGGAGAATGGGGAAAATTAACAAGGCAGGAAACAACAAATGTTGGAGAGGATGCGGAGAAAAGGGAACCCTCATACACTGTTGGTGGGAATGTGAACTGGTACAGCCACTCTGGAAAACTGTGTGGAGGTTCCTCAAAGAGTTAAAAATATACCTGCCCTACGACCCAGCAATTGCACTGTTGGGGATTTACCCCAAAGATACAAATGCAATGAAACGCCGGGACACCTGCACCCCGATGTTTATAGCAGCAATGGCCACGATAGCCAAACTGTGGAAGGAGCTTCGGTGTCCCACGAAAGAGGAATGGATAAAGAAGATGTGGTTTATGTATACAATGGAATATTACTCAGCTATTAGAAATGACAAATACCCACCATTTGCTTCAACGTGGATGGAACTGGAGGGTATTATGCTGAGTGAAGTAAGTCAGTTGGAGAAGGACAAACATTATATGTTCTCATTCATTTGGGGAATATAAATAATAGTCAAAGGGAATATAAGAGAAGGGAGAAGAAATGTGTGGGAAATATCAGAAAGGGAGACAGAACGTAAAGACTGCTAACTCTGGGAAACGAACTAGGGGTGGTAGAAGGGGAGGAGGGCGGGGGGTGGGAGTGAATGGGTGACGGGCACTGGGGGTTATTCTGTATGTTAGTAAATTGAACATCAATAAAAAAAATAAATTAAAAAAAAGTATAAATCATACTTAATCTAAATGTGGTTACCATATGTTGACAACTCACTGTGTTCCAGACCCTCTTAGAAGTATTTTTCCTGCATCATCTCCTTTTCCCCTTTAAGATTTATGTATTTATTTGTGTGTGTGTGCTAGAGAGAGAGGGAGAGAGAGGGAGTGGGGTAGTGGGGGAGGGGAAGGACAGAGAGTCTCAAGTAGACTCCTCACTGAGTACGGAACCCAACTCAGGGCTGAATCCCACGACCCTGAGATCATAATCTGAACCAAAACCAACAGTCTGATGCCTAACTGACTGAGCCACCGGAGCTCCCTGCATCACCTCTTTACAATAATCCTGAAGACAGGTAACTGCTCTCATTATCTCTATTTTTCAGATGAGGAAACATGAAGTGACTCAGAAAGTAGCAAAACAAAAGTTTGAACTCACACAGCAGAATTCCAAAGCTTTCACCCTCAACTCAATCGTTAGGCCAAACTGCTTTGTCAAAAGCCAGGTAGAGGAATTGAATTAATGCTACTCCAGCAGTTGAAGTAGTTTCCGCCCTGCAATGGACTTGACCCATTAAATCAATGGTAAATTTAATGGTTAGAATAAAATTCTTGTTAATATTTTAATAGAGAGGTTAAAAAGAACATAAGAAATGTGAAAACAAATAGATTTCCAAAGAATTCCTCTTTCCATGGCAGCAGCACCCTAGAGGTAGCAGGCTTTTTGAAAATGAGTTTCCAGTGAAGGTGTTGACATATCTTCAGAGGCCTAATTTATTCTGAATTGTTCTCAATTGCTTTCTATTTGAGAAGATGGCATCACTCCCAATGGTGCCAAAATAAGCCATATCATGAATGGTTTAGAAAATAAAGTCGATTAGATACAGAGAATTCAGCAGTGGCAAAGTGACAGTAGTAGTAATACTAGCTAACATTAATTAAAACACTTACTATGTGCAGATATTTGTTCTAAGAACTTTATATGGTTAGTTTTAAAAATGTTATTCTAGAGACGTGTTTTTAGATTTTATTTATTTACTTATTTATTTATTTTAGAGAAAAAGAGAGAGTGAGTGTGAGCAGGGGGGAAGGCAGAAGGGGAGGAAGTAGTGTGTGACCTTGAGATCATGACTTGGGTGGAAACCAAGAGTTGGATGCTTAACCGACTGAACCACCCGGGTGCCCCTAGAAACATTTCTATGAAGTTAATATTATTATTGCACATTTATTCTAGATCAGAAAATAGAAGCACAGAAAGTTTAAAATAAAGTTTAAAATAAAATAAAATCCAAGGTCAGTCAAGTGGCAAATGGTGGAACAGGAACTGAAACCCAGGCCATCCACATCCATTAGGCTGGACTTTCTTTGTCAGCCATCCTCAATTTGGGACAAGATGCCTGTGTAGGGACACAGAAGGCTGCTCTTCTACGGCCTTGATTAGCAACTGTATTCCTTTTTTGCCCCAATAAGAGCTTGCCCAAGAGAAAAGAGAGAAAAAAAATCCAATTATAAAGATGAATGAGATTCCGATCCAACCAACATGAGGTAAAGGAAACTCAGTTCTGATAGATGAAGTAATGTGCTATATATAACAGAATGCTTCAAGTTACCAGAAAACTGAATATTAACTGTCTTTTAAAATTTTTAAATAAAGCACTTTCCTGTTTCTGAATGAAAGGCAGCCAGGAAATGTGGAAAAAGGATAAGATGAGGAATTGCTCAGGTTCCTACCACAATTTTGCAACAACAACAAGAAAGTTTTGATTAAACAGTGGAGTTCAGGGACACTTGTTCTGTGTACTCAACCTTTTAAGATACTTCCTAATCATATGGAAAGGGTGAAGAACCTCTGGAAATGAAATACTAGACGCATTAATTTCTTAAGAGAAGAAAAACAAGATTTGATACATTATAATGAAGACTTCCATGAGCTATGAATGGAATTAACACACTTAATAATGTTTTAGACATTTCATTATCTTATTCTTCCTTACCTTAAGAAAAAAGCTGCACACCAGAAGACATACAGAATACCCTAATTAAAAACAAACAGTTCTAGGTTTAACAAAGTTTAATCTGACAGGTAAAGGCATCCAAAGAGTGATATAGATTTTATCAGTAGTATTCATTCAGAATAGAATCCTGAATTGAAATAAGGCATGATCATTTATTTCTTTAATGAATATATAAATACAAACCTGGAAATACGGCAAGCTCAAGAGCAATAGAAGCATAAAAATCCTAAAGATGGTTCAACACCACTTTGCTCCTATTGGATCAAGACCCCTGAGATAGATGCAGAAAACTTCAATATAAGATCCAGTTCTAGTATACAGTCAAGTTACACACTTAGTTTCCTCTTCTAGAAATTAGAGATAGAAACAATTTTTTTTACTGTCCTCATTACAGAGACCATGAGAAACAAGCAGTATTGTGCAGAAAAACTACTTTGCAAATTATAAAATAGATATTTCATTATTATATAAATACAAAAAAGAACAGGACCAGCACCTGTAGCTTCTAACAAAGTCTACATAGACCTGATATGGTGGAGGTCTTGTATTCAGTTTATTTCTTTCATGAACATCCACCCCAAAATGATCCCTATGATCCCTAATCACCTTGACCTAGACATGTTTATTTATATCTAACCTCTCTCTGAATCTTTATTTCCCCTCCTTAACCTATTTCCCTTAACCACACCCCCACCTCTCTCTCTCTCCAACCAAATGACTATATACATGGCTGAAAGAACCAGCAGTTAAGATACTTTGGAAACATAATGTTCTTATTGAAGAACAAAGATGATATTGAAGCATTTCATCTTTTAGAAAGTAAAACTCTTATAATCAAAAAATAAGTAATAGATTAAAATTTGAAGATATTAAAATATTAAGTTCAGATAACACATGATAAAAACAGATTTTCTTCTCACCAAATTAAAACCTCAAATTTGACTTACAGCTTTCAATATAAAAACTGCCTTTCAGATTGACAGTTCTATTTAATAAGTAAGCAGTTATGAAAAAGTTCATATTTTTGAAATTCACCCAAGATCCTAAATCTCAAATAGTTGCACATGTAATGTATAACAAACTGTTGCTAATTGACATAATCAAGTATAGCAATTCATAAATACTAGGTTCTGATTGGTAAAAGTCCAACTGTGAGAGAGAGTGCAAGAGCTAAAAGATCCCACCCCCCTCAACTTCCTTCCCAGGTCTCAGAGTGAACACGTTTAAATGTTTATAGCAAACAGACACAAAAGTAGCCATCTCACTTTTACTGCAAGGTCAATTAAATCCTAGTTCTCTCCATTGAGGTATTCCAACTATGCCTTGCATGACATCATGTTCATAGCAATCTTTTAATGGTAAGAGAAATTTAAACATCTGGTAAGACCAAGGTAACAAAAACTGTCATAATCAGCAGCTCTACATCAAGTTTAGGACACTGCTCAGAAGACCAACCCTTTTAGGCTCTTACACCATGTTTGTGCCAGAATGGGAACATCTCTACAATTTTCCAGACACACCACTTTTGTTGAACTCCATTAATCCAACAAGTAAAAAGGCCACCATTAACACTCTGAATGCTAATTACACAATAATGGACAAAAATCCTATTGTAGCTATCTCTGGGGTAGCTCACTCATTAGAGGGAGACTTTTGAATGTGAACTAGCTCCCTGAAGCTGTTATTTGTCATTTGGGTATCTGTAGCTAGATACACACACACATGCACACGCACACAGAGTTTATGCTAAAGTATGTTAAAGTAAGTTATAGATAACAAATAAATCAATCCGAAGCCATGGTGATTCATATAAGACTACAGTATCCATTATTACAAATAGCCTGAAATCTTCTAAGTATCTTAGTCAACTGTCATAGCTTTCTCCTTGCTTGCTATTTTTGAAAAGCACCTGGATTGTTGACAGCCAGCTTACTCAAGGTACTTGCACGTATTTTATTATTTGATTTCTTTAATAATAACCCTATGAGATTATAATCTGAATTTTACAGATTAGTGAATTGAGATACAAATAAACACACAAAACCACATAGCTAGTACATGGCAGATCTGTATTTGAATCCATGCAATTGTTCCAGAATCTATGCTCTTAAAAGCTATTTTATATTGCCTTTGTTATATGTTGACTCAGATTTTTAGATGAAGACCTTGTTTTTACTGAATCTCATTAATCAGCTGAAGTAAGTAGGTTTGGAGGGTTTTTGAGATTAAATGAGTTTAAAATTGGATAGAATATTATACACTCTCACCTGGATGAGGAGATGAAGTGATTCTATGTTTCCATTAATAAATAAACAGGACTTATTCTGGTTTGGATGCTTTCTCCTACCTTCCTTCTGCAGATTCAGGAGAATATGGCCATAATTTTCATCTCTCTTCTGGACTTGGATTCAGCAGATGGGGCATCCCAATAATCTTGTGTAATGATAACACAATTACTCCACAATGGTTTAAACAAATTAACAAGAGTACTTTCGTTTAGAGGTCTAAGTCCAAATGGCTATTATTTCTGAGTATTTTGTTCTTAATGCATTATGGACAGATTGGAACCATTTTTTTCTTAAGGTGTTAAAGGCAAATCAGAGCAGCCAAGATGTGCACTATTATGTTGGCGTAAGCATTCGGTTTATTCAGTAGATGGCACTCTTTCCTTCTATCTACAAACTTAAAACAAAGCCCTAATACAATCTTGGGGAAACTGTTATTGGGGCCATTTTTCTAAAAACAATGTGAAATAGATGCCAGGGACAACTGTATCATACTCAGACTTTTTTTTTCTTTTCCCTTAAGAAATAGCATTGCTAAATTCTAAAAAGTAGTACATTTACCACATTGTCTCTAAAATCCAACCAATTCATCTGACTCTATGTTTTTCTAGTTTATAACATTATAGAATATATAAGACATATTTCACTTCCAAATATCTGATGCAGTTATTAAATATATAATAATATGTTGAGAGCTTGTGAGTAGCAAAACAATTTCAGTAACATCAAATTCTAGTATGAAAATTGGACTATTTTCTTTCTGTTCCTTGCTATTTTATACATCCATAAATGGTCATCTTTTGTTTTTGAGTTACATAAGAATAATATCTTTGGTAACAATAGTCACTATTAATTAATGATAATCTAATCATTGTGTTCTGCATGGCCAGGTCAAGCATTTCTTATATAAGACTTATAATTTATAACATCTTGCATGTTGGTGGAGTTTAAATATTACTTATGTGTGGCCTTTGACCACCAGCAGCAGCACTGTTTGGAAGATAATATGTGAGCAAATTTGAGGCCCCACCAACTCCTTCTGAATTTCTAGGAATAGAATCAGGAATTTACATTAACAAGCTACCCAGGTGATTCTCAAGCATACCAGAGTTTGAGAAGCACTGCAATGATTTAATGAAGCCAATTAGCATTAATTGGTGAGACACACCAGGGTAAAGACACATTTCTCTGTAGGAGAAATGCCCACACCTTTACTTTATACTTTGTCTTAGTTTCACCTAAAGTTTTCACCTAAAGATTGGGATTAAAGTACCAAACATAAAATGTTCCTGATATCCATTTTGTGAGTGAATGAAATTAAGAGTCACTTCCTTTTTAGTATACTCTTAAGTAGATATGTGACTGTGATACGCATAAACCAAAGGATCTTGCATTTTGTATATAAAGCTTTCTTCCTTACTTCCCTCCTTTCCTTTCCCTTCTCTTCTTTTGTTCTAAATTTAGAGCATATAATCTACACAAAATAAATGAAGATTATTTAAACAATTATTATTTCTAATTTCTGTGGAGAAATTTTTTTTCCATTTGCCACATCTGATCTAACTAAACAAGTCCACCAAAGTTTATAATTTTACTGAACAATAGTGCATTGGATAACTATAAAAAATCTTGTTTGATTCTAAGTCCTTCAAATACAGAATTAATTTAGAAGCAGTGATAATATATGAGCAGATTTTTTCCTATACTTGCGATCAGATGGAATCATCAGTACAAATTTATGGAGCACCTACTAGGTCATAGTATGGTTTTAGATATTATGAAGAAGGCACTTTGAGCTTAGTTCTTGTCCTATTGCATAATCCTTTCTTGTAATTTATATACAGGGCTCTCAAAGGTATTTGTTCATTTCCACCTTCAATAGAGCAAAAGATCACGGGAGCTTTCCAGTGAAAAAGAGGCTCATGGGTAGCCCAGAACCAGAGAATTAAAAAAAAAGAAACTGCCGTAAATTTGTTGCTTGCAACATATAGGAATCTTCCTTCATACCCCAATGAAATAAGAGTCTGTGGTTCTATGTGTTTTGAATATAAATTAAATCTATAAAGGTAAACATACCCACGTATTTTTATTATGCTTACCTTGATAGTATATTGGGAGATGCTGAAATAGCAGAAATTCATAGGACATACAATGTCCATCCAGTAAAATCTGGGACATTGCACATATACTTGTTTAAGAAACAGGATTTAATAACTTCTGTTTTGAACTACAATGTATTATAATGTTTTAAAGTTTGATTGTGGGGAATGGTGTGCTGAAAGTCCTGTTAGTGATAACATGTAACACTACTTGTTATGAGATTAATATAAAATATCATAAACTAAATTGATAATGATGCATTTATAACTTGATACATAACAATACATTAGTGAAGAAGCAAGACTAGAAACATCAACTAATTCAAGACAATAGTATAATGATAAAGCAAAGTCCGAATTGCTAGAATTCCAGCTTTCCTTATTCAGAATGTTCCCAAGCATCATGTTGCAGAATACTGAATGAGAGTCTTCAATAAGCTCTAGTAATACATCAATTTTAGTTTAAGAATACCAACTCTCGGGCAGCCCAGGTGGCTCAGCGGTTTAGCGCCTGCCTTCAGCCCAGGGCTTAATCGTGAAGACCCAGATGGAGGCCCATGTCGGGCTCCCTGCATGGAGCCTGCTTCTCCCTCTGCCTGTGTCTCTGTCTGTCTTTCTGTCTGTCTCTCTGTGTCTCTCATGAATAAATAAATAAAATCTTAAAAAAAAAAGAATACCAAATCTTGGTTACATTTAATAGCACATTTATTAGGTCAATGGTAAGAACTCCCTAGTTCTATTGCATAAAAGTGAAAAATCAATGGAACTATACATAATTTAACTATAATAACTGAGGGAAAGACTTACATCTTTTACATCATTTCAAAGCCCCATAAGAGAACTGTGTATTTTAGAATAGATCTATTGAAGGAGATGAGATATAAACACTACCACCAAAACTCACCAGAATTACATAATAACGATGACAGTAGAAAGGATGTCTCTATGTAGTATGTGTGTAAGATCAAATGATAATAGATATAATGCATATTAATAAGAATTCAACCCAAGATGTGTGTGTTTAAAATAGGCCTTGAATTGCATTAAACAACTGGAAAATAAAAGAGGAAGAAAGAATCTCAATGGGTAAATATTATGTTCAATGGGTAAAGTTCAAGGAATATCCAATTACTACATTTGAACAATTTGTTCATCTTCAAAATTGCAAAATATGAAGATATATTATAAATACCATGTTTACTGGGGTAAACCACAAATCACAAAGTTACATGGTATTTTTTCTAAAACCAAGCAAAATATTTTCAATGATTTTGTATCCTACTACCATTGAAAAATTCTATGCTTGTATGATAGTGGCGAAGCATTCTTAAGATTGTCTAGTTTGGGTATTTCATTATGTTTTTAATAGTGGAGAACATTACTGAGTTGACAAAGGCAATAAACTCTATACAGTGAAAAATGAGCCAATATTGTCAGATTAATTAGGGGAGAATGATATTGGGGGAATCTTGGAGAAGGGATGGGTAAATGTTTATGCTATTCAGTCCTCCAGATGATACTGCCTTTCATTAATCTTTATATTACATTGATTACAAAAACTCACTGAAGGCTCACTGGTATTAATTACTAGGAAACCAAGAAACATAACCAAACTGAAAACAGTAAAGATTTCTAAGTTAGGTCACTATAAAATATCCCTCAGCCTTCAACTGAACTTTTGTTTTCTTGTAGTAGATATCTTATAATTTGTGCTTATTAATTAATTTGTCCCTCCTTCCTTTCCTTCCTTCCTTTATATATATGTATGCATGAGTGTATGTATCCTAAACATTAGAGTTCTATCACCCTCTTTTCCAAAAGCTTCAGAGATTACTACTAACCACTATCTTATAAGTGAATTCCTATCAAATGCTCTGGAGATTATGTGAAAAATGCAGATTCTGATTCTCTGGTAGGTCTCCAATAGGGTCTGAGATTTTTTTTTTTTTTTTGCACCTTCCTTTTTTTTTTTTTTTTTTTTTTAAAGATTTTGTTTGTTTGAGAGAAAGAACAAACAAGGGAAGGAGCAGAGAGAGAGGAAGAAGCAAACTCCCCACTGAACAGGGGGCCCAACATGACTCGATCTCAAGACCCTGAGATCAAGACTTGAGCCTGAGCTGGAGGCAGACGCTTAACTGACTGAGCCAATCAGGTCCCTTGAGATTTTTTTTTTCCCCCTAACCAATTGATGTGGTTGGTGCTGTTATGTAGACTACACTTTGAGTAGCAAAACTCTGGGCCACTAGGGATTAGCATGTATGACTAGCACAGCTGCCCCATCCATGCTTGTCAGCCTCTGGTCCTTTTGTGTTTTTGAGCGGGAGGAGATTTTCCTTACTTTCCTGCCAGTTCATGTATGCACTTAAAAGATGTTTCAGTTTTTTTAAAAAAATCAAGCAGGAGTAAGGGTTTTCTAAGAAAGATTTTTAAAGAATGAGTTTGAAAACATGCTTATTGTTTTAGACTTTGCATATAGATATAGGTGTGTAGACTTTGAGTTTGTGTGTTTGGTTTAGACCTTTGGATGGGTTTACTATAAAAAAACTGTCACAAGTTATATATGACTTCACATTGGTGTCAGTAGAAATTTTAAAATTTGATTTCTATTCTTTTGATTGTCCACAGAGAAAAGTCTGGAAAACAGCAGGCAGTTAAAAATACCTTTTCAGAGTTGTTAAGATCTTGTAACTGGGAATCAGAAATACATGGATTCCAGATAAGTCCTGCTATGTTAAAGCTGTGTGGCTTTAGGAAAAATACTTTTCTAAGCCTTAGTTTGGTTTTTCAGTTTTTCTGTTAAATACGTTTAAAGGAATACTTACCTTAGAGGTCAGTTTTAAGAATTTAGTGATATAGTCAGGCTCTAATATTACTAATGTTTAAACATTTATCTTTTTTAAGACACATAGTAAAGCTTACAATAAAGAACTATTGTGATTATACTAAAGAATAATTAAGATCATTCTTCCTTAAAAGACAAATGAAAATCCTCCTCAAAATTATAATTTGAATAATGATTTCAGAATTACCCATTATATTCATATTCTAGAACTGTGTTGTCCCATATAGCATCCATGAGCCACATGTGGCCATTTAAATTTAATTTTAAAGATTAAATTAAAAATTGAATTTCTCATGCACACTAGCCACATCTCAAGTACCGAATAGCCACATATGGCCAGTGAATAATGATTAGAAGGTTTTCATCATTGAGGAAAGTTCTGTCAGATGAATATGTTCTAGACCATATATAAAAATATTAAGTTGACAAATATAGGACACAAAAAGGCAACTATATTTAAATACAATTTAATTACTGTTTTCCAATTTTCTCCCTGAAATGACTAATTTGTTTTGTTGTTGTTATTCTTATTATTATTGTTGTTATTTGTTTGTTGTTAAAGGAACTCAGTGATTGGGGTTACAAAAAGAAAGCATAAAAAATAAAGAGCTTGAAAAAATAAATAAAACATCTGTCATTCCTTCAGAAATAAAACTAAGCTGGGGTTTCTATACTGCCCTCTAGTTTTCCTTAAGTCATTCTTTTTCCTTAGAAATGGTGACTTCAGGGGACGCAAGATATGTATCACTTGGTTACTGGACCACAAATCAACCAACATATTTATAACACTGAGTAAACAACCTTACAGCAAGATACTCAACTGGATAGTCAGAAAAGGACAAAAAATAAAAAACATAATCTAAAACCTAATTGTGGGGAAATTTCTAAAGCCTGCGATGCAGTATGAGGTGGCAGTGAGTAAAGGAAGGATTCTTGGTTGTGTTTCTAGAAAAATAGGAAATAAATAAAATTCAGGACATCATTACCAATTTGACCTGACCTAGAGGAAGTATTGGATTGGTCATTAGACATTATAGAATTCCTTAAGGAAAAGAAAATAGATTTGGAAAATATACAGTTTAGGAAATACTATGAAGGTGACTATTTCAGAGATTTAGTAGGTTGAAAAGAAAGGCTAAAGAAATGAATCTTATTCTCACAGGAAAACAGTACACTTTGTGATGATTTAATTAAGCATTTAAAATGGGAAAGGGGCTGGATTAATAAAATTGATCTTTAGATCATATTCACACTGGGACAAAACATAGCTGTTAAAAGGAGGAAAAGACATGTTATAGTATATTAAAGAAAATACTGCAGAGTAACTAGATTTGGACACAGTAAGTTTATAAGATAACAGCATTGGAACAATTCCAACTGCCCGATGTAATCATAATGACTATTTGATCGGCAACAATATCAATAATGTAGTCAAATAATCTTCAGTTTCCTACTACATACAGATGCATTCCTCAACTTAATCTAATTCACATCTCCCCCAAAGATTGCTTTATCAAATGATGTACTTGCAATAGCATAAAAGCTGGAATTTATTATTTTGGTGCTATCTAGCTATATTCAAATATTCATTAATTTGAAAAGAATGAAACTAGCAACTATAGGATATCCTGTGTGTGCTAATTTATTTTTAATTTCAAACAGTTAATTAGTGGTAGAAAGTTTATAGGTTGCGAATGAGTTAATTGAAAACTGAACACCATGTTCCTGGAACACAGTAGGTGCCCAATAAATATGGTGAATCGATCAATCATCACTGCTACTGTATTAAGACTTTCTGTTCATATATCATGGGAAACATAGCAGAGACTAAAGAGCACAGATGTGTTTTTCCACAAAGTCTTCATTTCAAAAAAGTTAGCTAACAAGCTACAGAATTAGCAGGGTTCTTCACAATTTGTTAAGCATACATACAGCTTAAAGGAAATTGGGTTAAAGTTTTGAATTCTATTTCATGAGAAGAACTGAATCTTAAAGGAAATGGAGTTAACGTTTTGAATTCTATTTCATGAGAAGAACTGAGTTTGTAACAATTGTGGTTCTTCTTAGAACTATACCATTTTTTAAAACACCTTTAAGTTGGGACCAGTGCAAAGTCTCATTCATCTTTACAGCTAGATATTCCTTCCTTCATTTGTTACACACAATAAGTGCTTATGATACATGCCTGTTTAATTGAAAAAAGGGGCATTACACAATGTTTCTGAAAGCCATTGTACACCAAGCCTGCCATTTTGACATGCTAATCCATTTTAAGTATGGAAATGTATTATTAAATAATCTTCATGTGTCTCTAAAGGGGAAACTATCTGAGACTTAGACATAATTATGCACAAACTTCCCTTGACAAACAAAATTATTTTCCACGATTAAGTTAAATCAGGAGATCTTATGGAAAAAAAAATAGCTCAACACAAGTCATCTGTCAAGGCTCCTGACATACTTGCTCTATTTTATTTTGTATATTTATATCTCTTCTTATGAGTAAACAGAAATAACCATTGTGAAAGATTCTCTGTCTGTCACTTTTAATCAGTGAACGTCCCAAGTGAATATTCTCATTTTTAGAAGGGATCCAAAGATTGAAGAAGTGTTGATCTCTCCTCTTGATCAAACATGCAGATACTCAGTTCAATTCACTACTACTTCATGAGGTATTTCTAACAAAGACCATCTGTTTTATAATTTGCAACAAATATTTATTACTGCTCTCATTAACCTACTGAAATCAAGAAAATGTCATGGGTTTCATTTTCTGTCTGACTTCGTTCATTAGTGGGCATACTGTCCTGTATAAATGCAAAGATAAAGTGCTTTTCAAATTCTACTTTACATTAAGAAAATAATATCATCCTTGCAGTTGAAACATTTTAATAGTTGGAGAGGAAACTCTATATTCTGATTTTTTTAAACAAATGAAATTTCCTTAGAAAGGAGTATTTAATGAGATTTACTATCATTTTTTTCACCAGTAGCAAAATGATTTTGAAATGGTCTTGATGACTTATAATATAATATTAAGGAAATGTTTTATTTTTCTTGAGCTCTTATACCATCAAAATTTAAAGGCCTTTTAATAATTCCATTAACTTTCTATTTTTCACATGCTATAAAACTTTTTATTTACCAGGACAATAACAAAAAAGATTCAAAGTATTTGAAAAATTACTGGGGAGATTTGTGTGAGAAAAGTATTGTTACATTATACGGTCTCATTCATTTGGGGAATATAAATAATAGTGAAAGGGAATAGAAGGGAAGGGAGAAGAAATGGGTAGGAAATATCAGAAAGGGAGACAGAACATGAAGACTCCTAACTCTGGGAAACGAACTGGGGTGGTGGAAGGCGAGGAGGGCGGGGGGTGGGGGTGAATGGGTGACGGGCACAGAGGGGGGCACTTGACGGGATGAGCACTGGGTGTTATTCTGTATGTTGGCAAATTGAACACCAATAAAAAATAAATTTATTATTAAAAAAAAATAAGAAAAGGTATAAGGTGAGTATTGTTTTCCATGGCTAGAAGAAAGTGTGCTGGGTGAAGGTGTTTGTATAGAAATGATCTGAAATCTGATCTGGAAGGAGAAGGCTGGTTGAGCCATCAGAAGTATTTTAATGGAACATTTGAGCCTTTCACAATGGTGCACTACTGTGTCTTCCCAGTTTATTTTGATCTTGAGCCCATGCATCTGCACTTCCCATACTAACAAAGCACATAATAATTCTTCCAATACTCTTATCTCCTTTAGTTATATTGGTTGATGAGTCAAATTGCTGGTGCTGATAATGTAAACAAAAATATTAGGAGATGGTTACATATTCAATAACACATTGCTCGGAAAGAATTACCTTAGATTCTGGGAACAGTGCTGTATAAGTGAGAGGACCAAATGAAAAAACAATGTTTTAAAATTTGGTGTTCCTTCCATAAAACGCCAGTTTTGATGATACACTGAATGGGCATTTAAAATGCCATTTATTGTCATTTTTCCAACATCCCAAATGCCTTTCAAATGCTTTTTTTTTCAGTTTTCCAATTGTTTATATACTATACGTGGGATACTATTATAAAATCAAATTTTTAAAAATGCTATTAATGGACAGGCTGGGTGGCTCAGTGGTTTAGCACTGCCTTCAGCCCAGGGCCTGATCCTGGGGACCTGGGATCAAGTCCCATGTCAGGCTCCCTGCATGGAGCCTGCTTCTCCCTCTGCTTGTGTCTCTGCCTCTCTCTCTCTCTCTTTCTCTTTCTCTCTCTGTGTCACAAATAAATAAAATCGTAAAAAAATAAAAAAAATAAAAATGCTATTAATTTTATTTCACAGTTTAAAAGCCTCTCCCCCAAAACGATCAAAATTTAAAATGTGTTTATTGTAACTGTTTAAGTGAGGAAATAAACATAAATTCTTGACCCCTGTAAAGGCAAATTTGCCGGGTGGCTAAATGGCAACTTGAAGTTTTCAGAAATAGTATGGTTAACTTTATTTTGAGATAAAACAACTAGAAACATGGATTCTGGAAACTTCTATAAGGCACTTTCCATACACTGAATAATAGTGAATTGTCGCTTGACGCACTGAGTAGATCAGTGTGTCCTGGGTTGGCCTCATAAACTAGATCACTTTCTACTAGAGCTGCTCAAATCTCCCACAAGCAAAGCGCTTTGGCATGAGCCCTGACACAGACCTTCCTGACTATGGAGAGACTATTTCATTCTGCACACCATGGCAGCAAGTTCTATATATAGACCACAGGCTTGCTAGAAAGAATTCTGCATTAATCAAGTACATAAGAAGCTATTCAATGCCATCTGATCTTTCATCTTATGCTTCTCTTCAGTAATGCCAAAATAAAAGGTCAAAATGGAACATCATAAAGTCAGAAATAGAAGTTTTTCTTTCCCAACACTGACATGAAGGTGTTTGCACACAGGGCATGGTCTAGCAATACCATCTCGGTGATTGACATGCTTTTTAAGTTTTTAACTTGCTTTTGCACTGGGCCATTTATTAATTGTATCTGCATACTTCTACCCTACTGCCAGGCCCTACAAGGGCCTTTCATAAACCCAGCAGATCAGAATTGATGCACTTTCTAGGCACAATCTGTCTTTTTCTTGTTTCTTTCTTTTATTTTCTCCTCTTATTTTTTAAGAGTAGACAAATGTGACTTGGTAAATTCAACATTCATACTTGAAATTATTCCTGAGAGAATCCTGATATGTAGCAATCTGTTATTTTGTTGAGGTTCAAGTCTGAATCATTCTAATAATTCCTTACAAGGCTGATGATCAAAGCCAGTCATTCATCCAGTACCAAAACTGGTCAACAGCCTTAAAACAATGTCTCACTTCAGCAGTGTTGGTTATCTTTCCCACTGCCTCTCAAGATGACACTCTTTCTTTCTTTTTCAGGTTCATCCAATGAAATATAAAACACTGAAAACTCAAATGGCAGCAAACTAGAGACATGATGTTACACACTGTGGAAAACACATGTGACTCTCTATGGGTCCGTGATTCGGGAGAAACTTCCCTCTGTTGGCAAATTTCGGGATTATGGGAAGGATCAGGGCATATTCTTTGTAAACTTCGACAAGCTGCTCTCTCTCATTTGCATCTTCAATTCTTGTTAGAATTATTCCCTGTGTGCAAAATGCTTCCTCTCTGTTTATTTCTTTTGTTTTGCTTCTTTCTTTACTGTAATAAAACAAGCACAAGTTTTCAAGCACAAGTAAAGCATGAATACAGTCTTGCTTTAAAATATTTAAATAATACATCATTGTAAAAACAATGTCAAGGTTCCCATCATCACCTCCTCACTCCTACTTTGTTCTCCAGAAGTAACCACTTACCTATATTGCGAGTATCCTTTCAGAATGCTTACTACTTAGTTACATAAATAGATTTACTCATATGTACATAGATCTTTTCATTTATTTTTATTTTTGTTACATAAATTGGATTATAGTAGAATGTAAGTTCCATGAGAGCAGGGACTTTGTTGGCTCTTTGATATATCCAGAAGTTGGAGAAGTTCTTGGTACCTAGTAAGCACTTAAATATTTGTTGGGTGAATAAAACGTGCCTTTTCAGCTTAATATGTCATGGTAACTATCCCAAGTCAGCACCTAGATTTGGGTCCATCTTATTTTTTTTTTCATACATATGCACAGAATTATACAATGCAGGTATAAGTAAATTATTTAACCACTCTAAATCCTTTTTATTTAGAGGTTAAAGTATCTCCTTTACATGAATCCCTGTCTATGCACAATGACTTCTCATTGGATCTGGTAATAGTCATTTTGCCTCTCATTCACATTCTCTCTTTTGGCATTATTAGATCCTTGAAAGTTTCTGCCTTAGATTATGTGTTTCTAAAGGGCAGAGATTTTTCCATTCACGTCTCTGATAGAACAGCTACAACAATGTTTCAAACAAATGTAGACTTAAGGCTATAAAGCATATTGACAAATACCTACATAGTCACTGACTAATGTCTGTAGGAAAAGTTGTACCTAACATATATTTGGTGGGGAAGATTACAAACTATGATTTATTATTATAATTGTTAATCAAATGGCTTAGAATGAAGTCAACAATAGCCATTGAACATATCTGCAGACCTAGAACAAAGTGGGCAGATAACTGGAATTGTCTTTAACACTATTTTTTAAAATATTAATTAATCCTGTCCACATACTGCTTTTCTCACATTGGAATGTTGATATGAAGTGTCTCAGATGATAAATGTTGGCCTTGTATTTATAAATTGCTTACTGGGCATTTTTAAGACATCCCAAATAATGCTCACCCATATCTGTTAAATTTTGTGAAAATCAGCATTTTGTCTCAAATTGCATTCAAATTAAATAGAAAAGTATGATGATGTGAACTGGGGAAAAGTTTGAGCCTTTCCTACAATGACATAACAATTGTTAAGCCAAGCGACTGTTTTTTATTCTTGAATGAGCTTAAACAATGATATATCCACACCAAAAACAATATTTTTATCCCCAGGTAAGTGATTGTTTCTGTCTAATAATCTCAAAATATTGCCTTGGTTGTAATTGTCTTCTTGACATAAAAATGATTGAAAACAAGCCAATAAAATTTGTTGCTGAAAATGGAAAACATTAAATTAGGCCCCGACTTTCAGTAAAATAGAACCATATGGTACATTTAATTATAAGTTGAGGAGATATTTGAAGTTTTAATTTAAATGTTTTACTTACAATTAGCTCAACTCTTTTTTTAAAATAAATTTATTTTTTATTGGTGTTCAATTTACCAACATGCAGAATAACACCCAGTGCTCATCCCGTCAAGTGCCACCCTCAGTGCCCGTCACCCATTCACCCCCACTCCCCGCCCTCCTCGCCTTCCACCACCCTTAGTTCATTTCCCAGAGTTAGGAGTCTTTATGTTCTGTCTCCCTTCCTGATATTTCCCACACATTTCTTCTCCCTTCCCTTATATTCTCAACTCTTCTGGCCAGATAACTAACATCAAGCCATAGCACCTCATACAGAAAAACAACAATTCAAAAGATAAAATAAAAAACTGACAAGTCTTGTACTTGTTCTGCACATCAAAAAGATGTCAAACTTAAAAAGTTCAACAAATGGGGTCAACTCATAATGAATTCTATTTCTCTTTTTCTCTCACAATGTATGTTGATTATGTAGTTTGTGTTGTTTCTTTGCTTTACTTTGTCAATCACAGGGATCTATCATGAAATCAGAGCCTTGGGCACAAATGCTTGTTCTGACAATTCATTTGTTCATTTATTTATCCATTCGTTAATCACCTGACAAATATTGAATGCCTATTGTGTGCCAGGTACCAAGCTAGACACTATGAGGACAAAATGGTGAGCAAAAATTGGCAAGAACCCCATACTTCTGGAGTTTAGAGTTCGATTACTAGGAATTGATTAGCCTTTGTCAAATTATTTACCATCTCTAAGCCTCAGTTTCTTTATCTGTAAACTGCAAAAATGGTATCTACTTCAAAGAATTATTGCAAGGTTTAAAGAGAATAATGATATATGTCAAGATATAGCTTAGTGCCTTTCACAAAAGAGATACTAAAAACTGCCAGCTACATGCCCTAACCCTTGCTCACCCTATTCCTTGAATGAACAGAGACCTTTAATCACACTAAGCTAGCATCCTCAGAAAGCACTGCTGTATTGCACAGCTTCAGGGTGGCATGTGCTCTGCAGACATAACCCTCTTGCCAGGACAATGAAGATTGATGAGTAGAGGAGGGGGGAGGCCTGAATGTGGGGCTCCATCAGGCACTTGATGGATCCTATGATTCCTACACCTCTCATTTTGCTTGGTTTGAGGCAAGAGGAACAGGGCCAGGAACAGCTGAGCAAACAAAGTAATCTAGATCATACTTGTGGTAATGGTGACAAACTCTCAGAAATAACATCAATCATTTCAGGCGATGACTGTCTTCTCAGACTGTGTTCACATGGACTAGAGAAGGGAAAAAATAAGTCTGCCGGTCAATACTCTAGAGTAAAAGCTTTTTTCAACAGGGATGGCTTCATTGTTCTCTTATTACTCACTGTATTTTATCCCCAGTATTCACTCTTTTTGTTCTACCTTCACTTTTCAGCATCATAAAGCTGACAGAGTAGACCGTGAAACCTATTCATCGTGTGACCTGTCCAATGAATTACGTTTATTCCCAAATTCTGAAAGGGCTTCTGAACAAACACAGGTGGAGTCAGCATTTCTCTCATTACATCACCAAATGGTGAAAACCTTGGGTTTCATATGAAAAAAGTACACTTCAGCAACTTGAGGAAACATCTCACCTCCAAAGAATTCAGTCAAGGGTGCTGCCCCCAACGGAGATTAATTAGTATTATATTCCCTGCTTGTTTTGTCCTAACACCTAAAGGAGAATTTTCACCTTATCCCTCTAGGCAGCTGATACATACCCTGGTGGCAGAGCAATTGCTGCTGTTGCCGCCTACTGCTTTTTTCCTGGTTTAACAACACTAGTACTTTATTATTCACAGCATCATTAATTAATTAATAAGACAGTTGGTGATGATACTAAGGAAGCTGGACCCATTTCAGTTTAGATCGACACTACTCAAGACATTGGCACAATTGATGTTTGTTCAGAAATAGTAGAGGATGGCAGGGAATCTGGGAGAGAATAATGGATGGGTAATTTGGACCCAACTAATTAGAAAATCATCATAATTTGGATAGGGAGTAAGCTAGTATTCATCTTTTTACAAGTATAAAAATGATTTCTGAAGCAGTGCCATAAGGCAATGATTCTCAGTGGGGATAGGGAGCTATAGCAGAATCTGTTACCAAGAAGCATGCCAGGTTTGAAAAAGTATATTCACTATACCTATTTCTTACATAAGCCTGAAAGGAAAGCTGGATAAAACTCCTTGACTGGGAGAGAGGGAATATATAGAATATGGAGTGAGAAATCAATGTAGGAGGCATGTAGAGTGGGAACAAAAAGCCAAGAAATACTTTAAAAATATAAATTAAATATTTGGAAGAGTATTTAACTTATTCATGAAACAAACAATTTTCAAGAACTTCAGCATATAGTATATATTTTTAAAAGTCCTGGTTGCCATGGATTTTAATAACTGGTATAGCAAAATCTCCTTTTTTAATTTTTTATGACTTTTAAGCCTAATTGGAGAAAGTACTGTGGTGCAACCGACAGGGTGGTACCAAGATATACTGGCTTTGTTGCTATGCTGCAGTTAGATTCAGTGAACATTTTGAGAGCATATTGAGTATGTGTTCTAGGAACTATGAGAGCTCACTTCTTCCTTGAACCTGTTTCCTCACTGTAGGTTCCAGTTACTAGTGCTGTGTATCAAGCCACCTCCAAACTTACTGACATAAAATACTCTGGTATCCTGCTCATAGATATAGGTAGGAGATTGAACAGGACATAGCCCATATTACTTGTTTCTGTACAATAATGACTAGGGCCTCAGCTGGGTAGCCTGAAAGGCTGGGATGGCTTGAACACTCAGGATAGGAATTATCTGGAGGTGTCTTTACTCATATGTCTGGTTGTTGATCAGCTGCTGACTGGGCTGTCAGCTGGGCTGTTGGCCACAACACCTACATATTGCCTCTCTACTTGGCCTCTTTGTGTGGGCTAGTTTGGGTTTCTTCACAGAATCACAGCTGAGTTCTAAGAGCAAGTGTCCCAAAAGAGCTAGGGGGAAGCTAGCCTTGAAAGATTTTTGGGATTACCTTCACCGAAGCCACACAAGCCCGCTGGGATTCAAGAGGTGGGAACATGAACCCCATCTCTCGATAGAGGGATGTCAAAGTCACATTATAATAGCAGCTTCTGGGATGGTAGATGTTGTTGGCAGCAGCACTGGAAAATTCAGTCCTCCATACTTCAGTTAAACAGATGGATGCTGATGACTTGCTAAAGAAAAGTTCTGATTTCCAAACAAACAGCAAGGTCAAAGGATCTAGTGGTTTTCTAGCAGCTGTAATATCATAGGGAATGTTGTATTTTCTTCAAAAGACACTATGAGTCTCTTCTTCCCCAACCCTCAGGAGGTGACTGGTTTTGTTTGGTGAATACTTTGAGTAGCTTCTTCAGTTGGTGGAGAGTAAGGCCTCCAAATACATCTCTTGGTAATTGTCTTGCTTAGGGAGAAATCACCCTGAGATTTGCTAGGATTTTATCCTCCCCCTACTGTTTATTACCTGCATGTCCTTGGACAAATGACTTAATCTTTCTTTGCCTCAGTTTCCCTACCTATAAAACAGGATATAATAATTCTTAGTAGAGTTGTTTTGAAAATAAAAAGGGGTAATTAGCACCATGCTTAGAATACATCAAGCACTCAATAAAAGACTGCTGTTATTATATTATTTATAATTTTGAGAGTAGTATGTTGGGAATCATGAAAGGGGTTTATGGCAGAAGGAAACTGGAGGAAAATGTTTAAAGAGCATTTTAAAAAAAGATTTGTTACATATATGTGCATATATATATATATATTTATATATATATATATATGGAGAGAGAGAGAGAGAGAGAGAGAGAGAGAGTGCATGTGGGTGTGCAGGTGCATGAACATGGGAAGGGGCAGAGGGAGAGAGGCAGACTCCCCCTGAGCTTGAGCCCACAGAGGTCTCGATCTCAGGACCCTGAGATCATGGCCTGAGACCTGAGCTGAAATCAAGAGTCTGACACTCAACCAACTGAGCTACCCAAGTGCCCCTAGAGAGTATTTTAATGCAGTGTGGCCAGTGGGTGTTCAAGAGTAAGCATCTTCCCCATCTCCACTTAAAATTTTCAATGAAACTACTGTTTCCCATTTATGTGCTGTGTGGTTGCATGTATCTTGAGGCTGCAATAGAGGTGCAGAGTTTTGCTTCAAATGAAGAAAAAATGAGACAGAAGTAGGCTTGGGAAATCACGTATTTAAACTGTTGATTCCCTACCAGCCCTTTCAGGGGCTACAGAGGGGAAAGGACAGGTGCCACTCAATTTCCTACCTTTGCCTCAATCAAAGCTATGGTTAGGCTTTTTCTCTCCTTATTTTTTGGTTCTGCATAAAGAAGTCCTATCATCTATGATGAAAATATTATTTGAAAACCACTGGGTCTATAGATTCCTCTAGCTTTGAGACTTTCTGAGATCTAATTCTGTGTGTTCTTGAATATCATGCAACTGTGATCATACACATAATCTTCCATCATTTACATTTTAAATTTTAACTTTAATACCCTGGAGCTACATGTAGCTCAAAATAAAGTGGGTAAAAAATCATTTTTTTATATTATTAACAGTATAATACTTGATAAAGACAAAAGTTTATATAAATAGGAAAGATTATTGTCTAATAAAATAAGAGAACAAAGATCATGTAAGAATCAAATCTCTTTTTATAAGAACAAGCTCCCTGGAACACACTTGTATATAACGGCCACCACCACTGCCACTGCTACTACAAAGTTTAGCCATTTTCACTAAAAATGATTTCCATACCAGTTTTTTTTAACCTTTAGCTACACTATAGCTACATTTCCCCAGTTCTCTTCTTTATCTGGTTCCAGATTAAAAGAAGACATTTTATGGGAGATTTAGGAAGTGGAAGTGGAGCAGCAGGCAGTTTTTACACTCTGAAGGTCAGTGTAGGATGCTAGCCACTAGGGTTGCTCGTGGGTAGCCTTGCTGACTCACTCTCCAACTCACCTTGCTGGTGTGGGGCAGCATCTAGACCAGAGGCTCCTTGCAGATCCTTCCGCCTCTTCTCTTTTGGTTTTCCTGAGCTCTGGGACAGATAGGAATGCATCTCACTGAACAGATTACCTATATATCAAAAGCAGAGGCTGTGAAAGACCAGTGCAAGAGGTTCCAGTTTGTCCTCACCCTCCTTCACCTTCAACTCAACACAGGATATGTAGGAGACAACCTTGCATAGCTCTCTTAACCCTTTCCCATATTTGCCTAAGGTCCAATCTCCATAGTAACTCCCTCACTCCACAGCATCAGAATAGTTTACTTCTTTGACTGAAGCCCAACTGATCATACCTACTATCACGTTTCTTAGTTTTTAAATAAACCCATACATCTATAATCTTATCTTACTGTATCTTCTGTAAATCCCCAACTGCTAAGAAGATTTTATACAGTTTGTTTTCAGTGCATTATATAAAATCAAGAAGCACCGAACGATCTGGCTCCTGGGTACTTCCCCAGTTGACCTTCGACCCTCTTCTACTTTGATCCTAAACTCCAAACATACTGATCTCCTCAATGAGCTTCAGACTAATGGCACTCTTCTTGTCTCAAGGTGCTGGCAAATGGCTGTGACACTTTTACTCTTGCTAGTTCATGGCTGGCTTCTCTTCTCACTTTTCAAATATTTAAAGATCACCACACATAAAAGAACTTCTCTTCCCTTCCCCTCCTATGTGACCCCTCCAAACCTTTCCAAAGGTGTCTCTATTGAATTGCCTCTGTTTCCTCTATAACATGCACTCAAATTTTTATAATGTATAAATATCTTTGTTTAGTGTATTATTATCCATTTCACTAACCAAAATACAATTGTTATCACAGCAGATACTTGAGTTTTATTCTCATTTGTGTTCACATTTCCTAACATAGTCTCTGAAGCACAGCAGCCTCCTTTATTTATGAATAAATAAATTTAGTAGCTAAATTAATACATTAATGTATCAGCACAGGTATGTATGCATTTGCTGTCACCCTGTCCCTTACAGGACAGGACAGGAGTCACTGTTCTCTGTTGTTGATAAGTAATAGTTATGTGAGTAAACTTGAACTGGTCAGGAGAGCTATCACAAGCTTCCAGGTTCATGCTCACATTCTTTTTTTTTTTTTTTTAAGTATTTGGTTTCTTTTTTTAAATTTTATTTATTTATTCATGAGAAACACAAAGAGAGAGAGGCAGAGGGAGAAGCAGGCTCCATGCAGAGAGCCCGATGCAGGACTCGATCCTGGGACTCCAGGATCACACCCTGGGCGGAAGGCAGGTTCTAAACCACTGAGCCACCCAGGCATCCCATCATGCTCACATTCTAAACCATGTTAGAGTTGTTGGTTTTTTAAAAAGGTTATTTATTTATTTGTTTCTTTATTTATTTGAGAGAGAGAGAGAGAGAGCTCGTGCTTGTATGCACAAGCAGAGGGGAGGGGCAGGGGGAGCTCGAGAAGTAGACTCCCTGTTGAGCAGGGAGCTTGACACAGGGCTTGATCCCAGGACCCTGAGATCATGACCTGAGCCAAAGGCAGTCACTTAACTGACTGAGCCACTCAGGTGCCCCATGTTAGAATTCTGACTTTGGAAATTAAATTCAGTCAAAAGAGTATACATGTCTTCCTCTGCCAAAAGAATTGTGTTTGTTATAAATTTCTTTTGATGGAGATGGTAATTAATAGATAAATCCTGGGGCACCTGGATGGCTCAGTCAGTTAAGCATCTGCCTTTGGCTCAGGTCATGATCTCAAGGTCATGGGATCAAGCCCTGTTTTGGGCTCCCTGCTCAGTGGGGAGTCTGCTTCTCCTCTCCCTCTGCTCCTCCCCACTGCTTGTGCTCTCTCTCTCTCTCTCTCTCTATCTCAAATAGACAAATAAATAATCTTTAGAAAAAATAAAAATAAAATCCTAACCAATCTTAATAGCTATCAAACTGCATTTGTGTATGTCTTGGTTTTAGTATGCCTTTTACCTTGTCCAAGACAGCCTGATAAAATGGAACCAGTGACTACTGCACATGAGAAAATATTAGCAAACCTTTACTTCTTTACTTTCCTGAATATTATTTATAGACATATGCTTTTATAGAGTCACTGAATCTAGTTGGAAATGTAAAAAAAAATGTAACTTATCTCCCAGGATTCATGTAGAAACAGAAATGGTACTGTTTGATCAACCATGCTATTTCTGATGTTCTCTAGAGTCACGTATCTAGAACAGAGCCAATAAAAATGAAAAAAAAAATCTCACATACGCCTACCTAGATATTCTCATTCTCTTTTTTTAAAGTTTTCATATCTATTTCTATTGACTATCTGCAAAGAAGCTAACTGCAGTTGGCCACTTGTTTCAAAACAGAAGGAAGAAAAGATCTGGCTTTGCCACAGTTGTTCTAGCAGTCAGTGATGCTTAGAGCATTTTGGCTTTGGAGGTTGTCCTTGTGCATTAACTGGTCTTTTCCTGAGAGACTCAAATCATAACCTGTTAATAGAATCCTCTGTTGTTTTTTAAATTCAATTTCATAACAAAATAGAACCCTCTCATTTATTTGAGGAAAAAAAGAAAAATCAGAGGTAAAATACATGTTGCAACTATCACTTAGAAACTTTCACTGATTCCTAAACTACCTTATTTCCTTCCATTAAATATCTCATCATTATATCTTCAACTTCTCCTTAATATCTTAGCACATTGATGTCAAAAATATTAAGTAAAAATTTTTAAAAAGTCTCTTCCATCTCTTCCATCTGAAAGTATAAATTTTTATGGGGATTCTAGTAAAGAAGGATATGTTTTCTCTTATTTACTGATGAGAAACCATACCTTTGTACAGTGCCTGGCATATAACATGCATTCAGTAAATGTTTGTCAAATGAAAGAATAATGTATGTCCTTAACCAAATATCACCGGCATGGTTCACTTTTATGAGAACTTATGTTCTCCATGTTATACCCTGATTTCTACATGAAAATGGAGAGATGAAAAATCAGGCATCTGCAAAGTCTTGAGATTATCATCACAGATGTTATAAGACCCTGTGCTAACACATAACAACACTGCATAGATGTAGATATAATGGTGATAACACTGATTTTTCAAATCTGAGAAAACTGTACCCATTAAATGCTTGATAATATGCTAAGTCTACAAAGTGGCCATATATTAGTCTTCTTAACAAAGATCACTGGAGATGTCTACTTCCTCATATCATGGCTTTTGCTCCATCAAAGGTGAAAAAATGCATCAGTTCTTCAATAAAACTTTTATTATCATTGAAATTTTCTTGAATGTTTTCTCTGACCTCCTTTTTAAACTTTCAGCCTTGAAAATAAGTAGGGAAGCTGGTAGACCTAGTCAGAAAGAGAGGTAAAGAAGTGGGACAAGTCAGAATATGGTAATTAATCATACCAGTAATTAATCATACCACCTAGGGCACTACTTCCATATTTGGCTAAAGATAAGAATCACCTGGAGCATTTGATAGAGAAAAGAAAAAGAAAGATTACTGGCTGCAACTGAGACGTACTGAATGTGAATTCTAGGGGTAAATTATATATTTAATATGCACCCGTTAAGGATTCTTAACACAGCCAACCTAGGATGGATTGGTCAAGGTAGGGATCCCTGGGTGCCGCAGCGGTTTAGCGTCTGCCTTTGGCCCAGGGCGCGATCCTGGACACCCAGGATCGAATCCCACATCAGGCTCCTGGTATATGGAGCCTGCTTCTCCCTCTGCCTCTGTCTCTCTCTCTCTCTCTCTCTCTCTCTCTGTGTGACTATCATAAATAAAAAAAAAAAACAAATTAAAAAAAATGGTGAAAGGCAGGCAGCCCAGGTGGCTCAGCAGTTTAGTGCTGCCTTCAGCCCAGGGCATGATCCTGGAGACCTGGGATCGAGTTCCACGTCAGGCTCCCTGCATGGAGCCTGCTTCTCCCTCTGCCTGTGTCTCTGCCTCTCTCTCTCTCTCTCTCTCTCTCTCTGTGTCTCTTATGAATAAATAAATAAAATCTTAAAAAAAATTGGTGAAGGGCATAAGCACATAGAGCACAGATAATCAAGGCAATTAGGCCTACAATACCAGGAAGCCAACAACAGGTTTCGCAAACTACCATAATATAACCGCAATAACTGTGGTATAAGGAAATATGAATTCTAGTCAGATAAACTAGCTCTTTTATTTATTTATTTTCTTAAGTGGAGCCTAACACAGTGCTTTGAACTCACAACCCTGAGATGAAGACCTGAACTGTGATCGACAATCAACTGAGCCACCCAGGTGCCCCAGTTCTTTTTTTTAAACAAGAATTTATAACTGCATTACTTGCTGTATGATGCCTACAAATAGGCATTCTATCCATTTCTAGTTTTTAGTTTTGTTTACAATTTAGTGATGAGTTTGAATTTGTTACTCTGTCAAAGCCAGATGACAGAAAGTCTATAAGCTAGATCTTGGCTTCTAAGATGTTCACCAGCAGGTCACAGTACTGGGGTTGAATGGAATACCTCTATTCCTATAGCTAAATTGGTAAATAAAAGGACTGGATCCAGTCTCATAAAAAACAAACAAACATATTTATTTCTAGTCGGGTTAGCAAAACTATGACCTGTAAATGGAAAAAACATAAAACTGACCCAATTTTTGGAACCCTGTTATGGGGCAGGGCTTTGGCCTCAGTAATAAGACTGAAACCCAATTATCCGAATGTGAATACGCTGTGTTATCAACATGTAAAAATGCATTATGGGTCATTCATGTATTTAGATAGTAGCTCTTAAATTCCCTGTAAGCACAAGGATGATCCTATGAGCTAGTATGACATTGTTTCCACAAGTAAGGATCAAGTGGCATCAGTTCTGAATGATCAAGAAGGCATGGCCATGGAATATTGGAGATTTGTTTTTAGTTGATGACACCAGGTAGTCTGATTTTTTTATTAAAAGAGATAGATTTGAATAAAAAGCTGATCGTGTAGTGATAGACAACCGTTTTGCTTAACTGAAATTTACAAAAAAAAATAGTCAAGAACTCCCTTGATCCTCCACATCAAAGATTCACTCAAGAAGGGAACCTCTAAGATTGAAGTGCCCTAATTAACATAATGCTTATTAATTATAGACTTCAAAAAGCTCTTATTTTCAAAGTTTAGAAGCACTGCTGATGACCTTAATATGTCTTATTATGCATATCTTTACCTCACCTTGCCACTGGGGAAGAACAAATTTTAACTCTGATCTGCTAGCTCAAGGTATTAAATAAATGAGCATTTTAAATTGATGTTTCCTAGGTCACTTTTTTTCTTTGAGTGTGTGAAAGAAACAAACAAACAAAAAAAACCCAAAGAGTTTTCAAAAGCTCCTTTGCCCTTCCTAGAAAATAATTACTTGTAAGATTCTCTGTACAGTATCCTATCCATTCTAGGCCATATTGTGCACACGGGTAAAGAACAAGGGGAGAAGAAGGGAAACTCATCAGGGTGGGCTCTCCATTTAAAACAGCAGAAGATTACTTGTGGCAGAAAATTGATGTAAGGGAAAAGACGAGGAAGAGAGGGTATATTATTAAAAACAGCTACTAATTGCTGGACGCTCTTATAAATATTGTACTGGTATTAAATTCGTTCATTTACCTCCATGACAATCCTGAAGGTAGTGTAGGAGACATTAGCAATTATGTATTCAATATCCTATTCCCCACTTCTTTTTCATTAAGAACACCTCAATTTTGTTTGATGGCAATGCTCCAAAGAAAATTACTGACCTTACAAGCTTCCCGTGCAGCAGTTCTGGACAATGAGGTATAAATGGACTTCAGTTGGGGATTTGGGGCAAAGCTTTTATAATATTATGATACCAGTGTAATTCTTCCCTTCTTCTTCCCGTCCCTTGCCTGAAAGATGGACGTGGTGGCTGAAGAGGCAGCAACTATCTTGTAAAAATGAGAGAGGAGCCCAGAAAATTAGTGCATAGACCCAGATGTTGAGTTCCCAAACCAAGGCCAACCACCACTTCTTATTAGACTTCCTGTTGTATAAAAAGTAGATAATTAGATTGTATGAACAATGGATTACCATTTCTTTTTTTTTTTTTTTTAAGATTTTATTTATCTATTCATGAGAGACACACAGAGCGAGAGAGAGGCAGAGACACAGGCAGAGGGAGAAGCAGGCTCCATGCAGGGAGCCCGACGTGGGACTCAACGTGGGACTCGATGCTGGGTCTCCAGATTCACGCCCTGGGCTGTAGGCGGCGCTAAACCGCTGAGCCACCTGGGCTGCCTTGGATTACCATTTCTTGCAGCTGACTTCTTTCCTCATTACAATTGGTAGGCATCTTCACTACACAGATGAGAAAATTGTGTCACAGTGAGTTAAACAACTTGTCCAACATCACACAGGTAGAAAGTGGAGATAAGAGTGATGAGGGTGCTTGTTTGGGTTGACACGGTGGGATGAATTTTAGAGCTTGCACTGGGGGAGGAAAGTGTTTGGAAAGCATCCCTGGGAATGATGTGAGATATTGAGTGATACTGTGGGAAAATAAAAATTTTAAGACGTTGTGCTTTGTATTGTAAATATACTTTCCCTTTGGTATTTCTTTTAGAGAGAACTGTGGTTAACAATTTAGATAGATTTTATTTACTTAATGGTTGTTGAACTATGGTTGAATGAACTATCATTCATACATTAATGATAAAATACATGAAAAGCATTCAGTGCATGTCTGGCACATTTAAAGTATTCAAAGAATATTAGTTGTTGTATTAGTATAACAATGACAATCATGAAACTCTTGTGCAGCCTTCAAGAAAACCAATCTGTGAGTTAAACAAAGTCCTCTGCTACGGTTCTTTTGTGAGAAACTCTTTCACTGACTTATAAGGGATACACTTCTAGGGTATGTCTATGTAGTGCCAAGGTTCAGATAGAAAACAACAACCCCCAATATGCACATGCACACACCCACATCCACACACACACATAATATCGGTTATTTGCTCTCTGTAAACTGACCAGATTTATCCAAATTTAAGAAAGGAATTAATTTTAAAGTACCTGCATTTCAAATTTTACTTACTCTTGGAAATACAAGAGAGTTATAAACATAATGCCATATCTGAAGATACATATTATTAGTACAGTAGAATCTAAGGCATTAATGATTCAACAAATGTTACTAAGTGCCAATATGTGTGAAATCATGTGACTAACAGGTAGGTTATTTTATTTCATCATGTATTTTCTTCTCATATAACATTATATTGTATTTGATTTTAATATCAGAGAGATTTAAAAAGATAAAGATGCATGGAATGTAGACAAGTGAGTGGTCAGCTATGCTCAGAGGTAGGAACAGTTCTTACTGAGTTATTGCCTTTTGAGTTGGAGGTGGAAGGATGCATTATGCACAAAGATGTTACAGTAGGGATAAGAATGAAATGCATTCTAGATTGAACAAAGTATGGGAGAATGCTGAGCAAATGTTGTTTTTGATGCTGTATTACAGAATATATGGGAAGAAGTACTAGTGATTCTCTAGGAAAATTAAGAAGTATGGTCTTTAGCATAAAATTAGGATTTTTTTTGGTAGTTGTAAAAAATAACCACATTAATCTTTTAGAAAAAAGATATACCTCTGGTAGCAAACGTGAGGGATTTGGCAATTGAAATACTAGTTGTAGAAACAATCACCTCCCTACTTGTTTAGGCAAATGGTTTTATTGTAGCTGGGTGTGCTCCTAAATAATATAGAGGGCTAGTATAAAGTCCACTTTTATTGATGAGAAATTGTGGTCTAGAGAATTTGAATAACTTGCCCTGAATCTCATAGGTAATAAGTAGAAATAAGATGGAAGAGAAGGATACTAAGTATCTTTGAGATGATCAGTGTTATAATTAGTGGTTGTCAGTAGAAATAGTCTAAAAAAGTTGAAGAAAGTTTTGGAGAATTTTATAGGAATTGATAGAAAATGCAAAGAAAATCCAATCTGACCTGGAAGTTTACATTCCTGGTGAAAACAGGAGATGTATTTTTCTGCAGAAAGCTTCTATTGGGTATATTTGGACTAGGGTGAAATTTCACCACAACGCAGAAATAACCAGTGTGCAGGTTGAAAGGATAGGTGTGAGCTCAATTGGAACAAGAGATACAAAATGGAGGAAACAACAAAGAAATAGAACCTGAAACCTTTGGAAACGGATAGATGAAAGGAGATCTTTGAAAATGTCAGTGAGTGAATTATTGCTTTCCTTCTTCTATGACATACTATGTATGATGAAGTAGATTAAATATGGCTGTTTTTGTTAAGACAGAAAAAGCATCATGCATCAAGATTCTTGATTTCTGTATTTTTCTGATATTTTCATACTTGTACACTTCTAAATTAGCTTTCAAAGTAACTTATCTTAAAAAGATCCAATTTTTGATTGAAAACTATGGTCTGATTTCCAGGGTACATTGGTTAAAAAGGGGAAATATTTCCATAGTAAAAAGAAACTATATTTGCAGTAAACCTCATATGCTCAAGAAAAGAAAGAAAATAGGACAAACAGAAAGAAACCACATTTATTCTAGACATTCATCAGGATATGTCATAATGGGAATATCTAGAGAAAGCATATATTTTGTCCTAACTCACCTAAAAGTCTGTCAGGGAAATTGTGATTGAAAACAAACAACACCGAAGACCGAAGAGCCTCACCCTAACCCCAACCCTCCCAGTCCCATCTCCTCTGCTCCCCACTTTCGAATAATTCTTAGGAATTGTTCCTGGAACTAAAACCTCCACTTCCATTTCTATATGAGGCAAAAAGAATTTCTCCGGGTCTGGCTTTGAATACTTAATTTCTGGACACATCTGTTTCTCTTCAGGAGTTAACTTTTAAAAGTAACCTTTCAGAAGATGAAAGGGAGGCATGAAACATTTTTATTTTCCTGAAGATTCTCATTTCTCTTCTCTCAGGAGACGATTGCACCTGGGAGCCTTCTGGTTCACTTTAAGCAAAAGCCACTTCTTTCATTTAAAAAATAAGACAGAGGGAAAACAAAATGGTTTGTAAGTGGACAAACAACTTAAGCAGGTTTTCTTTTAATTTGTGCCAATTATTTGACCACTGGAGTCTAACATTCCTGTTTGGTTAAAAAAAAATTCTCTACCTAGTCCTCAAACTCATTGTCCAAGCTTAATTTTGATGTTTACCATTTTGCTTTCCAACATTTGTACGTTCTCACTTAAAATTAAAGAATAAAGGGAATAATTGCAAATATAATTGTGTAATGAAGGGGCCATTTATGTGGTGTGTAGTTAATTACAGCTGCCAAATTATACTTCTAAATCCTTGTATTCTTGTTTAGAGACATTGCTGAAAACTATTACAACAAATTGATTGTCATGTAATTAGTAGATTCAAATCAGATGACTTATGAGATCGTTATGAATTTGATTTACAGCTTACCCTCCCATACCATTTGTGCTTTTAAGCATTTTTGGGACTGTTGAGATAATACTATGCTTTGTTTTTGTATTAGTCATCCCACATAAAGCTCCTTACAGAGCCAAAGAAGAGATGACTAATTTCTAATCCTTTACTGGAATAACAGCTGTGATGGGCCAGATTAGCAGTCATGAAAGTTTTACCTCTTAGATTCTTTTGTTTGTATGCATAAATGGAAAGAATAGTGTTAATTTGTTTTTATAAGCAATGATATGGTTTCATTGCTCTCTTCTCTCTTTTTCTTCTCTTCCTGGAAGGCAGCCAGGCTTGAGCCCAGGTGAGCTGAGTATCAGATACCGGTAGCAGCCAGATGGTGTCAAGGCCCAAGTGAAGAGAGGGACTCAGCTGTGCAGCAGCCAAGTGGGTTCAGAAGGCTGATTGTGTGAAAACTAATAAAGGGAAACCTCAGTAAAGTAAATTTGGGATGCTGGAAGGGGAGCCTAGAAGGGCGAGGCATACTATTCATTGTGAATTACAAGAAGCACTGTCAATTACACCTACAGAATAATCTACAATAGGAAAGAATGGTCAGTTACAGGCTTCAAGAGGGAAAGATATACAAGTCCTACAAGAAATTGACTACCCCTACAATTCAGCCAATGAGAAATCATCATCACCCTGAATTATTCCTTTTCTTTAATATTCTTCCATTCAAAACAATCCCTCCCAAAACAAAACAAAACAAAACAATCCCTCCCAACTTCCTCCTTCTCCATAAAATAATGTTTCTCTCCTTTGTTGGACTTGAGTATGGTTTTGCCATAGCTTACTTTTCCCAGATTTCAATTTTTGCTATTCCCAAATAAAAACACTCTTTCTGGTTAAATAACTGGTAGTTTTATTCTGTATGCAGGGGATTGAGCAAATAAACATATATATTGAAAGATAATAGGGTTGGTGGTTTTCTCACTATTGGAAAAGGGAGATACAAATATGGAAATGGAATAAGCTAGGATAAACACTCATTGTTGGATTGGAATGAGAAATATTGGTATGAATTCCTGATTCAGTACATGTAGATAAATATAAAAAGAAATCTAAGATATAAAATTATGTGTCCACTGGTATTGCCTAGGAACAGCAATATCTCACTGGCAATGAGCATACTTAGCACCTATATCACAGTTCCTAAAAAGAAAAAACAAACCAACAAACACAATTATCCACTAAAAAAAAAATCAGAAATTCTTGGAAAATGGCTGATTACAGGCTGTAGTAGAAAAAAGAATAAAATGACCTGAAGCATTTTGTTGTGCTAGAAAGTTGGGACATGTCCAAAGATAATGGGGACATGTCAAAATGACGTAAAATTAGATTTAAAGTTCTGTGATAGCTAACTCTGGGCCAACCTAATCAACAACAATAAATAAAAATAACTATAGCAATGGACTATAATCTACTGAATAAGTGGTCCTACAAAATATAAATGAATGAATGAATGGAGTAGAGGGAAAATTTTTCCTTTGAGTAGAATACCAAGTTAATGAATGTAGAAGAAATGACATAATTAGAAAGTCACCATATGACAGCTATCATAATAAAAAATAATTCAGGAAAGAACTGTCACTACGTGCTATAATCAGTAGGTGAAAGTGGTATAAGGAATGGGATTTTACCTAATCTCAAAATTTCTACTCTCAAAAATACTTATTCTCTACAAAGGATAATGTTTCAGCAAGGAAGCCTGCAAACACCATCTTAATCAAGTTATTAGAGTTAATACCATCACTAATGGGATAGATCTGTATCTCCCCACCACCCAAGATTCACTGATAAATTGGCATCGCTTGTGTGATATTCCAGTCAATATGCGTAACCTGAGTCTAATGATGTGGAATCATTGGACAAACCCAATCTGAGAGACATTCTCCAAAATGACTGGCTTTTAATCTTCAGAAATGCCAGTCAAAATAGGTAAAAAACTGAGGAATATTCCAGATTGAAAGAGGCTATAAAGACATGACAAATGGGTGCAACCTGTGATCTGGAATGGGACTCTTAACATAAAGGGCATCATTAGGAAAACTGATGAAACATAAAACATTCTTTGAGTGAAGGTTATGTGGAAGTTATTTGCATGATTCTTGGAAATTTTCTGACATTTTGATATTTTTTCAAAATGAAGGTAAAAAATATTAGCAGAGTGTCATCATTATGACTCTATATCTGATATTTAAAAGACTACTAAAAATGGGTACTAATCAATACCACCATACTGCCTAATAGAGTATAAATTCTGTGAAGACAGAAGCCCTGCATATTTTGTATATTTCTAGCTGAGCTCAATGAATATCTGTCAAACTTAATAGATCTGTGATAAATAGCTAGATAAATGGTACTTCCTCATGAGATGCTCAATGAACAAGTGATTTGATAGTAGGTAGAATCTGTACTTAGGATATTTTTGTTCTCATTTTGGTAGTAAGAAGCTGTCCCAATACTATGGCTGCCCTCACGGGAGGAGAAATACTGCATTCTACTTTGCATGGTGTTAGGACACAGACCCAGAGTGGAGGCTGCCTGGGTCAGATTCCTTGTTGTGAATTTCAGTAATGTGAAAGCCCAGGCAAGACAATTTTATTTCCAAGCCTTGGAATATGTGAAATGGGATGATGAAGGAGTAAGAGGAACACAGAATTCACCTTTGCTGGTTTTAAAATTATGTAATATAGCTCTGTCTCTGTCTCTGTGTCTGTCTCTCTCTGTCACACACACAACACACACAGAGATTATCTAAATTCTTGGGTCTAACTTGCAATGAGGCAATCACAAATAAAATGGGAAGAGAAATACTAATACTAATGTGTATTCATTAATTTATTTCTTAATTTTTTATCCACTATTTGTTGAGTGACTACTATGTGCCAAGCACTGTTCTAGATGTGGGAGATATGTCAGTGTTACGTTAGAACAAAATGCTAACTTCAGTTGGCCTTAAACTATAGTGTGCAGAGGCAGCCTGGGTGGCTCAGCGGTTTGGAGCTGCCTTCAGCCGGGGGTGTGATCCTGGAGTCCCGGGATCCAGTCCCACATCGGGCTCCCTGCATGGAGCCTGCTTCTCCCTCTGCCTGTGTCTCTGCCTCTCTCTCTCTCTCTCTTTCTCTCTCTCTCTCTCTGTGTGACTATCATAAATAAATAAAAAAAATTAAAAAAAAGAAAACCCAAAAATAAATGTACCAGGAAAAGATTATTAAATGATAAATTAAGAAAATGACAAATAAATGTTGCCTGCAATAAAACACACAAAAAAAGAAGGAAAATAAAAACGTTTTTCTGAATACTATATATGACTAATATATTTTAACCCTATACATGTAAACACTCATAAAATGTTCATGTTAGTCTGGTGTGGGATAAAGAGAAAGACTGCAAGAAATTGAGGGTCCACCAGCCCTAGGCACAGTCTACACAAAGTCAAATTGCAGTGTTGACTGCTTTATGCCATGAGAAAACCTGATAGCATTCATGCCAACTAGCTTTCTATATGCAGTTCTTTCCCATCTCAGGCATCCCTTTTACCAGTAAACAAAGTATAGCCCAAAGCAGGATGGGTGAAGAACACTTGATACTGAAATTCATTATTTTTGGTGTCTTTCTCTGCTTCTTTACACAAAACTCCACGTAAATATACATCCCTCTTGGCCTCTCTCCCAGTTCCCTTTTGTCAAAGAGCCATCATTTTTAGCTTCTAATGAATCAGAGGTCTTGTCTTCAGAGAAATTCAAGAAGCTTTTAAGTTGGCCGGTTCTGTACTTCAGTCACGATAGCCACAAGCTAAAAATGTGTACGAATTGCAGAAAGAAGCTCTAGATGAAGTTTCTGGAGTTAATAGTGAGGATGCCATTCACACTGAAACCTAGTTGCCAAGCCCTTTTTCTAAAATATATCCTGATGGTAAGGAGTCTGCTTGGAAAGTCTTAGGAAGGATGTAGAAAGGGATGTTTGGCATTTGCTCTGAGACATGGTTCCTTAAACACCAGAATCACCTGTAGTATGTGTTAAAAGTGAAGATTCTTAAGCTCCTCCACACAAACAAATCACGATTTCTAGGAATTTTTGCATTTTTAAATGCATACTCAAATTTGAGCCTCCAGCACTAATAGTTGATGCATATTGTTAGTAATGCTTTTTGTGAGCAGCTGAAGGCAGTAATCAGGATGTCATGCCTCTCTGCTTTAAGACTCTATAACAACCATAACCAAAACAAGTTGCAACATGTCTGCATACTATAGTTCAGATGCATAAGCGCTAGGTACTATGTATTTCACTGGATTCTTAAAATATTATGGACCATGTACTAATTTTTTTTCTGCATGTATAGGTGGAAAACTGACACTGAGAGAAGGTATATAAACTGTTGAGTGTCTCAGAACCAATCTCTAGGACAGTTAACTTTGGAACCTAGGACTGCATGACTCCTAAGACCATACATACTCCCAAATGTTATATATTACATGTAAATAATTCATAGTTAAAAACACTTGGCAGTTTACTAATGTAAAGGATTCTGCAAATAATAAGAAACACACACACAAACAAATGCACACATACCTAATTCTTGCTAATATTTGGGTTTTGACGCATTTTGGATCCAGAGTTCCAAAACTGGTGTCATTTTCTGGGTGTTAGGAGTGTCTAACACAGAGCTCTTAGATCCCTTGGAATTTCCTGGGTGAGAGGAACATTTTTTGTTCTAATGAGGTGACTCTTGATGGGCCCCTGGATGAGGACACCAGAAAGACCAAGTTGTATTTAGAAGCCTGGAACTTTTATCAGTACTGTCCCCTTTCCTCCTCCAGATATTACAGGATTTGTGTTCCTTTAGTGCCTGTGGTTCTTGGTCTTTGAAGAATGAAGAGGGAGACCAGAGTGGTGGGCAGCAGAGCAAAATTTATTGAGCAATAGTACAAAGCTTCTAGAGTAGGAGGGGACCCAAGAGGGTTGCCAAGAGGGTTGCTGTTTTGGCATTTAAACCTAGGATTATATATATATGTATATATACACACACACACATATATATACACATATATATACACTCTTTGGTTAACTGTTTCATTTCAGGATGTTTTACAAAAGTCAGGGTAGGGATGCTATTATGATCTTGTCTAGGCTGTAAAAAACGATGCTAGTGCGGTTTTGTCTTAGCTGTCCTGGTTCCCTGTTTTCTTGTTGGGAACCCTGACCTTGACCCTGGGGACTCTACCTAAGTGTCCAGTTAACCTCTCACACAGAGAGGAGAGAGGGCCTGGAATATGACAATAATGTTTCATGCCTACATGATAAAGCCTCCATAAAATACTTAAACTAGGAGATATGGACGGTGGCCAGGTTGGCGAAAACATCTGTAGGTCAGAGGGTAGTGCATCCTAATCCACGGGGCCAGAAGTTCTTCTGCTACTGACCCTTCCAGACCTTGCCTTTATCTCTCTTCATCTAGCTGTTCATTTGCATCATTTATCATCTCCTTTATTACATACTAAACTGATAAATGTATATAACTGTGTCCTTGATGTCTGTGAGCTATTCTAGCAAATTAATGAAACTGGAGGGAGTTTTGGGAACCCTTCTTTGTAGCCATGTCAGACAGAAGTGAGGGTAACCTGAAGACCCACTACCTGCTGGTGCCTGAAGTAGGAGGGCAGTCTGGTGGAAATGAGCCTTTCACCCGTGGGGTCTACACTAACTCCAGGCAGTTATTTTCAGAATTGCTTGCTGTGGAAAACCCATTCATCTGAGGTCAGAAGTGCTGTCAGTGTATAGTTAGCAGTGGGAGAGTTTAAAAGAAATAGTGAGTTTTTCTTTAGATGGGTTTTTACATACATTAATTCTACTGATTTTCATCAGAACTGAAAGCACCAGGAAGGTATTATTAATTCCGTCTTACAGAGAGCTTTAGAGTGCTTCCACATCCACGAATTGGTTTTGCTAAGACCAACTCTCCAGATTTCTAGTGTCTCAATCTCTGGCAGCTTATTTGTTTCATTACCCAATCTAGCAGGCAAAGAGCTTTCAGTTCCTGCACTTAAACCAGGAGCTATTACACTTTACCTTTAGTAGATAACTGGCTACTGAGGTGTTAGCAATGGGCTTATTTGAAAGCATTTGGTGATGACACCTTGACCATGCTGTTTGGCAGGTAAGAAGAGTTACTGAAGATAATAAAAGCAGCCAGCAAAAACCAATAAGGCATTGTTCAGGTTTGGAATGGCAACATCTTGCTCTCTTATCCCCAGATAAATGATTTCCATTTCATTTTTGCAACTAGAGCCAGTAACAGTGATTTTGAAAATAAACTTTAGGGATAATCTGAGCCCTTGGACCTCCAATGCCATTTTCAAAGCTAATGTTGCTTTCTTCTTATCTGGCTGACACCAGGTGTCTCATAGAGGATGTGTAACATCCACTCTTCCATTTGTAATAATTTAGCATTACCTGAAATATTTGAAAAGGGCTTTATGATCATTTTAGCTCATTACTTCTCCCTAGCCCTGAGGTAATTCAGTCATCAGGTAGATATTATTAGAGCTATTAATACTAATAATAGCAATAGGTTTAGTGCTATTGTCATTTTGGCAAATGGCCTGAACCCTGAGGAGCTGAAAGTGATGACTGTCGATCTATAGGTCTTAAAAAATAGTTTAAATCATATTCAGACTATAGTGTCTGAAGATGCTGGGGGAATTTTCTGCAGGAGATTCAGGCTTTATATGTGAAGGATGATTCCCAGCTTCCTCAGATGGCTCATTACAACACATGTCATAGCACAGAAACAACAAAAAAATTATACTATACCAGAAAATTCTTGTAACAGGCTCACAGTCACATGTAGATATACAACAGATCGACACTGGATACCACTTAATACAAGTGTTTTCATCTTAAGGAAAAATATTTACAAATATTCAGTTGCAAACACATGTATGATTCCAGTTAGAATATAATTTAAACTTCTAGCCCTGGCTTCTAAGATAGTATGACCTGTCTTTTCCTGTTAGTTTGTCTGTTGATTACCTGATTCAGCCACAATAGCCTCCTTTTCATTCTTAAATCCAAGACTTGTGCTTGATTTAGGACTTTGAATGTGCTTTTCATATTCCCTACATTTAGGACTTTTGAATGTGCTTTTCATATTCCCTACATTACTTCTCTACCATATTGCCTGAGTGGCTCCTTCTTGTCAAGCAGAATTCAATTAAAGTGTCACGTCCTCAGAGAAGCCTTTGTTGACCATACTAGCTAATAAGACCTTTATGACTATTGTGTGACTGTTTTGCTTCTCCTTTGTAGCACTTATTACCATTTGAAATTATCTTATTTACATATTTAGTTTTTATGTATCCTTTCATCTTGGCACTGGACTGTAAGCTAAGAGCAGAGGTTTTCTGTGCTTTGCTCACCTTGTGGAAGAGAGCTCCTGGAAAAATTAGGTGCTTGATAATCATAAAAACTAATATTGACTGGATTGATGAGCAGGCAAACACTGTCCTTAGGCACTCATTGGTATTAATGTATTTATTCCTCACAACAACCCTGTGAGTTAGGTATTGCTATGGACTGAATGTCCGTGTCACCGTCAAATTCATATGTTGAAATCGTACCCCCTAAGGGGCTGTTATTAGGGTCTTTGGGAGGTGATTAGGTCACATGGGTGGAATTTAATGAATGAGATTTGTGCCTTTATAAAAGAGACCCCAGAGAGCTAGCTTGACCCCTCTCCATGTAAGGACACGTTGACAAGACAGCTATCTATGAAGACGTGGGTCCTCACCGAATCTGTTTGGCACCATGATCTTGGACCTTCCAGTCTCCAGAATTGTGAGGAATAAATTTTTGTTGTTTATAAGCCACCCAGTCTATGGTAGTTTGTTAGAACAGCACAAATGAAACCACTGAAAAGCATAAAGTTGAACAAAAAACAAAATGGCTGCACTAATGTTTCAGAAAACCTTGGTTTTAAACTAAGTAACCTTTTTTCCTCTTTCACAAGTCTCCCCTCCTCTTCCTTCTTAGCCTCTTCTTTCAGGAACCTGCTACCTGAAAACATTACAAAGGAATCAGGCAGCATTTATACAATTCCTGTCAAAACCGACTAGATCTTGTATTTACTATAAAACCCCCCATCCCCTTCTTCCAGGGGGCTTGTGGATTTTTGAAGTCCTCAGCCTGCTGAAGCCTCCTTTGCCCAGAAATAAAGAAATAAAGCTGTTGTTTCTTTTTATCCCAAACTCTGTCTTTGTATTATATTTTGGGTCCAAAGCATGGAAATTGGTTTTCAACAACACAGATGGACTAAAACAAATATTGTTATTATCTTCATTTTATTATCTTCATTTTTGCAGATGAGAAAACTGGGTAATAGAGGTTAAGCTTTTGCCTAAAGTTACACAACTAGTAATAGAACAAGGATTTGAACCCATAGGGTCAGGTATAAATGTGGACTGAATACATCGGTGAAATAATGTATGGACACACAGGACCACACAGACATATACCACATGTTCCTACACTTACATGAACACATAAATGCTCATGTATTTACAGAAGTGCACTGCATTCTTAGAAGTTAAAACAGATTTGTGCTGATGCATCCATGTGGTATGTGCCTTTTCAGATCATCTGATTAGAGTAATGCAGATGCATTGAGAGTATGGGAGGAGCCAAAGAAAGAAAGATCTACCAAGATATTAGTATTAACCATGGGTCATGAGGTCCTAATACAATGGAAAGATATTGAAATGCCATAGTGAGGTGGAATCATTTATAAAGCACAAAATGATGGCCCTGAATAATTTTGTAAATATTTAAAGTTACAGAAAAAGTTAATCTATTTAAAGATAAATTTCCAAGAACAGCAAGCTTTATAATAGTATAAGTAATATAGAATTATTGAATCTAAATTTTAAAGGAATTTCTCACTGAGTGATCCAAAGTTTGCATGGTTTGTTATACTATTTGGAATATTTTTGTGTATGTAGATACATACAAACACAAGTGTATATGCATATATTTTTTTCTCATTTGACCCTTACTACAAAGAAAGGGATGTAAAATTATCCTCATTTTACCAATTAACAAATTGAGACCAAAAAGAAATTTTGAGTGGTTTGGCTAAGATCCATTTGTATGTAGATTACTCACAAGTATGATTAGAAGACAGAACTTTGAAAAGGATTAAAATTTTTTAAGTGACTGCTGTGTGTAACCACTATGTTAGATGGTCTACATATGCTATTTTATTTAATTCCCACAGCAATGGTTAAGGCAGATCTTACTGGCTGCCCCTGCCTACAGGATATGGATTCAGCTTTAAAGAACCATTTGGGGGGAATCTCTGGGTGGCTCAGTGGTTTAGCACCTGCCTTCGGCCCAGGGTGTGATCCCACATCGGGCTCCCTGCATGGAGCCTGCTTCTCTCTCTCTCTCTCTCTCTCTCTCTCTGTGTCTCTCATGAATTAATAAATAAAATCTTAAAAAAAAAAAATAAACACTTGCCAGGGGTAACACAGCTATTTAATAGGGAGTGAGTGAGAAGGCCAACTCAACATTTCTGACAATACAATGAACAATTGAAATAATGACTCCATATTCATATATATATTTTGTTCACCATATAAGAACCTTGGAGAAAAATTTACCTTTGCTGTAGCACGTCATAGTTAAGAGAGATGTGAAATACTGTCTTTGGGAAGAGGACTGTGTTGTAAGTTTTGGTTAGTAAGTTTTTGAGAATCATTTGCAAATCTTAATTCTAACCATTTAGTAGGAAATGTTTATTTGTCATCCAATCAGTTCTGATTTGTAAACTCTGGCAGCATAAGAAAAGATAAAAAAAAATAATAAGCACCCATTTGATGGGAATAGATTTTTGAAATAATTTCTTCATATGTAAATAATTTACAAGGTAGTTGAATAATTTTGGCTATTATATCTGAATGTTTGATGAGAAAAATCTTTCTAATTAAAAAGTTGGACTCATGCAGTTCTCACTTTTTAATACAAAATCAAAAAGCATCGTGGATAATTTGCATTTGAATCTCTGCTGTAGAGTTTCAGTTATTTACTTAGAGAGCTAGGCGTAGCACAGTGTGAAATCATTTATTTTCACATTTAGCTATATCAACCATTTACAAATAATCATATAATTTCCCTATATCTTCTTTCTAGCATTAATCTACTATCTATTCTAATGACTGCACTTGAAATATTTTTCTCCATTTGATTAAGATACTGAAGATAATACTATAAAGTCTTTTATTACTCAAAATTCGTCTTTTTAGAAATCTAACAAAGATTTCATGTATCTACTTGGTTACAAATCTCTAGCTATATATATCTCTATGTATCTATCTAGCTAGCTACTTATCTATGTACCTACTTAACTACTCAAAATCTTATCCGTTAGGTTATTTTTTCTTGAAAGATATGAAAATCAACTTGCTTTCTATCATCTATCTATCTATCTATCTATTATCTATCTATCTATCTATCTATCTATCTATCTATCTATCCATCTATCTATCTATCTATCATCTACCTAGTCATCCTTCTTATCATAATGGTTTAGCATTCCAAAAGGAAATATATCAGTAAAAATGAAATTCATGCATTAAAGAAGGAAAAAAGGTTGTAATTTCTTTAAGAAATATTTTGCTTTGATATGAATATGTATAATTCAATCTTTAAGCTGTCGCTACTTTAAAAAAGTAAGTAGTGAAAACAAGGTAATTACATAGTTAAGTAATATCCCTGTTCTGCTTAAAGTAAAATAGTATCACAAAAAATCTCCATTATCTTCCTTGAAGGTAAAGGCAAGGATACAGACAGTATCTTTTTTATTTTATAAACATATACACATCTGTATTGTTAAATATTTCCTTGAAAAATTTTACCTATTAAAATATGAACTTGTTCTTAGACTTCTGAGAAAATCTGACAACTACATGCTATTGGCTCACTGAAATTAAAAAAAAAAATCTTGCCTGGCACACACATGATAGTTTCATTTGAATTAAAACTTTTTCTTTCCCCAGGAAACACACCTTTCCCTACTATTACATAGTTCCTATATATATATATATATATATATATATATATATATATATATATATATATATATATCTTATATTTTATCAACATTTTTTGGAGTAAACTGTTGGAGTATTTTAATAGAAGTATCTCTGCTATCAAAGACCAAAAAGACAGACCATATGGGGGAAAAAAAAAACAAAGAAAATGCACATGAGGTAAAAGATTTCCTTTTGACGAGAGATGTTGAATGCTGGATAGGTTACTTTGGTAGAGAAGTCAAATTTATTTTCCCTGAAAATGATTAGAAATATATGTATGAATCTTTCTGAGAGTCATCTGTGTCATTCTATTTCAAGGCAGGGCATTGACCTTTTTTTAATAGAAATATTTTTGGATTTTTCAATTGTAGAAATAAAGTGTGCTTATCATAAAAGTACAAAAGTATTGAAAATAAGATGAACTTGGAATCCTGTATGAGTACCACTCTGAATATTTTAATACTTTACATTCATGCCAATAAATATATTAACTAATTTCATTTGTTCATGTATACTTACATTTATTCCTTCAGCAAATACTGATAATGCAATTTCTGAGTATCGATCATTATTCTAGTCATTGAGGATAGTGAACAAAACAGAAAAGCCCATGGACCCATAGGATTTATATCCTAGAGTGAGGATACAGAAAAGAAAAAAAAATCAGCAAGCAAATTCATGGTTTGACAGATGATGATAAAAACCTTGGAGAAAAAGCAGACTAGGCAATGATGAGTGTTGCTAGTCTACACAGCGTGGTCAGGGAGGGCCTCTGTAATCAGATGATTGTGTGTAGAGGCCTGAAGAGACTGACCCTCCCACTGCAATGATTTGATAATTTAGAAAGAGTAAACCAGCAACAAAAACCTAGATGACAGCCTGGTGTGTTAGGAATCCTATGGAGACAGGGTTAGATGGAAAACACCTTAGGAAATCTTGACTTGAATTTCTATTATTCTTTTCTATTAGGCTTTAAGCTTCTTCAAAACTGTGTTTCTTTGATACCAACCCAATATCCTTCCTATCATAGTATTTTGCACAAGGTAGGTTTATCATCTGACATCAGAGATTTTACCCTCAGATTGAGTGCTGCTCTGAAGAATAAATTTTGTATGCAACTGTGGCCTAATGCATCTGCTATTTATGCACTGCTTCCCTGGTATCCCATAGTGTATATATGCTATCATTTGTTGGTTTGTAAAAAGGATGAAAGCTGTGTTTCCTACATGATCTTAGAAAATGTACATAATTATGGTCTTTACCTTCTTCAGGATACTTTCATCAATTGGCTGAGAATGAAGCAACTTTAACTTTTGTGTTATTACCAGAAACACCTGGCGTTCCCAGGGCATAAGATTTGTCATATTGCTTTTCTCCTTCTTCACCAAGATGGTGCAAAAGTGTCAAGGGGCTCAATGATGGCTTTATATATGCAAAGTTTGGATGACTCTGTTAATGCATTGAGTAGTCAATCCATTAAATAGATGAGCCTGTCCATATCTATTGTCAATCTTTCTACAATGTCAGTACTTTTCATTGAATTATTCCATGTGTATAATTTAAAATGAAAAATTTTAGTTTCTAATTCTTCAAAGTAGCAATGGAAAGATATTAGCTCCAAACAATTTTAAATGCATGAATCATTTCTCCTTTCCTATAAAGAGAAGAAACATTGAGATAACAAGATCTCGAGATCTCAGAGGTTTAGTTTAGTTACCTGCTTTTCAAGATAGAAAGTTATATTCATGTAAGGGAGGATGATTCCATCATTTGGCTTGGAACTCTTACCTTTACCTAAATACTTCCAGATGCTTCTTAAAAATAAAGCCCTTCCTTTAGTCTGATCTAAAACTCTTGTGATATGTTAAGTCTAATATATCACACTCTAAACAGGGAATTCATATGGCCAAAGGGGATCTTACATGAAATTGTCTCCCACCCACCATTCATTAAGCAAATAAAGTAATTGAGTCCAAGAAAGATTAAGTGATTTGACTGCGGTCATACAAGAATTCTATAGAGTCAGGAGAAGAATGTGTGTCTGTGTTCCTTATTTCAAAATGCAGGTCTAAGTCATGTTGAAATTTAGCTAATCTGAAATTATGGGCAGAAAATTTACTATGGATAATATTTGCAAAGGGAGATTCTATGTAAATGGAAAAACAAATGTTAACATGCAAATCCAGCAGCCATCAGTTCTAGTTTGTCCTTTAAACTCAGGCGATGGCCCTACTCCATTCCTTATTATCTCAGGGTCTGAATATGACTGAAAAATCAATATGGAACCTCATCATCTTCCACAAGTTATTGAGCATCCATGGTAAATGTGGGGCTGAAGTAAGCACTCTGCGTTGCAGCCTCCTTCACAATCTGGCACCCAGTGCCAGGGCAGCAGTTTCTGCCAGGAGTGCTTGTCTCAGACTAGCTTAAGGAGTGTGTTCCAACCAAATAACATCCTGTTTCCCAGCTAAAATTCTCATCAAAATTCCTTTTAAATTTAGTGATTTCTTATCACCAAACACCATGTTCCCAAGTCTTGTAATCCACATGTTTTTTCCAACACTACTGGTTGCCTATTTCGGATCTGTCCCTGCTCAAAGATTTTCTTAGTCAAGAGACTTCTACGATTTCTCACAGTATATACTCTGACATATTTGTACCCAAATAAAATTTACACTACTTAGAAAAAATTTTTAATCACTATTCACTGAAAATGTTTAACTGCACATCACCCAGCTAGGGTGTACTCAGGGAGTTGAACCCAATTACAACATAAGCAGAAGAAAATATAAAGCAAATAGATATTACAGAAATTACATAATGTCACCACTAATCAAATATAAATTAATTTTACATTAGCTCATGCTTTGGATTATCCATGCCCCATTTGCTCCTGCTGTTACCTTTTACTATCCATAGATGTCAGATTAATGTGGATTGTTTTGTTAACATTTGACAAATGTCAAAACATGGCTTCTCATATCCCACCAGTGACCTCTCTCTGATTTTCAGCTTACACACTGTCATCTCTATGTGGCTTTTTCAGATCTGATCTCTGTGGGAGTCAAATGCATTCACCAGAGTTTAGCAAAATAATGAAATGTAACACCGTAATGAAAGTGCATGCCCCTGGTGTCAGGTTTCTTTATGAATTCCAAAATCATTTAGATTCAGTGACTGAGACTTTTAAGTGCCTTAAATATTATCAAATGAAGATCAGCATACTCACAGGTACTGACTCCTTTCTAAATGAACTCTCTAAAATGTCCCTCTTTCTGATGAAAAATTTTTCCAATTTTACTGAGAAATAATTCACATATATCCCTGTATATTTAAGGCATAAAAGCATGATAGCCTGACTTAAATATACTGTGAAATGATTACCACTACAGGTTCAGGTATCTCTATTCTCCTATGAATAAAAGAAAAAGAAAAGAGAAAAAAGAAACAAAAAAAATTTTCCTCCTTGTGATGAGAATGTAGGATCTACTCTCTTAACAATGTTCCAGTATATCACACAACAGTGTTAGGCACAGACCCTATGCTGTACATTACATCCTAGAACTTGTTTATCTTATTACTAGAAGTTTGTACATTTTGACCACGTTCCTCCAATTCCCCTTACTCCACCCTCTGCCTCTGGTCTAAGTACAAATCTGATCTCTTTTTCCTATTAGCTTGCGTTTTCTTAAGTTTCCACATAGAAGTGAGATCATATAATATTTGTTTTTCTCTGACTTATTCCATTTAGTATAATGCCTTCAAGGTCCCTCCATATTGTCACAAATGGTAGATTTCCTCATTTTTATGGCTGAATAATACTCTATTGTGTATATGTGTGCATGTGTGTGTGTGGGGGGGTGTATGTGTATATACCACAACTTCTCTTTCAATTTATTCATTATTCATTGATGGACACTCAGATTGTTTCCATGTTTTGACTATTACAAATAATGCTGCTATGAACATAGAAGTACAGACATCTTTTTCAGTTAGTATTTTGTTTCCTTTGGATATATTCCCAGAAGTGAAACTACTGGATCATATGGTAGTTCTATTTTTAATATTTTGAGGATCCTCCATAATGTTTTTTTATAGTGGCTGTATCAACATACAGTCCAACTAGCAGTGCACAAGGTTCCCTTTTCCCCACATCCATGCCAGCACTTGTTATCTCTTGTCTTTTTGATGATGCCTCTACTAATGGGCAGGAGGTAATATCTCACTGTGGTTTTAATTTGAATTTCTTTAATGACTAGTGATGTTGAGCATCCTTTTATGTACTTGTTGGCCCTTTGTATACCTTCTTTGGAGAAATGTATATTCAATCAGATCCTTTGCCAATTTTTAAAATTGGAGTATTAGGGTTTTTTTGGTTATTGAATAGTATGAGTTCTTCATGGTTTTTGGATATTAACCCCTTATCAACTATGTGGTTTGCAAATATTTTTCCCATTCCATAGGTTGTCTCTTACTTTGTTGATCATTTCCTTTCTTTGCAGAAGATTTTTAGTTAGATGTGGTTCCACTGGTTTATTTTTGATTGTTATTTGTTTTTTAGGTGTCATATCCAAGAAATCATTACAAAGACCCATGTCAAGGAGCTTTAGTCCTATCATTTTCTTCCAGAAGTTTCCTGCATTTTAGTTTTTAATGCATTTTTAAAAATATTTTATTTATTTATTCATGAGAGCAGAGAGAGATAGGCAGAGACACAGGCACAGGGAGAAGCAGGCTTCCTGCAGGGAGCCCAATGCAGGGCTTGATCCTGGGACTCCAGGATCATGCCCTGAGCCAGATGTTCAAACATGGAGCTACCCAGGTATCCCAGTTTTTAATGCATTTTAAGTTAATTTTTAGGAGTGGTGATCAATTTGGGTCCAGTGTCTCACATGTGAATATCCAACTATTTGAGCACCATTTATTAAAGAGACTGTCTTTTCTCCATTGAATATTCTTGGCTGTCTTGTCAAATATTATTTGGTCATATGTATTTGGGTTTATTTCTAGGCTCTCAATTCTGTTACACTGATATATTTGTTTTTATGCCACTACCATTCTATGCTGAGGATGTTAGCTTGTGATGCCTCCTCCTTTTTTTTGTTCTTTCTTGGGATTTCTTGGGCTATTTGACATCTTTTGTGGTTCCATGTAAATTTTAGTGATGTTTTTTGTACTTCTGTAAAAATGCCATCAGAATCTTGATAGGGATTGTACTGAAACTATAGTTGGCTTGGTACTATTGACATTTTAACAATATTAATTTTTCCAATGAATGAACATAGGGTACCTTTCCATTTATTTGTATCTTTTTCTATTTCTTTCACCAATGTCTTGTAGTTTTCAGAGTAAAGATCTTTCACTTCCTTAGTTAAATTTATTCCTAAGTATTTAATTTTTGATGTTATTATCAATGGTATTGATCTTTTAAATTTCTTTTTCAGAACTTTCATTGTTAGTGCATAGAAATGCTACTGATTTTTAATGTTAATTTTGTATCCTTCAACTTTTGAAATCATTGACTAGATATGACAGTTTTTCGATGGAGTCTTTAGGATTTTCTATACATAAAATCATGTCATCTGCACCTAGAGACAAATTTTATTCTTCCTTTCTAATTCTGATACCTCACATTTCTTTTTATTGCCTGATTACTCTAGCTAGGATTTCTAGTACTACATTGAATAGGAATGTCCTGTTTTTCTTTTTTTTTTTTTTTTTCCTGTTTCTGATCTTAGAGGAAAAGCTTTTAATCTTTCACCAATGAGTATCATGTTAACTTGGGCTTGTCATATCTGGCCTTCATTATGTTGAAATATTCTACTTCCTAATTTTTTAGGAGTTTTTATCATGAATGAATTATAATCTTATCAAATGCTTTTTCTGCAATTGTTGATGATGTTGGTTCTTTTTGTTCATTTTATCAATGCACATATCGAATTCATTACGTGTTTTACCATTCTTGCAACCCAGGGAGAAATCCTACTTGATCATGGTGAATGATCCTTTTAAAGTGCTGCTGAATTTGGTTTGCTAGTATTTTTTTGAGAATTTTTCCATGTATATTCAATATTGGCCTGTTGTTTTCTTTTCTAATGTGTCCTTTTTTTGTTTTTAGTATCAAGATAATGCTGGCCTCAGGACATCTGGGTGGCTCAGTTGGTTAAGCATCTGCCTTTGGCTTGGGTCATGATCCTGGGGTCCAGGGATTGAGCCCCTTGTCAAGCTTCCTCCTCAGTGGGGAGTCTACTTCTCCCTCTTCTTCTGCCCCTCTCTTTACTCATGCTCTCTCTCTCTCTCTCTCTCATAAATAGATAAATAAAATCTTTAAAATAGATAATGTTGGTCTCATAAATTGATTTGGGGAGTATTCCCTCCTCTTCAATTTTTTGAGAAGGACTGGTGTTTATTTTTCTTTAAATGTTTGGTAAAATTCATCAGTAAAGCCATTTGGTCCTGATCCTGCCTTTCTTGGGTGATTTTTGATTAGTGATTTAATCTCCTTATTAATAATTCATATATTCAGATTTTCTGTTTCTTCCTGATTCAATTTTGGTAACTTATATGTTTCTAAGAATTTCTCCTATTCTTCGATGTTGTCCAGTTTCTTGGTGTCCAGTTATTTTTTATATGATAGCTTATGATTCTTTATTTTTTGTGATATCCATTGTAATGTCTTCTTTTTCACTTATAATTTTGTTGATTTGGGTCCTTTTCTTCTTTGGTTAATGTAGCTAAAGTTTTGTCCGTTTGGTTTGTTTTTTAAAAAGAACCAACTTTTAACTTGATATTAACTTTTAACTTTAATATTTTCTATTGTTTTTGTTCTCTGTGTCATTGATTTCTAATCTAATTTTCATTATTTCCCTTCTTTTGTAAACGTTGGACTCAATTTGTTCTCCTTTTTCTAATTTCTTAAAGTGTAGAGTTACGTTGTAACTGGTATGTTGCCTGGTATCCTCACAAGGATTATTGTGGATTCTTTGTTTGATAAGTTGTAGATTTCCATTTCCTTAGGGCCAGTTATTGGAAGTTTATAAGTTTCCTTTGGTGGTATCATATTTACCTAATTTTTCATGACTATTCCTTGCATTGGTATCTGCACATTTGAGTAATCAGGGTCCTCTTTCAGACTTCAAAACTTTGCTTTGGCAGAGATATTTATTTAGCAGGTCATTCAGTATGAGTTTTGAGTATCTCTGCTGGTAATGCCCTTGGGCAGGTGGGACCTATCATTGCAGTCTATTTTGGAGCAAGGCAAGAGTGTGAGCTCTGAGGGTAGGAATGGAGGAGGCTGCGCCCCTGGCTGAGAACATTTGGATAGGACTGCTGGATTGATTCCCTACCCAAGTGAGGATGGGTTCCATGGTTGCCTGCATTCTCTGGTCTGGCTTACTAGATGGTGGAGACTGGGTACTATATTCAGTAATAGATGGGGCTATGAATTAGCTTCCTAATTCTTAGAGTATGCACTGAATTCTTTCATTAGTCAAGTTCTCCAGTTTTGCTCTGCTGTTGAGGGAAGCCACAGGCTGTGTTCTCTATTTAAGTGCTACTATTCAAGCGCTACTGTGTATCAAGGGCTACACAGCATACCATGTGCTCTGGTTAGGTTGCCTGATTAGACAGGTTAAACTTAAGGCTGTATTCAGCAATGAGTGGTGTTATGCAATAGAGTCCCTGCCCAGGCACAGCCAGAGAAGCAGCTCTAAAAAAGGTAAAGCTCCTTGTTTATTGTCTTAATTCAAGCCAACATGCACCCCATTTTCCTGACTGAATAGGGCCACTGGCTTTGCTATGCCAACTATTGACTCTGCCCACCTGTTTCTTGACTTGAGTCCTGCTGGGTTGCAGAGCTTCCATGAGTTGTCTCCAGCCCTTCTTATTAGATGGGGCCAGAAGATGGTCTCCAAAGCAGGAGGGGCTGTCTCATTTCTCTTGTCCAGATGGGAGGGGGGGCACTCTAAGCTACTCTCAATTCCTGAAACAGGTTCTCCAGTCCCAAGGCTGGGAATGACCCTCAGCTTTGCCTATGAATTAACCCCCTGCTTCTGTATAGTACAGAAACACCCTATACCTGGTATTGTCTTTACCATCACCCCTCAGGTTGAACATGGGCTGCACTATTTCCAAGAGTTGTGTCACCAGCCCTTCTGGTCACTGGAACCAGAAGACACTCTCAACAGTAGGTAGGGCTATGATTCAGCTCCTTACATGGGCATAAGCAAACCAGAGTCTAGGCCTGGCAAAACTCTTTGAGGATCCAAAACAGGCTGTTCCCCACCTTCCCCAGTCCCCTGGTCACCCTAGACTTGATTCTGTAGATGAGCAAAACTGCTGATTGGTAGGACTTCTTGGGATATAGATATGAACTTGATCTGCCAAGATCCATGTGCTAGTTGTTGCAAACCCATCACCCTTCTCATAGTTTGATTCCAGTGGTTGAGTCCTGTAGATTCTCTTGCAATCCCCATGGAACTGGATCATAGCAGGGGCTCCCACAAAACTACCCCCAATGTTAGTGGGGACTGGTTGTCCTCTCTGGATTCTCTTTTCCTACTGGAGGAACTAAAGGTTTTGGGGGAGACTTCTCCATGTGATGCTGCGCTGGCTGGAGGTGGTGGTGGAGGGGAAAGAGCAAACTTTCTAATGCAGTCTGTTTGGTCTCTGTGGTACAGAGAGGTGCTTCAGTCTTACCTCCATGTTCTAGAATTCTCTCACTGGTGTCTTGCCCTTGAAAAGTTCTTTGTGCTTCCTGTGAGGGAGTAGTGAAGTAAGGAGCAACCTGTATCACCATTTTGGTGAGGATATATCCTCTGCCTCTGTTTAAATGTGAATTAACATTGTAAAGGCACACCTAAGTCCTCAGAAATGACCTTTAACAATCTCCTATGCTACCTACACCTGTTTACCTGTTTTCTTTCTTTGTACAACTCTACTTATCTGAAAGCCTGTGGACAGATTGAAGGAGGCCAAAAGAGTAATGTTAGTTAAAGAACATTATATAGTGTCTGGCAGGAACATATGGGCAGTTCTGGGCCTGCAATTTATGCTGCCTGAAAAATTGTAAACCAGGCTTTGAATAATCTGATCAAATTAGGTTGCTTAATAGGTTAAGCATCCCTTTGTTATGAATGTGTAATTTTATCAGATTTATTTGATGGTAGATAATGTTTCATTTTAGCTGACCAAGCCTGAACTAACTTTATATCTTGGGGAAATTCACTGTCTTGGGAATTTTGGCAAGCCCAGAGATCATTTGATCTCTTTGCTACAAAGATCTGAGTACATTATATAGTCCAGCCTGGCTGGTGCACCAACTCTAGAACTGGACCCTCCTGCTTTTGAAGAAGCAGAGGGAGTAGAGAGTCCAGTTTTGTGGCCAGTGGCAGCCTTCCTGGCTATCACATTGCATTTCCAGGGTGGTTCTATGTGGGCATCCAATGTAAGGTGGGAAGTCCAGTGTTTTGCATTCTTTAAATGGTTCCGTAGTGTGATGTTGGTGTTAGCCCTAACCAACATACTTTGTTTATGCCCAGCTTTTGAAGTTGATTCACTGGACAATTTTGTGAATTAGCTAATATCCTTCCAATACATTTGTTATCTGCTTAAATTATCCAGAGTTGGTTTCTATTGCTTGCAATTTACAGCACTGACTACTATTGCTACACTGTGTAATGCGTATTAGTGGATAATTATGTATTTTACACCTTGTTGATAATTTAGTTCCCTACAGGGAGTTTATCAATTCCTACATTCAAAAGAATCTTTAGTGAATAAATACAAAAATTATAACAGTTGTCTTTCTTTATGACATCTTATGATTATATTTTCATTTAGATTCCATTGCAAAGATACCAGTCTTTAGATTTAGTGGTGCACTATGGGTTCATCTTGCATCAAGGAAGATGTAGTTTTAAAGATTTATAGTTTGGTCCTATCTTTGTGTCTTTGTTTACTGAGCTGAACAGTCAGATGATGGGGATCCCTGGGTGGCTCAGCGGTTTAGTGCCTGCCTTCGGCCCAGGGCGTGATCCTGGAGTCCCAGGATTGAGTCCCACGTCGGGCTCCTGGTATGGAGCCTGCTTCTCCCTCTGCCTGTGTCTCTGCCGCTCTCTCTCTCTCTCTCTCTCTCTATCATGAATAAATAAATAAGATCTCTTTAAAAAAAAACTTAAAAAAAATAAACAGATGAGATATCAAATTTGGTGCCACAGTATTTGCAACTACCAAGATAAAAGCCCTCAAATCTTGGTTTATAATAAACATATCCCCCTGGAGAAACTTTATGTGCAACCCAAAGAGAAACAGCAGACCTGAGGCAAAGATTTAGCCTTCAGGGTTATATAACTTTATTCCGTGTTTAATGTGGAGTTTAAAGCTCATGCTGTTGGACACGAGGTTTTAGACTTCTGAGCAGCAATGAGTTGTACTTTTGAAATAAAGAGCGAGGAGAATACCATTCCCTCTCCCTTCACATTAGCAGCAAGACTTGCTCTTCAAGTGCTTCCTGCTGGTTTCCACCGAGCACAGGAAGCAATGTTCTGGTGATTAAGCAGCAATATCATTATAAAAGCCAAATGAATAATCATTGTGTTAATGAACTTTATCTCAGAAAAGATTAGTTTTTTAATGTTAAGCCTCTTCGAATATGAGAGAGAAAATGTATTTCAATTCCATTTAATCAACCAGAGATGTTCATAATCTATACAATTTCATATCCTGTCTGCACATAACTCCGTAGATCTGCACACACAGTGACTTCAGTGGTTTATGTCTGAAGATTCCCTTAGATATCTCCCTCTCTCCCTCCTGTCCCTCCCCTCCCCACTGTCTTTCTCTGTCTTCCTCTGTCTCTCTGTCTCACTTTCTTTCTCATACACAGTGACTTCAGTGAATACTGTCTGGTAATTTGATTAGATATTTCCATCTCTTCCTCCCCTCCCCCATCCTTGTGTCTCTCTGTCTGTCTGCCTGCCTATTTCTGTCTCTCTCTTACATTGAGTTCTAGCAATCTTCGGGTGGAGTCTTTTGGGTTTTCTATGTAGAGTATCATGTCTTCTGTGAACAGGGAGAGTTTTGACTTCTTCTTTGCCAATTAGAACGCCTTTTATTTCTTTTTGTTGCCTGATTGCTGAGTCTAGGACTTCTAGTACTGTGATGAATAGCAGTGGTGAGAATGGACATCCCTGTCATGTTCCTGATCTTAGGGGAAAGGCTCCCAGTGCTTCCCCATTGAGAATGATATTTGCTGTGGGCTTTTCATAGATGGCTTTTAGATGCTGAGGAATGTTCCCTCTATCCCTACACTCTGACGAGTCTTGATCAGGAATGGATGCTGTATTTTGTCAAATGCTTTCTCTGTATCTATTGAGAAGATCATATGGTTCTTGTTTTTTCTCTTGTTGATATGGTCTATCACGTTGATTGTTTTATGAATATTGAACCAGGCTTGCATCCCAGGGATAAATCCCACTTGGTCATGGTGAATAATTATTGTAACGTACTGTTGGATCCTATTGGCTAGTATCTTGTTGAGAATTTTTGCATCTGTGTTCATCAGGGATATTGGTCTATAATTCTCCTTTGTGGTGGGGTCTTTGTCTGGTTTTGGAACTAAGGTGATGCTGGCCTCATAGAACGAGTTTGGAAGTATTTCATCCCGTTCTATCTTTCCAAACAGCTTTAGTAGAATAGGTATTGTTTCTTCTTTAAATGTTTCGTAGAATTCCCCTGGGAAGCCATCTGGCCCTTGACTTTTGTGTCTTGGGAGGTTTTTGATGACTGCTTCAATTTCCTCCCTGGTTATTGGCCTGGTCAGGTTTTCTATTTCTTCCTGTCCCAGTTTTGGTAGTTTGTGGTTTTCCAGAAATGCATCCATTTCTTCTAGATTGCCTAATTTATTGGCATATAGCTGCTCATAATATATTTTTAAAATAGTTTGTATTTCATTGGTATTGGTTGTGATCTCTCTGTTTTCATTCGCAATTTTATTAATTTGAGTCTTTCTCTTTTGTTTTTAATAAGGCTGGCTAATGTTTTACCTATCTTATTAATTCTTTCAAAGAACCAACTCCTGGTTTTGTTGATCTGTTCTACAGTTCTTCTGGTCTCTATTTCCTTGAGTTCTTCTCAAATCTTTATTAACTCTCTTCTTCTGCTCAGTGTAGGTTTTATTTGCTGTTCTTTCTCTAGTTCCTTTAGGTGCAAGGCTAGCTTGTGTATTGAGTTTTTTCCAATTTTTTGAGGGATGCTTGTATTGCAATATATTTCCCTTTCAAAACTGTTTTTGCTGTATCCCAAAGATTTTGAGTGGTTGTATCTTCATCCTCATTAGTTTCCATGGATCTTTTTAATTCTTCTCTAATTTTCTGGTTGACCTTTTCATCTTTTAGCAGAAAGCTCTTTAACCTCCACTTGTTTGAATTTCTTCCAAATTTCTTCTTGTGATTGAGTTCAAGTTTCAAAGCATTATGGTCTGAAAATATGCAGGGTAGAATCCCAATCTTTAGGTATCAGTTAAAACCTGATCTGTGACTGTGTGGTCTATCCTGGAGAAAGTTCCATATGCACTTGTGTATTCAGTTGCATTTGGATGTAAAGGTCTGTGAATACCTGTGAAATCTATCTAGTCCAGTGTATATCATTTAAAGCTCTTGTTTCTTTGGAGATGGTGTGCTTAGAATATCTGTCATTTGCAGAAAGTGCTGTGTTGAAGTCTTCCAGTATAAGTGTATTATTATTAAGTATGTCTTTGTTTATTAATTGACTAATATACTTAGATGCTCTCACATTAGGGCATAAAAATTCATGATTGTTAGGTCCTCTTGTTGGATAGATCCTTTAAGTGTGATATAGTGTCCCTCTTCATCTCTTACTACAGTCTTTGGGATAAACTTTATCTGATATAAGGATGGCTACCCCTGCTTTCTTTTGAGGATCATTTGAATGACAAATAGTTCTCCAACCTTTCATTTTCAGGCTATAGGTGTCCTTAGGTCTAAAATGTGTCTTGTAGACAGCAAATAGACGGGTCTTGCTTTTTTATCCAATCTGGTACCCTGTATCTTTTGATGGGGTCATTTAGCCTATTCACGTTCAGAGTTACTATTGAAAGATATGAATTTAGTGTCATCCTATTAGCTATTCAGTCCCTGATTTTGTGGATTGTTTCTTTAGGCTTCCTCTTTTACAGGGTCCCCCTTAATATTTTTTGTAGAGGTGGTTTGGTGGTCACATATTCTTTCAGTTCCTGCCTATCTTGGAAGCTCTTTATCTCTCCTATTCTGAATGAGAGCCTTGCTGGATAGAGTATTCTTGGCTGCATGTTCTTCTCATTTAGGATCCTGAATATATCCTACCAGCCTCTCTGGCCTGCCAGGTCTCTGTGGAGAGGTATGCTGTTAATATAATATTTCTCCCCATATAAGATAAGAATCACTTGTCTCTTTTTATGGATTTTATCTTTATCTTTGGAATTTGCAAGTTTCACCATTAATGTTGAATGGTTTTTATTGATTTTTGGTAGGGGGACCTCTCTATGTCCTGGATCTGAATGCCTGTTCCCCTCCCCAAATTAAGGAAGTTCTCAGCTATGATTTGTTCAAATATGCTTTCTGGTCCTCTGTCCCTCTCGGCGCCCTCTGGAACCCCAATTAAATGTAAATTTTTCATTCTGAGGCACTGATTTATTTCCCTTAACCTTTCCTCATGGTTTTTTCGTTGTTTTTCTCTTTTTTTTCTCAGCTTCCCTCCTTGCCATCAACTTGTCTTCTATGTCACTCACTCTTTCTCCCACCTCATTAATCCTCATTGTTAGGACCTCCAGTTTGGATTGCATCTCAATTAATTGATTCTTAATTTTGGCCTGATTAGTCTCAATTCTGCAGTCATGAAGTCTCTAGAATCCTTTATGCTTTTTTCCAGAGCCACGAGTAGCTTTATAATTGTGCTTCTGAATTTGTTTTCTTTTTTTATAAATTTATTTTTTATAGGTGTTCAATTTGCCGACATATAGAATAACACCCAGTGCTCATCACATCAAGCGCCCACCTCAGTGCCCGTCACCCAGTCACCCCCACCGTGCCCACATCCCTTTCCACCACCCCTAGTTCGTTTCCCAGAGTTAGGAGTCTTTCATGTTCTGTCTCCCTTTCTGATATTTCCCACTCATTTTTTTCTCCTTTCCCCTTTATTCCCTTTCACTATTTTTTATATTCCCTAAATGAATTTGTCCTTCTCTGATTGACTTATTTCACTCAGCATAATACCCTCCAGTTCCATCCACAACGAAGCAACTGGTGGGTATTTGTCGTTTCTAATGGCTGAATAATATTCCATTGTATACATATACCACATCTGAATTTGTTTTCTGACATCGAATTGTAATTCAAATTATTAACTCTGTGGCAGAGAGTACGGTTTCTGATTCTGTCTTTTGTGGTGAGTTCTTCTTTCTAGTCATTTTGCTCAGTGCAGAGTGACTAAAAACGAGTTGTACTGGAAAAAGGAAGAGAAAAAAAAAGAGAAAGAAAAAAACAATCAAACAAAAAAAACAGGAGGGGTATCCTCTGGTTCTATATACTATAAATCCTTCAACTTCCCCTGGAGCTTTCCAGCACTGCTAGGTCAAAAACTTGTCCTCCCTTTGTCCTTCCAGCTGGTCTTCTGGGGGAGGGGCCGCTGTGCTGATTCTCAGGTGTGTGTACCTCAGGGAGCTGCCCAGCCCCCTGCCAGGTGCAGGGCTCATGGGAGCTGTTGACCCCATGAGGCCCCTGTTCCTTGGCAGCCCTGCTCCATCCCAGGCACAGGGTGACACCAGAAGGAACAACAGTGGCAGCGACCAGTTCTCCAGCCCTGGAGTCAGCTCCTGCAGTAACTACCGCAGCTCCCAGTCCACAGGGGCCTGGATGATCCCGGGGTGGGTGACGCTGCTCTGCACAGCTCGGGGCCACCAGGCTGCAGGAGCGTCCTCGCTGTCCTGTGTCCTCCGGGCATCCGCAGGTCCCGGGGTAGCGCAGGATCCTGGGCTGTGTCTCCCCGCACCTTGGGCTCCCCGGCCTGCGCTGCTGGAATCGCTCCCAGGCCGCGCAGCCCCCTCTGGGCGGAGCCGCCTCCGAGCTGCGGTAGTTACTGCAGATTTTTAAAGTTCCCGTTTCTCTGGGGCGGGGCTTTCCTGTCCCCGAGGCTCTCGCTGCCCCCCTTAGCCCGGCTCCTCCTCGCGGGTCCCTCCCCCACTGGATGCTTTTGTTTTTTTTTTTTTTTCCTCCTTCCTACCTTAGAAGCAAAAACCCTTCTCTGTAGCATTCCAGCTCTTCTCTCTTTAAATCTTAGGTCGAATTCGTAGGTTCTCAGAGTGATTTGAAAGTTATCTAGGTAAGTTAGTGGGGACAGGTGACTTGGGGACCCACTCCTCTGCCATCTACTGCACCCCGCACATCAATGTCTTTTTAAATGTAAAACCCTCCTTCCAAAAAATACTTTTGCTAGATGACAGCAAAAAGAAAAGTTTTGTCCTTTGACCCTAAACCCCAAATATCAGCATTTTCTGTCTTTCTGTATCTTATATATTCTTAAGAAAATTCCATAGACCTAAAATGAGCGCCAATTGCTGCTATTATCACCCCATTTTTCTCTCCCTTTATGCTATTACACTGGATACTAATATGAAAGAATGTTAGATAGAGTTCCTGAGTAGTAGGAGTTCATAACTTAAAATGGACATTTTCAATATAGACAAAATCATCCAACAAGAAATGCAGAATTCTCAAACACTGCAAGAGAAGCATCTAGTCAAAAATTTCTTTTCTACCTTAAGAATTCTCAACTGTGGTGTCATGAGCCAGTTATAGAGAAAACATGCATGCTTCTTATCTGTACTGTAGACTAGGGTTTTGCAAACTTGGTATCATTTTAGATGATACATGAGCAAACATTTAAAAAATATGTATTTCTATCATATAACAATGTGATTTCATGCATAATTTTACCACAGTAGAGACTAAATTAAAAAGTGAGTCAATTTTAAACTGACTTAGAATGGCTATTGAGTAAATCATAGTGCAGATGCTAACGCTAGTATGGCAAAATTATGATGTTTTTATATGAATAAATGAAGCCAGAAAAGCACTATTTTAACCTTCGTGAATTACCATTTCTGATGAGACTCCAAAAATAGTGGAGAACCATTATCCAAGTATGAGTTCTCACCAAATCAGGTCTTCAGAAGAGGATTTAGATACTGGTGGTTTATCTGGAGGTGATTCCAGAGTGTAGGGAGTGGGGAAGAGAGACATGGAAGAGGGAAAGGCAATCAGGGGCATTGAGCTTATAATTCCATGTTAGACACACTGGGGGATACTCTGATAGATGGTATAGAACACAGGACAGAACTGTCCCATAATAGGCAAGGAAGCTGAGGTATTTATACACAATTTCCCATTTATTACTGGTTGATGGTCGCTCCTGGGGAAATTAGTCTCCCAGAAATTTGTCCTGCCCCGAGGGGACTAAATGACTCAGGCAAAGAGGCAGGAATTTGATCTTGACCTTGACATTGACCTCCAGGTTAGGCAAAGAGATGAGAGATGCCCTGATAGTATTTGCTGCAAACATTGCTCTAAATGCTCTAGAATTGATTTTAAGTGATTTTTAAATGGTCAGCGATACATGATTTGTCTTCCAGAGTTAAAAAAAATATTATTGCATTCTAATTCAGGAAGAAATATTCATCCCAACCTAGTAAAACAGAAGGAAATTTATTAACCAAACTATCTATTCTACAACTAGATTGGATCAATAAGAAGCTAATTCTTTTCACTTCACATTTTGTTTGAGGGATTATATTTATAAATGATGTTTGAGGAATTGGTAGGTGATGAGTTAATAATCATATATTCAATATGACTATGGATATTTCCACATCATAGGCTAAAATTTAATTCTGAAAATCAGGGACAAGAAACAAAGCAGATATTTGGAAGGAAAAGAGAAGATCAACAAATGATTCATAACTCCATTAGAATCTAAAAGGGTTTTAGTTCATCCCTTTTTCAGTTACTCTCTTACTACTGAATATTTATTTTTTTTCCCAATTCTTGTTTAAGTGCATTAGTGCATTTACTTTCCTAGGCTGAATCCCAATTCATTTTATGTCAGCCATCTCTGAGTAGCTAAAAAAAGCACCTTTCTTTTTCGTTTTTGTTTTTAGCTATGCACTTTTAGAATCTGCACCATCATCCCAATTTTGTCATCTAGAAGGTAATCTACCTCTACATTTACCCTTCAGGCCAGCTGACAATAAATAAAAGTTAAGGCCTTGAAGTTTTAGTTTTTTAGAAATACTTATATTTCTCAAAAAATCTAAGTATTAATTGGGATATAAGTGCCTATCTCAGATGCTCCAGTTAGAAAGTTAAAATAAAAGTACTATTTGGAGTTTTTAAATAGATCTGACTTTAATTGGGATGGGAGCTTACAGCTGGAGTAAGGGAGATCTGCAGAAGATTGACCTGTTACTACTGTGTCTCTGGCACTAGACTCTTACTAAGGGCAGTAACTGGAGAGAGGGTTATGTTTGAAAACAGTAACTTGACTCCTTAACCATGCTTTGGCAGGGCTCTTCACTACTTTTTTAAGGATTTATTTATTTATTTGAGAGACATAGAGAGAGTGAGCGAGAGAGCACGAGCACTAGGGGAGAACAGAAGGAGAGAGAGAGATGCAGACTCCCTGCTGAACAGGGAGCCCGAATTGGGACTTGATCTCAGGACCCTGGGATCCTGACCTGAGCCAAAACCAAGAGGTGGACACTTAACTGACTGAGCCACCCAGGCGCCTCAGGGCTCTTCAGTATTGATGAGAAATGGAATTGTAGTCTTTCTTCTCAGATTGCAAATATATTTTTACTCCTGCCCAGCCTATAGCAAACTCCAATTTCGAACTGTAGTCATAGCTCTGCTCTGCCCTCTGAGGCCCTGGTGCTCATTCTCACTCTGGGAACATATTGCACTCTACTTTCCATAATACCATCTTTTTTTTTGCACAAGATAAAATTAGAGTTAATTAATTAAAAAGTGGTAGAAAATGGCTCCATGCACATAGACTCAAAAAGACTTCCAGCCATTCTTAACTATAAGCACATGTCATTTAAACAGGCAATGCCAATTTGGTGAAAACTAGAATCTACACATGAGGAAAAACACCAACTTTTCTATGGCCATTTCTCCTTAACCTTCAAATCTGTTCAAAAGGATTAGACAAGGATTAGTTATGATTTTCATTAATAACAATGAATGTTCATTGCTTGTGTACCCTGTGATGGAAAGTGTTTTAGGCTGAACACAGGGAGGTTAAGAAGGGTCACTTCCTTTGAGTGGTTCACAGTAACCTAACCTGCAGAAGGAAACACAAAGTGGTTGATTCAGTGAATTATGAGAGAGTGAGAGGCTTGAAAGGAGAGTGGAGAAGAGATCCACCATCCATCAGGTTGGTGAACATACATGGAGGGGCCTCCTTTGCCTCTTCAGCATAGCGAACAGAGTAAAAGGTGAATGAGAGGCCACAGAAAAGTGAAAGACAAAGTGAAAATCGTTCTAAAATAATTATATTCCAAGCACAAGCCAGGGCAGTTGGAGGCTATCTTTATTCTCCAAATATTTGTCAATCCTTACTATGGGGAGGGCCCTGTGCTTCAGTTAAGGAGACAATGAGGATCTTTTGCAAGGAAGCAAAATGAACTGAAGGAATTTATAGATTAAAAGATACAACAGAGGGGGGAGGAGCAAGATGGCGGAGGAGTAGGGACCCCAAATCACCTGTCTCCACCAAACTACCTAGAAAACCTTCAAATTATCCTGAAAATCTATGAATTCGGCCTGAGATTCAAAGAGAGACCAGCTGGAATGCTACAGTGAGAAGAGGTCGCGCATCTATCAAGGTAGGAAGACGGGGAAAAAGAAATAAAGGAACAAAGGCCTCCAAGGGGGAGGGGCCCGCGAGGAGCCGGGCTGAGGCCGGGGCGAGTGTCCCCAGGACAGGAGAGCCCCGTCCCGGAGGAGCAGGAGCTGCACCGACCTTCCCGGGGGAAAGGGGCTCACGGGGAGTTGGAGCAGGACCAGGAGGGCGAGGAGGCCCTCGGGCTCCCGGGGACAGTAACAGAGCAACTGCGCGCCCAGGAGAGTGCGCCGAGCTCCCTAAGGGCTGCAGCGCGCACGGCGGGACCCGGCGGGACCCGGAGCAGCTGAAGGGGCTCGGGCGGCGGCTCCGCGGAGGGGGCTGCGGGGCCCCGGGAGCAGCTCGGAGGGGCTCGGGCAGAGGAAGAGGCTCCGTGCGGAGGGGGCTGCGCGGTTCCAGGAGCAGCTCGGAGGGGCTCGGGCGGCGGCTCCGCGGAGGGGGCTGCGCGGCCCGGGAGCGCGAATCCACCAGCGCAGGCTCCGGAGCACAGGGCGCCGGGACACAGCCCAGGATCCCGCCTCCCCCGGGACAGGCAGAGGCCGGGAGGGCCCAGGACAGCAAGGACGCTCCTGCCCCAGCTGAGCAGAGCAGCGGCCCCGCCCCGGAGCCTCCAGGCCCTGCAGACGGAGTTCCTGCCGGAGCTGAATCCAGGTTTCCAGAGCTGCCCCGCCACTGGGGCTGTTCCTCCTGCGGCCTCACGGGGTAAACAACCCCCACCGAGCCCTGCACCAGGCAGGGGCACAGCAGCTCCCCCAAGTGCTAACACCTGAAAATCAGCACAACAGGCCCCTCCCCCAGAACACCAGCTAGACTGACAACTTCCAGGAGAAGCCAAGGGACTTAAAGAACACAGAATCAGAAGATACTCCCCGGTGGTTCTTTTTTTGTTTGTTTGTTTTTGTTTTTGTTTTTGTTTTGTTTTGCTTTTTGATTTGTTTCCTTCCCCCACCCCCTTTTTTTCTCCTTTCTTTTTCTTTCTCTTTTTCTTCTTTTTTTTTTTTTTTTTTTTTTTTCGTTTTTTTTTCTTTTTCTTCCCTTTTTTTTTTCTCTTTCTCTTTTCTTTCCTTCTTTCTCTCCTCTCTTTTTCTCTTTTTCCCAATACAACTTGCTTTTGGCCACTCTGCACTGAGCAAAATGACTAGAAGGAAAACCTCACCTCAAAAGAAAGAATCAGAAACAGTCCTCTCTCCCACAGAGTTACAAAATCTGGATTACAATTCAATGTCAGAAAGCCAATTCAGAAGCACTATTATACAGCTACTGGTGGCTCTAGAAAAAAGTATAAAGGACTCAAGAGACTTCATGACTGCAGAATTTAGAGCTAATCAGGCAGAAATTAAAAACCAATTGAATGAGATGCAATCCAAACTAGAAGTCCTAACGACGAGGGTTAACGAGGTGGAAGAACGAGTGAGTGACCTAGAAGACAAGTTGACAGCAAAGAGGGAAACTGAGGAAAAAAGAGACAAACAATTAAAAGACCATGAAGATAGATTAAGGGAAATAAACGACAGCCTGAGGAAGAAAAACCTACGTTTAATTGGGGTTCCCGAGGGCGCCGAAAGGGACAGAGGGCCAGAATATGTATTTGAACAAATTCTAGCTGAAAACTTTCCTAATCTGGGAAGGGAAACAGGCATTCAGATCCAGGAAATAGAGAGATCCCCCCCTAAAATCAATAAAAACCGTTCAACACCTCGACATTTAATTGTGAAGCTTGCAAATTCCAAAGATAAGGAGAAGATCCTTAAAGCAGCAAGAGACAAGAAATCCCTGACTTTTATGGGGAGGAGTATTAGGGTAACAGCAGACCTCTCCACAGAGACCTGGCAGGCCAGAAAGGGCTGGCAGGATATATTCAGGGTCCTAAATGAGAAGAACATGCAACCAAGAATACTTTATCCAGCAAGGCTCTCATTCAAAATGGAAGGAGAGATAAAGAGCTTCCAAGACAGGCAGCAACTAAAAGAATATGTGACCTCCAAACCAGCTCTGCAAGAAATTTTAAGGGGGCCTCTTAAAATTCCCCTTTAAGAAGAAGTGCAGTGGAACAGTCCACAAAAACAAAGACTGAATAGATATCATGATGACACTAAACTCATATCTCTCAATAGTAACTCTGAATGTGAACGGGCTTAATGACCCCATCAAAAGGCGCAGGGTTTCAGACTGGATAAAAAAGCAGGACCCATCTATTTGCTGTCTACAAGAGACTCATTTTAGACAGAAGGACACCTACAGCCTGAAAATAAAAGGTTGGAGAACCATTTACCATTCGAATGGTCCTCAAAAGAAAGCAGGGGTAGCCATCCTTATATCAGATAAACTAAAATTTACCCCAAAGACTGTAGTGAGAGATGAAGAGGGACACTATATCATACTTAAAGGATCTATTCAACAAGAGGACTTAACAATCCTCAATATATATGCTCCGAATGTGGGAGCTGCCAAATATATAAATCAATTATTAACCAAAGTGAAGAAATACTTAGATAATAATACACTTATACTTGGTGACTTCAATCTAGCTCTTTCTATACTCGATAGGTCTTCTAAGCACAACATCTCCAAAGAAACGAGAGCTTTAAATGATACACTGGACCAGATGGATTTCACAGATATCTACAGAACTTTACATCCAAACTCAACTGAATACACATTCTTCTCAAGCGCACATGGAACTTTCTCCAGAATAGACCACATATTGGGTCACAAATCGGGTCTGAACCGATACCAAAAGATTGGGATTGTCCCCTGCATATTCTCGGACCATAATGCCTTGAAATTAGAACTAAATCACAACAAGAAGTTTGGAAGGACCTCAAACACATGGAGGTTAAGGACCATCCTGCTAAAAGATAAAAGGGTCAACCAGGAAATTAAGGAAGAATTAAAAAGATTCATGGAAACTAATGAGAATGAAGATACAACCGTTCAAAATCTTTGGGATGCAGCAAAAGCAGTCCTAAGGGGGAAATACATCGCAATACAAGCATCCATTCAAAAACTGGAAAGAACTCAAATACAAAAGCTAACCTTACACATAAAGGAGCTAGAGAAAAAACAGCAAATAGATCCTACACCCAAGAGAAGAAGGGAGCTAATAAAGATTCGAGCAGAACTCAACGAAATCGAGACCAGAAGAACTGTGGAACAGATCAACAGAACCAGGAGTTGGTTCTTTGAAAGAATTAATAAGATAGATAAACCATTAGCCAGCCTTATTAAAAAGAAGAGAGAGAAGACTCAAATTAATAAAATCATGAATGAGAAAGGAGAGATCACTACCAACACCAAGGAAATACAAACGATTTTAAAAACATATTATGAACAGCTATACGCCAATAAATTAGGCAATCTAGAAGAAATGGACGCATTCCTGGAAAGCCACAAACTACCAAAACTGGAACAGGAAGAAATAGAAAACCTGAACAGGCCAATAACCAGGGAGGAAATTGAAGCAGTCATCAAAAACCTCCCAAGACACAAGAGTCCAGGGCCAGATGGCTTCCCAGGAGAATTTTATCAAACGTTTAAAGAAGAAATCATACCTATTCTCCTAAAGCTGTTTGGAAAGATAGAAAGAGATGGAGTACTTCCAAATTCGTTCTATGAAGCCAGCATCACCTTAATTCCAAAGCCAGACAAAGACCCCGCCAAAAAGGAGAATTACAGACCAATATCCCTGATGAACATGGATGCAAAAATTCTCAACAAGATACTGGCCAATAGGATCCAACAGTACATTAAGAAAATTATTCACCATGACCAAGTAGGATTTATCCCTGGGACACAAGGCTGGTTCAACACCCGTAAAACAATCAATGTGATTCATCATATCAGCAAGAGAAAAACCAAGAACCATATGATCCTCTCATTGGATGCAGAGAAAGCATTTGACAAAATACAGCATCCATTCCTGATCAAAACTCTTCAGAGTGTAGGGATAGAGGGAACATTCCTCGACATCTTAAAAGCCATCTATGAAAAGCCCACAGCAAATATCATTCTCAATGGGGAAGCACTGGGAGCCTTTCCCCTAAGATCAGGAACAAGACAGGGATGTCCACTCTCACCACTGCTATTCAACATAGTACTGGAAGTCCTAGCCTCAGCAATCAGACAACAAAAAGACATTAAAGGCATTCAAATTGGCAAAGAAGAAGTCAAACTCTCCCTCTTCGCCGATGACATGATACTCTACATAGAAAACCCAAAAGTCTCCACCCCAAGATTGCTAGAACTCATACAGCAATTCGGGAGCGTGGCAGGATACAAAATCAATGCCCAGAAGTCAATGGCATTTCTATACACTAACAATGAGACTGAAGAAAGAGAAATTAAGGAGTCAATCCCATTTACAATTGCACCCAAAAGCATAAGATACCTAGGAATAAACCTCACCAAAGATGTAAAGGATCTATACCCTCAAAACTATAGAACACTTCTGAAAGAAATTGAGGAAGACACAAAGAGATGGAAAAATATTCCATGCTCATGGATTGGCAGAATTAATATTGTGAAAATGTCAATGTTACCCAGGGCAATATACACGTTTAATGCAATCCCTATCAAAATACCATGGACTTTCTTCAGAGAGTTAGAACAAATTATTTTAAGATTTGTGTGGAATCAGAAAAGACCCCGAATAGCCAGGGGAATTTTAAAAAAGAAAACCATATCTGGGGGCATCACAATGCCAGATTTCAGGTTGTACTACAAAGCTGTGGTCATCAAGACAGTGTGGTACTGGCACAAAAACAGACACATAGATCAGTGGAACAGAATAGAGAATCCAGAAGTGGACCCTGAACTTTATGGGCAACTAATATTCGATAAAGGAGGAAAGACTATCCATTGGAAGAAAGACAGTCTCTTCAATAAATGGTGCTGGGAAAATTGGACATCCACATGCAGAAGAATGAAACTAGACCACTCTCTTTCACCATACACAAAGATAAACTCAAAATGGATGAAAGATCTAAATGTGAGACAAGATTCCATCAAAATCCTAGAGAAGAACACAGGCAACACCCTTTTTGAACTCGGCCACAGTAACTTCTTGCAAGATACATCCACGAAGGCAAAAGAAACAAAAGCAAAAATGAACTATTGGGACTTCATCAAGATAAGAAGCTTTTGCACAGCAAAGGATACAGTCAACAAAACTCAAAGACAACCTACAGAATGGGAGAAGATATTTGCAAATGACATATCAGATAAAGGGCTAGTTTCCAAGATCTATAAAGAACTTATTAAACTCAACACCAAAGAAACAAACAATCCAATCATGAAATGGGCAAAAGACATGAACAGAAATCTCACAGAAGAAGACATAGACATGGCCAACATGCACATGAGAAAATGCTCTGCATCACTTGCCATCAGGGAAATACAAATCAAAACCACAATGAGATACCACCTCACACCAGTGAGAATGGGAAAAATTAACAAGGCAGGAAACAACAAATGTTGGAGAGGATGTGGAGAAAAGGGAACCCTCTTACACTGTTGGTGGGAATGTGAACTGGTGCAGCCACTGTGGAAAACTGTGTGGAGGTTCCTCAAACAGTTAAAAATATACCTGCCCTACGACCCAGCAATTGCACTGTTGGGGATTTACCCCAAAGATACAAATGCAATGAAACGCTGGGACACCTGCACCCCGATGTTTCTAGCAGCAATGGCCACGATAGCCAAACTGTGGAAGGAGCCTCGGTGTCCAACGAAAGATGAATGGATAAAGAAGATGTGGTTTATGTATACAATGGAATATTACTCAGCTATTAGAAATGACAAATACCCACCATTTGCTTCAACGTGGGTGGAACTGGAGGGTATTATGCTGAGTGAAGTAAGTCAGTCGGAGAAGGACAAACATTATATGTTCTCATTCATTTGGGGAATATAAATAATAGTGAAAGGGAAAATAAGGGAAGGGAGAAGAAATGTGTGGGAAATATCAGAAAGGGAGACAGAACATAAAGACTGCTAACTCTGGGAAACGAACTAGGGGTGGTAGAAGGGGAGGAGGGCGGGGGGTGGGAGTGAATGGGTGATGGGCACTGGGTGTTATTCTGTATGTTAGTAAATTGAACACCAATAAAAAAAAAATAATAAAAAAAAAAAATAAAAAAAAAAATAAAATACTACTTTTCATTTAAAAAAAAAAAAAAAAAAAAAAAAGATACAACAGAGATAGATTAACCAGTCATAATTTGGATCCTAATTCAAACACATTTATAGAAAATTATTAAACATTTGGAAACATTTGAACACCAATTAGCTATTTGAAGCTATTGATAAAGTACCGTCATTTCATTTAGGTTTGTTAATAATATTATGGCTAAGTTATATTAAGTACCCTAATCTTTTAGAGGCATATTGTGAGATATGTATAAATAGAATACCAACAAAAAATAAAGTTTAAAAGTAAGAATTTTGTTCATGGTTAGGCAGCTTTCAAATAATACAGTGATTACTGTAAGGCTTGTTCTGGTTTGAAAGCCATAGCAATTAACCATCATTTATATCAGCCTGTTATAAACATTTATGATGTGATTGGAGTAATAACATAACATAATCCTCCCCATAATCCCTTGTTCAGCTTGCTCCGGGCTCTTTGGTATCTCATACCCTTTTCTTTGAGTTGGGGTCAGATCATGTAATTTCCCATGTTCAGACCCCCACCCTTACTCTGAGTTTTAATGCCAGTTTCTGGCCAGATACCCTTTTACTAGTCACCTGCACTAGTGGAAGCAATATAATGGGACACATAAACAACAAATTACCACATTTCAAAACAAATTCTCTAGGGGGCTTTTTGAAATGAAGCAAGCTATAATTTAAAACTATTTCTCTGCTTTCATAACATTAAAAAGGAACTGCTGTCTTACTCAGGTGCCTAAGGGAGGGGAAAGTTTTTCACCCACCAGAGGGATGGATATTAAAAGATGGAAACATCTTTGAACTCCATTATGAACAGAATATAAGAATTCCATTTCTCAGCACTTCCCATTTTTGAATGCAGGAAAATGGATTCAAAAAATAAACCTAAGCAAGCATTTGTCACTGATAAACCTTCCACTCGCTTGACAAAAACAGTGGCTATTGTCTTGCAGCCCAAACAAGTTTTCCTTGGATGAACTAGAATTGATTTGCTTTATCTATACAGCCTAATCACTCTGCCCCTTCTTGGCAGGGATTATACTTTAGTTCTGTCTGATTGTACTGTCATTCAGATCTGCATTGAGAACGGCAGAAAGAATAAGCAAAATATTAAACAGAGTTGGTTCTAAAGAACTAATTCCTAGCTTCTCTATCAGGAGATGAACAGAAGCATTACCCATGCAATTATGAGTAAACCCTATTTATACCATAAGCTCTTCCTCAAAAAGTGCCTTTTTTTTTCCCTACTGAAATCATGCCAAACGGCTTAGTGTCGCTTGAGTAAATATTATGTACTTACCAGGTTGGCTTGAAAATAGTTTGGGAATTAGCTCTTGATCCATCAATGGGCAACAAGGAAACTGCAGCTACTGAAAGGTCTGTTAACATTCTCCCCTGCTAGCAGTCCCTGAAGTCAGAGTCATTTTCTACTGTAAGAGTTGATTAATGGGAAAAGAACTCTCATACTAAAATAAAATGTCAATAGTCAGACACAGAGCAGCGTAAACCAATTCTAAAAGGCTTACTCTGTATACATTACAGAGTGAATCATTCATTCATTCATTCATTTATTTTTCTTCTTTACACTACTCTGTGTGGGCTCTAGGACAAAAATGGGGAACAAAATGAGTATGATATACTCTCTACACTTGAGAAATTTATAATGTAGACTGATAGATAATACTCTTCAGGGTGTATTAAACACATACTTAGTACTATGCTATTTAAAACATTTTTGATAGATTGTTTTATTGCATCCGAACACTACTATCAGGTGTGTACCATTCTAACCTTCAGTTTCAGATAAAGAAACTGATGCTTAGAGTGTGGTATTGAGCACAGTGGGTCAAATTATCTGGGAATATAGAAATGTGAGAAATGTGTCTGAAGTTTGGACTGCATAGTTCAAAGGATGTGGTAGTGTTTAGATTTAATTTTGAAAGACAAATTGATATCTGATGCCTGCTCCCATAGAGATCAAAACACAGCTCTATTATAGTACTTAGGACCATATTTTATTTAATTGTATATATTTGTTCATTCCCCATGGAGTTACACATGAGCAGGTACTATGTATTTTATTTCATTTCATTTTGTTTCATAGAGAGAGAAAGAGGGGGAAGAGAGAGGCAAAAGGAGAAAAAGAGAGAGAATCCTAAGCAGGTTCCACACCCAGTGTGGAGCCCCACATGGGGCTCAATCTTACAACCTTGAGATCATGAGTCGATATCAAGAGTCAGACACTTAACCAACTGAGCCACCCAGTTGCTCCGAGTAGGTACTATTTTAAATGCCCAGTGCCTTGAGCTGTATTCAGCATGTTGAAAGTTTTCAATAAATTCCAATAAATCGAGTTTGAATGAATATATGAACATCATTTCATTAGATGTAGTAAAGTGAACTTTCCTGAGAAACAGAACAGCATGAAATATGGCACAGAGGTATGAATGTAAATGTGGATAAATAAGCATCCCCACAGTTAAATATGATTTAAATGATGATTAAAACTGGAAGAGAGGTCAGGAAAAGGAAGAGATAAGAGTGGAAAGGCAAGTTGGAGCCTGATTCCAAACAATCTGGACTTGACTTTGACTCAAAGTCAGTGGGGGTATAGGATAAAAATTAAGACATGAGTTATGTTGGTAGGAAGATAACTATCAAGCCAAAGATTATTTTAGGAATAAAGCTAGTCCCAGGATGAGATAAAGTATGCTAGCACAAGGCCAATGGCTAGCATGGAGGTGACTAAATAAAAAGAAATTTAGGAAGTGAAATCAAGAGTATTAGGGACTGATAGGATGAAGCAGATGCTTCAGAGAGAGATACAGACTAGAAGTGTGACCATGGACTTTGAATGGTGCCTGCAAAGAAAGTCTAGTCATTAATGCAATAAGTATTTCAGGGGAGGGCTCGGCGGTTTAGCATGCCTTCAGGCCATGGTGTGATCCTGGAGACCGGGGATCGAGTCCCAAGTTGGGCTCCCTGCATGGAGCCTGCTTCTCCCTCTGCCTGTGTCTCTGCCATTCTCTCTCCATGTGTCTCTCATGAATAAATAAATAAAATCTTTAAAAAATAAAATTATATTAAAAAAAAGTATTTCAAGGGAAAGCAGAAAAACCTGGGTTTTAAATTCTCAAAAGTCCTCCAGAATAGAATAAGAAAAAAGTTTGTCCCTAACTTTCTTAAGTATTCTAATACATATCTGAGACTTCCTGAGCCACTGAGTCTGAAATTCTAGAGCAGTCTTCTTTACCTAAAAGATAGACTACCAGACATTGGCTATCCCAAATCTTCAAATATAGTCAATTAGGTTTTCTCAAGGTAAATTCTGCAAGAAAGATCTTTAGAATTCAAGCAAACTCCAAAAGAAGCCCTCAAATCCACATAAAGACTCTAAATCCCCAGAGATGGAGCACACAGCAATTCTTGGGTCCTTTCTGTGAGACATGTGGAGCAAGTTAACTTGCCAACATCCTGACCCATCTAGATCCTGTTTTCATAGACATCCATGTGGTAGATTACAGCTGTGTCAGCCAGCAGAAAATAACAGAAATCCCATCTCGTAGTGACTTAAAATAAGAACATTTATGGCTTCCCATCACTGGGAATCCAGAAGCAGTTTACCTATCAAGAATGACAAAATTAATTTGGTCATGTGTCCTTTCTCGAGAGTACTTTGGACATTACTTTCTTCTATGTGTAGACCCAATCCTCAGGAGCATGATGAAATCACTATAGGAATGAAACACATGACAGTATTTAGAGAAAAAACAAGAGAGAAGCTATAGGAAAGAAATTGTTCCATCCTAAAGCTATTCCAGGCTTCATCAGAAAATGTGTCCTGTATTCTCATTGTTACAAATTATATAAGAAGCCATGCTTGAGCCTATTGCTGACAATGGGGTGGGATCACTCTGAGAATCAATCCGTACCCTGGATAGAAAAAGAAATACAGGTAATCTGGCAATGAAACCTTTACGAGGACAGAATGAGTAGTGAGGTCAGGTAAGTGACCTGGAGGCCAGTAACTGCAAGAAGCCACTACCCCCCCATACTTGGAGAACTAAAAGGGGAAGGTCAATATGACACAGTCCTGCTCTTGAAAGAACTGCCACTCTGTCACTGGGCAAAAAAGACCCAGGAGATCTTGGTCCCACTCACCCTGCTGAAATACATAGTCCCCTGGAGGTTCCCTTTGCCACTGATTCCTTTGCCAGAGCCAGAGAACTCATTTCCCATCTAGTGGAATCCCATCTCACTGGCAATACTCTCACCCAAGACGATGGCCTAAGAAATGTCATTTACAGGTTCCCTGCTGGAGCATATGAAAGAATGACTGTGGGACTGTGTGTCTAAGACAAATGATTAGCATGCTCTCAGACCATCAGGACTGCATGTGGAGCTGAGGAGGTGGTGAGTTAGGGTAGAGCTACAGCACGTGTCAGCTGCCCTGAAGCATGTAAACTAAGTCCATGAGAAATAAATACCTTAATAAAAGTAGGCTTTGTTTGCATGGAGGGAAAGAGATTGGATACCTAGCAGACTAACAACAGTGTATACAACAGCTGCTGACAAGTAAGCCTAAAATTCATTTTCAGTGACTAATCCAAATTTGTGAAGAAACGTTGGAAAATATCACTTGAATTAAAATCACTTTAAATGTATGTTTCTTGATAGACTGAGAAGATGGCTTTGATTATTTTTGCTTTTACTGTGGAAACACCGTACATGGACCAAAAAGAAGCATTTCTCTGGGGGATATTGTTATCATTACAACACAAGACCTAAAAGGAATAATTAATGCATTAACTAAGATCACCTCATTAAGAAGGAATGTGTTAGACATGCTCACACACATTATCAGTAAGTTTGACTGCTTTATCACTTAATTGATGCTAACAGATTTCCTTCTCAGAGTTTTCACTTCACGTTGGCTCAGTGGGAGTCCAAGTTTCAACACGGCAGGGCTGGGAATAAAGATTTTGTCAACTATTTTCCTTGATGAACATGTCATTTAGGAGGAATTCCAGCGGGCAAGATAATATAGGTTTCCAGTGTGACTGGAATCCCATGCCACGGTCCCATTGGACCTTTTTTTTTAACTTGCTTGGCAAAATATAAAAGACTGCTCCATTAACTTACTTCTACCCTACTTACCCTCTAGAAATTTCTACACTCCATTTCTTGTCAAGCAGACATCCTGGTTAACTACCCTTCTTCCTTTTTGATCATGAATAAACTCAAATGACAAATAAATTTTTTATGAAATGTGGAGCTATCCATATTTCACATCCACTTATGATGTCATAGGGTCATCTAGCTTTTTTTTTTTTTTTTTTTTTTTTTTTTTTTTTTTTTTTACTAGTCTCACAATTCCAAACTGTCTTTCAGACAACAGGGTCTGGTCATGTTCTCTTTCTTTCTGGTTTTCTTTGTAAGAATGTGTTTCTTATCAGTGTTTTAATGCTCAAATATGCAATAATACTTATCATAAATGTAATTACATTATTTTTGCTATTTTTTAACTCCAAAGAAATGTATACTGGTTATAGCAGATCAAATGGTATAGAGACATAGTAAATGAAAATACTAATCTCTTCTTCACATCCTCAAATTCCTTCCCATTTTTGGAAATCATGCTAAGTATATACTTCAAGATTTGAAAAAGATAACAAAAAATTTTAAATAGGGAATATTTTAAACATAAAAAATTAATAATCATTCATTGAGTTAATATGCTAACTGCCCAAATCAGTACCTGGCATATAGTAACTGCTATCAATCTTTTGTTAAAATGAAAATGAGTCAATTTAACCATTGTCCAGGTTTGACATGTGTTAATGTGTTAATGTGACATGTGTGTTTTGCATCAGATTGCTTTGTGCTTATAGAGGTGAAACATTGTAGGTTCACTGACACTTCAGGAGGCCCAGAGCTCTCCCTTCATCTCTTCCTACTCTCCCCCATTACTATCCCTCCCCACTCCCTCTGTGCAAAGTCTCTCCTTTTGGTGGAGACCTTCATAGAACTGACATGTTCCTGGAAAATGAGGATTGGCAGAAATCTTAGAATCAGAAGCTTAGCACACTTATATAAATTTTGGCACTTTATTACATATGTACATGTCCATAATCAATATATGCTATTGCTTTGTAATAATATTTTTTGAATATACAAACTGGCATCATGATGAGCACATTTTGCAACTTTCATTATGTTTTTGAAATCTATCCATTCTAATTCATTGCTCATTCATTTTAATTTATGTATGTTTTTCATTTTATGATTAAATGGTATTTTATTTACTCATCTTTTGTTGAAAGATTTTCAGGCTGGGTAATTGACTCTGATATTAAAAAGGAAGCTAAAAGGAATATCTTTGTACTTGTTGCCTTAAGCTCTTACAAGAATGGCTTTAGGGTGAAGATCTAAGTATACACTATTTCAGTTGTAGCAGAAATGTATTTTCACATTTACTAGGTATAATGAAATTATTTTATAAATTATCCATATCTGTTGACACTCTCATTGACAAAGTTTAAGAGGTTCCCTTCTTCCTGCATACTAACAACTGGCATGTATAGAAATTTGAATTTTTGCAATCTGGGTATGAAATGGCATCTCATTATAATTTTAGTTTGGCTTCCATGAATGTTATTGAAGATATATATCTTTTAATATATGGATGGGTGACTTGGCTTTACTTTTTCATGAAATAGCCTTTGCCTATTTTTCTGTTGAGTCATTAATTTTTTTATTGTTTTGTTCACTATTCTTGATTTAAGTTCTTTTTTGGTTATTTACATTATAAATATCTCATCTAGTATGTAGCTTATCTTCTTACTCTGTTTATGGTATCTTTAATTTTAATGTAGTCAAATTTCTCATCTTCATGTTTTCTCTTCTTTTACCTGTTGTGAATATGTTTTTTATATTCTCTTAGGAAAGCTTTAAAAACTTCACTTTTTGGTTTTAGGGCTTTAATCTGTCCAGAATTTATATCTGTGTATTATGTAACAGAAGGATACCATTTTTTCCTTTTTCCATATGAATAGCCAATTGTCCCAGCATCATTTATTCTTTCACAGCTTTTTTTTTTTTTAATGTCAGATTTGTGCTATCCCAAATTCCCATATGTTCAGCACATTTTTCTTGGCTCCCTATTGGATTCATCTGGTCTGTTTTTCTCTCCTTCCTTTCTATTTTACTTTTCTCCACTATCACCATAATCTTTTAATTACTAGATGTTATTTTAAGAATCATTAGTTAGATTACATGATAACAAGCCTTTCCTATTAAAGTATGCTTTTGTTTTTTCTTTCTAGCATGTCTACTAGTGAGACCAACTTTTATAGAATCACACTTTTTGTCTCTTTGTTTATCAAATACTATGTGTTGGGAAAAAATGTTCTATATATAACCCTAAGAATTTTTCGCCCACTTGTTCTTCCCTATCAAGGTAGCTTATATATTTCACATTTGTTGCCTGAGAGAAGGAATAACCCAGAGAATGGATAAACAAGCAGATTCTACAAACAGCACAATCAAAGATTTAGTCTAGACTCAGAGGGAAGAGAAAGCATAAGAAGAAAGTTTGAAAATAAGTTCTTGGTAGGACACTCATTTCCTTATGTATATTCCAGGAGCTAGAATGAGAAAATGAGATATGAAATGAAGGTTGTTTAGTGGTGGGTCCCCCAAAAGGGCCAATGTACCCCAATTCTCTTAGCACCCTAACTTCTCTTAGCTCTCTTCTGGGAGGGGGTGGTGACAGTAAGAGATGAAAAGAAAATCATATAGATTTTGAGTCTGCAAGCAGATGCTGGGTAGCATGATATTCCAATTTTTTCTCACTCCCCAGTGTATCATTGGAGCAGTAGAGCAGAAATAACTGTGCTATGTCTCTAGGACAATGGGCCCTGGACTCTTCACAGAGTATCCCAAATTTGCAGAATCGAGGGAGAACAGGAGCCCAGGAAAAGCATGGAAATTACTAAAGGACTTAGAAATCCCAACTGATTTTCCCACAGCCTCTTTGGAGCACTGGAACTGCAGGATTCTTTTCCTTTGGTAGCTACAAGTTCCTTCAGCAACAACCTGCATGGACCTTTGCTCAACAAAACAAAACTTAAAGCCAAAAGAAAAACAAAATGAAGTTTTTTGGGGGGTTTTAAACTACCCAGTGCTCACCTCTGCACTTTAAACAAGAGAATCCTACATATAACATGCATTGGGATTGCCTCGAGGTTCCATGGTTATTTTTTTGTTGTTATTGTTATTGAGGGGGATGAATTCAGAAATTAAATTCAGGCTGCCACTAACCTTGAATCTTCTGCCACTTTCCTTCTCATGAATTTAATTAAATTATTTTATGTGTGAATATATATATATATATATCTTAGTGACTCATTCCTTGAAAGATTGAAAGCACTTCAGAAAAAAGAATTATGGCTACCAGTTCACACCACTCTATCCTAAGCCAAGTGGGGTGTCTGGCACATGGTGAACATTCAATAAGTAATTGTTGAATGAGCAAATAAATAAATAATATACACACAAATATAAGGGTCAGACCTAGTCATAATAGGAAGAGCCCTCGTGTAGGAATTAGGGATTCTGGGAACAATCTTGACCTATGTACTAATAATTTGTGACCCTGATAAGTGATAACCTTTTCAGGGTTTTAGGTGCTTCTGCAAAATGGAAATATTAGATTAAATCAGTGATTTATAAACTGTGCTTGCTCTGGGGATGTTTTTGAGAACTAGATAGGGTTGGAGAAAATGTGCAGTGGGTATGCTTGGTACCTCTCATTTCTAACCCAATAAGGACAAGATTAATTTATTTTAAATATTAGGCTGAACATCTGAAAAGTGTCTCCGTGGCTTACAAACACACATAAAAAGTGTCTCTGTGGCTTACACACACACACACACACACACACACACACACACACACACAATTAGAGAGAATATCTCCAAACTTCCTTACATCTTCCTGGGATAGACACACCAGCCAATAACCAGAAAGATTATACAGTGTTTCCCTTCATCTTAACTTTGTATTAAGTGATTAGAAGCCTATAAGCATTGTTAAGAATCTAAATTGTTTAGCCAAGAATTGGCAGGAAAAGAGTTATATCTGAGGAACTGCAATAGCAAACTGGTCCTCTGTTGTTCGATATGTGGAAACTTCATGTATATATTCTACTAATCAGAAAAAATATATATATATTCTCCTAAGTATTTGGTGTATGTGTGATGTTGGCATTTTTGCAAGTACTTAACATGTACTAAGTTTTCATTAAGAAGTTTAAAAAAACTAATAAGATACAGCAACATTATGAGGTAGATAAAATTGCCGTTTGTTTTATATTTCTTCAAAGTATCTATTGAGCATTGTTTTTTTTCTTATAATATTCAATGGAATGAGCAGTGGATATCAAAGTGAAGATAGATAAGTTCCCCGCTTTCATGATACTAACATGAGAAGGTGGGGACAGAAAATAAAAGATAAAGAAAATTCATAACACACTTTAAGATTGTAAGGTGTCTCATCACTCTTACAAAAGATTTTCAGATATGTCTGAAGAAAATATAAAAGGGAAAATGGAACAGAGATGATGGGGTTAGAGTGGGTGAGAAGAGAAGCTACATTTGAGGGAATTGTTTGGGAAGATCTGAGGAGAGAACACTTGAGCTGAGATCCCTCTGCAAGATAATGAGAGGGATCCATCCTAGAGAGAACAACTGAAAGTCCCTGGGGCATGAAGGAACATGGCATTTTGGTCGAACAGGAAGAATGAAGAAACTGAGTCACAAAAGGTTTAACTAATTCTTCTCACACCACACAGGCAGTATGTTAGCCAGGTTTGCCTGATTGCAAAATTGGTTCTCTTAAACACTAAGCAGTATGGCTTCCCTAGAAATGGGCTTGTCAGGACTAATATCCATAAAACAGACCAGAGAGCTTCCCAGGATAAAAAGCTATATGGTGCAGCCCCGGTGGCCCAGCAGTTTAGCACCCCTGCAGCCCGAGGTGTGATCCTGGAGACCCTGGATCGAGTCCCACGTTAGGCTCTCTGCATGGAGCCTGCTTCTCCCTCTGCCTGTGTCTCTGCCTCTCTCTCTCTTTGTGTCTCACATGAATAAATAAATAGAATCTTAAAAAATAAATAAAATCTTAAAAAAAAGCTGTATAGTTTTGATTATGAAGACATTTAATGACTTGAACTGCTGTACATTTAGGAATATCACAACAGTATGATCCAGTAGCAATGATTCACCCTTTCATATTTATATTAAGAAAACTCTTGTAAAATCCCCTTTTCTTGCCAACTGCATAGTTGGCACTAAGATGAGGTACCTTAAGGCAAGGACATAGCCAGGTAATTGGAACTGCAAATTGGCAACAATTAGATCTTTTGTACTTGCATAGCAGCAAGCAGTAATAGTAATTGACAGTGGGGTAGGCTGTAATTGAGGTCCATGATTCTGAAGGAGAAGAGAGCAGAAGACAGGAAATAGGCTTAGACTGTGTTTGTGAACATAAAAATTAGTAACAATATATTAACATAGAAAACAGGATTAGGGGCACTTGAGTGGCTCCGTTGGTTAAGTGTCTGACTCTTGGTTTCAGCTCATGTCATGATCTCAGGGTTGAGAGATGGAGCCTTGCATCAGCCTCTGCACTCAGCACAGAACCTGCTTAAGTCTCCCTCTCCTACTTCCTCTGCCGCTCTCCCCACCTGGGTGTGTGTGCATGTATACGCGCACTCTCTCTCTTTCTAAAACAAACAAACAAACAAACAAACAAGTAAATAAATATTTTTAAAAATGGAAAATAGAGTCAGAAAACTAGGCATAAGCCACAAACCTTGTAAGTATAATCCTTGTTACCTAAGACTATAAAGTCCCAAGGATAAGGAATATGCTGAAGGATGATCCTTATGTGGCAGTACAAATTTACCCTTGGTTTGGAGAGGTTTTAGAAATAATTTTAAGCAGGAAATTTCTACAACACTGGGACTTCTACTACAGTTTCGCTGCATTTATTCACACAGTTCTTTTCCATTTTCAGGCTCTGAGGGTTTCATGGGTCCTGGGCTCATTAATTTTTATAATGTGGCTCCGTTGTACATATCAAACTTTATTATTACCCAAACATGAGAAATGGCACACAGAGTAGTTGCGGAATTCACCCTTTATCACAAAGCAATTGAGAAATGCAAAGAATGCTCTAGTCACTAGCTCTCATCTAAAACTGAGTCATAAAAACAAACAAACAAACAAAAAAAAAAACAAAAAACTGAGTCATGTGTGTACTATGGCCTTCGGCTAGAAAGGCAGAAAGTAGCACCTAAGGAATAATGATATAATCTGCATGAAGTAAAACTTAAAGAAGTATATGCATACTATCTACCCTCTGCAACTTTCCATTGATATTTCCTTAGTTACTCAAAATGTATTTTTTATTTCAACATGCACGAATATTTGGAAAGTACAAAGCTATATGAAGAATATTTACATCTGATATTTTTTTCTGTGATTATTATTTGTTCTAGGGTTAAGATTTTATTGTAAGCACTTTTCTGTTTCCTGCTCTATAGTTTGATACAACATAACAAATATTTTACCATATCATCACAATCTTATAAGTAAAATTTCAGTGACTGACTGTATATCATTTCTCCTAATGCTAGATTCATTTTTCTCAATTTTTCTGATAAACATTGTATCTTTGTGCATAATTTTTGCATTTCAGATTATTTTGAGCTGACTTCTAAACTGGGTAAATAAATGGTAATATTTAAAAAATGACATTCATATCCTAAAATTTAAAATATCATATGGCTAGAGTAGTGCTCATCAAATTTAAAGTGTGCATGAAGTATTTGAAGATAGTTTTAAAATTGAATTTCTGATTAACTAGGTCTGGGATAGAGTCTGGGATTCTGCATTCTAACAACCTTGCAAGTCTGTTGATGCTGCTGAGACTTGCCCCACACTCTGGTAGCAAGATGCTAGTGATTTTTTTCCTAAATGTGTCAGTGGTAGATATATTTCAAAGTCCATATATATCAAAGAACACTCAATAATGCTGCCATCCAGGAAAGACATTAACACTGGATATGCATATTTAGGTGTATGTGATATTCACTAAAAATTCTGAGGAAAATCCATTCTTATTGTGGCACTTCTGTTTTGTAGAAGAGAAGCCTGAGGACACTGATCTTTGCTTTCATCTGTAATTAGATACTCTCCTACATTTCCCCTGTTTGTTTATAGGGTCATGATTCAAAATTGACCTTCAAGTGGCAGGACCAAGTAAATTGTGTAGAACTAATGCTCTTGCAGACACTGACCATAAACTCTAGACAAAATACAAACAATAACGTGAAGACACTGAGCAGTGAACAAAAGCAATGATATTACGGAGGGAAACTGATGTTTGGAAAAAAATAAGAGCACAACGTGGGTTTCTGAGGTTACAGTTTTTAGTCTGAGGGTAAGTCATTGTTAGCATCATACAGGCAGTTAAAATTCCAAAAGAAGGTGCCGTGGAAGGCCTGGGTGGCTCAGTGGTTGAGCATCTGCCTTCAGCTCAGGGAGTGATCCTGCCGTTCAGGGATCAAGTCCCACATCGGGCTCCCTGCATGGAGCTTGCTTCTCCCTCTGCCTCTGTGTCTGCTCTGTCTCTGGTCTCTCATGAATAGATTAAAAAAAATCTATATATAAAAAAAATAAGAGCGCCTCTGTTGGCTCAGATAATTAAGCACCTGACTTCAGCTGAGGACGTAATCTCAGGATCTGGTGATTGAACCCTGCGTCTGGCTCTGCACTCAGAATCTACTTGTCCCTCTCTGTCTGCCCCTGTCCCTACTCATGTTTGCTCTCTCTCTCAAATAAATAAAATCTTAAAACTCCAAAAGAAAACCCATAGTTTCTGCAGGAAGCACTGGTAGTTAGAATTTGGGGCCATCACTTCCCCCAACTTCAGAAGATAGTTCTACAAAGGAGATATTCAAAAAGAGGAGCCCTCTAGTCTGTGTATTAGCTCCACTGACATCCCAGTCTGCACCCAGAAATGTGCATGTGTAGAGCAAGCACACTACCAACAGCTTGACTGAGAATGAAGGAAATTTTAGATGCCACACATAGAAGACCAACTTTAACAAAACACTTGTAGTACCTGGTTTAGTCATCTACTAAAAGGAATTGAGAAAAACTTTAAAAAAAAGGAGAAATATAACCATGGTAATGGTTTAAAAGACCCAAATATTTTTTTAATAAAATAATTTTTATTGGTGTTCAATTTACCAACATACAGAATAACACCCAGTGCTCATCCTGTCAAGTGTCCCCCTCAGTGCCCGTCACCCACTCATCCCCACCCCCCGCCCTCCTCCCCTTCCACCACCCCCAGTTCATTTCCCAGAGTTAGGAGTCTTTATGTTCTGTCTCCCTTTCTGATATTTCCCACACATTTCTTCTCCCTTCCCCTATATTCCCTTTCACTATTATTTATATTCCCCAAATGAATGAGAACATATAATGTTTGTCCTTCTCTGATTCACTCTGATTCACTCAGCATAATACCCTCCAGTTCCATCCACGTTGAAGCAAATGGTGGGTATTTGTCGTTTCTAATGGCTGAGTAATATTCCATTGTATACATAGACCACATCTTCTTTATCCATTCATCTTTTGATGGACACCGAGGTCCCTTCCACAGTTTGGCTATCGTGGCCATTGCTGCTATAAACATCGGGGTGCAGGTGTCCTGGCGTTTCATTGCATCTGAATCTTTGGGGTAAATCCCCAGCAGTGCAATTGCTGGGTCGTAGGGCAGGTCTATTTTTAACTCTTTGAGGAACCTCCACACAGTTTTCCAGAGTGGCTGCACCAGTTCACATTCCCACCAACAGCGTAAGAGGGTTCCCTTTTTTCCGCATCCTCTCCAACATTTGTGGTTTCCTGCCTTGTTAATTTTCCCCATTCTCACTGGTGTGAGGTGGTATCTCATTGTGGTTTTGATTTGTATTTCCCTGATGGCAAGTGATGCAGAGCATTTTCTCATGTGCATGTTGGCCATGAAAGACCCAAATATTTTTAAGATATCAATTGATGTATATATCCCAGGTACTCCCTATCAGAATCCCAAAAAACCTGATTTAAAAATTCCTATGGAAATGTTAAGGACCTACATTATCCAAGCAATCTTGAGAAAGATGAATGAAGCTTAAAGACTTACACTACATAACTTAGCATATAATAATTTAATAATTGTTTTACTGATACAGGGATTAATAAATGGATTAAATTAATAGAGAGCTAAGAAATTGATATGCACAATATGCACTTATATATCCATTTGATATTTTTGAAAAATATATGAAAAGAAATCCAGTGGGAAAAAGAATAATCTTAACAAATGGGACTGGAAAATCTGGATATCCCTCAGGAAAGCAATACACCTAGACCCTTACCTCACACTAAATACAAATACTGAAATGTATTATAGACTTGAATGCAAAAACAAAAGCTATAAAGCTTTTAGAAACAAATGTAGGAGAAAATCTTTGTAACTTGGGTGTTGGCAAAGTTTTCTTAGGGCACAAAAATCAAAACCACAAAAAATTATAAATTAGATTTCCTCAAAATTCATAAAAAAATCCCACAAGTTTGAAATGTGGGCATAGATAAAATTCTTAACGAGTAAGTAGATAAATAGTAAACTAGCAAAGAGGTAGCTGACTGGGATCCCACTGGCCCAATGTGGGACAATGAAAACCACAAAATTAATAAGAGTAATGAAGTAAAATTCTTTAAATAAAAACAATCCATGGAACTACGGATAAATTCAAAAATAAATAGATAAATTGAGATGACAAGTTGTTTCTTACAAAGTAGGATGATAACCAATAAATGAGGACATTTATACAGTCTCAAATATCTATGTCCAGTTTACTTATGAATTACAAAGGGACGATAGTAACTTTAAAGTGAAAGAGTCCGGCAGACTCCATCTTTAACCAAGAGATCAAAGTCTATCACTAATAATAAGACAAACTGATACCATTCACTTCTTCATGCGATTCACCCGAAAGGATACAGCATTCCTTTCATAGTACTCCCTCAAAAAGCCCAAATTGAGGAACATTCTATAAAACACATGAACTACACTCTTCAAATCTCAATGCCATGAAATACAAAAAAGGATGAGAAACTTTTCCATGTTGTAGGCTAAAGAACCGTAACACCTAAATGCCATGTGTGATTCTAGATTAGTTCATAAATGGATGAAAAAGTCCCATAAGGGATAATTTGTGAAATTGAATAAGGACTTTATTACCAGTATTATTACTGTTGAATTTCCTGAATTTGATCATTTATTTCACTTAAGTAATGAATGACTGTTTTGTAGAAATAGACAAAGACTGAGAGAGAGAGAAAGAGAGAGAGAGAATAGCATGTGGCTAATGTGGTAAAATAATTGCTGAATTATGGGTATATGGGTATTATTAATAATAACTATTTTTAAAAAAGATTTTATTTATTCATGAGAGACATAGAAAGAGAGAGGCAGAGACACAGGCAGAGGGAGAAGCAGGCTCCATGCAGGGAGCCTGATGCTGGACTCAATCCCAGTGCTCCAGGATCACGCCCTGGGCTGAAGGCAGACGCACTTAACCACTTGAGCCACCCAGGCATCCCTAATTATTAATAATTATTAATGTAACCTTTAAGGGTTACGTTTTTTTTTTTTTTTTTACAAAATGAAAAGATCAAAAACAAAATTCAAATTTTTTCTGCTGCTTACTTAGGAGCGATCTTCTTTATAAATGGATTCATCTAAATATGTGATTTATGGTTTTCCCCAGCACAGGTGGATTTTCTTTAATAATAACATTTATTAATGCTCCTTTTACTAGTGTTTTTGTTCTCTTTTCCACTTTAGGAAGAATATTTCTTAATTTTTAATATCTAAAAATTATATTATTAATATTATATATAGTTAATATCTTTCTATTATATAGCCATTCATTCATTCATTCATTCATTCATGGAGTTGGTATCAAAATCCTAGATCTACCTCTTATAAGGTAGTGATTTAGATTCCTTAAGCCTCGTTGTTTTCATTTATATAGTATATTTTAGAGTACACACATAGATTTATTGTTAGTGAACTTTGTTATTTTTAGTGAATATTTATTTTAAAACTTTTTGCCCTAACTCTGCATTCCAGTGTCTCTTTTAAAGATGGTTCTCCAAGTCACTGATTTTATTTCCACGCTGTTAATTTTATTTTGTTCAGCCAGAGTTCAAACTCTATTATTGCATAGATTCATTTCCTAAAAACTTTCCCCTATCTCTTTCCATTTCAGCTGAACCTATAGTCTGAAAATCCTTACTGCTCCTCTTTCTTAGTGTTTTTACCTGTAGCCAACAGAGGATGCCAGTTATATCTAACACTCCTAGTAAATCATTCTGAAGGGTCTTTCTTTCTGTGATTTTTCAGATAATGCTTCTTTTCTTGTGTACTGTGGCATATTGTTTTTGCAGAAATCATGTTGGCCTTTTTTTACAGCTGACTCATCCAAAAAGGATTGGAGAGTAAACAGTCTGCCATTTGCTCATAGAAGACTTGTCTCAGTGCAGTGTTTCCAATTATCCCATCACTTCTGTGTTAGACTGAGATGAGATCTTCATTTTGCTCCTCAGTCTGGCTCCCTGACACACTTTTTATGTATGGAAGAATTTCTAACTTTCCTGCAGGATGCCCAGTACTGTATTCATAAGATTGCACTTCCCAATATCCAAAATGGCTTCACAGATGAGATGGCTTCACAGATGCCCTTAATTTGCACAGTTATTTATTTTTGGTGTTTAGTCAGTGAATGCTTAGTCAGCAGATGATCCAGATCAACATGTATGCATTAGAAAGACAACTAAGTCCTGTTTGTTGGTAAACTTTTTGTTTTTAACTAAAGAGTCCAGGCAATAAAGAAAGGCAAAAGAGTCTCTCCATTACTCTTAGACCGTTGTAGTGGGTCATAAATGATTAAAATTTTATTTATATTCATTTATAATTTTATTCCCCATCCGAGACCTATCAAACTTTTGGAACTAGAATTTAGATCTAAACAAAACTCTCAGGTCTTCGTATTGAAATGACTTCCTGTCTTAGAATTTTAAATTTTGAGTATTAATTTTTTCAATGACTTCAAAATCAAAAATTGATAGAAGAATCACCAGAATCAGGTAGTCTAATCATTTTAGGTAGTTTCCCTCATTATTTTTATCTTCAAAAAATAAATTTGCATTATTAGTAGTATCAACTTTTGGGCAAGGCAAAGAGTCAACTTAGAGAAAGGAAGAGATGTCATTTTAAAACCAATGATGAATATCTGTTTTTCCTTTTGATTTGAGTCCTTTTGTTTCTGAGGTTTATTTTCAAAATTCATATTCTGTGTTGTGCAATAACTGCAATATACAGGAGCAGGAGCATGTTCTTTATTTTGAAAATTGCTTTCAAGGTATATATCTTAAAATAAATCAAGTTAAGATATAACTTTTGTTATTAGTTTGTAGTTGTATAGTAGTAAATTGCAGTGAATGTGGCCGGATTTATTTCTACTTTTAGGGATTTATTGGTGTTTTCTTTATAGCTTGATATATGAGCAATCATTTTAAATGTTCCATTGGCTCTTGAAGAGAAGGAACAATACTTATAGAAGATTTAGGATGTGAAATACAGTTACACATAAAACATATCCTGTTAATATATTACTTAGACCAGTGCTTTGTTTACCCACTCTATTAAAAACTATGTAAATTTTTTCAATTAAATTTGTGTTTCTGGCTGTTTCTATTTCTGAGTGTATGCTTTAAGTATCTAAGTTTTGGGTTAAACGCTTAAAGGTTTACTACTATTTCTACTTTCTGTATATTGTGGCTTGTGTTTTTAGTATACATACAGGCATATATTAATTCTCCCTTTTTTGTTTATTTTATCAAAACCTGGAAGGTTATATTTAAAAATTCTATGATAATATTTCTATTTCTCCTTATATGTCTAAGCATTTGTTTTATATACTTAGATAACAGGTCATTCTTAAATTCTCATCAAAGTTTTATTATACTTGTGGATTTTATGTTTTCTAAAAAGAACATATTTACTACTTAAAAGCTTACCTTGAACTCCACTTTCTCCACTTTCATGTTGTTATTGAGATCTCTGCTTTAATTTTATTACATGTGTAATTGCTCATCTTTTTCCTTTTTGTCTTTCTAGATTACTTTGTTTTATTCATGTATCTTGTTGAAAGTACAGTTTTTTTCTTTATATATTTTTGTTTCTATGCCTACTTATTCTAGAATATATCCAAGAAAAATTTTTAAAATTAAGCACTTACACCGAAGTATACTTTTCCTACAGTGCAACATGCATTTCTTAAATATATAACTTGGTGTATTAGATGCGTAATGAACAACATTCAAGAAGAAAACTATTTTCATTATTACAGAAACTTTCCCTTCTTATGCTTTTCCACTCCAACTTACTATCCAGAAGAACCACTATTTTGATTTAGTCACAGGTTAATTTTTCCTGTCATCAAGATTTATATAAATTTAGCCATACTCAACATACACATATGTAGTCTAGCTTATTCACTCCAAATAATGTTTTCAAGATTCATCTATTTTTTCTTGTATCAGTAAACCATTTTAGTCATTTTTGAGAAGCAGTGCATTGTGTATGTACATCATAATTTTTTTCCTTTTGATGGACATTTAGGTTATTTCCAGGGTTCAGCTATTATGAATAAGAAGTTACTATGAATATTCTTAGACAAGTCTTTTGTGGGCATAGGCATTCATTTCTTTTGGGTATATTACACAGAGTGGTATGGCTCAGTTATAGGGTGAGTACATATTTTAAAGCTTATGTAACTACCACATAATTTCCCCAAATGGTTATACCATTTTTAATTCTACCTATAATGGAACCAGTTGCTTTGCATCAGCTGTTATTGGATTGGAGTATTTGTACTCCTGGAAGTATACCTGAGAACCTTTTATAAGGTCTGAAAGGTCAAAAATACTTTCATAATAATACTAGGATGTAATCTGTCATTTCCATTGTACTGATATTTATACTTTTGGAAGAAATACTATGGGAGGGTGGCACAGGAAATAAATCTGTTGTTCTTTTAAGCTTAATCAGAGCAATGACACCAAACTGTATAGGTAACAATTATTTCCTTCACTGTCATATATTTGCAGTAAAGCAAAAACAAAAACAAAACAAATAAATTTGCTAATATCACATAAGAATGTTGATGAAACAGTAAAATTTTCTAATTTTACTGAACAGTGACCCTTTAGTATACTTTATTTTAATATTCTTAGTGACAAAATAAGAACATACAAACCACCACTATTTCAGTTTGAAGCTCAATGGCTATTTTGACAAAAAAAAAATACTTCAATTGTTAAGGAAGCTGGCCACTTTTTCTATAGAATACTCTTTTTTATTTTAAAAATAATTGACATTCTATTATTATTCAAGTTGGATATTTGTTAGACAGTTTTCAAAAGTTAACTTCAAGGAAAACACTGACTGTATGTGTTACCAGAGATAAAAGTTGAGCATTTAGCAAAAATTTGACTTTTAAAAATGTGTGTGCACCAGGTTCCTAATATTTAAAGATGAAATCCGGTAAGATTGGTGATGATATTAATGTATATGGCTTTTGGTATTACATAATGAAATATGTCGACATTTAGAAGATCTGTATAACTTAACAAACCAGTATTTTCTAAATAATATATGATGTTACTAAATCACACTTTAAGGGAAGGTCAATTCAAAATTCAAGATAGAGAATGGATTATTTTTAATTTTTAAAAAGATTTTATTTATTCGCTTGAGACTGAGAGATACAGAGAGAGAGAGCATCAGTAGGGGGAGCGGCAGAGGGAGAAGCAGACTCCTGGCTGAGCCAGAAGCCTTACGCAGGGTTCAATCCCAGGACCCTGAGATCATGACCTGAGCAGAAGGCAGATGTTTAATCATCTTAGCCACCCAGGCACCTCTAGAGAATGGATTTTAATGTAACAGAATATGAAAAGTTTATGATAAGCATTTCAGTCTCCTAGGGCTGCTTTAAAGAATTACCAAAAACTTTGTGGCTTAAAACAACAAAATGTTATTCTCTCTCAGAAATCCAAAACCAAGGTGTTGGCAGGGTTAATCTCCCTCTGAAGATTTTATGGGAGAGCCCATTCCTTGTCTCTTCCAGCTCTTGGTACCTCCAGGTGTTCTTTGGCTAGTGGCCAAATGTCTCCTACCTTTACCTTTATAGTCACATCAACTTCTCTTCTGTCTCAAAACTCCCTCTGCCCCTCTCTTATAAGTATACAAGTGATTGCACTGGATAATCTAAGATTATTCAAGGATCTCATGATCCTTAATTTAATCACATATTTACCATAGAAAGTAATAGTTATAGGTTCCAGAGATTAGGACATAAAGTATCCTTTAGGGGGCCCTCATTCAGCCAATACTATATGGTTTCATATTTCATATTGTACTAACATTAAAGATATTACTACTTTTCAAGTTTTGGTAGAGAATAAAAGAATATCCAATTAGCTTAAAAGACATTTAAAAATACTCTTTATTTTTCCAACTAAATTTCTTTTTTTATTTATTTTTAAAATAAATTTGTGGGTTTTTAAAGTATGTATGTATGCATGTATTATTTTTTTGCAATGTCTATACCTGATATGGGGCTAACTTATGACCCTGAGATCAAGAGTCTTATGTTCCGTGGACCGACCCAGCCAGGCACCTCTTCAACTGCATTTCTTTATAAGGCTAGATTTTCCTTCCTTATATCAGCCAACAAAAATTGCCACAATAGATTGAGTAAAGAAACAAATATGACAATGCAGCTATTGTTAGCTATTAAGCCATATGTTAAAAGACTTACAAAAATATAAAACTACGTTTGTCACCAATATTTTTTTCTTTTGGAAAACAGTAATTTTTTTAAAAAAATGTGTTACTTAACATAGACTGGGTTCATTACTGTAATTTTAAATGCATTAATGAATAGTTTTAAATTTTTCTGTTTTAGTTTCTAATCTGGTAAACAGTGATAGAATAGGAATACTTCCTGATATATATACTTCTCTGGTCACAACTCTCTACCTTCCATTATTCCTCTACATTTTCCTAAAAATGTCTGATCATGACTCACCCTTCTTTAAAAACTGCCCATGGTTCTCTAATGCTAGATTTTACAGAGATCCTCACCTATTTTTTCCAGATTTATTCCTAATTTTAACTGTGCCCTTGAGGAGTACCCTTTCTTTCTCAGACTCTTTCTAAGTCTCACATCCAATACTTTAAAATGTTACATCTTATCTATGACTTACATACCTATTAATTAGATTAATTTGGTGATGATTGTTGTTTAAATCTTCACTATGTCCTCTAATTTTATTTTTTTCTACTTGTTTCATGAGTAATGGAAAAAAAGTGTGAAAACCTTTGTATATAATTGTGGATTGTTATGTCTCCCTCTAGTTCTGTCAGGTTGCTTCATGTATTTAGAATTTCTGTTCTGAATTGTATGCAAATTTTAATTGTTATGCATTCATGCTGAACAGAATCTATTTATCATTATGAAAAGATTCCCTTAACTTCCTATTTCTTGTCCTCAAGTGGACTTCTGTCTGCTATAAATAAAAACATACCAGCCTTCTTAATGTTTTCATGGTATATACTTTTCATTCTTTTACTTCCAACTTTTTTTGTGTCTATATATTTTAAATCATGTATCTTGTAGATAGCTTAGAAGTAGTTTCCAATATTTCTGCTGAGTTTGATAATAAATTTTTAAAAGACTGTTTTGCCTACTTACATTAAATGCAGTTATGAAGAATAGTTTTTCTTTGTCCCCTTTGTTCTTTTTTTTTTTTTTTTTAGATTTTATTTATTTATTTGACAGAGAATGAGCACAAGAAAGGGGAGCAGCAGGAGGAGGGAGAGGGAGAAGCAGACTCCCCACTGGGTAGAGAACCCAAGCCAATGCAAGATTCCATCCTAGGACCCAGGGATCATGACTTGAGCCGAAAGCAGATGCCTAACAAATTGATCCATTAAGATACTCCCCCTCTTTGTCCTTTTTGTTGTTGGATATGGTTTAAATTATACTTAACTTTTAACAGACTACCATGAATACAGGTTTCATGACTTCACATACAATTGGGTTGTTACTCCATTTGTTCCTTCCTCTTCCTTTGTGCTATTATTGTCATATATTTTACTTCTATAGGCCATAACCCTCCCCCGAATTATTATATACATATTTCAAAATAGGAAAAGAAATAGTCATTTAAATTTGTGTATGTGCCTATTTTGGGTGCTATTCGTTTCTTTCTATAAATATGATTTTTCATCTGGTAGCATTAATTTTACAGCTTGAAATATTATTTAGCATTTATTTTACTGCACTTATTTTATGCTGGTGAAGATTTCCCCAGCTTTCTTTTATCTTACAATATATTAATTTCATCTCTTCTTGAAAGTTATTTTTGCTGCATATAGAATTCTACGTTGATAGATTTCCCTTTTTTTCTTTCTGTCAGCACATTAAGAATGTTATATTGTACTGTCTTCTGGATTCTTTTGTTTCTGATGAAAAGTCAACAATTATCTGTACCCTCTCCCATTATGAACAAAAGAAATATGTTTCTTTTATTGCTGGTGGCTTTTAACATTTTCTCTTTATCTTTGCGTTTTGGCATTTTTGTTTTTGATGTGCTTTTGTTTGTATTTCCACTAGTTGAAATTTTCTGAACTTCTTTCTGAACTTCTGAAATTCATATTTTTCAGTAAATTTGGAAAATGTTCAAACATTGTGTCTTCAAATATTTTTTCTGCCCCATTTTTTCTATCCTTCTGTGATTTTAATTACACATAAGTTAGACTGCTTGATATATTGTCCCATCTGTCCCTAAGGTTCTGGTTTTTTTTCTTTCAATATTTATTTCTTCTGTATAATTTCTAAAGACCTTTCTATAAGTACAATGACCCTTTTTTCTAATGTGGACAATTTATGGTTAAATCCATCTCATAAGTATTTTTCAAATACTGTATTTTTTAAATTCCAAAATATTCATTTGGCTTTTCAATAGCATAATTTTTCTGATGTGGTTTCTCATAATTTTATTAATTCTATTTGCTTCTCTTACAAATTTTTAAACATATATATGATAGCTACCAAATTCTACATCTGGGACATCTGTTGATCTGGTTCTATTGACTGCTTTCTTTTTCCAGATCACTTGCTGTATTTTTCCTCATATTTTGTATGTGTAGGAATGTTTTACTGTACACTTGACGCTGTGAATGATACATTGTAGAGCCTCTGGATCTTTTTTTTTTTAAGAGTTTATTTATCTATTCATGAGAGACATAGAGAGAGAGGGAGAGACATAGGCAAAGAGAGAAGCAGGCTTCATGTAGGGAGCCCAATGTGGGAATCGATCCCAGGACTCCAGGATCACATCCTGAGCCAAAGGCAGATGCTCAACCACTGAGCCACCCAGGTATCCCTAATTCAAGCCTCTGGATCTTGCCTACCTCTAAAGAATATAGAGTTTCATACTTTCAGGCAGTTAAATTACTGGTAGATCATCTTGATCCAGTAGGGGTTTGATTTTAACTTTAATTATGACATACTTGTAAGGTATATAATTCTTAGTCTTGGGCTAACTTGTAAGACATAACCTGACCAAGGCATTAAGGAAAATCCTTCAGTTCTCAATAAGCTATACTATTGATGGAACTGGATTTGGAAACTGTCTTCCCAGAACAACTGCTGAAATCTCTGCCTCCTGTGTACTGCTTTCTTCACTTCTTGAATTCTCCCTCTGTATACACACATTTAAATATTGTCCAAGAATCTGAAGGAGCTATGTGTATAGTTTGGGGTGTCCCCTCTGTGGCTTCCTCCTTTCCAGGAGTTTCCTTCAATTCTAGCTGTTCTGGTAGTACCAAGCTCTGTCTCTTCAGCCCATTTTTGTTTGAATTCTAATTTCATTCTGTGGTAGAAAAGCAGAAAATGCTTTTAGGAAAAACCTGCTTAAATATAGCATTCTTTCTCTCAGAGATTGTGTCCTCTAAGGTTTCTGCCTGGTTTTGTTTGCTTATTGGAGCTTATTTTATTTTAGCTGAATTTGTTTGCTTATTGGCAGTTTATTTTAAATGTGCAGAATTTATACATGTTAGTGATCACAGGATTAATACAACACAACCTTATCTGTTATTTCCAGAGCTGGAGCTTCTTTATGAGAATAATTTTTCTGTTAATAAGAATATTTATCTCATTACAAAAGAAAATAACACAAATATATGATCTGTCATCTTATTTCACGTTTTGTTTTATATACTCTCTTGATATGTTTGAGATTTTCAATCCAATTTTTTTCCTGCTAAGAAATTGGTAAATAGGAGAATAAAAAATTCCCACAAACTTAGGAAAAGAGATATTGTTTGACACTCATAGCACTAGTAGCATTATCATCAATTTTAAAGCTGTTCAATCAATGACAGTTCAATCAATGACATATCACAAACTAAACTATCAAAGTCAGCCTCTTGCTACCAACAGTCAGCCAAACAGAAACAGATTCACTCCAATTCACATGCCACTGACTGCCAAACAATCAAAAGCAATCGAACCCAAGTAACCATGTGTTTAGTGATGATGTCAGCCCACCTATACCTCTGAAAATCCACCAGTCTCTGAACTCCATGCTTTCTAAGAACCCCAGCATATGATCAGCAGTCTACTTCAGAGATACTGTGGATGGGCATCAACATTCTTCTTTACTATAACAAGCAATAAATTCAGCTTAAAAAAATGTTTAACTACTCACTGATGGTCAGACCATCCATTAGCAAAACTCTGTTCTTAATTCTACTAACTGTTACAATTATACATCTCAAATAATGTCAGAATGAATTTTTCCATCTTCCCTCTCTCCATTCTAGTATTGTTCAAATACCAGGCTTTCTGGATATGATTTAGAGTTTATTTTATATATTTATTTGATTATCTGATTATATTCAAATATTATGTTTTCCTTATTTCACTAAGACAAGATCTATTGTATATCCTTAATGACAGAAGTTGTTTGCATTCATTTTGTACTTAAGTTGCTTTCATGCTCCTCTTTGGTCTTTTCTCCTTTATTTTACTATTACTTCTTTATTTGTGTGTTCTTTATTTTATTCATTTTTGGGTTACTTGAAATGTGCTCTTGGGTAAATTCTTTTCAGGACTGCACATAGTCTATTTCCTGCATTTTATATATCCAAGAGCTTTCATTTTATTCTGCCTTCAGGCTTTAGTGATGATGTGTTTGAGTAGAGTATTTGTAGATCACCACCTTTCACACTTAACCATCTACAGACCTTGCCTCTTGTTTTGTAGCATTATTATTGCAGAAGTGTAGGATCATGATAACTCATTCTTTTTTTTTCTTTTGTTAGTTACTGTAACATTTTTTTTATTCTGCTTGATGCCTTTAGAACATTTCTTAAATCCTTGAAGTAATTTTATGAAGGTTGTTTCTGATCTCCAGCTCCATTCTTTTTGTCTTATAAGTAGTCCTTTTAATCCGAACTCTAGCTTTTTCTTCTTTATATGATGTTACTTCTGCAGTTGAATATTCAATTCCTTTACATTTAATTTATTCCTTTCTTATCATTCTATAAAAAAGCCAAAACTGTACATAATGGAATACAAGGTTTTTCACCATTTGGTCACTAAATGTCTCTTATATTTATCTTTTACTGAATCCTTTCCTCTTCATACTTAATGCTTTAGACAATAGACCTGCTTTCTGAATTCTTATACAGCATTCAAAGTCAAGAATCTTATCTTGTCAAGCCTTCTACAATTCCTATATAGAATTGTTCATCCACTGTCTCCATTATACTAACTACCACTAGTACCAATATGTGTTTTATTAGAGCACATATACAAATACTCTATAGCATTCACCAGTTATATCTGTCAGACAGTAGACATTTAGAAAGTAAGTAAATTATCTGATTTGTTCTGTCACCTGCATTTAGCATAGTGCTTGGCATACAGGAAGTGGTGCATTTAATAAAAGTATGTAGAATGAATGAATGGATCTATAATTGACATTTGTTGGAAGAACATTGATCAGAAAGTCATAAAAGTGGAATGCCTGGGTGGCTCAGCTGTTGAGTGTCTGCCTTCAGCTCAGGGTGTGATTCTGGGTTCAGGGATCAAGACCCACATCAGGCTCCCTGCAAGGATCCTGCTTCTCCCTCTGTTTATGTCTCTGCCTCTCTCTCTGTGTCTCTCATGAATAAATAAATAAATAAATAAATAAATAAATAAATAAATATCTTTTAAAAAAGAAAGTCATAAAACTGATACTTAATCATGCTTGGAAATTTACTAATTATATGACTTTGTATTGCTGTGACCTTGTGTCCTCACTTGTAATTTGATGGAATTTTGTTAAGTCACAAAGTTTTATTGTAGCTCTGAAATGTCATGACTCTTTAAATTAATTTCTTCAATCACCAGTATTTCTCATGGATAGTAAGGCAGGTTTGTACAGAAATTCAACAAAAATCTATGCCTTTCAAGGAAATAAAACTATAACAATATAGCTTTCACTATATGCAAGACCCACACTTTATTAGTTTCTTAATAACATTATCTCCATTTTACAGAGAAACAAAGTGAGGGACAGAGGTTAAGTAGTATGCCCAAATTCACACACCACCAGTAAATGATGAAATCAATATTGGAAAGTAGGTTGACTCTTGGGTTCTGTTCTCTTAACCACGCTATGGTCTTTTTCATTGTTCTAGACAGAATTCTATTTAAATATATATCTTCCTTTTTAATAAAGGTCATTATTTCATACTTATAGTAGGTATTCATTATATATATTTGTTGAATGAATGCATAAGCCTTCATTATTTACCTGACCAAGGTGTTGATGTAACATGCATACTGTAGTTGCAAGCAGCCTATAAATATAAGAGACTGTCTAATTGGCTTTCTTGAACTTTCCCATGTTTGTGTGTGTAGCAAATGCTAAAATAAAATGTTATTGAGATATTTATAAAGCACAAAAGACAGCATTTTCTTAGAAGGAGAAAAATTAAAAAACTAAAATACTTTCCAAGTTCTTACATTTCAGCTCAACATTGCCACAAATAGCATTAGTTACAAAATATGGTGGCAATAATGCTTCCTACAGATTAGCATGGAGAATGTATATCAGCAATAAAATTGTAAATGTACTAGGCAGGTATAATTCCCTAACTATGTTCAATGCAATCAGGATATAGTGGCATTCTAATCTGAACAGAAATTTAGATGTTAGAATAGTCTTTTTGATACAACCTCTGTATCTTTAAAAACAGAATTAAAAAAAAAACCCTGTAATGCTAGGTATAATATCTTTTGAAATGTTGATATATGTAGCTTAAGAGGGAAAGTACCACATATTCACTACATAAGATATAGAAAATACTGGCAAGCAAAAGAATGGAAACCTGTAATCTTCACCATGAGAAAATAACCACTGAAAACATTTGAGTGTATCATTCTTGTCTTGCTGTCTTGTGTAGGGGTATGTGTGTGTGTGTGTGTGTGTGTGTGTGTGTGTGTGATTGAGAGAGAGAATTTGAGTATATTCCAATATGTAGATGAGGATATTTTGGCAATGATAGTAACAATCTACATTCAAATGCAATGTCTCCTGCTCCCTCATACTCTTTAAGGATACTCCACCTGTTTTGGAGTCCCTCTACATATTTTTGGAACTCTTAGTATTTGCTTTGATTCTTCTGTTTCAGTTTCACATTTTTAAATACTCTTTGTTCAAATCCACTTGGTGTTGCTACTACTACTGCTACAGCTTTACATGAGAATATCCATGTCTGTGCCGAGAACTCTCTCCTGATGTTCCATACAGAATTAGAAAGAATACTCCTTTCCCCTATTCTGTAGCCCATGTTGTATCTAGGGCTGAGAATCTGGGCTCTATTCCCTTCTGTGAGTCACAGAGTCATTTATGGAGAAATCTCCTTAATGTTCTGCCTTTAAGTACAAAAACAAAATGAGATCATTTGAGGGGACAGGTGCTAATAAATCCACTTTGTTTTCTTGACTTTTTTTTCTGTCTGGAACCTTGTACTGGGATGCACCACATGAAATAATCAATATCTAGCCATTTTTAAAAGGTTTTATTTAGGGACACCGGGGTGGTTCAGTGATTGAGCACCTGCCTTCAGTCCAGGGCTTGATCCTGGCTGATCAAGTCCCACACTGGGCTCCCTGCATGGAGCCGGCTTCTCTCTCTGCCTTTGTCTCTTCCTCTCTCTGTGTGTGTCTCTCATGAATAAATAAATAAATGAAATCTTTTAAAAAGTTTTTATTTAAATTCCAGTTAGCAAACAACGCAATATTAGTTTCAAGTGTACAATATAGTGATTCAACACTTTCATACAACACCCAGTGCTCATCACAATTGCATTCCTTAATCCCCATCACCTGTTTAACCCATCTCCCCACCCACCTTCCCCCTGGTACCATCGTTTTTCCTCTATACTTAAGAGTCTATGTCTTGGTTTGCTCTCTCTCTCTCTTTTCTCCCTTTTGTTCATTTGCTTTTTTCTTAAATTCCATACATGAGTGAAATCATATGGCATTTGTCTTTCTCTGACTAATTTAATTTGCTTAGCATTCTACTCTTTAGCTCCATCCATGTCATTGCAAATGGCAAGATTTCATTCATTTTTATGGCTTAATAATATTCCATTGCATGTCTAGACCATCATTTCTTTACCCATTCATCAATTGATGGAAATTTAGCTGTTTCCATAATTTGGCTATTTTAAACAATGCTGCTATAAACATTGGGGTACATGTATCCCTTTGAATTACTATTTTTGTATTCTTTAAGTAAATACTTAGTAGTACAGTTGCTGGATCGCAGGGTAGTTCTATTTTTAACTTTTTGGGAAACCTCCATACTGTTTTCCAGAGTGGATGCACCAGTTTTCATGCCTACCAACAGTGCAAAAGGATTCCTCTTTCTCCACATCCTTGCCAACACTTGTTTCTCTTGTTGATTCTAGCTATTCTAAGTGTGTGAGGAGACATCTCATTGTAGTTTTGATTTGTCTATCCCTAATGATAGTGATGTTGAGCATCTTTTCATGTGTCTGTTGGCCATCTGTATATCTTCTTTGGAAAAATGTCAATTCATGTTTTCTGCTTATTTTTAATTAGATTATTCATTTTTTTCAGGTGTTGAATTTTATGTGTTCTTTATACATTTTGGATACTGATTTACTTTTGTGTATGGTTTAAGAAAGTAGCCCAGTTTCATTCTTTTGCATGTTGCTGTCTAGTCTTTCAACACCATTTGCTGAAAAGATTTTTTCACACTGGATATTCTTTCCAGCTTTGTCAAAGATTAATTGACCAATAGTTGTGGGTTTATTTCTGGGTTTTCTATTCTGGGTTTTCTATCTATCTATGTGTCTATTTTAGTGCCAGTATCATATTACCATATTGTGTAGATTACCACAGGTTTGTAATACAACTTGAAATCTGGAATTGTGATGTCTTCTGCTTTACTCTTCTTTTTTTCTCCTTTTCTTTTGGAAGATTGCTTTGGCTATTTGGGGTATTTTGTGGTTCCATACAAATGTCAGGATTGTTCTAGCTCTGTGAAAAATGCTGTTGGTATTTTGATAAGGATTGCACTAAATGTGTAGATTGCTTTGGGTAGTATAGACTTTTTAACAATATTTGCTCTTCCAATCCAAGATCTTTCTATTTCTTTGTGTCCTCTTTAATTTCTTTCATCAATGTTTTATGCTTTTCAAGGTACAGGTCTTTTAGCTCTTTAGTTAGGTTTATTCCTAGGTATCTTATTGTTTTTTGGTGCAATTGTAAATGGGATTGTTTCCTTAATTTCTTCTTCTGCTGCTTAATTATTGGTATATAGAAATGCAACAGATTTCTGTATATTGATACTGTATCCTGTGAGTTTACTGAATTCATGTATCAGTACTAGCAGTTTTTTGGTGGAGTCTTCTAGTTTTTCTATATCATGTCATCTGCAAATAGGGCAAGCTTCACTTCTTCCTTGCTGATTGGGATGCTTTTTACTTCTTTTTCTTGTCTTTGTTTTTTGTTTTTGTCTTTGTCTTTGAAGTCTTGCCTTCTTCTCTGTGTTATAAAAGCCAGTCATGTCTGTTGTTCCTGAAAGTAATTGCCTTATGAAGAGGTCATGTAGTGCACAGGGCTTGGCACTTCAGGGAGTGTCTCTAGTGTGTGCTACATGCACTCTGCTGCTGGTGCATTTTAGTCTCTTTAAGGCTAGTCATCTGCAGAAGCTTTCATTGTCTGTTGTGGGCAAGGTTTGCTCCCTGGCTTTAGTGTGGCAAGTTTTAACTAGGTGTGCTCTGGTCTGTTTTGAAAAGAGGCCTAATACCACTTCCACCAGATTTAAGTCCCACAGAACTCTCTGGTCAGTAGACTGTGGTATGGACAAGGGTTTTGAGCCTGCCATGTTGGGACTAAGGTAAGCTTGACTGAGAAGGGTAGTCCTACCAGTGTGCAGGCAGGTGGGGCTTGATGTAAGCAACTTAGGCAGCCAGTATTGGCACTGTGCTGCTTCTTGCAGGTGGCTCTGTGTTTATACTGAGGGATGAGGAGGGAATGGTGCTGGCTTTGTTCCTGGAGAGCTGTCTCTGGGAACACTGCCTGTCTGAATTGTGATCAGAGAAGAGTGAATAACCTCCCCCTTGTGTGCCTCAAGTATTCTTCAGATCGCTGTTTCTATGAGACACAGCAAGATGGCGGAGGAGCAGAGTCCCCAAGTCACCTGTCCCCACCAATTTACCTAGATAACTTTCAAACCATCCCGAACACCCCAGAATTTGATCTGAGACTTAAAGAGAGAACAGCTGGAACGCTACAGAGAGAGGGATTTGCACTTCTAAAAAGGTAGGAAGGCAGGAAAAAAAAAAAAAAAAAGAAAGCATCCAGTGGGGGAGGGGCCTCATGAGGAGCTGGGCTAAGGTGTGCAGCGAGAGCCTCAGGGACAGGAAAGCCCTGCTCCGGAGAAGTGGGAACTTTAAAAATCCACACTGGATTCTCCTGGATGGAAAGGCGCTTGCAGGGAACTCGGGCAGGATCCCAGGAGGGGCAGTGGAGCCCCCAGTCTCCCAGAGTCACTAACAGAGGAGGTGTGCCTGGGGGAAAGCATGCCACACACCATGGACCAAGCGCAGTAAAGGGCTGGAGCGTGCCTGGCGGGGCCCGGGAGCAGCTCAGGCAGCTTTCCGGGCAGAGGGGGCTGCCCAGGGCACCTAAGGACACAGCCCAGGATCCGGCACTCCCCCTGGGACAGACGGAGGGCCCAGGACAGCGAGGATGCTCCTGCCGCTGGGTGCCCCCAAGCTGTGCAGATCAGCGCCCCCTGCCCCCAGAGCTTCCAGGCCTGTGCAGACTGGGAGACTACGGTAGTTACTCGGGAGCTGACTCCGGGGCTGGAGAGCTGGCTACCGCCACCATTGTTGTTCCTCCTGGTGTCACTCTGTCCCTGGGAGAGGCAGGGCCACCAGGGAACAGAGGCCTCATGGGGTCAACAGCTCCCACTGAGCTCAGCAACCAGCAGGAGGCGGGCAGCTCCTCAGGAGCAGACACCTGAGAATCAGCACGGCAGCCCCTCCCCCAGAAGACCAGCTGGAAGGACAGGGCAAGAGCAAGTTCTTGGCTGAGCAGTGCTGGAGAGATCCAGGGGAAGTCGAGGAATTTACAGTATATAGAGACAGAGGATTTCCGTCCTGTTTATTTTTTCTTTTCTCTTTTTTTTTCTTCCTTTTTCCAGTGCAACCCATTTTAGCCACTCTGCACTGGGCAAAATGACTAGAAAGAACTCACCCCAAAGAAAGAATCAGAAACAGTACTCTCTGCCACAGAGTTACAGAATTTGGATTACAATTCGATGTCAGAGAACCAATTCAGAATCACAATTATAAAGCTACTCATGGCTCTGGAGAAAAGCATAAAGGATTCAGGAGACTTCATGACTGCAGAATTGAGAAATAATCAGGCCAAAATTAAAAATCAATTAATTGAGATGCAATCCAAACTGGAGGTCCTAACAACGAGGGTTAATGAAGTGGAAGAAAGAGTGAGTGACATAGAAAACAAGTTGATGGCAAGGAAAGAAGCTGAGGAAAAAAGAGAAAAACAATGAAAAGACCATGAGGAAAGGTTAAGGGAAATAAATGACCGCCTTAAAAGGAAGAATCTATGTATAGTTGGGGTTCCAGAAAATGCTGAGAGGGACAGAACACCAGAAAGCATATTTGAACAAATCATAGCTGAGAACTTCTCTAATTTGGGGAGGCAAACAGGCATTCAGATCCAGGACATAGAGAAGTCCCCCTACCAAAACTCAATAAAAACCATTCAACATTTAATGGTGAAACTTGCAAATTCCAAAGATAAAGATAAAATCCATAAAGCAGCAAGAGACAAGAGATTCTTAGCTTATATGGGGAGAAATATTAGATTACAGCAGACCTCTCCACAGAGACCTGGCAGGCCAGAAAGGGCTGGCAGGATATATTCAGGGTCCTAAATGAGAAGAACATGCAGCTAAGAATATTTTATCTAGCAAGGCTCTCATTCAGAATAGGAGAGATAAAGAGCTTCCAAGATAGGCAGAAACTGAAAGAATATGTGACCACCAAACCACCTCTGCAAAAATATTAAGGGGGACTCTGTAAAAGAGGAAGCCTAAAGAAACAATCCACAAAAACAGGGACTGAATAGGTAATAGGATGGCACTAAATTCATATCTTTCAATAGTAACTCTGAACATGAATAGGCTAAATGATCCCATCAAAAGATGCAGGGTACCAGACTGGATAAAAAAAGCAAGACCCATCTATTTTCTGTCTACAAGAGACTCATTTTATTTTTTTTATTTTTTTTTTTAATTTTTTATTTATTTATTTATGATAGTCACAGAGAGAGAGAGAGAGGCAGAGACACAGGCAGAGGGAGAAGCAGGCTCCATGCACTGGGAGCCTGATGTGGGATTCGATCCCGGGTCTCCAGGATCACGCCCTGGGCCAAAGGCAGGCGCCAAACCGCTGCGCCACCCAGGGATCCCGAGACTCATTTTAGACCTAAGGACACCTACAGCCTGAAAATGAAGGGTGGAGAACAATTTGCCATTCAAATGGTCCTCAAAAGAAAGCTGGGGTAGCAATCCTCATATCGGATAAATTAACGTTTATCCCAAAGACTGTAGTAAGAGATGAAGAGGGACACTATATCATACTTAAAGGATCTATCCAACAAGAGGACCTAATAATCATAAATACTTATGCCCCTAATGTGGAACCCACCAAGTATATCAATCAATTAATAGCCAAAGTAAAAAGGTACTTAGATAATAATACAGTCATAGACTAATAGTAGGAAACTTCACACACACATTCACCAAATGACAGATCCTCTAAGCAGAATATCACCAAAGAGAAAAGGGCCTTAAATGATATACTAGATCAGATGGATTTCACAGATATATACAGAACTTTGGATCTGAACACAACTGCATACACATTCTTCTCAAGTGCACATGGAACTTTCTCCAGAATAGACCACATACTGGGTCACAAATCAGGTTTCAACCAATACTAAAAACTGGGATTGTACCCTGTATATTTTCAGACGATAATGCTTTGAAACTAAAACTCAAACACAAGAAGAAATTTGGAAGAAACTCAAACACGTGTAGGTTAAAAACCATCCTACCAAACAATGAATAGATCAATCAGGAAATTAGAGAAGAATTAAAAAGATTCATGGAAACTAATGAAAATGAAGATGCAACCATTCAAAATCTTTGGGATACAGCAAAAGCAGTCCTGAGAGGGAAATATACTGCAATACAAGCATCCCTAAAAATATTGGAAAAAACTAAAATACACATAATCTCACACCTAAAGGAACCGGAGAAAGAACAGGAAATAAAACCTACACAAAGCAAAAGAGATAATAAAGATTCAATCACAACTCAATGAAATAGAGACCAGAAGAACTGTAGAACAGATCAACAATACCTGGAGTTGGTTCTTTGAAAGAATTAATAAGATAGATAAACCATTAGCCAGCTTTATTAAAAAGAAAAGAGAAAAGACCCAAATTAACAAAATCATGAATGAAAGCAGAGGGATCACAACCAACCAAGGAAATGGAAATGATTTAAAAAATGTATTATGAGCAGCTATATGCCAATAAATTAGGCAAGCTAGAAGAAATGGACACATTTTTGGAAAACCACAAACTACCAAAACTGGAACAGGAAGAGATAGAAAACCTGAACAGGCCAATAACTAGGGAGGAAATTGAAACAGTCATCAAAACCTCCCAAGACACAAAAGTCCAGGGCCAGATGGCTTCCCAGGGGAATTCTATTAAACGTTTAGAGAAGAAACCATACCTATTCTACTAAAGCTGCTCTGAAAAGTAGAAGAGATGGAGTACTTGCAAATTTGTTCTGTGAGGCCAGCATCACCTTAATTCCAAAACCAGACAAAGACCCCACCACAAAGGAGAATTATAGACCAATATCCCTGATGAACACAGATGCAAAAATTCTCAAGATCCTAACCAATAGGATCCAATAGTACATTAAGAAGATTGTTCACTATGACCAAGTGGGATTTATCCCTGAGATGCAAGGCTGGTTCTACACTCATAAAGCAATCAATGTGATAGATCATATCAACAAGAGAAAAAACAAGAACCATATGATCCTCTCAATAGATACAGAGAAAACATTTGACAAAATACAGCATCCATTCCTGATCAAAACTCTTCAGAATGTAGGGATAGAGGGAACATTCCTCAGCATCTTAAAAGCCATCTATGAAAAGCCCACAGCAAATATCATTCTCAATGGGGAAGCACTGGGAGCCTTTCCCCTAAGATGAGGAACAAGACAGGGATGTCCACTCTCACCACTGCTATTCAACATACTTCTAGAAGTCCTAGCCTCATCGATCAGGCAACAAAAAGAAATAAAAGGCATTCTAATTGGCAAAGAAGAAGTCAAAACTCTCCCTCTTCGCAGATGACATGATACTGTACATAGAAAACCCAAAAAACTCCACCCCCAAATTGTTAGAACTCATACTGCAATTCGGCAGTATGGCAGGGTACAAAATCAATGCCCAGAAATCAGTGGCATTTATATACACTAACAATAAGACGAAGAAAGAGAAATTAAGGAGACAATCCCATTTACAATTGCACCCAAAAGCATGATACCTAGGAATAAACCTAACCAAAGAGGTAAAGGATCTATACCCTCAAAACTACAGAACACTTCTGAAAGAAATTGAAGAAGACACAAAGAGATGGAAAAATATTCCATGCTCATGGATTGGAAGAATTAATATTGTGAAAATATCAATGCTACCCAGGGCAATTTACATTTTCAATGCAATCCCTATCAAAATACCATGGACTTTCTTCAGAGAGTTGGAATAAATAATCTTAAGATTTGTGTGGAATCAGAAAAGACCCTGAATAGCCAGGGGAATATTGGAAAAGAAAACCAGAGCCAGGGGCATCATAATGCCAGAATTCAGGTTGTACTACAAAGCTGTGGTCATCAAGATAGCGTGGTACTGGCACAAAAACAGACACATAGATCAATGGAACAGAACAGAGAACCCAGAAATGGGCCCTCAACTCTATGGTCAACTAGTATTCAACAAAGCAGAAAAGACTATCCACTGGAAAAAGGACAGTCTCTTCAACAAATGGTGCTGAGAAAATTGGACAGCCACGTGCAATGAATGAAACTAGACCATTCTCTTACACCACACACAAAGATAAACTCAAAATGGATGAAAGATCTAAATGTGAGACACGAATCCATCGAAATCCTAGAGGAGAACACAGTTCCCTTTTGAACTTGGCCACAGCAACTTCTTGCAAGATACATCTATGAAGCCAAGGGAAACAAAAGCAAAAATGAACTATTGGAACTTAATCAAGATAAAAAGCTTCTGCACAACAAAAGAAACAGTCAATAAAACTAAGAGACAACCTACAGAATGGGAGAAGATATTGGCAAATGACATATCAGATAAAGGTCTAGTATCCAAGATCTATAAAGAACTTATTCAACTCAACAGCAAAGAAACAAACAATCCAATCATGCAATGGGCAAAAGACGTGAACAGAAATTTCACCAAAGAAGACATAGACATGGCCAACAAGCACATGAGAAAATGCCCCACATTACTTGCCATCAGGGAAATACAAATCAAAACCACAATGAGATACCACCTCACACCAGTGAGAATGGGGAAAATTAACAGGACAGGAAACAAATGTTGGAGAGGATGTGGAGGAAGGGAAACCCCCTTGCACTGTTGGTGGGAATGTGAACTGGTGCAGCCACTCTGGAAAACTGTATGGAGTTTCCTCAAAGAGTTAAAAATAGACCTGCCCTATGACCCAGAAATTGCACTGCTGGCGATAAATGGATAAAGATGTGGTCTATGTATACAATGGAATATTACTCAGCCATTAGAAATGAGGAATACCCATCATTTGCTTTGATGTGGATGGAACTGGAGGGTATTATGCTGAGTGAAGTAAGTCAATCGGAGAAGGACAATCATGGTTTCACTCTCATGGGAAGTATAAAAAATATGAAAGGGATTATAGGGGAAAGGAGAGAAAGTGAGTAGGAAAAATCAGAGATGGAGACAGAACATGAGAGACTCCTAACTCTGGGAAACAAATAGGGGTAGTGGAAGAGGAGGTGGGTGGGGGGATGGGGTGACTGGGTGACGGGCACTGAGGGGGTATGCACTGGGTGTAATATTATATGTGGGAAAATCAATATATAAAAATATATATATATATGTATATATATATATATAAAATATACCAAAAAAGATCACTGTTTCTATGCTGCTGCCCCTCTCTTGTTTGCCTGCTTTCTCTAGGAGCAGCACAGTGTCCTCTGGGCTCTAACCCAGCTAAGACTGTTCCCCTTTAAAATTCCAGGCTTTAAGACCCCTTGGTTGCAAGAACTCATGAAATTCAGCCCCTTTTATTTTCCAATCCAATTGCTAAGGAAACATTCTCTTTGTCCATTACCATGTGTGTTTCTCTCTTTCTTGCCTTTCTCCATGACCGTGGCTCCTTCCCCTCTACAGGGGAAACCTGTAATCTGTTTCTCCCCTTAACCACATCTCTGCACCTCCCAGCTTCTTCCATATGGCCTCTTCTTTAGTTGTGGAGTTTGTTCTGTCAGCGTTCAGGTTGGTTTCTGGGTATTTAGGTTAATTTGATAATTATCTAGCTGTGTTCCTGGGACAAGATGAGCCTTGGGCTCTCCTACTCTGCTGTCATCTTCCTCTCTTGACCTTTTCTTTAAAATATACAAAAATCAACAATTTCACATGCTTTAGCCTATGACACTTCCTTTCTCTGATTTGGGGCAGCCCCAAAGGCCCTGTGGGTGACTTCTAGCATTCTTCCTTTATCCATTCTCTTTTTATTATTCATTTCAGTAATAAAATTCCCTTTAATTTTAGTTATTCTCCACAGTTAGAGACTACCTTTTTTCCTACCTCCTGTAGCATGGCATCTAGCACATCTTGCAAATTAATATCCTTTGTGCTCTGCTCTAATGCTCATGAGATTATATATTTATTCGGGTCCAAAGTCAGAAGATGAGATTTGCTCTCTGGATATGTCAATTCCAAGTCAGATGGCATCGTGAACCTTATTCAGTTCTCTTGGCCTCTTGTTCCTCATTTTAAAGTGTCTTGACTAGACCAGATGTCCAACACATTACTTTCATGCCCTGGATGAATTCTTGTGTCTATTCCAGGTTTAGAATTGTGTGACTCTTTTTTTATTAAGATTTTATTTACTGGGATCCCTGGGTGGCGCAGTGGTTTGGCGCCTGCCTTTGGCCCAGGGCGCAATCCTGGAGACCCGGGATCGAGTCCCACGTCGGGCTTCCGGTGCATGGAGCCTGCTTCTCCCTCTGCCTGTCTTTGCCTCCCTCTCTCTCTGTGTGTGACTATCATAAATAAAAATTTAAAAAAAGATTTTATTTACTTATTTGATAAAGAGCAAGGGGGAGAGAGAGCACAATCAGGGGCAAAGGGGGAAGCAGACTCCCTGCTAATCAGGGAGCCCAACAATGTGAGGCTCAATCCTAGTACCCTGGGATTATGACCTAAGCTGAAGGCAGATGCTTAACTGACTGAGCCATCCATGTGTCCCTAAAATTGTGTGATTGTAATAATCATACAGAACCTCTGTTTAAAGTTTTTCAAAGTTGTTTACCCATGTATGTAATTTCATTTCCCGTGTTGGATATTTTTGACAATTTTTTATTTAGTGCCTATTGTAAAACTATTTTAGCTTATATGCCATATGTAGACTTGTACCCCTCTTTTCAGGTGTTCCTTAAGGATAGAAACCATCCTATATTTTGTATTCCTTATAGCATTGAGCAATAAGACTCATTATATAATTGTCAAACTACTTAGTTCATGGTAAGAAAATAGACATCAGTCCTCCTGATACATAGCAAAAGTTAGCACAATGTGAGCTGTAAATTCAGACACATTGCTTTGAAGTTTTAAGCAACTAAAGTGCTATTTAATAGTATACTGATTACAATACATAGTGTTCTAGCTAATACCTCTATGGCCTAAAAGGATTCATGTAGTTTCTTAAAATACTACTTCTGGTAACAATGACAACTATAATAATAAAATTAAAAGTAGTAATAGTTTGAATTATAATAGGTCATTTTACATAGTGCTAAGAGAAGTAAAAGCTGTCAATTAATCCATGACATGTCAGTGACTATAAGATGTATCCTGATTTCAGAAATATAAAAAATGTGAAAAACATGTGTCTTATAATTGAAAAATTACTAATAAAATATTAATAAAAATATTAGTAATAAAAATATCCACATCAACAATATTAGTATTACAATGACTCTTTCTGTGTGTTAGGTGTTACAATAAGTGCCTTACTTGCATGACTTCAATTGGACCATGAGGTTGGTGCTATTATTTCAATTTTGTGAACATAAAATGAAGGTTTAGGAAAAACAACAATTTTCCAAGATTGCATGCCTAACTAGTGATAGATCCAGAAGATGAACCCATCTCTATCTGACTCTAAAAAGTGACCTCTTAGCAAGTGTATTGCAATCTAGGTGTTGTGTAGTGTAGAAGTGTAGGCACTTCTACTTGCAGATATGATTGGGTTGAGTCTAGGTTTGTATCCTAAGCATTGGTGAATTTGAATGAAACCTTGGGAGGGTCATATCCTACTTGTTTCTTCATACTCATGGCTTATTACTTTTCTGTGTTTACTAACCTGGCTTGTTTTCTTTCATTCTTTCTAATAAGATGCCAGGGCAATGCAGTATTAACTGTGAGATGAAATTTAAGTGTTATTGGGATTCCCTAAATAAAACTTATTTCTCTGTTTGCTAATCAAGCAATATGTAAAGGATTTACATCAAGGTTTATACACTTATAAACAATGAAAATTCCCTAATTTCACATCCTTGTAGATGCAAAACATAATTGGTGCACTGTATTAAAGTAGGTACTGATTAAATTTATTGGTTGCTGATCAAGGACATGCTTTTTGTTTATAAATAAAAGACTATAGGATTTTTGATCCAAAGGGAGCAGAAGACAAACTTGTACTGTCACTTCTCAATCATCTGGCTGCTGATTATTTATTTTTCTCCCTTTTTTCCTAGTGTGAAGCCCCAAAGCACATTTGAGAACTTTAGTAATCTGAAGTGAATAACTTGAGAAAGGAAAGGTATACCTCCAGTCACTTAATTCTTCAACTTGTTAGCAGCTCTTGAAGGTCAAGTAGGATATGACCCTCCCAAGGTTTCATTCAAATTGAAGAGTTTGAATTGATGAAAACAAATAAGAACCATGTGATTATGACTAGATTACACAGATCTCCTACATAAATCCCTATGGTTAGCCATCAACAAAACCAAGATGACAGAGTCTATCATTTACCAGTTGGATGAACTTGTATCACATATATAACCTGCCAAACTCACAAGGTGTGTATGAACATAAAAAGGTTCTTGTATTTTATAAAATGGAGGGTCTTGTAAATTGCAAAGCACTTTGAAGATAAGAATTTTTATTTCGCTTGCTACAATTCATTGACCAGCTTAATTCAATTGTCAGCATCACCTAGGAACAATTAGAATTACTTTAGGGCAATATTTCTCAAATGGTTTGTGATAAAAGATCATTTTTAAAAATCCATTGTGGATTACTTTCATAAATATAAAAAAATTGACTACAGAAGTTGAGAAATTATATAGTACAAAAATGACATATGAATAGAAATTCCAATTATTTCTCATTAAACAAACATAAAATTAATGTGTCACATTGCTTTAAAAGTTTCTAAATCCCTCCTCCTCATTATTGTATTTATTTCACTGTAGATGAGTTATTAACATTTCAGAAACCAACACAGTTATGTGTATCACACTTTGAGTAGCACTGGACTAGGGGACCACACAATATAATATGATACTTAACAAAATTACAACCTCTGTAAGATATGGTCCCTGTTTATGCTCAATGCTCCTCGCCTTACTGTTTTTTGAAAGTCTCACCCTTACTCCCCACATCAAGACCACCAAGACCGGGATCCCTGGGTGGCGCAGTGGTTTAGCGCCTGCCTTTAGCCCAGGGCGCGATCCTGGAGACCCGGGATCGAATCCCACGTTGGGCTCCCGGTGCATGGAGCCTGTTTCTTCCTTTGCCTCTCTCTTTCTCTCTCTGTGTGTGACTATCATAAATAAATAAAATTTAAAAAAAAGATTAAAAAAAAAAAGACCACCAAGACCATGGCATGATGCTCCCTCTGTCTGTCATGATCTTGCCACTGCTCTTTGTCTTGATATTATCATCTTATCCTTTAAATTCCAGATTAAATTTTACTTCTTCAGGGAATCTTTTCTTGAATCCTCAGACTCAGTTATGTTAGGATACAGGTTCTCATCATAGCATGGATTTTTCCTTCCTAACAATATCCATACCTATAGTTCCTATTTGCAATTATTTGTTGATATTACCAACCACTTATTAAAACCTCCTCAAAGTCAAGATCTATGTAAATGTCTTTCAAGTTCTGAATCCCAGCACTAGCAAGTGTTTGCCACATAGTAAAAACTCAACAGAGTTTCTGTGATAGGCAGGTCTAAGAGTTTATTCCACAAAATAATTCTTTTTTTAAAAATTTTTTTAAATTTATGATAGTCACAGAGAGAGAGAGAGAGGCAGAGACACAGGCAGAGGGAGAAGCAGGCTCCATGCACTGGGAGCCCGATGTGGGATTCGATCCCGGGTCTCCAGGATCACGCCCTGGGCCAAAGGCAGGCGCCAAACCGCTACGCCACCCAGGGATCCCTAATTCTTTTTAATAAAAACTAATACCTGCCTCCTCTCCCACTAAGAAGTCTTGGACATAGGTTAAGTGTGCTATTTTTAGCATGTCAATGACAAAACAAAATTTGCTGAAGTTCATGCAGTGAATAATATATTAAAGGCATAGTTATTTTTAATATAGTCATGACAAGTATTCATTGAAGTACAACTTTAAAAAAATCAATTTGTTAAGGATTTTATGTCATTTTCACCCAAGCTGTCGAAATTTTCTTGACAGAGCAATATATTGTGGCAATGACTTTTAGTGCTATTTGATATCTATCTTACACCAATTGTGGTATTTATGGTAAGAATCCACAAGGCTCAATTTTGTGATAACACTGCTACCTACATAATCTCAAGAGAACCTCAGAAACCTTATTTTATTTCTCTTAAACATCTATTGAAAAAATATTTATATATGCTAGTTTCATATCTACTCATTGGATGGGCAAAGATTTCTACTCATGACTTTAGATTTCTACATAACACATAGACTTACCATGGCATGGTCAATTTAGGTTATTAATTCAATGCTCAGCTTGTATCTATCACAACAATCTGTAATTGAAACATCTTGATTCACCTGATCATTTCCCAAAATTTTCACTTTCATTCTATTAGCTTTTCTATCAACCATTTTTTCAATCATTTATCCATGTACCAATTTACATTTATATAAATATGGAAAAACCTTTAAGTAATATGTTAAGCATTTTGCATAATTCTCCTTTTTCTGTAGTTTAGTTTAGAGGTGGGATATGTGGTGGGTTGAGTATGCAGGAGTGATCATCTGCAAGTTCTCATTTACATGCTTTAAAGCAAGCAGTGAGGCATGCTATTGGATGAAATGTATTAAGCAATGAGCAAGTCAACATTTCAGACCAATGGTTGTAATAACTAGACAAAAGCCAGATTATGCTGAAATATATATATATATTCTTTTAAAAATATTTTATTTAAATTCAATCTGCCAACATACAGTATGACATATATATATCTTCTTTATCCACTCATCTGTCGAAGGACATCGTGGCTCCTTCCACAGTTTGGTTATTGTAGACATTGCTGCTATAAACATTGGGGTGCCGGTGTCCTGGCGTTTCACTACATCAGTATCTTTGGGGTAAGTGCCCAGTAGTGCAATTGGTGGGACGTAGGATAGCTCTGTTTTTAACTTCTTGAGGAATCTCCACACTGTTTTCCAGAGGGGCTGCACCAGCTTGCATTCCCAAGAGGGTACCCCTTTCTCCACATCCTCTCCAACATTTGTTGTTCCCTGTCTTGTTATTTTAGCCATTCACACCAGTGTAGAGTGTTATCTCATTGTGGTTTTGATTTGTATTTCCCAGGTGGCAAGTGATGTGGGGCATTTTTTTCTGAATTATATATATTCAAAGGTATCAAGGAATTGAATAATAAGGAAGGCTAAATAAACTTCTTTATTAATTTACTATTGTTGTGTAATGAATATGATCTTAAACTTAGTGGTTTGAAACAGCACATGCTTATGAGCTCAAGTTCTATACTTCAGAAGTCTGTGTCCAGCATGGCAAAGCTCTTTGCTTGAGATCTTACAAGACTGAAATGGGAGGTCAACTGAGGTTCAGAATACTTTCTCTACTTCCATGGTTGTTGGAAGAATTTATTTTATTGTGGTTGTATAAATGAAGTCACGGTTTGGCTCTACCCCTTGGTTGAAGATTACTCTCAGCTCCTACAGGCTCCATTGGCACTTCAAACATGGATGCTTGCCTTCTTCAAGTCATGCAGAGTACTTATATATGAATTCCCTTTCTGCAACCAGCCAGAAAAAATCTCTGTGCCTTTAAATGGCTCCTGTGATTAGATTGGGTCCACCTGAATAATTTCCGTTTCTCAAAGTAAATCATGCCATATAACATATGCTAGTTCCAATAGTAAACTCCATCATATTCGTGAGCCAAGGACCATGCAGAGTAGATATACCATGGATGGATTATCTTGGAAGCCATCATAATATTCTACCTACCACAACTCTCAATGAGAGAAGATATTCATATGTAAATTGAGAATCACTAGCTACTCTTACCTGTGGGTATTTGCTGATTCTGAGCTTGTGCTAAGGATGAGTCTTGGTCCATAAAAAGGGATTTACCATGGAAAGGAGAAACCAGCAAAAGACTAGCAATAGACAAAAAACTAAAGGAACCCCAAATATCAGGCCAGTTATCTCTGTAAGACATTTGGTGAGCTCTGGGAGGGTGGAGCTACAAAAAGAAAGGAAGAGTAGTATCTTCTGCTATGTCATGGTGCTTATGAGACAAAGTTCCTATGGAAACATAGACTTTCGCACAAATGAAGTGCTCACATATTTTGATGGTGCATGGGTTAGGAAATAAAGAGCCAAGCTATAATCTCTAAAGGCAATCTTACCTTTTTAGAGTTGACGAGACAGAGATAAGCAAGATTCTAAATCAGAAGCATGGTTATATCTGAGGAACTGAGACAATAGTCGTGGACTAGATCTCAATAAAATGAGACCCAGCTCTGACCAAACTGGATCCTTGATTGGGTTAAAGTGATCATCCCCCCTTTTATCTGCTTAAGAAAGGAAAGGGTTAATATTAGCTGGTGGAAGATAACATGAGAAGCTTCAATGATTCATTTATTTGTAGCATGTAGCATGTAGCATAGAACTTTTTTTTTAAAAAATTGCTAGACATGAAAAGAGTGAAGTAAATGTAACTGATAGTCAAGAAATAACATGAATCACAAAAATATGCCAACAAAGAAAACTGATATTGGAGTCAGGAGCCAAGAAATTTACAATAACTATTTAAGTTAACACCAAAAGAAGAGAAAATATGGACAAAATGAAAAGATGAGGAATTTTAACGCAAAGCTATAATCTATAAAAATAATCAAAATATAATTCTAGAAGTTAGAAATAAAGTGTCTGAAAGTAAAGGCTCATTAATTGACCTGAATAGGACACTGGACATAATAAAAGAATGGATTAATAAACTGAGACATGCTAGTAGAAATTATCCAAATTATAGCACATAGAGAAAATTTTAAAAAGTAAAGGAGAGATAAGTAGAAGACAAAAAAGTCTGATATATGTGTCTTAGGAGTTCCAGATGTAAGGAGAGAGACTAGAACAGAAGTGTTTAAAGAGATAACATCTGGAATTTTTCAAATCTAATAAAATATACCAATCTAATCCATAGATCTAAGAGGCTCACTGAACCAGAAGCAAGAGTTTGAGAAAGCTACATAGAATCATATCTTATGTTAAATCCTATGAAAAGGAAATGCTGAAAGCTTCCAGAGGAAAAAAGAAACACTGTCTTCAAAGTCAAAACAGAAGATTAATAGATGACTTCTCAAGAGAAATTATGGAAGCCAGAAGGTAACATAATGGTATGTGTATAGTGCTAAAAGAGAAAAAGGAAAAAAAAAAAAAGCATGCTACTAAAAGTTCTATGCCTTAAAGGTATCTATCAAAATGAATATGGAATAGATAAGAAAAATAGAGACTGTCACCAACTAACCATCACTACAAATAAAACAGTCAAAAATCTATTAATAGAGATATAATACAGTTGACCAGTATGTTTAATATATTTGCTTAATATAATATGGGATATGTTCTTTGACTATGATAGAATTAAATTATAAGATAATAACAAGACAACTGGAAAAACTCCAATATTTGGAAATTAAATAGCACAATTCTAAATAACCCATAGATCAGAGAATAAACCACAACAGAAATTTCAAAATATTTTGAGATAAGTGGTAAAAAAAAATGTAACATAAAATTAAAGGGTGCAACTAAATCACTGTTTAGAATTTGCAAAAAGTTGGAAACATATGACTTAAACTTCTAAAATAAAAAGCTAGGAACAAATAGGATATTAAACATATAGAGAATGGAAGAAAACACATACCAATGATAAATGCAGAAATCTATTAAATAGAATGTATATGTAGAGTGAAGAAAATCAACAAAGCTAAAAACTGTTCTCTGAGAAAAAAGTTGATAAACTTTTAGCGATATAAATTACAAACATCAAGAATGAAAAGGTAGCATCACTATAGATTCTACAAATAATACAAAAAATAAGAGTATATTACAAATAGCTTTATGTTAACTCATTTCACAAATCAAACTGAAGGAGATAGATTCCTGAAAATCAAAACTGCAAAACTGGCACATAAAGAAAAAGAAGAACTGGGCAATTCTACAGAGTCCATTAATTCCCTAAAATCACATCAGAAAGTAAAAGTCAAAATGTTACCTTTTTCTTTCACATATTAGAGAGGAAATAATACTAATCTTAAATATATTCCTTAAAAAATGAGGAAAAGGGAAAACTTTCCAACTTATACTTTGAAGCCAATATAATATAGAGAAATCTAAGAAATACTTTACAACAAAGGAAAATTACAAGCCACTATCTCTCAGGAATATAGATGGAAAAATCCTAAGTAGGACATGATCAAATTTTATCCAATATTATATAACAAGTATATTGAAGTTTAAGAATATACAGCTGAATAATGTAATACTGATTAAAAATCCACTAGCATAATTCACCATATCAACATAAAAAAGGAAACAAAGAGATAGGGGAACATTTTTCTCTGCTGAATAGTAACTATAGTAATGCTACATGTAACATTACACATAATAGCAAAATAATGAATGATTTCCCCCTGAGATTAAGGAGCAAGACAAGGATGTCCACTTTCATCACTTCTATTCAACATTGCATTGAAGTTCCTACATGATGCAAAATACTGGGACGGAAACAAGATTGTCATTTTTCAGAGATGAAATAATTATATTTATTCCACATATAATTAAAGTTAATGTTAGAATTCTGCTATTTGTTGGATATAAAGTCTATGAAATAATTGAAAAATCAATTGTTAATCTATATACCAACAGAAACAATTGAGAACAAATAGAAAATGGAAATTTAAATCTGACACCAAAAGCAAAAGCAACAAAAGCAAAAACAAATAAGATTACATCAAACTAAAAAGCTTCTATACAGCAAAAGAAGCCATCAACAAAATGAAAAGGAAACCTACTGAATGGGTGAAAATACTTTCAATTCATACATCTGATAAGGGGCTACTATCCAAAATATATGAAGAACTCAGATAACTCAATAGCACCAGAAAACAAAATAAAATCAATAATAATTCAATTTATAAATGAGCAGCATATCTGAATAGACATTTTTCCAAAGAAGAAATACAGATGTCTAACAGAAACGTGAAAAGTGTACATCATCACTAATCATCAGAGAAATTCAAATCAAATATGATATATCATTTTACATGTGTTAGAATGGCAAATACTAAAAAGACATGAAATAGCAAGTGTTGGCAAGGATGTGGAGAAAGGGAATTTTTTTACACTGTTGGTTGAAATGTAAATTTGTGCAGCCACTGTAGAACACAGTATGGAGGTTCCTTAAAAATGTTTAAAATATAACTACCTTATAATCTAGCAATTCCACTTCTGGGTATTTATTCAAAGAAAATGAAAACACTAACTCATAAAGGTATATGCATTCCCATATTCATTGCTGCATTGTTTACAATAGTCAAGATATGGAAGCAAACTAAGTGTCCATCAATGGGTGAATGGATAAATGGATAAAGAAAATGTAGTACACACACACACATACATACACTGGAGTATGATTTAGCAATGAAAAAGAATGACATCTTCCTTTTGTGACAACATAGATGAATGTCAAAGGAATTATGCTGGGAAAATAAGTTAGAGAAAGATAAATCCTGTATGCTCTCACTTCTATGTGGAAGCTATAAAACAAAAATAAGAGCAAAAATAAAAACAAACAAAAAACCCAAGCTCATACATATAGAGAACAGACTGGTGGTTTCCAGGGACAGAGAGAGGGAGAAATGTATAAAATGGGTAAAAAGGTACAAACTTCCAATTATAAATAAATAAATCATGTGGATGTAATGTACAACATGGTAAGTATGGTTAATACTACCATATTACATACTTGAAGGTTGCTAAGAGAGTTGATCTTCAAAGTAATAATTACAAGAAATTTTTTTTTGTGATTATGTAAGGTAATGGGTGTTAACTAGACTTATTGTGGTAATTACTTAACAATGTATATAATTATTGACTCATTTTGATGTGTATCTGAAACTAATATAATGTTACACATTAAATATACTTCATTTAAAAAAAGAAAATTTAAGATATCATCCACAATAGCAACTAAATGTACTGAATACCAAAGAAAAGAATCTGAAAAATATGTGTAAAACACGTGTGTTGGAAAATACAGTTAATTACTGAGTGAAATTAAAGTACACATATTACACGTGTTGTAAGATTCAACATTATGCAAATGCCATGATAAACTTGATCTATAGCTTCAATGTAATTCCAATTAAAATCCTAGCAGCATTTCTTTTGGAAATTAACAACACAATTCTATAATTTATATAGAAATGTAAATGATTTGCCATATCCAAGCCAGTTTTTAATAAGAACAAAATTGGAGGGCTTAATCTACCAGATTTTAAAATACAACATAAATTTACAATAAGCAAAACATGCTTATTAGTATGAATAGATGAAAAGATCAGCAGAACAGAGTCCAGAAACATACCCATATGTGATTGCTTAATTCATGTCAGAGGTCTCACTGCAATTCACTGAATGAAACTATGGATCCTACAATAAATAGTGCTAGCATATTTGGAGATGTGTATGAATACTAATGTGTCTTGAAACCTATCTCATACCATATACAAAAGTAAATTCTAAATATGAGCAGACCTAAATTAAAAACTAAAATGAAGTATCATCTAGAATAGAATTCTTCAATAGAGATACAATGTGAGGCCCAATTGAGCCTCATATGTAAGTTAAATTTGCCAGGAGTACCATTAAAAATTAATTAAAATAAACAGGTAAAATGAGTTTTAGCAATATATTTAATCCAAAGTAATCAAAATATTAGCTTAACATGTAAGGGTTAATACAAAAATTATTTGAGATATTTAACTTATTTTGAAATATTAACTTATTTTTGTGCTAAGTCCTCAACATCCAGTGCATATTTTACACTTAGTACATGTCTCAGTTTGGACTAGCCATGTTTCAAGGGCTCAGTACTCCCATGTGACTAGTGGACAGCACCATTTTAGAAAAATACATTGGCTAGCGCAAGGAAATTTTTCTTAAACAGGGGTATAAAAGCATCCAAAACAACAGTGATAAATTGGGCTTAATCAAACTGAGAAGAGTTCATTAAGCAAATCATTACATTAAGAGAGTGAAAGTGCAAACCAGAGTTGGAGACACTCCCAATGCAAAATAATTATATTTAGAATTTATCAAGGGCTTTCACAGATTACTAAGAAACACATCAATAGAAAAATGAGGAAATAGTGGACTCCTACGTAATTTTTTCTTTTTTGTATATGTATTTTTATGTTAAAGTATGATTTTAGCCTTTACTTCTCAAAAATAGCAAAATTTTTATATGATTACCTTTTCCTGGGAAATAGTTTTATATTATTTATTTTAATATTTATTTTCATCTATTACTTAAGTTTGTTGCTGTATATTGTACATACATTTTCCATAAGAAATAGTTTCATAATATTTCATTCTTCTGTAATTATTTATATTATAAGTAAACATTTATTTCTATTTATTTACACATTTCTAGTCACCCCAACATATATTTTTCTTTATGAAATACCACCATATTAGAAAATCATTGCCATATGTTTATGCATGATGACTTTTCAATCTAATTAGATTATCTGATGACATTATATATTTTGTATTTTAATAGTTAAAGAAAAATGTTCATCTTTCCTGCTGATTTATTCACTTTTAAGGTAAAAACATTTAAATCTTAAGGATAAAAGTTTGGAAGTTGTACACAAGCAGAGTACAAATAGTCAATTAAACTAAGAAAATAATCAATTGAAGTCTAGTTCAAAATGGAATTTGGTTACTTTTATTTTTAAAAGCACATCTGCTAAAAACAGACAATGCAATTTTCCTCTGAATAATGTTAAAAATAGCAAGATTTAGAATATTTCTGAATATGAGGTCAGTATCTTGGTAACACCATATTAAAATGTAGACAATTTAACTTCATTAACAATATTTCTTTCTTACAAATACCCTAGAATTTGGAAGTATCATAAAGCTCTATAAAATACTCAGAGGAAAATGAAATGTATGAACTGCAAACAGAGGGGTACATGATAATTGCAAGATTAAATCTGTACCCAGTGTTTGAAATGAACTGTGAAAATTTGAAGTCTTAAACAATGGCCGTTTTCTAGATGACCTCATTAATATGATATTTTGCTACCCAGCACAATGGAATCTGAACTCAGATGAAGGAAAATAGTCCTTTGCATTATCAGGTGAAATTTTTATGAAAGGAAGAAAAGGCCCTACAATCTCATGAAAAGACAAGTCAAAGTACAGTTCTATACCTAATAAGTTGTGTGAACCTATTAATAGGCAAACTCTGAAGTCATATGCACAATGGATGATAAAAATGTTCATTTCTCTTCATCTGGGATTTTCATATGGAATATATCTTACTAATACAAATAATAGACTTACCACTGAATTTCAAAACCTAGGAAAACTTTTGCTCAATAGAGCTCAATGCTGGTGAAAAATTTTACATTTTATAAAATTCTCCTATATCTTATCTCATTAGATTATCCTGACAAGTCAGGCACGTAGGAGGAAATTATAAGATAATTAGCAGTTTATATGTATTTATGGGCAATATGATCCACCCTACATTATAAGCAGACCAAAACCATGGTCAAAAGTATGATACTTTATCATAGAATTTTTGTTGTTTTAGTTTGAATTTAATTTGATCAAACTGTATAAAACAAAGAAAACCTATATTCATATCCTATAGCCTCATCTGTATTCAAACTACCTTTTCCAGATCACAAATATCAGCAGGAATAAATATGTAAGAGTAGTTCCAGGAGTAATGGAATTATGCCTTGCTGTTTGACACTGTTGGAAACTCTATCAGAAGTATAGGCTCCAGGCAAGGAGGAAGAAAGCTTTTTCACACAGGGAGAATAATGATAATTGGGGAAGGAGGTTCTCATTACTTCCCACAGATACTGTGTGCCAGAGTTTCACTCAAGTGAACAATGAACCTGCTTACATTCTTTACGGCATCTGAATCTCTTGACCCACATATTAGAGAGCTAGGATCAAGGGAAAAAAACCTTTCTGAAAGCCTGAGAGGGGTAGTAAAAGAAACAAATTTTAGGCAGGTTTTGTTTTCAGCCATACTATTCACACCATGTGTCTCCTGTTTCCAACTCTCAATTTATTGATTCATTAACCCGACATTAACCCGACATTCAAGACCTTGCTCCAGCCTTTAGGTCTGATCTAGTTTTGAATTCACTCTCATTGGGCAATTTTTTATTCTGCAACCATTCTTTTCATGAAGCATATATGTTACAGTTATGAAAACACATGGTCCAGGCTGCTTGTTTTCAGAATAGTGTCAGTGAGCAAGAAACTAGGGATACTGTGAGAAGGTGAGCACCCTAAGTAATGCAGTAAATAGAGGGAGCTATGGGTCTGGGAGCAGCTGCAAGGAAGTCAAGGGACACAGGAGTCACAAGAGAACTCTGGAGCTGAGCCATGAGAGGCAGCCACAGGATTGACTAAACCACACTCTCTTGTTCAGTAGCCCAGGAATAGAATTTGTATTATATATTTACTTTTTTTTTTTTTTGAGAGAGAGAGAGAGAGGCAGAGAGACAGAGAGGAAGAGAGAAATTGAGAGAGAGAGGAGCCTGACGTGAAGCCTGATGGGGGCTTGATCCCACAACCCTGAGATCATGACCTGAGCAGAAATCAAGAGTGCAGTCAGATGCTTAACCAATTTAGCCACCCAGGCACCTCAGGAAAGAATTTTTAAATCAAAGCTTGGGATTCACCCGTTATCCTGTTGGATTTCAATTTTGAATATTGAGGCCATCATGTAACCTGCAAAGATCTTTTCCTATTCTTTATCTACTAATCTAGGGTTGGGTATCCTTCTGTGCTATATATCATGTGCACAGTTGACAACTCTCCTGCCATAGAGAATTAAGTCATAGATAAAAAGGCTGAAACAAGAGAGGGCCAAAGGAAAAAGAATATTAAAATTGTTACTTAAAAAAAATTCTCTTCATGTTCTCCATTGAGGAATTTTCTTCAACTTTAATGATCTTCTTTTGCCCTACTGTCATTTGTTAAACTTCTAGCTCATTTTTCATGGCCCAGCAACAGTCTACTCTTTGAAAAGCCTAACCAGATTGCACAAACATATTTAATAGTTATATACCACTGTCAACTTTCTTGCAAAGCTCACCTTCTGCCTAGTTTTAGATATACTCCCCTCTTTCCTTATCCAATTGTGAACTCCATAAGATGTGGGATTATGTCTTATCTACCATCTTATCCCCATATAGACTCAGCAGAGATTTGGGTTTTTTGGGGTACAATGTTGAGCATCTGGCAAAAATCTCCTAATGAGGGCCTAATTGTCTAAGTATTCTGAGCAGGCCTATTAAAACCAAGAAATAGGATTAAAAGATAAAAATACATTATTTCCTTGGAATATACATTTTCTTCCATATATTTATGGAACATGGAGACTTTTCCAGGAAAACTAGCTTTTACATTCAATTTTTTCTCAGTTGAAATCAAAAGAAAAAAAAATTGGTGCTATCATCAACTTATTTCCTAATGTTATCTTTCTTAGTCTGATTTACTAGACTTTATGGAATTTCATGGTATATGAGCTGGCTTTTCCTTTTCTCAGCTTAAATCACTGAGCAATTCAAAATATAGGGGATCCATATTTATGAGTCCTCCACTCCAACTAGAAGAGAATTAGAGGTGACTAAAATAAATCCTTAATGTACTTTTGGAGCTGAGTCCCTCATGAAAGGCCTTACCAGCTACTCCATAAAGATTACAGTTGCCAAAATACAATCAAGCAAATAAATAGGACAGAATTCCATCCAATGTAGGGGAGGTCTCGCATATTTTATTGTACAATGTGGTTATCTATGATTTATAACCTTCCATTTTTCATTCAGAGAAAGTTGCATGTATTCCAAGAGGTTATAAACTTTGATTTTTTTTTGATACATAGTTCAATCAGCATTATTTACTACAGAAAACAACACTTGTGGGACACGTAAATTTTACTTTATCTTCACTGGCATGATAAATGATTTATCAAGTACACTACAGAGGGGAAAAAGCACTCTAGCTATATACAGTTGTTTGGGTATTAATTTGTTCACAAAATAAAGCTCTGCTTTGTGATAACCTGTATATAAACCTGGGTTAGCCAATACACTTTGACACCACACCAATTCTATATGCAAGAATTGCCTGCCTGGCTAGAAGTGATGTAAGTAAGCAAGCTATCAACCACTGAATCATATCTTCAATTTTCTGATGGCTCTGGCTTCACCACTTGCAATTATTCAACTCAATAGGTTTTGATAATCCCGGACCATTACTTTGGAAATATCAGCTAAAAGAATCAGAAACCCACCTAACTTAACTCAAAGGAGAAAGGAAAAAGAAATATAACTATGGGCTAGGGTTGACTAAATTACCCAAAGTTAGTATAGTAATATTTTATATGCTGGCATGGTATAGAACTTCAGTCACTGTTGAGACCCTCTGTTCTGTTTTTTTTTTTTTTTTTTTTTTTTTTTTTTTTTTTTTTTTGATCAGGGATGCCTAGATAGACTACCTATCTTTATGCATTTGGCTAATAATTATGTTAACAATAAGAGCTATTTATTGAATTCCTGTTACTGTGCCAAGTGTTTAAGATTTAGTGTATTATTTCATTAGTTCTAAGAACCTTATGTGTTCAAACCGGTTCATACTGGCCCTCGAGTATGCTCATCTCTTCCCAAGTCCCCAATCATTGAAGTTACAATGGTGGGTTGGTGTAATACTCTCACCACAGAAGATAATAAAAATTATCTACACATTAGAGTTTTTCAAGTTTTTGGTTTAAAAGCACATCGCTGTAATCTTTGGAAGTGGAGATTATTATTTTTACTTTATCAGTGAAGTAATTAAGCCTCAAAGAAGTGATATGCTCCTTGTAATTGTATTGTCAGTGGGTAAATTTCCACCTGGGGGTTGAATCCCAGTTTATTACCTACCAGAACTCAGGCTCTTCCCCATATGGGGAAATAATTGAGGCTGCTTATTGACTCAAGAAGGGTGGGCCATTGTGAATCAACTGACCATTCTTCAATAAATGCAACCAAACATTTACTTTCCCTAATGCTTTGGTTATGTTGAATTAAAAAAAATAGTATAGAGGACAATCTGATAGTTACCAGAGAGGAGGTGGATGGGGAGTTGGGTGAAATAGGTGATGAGAATTTAGGAGTGCTCTTTCTGTGATGAGCACTTGATGATGTATGGAATTGTTGAATCACTATATGGTACTCCTGAAACTAATATTATACTGTATGTTAACTAACTGGAATTTATATGCTAAGTGATATAAGTCAATCAGAGAAGGACAAACATTATATGATCTCATTCATTTGGGGAATATAAAAAATAGTGAAAGGGAATAAAGGGGAAAGGAGAGAAAATGAGTGGGAAATATCAGAGAGGGAGACAGAACATGAGAGACTCCTAACTCTGGGAAACGAACAAGGGGTGGTGGAAAGGGAGGTGGGCAGGGGGTGGGGGTGACTGTGTGATGGGCACTGAGGGGGCATTTGATGGGATGAGCACTGGGTGTTTTGCTATGTGTTGGCAAATTGAACTCCAATTAAAAAAAAAAAAAGGAAAAGAAAAAAAATAAAATTTTAAAAAATAAACACCCCCCCCAGAAAGCAAAACAAAACAAAATGCAAATATCCAGTTATCTTAGAATAGTTTTTGCATAAATAAACAGATGTTTTCAATACAGGATATTTTTAATGGGGGTGATGACTGCTGGGATGAAGTACCGGCACCTTTTCCTCTTAGTGATATTGACATGTCAATCCTGATAATTTAGCATTCACATCCCAACTGGCAAATTTAGCAGGAACCACAGGGGGATGGAATGGCAGGAAGAAGGGATAGGTGGGGGAAAAATGAACTGTATCAAGATAAAAGAAACAACATAACATTTTTTAAAAGTGTGTTAAGATTACATGTAGAAGTCTTAATTTTTTTTTCTTCAAAAGATAATCAAAACAACAAAAAGGATACACAGTTTTTCTCTCCACAAGAAGGATACGATTCCATGTCATTTTTTATAGTGATCCAGAACAGTTTCTAAATTCAAACTATTTTACTTGTTTGACTGCTTGTCTTGTTTCTGTAATCTGTTGTTATGGAAATGACTAAGATGTCAAAACATCGTTCTGTATGATCCCACAGGGGAAGGAAGTTTTTAGGAGGAAAACTCTGACAGAGGTTTAGAGGCAAACTAAAAACAAATTTGGACTTTACACTTAAAAATCAAAACACATTTTTTGCTTGGTTGTGCTTTGATTTTCAAACCACTTCTCCCATGTGGGCACTTAATTCTCTGGCTTGTGAAAGGTTCATGAAGCCCATTTTTAGTTGTTTACCATACACTTGTGAACCTGAATAAGTCAATGACACCATTTCTGGCTTGCATGTCAGGAATAGTTCAACCATTCTGATTGAGTTGACTAGCCAAATATGAATGAAATAAATCAAACCAGTTATTTGGAATAATGGACAAGCTAAATAACTGCTTAAAATACATGCAGTCTGTCAATATCTTTCCATTCTTTTATAAATGTAGACATGCGTTACAAAGGTCAACTCTTTATCAAGTGCAAATCTTTTGTCCTGAAATGTTTATCTTAAAGATCAAATGAATTGCTACAATTTCAATATATGCTTTAAAATGAAAAAAAAAATGAGCTTCAAAACACTATTATAAAAAACTGTGTTCTTATAAATGCATTTATTCTTTCTTATTTTCTGATCTAAGGGAATGACTGCAGTAACTACATTCAACTGCACTGCTGTTTTTTTGTAAAAACTGGTCAAATTAGTCCTCATATAAGTAATAAACCTAAACCATTAACCTCACTGCCTGGATGCCATGAGTAGCGGGAAGAATGATAAAGTGAGGATAAAAGCTTAAGATAGCATTTTCTGGGAAAGAGTCACTAGTTTGCCAGTCACCCTCCAGAAGGGTAGGTAAATCCTGGCATGTCCAAGTCTTTATAGCAGATTCTTCTCATGGGGACGACATCAGATGTATAGCTGCACGAACTTGGGAGGTAATAATCTGCCAGGGTGGTCTACGAAATAATAAAACTGAAGAAACGTAGAGTTCAGCTCTTGTCAGACAAGCCACTAACCCCCTGTATCATCTTCATCTTGAACTCCAGTGGCCCATAAGCTGTACAGTGGTGGGGGCAATATTAGGATTATTTAGCAATGCACACATAGGTCTTAGCACAGTGCATGACGTACAGTTTCACAATAAATATTTTTGAATGAGATTTAGTGAATCTTAACTTTTCTCAGGCTCCATTTATTGATCTATAAAATGGAAATCGGATCAAATATGACTCAAAATGTGGCTGTTGAAAAGAAAATAAGGTAATATATGTTGATCTGTCTTTAAAAATTAAGGCTACTCTTATATTTGTTACTTTATAAGTATTTTTACTATTTATGGTAGCCATGTATAAATTACAGACTTTCTTCACTCGGAGAGGATTAGTTACAGTAGATGTTAGAAAAAATTAACTTTAAAACCAGGTGATTTTTTTTTTTTACCTTGGATTTTCCTTGTGCAAATTTGGTGTGTGTGTTTTTAATGGAATTAAATCTACTTTATTATGAACTTCTGGCAGTATTACCTTAGGCAGTTTGAAATTATTTCTAGATAATTAAAGTATTCTATTATTTAACTATATTGGTTACTGTTCCCTTTACTGAAAGAATATTCTGTGGTCATGTACCCTAGAATTCTCTAAGTAATGATTAAAATTGTATCTTTGCATACTTTCTATCTTTCTCCAATTAAATTTTTCTCTGTAAGTGTTCAGTCCCTATATAATTTCTACTTATCTTTCTTTGCTTCAGTCAACTACAAATTGGTCCCTGAATGTTACCGCTCCAACCTGCAAACAAGGGAATTGATCACAGGCTTAATGCTGATGGTCTAATTTGATAAATTGTAACAGTTATTCAATGACCAGTCTATACTATACCATAGAAATCTTGTCATAAGATAGGGACAGACTGCAATTAATCCCTGCAATTATTGCTGCTGTTTTGATATCCAAGAAGTCTTCAAAAGATATTTTTCATTAGTACATAATATTAAATATTCTTATTGAGAAAACTGATTTTATTTAAAATAAACAAAAACCATTTTTAAAAAAGATGAAACATGTCTTTTGAATTGTATTGTGTTACATGCGGGAAGAAGGGAAAATAATTAATATTTGTTAACATCTATGATCTGCCAACCAATGTGATAAACAATTTATGTACATAATTCTTAGCAGCATATCTGGGATTATTATTAAATTTTATAAAATAAGAAGGTAATTCTCATACAATTTAAGTAACATGTTTGATACCACATAGCTAGTATATACAACTGTTCAAATAAACTTTCAATTTTAGAATAGTATTTGGTTTAAAAAAAAGTTATGAAGATAGTATAGAGAGTTGCCATATATCCCACATGCAGGTTCCCCTACTCTTCGCATCTTAAATTAGTGTGGTACCTTTGTCACAACTAGTGAACCAATATTGATATGTCATCATCATTATTATCTAAAGTTCATATTTTCTTAGTTTTTTACCTAATATCCTTTTACTGTTTCAGAATCCTTTCGAAGATATCACATTACATGGAGTGTCACATATCCTTAGGCTCCTCTTGGCTATGATTATCAGATTTTCTTTGTTTTTGATGACCTTTACAGTTTTGAGGAGGATGGTATATTTCCTGTTCCAGCCCTGGAATCAGAATTTCTCCAAATAATGCTAGTATCTTTTATTGGAAAATAGTATTGGAAACCACGATCTGGACACCAGGTAGGCTCCTTGTAGTTCTTAGAGTGTGGTTTCTTCTAGGCCCGCTCAGATAACAAGAGCAAGGAAATACATGTATATATACTAATCTCTTTCTCTCTTTTTACAAAATATTTATTTAAGTAATCTCTACACCCAATGTGGGGCTTGAACTCACAACCCCAAGATCAAGAGTTGTGTACTCTTTCAACTGAGCCAGACAGGTGCTCCTTCTCTGTCTTTACGTATACATTATATATGTGATATATAATATAATATAAATGTATATATTTACTATACATTATTATATAATCTGTATTTCTATACAGTCATAAGCATGTTTCCATATATCTCTCTCTACATATGTGCATAACTATAAATATTTCTATATATTTCCAAATGTACTTACAGTAAGTTAATATAATTTCACTCTGATGTTCCAAAGCCTCAGTAGTGGGAAACAAGTTTCTCATTGTTGCAGTGGGAGGTTACAGATAAGTAAGGTGGGAAGGCTAGAATGATCCTTGAATCCACTCCAGCAATGAAAAAAACGTCTCTAACCATCTACCATCAATTTACTTAATTTTCAATTCTAGTATGCATGTATAGTAGTTTGAGAATTATCAACTGTACCCCATGGAAAACAATTTTACTAACTAGAGTACAGTGCTTATATACTATCTTTATTAGCTTTTTAATTTTAGTCTTACAGTTTTCACTTACCTAAATGCTTACCTAGGTCAGCATATTTTCTCTTACCCTCTTCAGTGAGGTTATTCCATACATTTTTAATATTGTTAGGGTTTTCTGGTCTTTGCATTCCATCCAGGAGAATGTATATATATACATATATATGGTCTTTGCATTCCATCCAGGAGAATGGATATATATATCTACATATATATATACATATATATGTATATATATAAACATTAACTGATCTTCTCTAAGAAGCACCATCACAGAAACATCCAAAAGAATGTTTGACCAAATATCTGGCTACCGTGGCTCAACCAAGTTGACACAAAAAATAATGATCACATCTTCTATTACTAGTTGGGGTTGTTTGCTTGTTTGTTTTTTAGCACTTTTGTCATGAATGGGCTTGAATTTAATCAAATTCTTTTACTACATATATTAGTATGATCATATGTTTTTTAGTCCAGGTAGAGACTGCTTTTGCCACAAATGTAAATGTCTTTGTATATTTCTGCTAGTGGCTCACTATCCAAATCTGGTTGATTTATATAACCTCTAGATCTACTTCTTCAACTGTACAATTAAAGATCACATTTAGATTTCTCCTTCAGACCCAGAAAAAAAGACCCCATTTTTACATATAGTAACGAAACTCAAATGAAATGACTGTTTTATGTTTTGTAAAGGTCATGGTCTATGTATTATTTTATCCTCCAAACCATTCCCTGTAGTTGAGTAAAAGAGGTAGTATTTTTACTATTCATAGATGGAGCTCCTGAAGTTCCTAACAGTTATTTACATTTTCTAAGATCACACAGTTTCTAAGTGGTGTTAGTAGGCTAGTCAAGATCTTCAGACTAGCATGTCAAGTATTTTCCTTTTTACAAGAGCACGGATTTATTGCCTTAATAAACAAATTAGCTCTCCCAACTTATTCTTCCAAAGACCATTCCTATCCTTGCTTAAAACTTGTTTCATATATAGAAGTCAAATTGGAAGAAAAGTTCCCAGCAGCTAAGGTTTTATTCTTTTAAAAATGGGGGGCTCCTTTGTGACTCAGTTGGTTAAGTCTCCAACTCTTAATTTTGGCTCAAGTCATGATCTCAAGGTCATGAGATCCAGTTCCACGTTGGGCTCTGCACTGAGTGTGGAGCCTAGTTAAGTTTCTCTCTCTCTGCCTCCCTCTGTTTTGCCCCTCCCCTGCTCACTCTTTCTCTCTTTCTCTCTCTCTCTCTCAAAAAAATAGTTTGCTCATAAACCTTTCTTTCTTCCTTATGCCGTGCTTACTAAAGTTCAGTTTTCTACTGTAGATATAAATCATATGATTATATTTTTAATTTCCTTTTTAAACACAACTTGGCCTAAGCAGCAAAAATATAACTATTCTGCAGTCCAAACTGCAAAACTGGTATTAGATGGATATAGTTAAATAGCAAGGGAGAGAAAGGAGAGCTTCTGGGCCCTGCTACAAGGAAAAGGAGAATGAGTTCCCAGTTCCCTGCATTTGCCATCACACTGATGTCTTTATCTCCAGTTAGCTACAAAGAACTTTGCTAATCATTGCACTTTACAGCGATCACAGATTTATAATATATGGATCACATCCTGAGGCTGTCAAAAGAGTCTACTGATATGATTTTAAAACAGAAGCCAGGTCTAGAGAATCTTAACTCCTCACAGAAATGATGTTTCACTTTTCTACTATTACCCATGCTCAATCCTGATCAAAGTAAGCATGGCTGTTCAGAGTCTGAGATTTGTCTGCCTTGAGAGAAACCAGGCATTTTGCCTATGGATTGCAGGATGAGTCTTTTTGCTGTGATGTTGCAAGGACCATGATGATTGGGTATAGTCTAGAGAATTGTAAAAACTAGAAGAAAGACATCAGAAGCTTTGTGTTAATGGAGGATTCTGGATTTGCCTGTGTGGGTGGAGATTCACAAAGCATAGCAATTCTTGGCCAAATATTTAACATATACCTAGGATGAAGCATGAACTATTTTTCAGAAGTAGAATCTGGAAGCATGTGATGGGAAAAGACAATAATGAACATAAAATATGTTATGAACAGGTAAAGGGAATCATCTGGAGATCAGACAATATATAAGGACAGGCATATATGTAAGGTTCCTTAAGAAGGAGCACCCCTGTGTAGGCCATACAGCTGTGACTCATCAGAATGGTGGGAGATAATCATCTATAACATGAATTATATGCCAATAACCACCATCATAACAACAGTTACTGTTATTGAGGGCTGCGTGCAACAAATTTAAAAAATATTTATTAATGCATTAATTCTCACAGTAACCCTGTGAAGTGACTATTAATATTATTTTCAGTTTATAGACAAGGAAAATGAAGTTTGGAGAAGTTGAGTAACTGGCTAAATGGCAGACACTAACTGGCAGATGCAGGATTCCAGAGAGGTCTGCCACATTAAAAAACTCCTATTCTTAGTGCATTTGCATTACTCCACTCTTTGAACAAATACACAATATCTCAATAATGTTGCATAATTTTTTCAGAACCCATTCATACTTAATTCATGTACCCTGTTGGACATAGCATGTTGAAATAGAGAAAATAAAGCAGAAACAAAAACAAAGAAATAGACAAACATGAGCTTTAGAATGAGAAAATTGCAAAAAAAAAAATCCAAAGGACCAGACTTGGGGTAGAATAAACAGAATTCTTAAGCTGGACAATCTGGTGTATGTATTAATTTTCTATTGCTCATATAACAAATTACCACACAGGCTGAAAAGAGCACACTTTCATGATCTTCTAGCTCTGTAGGTTAAAGGTCTGATACAGATCTCACTGCTTTAAAGTCAAGATATCACAGGGTTGGTTCCTTTCAGGAGCTTTGCGAAGAAAATCTACCTTTTGCAAGTTCCTTGCTTTGTGGTCCCAAGCTTCCATATTCAAAGCTAGCAGTGTTGCATGTTTCTGAACATTTTTCTATTTTTCAGGTATACTCCTCTGCCCACAGCCAAGAAAGATTCTGTGATTTTAAGAACCTGTATGATTATATTGGTCCCTAATGAATGACCCTAGATAGTCTCCCCATGTCAAGATCCTTAATTTAATCACACCTGCAAAGTCTTTTTTTTTTTTTTTTTTGTCATGTAGCGGGACATATTCACACCTCCAGCATTAGGATTATGGACATCTTTGGGGAGCCATTATTCAGTCTACCCAATGTATTAAAGCTGAACACCGAGACTGAGATCAAAGGCAAGACTAGATGATAAATACAGGAAACACTGCGAAGGCCAACCTTAGAGTAAGATAATTTGCTAAACATTAAAGAGATGTGTTTTCAATTCTGTCCAACCTCTCTCATCTTAAAACTATAAAAATATTCCCCTTACCTAAGGCTTGATCAAATTTTTTTTCCTGTTATTCCCTGTGGGGTGCCAACAATGTTAGAAGTTGGAACAGAAGCACAGAAGCACAAAGACACCATAGGTCCCACCTTTCCCACCAACTGTCCCAACCTGCACAATTCTTCTTTAGGCTGTGAAGACAGGGTGTCCTGGAGGGATAAATATCCTTGTCAACTGATCTTGCTTGGGAATAAATGGCCTTTCAGAGTTTGGAGGGAGTAAGATTCTAAGGACAATCCTACCTAGTTGAGATCAATAATAAGCATCATATTCTTCTTCAAAGAACACCTTTTCCAGCATTCACCTCTGCATACCCATACCATATATATCAATTTAGCCTTAGGGAAAAAAAGGAGAGAGGGGATTGTCACTAGAAATTGCTAATAGGGTCTACTTGAACCCTACTTCTTTGAAGCTATGTTTAAAAATAACAACAAAAAATATCCAAAGAGTTCACCTAGTAAACACTGATATCTAGTTCAAAAAGTCCTCTGAGGGAATCTAAAATACCAGATGCCCTTAAAAATATGCAAACACATTTTCCCCAAGCCACCCTTTATTCAAAAAGTGAATTGCTAACCTTTACATTTAGGGTATTTGTGTGTGAAATACGAATGAACCCATTCAATTTATCATCCTCGAATAAACCTGTCATAGTGTCACAGGAGCAGGGAATAGCCAATTGCTAATATCAAAAGCTATAAAAATGGTCCAACTTAGAGTTCCTAGGGAGTGACCCATTTTTACAGCAGAGTACAAGTAGGCAGTGCAAATTATATAAAACAATATCCACAAAATGTTGAATTCAAAAATCCTATTTGGACAAAGGAAAAACAAACTCATGTTAATTGACATACCTTAATATTGCCAGCACATTCCCATGCAATAGGTCAGGACCAGATATGTCCCCCACTCCCTCCAAAGTAATATTCTTCCAATTTAGGTGGGTTAACACAATTGCTAAGAGCCTAAAAAAGAGACCAAGGGTGAAAGAGTTTGCTTAATATAAGAGGAAAAATGTGTTCTATCAAAACAGATGATTCTCAAAATTCTGGCCAGTTACTTTCAGAAGTCTGTAAAGTATAGGTCTAGATAACAGAATACAGGATAGTAAAGGAAAGATTAGTACCACTATGTTCGGTCAGGAAGATCTAGGTTGCACTGAGGTAAGAAATACCCAAATCCCAGTGGTTTAACATTGCTCAAATCTCTTTCAATGTCTGCTGTGTATCTACGTGACTCTCTGGGGCAACTCTCTTCCATGTAGTACTCAGAATTCTAGGTTTATGATATCTCCATTCTGTTTGAGGCTCTCACTTTTCCTGTGGAGGGACTTTGGAGAGATACATATTGGAATGTACATAATGCCAGCCCCAGCCCATTTTCCAGTACTAGCTGCTGCAAGGCAGCAGGGAGATGTACTTTCAATATAGTAGAGCTGAAATTATTGGGGAAAATTGGTATTTTGTCTATCATTCACAGGCAGGAAAACATCTGGAGGTTATGAAGGCCATGGTATATGTATTGACTATTAGTTTGTGAAGAACATTACATTAGGATGTGGTGAGAATTTCATATGCTAGGTACTAAGAGTTGAAACATGTTTCACCAACTTCCACTAGTGTAGATGTTCATTTATGTACACTGTGAGTCTTTCCAATTCTGGTGAGATGAAGTAGGAGAAATGGAGCTATAACAACTTCGGCACTGGTGAGGAAACACTAAGCCACTGACTAGTTACATGTAATATGTTGATTATGATCACTTCCGCAAAAAGGCTGTTAGATATATTGAAGACCCATGGGACACAAATATGCACTTAATATATGCCTTTTCTTCTTCCTTGTATCGATCTTGGTTTAGTGTCTTTTCTTGGTTAATTTACTTGCCAGTGATAAATTCCTTCAGCCTTACAATATTTGAACTGTATTCTTTCAGGATTAGACTTCCATAGAGCTATATCCTTTTATTTTCCAGTTATTTTATATGTGGGATTCATTTGCATATTTTAAAAAACATATCCAACTATTCATCCTGGCTATGAAGAAGAACATGGCATAACTCTTCTAAATTCTAAGGAAATGAAAGTGCCAAGTCTTTATGGGGACTTTTGCAGCCTTCATAGCAAGGTTCTCTGAGACACATAACATGCCAAGAACACATCAAAAGATGAGATTATCAGTTGGAAACTTCAGAACAAACATCCCTGAATTCAAACCTAGATCACATTTGTAGCCAGCCTCATTTTGCCTCCTATGATTTGATCTTCATTTCTACATAAATCTTTTTGTAACATTTCTTTTTGAGTGGATATTTCATTTGTTGTTCTCCAAAATGAGGTGAGTTAGCCTCATGATATTGATAAGTTTTCCTATAATTTTGCAAGCCAGTCTGGTCTCCGCAGATAGTCTCTGCATTAAATGTAAACAACTGAGAATGTCCACGATGTCTGTAACAGGGAGTGCATGTGGGAAGCAGAAATACACATTCACTTAGGAAGTCCCATTTATTTAATAAAACCTTGTAAGCCCTTTCCTTCCTCATTACTTTCTACCTTTCCTTTTTCCTCTTATTCCCTTTCTGCAACAAATTATTACTTAAACATTTACTCTGTACTAATTACTATGGTAGGTATGATGGAATTTAAGAAAGACAGATTTGATATGGTCTTTGACATAAAGGAACTTAAGTAAGGTCTTATTTCTCCAGGACATTGTCTATCTTTCTACTTCAAAGCTCTCTTGTGATGTCAAAGATAGCCCCTGGAATTACCTAACATTTTTTCAAGGCCAGATTCCCTGGCAATAATAAAAGAAGAGGTATGTTTCCATGTGGTTATTTTTGCTTTGGCGGTTCAAAACGTAGGGTTTGCAAAAGTCTCCGATTTCTGGACCTGTGGTTTTTGCAAAAAAAAAAAAAAAAAAAAAATCTATGGTGCCTATATTTGCAGAACATTTTGAAATAATATGGTTTACTTTGCAAGGATAGAAATAGCTTCATCTGTAGACTACTTCTAGGTATTTTTCCCTTTTTTGCTCCCTAAACACTTTCAGCAACTTGGGCTTTTAGTTCATATACCATAGAAGAACTTATTCACTTGAAATAAAAATGTGATTAACAACATAAATGGTCAATAAACATCCCACAGTCATATCTAGGCAAAGAACATGTTCAGCCCACTTTCCCTCCACTTTCCTCATTTGGAAAGATTGACGTACTGTGAAAGTCTAGTCAATAGTTGTTAGCATTTCTGAAAGCCAATCGAACGAATTAGAGATAGGAAGAATTCTTTGGCAGACTTTCAAAGTCCCTGATCCACTAAATAACAGAGTTTCCCATAGCAAGACATTGTTCAAGAATCATGTCATTTTCTGCCTCTTAAAGATTTGCTTTCTTTAGCTATTCTTTTCTTTTTTTGTTTTTTAGAACTTAAGAATTTATTAAAACTGAAACCAGAGTTATTGCACATGTTGGATTAGTCACACCAAGCATAGGACAGCTATATGATGAAATATGACAACTTCAGGAGCTTGACAATAAATGCAAAATATCCTTCCTAAACTATCTTTAAAAGAAATTAAAAAGATATTTACAAACACTGAACAAGTGTGAAAGTGTTTTTATCATTTTCTTGACACAGTATCTTTAAACTTGAAAAGGTAAGAGAGTGTGTGATTCATTACTGGATACAGATGGCTGGTTTGCATTTTGACCCTCTAATAAGAGGCACTGATACCTATAGTTCATTAACAATCCACATCATGTGGCACTTAGTACTGTTGTAACATGGAAACCATAGTAAGGTGCCCATATGAAGCTGCAACTAGGGCCTTACGGTTATTGGTTTTTATGCCAAACTATAAGATGAATTCACTAAGGATGAATCAGTGTTTTTCAGACTTTCATGTAGACACCTGGGGGTAGGTAGATTTGGTCTCAGCATGTCTGATGTAGGGTCTGGGAGCTTGTGTTCAAAACAAGCCCCTATGTAATGTTGATACTACTGGTCTATACATTATCCTTGAGTAACAAGGGACTAGATTTTATCTGAGCAAAGCCATACAAAGAGAAAAAAATCCCTGGAATAGTAAGACTGGACTCTCTAGTGATAAGCCCATCAGAATGAGACTTGTTAGGTAAAGAAGCATAGATTTAAAAGAGCAAGTTATTGAGCGAACATCACTAGTGGCCATTCATGCTCTGTCTACTGCTCAGGGGAAACTGTACCACAAACCACAAGTTCTTGAGTCCCACTTCCAAGATTATATTGTGTAATGGATACAGCACAGAAACTCTGATGCAATTAGAAATTTTATTTATTCACATCCTCATCTTCTGATTCTCTGTTCACTGGGAACTTTTAAAATTACAATTTACCTTTTCATGTAGGACTACTTAAAAAGAGAGAATGAATCTAATGGAGTGCGAGTGATTAGGCTGAGTTTCTTGTTGAAAATAAATGATTTATGGCAAGAGAATCTGCTGATCAAAGAATGCTGGATATTACAGTATTTTTGACTGTTTTATTGAAAATAAACAAAATGAAACTTTGGTCAATATCATAGTCATGGTTGATGTGTAATTGTGTGAAATGGATAAACTTTAAGGTACCAAATAAGCAGTTTCAGTGTGAAAAGCTCATGATTGATCCTAGACCAAAATGACTATAAAATATAGGAAAAAATAATGTTAGGACAGATAAGGGTAAGGTGAAGAAATCTGCCCTTTCAGATACTAAAATTTATTATTATAAAGATACGATAAGTAAATATTTCAGTATTTATGTCATTATATGCAATGTAGCTCAATGGGGAAAAATTGTAAAAAAAAAAAAAAAAAACCAAAAAACACCATAAAATATGGCATTTTAAACCAGACAGAGAAAGACTGAATGAATATAGTAATGTGGGACACCTGGCAAATCATCTGGAAAAAAACAAGTTTAAGTACTCCTCTTACCCTTTCTTCTAAAATGAATACTCTGTGGGTTGAACTAGAAAATCATGAAAGTAATAGAAGGAGGTACAGGTAAACACTTTAATTATATTGGTTACTAGGAAGGTCTTTCTAAAGATGGCATCAAGGGTAAAACCATTAAGAATGAGATTAAGAGAAATAACCCCTTTAAAATTAAAGGGCTTATGTGGCAACATTTTTACCCATGCTTCTGCTATAATCAAATTATGAGTCAAATGATAAATATAAATGCATTAAAGTGAATTGGTAATGATTCTATAAAAAGCTTTTGTAAATCAAGTAGAAAAAGAGAATCACCCAGTAAGAAGATGACCTAGGCACAAGAATAAGCAATTCTCAAATGCAAGGGAAAACAACAACAACCCTGAAATGGCCAGTAAACACATAAATGCATTCATTGTCAGATAACAAGATTATTATTAGTTGATTTGTGAAGACATACCTACCAAATATTTTACAAATACGTAAAAGTGTTTATGCAGCAGCTCCACTTCTAGTATGTGTTCAAGAATGTTTAAAATATCAGTAATGGGTGAATTTGGAAAAAAATTGACATAGAATAAAAACAATGCATAAGTAACTAAATTGTAGATTTTTACACATGATCAAGGTATCATTATAAAGATATAGATTTAAAAAGATGTATATTTACATATATATATTGATATAAGAATGTGTTCTTCCTATATTTTAAGTGAAAAAGACAGAGTCTATATTAGCATGCATTGTGAAACCTCATATACCATTTATTTATTTATTTATTTTGGATGAAACTTTTTTATGTTTAATTGGTTTTCTATATTCTACTATTGTAGAAAATGTGGAATCAGGGGACATCTGATTGAAGGGAAGAAGAAAAGAAGAGAATATCTTTATTTCTTCATACTTAAATTGTGACATCCTAGGGCCTTTCTGCTTTCTCTCTTATGTAGTCTTCACTGTTCCATGACTTTTCCTTAAGATTCAAGGTTAGAATTATAGGATTAAAAAAAAACAAAACAAAAAACCTTTCCCTCTATTCTTCCACAAGATTTTTAGGCCATTATTTCAGAAAATGCACATAGTCTAAGAATGGTGCATTTCTAAATTATTTTAGGAATCTCTATAGGTAATGCAAATGCATGGCATATCATTCAAAACGGAAAAGAAATAAAATAATTTTCATGATGCACATCAGCAAGATAGAGGAATCACAAAGTCAATCAATGTTTGCTTTTCTCTAATGAATTTTTGGATGTCCTTTTCAATAACCTGCATTAATTTTTTTCTGTATTTATATAAAATTATTTATTCTTGCAATAATTTACTTATAATTTCGATCATATTCATTTACCACTTCAAACCTTTACATATGTACATGTATCACAAGAATCCTGGAAAATATACCAAATATTCATGGAAATTTCAGCAGCCTATAGAATTAAAGATAATTTTTTCTTTCATATCTTAGGTATTTTCAGATTTGTTTAATAAACAGGAAATATCTTTATGATGTGAAAAAGTAAGACCATTTCCGTATTTTAAAAAAATAGTAATATCAATCTTCAGTTGCTCTTTGGACAGCCTTTTCCTCAATAATACATACATATCACTGACATATGGTTGAAAGTATATTTATTGAAAAACTAAGAGCAGGTCATGAGTCCTGGTAATTCATTTGGTTCCAAATTCATTTGGTTCCAGAGATATTGGGACATCTTGCCACTATTTCTGATACATTAGAGTGGTGGCATCAGATGCTGATGATGAGTCAAAAGTAATAAATAATTGGTGTAATCTTAGCAACAGTACTCTTCTCTCGTTCTTGCACCCTTTTCTCATTTATTCTTCCAAGTCCACTAGATGTATCATATTTTAAGTGTAGGTATATGTTTCTACTCCAGTTAAGTAGACAAAGATTATCAAAATTTTCAATGTAAAGATTCCATTGGTGTTACTGGCTTAAGGAGAAAGATATCATTTGTGAATGAGGGAAATAATGAATGTCTTTGTGGGAGAATATGATTTTATCCAGAAAAAAATGAAGGATAATTTCAATAAGGACAGTAGAAAAAATAGTACTCCAGCTGGAAACAAAAAGGCTATATTAGAGTCGGAGGGAGAACACATGGCTTCTATATGGGTTAGAGCAAAGGAGTCACATCGCTAGACTGTGGGCTATGGAATTTGTGAAGAAAGACTAAAAGGAATCCATTATAGAAGGTTGTAATTGGAAAGTCGCTTATTGACAGGTTACAAGAAACAACTTAACTTTTTGAGAAAGCCTGCAGAAATGATCACAGTTGTAATGTAGTGTGTAAAAGAGCATGGATTAGAGTGGGAAAATGAACATTTATAGACAGGACAGCCACTCAGGAAATTACCACATTAATAAAGATGAAGTTGTGGCTAGAGATGAGACTGGGTTCTAGAGTTAAGGCAGATGTAGAATCAAAACAATGACAGATGATTAGAAATAGCAGACAAGAGTCAGAGTCGTCTTAATAATGAGTGTTTGGAAATATAATGGAAATGGAAACTTTGGGGGAAGCTTACCTTAGGGGGAAAAAAGTTCAGTTGTATTTGTTTACAGAGGTGCTGATGTATCCCAGAAATGGTATCATTTTTAGTGGGGGGTGGGTTATGGAAAGATGATGGGTATATAGATACATTCTGGGTGACTTCAGCAAACAGGTAATGTTGAGGCATGAGAAAATGAACAGATGTAGTAAAATTGGTTGATAGCTCTGAGCAAAAAGACGAGGGGTAGTAGATTGGAAGGTAAGTACATTAAATAGATTTGAGGAGGCAAATAGTGATAGGAGAGATTTTTGCTTGTTGTGTTCACTCTTGAATTCCCAATACCTAAAATTATGCCTGACATAGAGAATACCTTGATAAATACTATTGAGTGAATTATTATATGAAAGAGGTAGTTTCACCACACAGATGTTTGTGAACGGTGTGGAATACTGACTAGGAGGGAAAGAAAATGAGGTATTTTGTGTTTAGGAGGTCAACACTGATCTCTGAAAGACCAGATTCAGAAGAAATGAGAAAAAGTAGAAATCACACCCTTTGGTAAATCACCCTTTTGGTCCCACTCTCATATTTTGAGTAGGTATTCTATTTTTTCAAACCAAAGATGGCATCCAAAATCTGAGATATGCATGACAGCATTTTGTTTTCTTTCTTTTTCTCTTAGGAGGCTATTACCCTTGGAGCTTTATGTTTTACTGAAAAACAAAAACAAAAAAGCCCCAAAAAACAAAACCAACTGTGAATTAATTAAATCCGAGAAACACAATGTCAGTTCAACATACAATTCAAAATTCTAATTCAGTCCTTGGATAAAGTGGGCTTTGTCCTAAATGCTTAAACATCGATTTTGCAAGGAACAATAAATGACCACCATGAGTGATACAGAGAGTTAATTATTTTCAGTTAGTTTTCCAAGCATTAAATTGTGAGTCTCTGTTATGTTTGTGTATATCTGGAAGGTGATGTTTGTATATGTCACAGGTTTTTGTCTATGTGCCAGATGACTGAGGAAATTCAGACATCAGTGCAACTAATGTCTTTGAATAGAAGAGAAATTCATGTGAGAAATGCTTAGATTTGGGGGGAAAGTAATTGCATTCTGTTTGAGAGATTCTATGTGTACCACTTAGGAGTGTGCTTTGCTTTTGTTGTTTACTCACACATTTCGGTTAGCATCACTGCAGTAAGTGCGACCTTTGAGTTCACCAGAGAAAAGTCACAAAAGCTTAACATTAAGAAAAACATCAATTTACTCTGCAGGTACCAGCAGTATGTTTACTTCATACCTAAAATGAATGGTTATGTGATACTTATTTTAAAGCATATTTTATTATAAGACCATAGGATAGAATTTGTTAGATTGGATGCTTCGGCAGTGCAAAAGAGATGAAAAATAAGTGTAAATTTCACAGATACTCACAGTTAGAGGATGTGTTTGGTAGATGACTTACTGTGATTATGCAACTTCAAAAAGTAGCAGGAAACTTCAGTAGAGGAGAAAAAAAGCTCTGAATTCAGATCTGTGATAGTTCACCTGTCTCTCACCCATTACATGTCCACAGGCAAGCCATATAACCTCTTTGATTTCTGTTTGCTCATCTACGTAAAAAGCCAATATGGCAGAGTCATAGCAATGAGTTCTATCAAATCTAGGTATTTGGAAAAGTAATGTAAATAAAAATTTAGGAAGAAGTTTATCTTATGAAAAAAAGCTGATAAAACCAATATAGATTTGTTGAGTTACAGAGGTATTGATGTATTTATGCAGAGGCATCATTTTGGGAGTGAAGACTATGGAGATTCTAAGGTTTGATACAAAAATACAATAATAGTTCATTCAGCACACACCACAATATATACAAGTGTTTACTAAGTATTTTCTTTTACTTTGCAATTACTATAAGAGAAGAATGATTATAACCTCAATTTTATGAGGTAACTGACTTTCAGAGATCCTGACTTACACAAGACGATGCAGATAAATTGAATTAGGTTTCAAATCAGGGCTGATTGAGGCAAGACTACTAACCGTTTTTCCAATGCAAGAATACACGTTTAAGTGGTCTTTCCAGTAAAAGTACTACCAACATATAAAGTGATATACCTAATCAGAAGATACTGCACTGAAGACTGAGTTAGTACAATATTAATAAATCCTAGCATTTATAGTATGCTCCCTATGTGCCATGACTGCTCTACATGCTTCCGATTATTCACTCATTTAATCCTTACAGGAACTTGACTGCAGGCAATTTGGCTTTAGATTCAGAACTTCCAACCAGCCATCATGCCGCCTCACCTGTGTGTGAAGATGATGCAAATGACAATGAGCGTTTTTGCAATGGCTGAGATCAACTGTTTTGAGAAATTTAGTTTCCAGAGTGGGTTTGTGTCTTATAAAAGGAAGGGCTGGAGTGTGTAGCCACTTTTTCATGGGAGAGAATGCTCTTGTCATAACAAGTTAAGCTCCTTACATTTTTGGTTCCTAACATTTTGATTCAACTACCTCTGAACACCAATTGGCACAGATTTCATGAAGGGAAAATATTGCACATCTCAGAGGATATAATCAGCAGAAGTGTTGCCTCCCATGTGGCCACCTTTCTAGACATAGAAATCGAGGAGCTTAAGGACAAACTTAATGTCTACTCTCATGATCTCACTGTGCTCTTGACTCCTTTCCACAACCCCTCTTCTTCCCCCTTCTTAGTCAATAAATAAAACACAGACCTTCCACTACAAATATCACAATCCATTGTTTGTATATTGCAGAAAACTTCAGGAACAACAGCATACATTAAAAAAATTATAGCAGCACCTGAGTGGCTTAGTCTTGATCTCAGCTCAGGTCATGATGTCAGGGTTGTGAGATCGAGGCTCTGTGCTGAGCAAACAGCCTGCTTGGGATTTACTCTCTCTCTCTCCCCCTACCCCTCTCTTGCTTGTGTATATATGCAAACACATTATCTCTCTTGAAAAAAAGAAAAATTAAAATCAGGTATTTCTTTTTTGATCTTAAGGCATAGAACTCATTAAGGTTTATTTATTTTTAATATTTTAAGATACTTATTTATTTGAGAGAGAGAGAGAGCGAGAGAGAGCTAGAGAGATAGTCCATAAGTGGGAAGGGCAGAGGGAGAGGGAGAGAGAATCTCAAGCAGATTCCATGTGATGCAGGGCTACATCTCATAAACCTGAGATCATGACCTGAGCTGAAATCAAGAGTCAGATGTTTAGCTGTCTGTGTCACCCAGGCACCTCTTTAATCTTTTTTTATTCCTTTTTTTTTTAAGTAAACTCTATGCCCAACATGGAGCTTGAACTCATGAGCCAGTCAGACATCCCTAACTTCCAAAGATTCTAAATAAAGTATCTCTTTTGCTTCCATCACATTTATTCAATTATTTTTTAATTCATGTGTAATTGAATCTTTACTGTGTCATGCACTGAGCTAGTCACTGGGAATATTAAAATGAATGACTCTCTAAAAGTTTTATTTTGGTACTTATTTCAGAATGGTTAGTTTTGATTCTGTTTTCTATTTATTATTTTGTTTAAATGCTATTATTATTTGGGAATTGGCAATTATATGTCATATTATTATAACATGTATATTACTACATATAATGTATATATGTTACATATATATTCTCTTTACAGCTTTTAGCTACTTTTTGCACTAAGTAGGGAGTACCACTGGATTCTGTTTTGTTTTTCAGAGAAATTTAGGTCTTTCCTTTCTGTTAGAAGAAATTCAGTTCTTCTTAAACTGCTCCTGCTTTATCTCACTCTTATTTCTTTTTAATTGTCTTTTTGATAGATTAAAATCCAACAGGTTTTTAAATTGGTCATTCCCTCCTCTCTGAGCACAAAGAAGGATGGTGCATTCTCTAGCAGGCTTTATCCTCCTCAGTGGTAATGGACAATGAACCCATAACATTTATTAGGCAGAAAAGAAATTAAATATCCAAAAATATTTTACAACTCTCCAAACTGGAAGCTACCCTAAGTTGCCCTAATAAGGTTATAAGATTTGTGTTTGCCTTAAACTCATTAGCACTGGAGTTTTGAGCAGGTTGAATCAAGTGTGAATCAGTGATGGGATCTGGGAATTCCTTGTTCTTATTTCATGGGTGGGGAAGATATTCAAGGCTCTGATAAAGAGGTGCCAGTGTGGGAGACACTCAGTAGTGAGCTTTGAGAATTGTTTCCACTTGAATGCCCAGATATAAAATCTATAACTTCTATGATGACTTTCAAGTGATGGAACTAAGGAGCATGTGCAAAATTTACCATGATTTACAGAGCTTTTAAAGCTGAAGTTTCACAAACTAATCACTTCAGAGATGTACATTTTCCTTTCCTGAACATTCTTATCATGCCAGATTTTGCATTTCCAGTGCTTCTTGTTCTCTTCTCCTTTCCCAGCATGTGAAAGAAAAATTGCCTATGATGCTCTAATGTACCTAGTGACCCAATTCTGCTCTTCAGGTAGAGATATTGGTGCTTCGTTTAGATGGCCTATAGATACAATGTTCGCCAAACTAATTTAGAAGTCAACTTGACCTTTAAGATAACTGTTTCCAGTAGCAATGGGGAAAAAAATGAAGAGAAAGCTATGACTCCTTAAATGTTGGTTTACCTGTAACATTAAGAAAAGCAAATGGAGCAATTAGAAGAGATATAGGGCATGACTGTTTCCTGAAAAAAGTTTGAATTAAAGGATGTGTTAGCAAAGGCTTAGATAGTACAGAAATAGCCTATATATAGACTTAAAAACATATTATACATCAGTATGTGTGATGTTTTCATAAATCTCAACTTTCCTTATAGAAAGAGAGTGTTAGAGATGGAGACCACTTAGGGATGACTAGGAAATGGGAATACACCCCAAGTTTTGAAAGACCTGCTCTCCTTAGAAACCAGGCAGGAAGAACCCAAGTCTCTGGATTATCAGGTTGGTTATCTCTATACCACTTTGATGTTTATGGTTCCATGGTTAATAATCATACACCTGACATCTAGTATGTCAAATTTAATCAATTTGGGCTATTTATAAAATGATAATAATAATGTTTATCTCTTAGATAGACAAATGCTTATAAGGGGAAAGATATAAACATGGTTAACTTTAGGAATTAATAATAATGGGCTTTCTGGTCACACAGTAGTCTATTTCATATGCATTGGAACTACAGGTATCTTAAGTCAGCCTAGAAGTGGATGAGAGAGGGGTTCTGATGCCCACTGGCAACCTAGAACTTGCTGCTAATAAATACAGACTTCCTGCCTCATCGTATATTGCTTCCTTTCTGTAGCTCATCTGGGACTTATCTGGAGTTCACAGAATGGGTAAAGTGCCCCAGAGTGCATTAAATTATTTTCAGTGTTGCTGTTAACATGGGGAAAGATAGCCACAATTAAGTTAACCCAACTCAGCCCAAGGTGGGGCAGAAATAATGAACTCTCTGACTTATCTGGAATTGCTAAATTTGGTAGCATGAGCTCTACATTCAAGAGAAAATGTATTTTTCCCCTGGACATGGAGAAATGAATATTTCACTAATGAAAACCAGGGAAATTCTGGCCTTGATTTCAAATACAAATCACAATGTTGGGTTATTGTGAAGTTTTGTATGTAAGTTTTGACTATCTTGTGAAATTCTAGGAAGGTGTACCACCATAATTTATTCTATTTGCCACAGTGTATGAATAAAACACTCATTTATGAAATAAGTGGGGTGAAAAATAAACCATCACAAATGTCAAATAATCAAAATGAGTATACAATTTATGAGTTGATATAGAAATGATTATGACAAATGGACCATATAAATAACACATAAGGAGAAAGTAAGGCTGAAGGCATAATAAGAGGAAGTTAGCCAATATAGGCCATAATAAAACAAAAAAAACAGCTATGCAGGTCAACCTAGCTTATGCAACATGAATGTGGAATTCATAAAATTATTCCATTTGACTTACTTTCTGCAAACCTAAAATCTGTTCAAAGCCTTATCAGTGTTGCTTACTCTTAGCCAATCTAAATGACTACATTGTGTTCTAATCTAGATAGATTAAGCATGTTCAAATAAATATAACTTGAATATAACTTGAGAGCACTGCAAACTCATGACCATCTATTTTTAAATTATCTATATTATAAATGATATTCTTCTGGCCTTTTGTCCTCTATGAGAGTATACATTTCCAAACAGATAAGGCCTTAAAAAAGTCTTCTCTATAAAATTTGCTAACATTAAAATTGGGCTATATTGGTCAACATTTCTTTTTTTTTAAAGATTTATTTATCTATTATTTATGATAGACACAGAGAGAGAGAGAGAGAGAGAGAGAGAGGCAGAGACACAGGAGGAGGGAGAAGCAGGCTCCATGCCGGGAGCTCAATGCAGGACTCGATCCAGGACTCCAGGATCGCGCCCTGGGCCAAAAGCAGGCGCCAAACCGCTGAGCCACCCAGGGATCCCTGGTCAACATTTCTCTTAAAGCATATATATGTTCCTTGGAACTTCACATGTTATTAAGACATAAGAGACTGTTGACAAAATTCAAGCTTTGATCTTTTTCTGACAAGATGATATTTTAATTAATATTGCTGCGACAATATTTAAACTCCACTGAAGTGGGAACTCCTTAAGACAAATAAAATAATACTTTAAAGAAATACACCTAGATATGAATACCATAAGACATTTCTAAGTACAATAGTACATTATACCACTGACATTTTCTAAGGCTTAAATTAAGAACTTACCATGTTTCTCTGGTACATTTGAAATTTTCACCAAAAAAAGTTGTATGTGCCTACTGTATGTACTAAGTTGTATTCCCATGAGAAGGAACAAAAATAAAAGTTACAAATCTTTAATGAGTCATTAGATATACAAAGGTAAAGTTTATTAACTTTTAATGAAAGGACTGAGAACCAACTATGCTCTAGTTACTGTGTTAGATCCTGTAATGGGACAGCATACAAAAACAAATACTGTTTAGGCCACTACCAAATTTATAATGGTGCAGATGAACACACATAATATACATATAAAAGTAAATCACAGCTGTGAAAAGCAGTATGAGAGAGAAGTGCAAGGTTCTTTGAAAGCTCATAATGGGAAGAAATTGACCTACTTAGATTATAGAAGACTTCCCTAAGGAAATGATAATTGAACAGAGATGTGAATTAAGAGTTCAAGTGAATTAGGTGAAGGGGGCTGGTGAATGGTATTTTAAGAGCAGGAACTGAATGTGAAAAGGTTCACAGCAGAAGGAAGCAAGGTTAATTAGAAAATATGAAAGAAGATTGTGATTGTATCGCAGAGAAGGAGAAAGAGTTCTCTATGAAGGAAGGTGAGCACCAGGCCATACAAAGTCAAGTAGGTCATGTTAAGGATTTCTGTTTGTCATGTGACCACTGGGAATCTCTTTATTTTTTTTTTAATTTTTATTTATTTATGATAGTCACACACAGAGAGAGAGAGGCAGAGACACAGGCAGAGGGAGAAGCAGGCTCCATGCACTGGAAGCCCGACATGGGATTCGATCCCGCGTCCCCAGGATCGCGCCCTGGGCCAAAGGCAGGCGCTAAACCGCTGCGCCACCCAGGGATGGGAATCCCTTTAAAGGTTTTGATAGGGAGTGGTCATATTTGCTTTTTAATCTGGAACCTATCTGGTGATAAATTGAGGTAAACACAAGAGAGGAAGTAGGGAGGCCAATACATGGTTACTATAGTAATCTAAGTAAAAGATAATATCTTGGCAAAGTAAATGGAAACCACCCAGATTTGTTTGTGGATTAGATGTAGGGATAGAGGAGAAGGAGGTGTCAGAAATGGCTTCCCATATTCTAGTTTTCTAATTCCACTCTTCGACGGAAAACATGTTTTCACTTGATTCTAACAATGTCTAGTGTCAAAGGGGATAAAAATCTGGTTACTGTAAGTAGACTTTTATCCTCATTAAAGATTAATCGGCTTTTGGGGTGTCTGGATGGCTCAGTTAAGTGTCTGACTCTCGATTTGGGCTCATGTCATAATCTTAGGTATGTGGGATTAAGCCCTGTGTCCAGCTCCATGCTTAGCAGAGTCTGCTTGAGATTGTCTCCCTCCATCTCACTCTCTCTCTCTCTTTCCTTCTTCCCCTCCCCCTACTTGTACTCTCTGTCTCTAAAATAAATAAATAAAATCTTTGAAAAAAGATTAATCTGCTTTTTGGACTGCCACATCCCAAAGAATAAAACAGAACCACTTTCTTACATCCAACACAAAAATAAACTTAAAATGGATTAAAGATCTAAATGTGAGACCTGAAATCATAAAATTCCTAAAAGAAAAGATAGATAGTAATATCTATGAGATCAGCTGTACAAACATTTTTCTAGATATGTCTCCTTTGGCAAGGGAAACAAAAGCAAAATTAAACTACTGGGACTACATCAAAATAAAAAGCTTTTACACAGCAAAGGAAACCATCAACAAAACAAAAGGACAATCCACCAAATGGGAAAAGATATTTGCAAATGATATATCCAATAAGGGGTTAATATCCAGAATATATAAAGAATTTGTGCAACTCAACACCAAAAAAAATCCAAATAAATCCAATTTAAAAAATGAGCAGAAGACATGAATAGACATTTTTCCAAAGAAGACACACAGATAGCTAACAGACATGTGAAAAGTAGTTCTACATCACTAATCACCAGGGAAATGCAAATCAAAACCATAAGGAGATATGACGTAACACCTGTCAGAATGTCTAAAATCAAAAACAAGAAACAGCAAGTGTTGGCTATAATGTGGAGAAAAATGAATCCTCTTACACTGCTGGTGAGAATGCAAGCTGGTGCAGCCACTGTAGAAAGCAATACGGAGATTTTTCAAAGAATTAAAAATAGAATTACCCACAGAATACAAAAACACTAATTTGAAAAGATATTCATAGCCCTATGAAATATTATTTACAATAGCTGAGCTATAGAAGAAACCCAAGTATTCATCTACAGAGGAATGGATAAAGAAGATGTGGCATGCATTTATGGTGTGTGTATGTGTGTGTGTGTGTATACATACAGATATATACACATACATATACAATGAAATATTACTCATAAAAATAGAATGAAATCTTGCCATTTGTAATAAGATGGATGGATCTAGAGGGTGTAATGTTAAGAGAAATAAGTCAGTCAGAGAAACACAAATATATGATTTTACTCATGTGAAATTTAAGAAACAAAACAAATGAAAAAAGAAAAAAGAGACAAACAAAAAAAAGAGACCCTTAAATACAGAGAACAAACTGATGATTGCCAGAGGGGAGGTGGATGGGTGGCAACAGTAAAATAGGGGAAGGTTATGAAGAGTAAACTTACAGTGATGAACACGGAGTAATGTACAGATTGTTGAAACATTATACTGTACATATGAAGTTAATGTAACACTATGTTAATTACACTTTAATTTAAATAAATAAATAGCGTTTAAAAAAGATTAATCTGCTTTTAACATCTTTCTATTCTAATATTAACCTCCAGCTTATAAACTTTTTTTTTTTGGAAACATGTTCAAAATTGATCCAGTTTTTCTATTCATAATATTGAAAGAAAATGCAAGTGATTTTCAAATACAGATAGTCTCTTCCCCTAAATTATTAAAGAAAAATATGCTTCTTAGTTAAAAATAATGAAGATCTCCTCCTTCACATAAAGTAACACAATTGCACCTGCCCACATATAGGCAGTTACCTCAAATGTTGAATTTCATATACTTAGGTTTCCTCAATTGGCAAGCTCCTGTCAAAAGTACATACAATATACAAATGGGGCAGGAAAGCTCTTCCTTACTAGAAAGTGATATTTCCATTGCTGTCTGGGCCAAATTATCTCTTTTACGGTACAATTAAAAATTACTCCATGAACATCTTTATAAAAAATGAAAATTGTCAAAACTTATCAAATCGTTGGCAAGTGGCTGGTCATCCAAAACAGCATTTAAATTACAAAACTGTTTATATACTGGTTTTGAATAAATTAATACAAACATATCAGAATGCTGTTAGTAAATTAGTGCTCATTTATAGTGATTGGTAGGATTGCATATATCTTATGGCATTTTGATTTGCTCTGTTGCCCTGACTGTCTTTAACTTTTACTTTACTGTCTTGACCCTACCATGAAAATTTAATGTTTACTTATAATATATCCTGTGTGAATTAAAAAAATTGCTGTATAATTTTTAGTTAGAATACTCTGAAGTCCTTAAAGTAAGTAAGTCCTTAAAGTCCTTAAAGCTCAGTGCCTTTCACTGGGCAGGCACTCCATTAGCTAGCATTATTTGAAATCTAATTTATCAGAGCTGTGTAGGAGATAATGTATTTTCTCAATGCCAAAGCTTCTCTGTTGCATTTGGGTATAAAAGTGACCTGGTAAATTACACAGGGTCAAATAAAAGCCATCATGTTCTATGTAGAAAAAGAATGTGTATTTGAATATATGCTTCAAAATATATGAATAGAAGAGTTAAATGTTGGAAAATGAGAAATATACACAAGGGATTCCATAAGGGAATGGCCCTTGCACTTATAGCTCCCAGGAAATAACTAGAATTTCAAGTCCTCTACTCCTATAGTCTCATTTATAGAATGTATATAAGAACATGTAGTGTGCGTACTATTGGTCTGCAGTAGAGTTCAAAATAATATAATTTGCATAGGATTAGACAAAAACATAATAAATGTATATTTTATAAGTACTCATCCTCCTCTGTCAGGTTGCCATAAGAAAATACCACAAACTGTGTGGCTTAAACAATGGAAATTTATTTCTCAGTTCTGGAGGCTGGAAGCCCAAGATCAAGATATTGGCAGTGTTAGTTTCTCTTGAGGCTATTCTCCTTGGTTCACAGATGGCAAATTTTTGTGTCATCACGTGACCTTTCCTTTGTGTATGGCTTCCTGGTGTCTCTTCCCCTTATTAAATGGACACAAGCAATATTGAGTTATGGCCCCATATTTCTGATCTCATTTAACCTTAATTGCCTATTTAAAAGCTCCATCTCTGAAACAGTCACATGGGGAGAGAGCTTCCACATATGAATGGGAGGGGGCCAAATTCAGTCCATAAATAACACCCTCTTTGCTATTCGTGAATACTTTATATTCAGGCAGACAACCACCACATATTTTCCCTCATGCACTTATAAAAAAAGTCTCAAAACTTGTGCACTGCTGAATAAAAACAGGAGTATAACACAGTTTATTTCTCTTCCTTTGTCTATCAGAAGTAAGAATTAGATAACTATCCATGGTAGACTTGCAATGGAGATACAGCTGCTTATTTAGTCCTGTTCAGAGCCAAACACACTAGGACACACTATTTCTTTATATCTTTGAGAAATAAGGCAGGTGTGTTACAATTAAATGTCTAAAAAAAATGTACCCAGGAAGAATAGCACAGTAAGAATTCTGCTGAAACCATGAAACCATGCCAATAAACTGCTCTCCTTTTCCCCATGTTTCAACAGTTGTATATTTGGAGTAGACCAATATGAGATTCTATATTTAGTAATGGTACACAAAGTACAATGTAATAAACCTAAAATTATTCTTTTTGATCTAGGGTAATTTCAGTAAAGTGGCACATTATAATTATAGACAACCTATAGTGTCGTAGTTTAGAAAATGTTCCTTTTTTAAAAATCATATAATTGTTTAGTTTTTATTTTGGAGAAAGAAAATTACTTTCATTCTACTTCAACTGAAGACCATATGCAGGTATTATAGACTAATGTGGGCTTCTTCCAGATGGTCCCTATATTTTCACATTTTTATCCAACCTTGGAATCTCCACATGACTGCACACAGGCTCAGAAACCCTGAAGTTATAAACATCTAGGGCACAAACAGAATGATCTAATAAGAAAGAATCTAGATGGAGATTTTGTAACTGGCACTGAGTAGCAAAACCAAGTCTCAACAGTAGCAGAGGAGGTGATTTTTTTTAAAGATTGTTATTTATTTATTCATGAGGGATACGGAGAGAGACAGAGACACAGGCAGAGAGAGAAGCAGGCTCTATGCAGGGAGCTTGACTTGGGACTCAATCCCGGGATTCCAGGATCACGCCCTGAGCCAAAGGCAGTCGCTCAACCACTGAGCCACCCAGGCGTCCTGAGGAGGTGATTTTTTGGGTGACTAACTAATAACTTTATTCCAGAAGAGGATTTAAGATGGCTCACAAGGATACGTAGGGTATAATAAGATATAATAAAGACAAAGATGGAAGGGAAAGAAAAAGGGAAAACAAAACAAGAGAGAACAGAAAATGAAATGAGACTGGGAAAATGGCCTATCATGTTGGTCTTTGACACCTGTGTCAGCACGCACATTTGGGCTAAGCTTTCTAGTAGCCTAACTTGAAGAGGGAGACACAGTCATATAGTTCATAGTCTCAGAAAGGTAAACCAAACCAATTAACTGCTTATGAGAAGTACAATTATTCTTGGTACTAAAATTATAAATTTCTACTCTGGATACTTAAAAAGGAAGCAAGGTATGACTTGGCAACATCCTGTTAATAGCTTATGAAATGTCTACATTTCCAGCTGGAATACGTCAAAGGAAGATCCATTGAAGAGAGAACTGCTTGCTTTTTCAGGGAGCCTTAGATACTATTTTTTAGATGTCTGACCTGGTTTATACCTATTGTCTCACCATAATTATTAATAGCACAAAAATATTCTCAAAAATGTCCCAGTTAGGAAAATAGATTATAGGCTCACTCTATTTCAAAATTAAGTGTTTTCTTTTTTTATGGCAAGATTTATGTGACAGCCAAGTTGCATAACTTTTTGACACTCCAAACTCCTCATATCTAATATGAATGATACAGAGAGTAACCGTCATTTAAATTTTTTTTCTCTATGTATTAGTTTGCTAGGACTGTCATAACAAAGTGCCACAGACTGGGTGGCTTATATTATTGAATTTAATTTTCTCACAATTCTGGAAGTTAGAAATCTGACATCAAGGTGTCAGCAGGGTTGGTTTCTTCTGAGGCCCCGATCCTTGGCTTGTTGTTCACCATCTTCCCTCGTGCCTTCACTTGGTCTTTGTGTGTGTGTGTGTGTGTGTGTGTGTGTGTGTGTATGTTTGTGTGTGGTCTAATCTCTTCTTCTGATTCAGACACCATTTACCTTGCCTCGAGCCCACCCACAGGACCTCATTGTATCTTCATCTCCTCTCTAAAGACCCCCATCTCCAAAAACAGTCACATTCTGAAGTACTAGGAGTTAGGATTTTAATTTAGGAATTTGGGAGAAAACAATTCTGCCAATAGTGCTTAGCATATATATTTATTTTCTTACTATTGCTGAAGAATATTTTACATCAGATTTCAAAAGGAGTGATCATAACAAAGCTATCTGGATTGTTTTCCCCATTGTACTGACAGCATATGGTTTCCACTAAGGTTCTGATTGAAATTAGACAGATGGTAAAATATGCTCCATCCTCTTTGAAACACTTGGTTCTAGCGTAGAGGGGACAGGTGTGTAGTTTTCTGCTTTAGCACCCTTAACTTTATATCCTACATATTTCTCTGTCTACTTTCTGATTTTTAATGCACAACTCCATTTCTCGAACACGCTTTGCTCATTCATGTCTCTGGGTATTTGTTTCCCTTTGATTTAAAAGTTTTTCCACTACTGTAGAAATCCTGCATATGCTTTAAATGCAAGATTAATAAGCTTCCCTGATTCAACCCTTCATAATTAGTTGACCTTTCCTCTGCCTTATGCAATAGTTAGCTATGCTTTTATGTAATATCCTTACTAGACTGTAATTCCATGGAGATAAAGATTATGTTTTTTTTTTTATTTGTACATCTTTCTTCTCTGATCCGTCCCCCTTTCCCAATTTTCCTCCTTAACCCTGGGTATGTAGTATAGTATTTAATGCCCAACTTCATGCCCACTCTATGGTTACTGAGTAAATCATGTGACCAACAACAGATATTTAGATATTTGCTGTATACATAGTATGTCCAGTATTGCTTTACTCCAAGATAAATATCATATTATTCATGGGCCATAGTGGTTTTCTTTTCTGTCACTGGAAAACTCATGACATTTGCATTTGTGATTTCCTCAACCTGGAATGCTTTCCTTCTAGCATTTCCTCCCTAATTTTAATGCAGGTCTGAGTTCAATTGTCAGATCTTCAATACCCTTTCCTTGATCCTCATAGTTAAAACAGTTTGCCTGTTAAGTCTTTAGTCGGTTTTGTTTTTTCATAGGATTGATGACTACCTGAGTTTATTTATTTATTTGTATTTATTCACTAAAATGTACACACAGTGAGGACAGGGCACTGTCTACGTTTTCATTAGTATGTCTCCATTGCCTAAAACAGAACTTTATGGGTGCTTGAAAAATGTCTGATGAAAGAATAAATGAGAAGTTTACACTTCATGTGAATATATACCTCAGAAAAGATGTTATATATTCTTCTGTCTTTATTTCATTGTGATGAAAAATATGTTACTGAAGTAACAATGGTAAATATTTTGTTCAATTAATGAAGACAAGGTACATTGAAGCAAAATAAAAACTGATAATATTCTCAAGAATGTGCATCCCAATACTCTGAAAAATTACCCTATGGATATGGAATAACTGCATGCTTACCAATACTGCGTGTGTGTGTATGTATGTGTGTATGCATGTGATTAAAAAATACACACAAAAAGCACAAGCAACAGAAGAAAAAATAAAATGGACTTCATCAAAATTTGAAACTTTCATGCATCAAAGGACATTACCAAAAAAAGTAAAATAAAACTTGTAGGATGGGAGAAAATATTTGCAATTATATATCTAATAAGGATCTAATTTCTAGAATATATAAAGAACCCTTACAACTCAACAACAAAAAGACAGTTCTATTAAAAAATAGGCAAAGGACTTGAATAGACATTTCTCAAAGAAGATAAACAAATAGCTGACAAACATGTGAAAAGACGATCAACATCTTCAGTCTTCAAGGAAATGCAAATCAAAACCATAATAATGTTCCATCTCATATCTACGAGGGTGATAATAATAATAATTATAAGTAAGAACAAATACTGGCAAGATGTCAAGAAATTGTAAGCCTTATACCTTGCTGGTGGGAAAGTAAAATGTTTTTGCCACTATGGAAACAGTTTGCTGTTACCTCAAAAAGTTAAATATTAAATTATCATATGACCTCAAAATTCTATTCTTAAGCTCAAATACTCAAAAGAACTGAAGAAATTTATTCAAACACATACGTTTATATATAAGCTTTTAAAAGCACTTTTCCTACTTATTAAAAAAAAAAAACAAAACATGGAAACAGCCCAAAAATATTATGCTCAAAATATTATGCTGAGTGATAGAAACCAGATACCAAAGGTCACATATCATATAATTCCATTTATATGAAATATCCAGAGCAGATAAATCAAAAAAGATATGGGGTGACTGGGTGGCTCAAGCAGTTAAGCATCCAGCTTTTGATTTTGACTCAAGTCATGACCTCAGGGTCATGAGATGAGCCCCACGTCTGTTCTGTGTTGGCTGTGAAAACTGCTTGAGATTCTCTTTCTCCCTCTCCCTCTGCCTTCGTCCCCTCATGTGCTCACTTGCTTTCTCCAAAAATAAATAGATAAATAAATAAACAAATAAATAGCAAAAAAAAAAAAAAAAGAAAGAAAGAAAGAACACAGTTTGGTGGTTGATCAGGGTGGAGGAAGGGACTGGGAAAATCTTTTCAATGGATAAAGGATTTTACTTAGGAGTGTTTAAAATATTTTGGAACTAGACAAGGGTGGTGGTTAATAATGTGAATATACTCAATCTTACTGAATTGTTAACTTTAAAATAGTCTATATGTTATGTGAATTTCACTCAATAAATTATTTTCAGAACTTAAGGTTCTGATTCTTTTCGACAGCAATATTTAATTTATTTGATAAAGACATTAAATAAATTTCTTATGTAGGATACAAACTTTGTAATATTATATAAAAATACATATTACTTAAATCTATAATACCACTCAGTACAAGTTTAGTTGTATTTAGAGAATAAGAATGTTCTTTTCTTTTTAGGCTGAGAGAAGATTTCCTGTACTACAAAGAGATTTGCCTATTTAATTTCTTATCTCAACCTCCAGTAACCACAGCATTCCCTTGTGGACAATATTCAAAACTCATAATAGGCACATTAGGATATTCAACATGATTTTCTTGATCAGTAAGTATTCAAATGAGCCATTTACAATTAATTTTTGAATCCTTCTCACTAGGTATTCTTTGGATCATTAAAGAAGCAATCCCATCAGCTGTACCAAGGTATCCTCAAGGAGACCCCACAGGAACCAGTACAAACTGAGATTGGATGTCACACTAAGGTATAATAGCCCTGGAGGCCAATTCAGCTTTGACTTGATGGGCCTTGGCCATATCAGCCCTTTGACCCAAATTGCCCCTCAATAGGAGAATAAGTGAAGAGCATGGATGACTCAGTCACTTCTCTATCTGTGGTCTCCATGAGACAGCTATAATGAACCCCATGTATTCCACATAAACCATTTCTATTATGGGTTAAATAGTTGGACTGTCTCCTCCTCAAATTCTTACATTGAAGTCCTAACTCCCAGTACTTCATAATGTGACCTTGTTTAGATATAGTCTGCTGAGATAACAAAGAGGTCATTAGGGTAGGCCCAGATCTAACATGACTGATACCCTTATAAAAAGGGAAAATTTAGACAGAGATAGAGGAAAGATGATGTGAAAAGATATAGATAAAAGATGGCCACATGCAAGTGAGGGAAAGAGGCCTGGAACAGATCCTTCCCACATAGCCTCAGAAGCAATCAACCTTGTAGGCACTTTGATTTTGGACTTCTAGGCTCAATTTCTATTGTTTAAGCTACCCAGTTATTGGTACTTTGTTATAGCAGCTCTAGCAGCCTATTAGTATTCATAACCCCTTTCTCACTTGGCCATTTTCCTAGAAGGACTGGAAAAAAATTAACCTTAAAGTTAATATTTCTTTGCCTTCATTATGGTAGAGAAGTTAGAACACTGCTCAATAACAACTTGTTTCTACTAAGAAGATATAAATTTAACTTGATTCAGCAAGATAAAAGAAGTCATTATTGGGGAGAACTTTATGGAAAACTTGAGCTTTCCTCATAAAAGAAACATATGTTATAGGTCTCTGTACTTTCTATTTTCTTCTTGCCGAACCAGACAGTCAGGGGCCTTAGCAGCTACCTTGGCAGCATGAGGTAAGAAGTTGGCACATCAAGGATATTGGACTGGTAATACATAAATGTCCTGGATGAGAATCTCAGTACGCAGTTGCATGAATACTTTACTGACTACCTCAGTATCCTTGATACAGACAAAAATTAACTCATAAAATAAAAATCACTTAGTTAAGCATTAGTTAGCTGTAGTCAACAGTTTTCCTGATACATACACTTAAAACCTTCCCCTAATGAAATAAATGAATATAGATCATCCTTTATCCTCTTTTTATTCAACCATGCTTTCATCACTGTTATTACTTAAAAGGCTCTTTATATCTAATAAGTAAATCTAAATGAATAAAGCTATTTGTTTATTAAAGCTGGAAGAAAATGCCTCAAAATCATGGCAATAGTTTTCTTCAATATGGGAAGTATGGGTACTTTTTTATTTCTTATATATTCTGTATTTTCCAAGTTTTTTAAAAGAATCTTTATTTTCCATCTACCTTATTTCTATTTTCTATTTGAGAGTCTGCAGAAGTACAGTTTAAGACCATTCAGTTGTTGTTCCTATCCATTTAGTGGTCTGAGTAGTGAGATCTGTAGACCAGTCCTCAGTAGGGAGCTGCTGGATAGGCATCAAGGGTACCTGCACATCTTCAGACAGATTGGATAGCAATAAACTCAAGATCTGGTGTGGTCCATTTAGCCTGCAATCCCTCCTTAGTTATGGCTTTTCAACCCTGGCCTGCTGTTCCTTTTCAATCTTCTTAAAATCTCTACAAAAGCAGAGATGAGACATGACCATCCACTAGTATTCACCGCAGATGGTGTCATATGTGCCCAGAAATTTCCAGGTCAGCACCCACCACATTAGACTTGCTAACTGAGAGCTCTGGTTGTGGTACCAAATGGCAATGTCCACATGCCACAGAGCAATAGTAGGCAGGTTAATATAAGCTGCCTTTGTGACAGGCTGGTAGTTAGCCCAGGGATCAGCATCTACTGGGAGTTGTGGCTCCTAGAAGGCTGTCTAGATTTGATTAGTGAAGTTCTCAGGAGTGAAGTGGCCAACAATCAGAGGGTCTTTGGTGGGAGCAACACACTTTAGAATTGGTTGCTGACAAGTATTCCTGGATGATATGACACTGACATCAGCCAAGTTTTTGATGGCAGTAATAGCATGAGCTGCCAGCAGAAGCTTCTCCCAGGTTCTCTTGAGATTTATGATGTAGATGCCATCACCTTTGCTTTTGTAGATGTACTGTGTCATTTGAAAATCAATATTGGTGCCAAGGATCCTGTTGCAAGGAATTTGAGGACATCCTCCTCCCTCATTTGTCTGATATCAAGGGCTCTAGACACTGAAAATTTCCCTTTAAGTTATGATAGGAACACAGAACAACGCCATATGGACCCCCTCTCTGAGTAAAGTTCCAAGTTTTTTTTTTTCAAAAGTGGCATATATTACTTTTTAAAATAAAAATAAAACAAATAGTGTTATATAAAAAACTAGAGCAATGTTTAATTCTATGAATGGGGGACAAAATAGCAATTACTGATTTAACTATATTAGTTTTTATATCAGACAAGGATATTTGCTTAAATATTCACTTATCACTAAAATATTTTCCATCATGTTAAAAGCTTATAGTCAGTTAAATATTGCATCTTTCCTCACTCACATTTTGATGTGATGTTTTAAATGAGTATCCAGTTACCATGGCAATAAATGACATAGGAATGCATAGATTAAATTGGAATGGAATCAAACACCAGATAAATTCAGAATGCATGCAACACCTTCATTTCAGACAAGTACTTTTTCTATCCCCACCATCTTCGTAAATGGTAGTCAATCCAAACAATCTGTCCTAAAAAAATATGATCCTAAAATACGCATTTCTGGTGATTGGAGTCCAACACAGTCACTGCAAAAAGTTTTTATGTAGATCACTTAATCATGGGTTTTTGACAGGAGGATAAATAGTTACCAGAATTCTGTGGCAAAAGACAACTATCCTTAGTCTTTTCTGATAAAAAAGTGATATTTAAGTAATTATATATTGAATTAAATTCAGAGGAATAAATATTTAATGTAATTAGAAATTATATTTTCTCAATAATGGAATATATAAAATTTATACATACATTAAATTTCCTTGGGAGAAAAAATCATAAAACTTTGAGCTAAAACAGAACAATTTCTTCCTTTTTCATTCTTTCAACATAAAGTATTTTTTGTTACCCATGTAGATAGTAAAAGACTTGAGAAAGCTGGTGAACTTATGAGTTTCCTTAAATATATGGCTAAGAATAGAACTATATTTTATTTGACTGTGACTATTTGATTACAATTACACATTTTTCATTTATCAAGAGCTTTGAAAATCTTTTGAAGGAACCTAGTGTTTAAAGGTTGACTAAACTATGGGTCTTTTCTGCTTTCCTAACAAAATGCTACAAGATACTGTTGAAAGTCCATAGCGGTTTCCCCCTCAAGCAAATAATGCTTCCATAAAACAGTTGAGATTCTCCAGTGTTTTGACTGGTTGATCTCCTAGTCATCTTTTAGCCACAAGCCATAGAGATATCGGCAAACATTTGTTTAGTACATAAAAAAGTAATCATCTTTCTAAGAGTGTCTATACACAACTAAACTTGTAGGGTCTTGAGCACAAAGTAATTGTGAACATAGGTCCCCTGGGTTAATAGCAGAGAATCAAATGAATTAGGAAGTCCAGCAGGAAGGGACTGATAAGCAAAAGTCTTTGTTCCTTTGGATATAGCAATACTAAGATAAAATTCAAGTACATTTAAAAAAAAATTCAAGTACATTTTAGAGCGTGTCCAAGTCTAACTTGGATAGAAATAAAATATGGAGTGAATAATGAAAAGAAAAAGCAGGAAAGCATTTAAAATTTTTGTTCTCACGAAGCTGAATATTTGTAGTACAAAAATTAATTATTTTCTAGTTATTTTAAGGACGCTCTAGTTTTGAAATCCCAGTCACATAGAAGAGCAACTATCAGAATTCACATGGAGTACCCAATATTTATAGATAGAAAAATATAACATTTAATATGACTATCAGAATTTATTTGTTATATGAAATAAGTGATGTGGATAAATGGGTGTGTTAATGTATCATGGTATCTATTTTTTGGCCATTTGAATTAAAAAAACTAGTACATGCTATCCCATATCCTTGATAAAATCATTCTTAAAATCATGTGTAGCATTTTTTGTCATTGTTTAAACTTACACAACTGTTTATGTGCTATATAATTTATTTTTACAAACAATATTGTACTTTATATATATGGGAATAATTAAAGACCAACCAAATGAGAACAGGCAAAGAATATTTATTCAGAATTTGCTATAAAATATGTTATTTGACTGCTAATGTTATCAGTAAGGCTTCCAGTCAACAACAGACTATTTAAACAAACAAACAAACAAACAAACATGAAACAAAAAAACAGTAAGCTGTTAGTAGTTAAGTTTCTGGGGAGTCAGAAGTTATATAGGAATTTTCAGCACCTTCAACTCCTGCTCAACTCTGTATATGTAGTCTATCCATTGTCCATTTGTTTATTGCTTCTTATATACTATTCAGTAACTTGATATTTTCACTTAAAGGTAAATCATTGTCAGATCTGGAAGTCAACACATGAGTGTTTTCCTTATTTTTTTTTTTTTTTTTTTTGGAGAAGCTGCATAATATCCCATAGTAAAATAGACCAAAATTTGTAGTCAACTGTTCTGAAGGACATCCAGATGGCTTTCAGTATTTTGCTATTCCAAAAAATGCTGTAATAAATGTCCTTAACTAAGCATCTTAACTTAATGGTATCATTAACAATATTGGTCAAATTCCCAGAATTTAAATTGCCGAGTCAAAGGTTATGTTTATTTGAAATGTTAATACATACAAATGCATCATTTTAAGGGCTTTTAACAAAGTCCCTAAAACAGCCATCACTGTTAAAAGCTGAGACTCCTAATGCCTTAGCTCTTGATCTCTAGACATCAATAGAAATTAGATGATAGATTTTCAATTCAGGGTAGCAAACTAAGCACACCTGCCAAGTCCATAGCACCCCATTCCTAAAAGTCACACTCATAAAAAATAAATGGAACAAAGGAATTTGAACAACTACTGACAGAAATTGAAGAGGGAAATTGCAACCCAAAAGATCAAGGGATATCTCTTATTACAGGAGTTTTGTGGTTGTATGGTTGTATGAACAAGTAAGAGGAAGCCCAGGGACAATGTCCCAGGTCATTGGAGCAACTTGACAGTTTAGCTTCTGTCAAACACTTCTTAGGACAGACAGGGAAGATCCAAGTATCTGTTTCTAAGAATAAACAATGAGTAAGTGAGTTTACATTAGAGACTCAGGGCAGTAGTACCTTGTTATCTGGCAATGGATGCCTGAGAGGAATGAGGAACAGTGCAGATAACTAGCTGTTCAGTCAGGGTCTAGTTCTGTATCTTATTCATTCTCACTGATGAGTGGCAGAAGTAAAGACCATGGCTGGAGCTGGTGAGTTGTGTGCAGGATAAAAGACACAGTCTAATAGGAAAGTTCAGCTATGAAGATGAATATACAATTTCTTCTCATCACTTGCAGTAAGTAAATGCCATTAAAGAGACAACAAACAGCATTGGGACAAACTTACACATATGGAAACAGAATAAGAGAACAAGATTTTGAAAGATTAAAAATAAAGTTTTTAAAAGATACTGCACTTTATTCAATAATAAGGTTAGGTGAATATAAGGAAGAACTAACAAAAACTATAAAATTTAAACAAACTAGGAGCACCTGTGTAGTTCAGTCAGTTAAGTGTACCACTCTTCATTTTTGCTCAGGTCATGATCTCAGTGTTGTGAGATCCAGCCCCATGTTGGACTCCATGCTGGATATGGAAAATGCTTAAGATTCTCTCTCCCTCTCCGTCTATTCCCTCCTCTAAAATATTTGTTTGTTTGTTTGTTTATTTATTTAAAAAGATTTTATTTATTTATTCATGAGAGACACAGAAAAAGAGGCAGAAACATAGACAGAGGGAGAAGCAGACTCTATGCAGGAAGCCCAATGAGGGACTTGATCCCTGGACTCTGGGATCATGCCCTGAGCCAAAGGCAGATGCTTAACCACTGAGCCACCAGGTATCCCTAAAAAAAAATTTTTTTTTAAAATAGAAACAAACTGTTGACATAGGTTAATGCATAAAATGGTCATTGCTAGTAAATGATAAAGCTGGAAAATAGAGAAAATAGAAAAACCCAGAAATAATAAAAGAAAATTGAAGAGATTTTGACAATATGTCCAGAAGTTCCAGAAAAATCATCTAAATGGAGCTTTAGAAAAAATAATCTGAATGGAGACTAGGCAATATTTAAAGAGATAAAAAGGGAATTCTTCTACAAGGAAAGAAAGATATGAGAGACAAAAAAACATACTCTTTGTTGTTGTGAAGAGTCTATAAAACCAAAGCAAAGCAAAAGAAAACAAAACTAAAATAAAAATAAACAAACCCAAACCAACTGATTCCAAATGTATATGTATATATCTGAAATTTCAGAACATTTAGAAGGAAAATCCTAATGTCTCCAGAGAAATTAATTATAAAAACAAGAACTATTGACTACAATTAATTTATACAATTATTTGTTGGAAGGCTGCCCCATAATGTGCTATCTAGGATGGCATATTTGTAAGTCACCCTGAAAGGTCTTTGGTCTGCTTCTGTATCTCATGGTCACTCTGTTCTAACCATTAGGTTCCATCTCTCTGGCAACCTGTCACTTTCACTCATTCTTAAGCTTCAGTTGGTCTGTTCTGTTCTTTAACTCAGTACTCTATTTTCTGTCTTATGTCCTTCCAAAAAGATTCTTCATGCAAAGACTTACTATTTACTAATACTACTTTTCTGGATTGGCCTTAAGAACTCTGCCCATGGCAGCCCCTATAGTGATCATCTTACTCATGAACATTTATTGTTTCAAAATGTTTGTTTTTACAAGAATTGTTTGTACAATTCTACAGTGTACATCAGTGAACACTGAGTGTTTGTTATTCTAGGGTAGATGAACAGTAGCAATGTTAGATCACAGGACCTGAAGACTTGAGATTTGAATAGATAGTACTAAATTCTCCTATGGGATTACTGTATAGATTGACTTTCTCATTCATAGTTAGAGTACTTTCTTAGACACTGGTTATCAACTGTTTAAATGCTTGTCAACTGGGTAAAAATGAAATGTCATTGTCAATCTCCATTCACCACTTTATCATATTTTCTTGTGTCCTTATAATTTTTCATAAGATTAAACCTAAATCACCAAAGTATGTAGTCTTACATCTGTAAGTACCCTGAACCCTGAAAGCCACAAATTATTTAGAAGTAACTTAAGTCTTCTTAATGAAGTTTTCCAACAAGAATCTCTTACCCACAGCTAAATAAGGAAGTATTCTTCCCCAAATGTGTAACACCATGGATAGTCACCAAAAACAAACAAAGCAAAACAGAACAAAACATTTAAATCGCAAAGCCAAAGTTAAACACCATTGAAACTAATTCAAAAGTCTGATCCTTGAGCTTCAGAAGTATGGAACCGCCTTCAGGTTCTGTTCCATAATCAACTGCATTCCAGATTATATCTGTATTATGTTTGCAATGCTGACACTATATGATTTATTTTGTTTATTTCTTCTTTCTTTTCTCTGCTTCTCATTTCTTTCCTTCAAGTGTGTTATTTGAACAACTTTTAGGATTCTATCTTGATTTATTTATAGCGATTTTCAGTGTATTGCTTCATTCAATTTATTTTTTAGTGGTTGCTCTGGATATTAAAATATGGTCTATTGGTATCTTCATTTAACCACTTTAAGCGGTGTATTAAAACTTCCTTTCTTTTAAGCCTGTTAACTCTCCCATTATCATAGATAATATTATCTATCTCATTATATATATCTGATTGTTTTCATTATTTCCTTAGTTCATTGAATGACATAAGAGATTATTATATTTTTATTTCTACTATGAAATATAACTTAAGAGACTCATCAAGATAGTATATTATATGTACCTTTATTTTCACCATTTCTTTTTTTAAAAATTTTATTTATTCATTCATGAGAGACACACACACACACACAGAGGCAGAGACACAGGCAGAGGGAGAAGCAGGCCCCATGCAGGAAGCCCAATATGGACTCGATCCCAGGTCTCCAGGATCACGTCCTGGGCCGAAGGCAGACGCTCAACCACTGAGCCCCCCAGGTGCCCCTATTTTTACCATTTCTTTATTCTTCATTTCTTTCTGAAGTTCTATGCCTTCTGTTATCATTTCTTTTCTTTAAAGGTAGGTCTGCTTCCAACAAATTTTGTTTCCCGTCATCTGAGAATGTCTTTATTTTTCATTCATTCCTGATAGACAGTTTCTTCTAGATATAGAATTCACATCTGACAGTTCTTTTCTTTCTGCTCATGAAAAATGCTATGCTCATTTCTTTTAGCCTCCATAGTTTCAGATGAAAAATTGGCTGTCATTTGATTTGATATCTCTTTGGCTGCTTTAAAAAATTTTTTTCATTGTCTTTCCTTTTTAGAAGTTTAATTATGATGTGTTTTAGCATGGATTCCTTTGTGTTTAACCTACTTGGATTTGCTAAGCTTTGGAATCTATAAGCTGAGATATTCCACCAAATTTGGGAAGCTTTTAGCCATATTTTTTTCAAATACCTTTTCAGTCCCAAGATCTTTCATTCTTTGTTTCTTGGGGGTGGAGGGACTGTTTATTTTCTCTCTCTTGTTCAAGTAGAATAAACTCCACTGTTCTGTTCTCAAGTTTGATTCCATCCTCCTTGAACTCCACTTTACTACTGCATCTATCCAGTGAGCTTTTTATTTCAGCCTTACTTTTCAGTTCTATAATTCCTGTTTTGTTCCTTTTAATCTTTTCCAGATTAGATATTAGTAAATCATATTGCCAAAATTTTCTAGTTTACTTCATTTGTGTTGGGAATTTTTCATTTGTTGAAAACGTGGAGCTTTAAAGTTTATGTTATGTTAGATAGTTTCAACATCTGATTCATCTCAGCATTGGCATCAGGTGAGAGACTTTTCTCATTCAAGCTATGCTTTTCCTGATTCCTAGTACAAGAAGTAATTTTTGGTTGTATTTTGGGCATTTTTGATACATACTAAGAAACCCTGGATCTTATTTACATCTTTTATTTTAGCAGGAAGTCTCTGCTTAGGTCCAACATGCAGCTTATTGCCTACTTTTCTGGGCTGCATCCCAAAGGGAATTTAGTTTTCTGATCTCTTGCTTCATTCTTCCAACTCTGTTTGAATTCTCACTGAATTCTGCTATAATCACCTTGGGAATGAAAGGTGTTTACATGGGCCATTGGGTGAGGGAGGCTGGACCACAATAGAGTGAACACTTTCCCTGGCCTATTCTTTAGCCATCTAGTTCCAGGGGGTATCCTATTCTGTCTCTGCTGGTGCCACTGGGCAAGAAAATTAGGCATCCCCTTTCCCAATCCTTTGCCCAAACAGAGGAGGCTTGGCTAGCTTGCTTGCTTGCTTTCTTTCTTTCTTTCTTTCTTTCTTTCTTTCTTTCTTCAGTTTCAGTTTTCTTTCAGCAGTTTCAGGTCACAGTCCTCTCCAGTGCCCACTCTAAGATGCATGATATATGAAAAGAAAATACAAAAAATTATCTGTGGTGTTGTTCTTCTAATCTTGAGGTTCCTTGTAAGGACAACTTCTTTCCATGCTTTCAATCCTTTTATGACTATTTATAAAATTATTTCTAGAGTATTTAGCTGTATTTTAGAGAGGTGGAACAGGAAAAATTGAATCTATGATATCTTAACTTCTGAAATACTTCTTATAATTTGTAAAACACTCTCCTGCCTATTTTCTTAGTCGTTTCTTACCAAAGCCCTATGGGGTCTGCTCTTGGGAAGATATAACTCTCTTCATAAGGTAAAATTCAAAAGGGCCAGATCTACTGTAAATAAATCTAACTTCTAGGAAGCAAACTGTTAAGGAACAAGCTCCTACTATAAAACAAAACAGTCCCAAAATTAAGAACTTAAAAACAAAATCTATCCAACTCATGAGTGTGTGAGTGAACTGAGCCATTCTGAATTGAGGCACCTTGGCTGATCTCTACTATACCTAATAATGTGTCTGTAGTCACTGTTTAGGTTTAGAAGATCCAGAATGGCCTCTCTGGATCTTCTTTAGGTTTAGAAGATCGAGAATGGTGTCTTACAGTTCTTGGTTGTTTGCTAGTATGATGGAGATGATAAGGTCACATACCTTCTTTCAGCAGGTTAGCTCAGTCTTTCTTCCATGGAAGTGGAACAAGAGAAGGCCGGCCCCAATCCAAAGTATTTTTCAAGTCTCTGTTTGCCTTATGTTTCATATTGCCCCATTGGTCAAAGCAAGTCACAAAACCAAGCTGAAAGTCAGTCTAAGAGGTAATTCCTTTTTTTTTTTTTTTAAAGATTTTATTTATTCATGACAGTCAGAGAGAGAGAGAGAGAGAGAGAGAGAGAAGCAGAGCGAGAAGCAGGCTCCATGCACCGGGAGCCTGACGTGGGATTCGATCCCGGGTCTGCAGGATCGCGCCCTGGGCCAAAGGCAGGCGCCAAACCGTTGCGCCACCCAGGGATCCCTAAGAGGTAATTCCTAAAGGGTGTAGATGTAGGGAAAGGAAGAATTAATGGCTAGCGAACAATCAACGGCAATCAAGTTCTGACTGGTATGCAATCAACTAAGTGAGCTCCTATTTGCATTACTTTCACAATTTATAATGCCTATCATGTCTATTAGCTTATTTGTTTCTCATAAATATCTCATGCTTGCTATGGGGAAGGCATAATTGTTCTCGATATAAAATTCAGTGTTTATGTCTAGTCCAAATATAACTAACATGTTGACAGTTGAACAAACAAAAGAATAAATAAAAGTTTGATATACGTTATATTAGGGCATCTTCCAGGTTCTATGAAACATTAGGTACAATGTAAGACCTGATGTTTTTATTCTTTGTTCTCTCTCTCAAGCTCTAATGGGATCTGCTTAGTTCTTTTATGGTAGGCTTTGTTGAAAAAGTTTATGACTATCTTAACCACATTTTCCATGAGTTTATAAATTAAGAATATATCCTCTGTGAAGATGGAAATAATTCTTACCTGTAGTCTATTCTTATATGTGACTCTTAAATTTATTGATCATAATTATTGTGAGATGCAAAACCACTGAAACTATCATTATGTCTTCTCTGAGGGGGCATTTATAACTACAAGCTTAAATGTTTTGATTTACTATAATTTATTTGGAAGTTAGGAGAACATTGTCTTTGTTGTTTTGGTATTGCTATTATTATCCATATTTTATTCTTTTACAATATCCTTTTTATTGTTGTGTCTTCAGAATCATTAATTCAATAATTTCAATTCAAATAAGTTACTTCTAGCTCTTCTCCAGTGTTAAAACTAATAATTTAACATCCATTATTTCACAATAATAATTTAACATCTACTATTTCACAAAAATTATTTAGATTCCCTCTTAATTATAACATGCAACAACTACACTAATGGAGGCATATAGCCTATTTCTGAGCTCTCTGTGATATACTTGTGAATTTTTCCACAGCTTCTCCTCATCAGCTTGTAACTACTTCAGATGAGCTGAGTATCATCTGCAAACTTGCATATTCCATTTTGCACATACTCTTTTAGATCAATTACTATGTGAGAAGATGAACTACTTTATTAAAATGTGAAACAAGTCTAGACACAGTGTATATTCCCAGGTATCCTACTGCAAACAATTCTCTATCCACAAAATTAATAAGCTCTCTTTTCTTTGTTTGCTTGTTTTTTTTTTTCTCTATTACATAGGTGTGTATCCATGAAAATGCCTGCCTTCTAACATTTAGTCTCAGAGTGGAGGGAAACTGTTTTGTGAAGGTATAAGAGACTTTGATACATTATCAAGGGCTTACAAAATTCAGCAGTTGATAGCTGTCTTTTTCTTTGGTCTATACATTTATTTCTCCTATTGGAGAACTCTAGTGAGGAAGGATTTATACTATTTATCCTTAGAGTAACAATTTGACTCGTTTTCCACTCACCCCCACCCCCACCCCCCCACCATGTAGGTTATGCTTCCTTAAGTGTGCAATGAACCACTCTGCTTTATATATTGCACCAATCAGTTAGGCATGCAAGTGAGTTACTGGTCTGAAATTCTAAATCTTTCCATGGTGCTTTTTATAGGTGGTGTCAAAACAAAAGCAAATTCAAAATAAATAAAATCACCACTTTCATTTATAATGTTAGGGCTTAGGACAAGCAACAACAAGCACAAATACACCAGTACAATCTAATATACTCTTTCTTAGCCATTAGTGATAGTGACATCACCAGTGTCAAACTAGCCATATCCCATTGGCTAAATAAAACATAAGATGCAAGAAACTTCCTCTTACAGTGATTACCTCCTTTCTCTGGAATCTTTGTTTATGCCAGTGGTTTTCACCTAGGAGAGAATTTGCCCATCTTGGGACATTTGGCAATATCTAGAGACATTTTTGGTTTTCACAACTTCTGTGTGGTGGTGCTAGTTATCTAATTGATCAGGGTCAGGGAAGCTACTAGGCATCCTGCATTGCACAGGTCAGCTCCTTACAACAAAGTATATGGCCCAAAATGTCAATACTACTAAGATTGAGAAACACTGGTTTTATCTTCTTTTACATATGTTCACTCATTTGGTTGGTAACCTCTATTTAGTTCACCATACATAATGAACATTCACCATAATCATGAACCCTGACATTTGTTTTGATAAGTATTCTGCTGTGCATATGTTTTCATAACATCTATAGAACACATTTTTAGAACATATCTATATGAAATATATGGTTTCATTTTTATCTTAATTTTGATCTATTATTGTACTTAAATAGGCATTGTTTTATAGCATATTCTCTTTGGACAACTCGCACTGACTCCTGGGTTCCCCTAAAGCACTGCTCATAATACCTAAACAAACACAAGCAACTCTAATTTTTATTCAGAATACTAAAAATTCGATTTGCTTATAGTGATCTAGATAACAAAAAGAATTGCAACACTTTTTAGTAATGGTATAGATATGTACATTCAGAATAAATTTGATTTTAAAATTATCCCTATGAATGTTTAGTGTTTCATAGTGGGCATCACACTTGGAATCCACAGTCCACAGCTTCTTGAGCTGCATAATACATTGTAAAGACAGACACAACCAGAATAGCAGAGTTTCAAAGCAAATAATTATTTCCAAGAAAATGTGACCAAAGGTAAAATAATTGAGACACAAAAATGATCAGATGTCTCTTAGGTCCACTGGTTTAATTCATTTGGACCAAAATTAATTTCTTTCAAGCTAATGCATACGAGGAAATGCTAATTTATATGGGTGCTTTAGCAGTAATATTCATTAAGACTATTCTAGTTCATTACAATGTCAAAAGATATTTTTTTTTCTTTTACAAGCTGATACGTATTAATGAGAAACTTACTGACCCCCCTTCTTCCTGTGTGTGACCCATGGAACAAGAAATCATTAGGATAAAATCAGCAATTTCACAGTTCTTGTTCTCTGTCAAACAACTACACACTGACAGATTGTTCAAGTTTGATTCATTAGGCGAACTTTTCATATGTAAGGCTAATATGCTATGACTTTTAGCTCTCAGTAAATTTAATCATTGTACCATTTATGTGTGCTTATTCACTTTAATTTCAGTTTATAGGAGGCATATGTGCTTTAAGATATAGTGCCACATGGGCAGAGAATCAGAGAATTTTAGTGCTTGAGATCATTTTCCCTCAACTTTGTCATTTCAGAGAGTAGAAACTGAGGCATATAATGAATGCCAGATGGCAAATTAATGAATCAGACTGTGAATTGTCAGTTCTTAGCTCACTGTTAAATTCTCTTTGTGCTACCATTTTGCTCCTGTTCTATGATTTCAAAATTAAACGCAAGCTTGATTTTATAACATGATTATTCTTTTCATACAAAGAACTTTCAAATAACCATTCTGTACTACAAATTATAGATGGTAACTAAATAGTTTCACTAGCAATAGTTTAAGTGAAATATTTTATTTAAATTATGGATAATTGGGACACCTGGGTGGCTCAGTGGTTGGGTGTCTGCCTTTGGCTCAGTTGTGATCCCAGGGTCCTGGGATGGAGTCCTGAATCAGGCTCCCCGGAGAGAGCCTCTGTCTCTCTTTGCCTATGTCTCTGCCTCTCTCTCTCTGTGTCTCTCATGAATAAATAAATAAATAAATAAATAAATAAATAAATAAAATATTTTTTAAAAATAAAATAAATAAATTGTGGATTCTTTATATAAATCATTTTTGTAGTTTCAGAAATACCTCAGGAATAATTGCGATTTTCTACTTTTATTTTTTTAAAGATTTTATTTATTTGATAGAGAGAGTCAGAGATCAAAAGCAGGGGGAAGGGCAGAGGGAGAAGGGGGAGCAGGTTCCCCACTGAGAAGGGACCCCAATGTGGGGCTTGATCCCAGGACCCAGGAGTCATGACCTGAGCTAAAGGCAGATGCTTTCAGCCACTGAGGCACTCTACAGTCTTCTACTTTTAGAGCAGGTCTTTTATCCACTATCTTGTAAGTAAAGGAGTAATGAACATATAATAGATTTTCTTTAAAAAAAAATCTACTACTTACTATTTTTGCAATTTTGGGCAAATCACTAAACCTCAATTTTCTTACTATGAAATAATAAAAACATTTTTACGTTATGAACTTCACATATAGTATTAATAAAATAAGGTAAAGTAAATGAGACAAACTTTATAAACTACAAACATCAGACATCAGACTTATATTAAGTTAATGTCATCATATTATTAAAACATTTTTGCTAAGACCCAAAATTCAATGTCTTTATAGCTCTATTCTTCTATTTCTTTTCCTATTTCTTACTTTTGGTATTTGAAAAACTAAAACTAATATACCCTGACATATATAAACATATGAAAAAGTTGATAGCAGTTGATTAAACCTTAAACAAAATTTCTTTTAAAAAAAGACTATTTTTAGGGATCCCTGGGTGCCACAGCGGTTTAGCGCCTGCCTTTGGCCCAGGGCGCGATCCTGGAGACCCGGGATCAAATCCCACATCCGGCTCCCGGTGCATGGAGCCTGCTTCTCCCTCTGCCTGTGTCTCTGCCTCTCTCACTCTCTGTGTGTGACTATCATAAATAAATAAAAATTTAAAAAAATAAAATAAAAAAAGACTATTTTTAGAGCATTTTTAAGTTCACAAACAAGCTGAGTAGAAAGTACAGGGAGTTTTCATATCCCCTGTCCTCACACATGCACAGGCTGCCCTACTCTCAATATTCCCCAACGGAATGGTACATTTATTATAATCAATTAAACTATGTTGATATGTTATTATCATTCAAAGACCATAATTTACATTAAAGCTCATTATTGATGTACAATCTATGGGTTTTGATTAATATGTAGCAGCATGTACCCATCATTCAAGTATCATACAGAATAGTTTCACTGCCTTAAAAATCTCTGTGCTCCCTTGTCCCTAACCCATGACAACCACTGATCTTATTCTGTTTCCATTATTTCAGCTCTATGAAGTACCATATAGTTGATACATTATGTGCCCCCTTTACACTGCCTCCTTTCACTTGATAATATACATTTGAGGGTTTCTCTTTGTCTTTTCATGTCTTGATAGCTCATTTCTTTTTACCATTGACTAATATCTCATTGTCTGGATGTACCACAATTTATCCATTTCCTTATTGAAGGACATGTTGGTTGCATACAAGTTTTGGCAATTATGAATAAAGCTGCTATTAACACATGTGTGTATGCTGTGTGTGTATCTAAGTTTGCAACAGTTTTAAATAAATAACAAAGGAGTAAGATTGCTGGATTTTATGGTAAGAATATATCTTGTTTTATTTAAAAATAAAAAGGCAAGAAAACGCCAAACTGTTTCCCAAAGTGGCTATAACATTTTGAATTCCCACCAGCAATGATTTCTTATTACTCTACATCTTCACCATCATCCTTGTTTTAAGTATATGGCTTTTGACCATTCTATAGGTGTGTAGTGGCATTGTGGTTTAATTGATGACATGTGATGTGGAGCTAAATATGCTAATTTGTCATGTGCATATATTCTCTGGTGAGGAATCTGTTAAGGTCTTTGTGTCATTTTTTAATTGGATTGTTTGTCTTCTTATTGAATTTTAAGAATTCCTTGTATATTTTGGTTACCAGTACTTTTTCAGATGTATCTTCTACAAATATTTTCTCCCAATGTGTAGCGTGTCTTTTTATTCTGTTGTCATTGTCTTTCACACTGAAGCTTTTAATTTTAATGAAGTCTAGCTTATCAGTTTAATGATGAAAGGGACATTTTTGCCTTGTATCTGAAATTACTGGGAAAGCATGTTTCTCACCATTCAGTATTATGTTAGCTATAGATATTCTGGTAAATATTCCTTATCAAGTTGAAGAAGTTTTCCTCTATTCCTAGTTTACTGAAAGTTCTTATGATGAATGAGCATTGGATTTTATCAACACTTTTTCTGCATCTATTGAGATGATCATATGATTATTCTCTTTTAGCCTATTACTATGATGAATTTCATTTATTATCAAAAGTTGATACATGTATTATTTCAAAGGTTGAATCGAACATACAAACCTGGGATAAATTTCACTTGGTTGTGATGAATAACTGCCTTTCTACTTTGTTGGATTTGCTTTTTTAATATTTTCTTGAAGAGTTTTGAATCTATGTTTGATACTGGTCTATAGTTTGCATTTCCTGTAACGTTGTCCACTTTGAGTATTAGGGTAATAATATTGGCTTCAAAGAATGAGTTAGAAGGTATTCTATCTTCTGGAAAAGATTCTAGAATATTAGTATAATCAATTTCTTAAATGTTTGGGCCTGGCACTTTGTTTTGGATGTCATTAATTACTGATTCAATGTATTTAATATTTATAAGCCTATTCATGTTGTCTATTTCTTCCTCTATGAGTTTTGGCAGTTTGTATATTTCAATGAATCAGTCCACTTCATCCAAATTACCAAATCTGTGGGCATCAAGTTTTCATGGTATTCCTCTATTATATATTTTCCATAAAATCTATAGGGATGGCCTCTCTTTCATTTCTAATACTAGTAATTTGTTTTTTCTCCTTTTTTTGCTTAGTTGCTCTGGCTAGTGAGTTATCACTTTGTTGATCCTTTCAAAAAACCAGCTTTTTGTTTCATTAATTTTCTCTTTTGATTTTCTCTTTTCAATTTCATTGATTTCTCCCCTGATTTTTATTTCTTTTCTTCTGCTTACTTTGGATTTCATTTTGTATTTTTTTTCTAATTTCCTAAAGTAGAAGCCTAGATTGATTTTAGTTTTCTTTTTTCTAATATGTGCATTCAGTGCTATAAATTTGTGTATGCCACAGATTTTGTAATTTGTATTTTCATTTTTATTTAGTTAAAAATATTCTAAAAATTTTCTCTAGAGATCTCTTCTTTGACTGACACATTATTTAATCTCCAAGGACTTTGGAATTTTTAAAATTTTGATTTATGATTTAATTCCACTGTGATCTAAGAGTGTGTATTCCATGATTTTCACTCTTTTACATTTTTTTTTCTGGGACAGAATATAGTTTATCTTGGCATATGTTCCATGTGAGGTTGAGGAGAATGTGTATTCTGCTATTGTTGGATGAAGTCACCTATAGATGTCCATTTTAACCATTTGATTGATGGTATTATTAAATTCAGCTATGTCTTTACTTATTTTCTGCCTGCTAGATCTATTCAGTTCTGATAGGGGAGTGTTGAAGTCTCCAACTATAATAGTGGATGCACTTCTTTTTCCTTGTAGTTCTATCAGTTTTTACTTCACATAATTTGGTATCCTTTTGTTAGGCACATATACATTAAGGATTCTTCTGTTTTCTTAAAAAAATGATCCATTTATCACTATGTAATACACTTTATTTATTTTTAAAAATCCTTTCACTAATCTCTTTTAGTGGCCAAATGGCCCCAGGGATAGAGGACCAGGGGAGGGGAGTAGAGTCGAAGTGAGGCCCCAGATCCATAACTCCTCCCTACCCACCTCCTACCCCCTTATATATTTATAATCTATATACAAGCCCTGGGAGGTGGTGAGGGGTAAAGGGAACTCCCTCAGCTGGGTGAGAGCAACTGAGGATCATTGTCCCTTTGGGAACCAGGCTCCTCTGCCCATTGAGAAGACCCTTCTCACTAAGCTGGCCCTGTCTACTCCTAAGGCCTTAGCATCCAGCACAGGGGATCTGATGCAGAGGACTGCTGGTAGAAGTTGATGTGCTAGGTGTAGAAGACTCCACTGTAGGTAGAAGGTGGAGCCCTGAGACAAGAATTGAGGCCAGACAAAGACCTTCGAGCTAGGAGAGTATGTGATGACTCAGGTCCCTCTGCTCAGTTTATGATGATTCTAGAATGGCTTTAGTTCCACTAGGGCAGATCTGCTTGCCTCCAGCTAGAGGGGAAGGGTCTGGCAGGTGAAGGTAGCACCCAAGTGCAGGAGCAAGTAGGACCCACATAACCAGGCAGATCTTGGCCCACAGATAATAAGGAGAGGGGTGGTGGGGCAGGAGGTACGGCTGATGACAGGGAGGCAAAGTTCACCACAGGCAGCTGTGAGTCCACCATGGATAGATGCACCCATTACATGTAATGCCTTTCCTTGCTCTGAAGTTTCCTCTGTCTGAATTTAATTCAGCTACTCTTTCTTTTGGCTAATAAATGTTTGGAGAGTATAGCTTTCTCCATTCCTTTTCTTTTAGTTTATATGTTTTTTATTTAAAGTGGGTTTCTTTCTTTTTTAAAAGATTTATTTATTTATTTATTTATTTATTTATTTATTTATTTGACAGAGAGAGAGAGCACAAGCAGGGGGAACAACAGGCAGTGGCATAAGGAGAAGCATGCTCCCCCCTGAGCAGGGAGACCAATGTAGGGCTCCATCCCAGAGCCCTGCAATCATGACCTGAGCCAAAGGCAGTTGCTTCACTGACTGAGCCACCCAGGCTTCCCAAAGTGGGTTTCTTGTAGGCAACGTATATTTGAGTCCTTTTGTTTAATTCAGTATGAAAATCTCTTTGAATTTGTGTATTTAGACTATATAAATTTAAAGTGATTACTGATAAACTTGGACTACTATCATATTGTTTCCTGTTTTCTATTTGTTGTCTTTTTTCTTTATTCCTATTTTTGTCTTTACTTTGTCTTCTACTTTTTGTGATGTTAACTGATCATTTTATGATTCAATTTTCTCTTTTCTTAGCATATCAATTTTACTTCTTTAAAAAAAGTTAGTGATTGTCCTACAGTTTGCATTATATATTTACAAGTAACCCAAGTCCACTTTAAAATAAACTATATTGTTTCACAGATAGTACAAGTACTTTGTAATAAAATTTTCCTAATTCCTCCTTCCCATTTCTTGTGTCACTGGTGTCACTCATTTTATTTATACACAAACAATAATAATAAAATATATTGTTTTGCCCTTAGTATCATGAACAAACTGATCTGTTAGTTCAATAAAGAATAAGAAGAGCAGAGGGGAAGTTGGAAGCAGAGTAGGAGGAGCTTAGGCTAACCTCATCCCACAAACACAATTAGGTAACTGGATAACATAACTAGATAACTATCAAATCATTCTAAATATTCCAGAAATCGATTGAGAACTGACAGAACAAATTCTACAACTCAAGGTATAGAAGAGACCACAATGAAGAAGGTAGGATGTTCAGAGACACAGCTTGGGAGAGAAACAAATCATGGTGGCTGTGTTGGGGAGGAAGCTAGGGCTCATGAAGGAGTGCAAGAGACAGTCTCACACAAGGGAAGCATATGGGGGAAAAATCGTCATATCAATTGACTTGGAAAACAAGAGAGCCTGAATTTTGTGAGTTCTTGTAACCAGTAAAGCTTAAAACCAAGAGTTTTAAAGGTCAGTATGTTTGGCCCTGGGAGAACTTGAGGGCATTGGGGCAGCTCTTGGAAAAAAGTCTAGGCAAAGAGCCTGCAAACATACAGTGTAGAAACAGCGGTATGAAGAGTGACTGGAGCACATAGTGGGATGTTATTTGCTCATCTCTGTGTGCATCCAAGAGAGGCACCATTCACAGAGATACTGCTCCAGGAACAAAGGAACTGGTTGGCACTGTTTCCCTCCCCTGCTTCTTAGCATAAGCACAGGGCCACCTGCATGAACTAGAATAACACAGACATTCACTAACTAATTTGCTTACCCAAGCCCTGCCCATTCCATGTTTCAAAAAAAATTGCCATTTCCAGGCAAACTTGCTTCAGTCTCAGTGCGGTAGGCCCTCTCTCCCAGAAGACTGGCTCCAATTCCTGACAAAAGCATGTCTTCTGACTAGGAGTCTTGTGAGGCATTGGTTCTGGTGGCAAAAGTGACAGGTCTCATTTCACAAGCAGATGAGAGTACCGCTAGTTAAAATGTGCTACATTCAGGCCAGGAATCAAATACTGCCCACAACAGGCAAAGAATCTTTACAGATGACTGGCCTGAAGGATAAAGTGGCCAGGACACAACACCAGAGCACATGCAGCACACACTGGAGACATTCCTGAAAGCACTAGACCCTGAAGAACAAGGGATACTACACTGCATGGCACTACAGAGACTCTTTTTCATAAAGCCATTACTCTCAAGAATAGGAGACATGACTGACTTTCCTAACACAGAGAGACAGGTATAGAGACCTAGACAAAATGAGAAGACAGAGGAATTTGCCACAAATGAAAGAATAGGAAAGGCCATAGCTGGATATCTAAGCAAAACAGATATAAGTAACATGCCTGATAGAGAATTAAGAGCAATGATTTTAAGAACACTCACTGGACTTGAGAAAAGAGTGGATGACATCAGTGAAACCATTAACACAGAGGTAAGGAATAACATAGCAGAGATAACAGACTTGATGGAATGAACAGCAGGCTGGAAGAAACAGAGGCATGCATTAATGACCTAGAAGACAAAGTAACAGAAAGTAATCAAGCTGAACAGAAGAGAAAAAAGAGTTATGCAAAATGAAACTAGACTTAGGGAACTCAGTGACTCCATCAAATGTAATGATATTTGTGTTATAGGAGTCTCATAAGAAGAAGAAAGATAAAAGGGGGCAGAGAATTTAGTTGAAGAAGTAGTAGCTGAAAGCTTCTCTAATCTGGAGAAGGAAACAAACATCCAGATCTAGGAGGCACAGAGAAATCCCAACAAAATCAACAAAAGAAGATACACAGCAAGAAATATTGTAATTAGATTTACAAAATACAGTGATAAAAAATATTAAAAGCAGCAAGACAAAAGATAGTTACATACAAAGGAAATCCCATAAAGTGATCAATGGATTTTTTAGCAGAAACTTTCCAAGCCAGATAGGAGTGGAATGATATATTCAAAGTGTTAAATGTGAAAAATATCAACCAAGAATACTCTACTCAGCAAGGTAATCATTCAGAACAGAAGGAGAGATTCTCCTACAAACAAAAATTCAAGGAGTTCATGATAACTAAATCGTCCCTGCAAAAAATATTAAAGGAGATTTTTGAGTGGAAAACAAAGTCCAAAAGTGATAGTATGAAGATAGGAAAAACAAAAGCAGTAAAAACAAATATTTCCATAAAAAATAAGTCAAAGAACTCACAAAATAAAAGTATGTGAAATGTGACACCATACGCCTTTAAACATGGAGAGGAGAGGAATAAAGAATGGGTTCAAACTTAAATAACCACCAGCTTAATATAGATCGCTATCTGCAAAAGATGTTATACACAAACTTAATGGTAACCACAAATCAAAAACCACTAATAAGTATATGCAAAGAATAAAGAGAAAGAAATCCAAACATATTACTAAAGAAAATAAGCAAACTATGAAAGTGAGAAAGAAATGATCAGAGAAAATCTTCAGAAACAATCACAAAACAAGTAATAAAGTGACAATAAATACATATCTATTGATAATTACTTTAAAGAGAGGCAAACCAAGAATCAGACCCTTAACTACAGAGAACAGACTGATAGTTACCAGAGGGGAGGTGGGTGGAGGGATGGGTGAAATAGGTAATGAGGATTAAGCAAGGCACTTGTCACGATGAACTCCAGCTGTTTATAATAAAAACTTAAAAATAAATAAATAAATACATACATACATAAAGAAAAAAAGAGTAAGAAAAACAAGAATTTTTATTTTACGTGTCCTATTTCTTCTCTAGTGCTCTTTCTTTCTTTATATAGATCAAACTTTTTGACCTATATCACTTTCCTCCTCTCTGAAAAACTTCTTTTAATAGTTCTTGCAAGGCAGGTCTACTTGCCATAAATTACCTCAATTTTTGCTTATATACAATTCTAGATTTGTAGGTTTTTTTCCCCTACCTAACACTTGAAATGTTTCACTTCACTCTTGCATGGTTTCTGAGGAGAAGTCATATTTGATTTTTATTTTTGCTTCTCTATAGGCAATCTAATTTCTCTGACTTCTCATAAGTTTTTTTCTCAATCTTGATTTCTGTAGGTTTAGGACTGATGAATTTGAATAATTTCAGCAGGCTCTGGTGCATGGAGGCTGTCATTTTTTGTCTGGAACCTGATTCTGGGATGACAGAGCAGATGATAGTGGCTCAGATTGTGAGAACCAGTTAAAGTAAGTGGTTGGAGTATGGCCTCTGGATTGATTGATTGGTTTGCACATGAAAAGTGTGTTTACAGGTGAATTATTTACTCTTCCTAGAAATTAGCTAATCCTAGGAGAGGCAGTTCCTCCAGAGGCAGTAAGGCCTCAAATATCAAAGTATCAGAAATATTGAAAACCAAAACATAGTTAATATACCTCTTTTGGGGAATGCCTGGGTGGCTCAGCAGTTGGGCACCTGCCTTCAGCTCAGGTCATGATCCCAGGATCCGGGGTCAAGTCCTGCATCAGGCTCCCTATGCCTGTGTCTCTGCCTCTCTGTCTCTCTCTATCTCATGAATAAATAAATAAATCTTTAAAATCTATCTACTATCTATCTACTATCTATCTATCTATCTATCTATCTATCTATCTATCTATCTATCATCTATCTATCTATCTATCTGTCATCTATATATCATCTATCTATCCCTCTTTTGGTCTTCACTTTTTTAGAATAATTTTTTGCTTTTTTCATTATTCAATTTGCCCATTCCCCCCAATGATTTAGAAATTACATGTTCTTTTCATTTATTTATTTTTTTATTTATGATAGTCACAGAGAGAGAGAGAGAGAGGCAGAGACATAGGGAGAGGGAGAAGCAGGCTCCATGCACCGGGAGCCTGACGTGGGATTCTATCCTGGGTCTCCAGGATCACGCCCTGGGCCAAAGGCAGGCGCTAAACCACTGTGCCACCCAGGGATCCCAGAAATTACATGTTCTATGTCTATTCCTTAGTGGTTACTTTAACAACATTCAGCATGATTCTCAATAAAAATCTAAACCAAATACTTTAAAATTAACTCCTGAACTTATATAGGATTCTATTTTACCTTCATGTTGATGCTTTTCTAATTTTTCTTCTCCAGATAGCTTGCACTGTTAATTTGCCATATACCTTTGCTGAATCTCGACCTTGCTGTTTGCTTGCTATACACTACTCTCCATTTCTAGTTTCAGCTTTCTCTTAGATACAGTGAGCCCTGAAATGCTTTAGAAACTCTTTATAAAGGATTCAACTTGTTTGAAGAAGAAAGATCTTTCTCAGTAACTAAGCCACTTTACCGTTGATGTTCAACCCTGTTCAACCCATTATAACTTACAAATTCCCTCTAGCTAAAAGAGTAAACATCACTACAGTGAGTTATTTCTTACTTCAGAAAATCAACATTTTCTGACAAGGGGCTTTGTCAAGAGCACAGAAAGTGGCAGTGATGAGACTCTGTGGTGTGTTTCCAGTAGCATAGTCAAGAGGGAGCTCAAGACTGCAAAATCTTGACCATTTTCCCACCTTTCCCTACCTCTTTCCACTTCATTTTCTGCTTTGAGATAATCACAACATTCTGCCATTCTCTTCATATATGTCACTCCCAAATAGAAGCCCAGCACTCCCACAGTGTTTATCTCTTTCCCCATAATCCCAGGGCTGCTTTGTGCATCCCACTTTCTGACCACATCTTCCACCCATTCCTCACTTCTGAAACCTTAAGATCAATCATTAACAAAATCTCCTGTATCTCCAATGCTTTTCAGAATATTTGCTTTTTTACTCCCTTACTCAAAGTGAGCCCAGCTACCTATGCCCCCAGGGTCCTGCTTGCCCTGAGCCTTATCAAGTAGTGTCTTTTTTTTTTTCTTTCTACACTCCTTATTCTTGAGCCTAAAAGAAGAATGGATGTGCTTCTTATTCTTCACTGATTTTCCTTCTTTCCTCCAAAGAAAATCCCCAACTTTGAATATAAACCATGAATCTTCCATAAGGTCCTCCGGCACCCACCCACACAATGGCATCTGTACTTCTGTTTTTTCTGCCCACTTATTCACATGACTTGCTCCCTCATTCCCTTCAGGTCTTTGCTCAAATGCCATCTTCTCAGGAAGGCCTTTCTAGGTTAAACTTGACAGTCCCTTTTCCTTTTTCCTGGCTTCATTTTCCTCCTTAACATTTACTACCATCCAATATATTATAAAATAGATTTTACATATTTATCTTATTTTCTCTGTCAACTGACTAGGGTAGAAATCTTTGATGTTTTAAGAAAATCCCCTGAATTCCCAGAGCGAGCATAGTGACTGGAGCACAGTAGGTACTAAATATAGGTATTTAAATGTATGATTGAATGAGAAGCAGTGTATTTATCCAGATGTCATTAGGGACAAAGACTTGAAATGAACGTCAGAGAGTCATTTGCTCCTTTTCCTTGAATTATGTCATTACTAGCTTCAATACAAGTCTTTACATTCTGTAGGGCTTCTATATCAAAGATCTATTTTTGTTTCCTTTTAATTCCTGTATGTCCAGATCTAAATCACACAGTTATTATCATCCCTTTACTGCTTCCATTAAATTTTCCCAGCAAACCTCAAAGAAAAAAAATATAATTCCCATAATTCTCTTCCTGCTAAAGAAAGAAAGACAAGAAGGCAAACCTCCCTTCCAATTTCCAAGTCTGTGACAGCCTAAGAACCTATACTCAAGACATATCAGCAATAAGAATAGAACATACATGTTTTATTTTTTCTATTGAGAAACTGAGCAGAGCTACTCAGGATGAATTGCTCCTAAGTGCAAATGAGTTTTGACAAAAATTAATTGTACTGTAACATTTTAAAATCTAATATTTATATTAAATTTGACTCCTCAATAAGGTTCTGTAGTCTGGTATATGTTAAACAAATCCCACATTTTAAAAAGATGTAATGAAAATAATTTGCATAAGATTGTTGTCAGAAAGATAATTATATTTCAACATACTCAAAGCAAATGTAGAACTTGTTTTTAGATATATTTCCTTTCCTCTTTGCCCATTCTGTGAACAATCTTGGTAGTACAGGAAATTCTTACATTATTTCTCCTAGCAGAAATATTTTAGGTCAGATGAAGTATTCATTTCTGTATTTCTGCTGTTCAACATTGAATTATTTGGGGACCTATTAGTAGGACAAAATAATTTTATATGTTGGAGAGAAAACATCTAAGATATGACATTCAATGCTGGGAACCGTAATTTAACCAGAAACACTGTCAAAATAGAATATGTCTTTCAGTATAGCATATGGTTAAATGAACAGCTTCTACTATATTCAGACTGACCTGACTCAAGCTGTACTTCCAATTTTTGCTCTATTTGCAATTTTGGGGTTAGTGATATAAACCCTCTCAGTCTCAGAAGGCTTAAATTTATAAAAAGTAGGCAAAAAGAGAAACTAAGTTATTAGGTTATTGTAGTAATTAAACAAGAAAATATATGTAAATCAGTAAATGTGTACACATAACCAGGCACATTGCTTGATAAATGTTACTCACTGGTTTTTTTTTTTTTTTTTTTCAGGACAGGGAGTAGATGGAAAGCTACACCATGAAGTGATTAAAGTAAATATATGCTTGTAGAATCAAGGGAGCCATGATAGCTGTCTTCACACATTTCAGAGGCTGTCTTGTATAAGATGAATTAGACTTATTCTGTGTAGTTCCATGGCATACAGTAAACAGTACTGGGTGACATTTAATTGGGAGAAATATGGAACTTAACATCTGGAATTGCCTTAAGTAGAAAATGACTAAGTGTCCATGCCCAATCTCTGACATCTGTGAATACACTGTTACATGGGTAGGATTTAGGTTGTGCAATTAAGGTTGCTAATCAGCTGACCTTAAGATGGGTTGAGTATCCTGAATTTTCCAGAGCAATTAGATGTAATGGTAACAGTCTTTATGTGTGGAAGAAGGGGGTAGAAAGATCAGTGTGAGAACTATGTGACATGAAACAGTCTTGACCAGTTATTGCTTAGCTGGAAGAGGATCACAAGCCAAGCAATGCTGGTGGCTTCCAGAAGCTTCCAGAGCTGGAAATGTAAAGAAATAGATTTTACTCTAGAACCTCCTAACCAACACCTTGATATTAACCCAGTGATACACAATACAGACTTTTGAGTTCCAGAACTATAGGATAATAAACCTGTGCTATTTTAAGTCACCAAGTTTGTGGTGCTGTCTTAAAGCAGCTACAGGGAACTGATAAAAAGAGTACATTAGAAACATCAACTATATAAAATAGAAGATAATGATTCCCCCAAAACTGGACGTTCAGAGAAGGGATATTGTTTTGGGGAAGAAGTAGTCTAAAAAGGGATACTCTCATGGTATAGAGAGTTTAATTATAGGAAGCTGAGTTTTGTTTAAAAGAAGTATAATAAGAAAATCATAGTGATTTTTGATATATGGATTCAACTGTAATTTTTTTCTTAGAAAATAAAATTAAACAATTATTATTGATATAAAATGTGTGTTGGACATAAAATTATTCACTCAGCATGTCTCCCAAAAATTTATCTCCATCTTCAGTCTCTTAAATGGGGTTAAATGCATGACTGTCAAGACAGAAAACTTATCATTCAGTGACAGGTTAAAATGCCCCTACCCTCTCTCTTATTTTTCTTCTACTACCTTGAATTTTGAGTCTATCTCTTAGGCAACAATATAAATCATAAAGGTGCTTGTCTATTTGACTCTATCTCCATATGTTGCCTGAATAAGTAACTAAGCAAGTACAGTTTTATCTTGCCTTGCTGCTTTACCAAGCCCTTTCCTCCAAGTGATGGATGTCATACTTATTTCTTTAAAGGGGAAGCAGATAAGTTTTGCCTTAGTGTGGAAGTATCTAACCCAGTTAACCAACCACATCTTTTACATTCATTGTCATGAGACGATATATGAAGTTAAAGCTAAGTATATTTTGCTGATGAGTAGATTGTTGGTTCATTGCAGAAGTGAAAAAAATAGTCACTCAATATGGCAGTGATTGTCAAAAGTGGTACGCACAAAAAAGTCAGCAAAATCAATTCCTCTGTTGTTAATTTAAAACAGACTAATGATATTTGAAAACCAACCAGTGGGTTATAGAAAAACAATTTAGCATTTTTATTTATTTTATTGGATAACAGATTAAAAGTATTACATTAGCATCTTTAATTTTCATATATTATGTGCACTTGTGGTCCAATTTGTCATAAAAATTATACTCCTTGTCCTACTATTTACAAAATGGTGGTGTCAGAGGAACAAGTGTCTGGTACCCAGTGAGTTGGTTCACCTTTGGTGGAACACATTGACTACTCTGGCTTTCCTAGTGTACTGGCTGCTCTATGACAGTCTTATGTGGCTCTCCTTTCCCTGAATCAGGGCAATTTGGAAGCATTTAGCCCAACCTCATAATTTGTCACCTTCTTATGAATTTCTAGCTGATCATTCCATCTTTAATATTGTATCCTAAAAATACACTGAAGAATTCTATTATCTCCTAAAACAAAAACAAAAGAAAACAAAAACAAAACAAAACAAAAATCCTACTTCCTCCTCCTTCAACTATAGTTACTACTAGCAGCTACTACTACTACTACTACTACAACTACAGGCAGCTACCACTGATGAAGAATTTAAGAGATATAAGCATTTTATGAAATGCTTTACATATCTCATTTAATTAGTGCAAAACATGATAGTTATCTCCATTTTAGAGATGAGAAAGTTGAGATACAGAGAATTTTGATAATTTGCCTCCAACCACACACATATATGTAATGATATCCAGTATTCAGCCTAGGACTGGTTACTCCAAAGCACTGTAATCCAAAGTTATTCTGTTTTTCTGTACCTTCAACTCTGGGTCTACTGGTAACACCTACTGCTTTCAATAAATTATTTTTCCAGAACAAAATGAGGTATCTCTGAGAAAGTTTTAGAAGAAATTAATATAATCAGTGACATCATGATATATTATTTCTATTCAGTATTGAACTCTCATATATCCTCTTCCCACATCTCTCTCCTTTTTTAGGGGGAAAGAAGACTTCCGTAACTGAAAGCCAAGAGAAGCTTCTGTTTTAGGCCAGTTTTGATACTCAAATGACTAGATCAATAGACACAAGATAAGGATACAGTTAAAAAGAAAAGGCAATCCAAGACTCATGAAAAGAGGAAAATATCACTGGAGAGTTATGTTTTCCAACTCTTTCCAGTCATATCATCACTAAACAATTTGCCCTAAAATGGTGAGAGTGTCTCCCAGTCTACACATTCAACCTACGTCATACCTCCCATCTTCCTTATCTCTTTTAACATTCACTATCAAAGCCACATTTCAGGACCCTAATGGAAGTGTTATCTCTGGTAAACTTCTCCCAGTAACTTCCTTTTATGGTTTTCAACATGATATAGAACAGAGAGGTCTCTTCTCTTTAACCCAGCAGTTTTTATTTGATCACTTTCAAGTGAACCTTTTTAATTTTTTTTCAGGTGGATAAAGCATATCAGCAGACCTCAGCCTCATACAATTATTAAAGCATTGACATTGGAATATGGTATCATTAACAGTCTTCCAGTGACTCGCTAGGGATAAATTGACTTCCGTGTTGCATTATCCCATTACATATAGAGAGACATTATTGAAAGTCTAAATCACATGGCAAAGAGAATTATAATTTCAAGGAGGGCAGAGGTGACTGGGTTACTGACTGGATGAATGTTCCTACATGTCTCTTAAAATATTCTAAAGCATATACTGCATAGACCATCACTTCTGTTTTCCCACATCATCTTGCTCCCTGCCTCACAGGTCCTCAAGTCAAAGAGGTTTACACACGAATTTATCACTTTTATTCCAGAATTTGGCTGTATCTCTCTTTTTGTATTTTGATCTTGTTCATATTGCTTTTGCTCCCTTGTTAGCATATAGAACAGCTTATATTCTGTTTTGCAGGACTGAGCACAAAGAGGATATGCTTGTCAATATGACTGGCTAGAAAATCTATGATTAAAAGTTATGTTACTCATTACCATGGAAAATCAAAGTGGGAACAATGCTTACTGACCATTTTTGGAAACAATTTCTTGTTCATTGCCTTCTGTGATTTTTCTTAAAAACAAAGCTGTAGAATGCCACATTTCATGGAGATGGCAACACACAGTGCAATCTGTATTTATGCAAAAAGATCCCATTATTCATTTCTCTTTCAAATTAGTTTCTAAGAGTTTCTACCTGAAGGAGTACTAACACTGGTAATTATTTTAGGATGTGTTAGCTGGTATTTCACAGATCAAAATCTCCATGGTTTTGGGTTGACAGATAGTTATCAATGCTGTTCATTTTCCCAAAGATAATGGTTGGAACACATGAGCCACAAAATCAATAACGTGAATGATTATTTGCCAGTGAAATCGATGAATATAACTTCTAATAAATGTATCCTTCATGAATGAAAAACATTATGATTACGAAGATTCAGGCTAGCATAAAGAGTGAACTCTGAGAGTCTCACAGTTTGTTTACCTGCAGACAGATTTGGTTCTAGATATATGATATCTCAAACTAATGCAACAAACTTAGAAACACAAAAGCAAAATAGGGTCAAATATAGACAGGTCTTTTAGGAGTTCAAGAGTTGTCACAAAGCCAATAAAAGCCTGGCAACATTTATTTCCTACCTACCCCAACAAAACATTATGGCATATTGACATTAGAGTCATCTTAAGGTGATGAGTGATATTAAATGTCACTATCTATCTGATTCTTGTGTTTCTTCTACTGTGATTTTTCCAAGTATTGTAAAATACCCCCAGAGCTGGGGAACTCAGTATCTTCCCAGGCACTACAAAACAGAAAAAGATGGTAGAACTGGATTAAACAGTATAGGAGTTCATGAGTAGAGTAGTTCCAAAAGTGTCCCCAATAGGTGTTTCACAAAGAAACCATCACACTTTAAGATAGAAGGGAATTATTTATGAGCTACAATTTAAAATGGTGTCTATAAAAAATTGTTGACATTTATAATCATATTTTAGGGAACAAAGCATTAGTGGTCTAGAAGATTTTACCATATATATCAACTCCTTACTTGTTGATGGAATAAAACTGAAGCCTAATGACATTAATTTAAAAATCTAAACCAGGGCTCTTCATTGCAAAGCATCTGCTTGGTTACTGTAAGGTGAGTGAAAGAGACATTATGTTTATGAATGAGCAAAATGCATTAGGCCTTCCAGGATTGGGATCAAAAGGTTAAGAAAAAAACAAGGTAAAAATGTCCTTTTTAAGTGTACTGTCATGATCTAGGTTGAACTATCAACATTTTAGCCCCGATGTCGTTGGCATCTAAAGCTACTTGACACATAAAGAGGACAGTTGGGATTGACCTACTGAGGAGGAAATGGAATGTAAACCAGAGGCAAATCAGAGCTTCAGCTCAACTTGGCAAATAGCCTACTTCTCAAACTACCCATATTGCTTCCCAAGGAGACCTGGAACACTGATGACAGCAGTTAGATTTAGGAATCTCACCAACCTAAGGATGAGTACTCTTAGGCCAGGTCATGAGAATTATATCTTTATGAATCCAAAGGGCAGAGAGTCACTCTACTTTTATAGAAGTAAATGTCAGTTTAATATAAGTACTATCTTTCTAATTAACGAAGCTGTCAAAAAACTGAGTGTGCTGCTCTATGATATGAATTTGTGGTTTCTGGATATGTTAAAAAAAAAAAACTGCATGACCACTGTTACTGAAGGAGTTAGCATGGTTTTCAGATGATCTATGATGGGCCCTTCCATCTCTATAATTCTAGTCACTCCATTCATTCATTCATTCAATCCTCCAACAAAACTTGATTCTCTGATATTGACACAAAATGACCTCCTTTCTGTTTTTATTGTATTATTCATTTGAATTAAATAGATATTGTGAAAATCTGAAAGAATTAAGGAAGTGAAATATAAAGAAGCATTCAATTTCATTTTTCTTTCCTTTTAAAAAAAATATTTTATTTATTTATTCACGGGAGACACATGGAGAGAGACAGAGACACAGGTAGAAGGAGAAGCAGGCTCCTCACAGGGAGCCTGATGTGGGACTCAATCCCAGGACCCCAGGATCACACCCTGAGCTGAAGGCAGACACTCAACTTCTGAGCCACCCAGGTGTCTGTCCCTCAATTTCATTTTTCAATGTACAGAATCTTAGAATAACCAATCTATCATTTAATTGATCTACAAAAAAAAACAATTTTTTACTAATTCTTAGGTTTCATATAGATAATATATTATGCTGATTAGTTTTACAGCATTTATTCATAGTTTTGTCATTCCTTGTTCCTTCGCTTCATACAAGGCCCTTTTCAAATGTCATCATATTGGAAAATCTTTCTTTTGCCTCCCAATGAAAAATGGCATTCTCACTCAATCATTCTCTACTCTAATCCTGCTTTATTTTTATTGACAAAATATATCACCTCATGATACTGTTGTTTATTTCCCGTCTCTATCCACTAGATTGTAAATTCCCTGAGAATAGGGATTCAGACTGTTTTGTTCACTCTTATCTTCCTATTGCTATGATAATATCTGGCACATAGTTGATGCTCAAAAACATATGTTAAATGACTGAGCAAATAAACGGATGAATGAATAAGTGAATGTAACTGCCTGAATTAATAAATTACTTTGCATAACATGAGTGAGTTTTGATTGCAAACAGGCATTATTTTAATATCATAAATAAAGTAGTCAATATAAAATAAAGCTTTTTTTAAGTTTACATTTAAATGTCAATTTACACTGACAGAAGTAAACTGAAAATGACTAAGGGAACAAAAATACATATTTTTACGAGTTTTAAGCCCCACCCATTAGAATTTTCATCTTCTATCATGTCTTAGAAAAATAAATGAGACTAACTTGAAATAAAAAAACATTCAAAAACTGTCTAAATTTCCAGGCGTTCCAGTGAAATTGAAAGTTCCAGCTCAAATCACTAAGGCCCAGATTAAATTTAATGAGAGAGAATTTTGTAAGTAATTTCTACAATGGTTAATTCTCAAAAACATTCCATTTCTCTATATGAATTCATGCTACATGACCACTGCAGAGGATAGAGATGCTGAGGAAAAGACATTGTTCTGATGCATTGCTATGCATTGGGGATTTTGTAATATATGAAATATGTGTGCCCATTGACATTTTTAAATAACTGTGATCTTTATTATATCTTCCTGACTGTTGACCCATCATGTTTTATAGTTCCATCCGAGTATTTAATGTTGAATACTAATTTTCAAAAACAAATACTGTTTTCTATACAGATGACAAAAATTTTTTGCAAGTTATGATCTATCCAGTTATTTATTTTAGGTACTGCACTATGAAAACCACATATGGCGGAGTTTTCTGATTATTGTTTATATCAATTCAACAATGCAGCTTGCTTAGAAAGTAGTAAATATCATTGTGAATATAAAAAATAAATTTGCCTATGGACATCAGCAAACTATGCATACAGAAATGGATTGCAAAACAATTTTAGAAGGGATTTTGTGATTATATGCTTAAAACTAAGTATAAATCAGTAGGTCCCAAAATATTTTATATCATTTTTATTTATTTATTTTTATTTATTTTTTATATCATTTTTAAAGTGGCAATGTAGCTCAACATTTTGTACTACATAAAAATATTTTTGTAATTAAGTTCAAGTTTGAAAAATGATATTTGAAAGTAGAAATAATATTTAGTCGTTCTTGTTTTTATTATGAAAGAAGGGAAGCAAAGTATAGTAGAAATAGTGCTAGATGACAGTTTTGGATTAAAAGAATATTTCAGCCAATATTTATCTGTATGATCCTGAGCCAGTTATTATTAATGGAACTACACCTGGTTGTACCTAGGTCCAAAATATTACATAAATATCAATTTTTAAAATCAGTTGTTGTGCTTAGAAAAATATAATATAGAATTTATGTCCCTGAAGCCTCTAAGTACTATGATGATACCAGAAATTAGAAGAGTCAACTTGACCAAAATAGCAGAAAGTTGAATCAATACACATTTAATGTCAGAATTTCAAGGATCCTGGAGATCATCAAATTTGACCTCTCCATTTTAGACACAAGGAAACTATTCTGAAGAGGTGAAGTGGCAGAAATTCATACAGCAAAGTAGTAAGAAAATACTAATTAATGGATTAAAAACTTACAACACTTCAAGCAACAACTTTCCTAATCCTTTTTTTTTTTAACGGGGGGGGGGACCCCTCCATTCCCTCAACTTTTTCTTCTTCTTCTTTTTTTTTTAACATTTCCATTCTCTTGTTGTTAGATGACTCTCTGTTTCTACGCTTTTACTAAATAAACACACATAGTGATAAATTTAGAAATCTAGAGTATCAAGAAAAAAGTTTTCCATAATATTATCATTCAGAAAGATTTGATCATTTTCTATAAGGGGCCTATTTCATTATGGATAATTAGAACTGTCCTTTATTAGTCATAAAATTGACATTTCAAAATGCAAAAGCAAAAATTGCAAAGGATGTTATCATGGTGAAAATATTCAAGCCTTGCTTCTCTGACTTTGGGAAAACTTCCATCGATACAGTATTGTAAGACTCTTTGGATAAAGACCAAGCATCCTGCCTTTACATTACTGTTCCATTAATTGAAAACTGGCTGGTAGCATTAGTACAGCATTTATTCAGGGGGTTATCCAATTCATATCAGTTGGCTTTCGCAACTAGACATATGGGTAAACTAAAAGCTGTCAATTCACTTTAGTTTCCTTAAAATTGCTGTATAAAATATGCTAGTGTCCATTAACTTAGATAAGGCTGAAGTTGAATATTTGAGGCATCTTATTGCTCACTGAATCAACAAAACTGCTTTACTTTTTTATCTTTTTAAATATTTTTGGGGATTGGGAGAGATCATATTAGGAATAGAGCTGTAATTGATTTAATACCACATAGATACCACCTGTATGGTATTGTTTGAAAGCCCTATCCAAATCAGAGTAAACTCCTATATCAAATGCAAATATGAACATATCTAAATATTAATAAAGATCTATTTCTTCCATAAATAACAATAGATAGGAAATGAGCAATCGGATAGGGCTGTGTGCATCCAGATAAGCTCTTCATTAAAATCAAGTTTACCAATGGTAGTGTTGTCAGTTAAGATACCATGACACATACACAATGAAATCATATATAATTTAAACTGTCCTCACTTTACAAAATAGACAATTGAACAACTGTAATTGATTCATGTATTGCAATTTTCATTCCATTAGTTAGAATATATAACCAAAATTGGGGTTGTCAATCAGAAAAGTGAAGGCATGTTTTGTATTTCATGATATTAATTGGAGGAGGAAAAATCATTCTTTGTATTTAAATGTAACAGGGTTATACACATTTTAGGTAATACAATAGTGAATATTCAAGTTCCCTCTAGTCATATAATTAGTTTCAGCACCTTGATAAATATATGAAAATAGGTTAATATGAGGCCCTGTGAAATAATTAGACTGGTTTTCATTTCATTTGAACTAACTTTATTGATTGTATTGCCTTTCAACACTATCATTTTTTTGTTTTTGTTTTGTTTTGACTCCTGTATTTACTTTTGTATTTTGGAGGACTCTGTTTTTATTCAGAGTCTATAAACCTGAATTACTAATCTAAGAAGGTCATATCGTATCTCTGGGTATCAATGGACTGATATATTTTAATAATGAAATCAGGAACAAAACACACTTAGATGTAAATATTCATGTTATTGAATTCAAATATAGGAGTCTTCCATATTAATCTTCTCCAAAGAATACTCTTTTCTGGGTATTTTTTTTAAAGACTCTATTCATTTATTCATGAGCGACACAGAAGAGAAAGAGAGAGAGAAAGGCAGAGACACAGGCAGAGGGAGAAGCAGGCTCCATGTAGGGAGCCTGATGTGGGAACGTGGGACTCTATTCCGGGACTCCAGGATCGCACACTGGGCTGCAGGCGGCGCTAAACTGCTGCACCACGGGGGCTGCCTTTTTCTGGGTATTTTTAATTCTTGAACTCGTTTATGACATTTTATATATTTTCTGTGGATTTATTTCAGATCTCTAATAGTCAGCTTTGAGCATCATTTCATATATACCCTAAGTATACCAGGTGATAAATAACATATTTATATTTCAAATATCAACTAGCATAGGTCCAGGTAGTTTCAAAGGAGCAAAAAATAAGCACATTTAAAAAAGATTTTATTTATATATTCATGAGGGACAGAGAGAGAGAGAGAGAGAGGCAGAGACACAGGCAGAGGGAGAAGTAGGCAAGGAGCCCAATGTGGGACTTGATCCCAGGACTCCAGTATCACACCCTGGGCTGAAGGCAGGTGCTAAACCACTGAGTTACCCAGGGATCCCAATAAGCACAATGTTAAGGGAGGTATCAAGCCCAACTGATTATATAATGAGTCTTGATTATTATAAAATACATCTCATTTCCTAGCCTTCATGATATATTTGTTTTCTCCTTGTTATTCTTTTTACTAAAATAAAAACATTGTGGAAATTTTCAAATTATTATGCATGAATATGAGAGGTATACTTGACTTAATATAGGCCCATTCCTTATTAGCTGAACCATATGTAATTGCTCAAATTTGGCCATTTTTTGACCCACAAAAATGGTAACGTTACACAGTTCAACCAATTATATCATAGAACAAGATACATGGAAACAAGGTGGATGGGGCATGTAATACTTGAAGAACACATAGATTGAGAGCCCTGTATGTAAATTTAAGTTCCAGATTTAACATATATGTGTTCTGTGCACTAACTCCCTTAGCTTTAGAATCCTCAACAAAAAAAAATGGGAAGATTCATTCTATGCATGGTTCTTCACAATAAAGCATGATAAAAAATTCAAAGCTTTGTGAACCTAATGACTTCAATCATACGTGTCAATCATTTTGTGGACAGACACAAGATTTTAACGTACCTGACAGTCTCTCATTTCACTCCATATTAGTAGTAACTGCAGTCCTTCCTCATGTAGCTGTGGTTACTTTTGGTCCCAGGGAATCTTAGAGATGAAGAGATCACTGTTTTTTAGAATTAAAGAAGGACGAGAAACTATTTTTATTTTGCCTAACGCACACAACAGAAGACATAGTAGAAATGTGGTATGCAAACTCACCTCAGCATAATAAAATTTACTAAGACTTCCTCAGCTACATAATCTCCTATACCCTTCCCAATCTCTTGACCTGTCTAGTTACAACTCAAGCCACTAGTCAAGAAAGCCAAAGGGCAATTTTCCTGTATCTCTCTTCCCTAGCTTTGTCTCTGTGTAGATCTTATTTCTTCCAGCCAACCAAACATCCGTTTACTTGTTTTCAGTTTACCCATTTGTTCTATTCATTCCTAAAATGTTTGTTGAATTCACAGAATATGGCATGAAATCTGCTGAATACTGGGAATGAGAGATAATAAGCCAACTGCTGTGGGACTGAGGGATGGCCCCTCTGCAGGCACCAAGTCTTAAGGGAGTATTAAGATACCTTTTGTGAGAAGAACTACCATGTGCAGGAGGCTGCCTTGAATATGATTTATGACAAAATAGGTCGCTATGTCATGGGGAAAAAAAACTTACTAGAAAAAACTATGTCATTATTTGTATAGCCACAGACCTATCAAAAAATGATTGTGGGGTGATTAGCAGATTAAAAAACCATATATGTCTTTGATGTTCTCTGTAATCTAAGAATCTTGATTCTATATCATTTTAGACTTAAGTTAGGAAAATATGCATAGCATTTGAGAAAATAGGAGTGAATATTTTGGGGCACAGTGTAGACCAGTGGTTTGCAAACTTTATTATGTAAAGAAAAGCCTTGAGGTATCATTTGCGCGGGGGAGGGTGGCACAAGTTGGGTAAGGGACAAGAGTGAATGAACAGAGCAGCCCACAGACTCTATCTCTTCCTGCTTTATTCACAGCACTTCTATGATTTTCTATTTTACATATATTGGCTTCTGTCTTATATTTCTTTTGTGCCATAGGACTCCATCTCTATACTATATCTGAAAAAAATAGATATATTTACTTGGCTCTAAGTGTTCATCTGCTAAAGCAAAAACTGAATGGTGTGGAGCTGAGCCATCTTTCCAATTCTGAGTTTTAAATCATTGTGAAATGAGTAGAGTTCAAACCATATGTTTTCTTTTATGAAATAAGTAGTAGAGGGAAACATTTTTTTTCCCCCACTCAGTAAGTTTGTTTCTCTGGCTCCTGTCAAAATTGAGGAGAAAGATTGGTAGATACAGACACTATAATTTCTGGTTAAAAATGTTCTTGACTGTGGAGGAAAGTTGTTTAACTTTCTTGCATCTTACAGAAGCTTTCCGTCAAATTTTGAAATCAGGGTAGTATTAACTTTTGACCACAAAAATGGAGGTTAGCCCTAGCAGAAACAAAGGCTTATTTTGCTTACTATCATTGGTATGTCAATGTGGACATCTTGATAACTCTCTTTTCCCTCAAATGAAAGTTCCATTCTTCTTCTTCTAGTCAAATTCTCCCTCTTCCAGCATTTCAGGATAATCAGAGAGCCAAAATTAGATTCCCAAAGTGGACATTTAGTTTTTAACATCCTAATTTTTGGAAGACACATCAGACAATGACCTAATATTATGTGAGCCTGAAGACATTTCCTGCCCAGGCCACGCCTTATGAAATTTCCTACAGATGGCTGTATTTCTTGATCAAATAAAATTTTTTTTAGCTATATCATTGCTTTTGTTGCATTTTAAGTAAAGCATTCTAGTTCAAGAGAAATATCCCCTCCACCTTCATCGCTTTCACAATACTATGGGTCCAGATTAAAAAAAAAAATCTACCTGGGTTTTTCTACATAATGCTATTTCAGTATTTCAATTGATAGTGCAATCAATACATCAGACTATGTGGCAGTTTCTGATGGAGACTATATCATTGTATTAATCAATCAACTTGTAGAGACATTCAAAGTAAATCCCCCTTGGCAGTCACAAAGTTAAGAGAGAAGGCCAGAGAAAGGAAGCAACACATCAAATAACACAAATCAAATGGGTTTAGAAGAAAAACAACAACAACAACAACTTTTAGAGGTCACTAGGAAAGGAATGTTACATGATAGTTCTCTGATTTGGTCAGTATTTTGAAAAACTACATTTCTTCTTGTGCCAAGTTTAACATATGTGCTTAAGCTATTGTACACTGGAAATATAATAGTAAGTTAGAAAAGGAACCTCCATTACCGCTATTTTTTATGAGATTGCAGCTCCATAGTGCTGCTTATTCACTTATTAATGTCGTGTAATACCTGAAATCATAAATTATTTAGTAAGAAAACAGATGCATAAACTCATCTTTTGAAGCTTTGAAGTTGTGAACAATAGTAGCTTAAAAAGAAAAATATAAAGACTTATTTGCTTATCCCTACTTCATCAGGTTAAAGGAACTTAAGTTGACCTACTCTAATGCAACTCCATTAGGGAAAACTTTAATTAGAAAGAGTAAGACACCGTTTAACAATCAGAGAGTAAACACAGATCAGCATGGAGGTTCTGAGAAGTCTGTTTTTCTTACTTAGCTGAACAGAGAAATGTTTTACTAACATGGATGAAGAAATGAAAGTTCATTTTGCTTCCAATTTTCAACAAAGGAACACTGAGTAATCAAAGAAATAATGCTGACTGAAGCTTTGGAATGGTGATTATGGGGGTATGCTCTTTAAGCTTTTTTTAAACTGTTTTTTTTAACTTCAAATACTCTCAAAATTAAAAAGATGGGAAACCATAACCATCATCCTATTATGGTATAAAATTATTGTCTCTTTACCCATCTTCCTTATCCACATACAAGTAGGCACTATAAAGCGCTTAATACATGGCCTGAGACCTATATGTTTCCTTAAAATAACATAGTATAGTTTAATATAGTTCTTCTTATGCAGATTTAATTTACACTGAGAACATTGACCTAGCATTTTTAATTTCTTCTCCATTACTTTTCTTTTTTATTTATTAATTTAGCTGTGTATAACTCTCATTCACTATTTCTATTGCATTATATTCCACCGAAAGAACCCACTGTATTTATTTTATTTATCACCTTTGTGGGACATTTGGCTGCTTTCAATTCTCTGTTTGTGTAAAACAATGCTAAAAAGAGCTTCCTGTATTTGCCACCATATGGTTCTATGCATGAGTTTTCCTTCGGGCTGTCAGGTTGTGGGATGGGGAGTAAAACCAGCAGTGATATTAGATTAATGCACACTTAATTTCATTAAATCTGATGGATTGCTCTCCAGAAAGTCTGTGCCAGTTTACATCTCACCAGCAGAGCCCCAAATGGTTCCATTTTTCACCCATCACCAGCAGCTAAAATTCTCTCACTTTCTAATTTTTGTCAATGTGATGGTATAAAATTATATCACACAATTATTTTAATAACCATTTTTTCTAATTACTAAAAACATGGACTTTCTCTTCATATGCACTTTCCTTTTTATTAAATTACATTTTTATTCCTTTTATCAAGTTTAATGTCTTTTGCTGTTATTGTTGGTGATTTGAAGGCAAGGTTTATGTATTCCACATAGTAATATCTTATTTAAATTTAGATACTGAAAATATATCCTTCCAGACTGCTAATTTTGTCCATGATGTCCTATGTAAGAAATAAATCCATAATTTTGATCTGATTTAATCCATAAATATTTCACTTATTATTTATTACTTATTATTTTCTTCTTTCTTCAGGTTATCAGTCTTATGTATGTATGTATTTATATATTTATTTTTATGTGAGCAATCATTTGATTTATAAAAAGGTACAACAAAATTTAAAATGACACAAAATACAAATATCAAAATAATATCAAAAGGTGAGTGTATTTAACCATACTCAGCTCATAACAAAGCAAATGGGGAAGGGGAATAATTCATGCTATATAGTGTATTGCTAAATGAACTCACAGCAGAACAAGTTGATAAAGGCAGAGGAACTGGATCTTTAAAGAATTAGAACTGTGGGGCTCCAGAATCATCTGGCATTTGCTCAATGTTGTACCTATGGTTAGAAACATACATGATGAGAACTCCAGGGATCTTTCAGATCCTTCCTTTAAGGTATCGGTGGCTACAGGATAACATTTGTACTGAATTATTCTCTGTACTAAGTAGTCATCTGCATATGTTCCTTTGTATGTCCGTGGTAATTGTTCCAATCTTGGATACTTGGCAATCCTTAGAGCCACTTGATAACTTCTGTTCCAATCTCTCAGTTTCAGCCATTACACAGTCAGTTATACAAGGGAAACACTTAGCATACGGATGGCTTATCACTGACTACTAAGTCATGTTTGTGTTTAATGGAAAAGTTGCTATCAACCAGGATGTGGTAAGGTGGGTCAGCTGTGTATTGTGTTGGGAGAATAAGCAGGAAGGATGTTGGGGGGACTTCTTTTTCCTTGGGTGCACTGAGATCTTTCTTTTCTTTCTTTTTAGGTTTTAATCTATCCTTCTCTTAAAGCCTCTGATCTCAGAGACTAAGTGTTCAGTTCATGGTTTCATACTTTCTTTTGCTTCCTTCTGTTCATGCCACACTCTTCTTGGTCCTTCTTCCTTCTCCTTCTCCTTCTCTTCTCCTTCTCCTTCTCCTTCTCCTTCTCCTTCTCCTTCTCCTTCTCCTTCTCCTTCTCCTTCTCCTTCTCCTTCTCCTCCTCCTCCTCCTCCTTCTTCTTCTTAGTCTTCTTTTAAGATTTTATTTATTTATTCATGAGAGACCAGAGAGGCAGAGACATAGGCAGAGAGAGAGAGGCAGGCTCCCTCTGGGAAGCCTGATAAGGGACTCCACCCTAGGACCCCCGGAGATCACGACCTGAGCCAAAGGCAGATGCTCAACCACTGAGCCACTCAGATGCCCCAGTCCTTCCTCTTTAAAACAAGTTTTTCATTTGGCTTCCAGGACTTGACTTCCTTTAGACTCATTTTAACCATGTCTCTGGTTAATCTTCAGACTCCTTCCTTTATTCTTTTTTTTTTTTTTCAATTCTACCTTTCAGCATCCCCACAGCTCCATCCTCAGTTCTTTTATTTTTTTCCTATCTCTACTCATTGCACAGTAAATTGCATCCATTCTCAAGGTTATGATTAACATTACATGCTCATGAGTCTCAAATTCTGTCTCTAACCAAACCCTTCCTCTAATTCCAGGCTGGCACATCCTCAGTGAATCACAAATCAGACAGAGGTTCTATTGGAGAAGCAGAGCCAGGAGGAGATACATTGCTGCAGTCAACTGGCTTGTAGGATGCTGGACCCTGACCAAGTAAGAAATCTGTAAGGCAGGCTGTCAGAAATGGCAAGCTAGAACTCTCAGCCAAGGGCTCAAATTTTTAACCATAGGAGCAATTTCTTTTTTATGGAAGCCTCAGCTTCACCTTTCAACTGACTAAATGAGGCCTACTCAGACTAGGTAAGATAATCTCTGTTACTTGAATTCAACTGATTATGGATTCTAATTGCATTTACAAAATAGCTTCCACAGCAATACGTAGGTTTTGTGTTTGATTGATTAACCAGTGACTCTAGCCTAGTCAAATTGATACATATAACCACCATAGTCACAAAGCATTTCTCAAAGCAAACTCTTAATTCCTTTGTCCTCCTCACCCTAAGCCTTCTCCTCACAGAGTTTACCCCATCCCAGTTTATGTCAAGAAGCATATTCTTTCCATCAGAAACAGTAGAGTGCCTGTCAGTCATTTTGATTTCTTATACTTTGCATCCAGTACACTGGCAAAACTTGTTAGTTCTATCTTCTTTTTTTTTTCTTTTAAAGATTTTATTCATTTATTCATGAGAGACACAAGGAGAGAGAGAGGCAGAGACACAGGCAGAGGGAGAAGCAGTCTCCATGCAGGGAGCTGGATGTGGGACTTGATCCTGGGACTCCAAGATCACACCCTGGGCTGAAGGCGGTGCTAACCACTGAGCCACCCGGGCTGCCCAGTTCTGTCTTCTATATCCATAATATGACCAATTCCTACCAGCACTAGGAAATATGGTTCAAGCTAAGATCAACCTATTTCCAGATTTATGGTAATAGCCTCCCAACAGATCTCTGCACCTTTAGGCTTGCTGAGCTTTGGTGTTTTGTCCATAAAGCAGGCCATATCCAGATCCTGCCAAGGGAAATCATGTCACTGTTCTCTTCAAAATGCCTAATGACTTCCTATCATAGGAAAAAAGTGAAAGGGAGAAAATAAAGGTTTGTTCCATGGATTGATGTCTTTTACTTCCTTTCCTATAAGAATTTTTTAACTAGAGAAAGAAACTAACATATGTGCAATATTTGTTGTACCCTATACAAACTAAATGTTTTAATTAATAAGAGTAATATCTAATATTTATCAAGCACTTACTATGTGCCCTGGTACTGCTCCAAGAACTTTAGGTATTATCACAGTTAAGTCTGTGACAACACTGTGAAGCATTATCATGATTACCAGTTTTCATTCAAGAAAAGTGAGGTATAGAGAGATAAACATTTCACCTAAATTCACAGACATAATTAAGCAAATTTTTGTGGAAATAATTGGTATCAAAAATGACCAAATAAACACTGATGGGCTGTATAAATTACTTGAAACATCTTAGAAAGAACACTTTAAAGTGCTTGAATGTCTTCAGTATTGAAAACTAGGGAAACATGGGTCATACCTAGCCTGTTACCTGTTTTTTATAATATTTTTTATTGGAACATAGCTACAATTATTTGTTTACATATTGTCTATGGCTGCTTTCATGGTAGGAGGCAAAGTTGAGGAGTTATGGTAAAGACCATATATGACCTGAAAAACTGACAATATTTTTTATTTAGCCCTTTATAGAAAAAAGTTTGCTGACCAATGCTTAGAAGAAAGTCAATGAAAATTATTATTGTAAAAAAGTGTTCTGCTTTCTTTCTATAGTTGTCCCAGTGTCCAGTTACCTTTGAGATGAAGACAAAATTTGGTCATGGAGTCATGAAAGCAAAATATTCCACCCGAAATACAAGTAGTCATGCCTTCTTACCAGGTGCTTACATTTAGGTAACAAATCTACTTAAAATCATTTAACAGAAATTGCAAGGCAAACTTTGAGTTTTCAGAGCCCTCTGGGAATCATTTGTTTGATTCATTGGCTGTTAAACAGATGTCCTCACATTAGAATTTCAGGGTCCATAAAATGTGATAAGAACTGGGAATGCATCTAAAACAGAGACCATTAAAGACCAGCTCTCTTCTTGTGAGTTTCTGTTGGCTCTTCTCTCCCCACTCCCCCCACCCCCACCCCAGCCCTTTGTCTCTTTCTTTGCTCGTTTTTGCTGCCCAGGTACTCAGTGGAAAAGCTCTTGTCAATTTTCTTATCATTAATTAACTATTAACAATACAAGATTCATGTATTTTATGGTTCAGAAACATTAAAAAAATATATATATCTTTAGATTTATTATTAAAAGTAGAATTTCTTGTAAGGTAAAATAGGTATTTAGAGGAAGTTTCTACTTAGGTGCTAGTTTCAATATAAGCTATTATAAAAATAAATGAGTTCCTGTTGATTTATATTCTTGTTATATGGTAAATACTTTATTAAAACCTATTGCATAGGGACGCCCACGTGGCTCAGTGGTTGAGCTTCTGCCTTCTACTCAGGTCGTGATCCCGGTGTCTTAAGATCAAGTCCCACATCAGGCTCCCTGCATGGATCCTGCTTCTTCTCTCTCTGCTTATGTCTCTGTCTCTCTCTGTGTCTCTCATGAATACATAAATAAAATATTTTTTAAAAACCCTATTGCATAGTATATTATTTAATAAATATGGGGAATTAATGGATACTAAATGAGCTGTTTTAAAATATTTTTGTAGTTTAAAAGAGAAAAAAATCCTCTTCCCCACTGGCATCACACTTAATCATGTATTTATTTTTATTTGAAACATCTATGTCTGAGAAGTCTATATATGAACTTACACAATAACTAAACTAGAAATTTTTTCATTTATCAAACATTTACTCAAAAGTTACAAAGTTACTTTCTGCAAGTGACTGAGGATACAAAAATGGTTCAAAATTTAAATAATATAATCACTAAAAATAGTAATATTGACAGCAATAATTATCAAAATATAGGGGCAGCAGGCAAAATTATATTCAGAGAACTACTTCTGGATTTAAATTTTGTCATTCTTGGGAAGCCTGGGTGGCTCAGTGGTTGAGCATCTGCCTTTGGCTCAGGTCATGATCCTGGAGTCTTGGGATTGAATCCTGCATCAGAGTCTGCAGGCAGCTTGCCTATGTCTCTGCCTCTCTCTCTGTGTCACTCATAAATAAATAAAATCTTTAAAAAAATAAATTTTGTCATTCTTACCGGAATGAAACATAAAGAATTCAGCTCAAGAAGAAAAACAATAAGAAAACAAAATTAAAATAAGGAAGAAAACAGGGGTGCTTGCATGGCTCCACTAGGTTGGTCATCTGGCTCTTGGTTTAGGCTCAGGTCATGATCTCATGGGTCCTGAAATCTAGCCCTCGGTGGGCTCTGCTCTCAGCAGGGAGTCTGCTTGAAATTCTGTTCCTCTCCCCCTCCTGCTACTCACGTGCACACAAGTGCACACACTCCTTCTCAAATAAATATTTAAAAAAAAGAAAAAAAGGAAATTAAAAAAAAAAAACAAAGAAAAAGCTAAAAACTACTGTTTTTTTTTTTAAGTGAAAAATAGTATTCTTAAATCTAAGTGTTGGATTTTGAGGGATGAAGGGACTCAACACAACATGAATATAAACAGTTTAAACAGTAGAAGATGATCTCCAGACCAAATGAATCAATTAAAAAGAGAAAAATAAACAAAAGATGGTAAAGAGGATCAAAGAATACATAGAAAGCAGTTAAAAATAAATATTAAGTGAGACTATGCAAATACATGTTGCTCTATGGTAACTTCATTTCAAAAGGCTATATTACTATAGTTTTCAAAGCCACTCAGTTAAACCCCGAACTGGTAACTTTACCTACAAATTGTCTTTAAAATTCTTTAAAATATTTTTTAAATAATTTTACACATATTAGCAGGAAGAGAAAGATTCTTCTATCCTGAGATAAAGTAGAAAGCAATCTTCATTTAGATTTTAACTAGCAGTTGAAAGCCAGAGAGCTTGTAGAATCTCTTTGGTGGCTAGTGTTTTTCTATTTTTTTTTGTTTGTTTCTCTCTTTTTAACTCTTAAATAGACTTTACGTTTTAATGGATTTTTAGGTCCACAGAGACAGAGATCAGAAATTAGAGGGAGTTCTCATATACCCCCCTCCCCACATGCATAGCTTCCCCCACCCTCAATATCTTTGACCAGAGTGAAACATTTTTTTTTTTTCCAAATTACGAAGCTACACTGACAGATCAGAATCATCCAAAGCCTATAGTTTACTTTAGGTTTAACTCTATGGGTTTTAACAATAGTATCATACAAAATAGTTTCCCTACCCTAAAAATCTTTTGTGCTCTCCCTATTCTTCCTTATTTCTCCCCTAATCCATGACAATTACTGACTTTTTCTGTCTACATAGCTTTACCTTATTTAGAATGTCATATAATTAGAAATATAGTTTCTGGCCTTTTCAGATTGGCTTCTTTCACTCACAAATATGCATTTAGGATCCCTTAATGTCTTTGCATAATATTCCATTGTCTAGGTGTACATTTTATTTATCAATTCATATACCTATGAATTGGACATCTTGGTTCCTTCTAAATTCTAACAATTACTAATAAAGCTGTTATAAATATCAGAGGGCAGGTTTATTTAGACACAAATTTTCAACTTCTTTGGAAAAATAAAAAAGAGTACTATTGTGCAGTATTTTTTAAAGAAATTTAATGGTAACAGGGTAATGGGTATTAAGGAGGGCATATGATGTAATGAGTATTGGGTGTTATATACAAATGATAAGTCACTGAACTCTGCCTTGAGATTAATAATACATGATATGTTAATGAATTGAATTAAAAAAAAATAAATAAAATGAATGTTTTTTTTTTAAAGAATTTAACTGTGAAAAATTTTTGATAAGACTTGATTTCTCTAGTTTACTATAAATACCAGAGCTCTCAATTATATTATACCCAACCATCTTACATTTATGTTGCTTACTTTGGGCATTTGAAATTTAACTACAGTAGCCTAATGGAATTTCATATATCTTAGGCAAGAGAGAGGCATTTTTCATCTAAGAAAGAAAAATATATAAAATATACTTATTTTAATTCACTTCTGATTTTGGGAAACTAGTCTGAGGATCCCTGGAAAAGAAACCTCTGACATTCATTAGGAGTCTTCAGGAGACTGCAGAATATTTTTCTTTAGGGCTCTTTAATGGTGAAATTGATTCATTTTCTGGTCATATTTTCATAAGAGTGAGACAGTGGCTTTAGACCTGGTTTTGGCCTGAGTGTTGCAGAAAACAGAAATTTCCTGTCTATTTCATGATTTTGTGAGGAATATATAAACTAAAAGAATATAAAGTATAAGGAATATATAAACTAAATAAAACCTTCACCTGCTACAGATATTAAAGGAAGTTCTGAGTTTTTTCATTCTATACTATACTAATATAACTCTGAAAAATAGTCCTAACTTCTAAAATAGTCTAGGTCCAGTTTATCAAAGGGCATTCCTTTAGATGATAGGATGGACTAGACCAATAAATTATGAGGATTTTATTGGAGATATTGCTTTGGAGTCACTCTGTACCTGGAGATGCCATGCCACTTTGAAAGAATACTTATTTATTGCTACGAACTTGTTGTGGTGGTAGTCTATTTTATACTGGCAGAATCTGTTGACTGAGAGTGTAAGATGTTAAAAAACCAATAATAGAGCTTGTTTAGATAGCACCAAGAGGATGACACGAGGAAAGAGATATGGTAAAAATTTGGCTTTGCCTCTAGGTAGAAATGCAGCTCCTTGTTGAAAAAAGAGTGACATTTTCTAAGTAACAATTATCTGCACAGATATGTGTCTTAATGACTAAATTGCATGTGAAAATGGCATACAGATCTATCAGGGAGTATATGCATAGTTAATTATGTCTGAAATAATAAATGTATGATTTTTCATAGGATAAGGTAAACAGCCAATTAAAATAAGATATGATATACACTTTCTCTACTCATTAGTCAAAGCATAAAACATTTTAACATTGCCTCAATAATTTACTTGTGTTAGAATAAAGGGAAATGCTTAAAACATTAATAGGGTACTTTACAATCTTGAAGTCAATAAGTTGTTATATGATAGTTATGTAAATAATTCACAACTCCATTCAGCAGAAGAGGACAAAGACTTTTCTGCACAGTGCAAATACTTAAATATGCTATAGCTTTCTCCACTGGGTCAAGCTATCTTCAATGGCTTCTCACAGATGAAGCCTGGAGACATTTTTATGCTAATATTCTACTTACATTTCTCTCCATGGATATATTACTATTATTATAAATACTATTAGCTGAACTTTTACTTACTGCTACTATGATCTGAGCTCTACTCAGGTGCTATGCAAAGGGACAAGTAAATGCTCCGTGATCACACTTAGTCTCGAGCAAAAATAAAATAGAGATTAGCAAAAATAAAATAGGGCTTATATAAAATAGAGTTTAGCAAAAACAAAAAAAAAATAACAAATAACTTATATGTATATCAGATAAAATTCACTTTCAATATTAAAATTTCAGTAGACTTCATGATTTAGTATGCAAGAGAAATCTTAGTTTTCTAGAATAATTTGACCCAATATAATTCACATAATAGATTATGTGCCTCAAATGTGTGATACAAGTAAGAGATCAAGAAGGTAAAGGACAGCTATAAATTTTGGGGCTGAGGCAAGATGGCAGAAGAGTTGTGACCTAGTTTCATCTAGTCCCCTGAATTTAGCTAGATAACTATCAAATCATCCTGAACAACTATGAATTCAACCTGAAATGTTAAGAAAAGAATGGCTTGAATTCTACAAATGGAAAAGTGACAACTTTTTGTAAGATAGGAGTGTGGAAAAGCCAAAACTAAGGGGATATATCAGAAAATAAATGGTAGCAGGAGGGAACCTGCATAAGCCAGCTAAGGGAAAGTAATACAACTCTGGAGTGCAAAATTGGAACCTTTAGAAATCTACTCCAATGAGAGACTTCCCTGCCTGAAAGGTGCTCAGTGGTAAAGTGGGGCAGATGGGAAAGTAGGGTCTCAAGATTCCTGGAATCACAGAAAGCAGAAGCGCCTGAGCCAGCAGAGTTCCCAAGCATTGGAATAGGACAACTGGTTTAGGTCAGTAAGTCCGGAAGAGGTTTCTCAGCTCAGTTGGCCATAAAACTCAGACCATGGCCCCATTGGGTGACCACTGTCCTTGTTGGGGCCCTGCAAAGAACTGGAACACGGCAACCCTCTGCCTTTCCCTGGGGAAGGTTGGAGCAGGTGTGCACAAGACTGAGCAAACACTCTCTGTGCAGTGGTCTGTAAAGGACAGAAATGAGGGGACCCTCTTCCTTCTTCTGGGAGGATCGTTGTGGGCACACACCGTAGGAGTCTTCAGAGTTTCACAGATACAGTGATCCTTCAATTCTGATGCTGGAGGTCCTGAGTGGCCATTTTTATTCTCACCCTCTAAAGAGGCATGAGAAGCCTTCAGGGACAAAAGCCAGAGAACAACCAGCTTACACCGAGTCCAGCCCCCTGGCAAGGAGCAGTGCAACTCTGCCCAAGCAAAGACATCTGAGAATCAGCACAGAAGACCCCTTCCCCTGGAAGACCTGAAAAAAGAGGTGAACACCAAGTTTACAAACCAAACAAGACTGTAAAACTAAATAGTATTTAGTATTTAGAACTCCAGGTTTTCTCTTAGGATTCATATATCTTTCAGTTTAAATTTTTCAGTTCCTTTTTTTTCTTTTTTTCCTTTTTGACTAGTTTCTTATTTTTTTTAAAGATTTTATTTATTTATTCATAGACACAGAGAGAGAGAGAGAGAGGCAGAGACACAGACAGAGGGAGAAGCAGGCTCCATGCAGGGAGCCCAATGTGGGACTCGATCCTGGGTCTCCAGGATCACACCCCAGGCTGCAGGCAGTGCCAAACCACTGCGCCACCAGGGCTGCCCACTAGTTTCTTATTTTATCAACTCTTTGTTTTTAAGTCTTTTCTTAGCTTTCATTTTTTGGATTTACATTTTATAAATATATTCTTCATTTTTGTCTTCATTTCACTGTATTCAATTTTATTTTTGTATATATATTTATGTATATAAGTTTTGCCTTCTTTACATTTTTGGGACATAGTGTCTTCTAACACAGACCAAAAGACACTCAGGGCCAAGTGAATCACCCTGTTTTGTCTGTCCTGTGAGATTATATTCTCTCTTTCCCTCATCCATTTCTTTCTGGGCAAAATGACTAAAAGGAGGAATTCACAACAAAAAAAGAAATAAAGGTAATACTCTCTGCCACAGATTTAATTTATATGGATATAAGTAAGATGTCAGAGTTGGAATTCAGGATAACAATTATAAGATTACTAGTTGGGCTTGAGAAAAGCATAAAAAACACTAGAGAACCTCTTAATGCAGAAATGAAATCTAATCAGGCCAAAATTAAAAATACTCTGAGTGCAATCTAAATTGGATGTTCTAATAGCTAGGATAAATGAGGCAGAAGAGAGAGTCAGTGACATAGAAGACAAGTTAATGGAAAGGAAGAAAGCTAGAGAAAGAGAGAAAAACAACTAATGGAACATGAGGGAGTCTGTGAGAAATCAGCAATGCCATAAAGTGAAACAATATTAGAATGATTGGGGCCCCTAAAAGAGAAGAAAGAGAGGGAAAGAGGTATACTTGAATGAATCATAGCTGAGAACTTCCCTAATCTGGGGAAGGCAACAGGCATTCAAATCCAAGAGGTAGATCTGACTCCTCTCAAGATCAATAAAAATAGATCAACATCCCGACATATAACAATGAAGCTTACAAATTTCAGAGATAAAGATAAAATCCTGAAAGCATCTTGAGACAAGAGGCTCTTAACCTACAGGGGTAAGAACATTAGACTGGCAACAGACCTGTCCACAGAGACCTGGCAAGCCAGGGTACTAAATGAGAAAAACCTTTAGCCAAGAATATTTTATCCAGCAACACGGTCATTTGGAATGGAAGAAGACATAAAGATCTTCTAGAACAGACAGAAACTGAAAGAATATGTGACCACCAGACCATCCCTGCAAGAAATATTAAGGAGGATCCTGTAAGTAAATAGAGAGCCCAAAAGTAATATAGACCAAAAGAAACAGAGACAATCTATAGAAACAGGGCTTTAAAGGTAATACAGTGGGACTAAACTCATACCTTCAATCTTTACTCCGAATGTAAATGGGCTAAATGCTCCAGTCAAAAGACATAGAGTATCAGACTGGATAAAAAAGCAATATCCATCCATATGCTTCTATTAGAGACTCATTTTAGATCTAAAGACACATTCATATTGAAAGAGAGGGGATGGACAACCATTTATCATGGTAATGGACCTCAAAAGAAAGTTGGGGTACAAACCTCATACCAGACAAATTATATTTTAAGCTAAAGACTATAGTAAGGGATGAAGAGGGACACTATATTATACTTAAAGGGTCCTTTAAACAAGAAGATCTAGCAATTATAAATATTTATGCTCCTAACTTGGGAGCAGCCAATTATATGAACCAATTAGTAACTAAATTAAAGAAACGTACAGATAATCTCCAGAAGAGATTATATATTGGGTCAAAAATCAAATCTCAACTCATACCAAAAGACTGGGATTATTCCCTGCATATTTTCAGGCCACAGTGCTCTGAAACTTGAACTCAATCACAAGAGGAAAGTTCGAAGGAACGAAAACTCTTGGAGGCTAAAAAGCATCTTACTAAACAGTGAATGGGTCAGTCAAGAAATTGAAGAAGAATTTAAGTAATGACTGGGTGGCTCAGCAGTTGAGCATCTGCCTTGCACTCAGGGTGTGATTCAGGGTTCTGCAGGGAGCCTGCTTCTCCCTCTACCTATGTCTCTGCCTTTGTCTCTGTGTCTCTCATGAATAAATAAATAAAATCTTTAAAGAACGGAATAGAGAATCCAGAAGTGGACCTAATTCTAAGCACAACATCTCCAAAGAAACAAGAGCTTTAAATAATACACTGGACCAGATGATTTCACAGATATCTATCTAAGATATCTATCTAAGATATCTAAGATATCTAAGATATCTATCTAAGATATCACAGATATCTATCTAAGTGGACCTATTCTAAGCACAACATCTCCAAAGAAACAAGAGCTTTAAATAATACACTGGACCAGATGATTTCACAGATATCTACAGAACTTTACATCCAAATTCAACTGAATACACATTCTTCTCAAGTGCACATGGAACTTTCTCCAGATTAGACCACATACTGGGTCACAAATCAGGTCTTAACTGATACCAAAAGATTGGGATCATCCCCTGCGTGTTCTCAGACCATAATGCCTTGAAATTAGAACTAAATCACAAGAAGAAGTTTGGAAGGATTTCAAACATGTGGAGGTTAAGGACCATCCTGCTAAAAGATGAAAGGGTCAACCAGGAAATTAAGGAAGAATTAAAAAGATTCATGGAAACTAATGAGAATGAAGATACAACCATTCAAAATCTTTGGGATACAGCAAAAGCAGTCCTGAGGGGGAAATACATCGCAATACGAGCAGCCATCCAAAAACTGGAAAGAACTCAAATACAAAAGCCAACCTTACACCTAAAGGAGCGAGAGGAAAAACAGCAAACAGATCCTACACCCAGCAGAAGAAGAGAGTTAATAAAGATTTGAGCAGAACTCAACGAAATCGAGACCAGAAGAACTGTGGAACAGATCAACAAAACCAGGACTTAGTTCTTTGAAAGAATTAATAAGATAGATAAACCATTAGCCAGCCTTATTAAAAAGAAGAGAGAGAAGACTCAAATTAATAAAATCATGAATGAGAAAGGAGAGATCACCACCAATACCAAGGAAATACAAACGATTTTAAAAACATATTATGAACAGCTATACGCTAATAAATTAGGCAATCTAGAAGAAACGGATGCATTTCTGGAAAACCACAAACTACTAAAACTGGAACTGGAAGAAATAGAAAACCTGAACAGGCCAATAACCAGGGAGGAAATTGAAGCAGTCATCGAAAACCTCCTAAGACACAAAAGTCCAGGGGAATTCTATCAAACGTTTAAAGAAGAAACCATACCTATTCTACTAAAGCTGTTTGTAAAGATAGAAAGAGATGGAGTACTTCCAAACTCATTCTATGAGGCCAGCATCACCTTAATTCCAAAGCCAGACAAAGACCCCACCAAAAAGGAGAAATATAGACCAATATCCCTGATGAACATGGATGCAAAAATTCTCAACAAGATACTGGCCAATAGGATCCAACAATACATTAAGAAAATTATTCACCATGACCAAGTAGGATTTATCCCCGGGACACAAGGCTGGTTCAACACTCGTAAAACAATCAATATGATTCATCATATCAGCAAGAGAAAAAACAAGAACCATATGATCCTCTCAATAGATGCAGAGAAAGCATTTGACAAAATACAGCATCCATTCCTGATCAAAACTCTTCAGAGTGTAGGGATAGAGGGAACATTCCTCAACATCTTAAAAGCCATCTATGAAAAGCCCACAGCAAATATCATTCTCAATGGGGAAGCACTGGGAGCCTTTCCGCTAAGATCAGGAAGAAGACAGGGATGTCCACTCTCACCACTGCTGTTCAACATAGTACATAGTACTAGTACATAGTCCTAGCCTCAGCAATCAGACAACAAAAAGACATTAAAGGCATTCAAATTGGCAAAGAAGAAGTCAAACTCTCCCTCTTCGCCGATGATATGATACTCTACATAGAAAACCCAAAAGCCTCCATCTCAAGATTGCTAGAACTCATAGAGCAATTTGGCAGTGTGGCAGGATAAAAATCAATGCCCAGAAATCAGTGGCATTTCTATACACTAACAATGAGACTGAAGAAAGAGAAATTAAGGAGTCAATCCCATTTACAATTGCACCCAAAAGCATAAGATACCTAGGAATAAACCTAACCAAAGAGGTAAAGGATCTCTACCCTAAAAACTACAGAACATGCCTGAAAGAAATTGAGGAAGACACAAAGAGATGGAAAAATATTCCATGCTCATGGATTGGCAGAATTAATATTGTGAAAATGTCAATGTTACCCAGGGCAATATACACGTTTAATGCAATCCCTCTCAAAATACCATGGACTTTCTTCAGAGAGTTGGAACAAATTATTTTAAGATTTGTGTGGAATCAGAAAAGACCCTGAATAGCCAGGGGAATATTAAAAAAGAAAACCATATCTGGGGGCATCACAATGCCAGATTTCAGGTAGTACTACAAAACTGTGGTCATCAAGACAGTGTGGTACTGGCACAAAAGCAGACACATAGATCAATGGAACAGAATAGAGAATCCAGAAGTGGATCCTCAACTTTATGGTCAACTAATATTTGACAAAGGAGGAAAGACTATCCACTGGAAGAAAGACAGTCTCTTCAATAAGTGGTGCTGGGAAAATTGGACAGCCACATGCAGAAGAATGAAACTAGACCACTCTCTTGTACCATACACAAAGATAAACTCAAAATGGATGAAAGATCTAAATGTGAGGCAAGATTCCGTCAAAATCCTAGAGGCTAACACAGGCAACAGCCTTTTTGAACTTGGCCACAGCAACTTCTTGCAAGATACATCCATGAAGGCAAGAGAAACAAAAGCAAAAATGAACTGCTGGGACGTCATCGAGATAAGAAGCTTTTGCATAGCAAAAGATACAGTCAACAAAACTAAAAGACACTACAGAATGGGAGAAAATATTTGCAAATGATGTATCAGATAAAGAGCTAGTATCCAAGATCTATAAAGAACTTATTAAACTCAACAGCAAAGAAACAAACAATCCAATCATGACATGGGCAAAAGACATGAACAGAAATCTCACAGAGGAAGACATCGACATGGCCAACAAGCTCATGAGAAAATGCTCCGCATCACTTGCCATCAGGGCAATACAAATCAAAACCAGAATGAGAATCCACCTCACACCAGTGAGAATGGGGAGAATTAACAAGGCAGGAAGCCACAAATGTTGGAGAGGATGTGGATAAATGGGAACTCTCCTGTACCTTTGGTGGGAATGTGAACTGGCACAGCCACTCTGGAAAACTGGAGTTTCCTCAAAGAGTTAAAAATAGATCTGCCCTATGACCCAGCAATTGCACTGCTGGGGATTTACTCCAAAGATACAGATGCAATGAAACGCCCGGACACCTGCACCCCAATGTTTATAGCAGCAATGTCCACAATAGCCAAACTGTGGAAGGAGCTTTGGTGTCCATCGAAAGATGAGTGGATAAAGAAGATGTGGTTTATGTATACAATGGAATATTACCCAGCCATTAGAAACGACAAATATCCACCATTTGCTTCGACGTGGATGGAACTGGAGGGTATTATGCTGAGTGAAATAAGTCAATGGGAGAAGGACAAACATTATATGGTCTCATTCATTTGGGGAATATAAAAAATAGTGAAAGGGAATAAAGGGGAAAGGAAAAAAAAATGAGTGGGAAATATCAGAAAGGGAGACAGAACATGAGAGACTCATAACTCTGGGAAACGAAATGGGGGGGGGCGGTGGGGGGAGGTGGGCTGGGGGTGGGGGTGACACGCACGGGCACTGAGGGGGGCACTTGATGGGATGAGCACTGGGTGTTATTCTAAAGGTTGGCAAATTGAACACCAATAAAAATAAATTTATAGAAAAAATCTTTAAAGAAGAATGTTTAAAATTCATGGAGACAGGTGAAAATGAAAACACAATTGTTCAAAACCTTTGGGATACAGCAAAGGCACTCATAAGAAGGAAGTACATGGCAATACAAGCCTTTCTCCAAAAACTAGAAAAATCTCAAATATACAAGCTAACCTTACACCTAAAGGAACTGGAGAAAGAACAGCAAATAAAGCCTCAATCCAGCAGGAGAAGAGAAATGGTAGAGATTAGAGCAGAAATCAATGAAATAGAAACCAAAAGAACAGTAGAACAGATCAACAAAATTAGGAGCTGGTTCTTTGAAAGAATTAATAAGATTGATAAACCCCTATCCAGACTTATCAAAAAGAAAAGAGAAAGGACCCAAATAAATAAAATCATGAAGGAAAATGGAGAGATCACAACCAACACTGAAGAAATATGAACAATTTTAAGAACATATTATGAGCAACTATATGCCAACAAATTAGGCAGTCTGCAAGAAGTGGATGTATTCCTAGAGATGTATAAACTACCAAAACTGAAACAGGAAGAAATAGAAAACCCGAACAGATCCATAACCAGCAAGGAAATTGAAGCTGTAATAAAAATCTCCGAACAAACAAGAGTCCAGGACCAGATGGCTTCCCAGGGGAATTCTATTGAACATTTAAAGAATAAATAATACCTATTCTTCTGAAGCTGCTTCAAAAATTAGAAATGGAAGGAAAACTTCCAAATTTGTTCTATGAGGCTAGCATTACCTTGATCCCAATACCAGACAAGACTCCACTATAAAGGAGAATTACAAAACATATCCCTGATAAACATGGCTGCCAAAATTCTCACCAAGATACCAACCAATAAGATCCAATAGTACATTAAAAGATTATTCACCATGACCAAGTGGGATTTATTCCTGGGCTGCAAGGGTGGTTCACTATTCACAAATCAATCAGTGTGATACATTACATTAATAAAATAAAGGACAAGAACCATATGATCAACCTTCAACCTTGGCTGCAGCAACTTCTTGCTAGATAAATATCCAAAGGCAAGAAAAACGAAAGCAAAAATGAACTACTGGAACTTCTTCAATATAAAAAATTTCTGCACAGCAAAGGAAACAGTCAACAAAACTGAAAGGCAACCTAAGGAATAGGAGAAGATATTTGCAAATGGCATATCAGATCAGGCTAATATTCAAGATCTATAAAGAACTTATCAAACTCCACACCCAAAAAACAAACAATCCAGTCAAGAAGTGGGCAGAAGACAATAAACAGACATTTCTCCAAAGACGACATACAAATGGCCAACAGACACATGAAAAAATGCTCCACATTACTCAGCATCAGGGAAATACAAATCAAAACAACAGTGAGATACCACCTCACACCAGTCAGAATGGGTAAAATTAACAAGACAGGAAACAACAAATATTGGGGAGGATGTGGAGAAAGGGAAATCCTCTTACACTGTTGGTGGGATTGCAAGATGGTATAGCTACCCTGGAAAACAGTATGGAGGTTCCTCAAGAAGTTAAGAATAGAGCAACCCTATGACCCAGCAATTGTCACTACTAGGCATTTACCCCAAAGATACAATATAGTGATCCAAAGGGGCACCAGCACCCCAATGTTCATAGCAGCAACATCCACAATGGCCAAATTGTGAAAGAGCCAAGATGTCCATTGACAGATGAATGGATAAAGATGTGGTGTAGATAGATAGATAGATAGATAGATAGATAGATAGATAGATAAAGATGTGGTGTGTGTATACACCCACACACACACAATGGAATATTACTCAGCCAACAGTAAGGGCGAATACTTAACATTTACATAAATGTGGATAGAACTGGCGGGTATTATGCTGAGTGAAATAAGTCAATCAGAGAAAAATAATTATTATGTGGTTTCACTCATATGTGGAATATAAGAAACAGCACAGAGGATAATAGGGTAAGGGAGGGAAAACTGAATGGGAAGTCATCAGAGAAGGAGAAAAAACATGAGAGACTCTTAACTATAGGAAATAAATTATGGGTTCCTGGATGGAAGGTGGTGGAGAGAGGGGTAATTTGGTGATGGCATTAAGGAGAACATGTGATGTGATGAGCACTGGGTGTTCTACACGACTGATGAATTATTGAACTCTACATATGAAATTAATGATGCACTATATGTTGGCTAGTGAATTTAAATTTTTAAAAATCTAAAAGAAAAAAAAAGAAGATAAAGAACATCAAAATATTTTCAGTAGAATTCACTTGAGATGTAGGTGTGGATAAAATTTGAAGAAGTGAGGGGAAGAGGGTAAATCATTCCAGGGAGAAGGAATGCATGAAGAAGTCCAAGTGAAGACACTATCAGAGAGGAAAGCTTGGAATTCTGCTTTCTGAAAGAAATAGTTCTTAAAAAAGCACTTCTTTTGACAAGCTTATAAAGAAGACAAAGTAGACATGGCTCTCTATAGAAGATGGCATGTTCTCAATATGTTGCCTTATGGAACATTTTAATTTCCCATCCTTAATGATCTCATCCCGTGAATCTTCCTAAAGTTCTAGTTGAATGACTTATTTGGGCTAAAGGTCTTAACATATGTCCGAATGCTTGAATGAAACAGATTGCTAAAACAAGAAAAAATATTGGATTATATAACAAAGGTGAGATCACTGCCATTTTATTTTGACACTTCCAATTAAGGTAATAAACTAGGAATCATATGTTATATAGAATTACTATGTGTGTTCTTTGATGGCACTAGGAAAATATAGGGATTTATGTGTTTAAAAAATCAATGTTGCAATTAGCTTACCAATTTTCCACACTCTTACTATTCCTGAACTCTGATATGCATATTTGAAATATATGTTTGCTCTATGAAATTCACCACCATCCTTTAAAAAGTTTATAATAGTTTATTGGTCACATAAGATAAAATGAGGTATACCACTAACCCATTTGTCATCAATAGTGGGTTACATAATGGTGTCCAACTGTATCTAATCTCTTACACCTAAGTGTATGGAGAATTAGAATCTGATACTCGATTCAGTATCTGGGATACTCATCTGGGAAGCTCTTCTCCATCTACAGACTAGAAAGATATCAGAATTTCTGGAGACAGACCATTCAACATTTTCTCCCACCATACCTAAAAATACAGAGTATTTACCATGCACATAAAACTGTAGATACACACATGATTTTCAGGTGAATGCAGTCACACTCCCCACCACATTTCTTTGGGACATGATGTTCAAGAGGTGGCAATTAATTCAACAAAACACACAGTTCTTAGAGATGATGAGCATTGCAAAAAGAAATGGCTGATTTTTAAAAACTTAAGCACAATGAAATATATCTGTAACTGAAACTTTACAGATCAACATTTTAATCTTCCTTCCTTACAGGGAATTTAAAAAATTTAGAGAACCAGAAAAAAAATTGCCAAACTGATTGCTATATTTCACTGTACATTATGTAGGTTTATATAGTACCATAATTTTGCAAAGAGCTAATTATTTCAATATACTCATGGTGATTTTTAGCTTTTCTTATTTCTTGTCCTTCCTTTTTTAATTTGACAAACAAGACAATGTTCCAAAGGTGATTTCATTTGAATATTGTTTGTTTGGTCCCAGACAAATAATAATTTATTAGATTACTCTAAATTTTATATACTGATTAAAAACTACCAAATCAGTAGTGTATCTTTACACCAACAACTTCGAAGTAAGTAGTAAACCCTCACAATAACATGATTGTCATAGCTCTTCCAAATTTGAATAGCTCCTTTTCCTTGCTTTTATAAATGTGTTTGTGTCTATGTTATAAATGATGTTTGAGTGAACTATTTTTATGATTACTGCATGTTTTGAAAATATGAAAAATCTAAAAATGTCATTAAAATACTTAAAATATGTCCCTGAAAGGTGAGTTTGAGTATATTACCCACTTAAAGCTTAGAATTTTCAATTGTTTTTGCTTTTCTGAGCACCATAACTTTATTTTCAATATACGCTGTCTATTATTTTCTTAGTATCAGGAGAAGATGCCTCAAATTAACACTATAGCAATTGGGGGCACAACTGATTTGGAAAGTAATTTTTTTTCTATTTCCTATATCTTTTCAGGCACACAACATTAAAACAACATCCTATTAAAAAGCTTCATAAAGTCATAATAGGCAAAACAATCTCAAAGTCAAGTGTGTCAGCTAATAAACCTGCAGAGCCATTAAATCTACGCTCTTTACCAGCGATTCAGTTTCTACCCTACCAAAATGAAAGTTCAAATAAGAAAAGCAATTTTAGACTTCAAACATTAGATGAACACATATTTGGACTAGGATGGAAATTGAGGTTTTTATTTTTCTAAATGCTACACAGCATGAGCCTGAGTAAGGATATGGGACAGATCAGGGCGGAGAGGAAGAATGATGATGATAGAGTTGTGTCATACGGTAGAGAGAGCTGTGCCCTTCCACATTATAGCCACTGTTCACACACAGCAAAATTAAACCAATTGAATATAAGCTAAGTAAAATTAAACTAATTAAAGAATTAACTAATTAAAACAAAGTAAAAAGTTCATTTGCTCAGTAGCTTTAATGATCTTCCAGTTATTTAATAGACACACATGGCTACTGGCTACTGAATTGGATAGCACAGAATAGACCACATTGATCACTGCAGAAAGTCCTTTAAATCAGCCCTGGGTAGAATAAAGCAATCACAAATTAGTGTCTCAATTTAACATAGCTGAAGCTTCAAATAATGTGGGCAACTTGACTCTTTTAAGTTTTAGATATGAATATGCAAATTTTGCAATCTTTATTTTAACATGGATTCATTTTTAATATATATGTATATGTATATGTGTATATATATGTGTGTATATATGTGTATATATATATATATATATATATATACTGAAAATTGAGTATTCTCTGTCAATCTACATGTTTTTTCACAAACTGAAACTGAGCCCTCCTCCTGTAATCAGCACCTGAATAAAGAAATAGAATTCATTACTGGCATCCCAGCAATCCCCCCATTCCTTCCCCCCTTATCTATACCTCCTTTCTGTCATTACAACAACCTCGATTACTTATTTCATATAAAAGAGATCATATATTATCTAGTCTTCTGTGTTTGACTTTTTCTGCATAAGATTATATAAGTGAGGTTCATTTATATTATTGTGTGTATTTGTAAATGGCCAATTTTCATTGCTATATAGCAGGAGCCAGCAACATACACACACACACACACACACACACACACACACACACACAAGAGACAGATAGCAAGTATTTTCAGCTTTGTGGGCCACACAGTCTCTTTCACAACTACTTAACTCTGCCATTGTGGAGTCAAAATAACCATATTCAAAGTGTAAATGCATGGACGAAGTAGCTGTGTTTTAATGAAACTGTATTTACAAAAACAGGCAGTGGGCCATATTTGGTCCATGGTCTGTAGTTTGCTAATTCTTGTTGTTTCATTTTCTACCATGTGACTAAATCCCAGTCTATTCATTCTACTATTAATGGCTATCTAGAAAATTTCTAGTTTGGGTTATTATTAGTGGTTTGGAAATGATTTAGTACATATTTTTGGTGAATATTTGTGATTTTCTTCTTATGTTTCCAATACCTGGCATGTTCCTCATTCACTATTAAGGTACTTACCCCTTAGCGCATACTTTAAATCTCACCCCCTGTTATGGGTCAGATTGTATCCCTCCCCCAAAGTACTTTGATGTTCTAACCTCCAGTAGCTGTGAATGTGACCTTATTTGAAAATTGGGTCTTTGTGGATGGATGGTCAAGTTATGATGAGGTCATTAGGGTGGGTTCTAACATAATAAGACTATGTCTTTATAAAAAGGGGAAATTTGAACCAGACATGCACTTAGAGGGAAGACAATATGAAGATACAGGGAGAATGCTATCTATAAGCCAAGGAATGCCTGAAGCTAAACTAGGTGAGATGCATGGAAAAGGTTTTCTCTCACAATCCTGAAAAGAAACCAACCTTCTGATACCTTTGTCTTCAACATCTAGCCTCCAGAACCATGAGAAAACAAATTCTGATTATGTGAATCTGTATCACTCATTTGTGCTTTCTATGCCATTCCAGCAAATTAATATACCATCTAAGAGTCTCCCTTGACTACATATCTATAGTAGCATTCCTCTCGTTACTTCAGTTGGTCTTGCTTAATTTATTCATTATCCACTTTTCTTTATTTTTTATTTTCCCTGGTAGAATTAATTTCTATGGAAGCAAAGATCTCAACTGACTTTTGCACCACTCAGTTTTCTTTACATAGCATACTTAAGTAATCAATAAATATTTGAATATGTAGGGAGGCTCGTGTTGCAATTTTTATCTGATACTTTAGAACTGGAAGTAGCTGGAATAGTAAGGTCCACAAGCACAGGTGAGTTAACGGTGTAAGAATTAAGTTTTACAAGATCCAAACTGAGTGACATTCATATGAACAGATTAGGAAGAATTTTAAGGAGTGGAAAACTAGAAGTCAGTCTCTGAAATTAGTATGTATTGTGCTACAATGAACCAATTATTATACTAGGCACTCTCATGTTATACTGTTCTGCTATACCATAGTTTATTTAACGTCTGTAAGCCAGTTTCTTCATCTAAACAATGAGGAAAGTAATAATGCCTACCCTATCAGATTATTGCATGCAATAAATAAGAAAATGCCTGCAATTCCTCTGTACACAGCCCAGGACAGGAAGTGTGCAATAAATGTGAACTTACAGGATTCACAATGCATTTAATAGAAGAACTAAACACTGACAGTGCCCAAGGGTCCACAGCTTGTAAGGGGCAGAATCAAGTTTGGAATCCAGGATTATCTGGCCTAACTGATCATTCTACATTCCTGTGTCTATGCTCTTTATGGACATTTTTATAGCTATTGGCTTAATTAGTACTCTTTTTGTGAGTAAAAGCCTTTTTATAATTTTTATGAGAAAGCAAAACTGGTTGCTTTAAAAGGCTGCCTCAGTTACTTTGCGATGTAGTCACAATAGGAGGCCTTGAGGATCATGTGTCAAACTCAAGTTGTAGACTCCCAACACTTGAAGCAATTAGAGAAGTTTAAGAGAGTGCCACGCCAATTTAAACCTAGTTCAATAATGACAACATCACAGAGCTCTTTCTGATTCTCTGATTTTATATACTCAGAGACACTTTATTTGGAGAGATTTAAAAGTGTTCACTCTAATGATGAAAATTTAGAGATCTGAAGTCTTAATAGAAAGAACAAAATTTGATTTTCAGCATTGCCAGCAATGATCTGGCCCACAGAATAATTTTCATTATGATAGATGGCAGTCAGCAGAGGCAAATCATGGCCATCATGAGTGGTTGTGCAACCTTCAGAAATGAACATACCCTGGTACAACAATCTGGTTGGCTTGATTTTAAAAGACACAGTCTTCATCTCTTGTATCTAATATAATATTATATATATATTACATTTCTCTGGCAATAAAACAAATAGGTTTCAGGTTTGTAGAAAATCAACCTTTTCTTTATTGATTTTAACACATGCTAAAACTAAATTGCAGATAAAATAAAGTCCTGATTTTAAATTAGTGATAATATTCTGCCAATATACCTGAAAATGTAGCTGTGTATATAAATAAATGTCTGCAAATAAAATACCGATACAAGTTTCGTACATTTGAAGAGATTTTTGGTTTTTGAGAAGAAGCATATATTGATAAATTTCTATTCAGGAGCATCTGGGTGGCTCAGTTGATTAAGCTGTCTGTGGTCAGCTCGGGTCATGATCCCATAGTCCTGGGATCCAGCCCCACATCGGGCTTCTTACTCAGTGGAGTCTGCTTCTCCCTCTCCCTCTGCTGCTCCCCCTGCTGTACCCCTTCTCTATCTGTCTGTCAACTAAATAAATAAAATATTAAAAAAACACTTTTCTACTCAAATCCTCAAACCCTCTATTATTTAAGGACATTCATAATGAGAAAGGAGGTCCAGAATCACCTACTAGGAGTTGTTAGCGGTCTCTAGATTCAGTCATACCAGGCAGCTGGAATAACAATTTCATGAATGTGTACCAATGTTATGTAGAAAATCAATTGGAGGGCATTTGCTATTAAGTATAGGCAATGCTAAGTGAAATACTAACAGCATCTGCAAAGGCAAGAACATTTCCCACATCAACTCAATGTTCTAACCTCATGCTATTCTGAGATTTTAACCCTAAATAATGGTCCAGTCTTCCTTCTCATTCTCAGTCTGTAGTACACAAAAAAACTACAAAGGATTTTAGCTTTACAGTATTTACGATATTTATTAACCAGTGTTTTATTGCATTAAATAGAAGTAAGTCATTTTATATTATGAATATAAACTTTGTCCTATTGATATATACACTGTGTGTATATATACACACACATATGTATGTGGGTACATACATAGTGAGAACCAGTGGGATGGGACAAATATGTGAAAAATATGCAATTATATATCTACAACTGAATACTTAGCCCTTCATAGAACCAAACTACATAAAATCCTTGTATTTTAACTTCTGAGCTGCTCTTGGCTGTCTGATTCAGTGCTCCCTATTCAGGGACATGTCTGCTTCCTTTGGGACATTTTCTGCCTGCCGAAGACAAGAATGCTGTTCCAAAATGAAATTTGGAGCCCAATTTTAAATTGAATCTCACCCTCCAGAGTAAACAATAGATGGAAGCTGCCTATTAAATCATCAACTTTTAATTAAATCCTTTGCAGCTGTAAGATCCCCATACTCAACAAGGTGATAAATGCATTGTATTTTAATTTAGTTATTTTTTGTACTAAACTCAATGCAAGAGACAGAAAGAGAGAGAGAAAGAGAGAGAATGAATGTATGATATTTACCATGTTAACCAAGAATGGATTCATTACAACTTCTTAAAGCATAGTAAAGTGTTTTAAAACATTGGAGCCAACAATTTGGAGTCAAATCTTCACTCCAGGGTCTACTAACTCTATGACCTTGAACAAATCAAATGAATTTTCTTAGCCTCAGTTTCTTAGGCAAATTAAATCACTGGTTCTACTTCTCCCTCCAGTTCTCCCTATATCCACATCACTATCATGGCCTAATTGTGGATGGAGGGTATCACTCCTGCCCTTGACTTTGAGTTTGACCATGTAACTTGTTCTGGCCAAATAAATGTGGGTGGAGGTCAAGGTGCCACGTCTGAATGTAGTTCTGAAGAGGCCTTGTCTGTTTATGCTTACTTTCTTGCATTTTGTCATCACCAAGAGAAAATATTATCCTGAGCAGCTTCTTCTCTTTGATCCTGAGTTCCATGATCAACATGTGAGGAGTGGAGCTGTCCCTACTCCATCTAGCCTAGATGAACTGTCCCAGTTGACTGGCAAGCATATGAAAAATAAACACATATTTTATTTAAGTGTTTTACAGCATTACTGTACACTGATACTGTATTATACAGCATTACTGTAATAAGAGGGAATTGATACAATTTCTTACTGATAAAATGAGAATTGAGATGGCCTCTTAGTCATACAATTTTTTGAAAAACTAAAAAGAGCATCCATTCATTTAAGAAGTAATAAATGCTTACTATTCACAAGATCCTTTGGTAGAAAGTTGGGGGATTAGAGAGATAAGGTCCCTGCCATCAGGAAGATTGCATTCTAGATGTAATGGGTATATTTGATTGTTCATAACAGGGTATTAACATGTGTTCATAACATAGTAAGCATAGTAATAAATACTAGATGATAATGATGTAAAAATATATTACCAATTAATATTAGTAATTCTGTTCCAGGTTGATGTAATGGAGAATTACAAACTTAAAATGGAAACCATGGGGATCCCTGGGTGGCGCAGTGGTTTGGCGCCTGCCTTTGGCCCAGGGCGCGATCCTGGAGACCCGGGATCGAATCCCACGTCGGACTCCCTGCATGGATCCTGCTTCTCCCTCTGCCTGTGTCTCTGCCTCTCTCTCTCTCTCTCTGTGTGACTATCATGAATAAAAAAAAAAAAATTGGAAACCATAATACAGCATGAAAATAGAATGTGTAACAACCACCTTCTTGTACAAAATTTTCAATAAGCAATTTGTTCAGAAATGGATAATAAGTGAAAAAGACCTGCAACATAAGACAACATATAGGTACTGAAATTAGCAATCTTATTCTATAGGTTTTTGAAGACTGAGAAACTTAGAGGGGAAATAAGTTTGATTTATTGACATCTTATAGTGTGATGTCTAGTTTTATGTATCAACTGGCCACAGGTATATGGTTAATCAGTATTCTGGGAGTGTCTGTGGAGGATGTTTCTGATGAGATTAACATTTTAATCAGTAGGCTGATTAAGGCAGATTGTCCTCACCATTGTGGGTGATCACTATGTGTTCAAGGCCTGAATAGAACAAAAAGGTTGAGGGTGAGGGTGAATTTCTTTTCTCTGCCTTACTACCATAAAGCTGGGACACAGATATTTTCCAGTCTTTGGACTTGGACTAGAACTGAACATGACATGACTGGCTCTCCTTTCTTGCTGACTGCAGATCATGGAACTTCTCAGCTTCTACAACTGCATGAGACAATTATTATGTCCTTATTTTTTTACATCCTTATCATAAATATCCTTTTTCTATTTATAATATATATTTTTATATATTTTTACACATATATACAAACACATACATGTGTATATACATATGCATATATATGTGTATATATACATACATGTACGTGTGTGTATGTATATATATACATACATACACATATACATACATCTTATTGATTCTGTTTTTCTAGACAACCCATACTAATCCACCCAGAATATAGAAACAGCTCCTTTCTCTTTGACATTCTGTCAAACCACATTTAGACATTGCAAATCCATAAACACATATTCCAAAACAAACCAAAACAACCACAAAAGCTATCTCAAATGAAAGAGATGTCATATATTTCCTTTACTCTTTTAAATTCTTATGATAGCACATGCATACAAAGAGATAACCTATTTCTGTAATGATGAAATAATAATTTTGAAGTGTCACCAGAAAATCTTTGAATGTTATAGTTGAAAGGAAAATGAGAGAATTACTCATCATTTTACATGAGAAAATTCCCCCTGGGGGAAACTCAAATTTGCCAAGGTCATAGACAATGTCAAAATTGAGATAATAGCACTAGTAAGACATATCATTTATTGCGTACTTATGTATCTCCTACTGTGATTTACAATCATGATTGCATTTGATAATCACAGAGCAAGTATGTGAGTTATGTGTTATGATTATTCTAGTTTTTTAAATGACAAAATAGCTTAGAAATGTTAAGCAACATTGTGTGCGACCCACAGAAGTGATCAAATCAGCCTTAAGCCATTTGACTTTAGAGCAGTGCTTCTCAAACTTTAATGTACATACAAATCCTTGAGGATTTTGTTAAAATGCCTGAACTTCGCCTCTGAGAGCCTGATAGAATTGGTATGGGGCAGCCTTCCATAGTATTAGCATTTAAAAAAATCTCTCCCAAATGATTTTAACATCCAGTCCTGCTTGTAACTCCTACTTGGAGCCTATATGGCTAAGTTCTTTTTATATCTCATGTATTCTTTAGAAAAAGCACTCAGAATTAGGCCATTACAAATTACAAAGTACACAATCTCCTTGTCCTTAATATTGGATTTGACTTTTAGCAAACAGGAGAGTCATTAAAAATATGTTAAAATTAGGATGGAAAAGGATGCCATTTGGGAAAAGAGATGTTAATATTAACAATGTTATAAGCTAAAATAATATCAATAGTATTAACAATAATAATGTCTAATTGTTTTACACTAAATTGTAGCTCTTCTTTTACTACAGTGGTAGTTTGGCTTAGCCTTTCCAATTAGTTTCCTCCCTAAAATAGAATTAAGCATTCAAGACCTTGTGAATTTCAAGTATCTCCATCAGAGCAGGCAAAGAACATGTCCTGCCTCCTACAAATGGTGGCTTTACATGCTGCTAAGGCTTTAAGTGCACTTGCAGTGTTTATCTTGTGCTTCTGCCATCAATTCTGAGAAGATTTTGGCCTAGGTAGAAACTGGCACAAGAATGAGAGAACTAAGTTAGTGAAAACTGAGCCCGGCTCCTAGGGTTTAATATAGAGTTAGGTTCTAATGAGCCTCTGACCACAACATTTTTAGTAAGTAATCAATATATAACATTGTTTTATGTGTATTTCTATTTAAATACATCTTATTATTAAAATTCATCTAATAAATATTATTTATTCAGTAAAATTTGAATCATGGCCAATGCCTCTATAACTCATGCCTGAACACAGCTTATGTAACCTCTACATTTTCTGTGTAAAGCACAATATATATCATTCCTGTGCTTAGTGATACTAGGTAACACTTCAGCTCTACACTTGAGGGCCATTTTAAACAGTGAAATCATCAAGGAAAATCATAAAAATGTGAAAAACGGGCACTAAATATATTCTGAGAGGGACACTTGTTTACAGTATGAGAACTGAAACAAGGAAATATAGTAGTTCCTTATTTTCTCTCAGCTGGGCATGTGCATATTGGGTGACTCAGATTTTTCACCCATCTGTGCAGATCTGTGAATGATCATGAAAGCCCAGTGAGTATTGATTTGGGGAACAAAATAAACTTTAGCACATAGATGAATTCACACACACAAAAATATGTTAATGAAGATTGACTATATATGGATTAGGCAAAGACAGATACAGGTATATAGATACACATGTGTGCGTTTGTGTGTGTGTGTGTGTGTGTGTGTGTGTAAATACAGTTGACCCTTGAACAGCACAGGGGCTAGGGGAGCTGACCCCATGCACAGTCAAAAATCCACATATAACTTTGACTCCCCCAAAACTTAACTACCAATAGCCTATTGTTGACTGGAAGTATGTTTGATTAACACATACTTTGTATATGTATCATATTCTGTGTTCTTACAGTAAAGTAAGCTAGAGAAAATGTTATTAAGAAAATCATAAAGGAGAGAAAATATATTTATAGCACTATATGGTATTTGACCAAAAAAATCTGCGTAGAAGTGAAACTGCACAGTTCAAACCTGTGCTATTCAAAGGTCAACTGTAATTTCAGTGTATGATTTGTTTTTAGTAAAGAAATGGGAGATGTATGATATATGAGAAGTACAGAGAATGAGAGGACAGTAAAAGAAAGAAAGCCCCATGTGTGGCATGCAAAATAAGACTTAAGACATCTTATTTGAAGTACCCTTGGAGATGAATGAGATAGGCCTTCTAAAACAAAGGAAAAAGCAAAAATAAATAATAAATAAATAAAAATAAATAAATAAAACAAAGGAAAAAGCTTACGCAAAATCCCAGACATGAGATATCAAAAACAATTGTGAAAACGACAGATTGTGGAAAAGGAAAATGGTAATGTTGACTGAGTAGGAGAGGAAAGGTAAGTTGGGCTCTGAAAATATATTTTAAGTCACACCAATGAGTACAATGTATAGAATAGGGCATGCTCAGATGTGAGCTTTGGAAAGATAACTTCCATGATTATGTGATAACTCAATCAACAGACAATGGGCTAGGAATTCCAGATGGGATGAACTCGTAAAAACAAGAGGTATGAAGCTGAACTAAGAATATGAGTAGGGAAGTAGGCAAAGATTTCAAATCCAAAGGATTTGAGGACACATTAAGTATTATCAAGTGGGAAGAATAACCAATTAGGGGCTAATCAGATTTGGTTTTTACCTTTAATATCTGTAACAGAACCTTGGGCAGTTTTACTAGGAAAAGGCATAAGACTAGCTTTCTATATGCCTAGATGTAACTAACAATGAGACAGCCAAGTAAAGTATTTCATTAGTGAAAGTAAAGAAAATATTGCTCGGCATAATTTTTTAATCCCTCAGTCCATGGTTCCCATATTATCTGAAGTAGAAACAATGAAAAGATACTTAATAAAAGTCATTTTGATATAAAATTTTCCATATGAAAAGCTTTCCATAATTCTCATCACTATGAGTTACAAGTTATAAAATCAACTTTTCAATGTAAAAAATATTTTTGTTCTATTAGACACAATAGGATGTATATATGTCAGTAGAGAAAAATAGTATGGATAAATATACTTGAAAAATAGGAACTTATATGCTTATATGTACAAGACTTACTGTTTTTCCAATTCACAGAAAAATGTCAGCTCCTTTATTGATTTCTAGATCTATAGCTGCCCAGATACCCAAAGCAGGTATGTGGGGGTAACCTAACTATGACGTGATATACCAAAAAAGAAAATCTATTGATCATGTGATATCAATGGTTTCAAATAAGTATCTAATAGGAATTCCCAGTGGGGAGACTTGGGTACATACTTTTTTATTTTGTAGATTTACAGAAAAAGTAAGCACAATTACAGGTTAATTAAAATTATGTAAGCAACAAGTCTTTAGGCACATCATCATCTGAACTATGTCTTCTGAGTCTTTCAAATTAATTAATTATGCCTTTGCTATCTGATGGCTTCTCTTAGCCTACTACTTTTGTTTTAAATAACAACTTAAGCATAAGAAAGAATAAAATAAACATTAACACCAACAAGTAGACAGACAAGCATCATCGCATAAATTAGATGGCTATCAAAAACAATGAATTCTGTAATATAGTTATCTCTCACAAATCCAAACTACTTCAGCCACTTACATGGAATGTGTTCTGTTATTGCTTATTGGCATGCAAAAAATGGAAACCTAGAAGATTCAAATCATCCAATGATCAATCCCAAAGCCATTTAGTAGTGAGATCCTTCCTGGGACTTCTGTGATTAAAGGATGGACAGGAGTTAAACTCTGATATAGTCATTGTTGTATTTTCTCATTCACTTATTCCCTCAGTAACTATTTATCAAGTGTGGATTAGTATGTATTTATGTTCCTGGAACTGCTCTAGGAGCTTAGGATGTATCAGTGAACAAAAGAGACAAGATTTTGCCTTTGAAGATCTTACATTGTAATAGAGAGGCAGAAAATATAAAGTAAACATAATACTAAGTAAATTATCTGTTAGAAGGTGATAAATACTATGGGGGAAAAGAGCAGAGTAGAATAAGAGGATTAGGAGTGCTGGTATACAGATTCCAAATATTAAATAGGGTGGCCATTATAAGCTTCTTTGAGGACAAAATACTTGAGCCAAGATGAAACAGAGAAAAGGAGTTAGTCAAGCCAGTATCTGGAAAAAAGAACTTTCCTGAAAAGAGGAGTTGGAGCTAAAAATCCAAGGCAGCACACTCCTAAGCATTCAAGGAACAATAAGGAAGTCAGTGTGGTTACAGCTAAGTGAGAGAAGAGAACAGAACAAGAGGAGCTTAGAAAGGTATCTGGGCTCCTGATCAAATAGCACTTTGTAGACATTTGAAAGACTCTTTGTAGATCTAGACTTTGACTCTGAATGAAATGATGGGCATGATGGGCTGCTGATGGGTTCTGAGCAGAGGGATATTATACATCCTTCAGAAAGATAACACCAGGGGTGCCTGGATGGCTCAGTGGTTGAGTGTCTGCCTTTGGCTCAGGTCGTGATCCCAGGGTCCTGGGATCGAGTCTTGTATCAGGCTTCCCTCAGGGAGCTGGCTTCTCTCTCTATGTCTCTGCCTATGTCTCTGCCTCTCTCTCTCTCTGTGTCTCTCATGAATAAAAAAATCTTTAAAAAAAAAAAAGAAAGAAAAATGACACTGGCTGCTAGACTGAGAATGGACTGTAGCAGAACAAGGATAAAAGGAGAGTAAGTAACCTGAGGTGATTGCAATACACTTAGTCCTGCCTTTAAACAAATTCTCACCATTAAAGTATAAAATGATTTACATTCTGCCAAATTATTTTTTAAAAAGAAAAGATTATATACAACTACCAATGATGCAGAAGACCCTGCCCCTCTTCTAAATTCAGAGGAGATTCCATTCATATAAATGAATGGCATGGAAGATGTTGTGGCTTCAGGGAGGAGCTAAGTGATTATAAAATCAGTCAATTTTAAGGTTTCAAAATGTCTTCTTCCCAGTTCTGTTGAAATATAATTGACATATAATATTCTATTCATTTAAGGGACACATAATTATTTGATACGTGTATATATTGTAAAATGATTACCACAGTAAGTCTTGTTAATATCCATCATCATATATGGTTACAATTTTTTTTCTTGTAATGAAAACTTTTAAGATCTACTCTCTCAGCAACTTTCAAAAACATAATAGTGTTAACGATAGTCACTATCGTTTGTAACTTTTGACCAGTTTCACTCATTTTTCCTACCCCCAACATCTGTTAATAACCACCAACCTGTTTGCTGTCTCTGTGATTGTTTTTATTTTTCTTTTTTAGATTCCACATATAAGTGAGATCATACAGTATCCCCCTTTCTCTGTCTTAGCCTACTTAGCATAATGCCCTCACAAGGTCTATCCACATTGTTACAAATGAATGGCAGGATTTCCTTCTCTTTTATGGTTGATTGTCTTGACCAAAAATTGGGAGTTGAAGCATTAAAGGTGTAAGTTTTTTTGTAAGAGCTGTCCCAGGGGGACTCCTGGATGGCTCAGTGGTTGAGCTCCTGCCTTCAGCTCAGGTTGTGATCCTGGGGTCCCAGGATCGAGTCCTGCATCAGGCTTCCCATGGGGAGCCTGCTTCTCCCTCTGCCTGTGTCTCTGCCTCTGTGTGTCTCTCATGAATAAATAAATAAAATCTTAAAAAAAAAAGGTCCCAGAGATGTTTTTATCAGTAGGGCATCCTACACCTTTTCCTAGGTTATTTTGGTTAGCAGATGATATTTGTTTGTCAGCCTTGTGATTTTTTTGATCAGTAAGGCAACTTCCTAAGTGAATTGTGGTAGGTACTTCAAGCACACTGGGCCTGTTTTTTTTTTTTTTTTTTTTTTTTTTTTAAGTTTAGTGAGCATTTAAGTTTGTTCATACGTATTGGCATTATAAAATTCCAGTTTTTCATCACTCAAAATGACCCCAGGAGGGATTGGAAATTGCATGTACTTTTTAATTCTCTTTGGAGTCCAAATCTAAATCTTTTCTTCCAGCCTCTGAATTGGGAGTTAATGATCTCAAAAAGAAGTACTTCTCCCTCAGCTCCTCTTTTTTTTTCTCTTTTCCTCAGCTCCGCTTTTATATCTGTATTCAGAGAAGGAATTTAAAAAGGCCCAGTCTAAAGCACCTCACTCAAACACATTTAATTGATGTACAGTAGGAAGTGATGCTCAACAGATCCATCCATCTATTATCTTTAGGTGCTTGGCTGTATTTTTTTTTCTTCATCATTGAGTTTCTTCCCATTTTCAACTTCATATTTAGTAGGGTGATCATGACCATTTGGCTAATCTCAGGGGAGAGTCAATCTGCTATATGTATCCCACAATTAAATCCTTCTTTTGGGGAATATGGCCTGGCACATAATATACTCAAACTGCTTTTATCCATTGTAGTTGTAATTTCAATTGCATTTTATGCCTCTATATAATTTTCCCAGAAGAAAAGGACTAAATGAAACATGTGTGAAGTCCTTTGAGCTAACATTTAATGAAGAGCTTTGAAATTCCCAGGTGTAAAGCACCATAAAAGTTTTAAGCATTATTATCTTCCTAATAAATGACTTTTCCATTTTCTTTCCCTTGTGACATCTTTATTGCTCATTTCTCTCTCTTTTGAATTTAATTTTTAAATGAACAAGAATGTTTGTTACCAACTTGTTTTTTAAAAATAAGAGAAAGACTTGAGTAAACTGCTTATATTAATCAACTGCATTTTAGAAAAAGATACATAATGCTGTTCTTCTCTATCATCTATCTATCATCCATCTATCTCTCTCTCATCTATCTATCTATCATCTCTTTTACCACAGCACTGAATTTTCTTTTCAACTTTATGCTAGGCTATTGACAATTATATTAATTATATTAATAGGAACCTTCCCTCAAAGAGTTCAAAGATACATTTCTCTTGAGTGTATGACCATAAACTAGTCAAATACTGTTTATAAAATGCTCAACACTTTATAAGTCCACATAAAAACAGCAATTAAAACCTGCACATAGATAAATGTGTTGGAAAGTAAAGATAATAGATTTCAGAATGATTTCATTTTCCTTAAAAATAGTCCAAAATATATTAAGAAACCTATTGGAAATTAGGTCTTTGTCCTGATTTCTAACACAAATAATGAGTCAGATATATTTTTGTACAATGCTAAAACAGTGGCTAGTATACATAAAATATTACATGTAAAATGTTACCATTTGTAATAAAAGCTATTATATTCAAATGAATTTTTCAAATTTTATCAAATATGACATGAAAGGAAACATTTAAACAAACATTTAAAGGTATTTTTGTATTACTGTATATATATATTTTTTTCTAGTTTTAAGTTTGCTTTTCTAGAAAGCCCAGTGAAAATAAGAAACAGACTAAGAATCCTATAAAACAACAGATAATTAAGAAGCTTGATTGAGAAACTCCTCTTGAGAGGGTAGCATGTTGATTAGAAAGATAAGCAGAATAAGGTCTATTTTCCATTCTGAAACTATGGCTGTACATTGTGGGTAATTTTTTTCCTAACATTTTCTCATCAGCTAGCCATGGTTGAAAAAATCTACTCAGAGATCAAAGAGAGCTTTTGAATTTTTCCCCACAGCTTCCTCATTTTATGGCTGATTCCACATTCTTATCAATGCTCTAGAAACAAATTTTGATCTCAACTGAATTTTTCATAGTTCTTTATGTTCTCCATGGAGGCTCCTGCCTATTCAGACTTTTTTTCCCCTCCAGCATTACTTGTCTAAGTAATCCCTTTAAAACAAACTGGTAGCCAAGATCAACTTCTACTTTAGTAACACAATAATTTCCTGTCCATTCTATGCATATGCTATATGCTCCTGTCCCTATTATCTTGTACTTAAAGCTCCATATGTAAATGGCCCCGTCAAAATGTGCAGTCACTTCCCATTTTATCCCAGGTTGATTCCCTTGACATTTTTCTAGATAGTGAACTTCTCCTCACCACTTACAGACTTCCTTTGCTCTGTCCAATTTTGTTATCAGTCCTTGTGTTATATGTTCCCATTTTGAGATATTTAAACACTTCTGCCTAAACATCCTGTTGGAAGCAGACAAAGTATGGAGGTGAAGAGAGAGGCTTTGAGTCTGAACTTTTGAATAACAGTATATCTGAAGCTTGGCTCCAATATCAACAGCTATTTGATTCTGGGCTGGTTTTTGATGTCTCTGTGACTCAATTTCTTCAACCCTGTCAAACAGAGAAAATAATATTATCTGTTTTATATTCCTTGAGTGACAGGATCAGGTGATTATTGTAAAATTCTTGGTATACTAGAGCTACTCAATACATCAGTATTGGTGTTATTATTATTAATGGTGGCAGTAGTAACTACCATAATTACATTCCAAGATGAACTCCTTGATTCCTCCAAGGAATATATGTTCCCAAAATTGTCCAACAACATCTACAAAGCTCTCTTGGATTGAGAAGATGATAGGCATGCATTCTCCACAGGGTCATTATTAATATTTATCAACTTTCAAATAGATTGATTTTCTCCATTATTTATTTCTACCTATATTTCCATAGGGCTGCCATATGCTTTAGAAATGCAGGACTAAAATAGTGTTGGAAATAGTTACCATATATTAAATAAAAATGGAGAAAAATGGAAACTTACACAAACCAACTCTTTTTACTTAATAGTAACATATTTCATTTTCTGAACATTCTAAAGCAAGATATTTGATTTTGCTAAAACCTCTCCCCATTTCCAGCATTTGCTATAATGGGCTTCCTACCTTGGAAGTGATTGCTCACACTGATTTTTCTTTTTCTTTTTTTAAAATTTTTAAAAAAGATTTTATTTATTTATTCATGGGAGACACAGAGAGGGAGAGAGAGGCAGAGACACAGGAAGAGGGAGAAGCAGGCTCCATGCAGGGAGCCTGATGTGAGACTTGATCCCAGGACTCCAGGATCATGCCCTGGGTGAAAGGCAGGCACTAAACTGCTGAGCCACCCAGGGATCCCCACACTGCTTTTTCAAGAACGGGTATCTAATGCCTTAATCCAATAAGGTCTGACATGCTTAGCTTTACAAATGTTCCAAAGCCTGGAATCGTCCCCTATTCCTTCACTGGTAACATAGAGAAAGAAGAAAATAAGAATAAAATTTGTGTTTATCCATTCAGAGTCTGAATAGTATTATTCTTCCGAGATATAACTGTCTGCATATGTCATTCAGTCAATAGAAGGTGGAGTTGAGAGAAGTTTAAGGCAGACCTCTGGGTCTTTTTTAGCTAAAAGGTATTACAGTGTAGGAATAATCCAGCATCAGTATTAGCAAATTAAAAAGGTGGAGAGCCCAGTGTCATAACTTTTACTTGGACTATAATAAAGCTTTAGTAGCATCTTTGGGTAGAGGTCTGAGGAATAGTAAAATGCTAAGCAAATAGGGAACACTTGGGTGGCTCAGTTGGTTAAGCTTCTGGCTCTTGATTTTAGCTCAGACCATGATCTCAGAATCGTGAGATCAAGCCCTATGTTGGGCTCCACACTGGGTTTGGAGCCTGTTTAAGATTCTCTCCCTCTGACCTTCCTGTCCCTCTCTCTGATCCTTTCAAAAAAAAAAAAAAAAAAGAATGAAAGAAAAGAAAAGAAAAAAAAAAGCTAAACAATAGTAGGTATAGCAAACTGTAAACCCCAGTCCAATGGTCCAATGGAACACATAGCTGCCACTATGTTTGTACAGAGTTCTAAATTAAGGGGAAAAACTCCTTCATTATATTTTAATATATGAAGTTTTAAAATAGAATATTATAGAATTTCAGGGCAAAATTAAATATACCAAAACATCCATGGTTCAAAGATAAGAACTGGGTCTGTTTCCCCTGCTCATTTTAGAAAGATGTCAAGAATAAGAGGCCCTTAATAGGCAATATTTTATGATGATCATAAAACCAAAGCATAGAAATAGTATAAACCAAAGCAAAGTGATAGCTCTTATAAGAAAGATACTGCAGTTGTGGGCAGAGAGTTAACTATATAACAGCATATTATTAGGTTAACTCTTCAAGATCAACCATAGTGTAATGCTGATATTAATAGGCAGAAGGAAGCTATGCATGGACTTGACCCCTATGGCTATATTGAACTGAATGTTCTATGAAATTTTTAGTATTATTTTGAAATAAGGCAACAGCATATATGATGTCCTCACCAAAAGTGCAAAAGATGCCTGGGTCCCTAATGTGAAGATTTTAATGTGGTAGGGTCTCCCCAACTTAGCCTATGACACTTTGAACATGAGATGAGCTGAGATTTTTCACTACATCCATACTTAACTTTCTCCTTCCAGAAAGTGAGATGAAAAAGATGAGCTCAAGGTTATACACCATGTGTACCAACGCATCCCTCTATGTCCATGTAACTCCTGATAATGAACTAAGATTGTTTACCTCCGAACAGATCCTCAATCTCAAACTTAGTCTCAGATTTATATTAAAGGACCCACTATTAATCAATAGGGTGAAGGTAGCATGCAAAATAAAAACTGTTTTCTGTCTCTTGGCCAGAGAAATGGAGAGGAGAAACATTTACAAAGAAACATATGTTTAAACATGTAATAGGTTTCATTCCAAAGGTACACTAAATATTAAATGCATGATTCTGCCCCTTATTGTAGACTTTTGTTTTTATTGTAGACTTAACCATCACTGGAAGCTCCAAATACACAAAAGCTTTATTTTTAAAGAAGAAAGAAAATGATCCTTTAATTTCAACAAAACTAATACGTCCTTTCCTTTTAGCTCCACTAAACATTAACATGTCACATACATACATCTTCTGAACATTTTCAAAGCAAATGATATGAATTTTATACTTGCTTAAATACTTTGAGAAGCTGACTAAAATCCTTCCATATTAGTTTTTCAAAATGCACAATCCCTAGGTAAATAACAATTCTTAAAGTTGGTTAAAAAATGGCAAAACTATTGCAGGTATAGAATTAAAAAAAAAAGAAAACATGGATGTGAGATGTGAGATGCCTATGTGAGATGGAACTGACAAAGCAAGGTGTGCCTTCCATGATAAGTGTGATACACAATTTAAACAATGTGAAAAAAGAAAATAATAATAATTATGAAGGAGAAAAATGAACCTGCCAAAAGTATGGTTCCCTACTATCAAAAGGTTCAGTCAGGTTTGTGCTCCTAATGCTTGAGCAATTTAAAGAGTAATTAGGGGATTAGCACTATGGATAAAATTGAAACCATTATTATATTCTCCACTTGAAAAAAAATCAATTTATTAAATGGCTCCCAGATGTCTATTTTGGAATTGCTGACTTCATATGACTGGGGAATGTTCAATAACATGACCTAACCTTTGCTGAAATATACATAACATCTTAAGATAACAATAAATATTTTAACTGAATAAAAATACTAATAAAAATAACAAAACTCTTTTTTAAACATTGATCCCTCTATGTAAGAGTTCTGATCAATGATTAAATGGACCACTTTATCTAGTTCCCTGAGGACTACTCAAGCAGGAAACTCTAACCTTTTCTAGAAGGACAAGTATAGCAAAAGGCAATTCAAAGGAATTTCTATATTCTCCTTTCACCACTTAAAAGCAATTTGATATTGGGTGGCTTACTTAACCCTTCTCAGTGTTACATCTGCTTTCCTGGAATATAAAATGGACACTCTTACCTTAAGAGGACCAAATAGCTTGTTTTATAGAACAAGACTTGCATAAAGTAGTTTAGCAAATGCTGGTTTCATAACCACCCCTTCCATGGTTTAGATATAGAATTAAACTTATTTCTTGCTAGAAGTAGGTCACGTCAGCCCCATAGCTTCTTTGAGTGTTATATCTTTCAGTATCTTCCAGCTTAGATCAAAGATCCAGAGCTGAAAACTACAGGGAGGTAGGTGTCAGTTCACTCTAAGGAAGAAATCTGTAGTTGTGTCATCTTAAAATCGATTTTTCCAAGAATGAAGCAGAGACTTCCAGACCTTTTTGTTGGGGATCTTATTAGGAGCTATTGCTGTAAATCAATTCCTAAGACACTTCAACATATTAATTCTTTAAATTTGTTACCCACGATTCACTTCCTTCCTCAATCACTGTTGTATTACTTTTGTATGGTCACATAACATGATTATAAATTCAGTGGCTTAAAACAAAACACATTTATTATCTCACCGTTTCCATAGATTGGAAGTCCAGTTTGGTCTAGCTGAGTTCTCTGCTTAGAGTCTAATAAGGTTAAAATCAAAATATCACCGGGCTGGGTTTTTATCTGGAGGCTCTGTGGAAGAATCCACTTTCAGGCTCATTCAGGCTGTCAGCAGGATTCAGCAACCAGTGGTTGTAAGACCAAAGACCCTGTTTGCTGGGTCTTGGCCTGGGGCTGCTTTCACCTTCTAGAAACTGTCTGCATTTCTCACATGTCCCCTTCCATCTTCAAAGCCAACAACAGTGTGTCAAATCCTTCTGGTGCTTCTGATTTCTCTGGTTTCCTCTTCTGGGGGTGGCCAGAAAAAAACTCTGCTTCTAACAAGCTTACCTGCCCAGGTCAAGACAATTCAGATAATCTGTATATACTAAGATCAATGGACTCCAGACTTTAATTAGATATGGAAAATCCCTGCATAGCAATACCACATTAGTGTTTGTCTGAACAACCAGGAATAGGGATCTTGGAAGGCCATCCCTAGAATTTTGCCTACCACATCTGCCCAAACCCAGATCAAGCTTTTTGTCCAATATCCCATCATAAGACAATACCATCAACTACACATAGTAACCTTTTTATATTTTATATGTGCTTATAAGTACCTCATAGCTATCCTTTCTAACACTTGTCCCTTTTCATAATTAGGCATTTAGTTTTTGTGTTTAAATTACTATAAGGCGGTTTTTTTCTTCTCACCATTGTATTCACAGCACTTAGTAATGGGGAGCAGAGGACAAAGCACAAGCCCAGGGCAGCACATAGACAAATCCTTGAAACACCGTAGAGGGACATTCCTCTACAGACTCAACTGCCTCAATGTTAATACTTTGCTAAGGGAAAAAAAAAAAAAAAAAAAAAAATCCTGACCCCTCAGGATTCTGTACGTCTATTTTAACATATAAAAATTCCTTTAGAAATTTCCTTTATCTCTAAACCCAAGATACATGTTGGCAATCATCTCCCAAGCACATGGCCCACTGATATACATCTGAAGGGTCTCAAGACTAAGGTTTAATTAGATGGTAATAAGTGACCTTTTCCCAACAATAGCTGGCCCCCTCCAGGTCCTGGAAACCTTGTTTCCAAAATTCCTTACAGAGTATGCTATCCCCAACTTAAAAGTATATAATCAGTCACTCTTCACAACTCACACAATATCCCCAACTTAAAAGTATATAATCAGTCACTCTTCACAAGCCTAGGGCAGCAGCTCTTCCTGCCCTCAGGCCCTGTCCCCCTGCTTTAATAAAACCATCATTTTGCACTAAAGAATTTGTCTCAAGAGTTCTTTCTAGGTGGTGGGCTCCGGACCTCACCCCACCAAATCTCACTTATATTCCAAAACTTTATCACCTAGTATCCTGATTGAGCTATGAAAGGTGTTTAATACACATTTCTTCAAAGAGAGAAGAAAGAAAGAAAATTTCTGTGACTATAGCTAGATAGAAAAGTCCTTTTTGGCTTGATGACTTTAGTGGAGCAGAAAGAGAGGGCAAAGTTGGCCTCCAGCGTGTGGGGTGGGAGGGTGAGAAGCAAGGTGTTCAGAAAGTAAGGAAAGCCTCTGGGGTGGAGGAGGAGTGAACACAGAGGAAGTCCACCAGCTCTAGCAGAGCCGAGGGAGAGTTGCTACAATGGCTCCTGCCAGTGTTAGTCCCTGGAGAGCATCTCCTGCCCCCTCAGTCCTACGCTTTAACAAATAAGCCTTTTCACCTAGATCCTGGGTGCTTTTTAAACGGCAGCTCCTGCTCTGGGCCTGTGAGTGACTGAGCCTGTGCGGGAGCCTTTTAGGAGCTGGTTCTTCTGGGCGCAAGGAGCCCCTGTGGGTTTTCAAAGCTGCATAACTTATAGGCTTGTTTCTCTTGTGCAGTTTTTGAAAGTCTGGTGCCCAAGTGGGGTTCAAATACTTTGCACCTCAGGAAGAAGTTCAGAAGAAGGTCAGACTAGCGTGTCCCCGCCCAGGTGTGGGGGCAGGGCTCATGGCCAGATTAGGTCTCCCTCTCTCTCCTACCTGCTTCCAGGTGGTTTCCTTACTGCCCCAAGTGGACAGGAATTGCTCAGCTAATTTTTAGATTCTTTGCAGAGGACTGTTGAAGCTGTTGTTTGTGTCTATGGGAGGAGAAGGTGGTTTCAGATCCTCCTATATCACCAGCTTGAACCTAAATCCTTCCTTATTTTTAACAATAAAAATTTTTCAGTGAACTACAAAGTTACTACAGGTGAGTTCTGTTTGCATTTTGTTAAAAATGCCTCAAATGGAAAGGGGGATAAATAAGATTTTCCACTAACTTTTCATGTAGCATCAGGCACATGGCATCACAACAGATTCCCCATTTAAATCTCTTCTTAGACTGGACAAATCTGGAAAAAAAAAACACTTCTTGGGCTGAAAAAAATAAAATCATTTTATAACAGACCACAAAATAATAACCCACTCAATGACTTCTCTAGTTTCTTTTCAATAAACTAAAAAAAATCTGTCACAATCTGTTCTCTCTCGATCTTTATATTTTTAGGCAATTTCCACCCCTCCACAACTCTCCACTCTAAATTCCATATTTATATTTGTACTAAGTTGAATGGCATCTTCCCAAAATTCCTGTCTACCTGGAACCTCAGAATCTAATTTTATTTGGAAGTATAGTATTTACAGGTAAAACTTGTTAAGATGAGGTAATATTGGATCAGGGTGGCCCCTAAATCCAGTATTAATGGTGTCCCTATAAGAAGGCCATGTGGAGAAACACGGACACAGGGAAGAAGGCTGTGTGACTCAGGAGGCAAAGGCTGGAGTTACACTGCCATAAATGAGGTATCACCAAGGATTCCTGAAAATCACCAGAAATTAGGAAGAGGCAAGGAAGGATTTTTCCCTAAAGCCTTCAGAGAGAGCATGGCCCTGCTGACACATTGAGTTTGGACTTCTAACTTCCCAAACTGTGAGAGAATAATGTACATTGTTTTCAGCTGAGACGTTGTGGTACTTTGTTACAGCAGCCCTAGGAAAGTAACACAAAAGGATAGTGTGTCTCTCAAGAGTTAGGCTCTCATTTCAGGGGTTTTACACAGCCTCTTTTCTCAGTGTCTGGTACTTGTATGGGAATGCTTTGTGATACCATGTGCTTATTCTGTGTCTTGTGTGATGGTGGGCATTAATCTTTCAGGGGCACTTAGTAAAGAACATTTATGACTGTGTAGACATACGTGGTTCACTCCTGTCATGTTGTCTCCATGTTTCCACTCAGAAGTTTCATGATCCCTGCATTACTAGGCTGAAAGAAGAGGGGAAATACAGGGTAACTTTTCTGGTACTACATCTGAAAACTCTAGCCAAGCAAGTGTCGGGAGAGAGAACAGGTAATACTATATACATAGACATATGACACATGGGCTGTACAATTCTAGAATAGTGGTTGGATGTTCAACTCAGTGGAATCAAGGACATTTCTATGAATCACCTTTATTAGTACAAATAAGTTTTTGAGAAAACAGTGAGGTATTTTTCCTGCTTATTCCTTGTTTTTTTTTTTTTTTTTTTTTTTTTGTTGTTGTTGTTGTTTGTTCCCAATGGCAAATAAACACTGAGCAACTATAATCCACCAAGAAAGGCCATGTGCAGTTTTAGAGTTGCCTTCCAACATTTGGAATATTTTCTAGTTTCCTGTACCTTCTGGCTGACTTGTATTTACTCAAGTGTGAACATAGTCAATACTTCTGGGAGAAAGTTGTCCCTGACATCCTGAGACTGGGCTACTTACCCTGCTTTCACTCCTCTCTAGACTAAATACTCTTCCCATAATAACACTTTTAATTGCTTTTGTTAATTGCCCACCTCTTCTACCAGACTGTAAGCACCCTTCCTCTTCTCTATAATGTCAGGAAAATGGTAAGCACTAAATACAACCTATTGAAAGGAGAAATGAACTGGTCTGAGGTTCAGAATAATGGAAGAATGCCTTTGGCTTTCTGTAAATAGGTCTATGTGCTATTTTTTCATGCTACATATAATAAAAACTGGATAACTCATCTCATATGTATAGTGCCATTGCACACTGTTTTTTGACAAGAGCTTCTCCAGATATCTATCCTTAAAAGGGTGGTAACACTCCACACCCACTAGGATGGCTATTATAAAAATAACAGCAACAGCAACAAAACAAACAAACAAAAACACTGAATGGGAAAAAAAGTATTGGCAAGAATATGGGGAAACTGAAAAATTCGTGCATTGTTGGTAGGAATATAAAATGGTACATTCTCTGTAAAAAAAAAAATGTATGGTGGTTTCTCAAAAAGTTAAAAATAAAGTTACCATACAACCTAGCAACTTCACTTTTGGGTATATACTCAAAAGGACTGAAAGCAGGGACTTGAACAGATATTTGTATACTCACGTTCATAGTAGCATTATTCACAAGAGCTAAAGGATGAGAGCTACCCAAGTGTCCATTGATGGGTTAGTGAATAAACAAAATGTGATGTATATAATACAATATAATATTATTCAGCCTTAAAAATGATAGAAATTCTGACCCATTCTATAATACAGATGAAACTCAAGAACATTATGCTAAATAAAATTACATATCACAAACAGGAAAGTATTCCATGATTCCATTTATATGAAGTATCTAGAACAGTCAGATCCATAAGGACAGAAATTAAAATGGTAGTTGAATGGGTGAGAAGGAAGGGGAAATAAGAATAACTTAAACAATAACTTATGAATAATAACGATGATAAATAACTTATAAAAAATAATGGGAACAGGGTTTTAGTTTGGGAAAATGAAAAATCTCTGAGGTTGAATGCCAGTGATAATTGCACAATGATGTGAATGTACTTAATGCCACTGAAGTGTACACTTAAAAATGGTTAAAATGGTAAATTTCATTTCATGTGTATTTTACCACCATTAAAGAATTTTTTTTAAATCATTGAATAATAATAATAATGAAAAGAATGTCACCAAAATTTCAATTCTCTCTATTGATTCTGCTGTTTGACGGAGGTTACCTGCAGGTAACCTCCCTAGTACCTTAATGTGGCTGGATTCTCTGCTTAATAACATAATGGATGATGATGAAATGCTCAATTTATTAATAAAATGTATCCAATACCTTGAGGTGTTTTAAACTCTTTGACGAGGTTGTTTAACAAATACATGTTTCAGAAATTGTTGTGGAAGGAAATAAAAGGAAAGCAGATTAGAGTCAAAGGGTTTCTATGTCAGTGCTTTCTGTACTATGTTGCATATTCATATATTCACTAAGTATTCTCCCCATTGTTGGTAATATCTTAGTACTGACACCCTATCATTAGATATTTCAAGAAGAAAAGCTTAATAAACTGAAGTTTCTCGATTTTCCACATGAAATAATTTCCCAAGTTATCTAAGTATAAGCTAAGACAGTCTAAGGAGGGAATTATTTGAAATAAATATTGAGAAAGAGAATTCATTTAAAATGGAGTTAATCCTCCCAGAAATGGATAGCAACAAGATATTTAATCACTGCATATCCAGTTAAATCACATTCAGAAACTGCTGGAAATGGAGCCTAGACAACTTCCTTAATTTAGAAGACAGTGTAATGCTTAAGACTTTAATCCCCTTATGATAGATATTGGACTTAGGACTTTGGCACAGTTTTAACAATAAAACCCTTACTTTTATTAAGATGTCTTATACATGAGTCAGTGCAAGTCATTTGTAAACCAACTAAATTGACTACAGTGGTCCTCTAGTCTTACTTCTTGAGAAAACATGAATATTGACATTTTTTATATGTGATATGATTATTTTTTGATTTATCTATTGTTTGGAAACCTGTTTTCTAATACTGATTTACCATTTAAAAAAATAGGAGCGAGCCTTTTGTCATACAAAATTGGAGATGCCTAGAGTCTACAATTTCTATGTACTTGTTTGGAGTACTAAAGAAGACAAAAAAAGAAAGAAAGAAGAAAAAAAAAGAGCATATCATGGGCAGTCAGACTAGACCAGAAAGACCACATGCTTGGGGTCCTTTACTAAATGGAATAGGAATAGTAAATTTTGATCTGATATATGTGTAAAGTTACAAAGCATTCTCCATCAAAAGCTCAGAGAATTAAATTAAAATCATATATCTTACCCCTGTTCCAGTAGGTAATATAACCTCAGTAGTGAAATAAAGTCCATGAACAGATTTCTAATTAAATCCCTCATTGTATGAAAATAAAAGTCATAGAAACAATACAATTTATTATATGATTTGTCATCAAAAATACTGTAGTAAAACTTATATACACTTGCATTATTTAATAAATCTTTACCCCAAAGTAAACAACTTATAGAATTAAAACTCCTCTGTGAAAAAAGTAATTTATTGCATCATGTAATACCCACATAAGCTGAATAAAAATTACCTTTAAATATCTATAGTCTCTAATGTATTTTGGGTAAGAAAAAACTATTTCTAAAGATCAAGTTGGCAAATATAACTGTAAATATATTTTATTGCTTGAGAGTATATCTTTAGAGAAAATAAAACAAAACTACAGCCTGAGAATATTTATGCATATTGGATTATTTAACTAAATAAAGCAAGTACTTTTCAATAAACACAGAATTTGCCATGGTACTTCATAGAGTCTTAGAAGTAGTAACCTTTGCATTTGGCTATTGACCAATCTTCAAGAGCACACGAATATGAGTTGTTTCTAGTTTTATTTTATGAAACTTTAGATACATGAGTATATTTATAGAATAGTTGTTTCCTTGGTTCAGGATTAATGAAAGCCACTTTACCTAGTAATTAATTTTCAAAACAAAAGTAGTTTTATTGTTTTTGTTTTATTATGAAATATAATATGCTTAGCAACTCAAAGAAGTAGAAAGGAAAAACTGACGATCATATATACTCCACAATTTAGGGATCACTGTTATTAATATTATGGGACATAAGCATCAAAACTTACTTCTATCCATAACTATACCAGCATATACATACACATAGCACATATTTACTTAAGGATGGGAAGTTATAGTAGCTATGGCTTTGTAACTATTTTTGACCTTTATATTTTTGGTATAATCTATATCAAAAAAACCTATACCAAATTTTCAATTAGCTGCTTCATATTCCATTACAGGCATATATGACTATATTATATAAAATATTATTTTATAATTATATATGTTATCTATTATGATCTATAATTATTTTATCATGGTTTATTTAAGCAATCACCCAGTGATCATTTTTTTACTTTATAAAATACAATTATAGAGCAATTTTTTAATCCATGCCTTTCAGAAAGTGAAATATCAAGTAGATAAAAAATGCAAGAATATACATATACACATATATATGTAGTTATATATATAATTATATAATGCTTTGAATATTATAATCTACAATCTTGATGTTTTATACACATGTACACACACAAAAATATATAAATGTTTTTTCCTATAGAATATATTACTCCTTTATGCCCATCAAACAATTAGAAAAGATGTCAATAATGAAAAGAAGTCACATGTTTGGAAGTCATATGCTCTACTCCCTAAAGTAGAAATTTTTAAAGAAAACTGCTGCTCATATGCCTTCTACTAAATTAACAATCTAAAACAGAGTTTTAAAACCTAATTTCAAGGAGCAAATAGAAATGTAAATAGTGCTCCTTCCAGACTCAGAAACAGGATACTTTTATCAAGGTCCATGGGGGCAGAAAAAGCTATTCTTTGAAAAAAAATAGATAGCTTTAGATGCTTTTATTGTAAAACAGAATAGTTAATTAGCTTCCTAAAAAATTTTTTTTTACTGTGGTTTCTCCAGGGCTAACACAATGAAATCTTAACTTTTCAGATTCAGATTGCACCTGTACATACACATATAATAGATACTATATATGACTTACAGAGCCTAAAATATTTACTGGACATTTTACAGAACAAGTTTTCTGACTGATACTCCAGAGCATAGTACTTTATCCAAAAGACTTGGAGTTTGCTGTTTCAGCTGGATGTGAAAGGTGTTGATGAGATGTGAATAAGGTGGTTTAACTTTGGCATGGTACCAGTTTTTCTCCAATATTTTTGTTCTACTCTCAAACACAGAGCAGCAATTCCCCAGTAACCCTCTGGTAGTCTTACCCCACCTTCACAGGCACCTGGCCCTCAGCTGTAGACATGAGAGGACCTGCCCAGACACATTTGGAAATCTCTCTCCACACAGATCCTTCCTCCAAAGATGCCTCACTTCACAAATTCTAATTCTCTTGTAGCCCCAATCTCTGACTCCGTAGCTTAGCTAACCACCATGCTCTGTTCACTGTCCATCTCTGCACTTTGATTGGGAAATTTAGCTGAAACTGAGCACTAGAAGATCAAAGAACTTATATTGAAAGTTTCCCTTCTCTCCAAGATTGCAGTTAGGTGTTCTTATGTCTACAGTTCTCTCATATATTCTGTCTAATTTTGAAGTTGTTTCTAATGAGGGGAGTGGTGTGGTACTGATTCATGTATAATACCCAGAAGCAAAACTACCCTTGATGGGCATGTACTTTCTATCTTTTCTAGCAATTTACTCATGTAAATACTTTGGGGATATGTTAATGTACTTCCATTAATTCCTTAAGATAAATACTGAAAAAGTAACTGATGGGACAAAATTATTTTCCTTCTATAGCTCATCTACAGGAGTTTGTTCTAAATTTTGAAGGATTTCATCAATTAATCTTCTAATCTGACTATTAAAAGTTCTATTTTTGATGTTATACCTGAAATTTACAGCTTTTTCTTCCTTCTAACTTCTTTCTCACCTTCTCTTACCCCATTCTCTTTCTCTCTCCTGTTATTTCATGAGCACAATACTCCCTTTCTATTTATAGTAAAGTTTCTTCTTTTTCTTTTTCTATTGTTGTCATTGTTGTTGTTGTTTTAGGTTTTCTTTCATCCTTTTACAGAGTTTTGTTAGTATTTTTTTCTACTTCTTTACATCACATTCTTACATGTTAAAGACTATTCCTGGTGATCTTTAGTTGTTCTTTCATATTTAATCATGAGCCACTTGAAAGCTAACTGGGAGTTCCCTGTATATGGGGCAGGTGGCATTTACACTCTGGTGGGTTTCTCTACTGTGTGATCTAATAAACCAGCTTTATTTTTCCTTTAAAAGACCTTCAAAACTTTATTAGGTCTTTTTTTCCCCTGAAGTACTTCATCTTCTACAGAGAGGAATTCTTCAATAAGTTTCTTGGCAGGTAAAGAGAAGAGCTGGGTATGTATAAGCCTGAAAAAGCTACTTTCTAAGAACCTGTTAGTGAAGTGGAAGAGGCGCTCAATATTCAGTATTAAAATTTTTGCCTAATTCCACACTTTGTAGTTCACTGCCTCATTTTTCACCCTTCTTGAACACTGATACCCCAAGGTGATAGCTCTTTGCTTCAATTTCTCTAGAAAATCAACTTCCATTTCTATGGGAAATTGATACCTATAGGTAGAAGTAGATATCTCTGGTTCTATTTTCTTATACACATTTCCATTCAATTCAGCATGTTGAGTTTGAAAACCCTATGCCTTTTTCTCCTGGTGTTCTCTGTGTATTTGGGACAGTTGGCCACCATTGTGGCTGCAGTCTTATCCTCTCCTCTGGGATAGCTAATCATTCCAAGGTTTGTGTCTTTTGGACCTTTTCTGGGGGGTTACAACCTCCATACCAAGTACTGAAACTTGGTTTACTCCTCATTGTAAGTCATTTTTGGTTCTTCTATGCGCTTTCCATCTTGTCAAAAAAAGAGGTATATGTTTAATTAATATCGTTATGTGTTAATCTTTGCTCTTGTGCATTTATACATTTAAAAAAGGACTTCTCTATCTTTTGAGTAGAGTTTTAGAAAGGAATACAGATAAAAATAAACATAAATCTAAAAATATATGTAAAATAGTTTCTTTCATTGAATCTTCATAAAAATTAAAGGAAGATGGTATGTTGATTATTACTTCTAATATATGATTGACAAAACTGAAGCTTAGTGAAGTTAAGTACTTTCCAAAGTCCATACTTTCTGTAATGTGTAGAACCAAGATTCAATGTCAAGAAATCTGACTCTGCAGAGCCTTTGGCTAACATGTTGCCAAGTAACTTGGGCTACAACTCAGTTTCCTCATTTGTAAGCTGCTTGGCCTTATCTCTAAGGTTTCATAGAGGTTGAAAAGTAACACACAAAAAGGAGAGTTGTGTCAAATACCTCAACAACAGCAAGGAGAAGACAGCTTGAATGGTTTTATATCTAATGTCCAAAGACAATGCAGAGAAAGGAGAAAGATGAGCCCAAGTTAGATGTGAAATGCAATATATTGTTTTTTAAAGTTTTATTTGATTACATCACATGTCTTTGGAAAAGTAATAGGAATAAAGAATAAAGAAAATATATCTAATCTTGTATAGTAGAGAACAAAAGGAACTGCATATTTTACATTCGGCCCAAGGACATTCTAAAAATGACCCTCTACCTGCAGTTTTCCCTATCTCTAATATTTAAGAGTCCTTTAGATATACACATAATTGGCTTTTTTATTGGTCAGGATCAGCTGACAGAACATTATGTCAATATATTCTTGCCTTATTGGAAAAATAATTAGTTACCAAATAGTGGCAATGAATTGTTGGCTCCTTTCTGGCACTGGCTATTTCAGGAGGTATTAAAAAAGGCATTGTCACTAATATGCACATTTTATTATTATATGAAATGCTGCCATGCTGTGCATCAATGTGTGAAAAATATGAAAGTGACAATATTTCAGGCAAGACAACTCTGTTTCTGAAATAATACTTTTAGGAAAAATAGAGAAAATAGTTGACAGTATTTAAAAACTGAAATCAATGAAGCTTATACCTTCTCTTGGTGTTTAGATTTTAAATAACATTTTACATTATATTAAGACATATAGCTACAGATATATATATATATACATATATATGTATATATATTTAAACCTTTTGAACATGAATTAGTAATTATTTCTAATTTATTATCAGTGATAATTTATACACATATCTTTTCTCAAGGACAATTGGGATTTCCCTAATGGAGACAAAACTATTGCAATGGTTGTAATCAGTAATGTAGATATATTTTTTCCTTAAGAATTAAAAATAGACCATAAAGTTGAAACAGAGCAAAATTCTACATGTAATTTAGAAGACTATTAGCAGGAATTTAAAAAAATTATTTTGAGGGGTGAATGGAGAGGGATGCATTTAATGAGATCATGCTGTACTTCCAAATCTGGGGGCAACTGAAGATAGTACACAGGAAATAGAAAAAAAAGGACACCACCATTAGCTTTCTTAGATGCAGATGCACAACAATATTCACATGCTATTACTCTATCTCTCAATCAAGCAAGTGGATGTACCCAAATACAAGCAGCTCTCAAAAACTTCTAGCTTCCCTCACAAGAGCAGGGCCTGTCCTAATGAGCTTATCACATATTTGAGAAGAGATCAGAATACACCCACTCTGCCACTAGGCAGATTTTTAAGGAAGGAATCTAGAAGGAGCAGAGCCAGATATAACCAATACTTCTAAACCCAGCCACTCATTTGTCTTTTCTTGTCCTGTAATAGAGAAATGCAATGAGGGGCCAAGCAAGGTCTATTACTCTTGCCAATGTCCATCCGTACGGTGTCATGAGCCTGTGGAAAAGGAAGTTAGCCTCCAAAATAATGCTACAAAAGGGCATTTCTTATCTAAATAACAATATTTTGGATTAGAGAGTACTTACCTCCATGCCACTTGGAACATCAAAATCAACTATAATTAATTTACATCAGTGAAGGCTGTAGAAATTCCCAGAACTTCAGGGACACAAAATGAAAAACAATCCCTCCCAGAATTTGGAGTTCCATCATTCAGGAAGTAAATGCATCGAATCATCATAGTAATAGCTTTAATGGTCTTTGATGAATTTGCCATCAGCTTAGGTATGGCTATGGGCCATTGCCAGAAAACAATGACCACAAGTCATTAGGGGAAATAAGCCTTCATCATGTAATATCTAAAAATGCCACTCATTTAGATTGATGCCTCTAAATAAATTTGTAAAATCAATAGATGCTGAATAACAAACAGGAAAAAGTAATTATACTATCCTATATTCCATTTATGTATTCCTCTTCCTTTACAAACTATGTATGAAGTTTGGAAATAATGCAAGAAGTAGTATCGAAAGCCAAAGTCATTCAAGAATGTGAGGTTTGAGGGTTTTTTTTTTTTTTTTTTAATTTATGATAGTCACAGAGAGAGAGAGAGGCGCAGAGACACAGGCAGAGGGAGAAGCAGGCTCCATGCACCGGGAGCCCGACGTGGGACTCGATCCCGGGTCTCCAGGATCGCGCCCTGGGCCAAAGGCAGGCGCCAAACCGCTGCGCCACCCAGGGATCCCAGAATGTGAGGTTTGGATGAGTAAATATGCTGCTGAAAAAATAATAGTCTGATTTATTATATGTCTAAATAGGTTGCTAAGGATTTATGAAAATAATCTGAGTAACATTTGTTGGGTATTTATATTTTGTCAGGGAACATGCAGTGAAAACTATACAATGTATGTATAATGCCTATGACATAGTTACTATTATGATCTTTGTTTTATCCTTGTTTGAAAATGAAGTTTAGGGGCACCTGAGTGGCTCAGACAGTTAAGCATCTGCCTTTGGCTCAGGTCATGATTCTACGGTACTGGGATGGAGCCCTGCTTCAAGTACCCTGCTCAGTGGGGAGTCTGCTTCTCCCTCACCCTTTGCTCCTTCTCCCCCACTTGTGATCTCTGTCTTTCTCACTCATTCTCTCTCTCTCAAATAAATAAATAAAAATCTTTAAAAATTATTAATATGAAGTTTAGAAAAGTCATTCACCCAAATCTCATGACTAGAAGTGGTAGAGCCACAACAGAACACACTGCTATTTAATACAATGACCAAAAGGCATGGAGTGGCCTGGGTGGCTCAGCGGTTTACTGCCACCTTTGGCCCAGGGTGTGATCCTGGAGACCTGGGATCGAGTCCCCCATCGGGCTCCCTGCATGGAGCCTGCTTCCTCCTCTGCCTGTGTCTCTGCCTCTTTCTGTGTGTGTGTGTCTCTCATGAATAAATAAATAAAATATATTTTTTTAAAAAGGCATGCTAGGGTTGCTGTTATATAAAATATATTGAGATTGAAAACCTATAGATTACAAAAAAGTATTATTCCAGAAAGCTTGTATTAGCTAAGTACATCACCAATGGCAAGTAACTTTTATTAAATACTTATTTCATGTATTTTCTCAGTAGAAGCACATCCTCCACTCTTGTGATTAAATATTTGCAAATAGAGAAGAGAAGCAAAAATGATCTATTTGTATCATATACCTGGATGAAACATGAAAAATATTACAGTCAAGTAAGTTAGTTTTTCCAAACACTTACTAACTGTCCAAAGAGTGATTATGTTCCTCCCTTTTCCTTTTAGTTGGTCATTCAGGCACATGTTAGATTACTTAATGTTTCTGGTTTTGATTCCTGGCATGACCACTGACTTGCTACTGAACTTGGTGCTAATTATGGTCACTTCTTAGGATGTCTTTTTCCCATCTTCTGTGATAGCAGGATTTTATGACTCCCCCTAAAATGTCTACAGCTTAGTCCCCAGAACCTAAGTTAGGCAAGGTGAAATAAGTTGCAAATGGAATTAATATTGCAAACCTGCTGGCCATGAGATGGTGAGACTGTCATGGATTAACTGTGCAGACCCACTGTAATCACAGGACCCTTTAAAGAGCTGTGGAAAGATATGACTGTGGAGAACCAACCAAAGAGATAGCAGCTTGAGAAGTGCCCAGCTTATTGTTACTGGCTTTGAAGACAGAAGGAAAGGCCATGAGCCAAGGAATACAGGCAATCCCTGGAAGCCAAAAAGGGCAAAAAAATGAGTGGGAAATATCAGAAAGGGAGACAGAAAATGAAAGACTCCTAAATCCAGGAAACGAACTAGGGGCGGTGGAAAGGGAGGTGGGTGGGGGGTGGGGGTGACTGGGTGACAGGCACTGAGGTGGGCACGTGGCGGGATGAGCACTGGGTGTTATTCTATATGTTGGCAAATTGAACACCAATAAAAAATAAATTTATGAAAAAGAAAAAAAAGAAATGGACTCCTCTCTAGATCTTCTAGAAAGAAATACAGCTCTGCTGACATCTTGATTTTAGCCCAGTAAGGACTCATTTTAAACTCCTGGCCTTCACAATCATGGATAAACTTGTGATGTTCTAAATCACTAAGTTTGTGATAACTTGTTAGAGCAGCAATAGGGAACTGATATATCAACTCATTCAAGATATTGAGAGTATAACTGTTGTGAGTACTAAACAGTGTGATATGTGTGAAATGATTAGTCCAATGCTTGACACAGGGCAAGAAGTCACTGAATGGTATCTGCTATTAACCTGATTATTTTTATAAATATTAATACATTATTATCATTATCATTATTATTATTATTGTTGTACTCATAAAGGTGGTCAAAAGATATGTAGACTGAACTACATTCTGCTAAAAACAATAAGATGCTTGGACCCACTGGTATGTGATATTCCCGAGAATGATTGAAAACCTTAATATTTATGGTAGGCAGGATATAAACTGTGATAAGTATTAACATTTAGAGAAAACAGAAACCACAGGAGAGTCCCAGTATTTTTTTTATCCTACTGAGCACTTTAATGAATATATTTAAATACTTGGAATAAATCTGTGTTTATTTCAACAAAATTTGATAGCATCAAAAATCCTAAGGGTGTAAGATATTTAGAATTTCCATTTTTATGAATAGCCTCACTTTACAGACAACTGAATATATCTAATCTCCATAGGTTGAATTTTGATAGGAATCATTTTAGATAGCAGCTTGTCCCCCAGTCCCATAGTTGAGTGAAATCAATTTTAACAAAGAATTTTATTCCAAATGACTTCCACTGTTTATAGTTCAAAAATGATTATTCCATGATATAGATGAGGTTTTAAATTGTTTTGAAGTAAAATATCTTTAATGATATTTATCATATTCATTTACACAAAAATAGTGCTAAGATACTCAGATTTCATGTTTTAGTATAATCCTTAGCTTTTCACTTCTGTTTTCTTTGATGTGTAAGTCAATATTTTAAGCTTAAAGCAGATTTATTTTCTTTTCCAGAATCAGGGAAGAGTTTTGAGTACTAAGCTTATATTTTAAATTTCTTTGGTGACACTCCTCCTTAGAAACACATTTTTATGGCATTGATACTGGGTGATAAATTCTCTATTGCTCTTCTTCATTCAAAGCATTACCCCGAACAGCAAACAAACTGATGTGACATGGGTAACATAGATAATGTGTTGCATAGAATAGCAATTTAATGGTCAGAGACTTAATGGCTACTCTGTAAGGATTGTCTTTAATCAAACCTTCCGCAGGGGATAGTAAAAACTCAGGGACTGACCTTGGGTTAAACTGATACAACACATTCATTTACTCATGTATTCAAAATAAATATTTTTCTTACATAAAAATATTTTCCTTCATAATATGGAGCTAAGACAAAGTAAGGAGCAGTGAGCAACTCAGTGAGTTTTGCCAAAAAGAAGGTAGGATAAGAGTTAGGATTATTATACACAATTTATTATGGGAACAAGATATAGAACACTGTGAATAGCAATTATAGAGTTAGGATGCTGTTTGGAAGATAAAGAGAAATCTCAATTCATAATAGAAGTTCTCACAAGTGTTGTGTTTGGGACACACTTTCAGATATTCAAATTAATGCCAGTTGTGTGAAATTAATAAAATATACAAAACAACATTTTTTTTGTGGTGGTTTCATAGATTCTGTATGAACATCCACAGTTTTTGGACTATTCCTGGTAGTCAAAATGTAAATTTGAAAATGTAAATTTTGAAAATAACTGTCTACTGCCACAACTCTTTTGTTTACCTACAAGGACACACAATCTTAAATATGTCAGTAGCCTTATGTTGGGGGGGGGTGGATTTCCTCGATGATGTCATAGTCTCTTTACAGTCCATTGTGTCTTCTAATCTGCTCAATCATGTTCTCTGTTCTACTTAAATATGAAACATTGAAACATCCTCTTCTTGATTCATGGGTGTATCATTTTATCTTCGTAAGTGTTAAATAATATTTCTAATTTTTTTCCTATTTTTTCATTATATATTTTTATCCTCATAATTTTAGTTTCCTGTTTGTCTATCTTCTATTTCAGTTTTTGCAGGATTCCTCAAGTACCTGGAAATTCTTCTTTGCTCATATTCAAAATGAGGTATATACAAGTTCTTTGGAAACTCTGCAAGGAATTTGAACTTGCCCATTTTGGTCATCTATATAGGATGGGAAGATCACTTTGGCTAAATCTTTTTGTTTTGGACCTCTAAATGTATATTATCTTAGGTTTATTCTTTGGGTTGGTCAGGTGCCCCAAAAGACAATATTCTAGTCTCCTGCCTGATTCACAGTATTCCAGGAATTGAGGGTGGTGTGATTCTAAGCATAATGTAGACATACTTTTAGAGACCTCCAATGTTTTGCCTAGGCACAGAAGAAGTAAGCAAATTCCTAAGTATTTTTGAGGATTTGTGGTACAAATGAGATTGTCACCCTATCCCTACAACTAGCTTGATATTCATTTACCTTTCTCCCTCTGCTTTCCAAATTATAATTTTCTGCTCTCCCTTCCTCCTTCCTTCTTCCTTATCTATTTATCTATCTCTCATCTATTATCCCTTTTCCTATTTTCTTTGTTTTCTTTGTTTTGTGATTCTATGCCTTATGATATAGTAACGATGAAGGATACACACACGCACACAAGCATTTCCAGTCAGTTTAGTGTATTTTTAAAATTTCCTGTGCTGTAATTTTCATCTTCCATATTTTTTTTTCTGACTGGAAGTTTGTACCTCTTAATCTCCTTCACGTGTTTCATCCATCCTCCCACCCACTCTCCCCTAGTAAGTACAATTTTGCTCTCTGTATGTATGAGTCTGTTTGGTTTTTGTTTGTTCATTTGTTTTGTTTTTTAGACTCTGCACATAAGTGAAATCCTATATTATTTGCTTGTATCTAACTTCTTTAACTTTGCCTAATATCCTGTAGATCCATCCATGTCATTGGAAATGGCAAGATTTCATTCTTTTTTCATGGTTGAATATTGTTTTATATTTAATCTATTTGTAATATATCCAAAATTTTATAATATTTTATATCCAATTATATATCATATATAGTATATCCAATATTTTATTATATATCCACATTTTATATTTTATGATATATCCACATTATATATCCACATATATATACATACATACACAGACCACATCCTCTTTATCCATTCATATATCAGTGGACACTGGGTTGCTTCTATATATTGGCTACTATAAATAATGCTGAATGAGCATAGGGGTACATATATCTTTTAAAATTAATTTTCATTTTCTTTGAATAGATACTCAGTTGAATTACTGGATTGTATACATTTCTATTTTTACTTTTTTGAGGAATTTCCATACTGTTTTCCACAGTGGTCACATGAATTTACATGCCCATCAACTGTTCACAAGTGTTCTCTTTTTCCACATCCTCACCAACACTTGTTATTTCTTAACTTTTTAATACTATCTATTCTGAGTGGTGTGACTTAGTGCATTTTTATGGAGGGATCAGAAATAAAAATAAGAATTTTATATCCCTTTTTAAGAACTGTGAGTCTCTTAAAAGTTTTTTTTTTTTTTTTTTTTAAAGATTCATCTATTTAAGAGAGAGAGAGAAAGAGTGGGAGGGTGTGTGAGAGGAGGGAAGGCAGAGGGAGGGGGAAAGAGAAACTTTAGCAGACTCCATGTGCTGAGCGGAAAGCCTAATGTGGGGCTTGATCCCAGGACCCCGAGACCATGACTTGAGCCAAAACCAAGAGTCAGCTGCTTAACAGACTAAGCCAGCCAGGCATCCCTAAGGTTTTTAAATTAGATATTGATCATATAGGTAGTGGAAGAATGTGACCTTCCTCATGTGAAACGGTACAGGTTAGGGGTTCTGCATTCTCATGGATACCTATTTCCATTCATATGCTGAGGATCATTTAGGCAGAAAACACAATTCTGTGTTTTCCTCTCACCATAAGGTACATGGCCTCAATTTCCAGGCTTCCATAGGTAGACCTTAACGACTGGGCACAGTGGCATCCATCAGATGCAATTTCCCTTGCTATGGAAGAACCCCTTTCTTTTCTGGAACCTAGATATTTCATATTATGGTTTTTGAATTCAATCTTGTATTTACATATTTTGTAAGACATATACTTTATTTATCAATTTTATATTTGTAGTGGGAGTGGGGGTTTTTCATGTCAAATCAATTCTCTATCTTGATTGCAGTCTTATTAAAATACATTAAAAATCACAATTTATAATACCATCTTAATTATTAGGCATAAAATGAATTAGAAATTAGTCAGGTTTGCCACATGAGAATAGATGGCATTTACATTTATATTTTCAGCTCACATAGATATGTTCACATTGCTACTGGTAGCAAAGAGGAAACTATGAAGTTTAGTCAGCTAGATCTTTTAATACTTTACTACCCTGATAATAACATTCATGGCATTCCCTGCCTTGTGTCTTGGGTTGTCTGTTTTCATCCCAGATAATCTTTCCAATCAGTATTTTTAAGCATCTTTACCCTGTATCTCTAATAAATGCTTTCATCATTAGTTTCTGGATTACTTCCAAAATTTCTACAGTTCCATTTATCAGCTGCCAAAACTAGGGTAAAGCACATGGGTATACAGAGACTAGACTGACAAAAGAGGATAGAAAGAGGGATTATCATATCTTTGCTTTTCCCCAATAGTCTTAAAAATTCTTTGTTTTTATTGTTAGATTTAAATGTTCAGCCAACAAAGTTTATACCTTTCCTCATGACTGGTTTTGATGTTTCACAATTATATTTGCATGGGGCCTGTTAGAATTCTGCTCACTGTTTTTATGGGGAAAAGAAAGACATTTAGACAGTTTGATACAAGAATGACCCACAGCCTATGGGAACCACATAAATCCTCTTGGTTCACCCCAATTCTATTTCTAAGGAGAAAGTACAAGTACATGAAGAGGGGAACGAAAATGGAAAGTGAAGAATGAGGGATGGCTGAACAATTAATTGTTGTTTGGCCAAAAGTGACAATATGTGCCTTGCTCCTTGGGTTAATAAAAAAGATAATCAACTCATGAGTTTACTGTCTTGTACTACATTGGTTCCAGTTAGCTGAGGAAATTATACTCAGTTTCTGAAGTGGAGGGCAGAATTATATCATTTTATATCATATTGAATTAAAAAAAAAACACAAGAGTGTTTTCCTTATTTAAAATTATGTTTTAAAAAGATTACATGTATAATCTGGAAAAATGGTAATATAATTATTTCAAGTTTATAATGTAATTATAACAATACAGTGTATAATTATACACAGCTTTTTTCACTGACTAACATAGAGGATGCACCATTATTTTATGTATATCTGTGCTGGCTGTTAAGCCATTGTGTCTTCAGACCCATCCTTTGATGCTCTGCTGTGCTGTTGATGCTGGGACTCTGAGACCACGCTCTCCTTTGCCAGCTGGCTCACTTTCCTATCTCCCTTCAAGAATTGCTGGAGGCAGAGTGTACATCTGAGGCAGAAGAAGGGACTAGTTCCTTCCTCTTTGTTTTCTTTTCCTCTTACTGTCTCTGAATCCCTTGTCGAAAAAATGTGTTGAAAATATTTTCTCTCAGTCCATAGTTTGCCATATTTCCTATGTACTTTCTATTTTAATATTTTCATTTTTATGAAGTCCAATTTATCAACTTTTCTTCTACTTTGTGTCCCATCCAGGAAATATTCGCCTATCCCAAGGTCACAAAGAGATTCTTCTGTTTTCTTTCAGAAAGCAGTGTTTCTAGGTTTTACATCTGCAACTACGATCAAACTCTAATAGAATAAACTCTGTAACTAATTAGATAGGAGTTGAGACTCCTTTTTTAAAAGTCATATGAATATTCACTTTGTTTCAGAATCATTTGTTAATAGAAGTTGCCTTTCCCACTGAATTGCCTTGAAAATAATCAACATGGGGATCCCTGGGTGGCGCAGCAGTTTAGCGCCTGCCTTTGGCCCAGGGCGTGATCCTGGAGCCTGCTTCTCCCTCTGCCTATGTCTCTGCCTCTCTCTCTCTCTCTGTGTGACTATCATAAATAAATTTAAAAAAAAAAAGAAAATAATCAACATGTATGAGCATTTCTGGAGTCTTGATTCTCTTCCAATTAACTATTTGTCTCTCTCTATGCCAATACTACTGCTGCAATCAGGAGTTTAAATACCTCCATGCGTCTTCCTCCTCCTTCTTCTTTGGTTGTTTTGTGTATTTTAGATCTGCTGTCCAATATGGTAGCCACTTGTTCCATATACTTTGAGTACTTGAAATGTAGCTAGTCTTAAATGAGACATCATGTAAGTATAAAATGCATGTTCCTTGTAAAACGTAGTTTGAAAACAAGTATGTATATAATTGAAATTATATTTTGATTATGTTGGATTGATTAAAATGTATTATTAAAATTTTACAGTTTGGCCAGCCCAGGTGGCTCAGCAGTTTGGCACCACCTTCAGCCCAGGGCGTGATCCTGGAGACCTGGGATCGAGTCCCACATTGGGCTCCCTGCATGGAGCTTGCTTCTCTCTCTGCCTGTGTTGTGTCTCTGCCTCTCTCTCTCTGTCTCTCATAAATAAATAAATAAATCTTTAAAAAATTTTTTTTAAAGTTTATTTTTTACTTTTTTTTTTAAAGATTGTATTTTTTAAAAATTTTTATTTATTTATGATAGTCACACAGAGAGAGAGAGAGGCAGAGACATAGGCAGAGGGAAAAGCAGGCTCCATGCACCGGGAGCCCGACGTGGGACTCGATCCCGGGTCTCCAGGATCGCGCCCTGGGCCAAAGGCAGGCGCCAAACCGCTGCGCCACCCAGGGATCCCTATTTTTTACTTTTTTAATATGACTACTAAATTAAAAATTAAATTAAAAATTAAAAATTACATTGTAGCTTACAACACATTTACTTCTATTACATATTAGATCCTAGATCCTTCTGAATTTCCCTATAGATTTTAATATAATATTCTTTTTCTTTTTTCCAAAACATCCTATGTTTTTGATAGGAATTGCAGTGCATATTGTTGGGCTGGCTGAGAGACAGGGGCATCCAAAATGGCGGACATCTCAAATTGGGTCAAGATGGCTGATCTTCCCACCAAAGCAGCCATGACCACCACGTCATCTCCAGTAAATTGAAACCTAGACGGGAAACCAAAACTTTCCACCCGGGACTTTCCAGGCGGGGACCACCCCCTATCCTGGACTTTCCCCACCCCCAGCCAATCACCTAAGGACACGGTGTTCCCTTCCCTAATTTGGCAAGGGCCCCACCCGGATCCAGCAAGGCTTAAAAACCCCTGCACTCCCCAACCCGGTCTGACTTCCCTGACTCTCCTTCTCCCGAGTCGCAGAACCTGGCCCGAGGGTGCTGGCAATAAAGCTCATCCTACAGATCATTTTGCCTTAGGGTTTCCTTCATTCGCCTAAAAAACCTTACACATGTTTATGTCCAGTGAAGGAGAATGAGTGCCTTAACATTGATTCCTTCAGGCAATATTAGACCTCTGCGTTTGCTAAGGTCCTCTTCAATTCTATCAGTTATTGGTAGTTTTCACTGTAGGGATCTATTCTTTTTTTTTTTTTTTTTTAAGATTTTATTTATTTATTCATGATAGAGAGAGAGAGAGAGAGAGGCAAAGACACAGGCAGAGGAAGAAGCAGGCTCCATGCAAGGAGTCCGATATGGGACTCGATCCCAGGACTCCCAGGATCATGCCCTGGGCCAAAGGCAGGCGCTAAACCGCTGAGCTACCCAGGGATCCCCATTTTTTTTCTTTCTTAGAGTGATAGGCAATTTTGTTTGTTTGTTTGTTTGTTTTTTAAGGAAGCTCTATATCCTACTTGGAGATCTAACTCACAACCCTGAGATCAAGAGTCACATGCCCTTTCCTTTGAGCCAGCTGGACACCCTAGAGTGATAGGCATCTAAGGCATGTCAGTACTTGGTGAACCCTATTGTTTTGAAACCTTTGTGATTTTTCTATGCTTATTTGTAGGAAAACAATTTATTTTTGCATACTAATCTTTATCCTGTAACTTGAATAAATTCACTTATTAGTTTCATTTATAGATTTCTTAGATTCTTTTTTTAAAAAGATTTTATTTATTCTTCATGAGAGACACACACAGAGAGAGAGGCAGAGACATAGAGAAGCAGGCTCCATGCAGGAAGCCCAATGTGGGACTCGATCCTAGGACTATAGGATCATGACCTGGGCTGAAGGACGATGCTCAAACACTGAGCTACCCAGGTGTCCCTCTTTAGATTCTTTATGTACACAATAATGTTTCCATTAACTAAAGGCAATTTTTACTTTCTCTTTATATTCTTAATGCTTTTTTTTTAAATTTTTTTACTTATTTATGATAGTCATACAGAGAGAGAGAGAGAGAGAGGCAGAGACAGAGGCAGAGGGAGAAGCAGGCTCCATGCACAGGGAGCCCGACGTGGGATTTGATCCCGGGTCTCCAGGATCGTGCCCTGGGCCAAAGGCAGGCGCCAAACCGCTGCGCCACCCAGGGATCCCTCTTAATGCTTTTTTGTCTCTTACATTATATTAAAGGCTAGAATAGCAATTTTAGGACAAAATCATTCAACTATCCCCACTAAATATCACATTAGTTGTAGATATTTTTTAGGTGGCCTTTAATCAGGTTGATGGAACACCATTTTAATACTAGTTTTCTAGGAGTGTCTAGAGGTTATGAAATGATGCTGCCTAATTTTTTTCCTGGAAGTGGTATTTTATGTTCACTCTCTGCTTTCTTCATCATTCTTGCTAAGCTTTTATAATTTTTTTTTTCAGAGAACAAACATTTTAACTTTTTTGTTTCTCTTTTTTTCTTTTCTACTTCATTGGTTTTTGTTCTTATTTTTAATATTTCTTTGCACATTTTACAGTTCCTTCCCTCTAATGAAATTCCACCTAGGTACAAAAATGAGCCATTCTTTCCACTATATGCTTTACTATATTTATCATATTTAATGTAATGTTCTTATGTTATAATTCCAACTTCTATGTTATTTCTCAGTATATTTCAATAAATTTCTTTTATTTAGTATGAAAATATAGGATTTATTATTCTCAATTGCATTTATGTTTATATGAAATTTATATGTTACAATTTTTTCTTCTTTTTTTTCCCAGTTACCCCAACCCACCCCCCCACCAATTCTGATTAAGTCTCTTATCATTTGTCTCCCTCTCTGATTTTGTCTTTATTTTTTCCTCTCTTCCCCTATGATCCTTTTTTGTTTTGTTTCTTAAATTCCACATATGAGTGAGATCATATAATAATTTTCTTGCTCTGATTGACTTATTTTGCATAGCGTAATATCATCTAGTTCTTTCCACGTCCTTGCAAATGGTGAGATTTTCTTTCTTTCTTTCTTTCTTTCTTTCTTTCTTTCTTTCTTTCTTTCTTTTTGTGGGGGGGGGTGTCTGAGTGGTACTCAATTGTATGTACATACCACATCTCTTTTATCCATTCATTTGTCAATGGACATCTGGGCTCTTTCTAGATTTGGTTATCATGGACATTGCTACTATAAACATTGGGATGCAGGTGCCCCTTTGGATCACTACATTTATATCTTTGGGGTAAATACCTAGTAGTGCAATTGCTGGTTATTAGGGTAGCTCTATTTTCAACTTTGTGAGGAACACCATACTGTTTTCCAGAGTAGCTACACCAGCTTGCATTTTCACCAACACTGTACAAGGGTTTCCCTTTCTGTACAGCCCTGCCAACATCCTCCCTTCCTGACTTATTAATTTTAGTCATTCTGACTGGTGTGGGGTGGCATTAATTGTGATTTTGATTTGTATTTCCCTGGTGCCAAATTATGTGGAACACTTTTTCATGTGTCTATTGGCCATCTTCTTATGTCTTCTTTGGAGAAATGTCTGTTCATGTCTTCTGCCCATTTCTTGATTGGATTATGATTGTAATAAGAGATGAAGGAGGACACTATAACATAATTAAGATTCTATCCAACAAGAAGATACAACAGTTATAAATATTTATGCCCCTAATATGGGAGCAGACAATTATATAAGCCAATTAATAGCAAAATTAAAGAAAATCATTGATAATATACAATGATAATAGGGGACTTTAACACCTCACTCACTGCAATGGACACATCATCTAAGCAGAAGATCAACAAGGGAACAAGGCTTTGAATGACACACTGGACCAGGTGGACTTCACAGATATATTCATCCTAAAGCAACAAAATGCACATTTTTCTTGAGTGCACATGGAATATTCCCTGGAATAGATCACCTACTGGGTCACAAACCAGGGTCAACTGGTACCAATAGATTGGGATCATGTCCTGCATATTTTCATATCACACTGCTTTGAAACTGGAACTCAGTAACAAGGAAATTTGGAAAGAACTCAAATACATGGAGGCTAAAGAGCATCCTGCTAGAAAATGAATGGATCAGCCAGGAAATTAAAGAACTAAAAAGAATCATGGAAACAAATGAAAATGAAAACACAACTCTTCAAAACTTTTGGGATGCAGCAAAGGCAGTACTAAAAAGTATATAGCAATACAAGACTTTCTTAAGAAACAAGAAACATCTCAAATATACAACCTAATCTTACACCTAAAGGAGCTGGAGAAAGAACAGCCAATAAAGCCTCAATCCAGCAGGAGAAGAGAAATAATAAAGATTAGAGCAGACATCAATGAAATAGAAACCAGAAGAACAGTAGAACAGATCAACAAAACTAGGAGCTGGTTCTTTGAAAGAATTAATAAGATCAATAAACTGCTAGCCAGACTTATCAAAAAGAAAAGAGAAAGGACCCAAATAAATAAAATCATGAATGAAAGAGGAGAGATCACAATGAAAACTGAAGAAATACAATTTTAAGAACATATTATGAGCAATGATATGCCAACAAATTAGGCAGTCTGCAAGAAGTGGATGTATAACTACCTAGAGATGTATAAACTACCAAAACTGAAACAGGAAGAAATATAAAACCTGAACAGTTCTATAACCAGAAAGGGAATTGAAGCAGTAATCAAAAAATCTCCCAACAAACAAGAGTCCATGTCCAGATGGTTTCCCAAGAGAATTCTACCAAACACATAAAGAATAAATAACACCCATTCTTCTGAAGCTGCTTCAAAAAATAGAAATGGAAGGAAAACTTCCAAACTTGTTCTATGAGGCCAGCATTACCTTGATCCCAATACCAGACAAAGATCCCACTAAAAAGGAGAATTACAGACGAATATCCCTGATGAACATGGCTACCAAAATTCTCACCAAGTACTAACCAATAAGTTCTAACAGTACATTAAAAGATTATTCATCATGACCAAGTGGGATTTATTCCTGGGCTGTAAAGTTGGTTCAACATTCACAAATCAATCAGCGTGATACATTACATTAATAAAGGAGAGGACAAGAACCATTTGATTCTCTTGATTGATGCAGAAAAAACATTTGACAAAGGACAGCATCCTTTCTTGATTAAAACTCTCTACAGTGTAGACATGGAACAAATCTCAATATCTTAAAAGCTGTCTACAAAAAGCCCACAGCAAATATCATTCTCAATGGGGAAAAACTGAGGGCCTTTTCCCTAAGGTCAGGAACATGACAGGGATGTCCACTCTCACCACGGCTGTTCAACATAGTACTAGAAGTCTTAGCTTCAGCGATCAGACAACAGAAAGAAATAAAAGTCATTCAAATTAGCAGAGAAGTCAAATTCGCACTTTTTGCAGATGACAATAAACTTCATATAGAAAACCCAAAGGACTCCACCCCAAAATTGCTAGAACTCATACAGGATTCAGCAAACTGGCAGGATATGAAATCAATCCACAGAAATCAGTTGCATTTCTATACACTAACAGTGAAACAGAAGAAAGAGAAATTAAGGAGTCAAATCGATTTACAATTGCATCCAAAACCATAAGATATATGGAATAAACCTAACCAAAGAGGCAAAAGATCTGTACTCAGAAAATTATTGAACACACATGAAAGAAATTGAGAAAGACACAAAGAAATGGAAAAATGTTCCATGATTTTGGCTTAGAAGCATTAATATTGTTAAAATGTCTATGCTACCTAGAGCAATCTACACATTCAATGCAATCCCCATCAAAATACCATCAATTTATTTTGCAGAGTTGGAACAAATAGTCCTAAAATTTGTATGGAACCAGAAAAGACCCCAAATAGCAAGAGGAAGGTTGAAAAAGAAAACCAAACTGGTGGCATCACAATTTTGGACTTTAAGCTCAATTACAAGCTGTAATTACCAAGACAGTATGGTCCTGGCTCAAATACAGGCACACAGATCATTGGAACAGAATAAAGAACCCAGAAATGGGCCCTGAACTCTATGGTCAACTCATCTTTGACAAAGCAGGAAAGACTATCTATTGGTAAAATGACAGTCTCTTCAATAAATGGTGCTGGGAAAATTGGACAGCCACATGCAGAAGAATGAAACTGGACCATTTTCTTACACTGCACACACAAAAAAGACTCAAAATGGATGTAAGACAGAAATCCATCAAAATCCTAGAGAAGAACACAGGCAGCAACGTCTTCAACCTTGGCTGCAGCAACTTCCTGCTAGATAACTCTCTAAAGACAAGGGAAATCAAAGAAAAAATGAACTACTGGAACTTCTTCAATATAAAAAGCTTCTGCACAGCAAAGGAAACAGTCAACAAAACTAAAAGGCAACCAAAGGAGTGGAAGAAGATATTTGCAAATGACATATCAGATAAAGGGGTAGTATTCAAGATCTATCAAGAACTTATCTAACTCAACACCCAAAGAACAAATAATCCAATCAATAGATCATTTCTATTTTAACCATGTGTTATGTATTTTTTTACTTTCCCATGTGTCATATAATTTTTAATGTCTCCTAGACATTCTGTGTTAAAAAAAAATAGGGAGACTGAATAAATCATATTTATCCCACCAAAATGGCAATACTATCTTTTCTTGGGATACCAATATGGGGGACTTAATCTAGCCTATGGGGAACTTGACCCATTCTTTGTTATTGTTTTAATTATTTTCATTTCATCACTTGTTTCAAATATTCTAAGATAAGAAGATAAACTTCCCTTCAGTGGAGCTTGGGATATAAGCATTGATAAAACTCCAGAACTCTATGCTTTCCCATTGAGCTGACACCTTTCTGAACTGTGGGATGTATCTCTGTTCTTTCCAGTTAGATCCCAGATTTGGATCATTTGGATCATTGGGAATTTTATTTTTGCTCTTCAGTCCTTCTACCACATTTCTGTCCTTTGGAGCTGTTCTGCTCCCAACCTTTGATAAGTCTCAGCAGTATTCCCAGTAAACACCCAAAGAACCATGAAGGAACTTTTCTCAGCTATTATGCTCTGACCTGTCATTGCAGGGTGGCTGTAGTGCACAAGATGAAGGCCCAGATTGATCTGCAGAAGATCCAGGACTTCTCCAGAATAAAGGGCTATCTCTCTCCTCTGCTGCCCTACCTTCGGCCTTTCGTAGTTTGCTGTTTCTTCTTCTCCTTCTTCCTCTTCCTCTTCTTTTTTGGTTGTGTATTCCTTAAAGTCCAGTATGCTCTGACAACATTTCTCTTGCTACCCTTTCCTTGGTGAAGACACTGTTTAGGTCTATCTCAGCTCTTTTTCCTTGACTCCAGCCTTGGCAAACTAGTCCTTGGTACATGCCTGAGGTCACTGGGGAGAATTGGCAGGGCAGTAGACATTTTCTCAATGGTTGGGACTCCTCAGGATGCTTCCTTCATACCAGCCACATGTTACTGTAAAAATAAGTTTGTTAAAAGATTGTCTGATTTCTTAATTTCCCTCTTTTACTCGCCTTTGGTATGGGATGCCTATCTCATTTTTCACCACTCTGGCAGAGATTTAAAAAAAAAAAAAAAAAAGAAGAAGCAATGTGTTTCTTCTTGGCAGTTTTGCCACTTTCTAGAATTGGACTTACTTAAACTCCTTTATATTCTTAAATTTCAGTTGTGTTTTTTAAATTAAAATAACTATGACTTTGTAGATTATATGGCTTGTTGTCATTGTTATGATAGAGTCTGGTCACTTGTAATTTTGTGCTTTCTAATCAGGAGAAGCAGTCTAATATGGCTTACTCTAAAATTATATTTTTAGTTTAAGCTTTTCGTATCTCACGTAATTTATTTCTTTTACTCTTTGCTTTTTATAATTTCAACCTCTTTTTTTAAGTTTTATTTTTTTATTTTTTTTATTATTATTATTTTTTTATCCATTCTATTCTCTTTTTTAATTTATTTTTTATTGGTGTTCAATTTACTAACATACAGAATAACCTCCAGTGCCCGTCACCCATTCACTCCCACCCCCCGCCCTCCTCCCCTTCTACCACCCCTAGTTCGTTTAGCAGTCTTTACGTTTTGTCTCCCTTTCTGATATTTCCCACACATTTCTTCTCCCTTCCCTTATATTCCCTTTCACTATTATTTATATTCCCCAAATGAATGAGAACATATAATGTTTGTCCTTCTCCGACTGACTTACTTCACTCAGCATAATACCCTCCAGTTCCATCCACGTTGAAGCAAATGGTCATTTCTAATAGCTGAGTAATATTCCATTGTATACATAGACCACATCTTCTTTATCCATTCATCTTTCGTTGGACACCGAGGCTCCTTCCACAGTTTGGCTATCGTGGCCATTGCTGCTATAAACATCGGGGTGCAGGTGTCCCGGTGTTTCATTGCATTTGTCTCTTTGGGGCAAATCCCCAACAGTGCAATTGCTGGGTCGTAGGGCAGGTATATTTTTAACTGTTTGAGGAACCTCCACACAGTTTTCCAGAGTGGCTGCACCAGTTCACATTCCCACCAACAGTGTAAGAGGGTTCCCTTTTCTCCGCATCCTCTCCAACATTTGTGGTTTCCTGCCTTGTTAATTTGCCCCATTCTCACTGGTGTGAGGTGGTATCTCATTGTGGTTTTGATTTGTATTTCCCTGATGGCAAGTGATGCAGAGCATTTTCTCATGTGCATGTTGGCCATGTCTATGTCTTCCTCTGTGAGATTTCTCTTCATGTCTTTTGCCCATTTCATGATTGGATTGTTTGTTTCCTTGGTGTTGAGTTTAATAAGTTCTTTATAGATCTTGGAAACTAGCCCTTTATCTGATATGTCATTTGCAAATATCTTCTCCCATTCTGTAGGTTGTCTTTTAGTTTTGTTGACTGTATCCTTTGCTGTGCCAAAGCTTCTTATCTTGATGAAGTCCCAATAGTTCATTTTTGCTTTTGTTTCTTTTGCCTTCGTGGATGTATCTTGCAAGAAGTTACTGTGGCCGAGTTCAAAAAGGGTGTTGCCTGTGTTCTTCTCTAGGATTTTGATGGAATCTTGTCTCACATTTAGATCTTTCATCCATTTTGAGTTTATCTTTGTGTATGGTGAAAGAGAGTGGTCTAGTTTCATTCTTCTGCATGTGGATGTCCAATTTTCCCAGCACCATTTATTGAAGAGACTGTCTTTCTTCCAATGGATAGTCTTTCCTCCTTTATCGAATATTAGTTGACCATAAAGTTGAGGGTCCACTTCTGGGTTCTCTATTCTGTTCCACTGATCTATGTGTCTGTTTTTGTGCCAGTACCACACTGTCTTGATGACCACAGCTTTGTAGTACAACCTGAAATCTGGCATTGTGATGCCCCCAGATATGGTTTTCTTTTTTAAAATTCCCCTGGCTATTCGGGGTCTTTTCTGATTCCACACAAATCTTAAAATAATTTGTTCTAACTCTCTGAAGAAAGTCCATGGTATTTTAATAGGGATTGCATTAAACGTGTATATTGCCCTGGTAACATTGACATTTTCACAATATTAATTCTGCCAATCCATGAGCATGGAATATTTTTCCATCTCTTTGTGTCTTCCTCAATTTCTTTCAGAAGTGTTCTATAGTTTTTAGGGTATAGATCCTTTACCTCTTTGGTTAGGTTTATTCCTAGGTATCTTATGCTTTTGGGTGCAATTGTAAATGGGATTGACTCCTTAATTTCTCTTTCTTCAGTCTCATTGTTAGTGTATAGAAATGCCACTGATTTCTGGGCATTGATTTTGTATCCTGCCACGCTACCGAATTGCTGTATGAGTTCTAGCAATCTTGGGGTGGAGGCTTTTGGGTTTTCTATGTAGAGTATCATGTCATCGGCGAAGAGGGAGAGTTTGACTTTGAGGAACAACCTCAGTGGAGGCTCCGGGGCGGCGCCGCTGATCTGCTCAGCTGGGGCAGGAGCGTCCTCGCTGTCCTGGGCCCTCCCGGCCTCTGCCTGTCCCGGGGGAGGCGGGATCCTGGGCTGTGTCCCGACGCCCTGTGCTCCCGGTCTGTGCTGTTGGATTCGCGCTCCCGCCCCGCAACCCCCTCCGCGGAGCCGCCCCTGAGCCCCCCGAGCTGCTCCCGCCCCGCAGCCCCCTCTGCGGAGCCGCCCCCGAGCCCCCCGAGCTGCTCCGGGTCCCGCCGTGCGCGCTGCAGCCCTTAGGGAGCTCGGCGCAGTCTCCCGGGGCGCAGGTGTCTGTTACTGTCCCGGGGAGCCCGAGGGCATCCTCGCCCTCCTGGGTCCTGCTCCAAGTCCCCCGCGAGCCCCTTTCCCCCGGGAAGGTCGGTGCAGCTCCTGCGTCTCCGGGACGGGGCTCTCCTGTCCTGGGGACACTCGCCCCGGCCTCAGCCCGGCTCCTCCTGGGCCCCTCCCCCTTGGAGGCCTTTGTTTCTTTATTTCTTTTTTCCCGTCTTCCTACCTTGGTAGAAGCGCGAACTCTTCTCACTGTAGCATTCCAGCTGGTCTCTCTTTAATTCTCAGGCCGAATTCATAGATTTTCAGGATAATTTGAAGGTTTTCTAGGTAATTTGGTGGAGACAGGTGATTTGGGGACCCTGCTCTTCCGCCATCTTGCCCCTCCCCCTTTTTTAAAGTTTTATTTATTTATTCATAAGAGATGTAGAGAGAGAGGGAGAGATACAGGCAGAGAGAGAGCAGGCTCTTCGCAGGGAGCCAATGTGGGACTTGATCCCAGATCCTGGGATCATGCCCTGAGCCAAAGGTAGATGTTCAGCCACTGAGCCACCCAGACATCCCTCTCAACTTCTTTTTATCTAGATGCCTCCTATTTCTATTTCAAAGAGGCAATGCTTTCTGCAAGTTATAAAGATGCAAGAGATTTATAAAAATTTTTAAACAAAAATAGTAATGATCATTTTTCAAACATTTAGGCTCTATGTAAGGAATTTTACCTTAATAACTTACTTAAATTCTAATAAAAATTATGACGTATTCATTGTTATTCTTGCTAGTCAAAACTGTGAACCGAGGCATAAAAGTATTAAATAAGGGGCACCTAGGTGGCTCAGTAAGTTAAGCATCCAACTCTTAAGTTCACTGCAAGCCCTGATCTCTGTACAGTACTCTCTGTACAGAGTATTGAAAATATGAATATCAAGGGTCTCCTGTATCCACTCCTGCATACATAGTTTTACTTGTGGGAATTATACCTTGACAGCCACATTAAGCCACAGCCATCTGCCTTTTTCCAACATTTTTTGTTGTTGTTTTATTTCTTTTGTTTTTGTTTTTATTTTTTTAGGTATGTAGAAAGAAAATTTTGGCTTTCCTCAAAAACCAGTGCCCACCCACCAGGGTGAAATGTCCATGTATTTTAGTCCATACAGATAAACTTTTTTTAATGGCCGTTATGTAGTAGGTGCAATCAGATAATAGTTTAGCTTTCATATAACAGCAGCTCAAGTGAAATGACAACTATAAGTTTGAATTAAGCACTAAAAACTTTTAAAAATTGGATATTTTCCCATAATATTATATTATTATCATGTGTTTTATGTGGATTTAAATTTTTATATTTTTCTATATCATTACAAATATTTTAACAAAATGTATAAAGAGGTTGAATTCATAATTGCTAACCAGATGCTGTTTTAAACCAAAAGCTGTGAGTTAGTAAGTTTAGACTATTTTTCTAAGAAAGTCTGAGAGCTCATTGAAGACCTCTGAATGAGGGATTTTGGCAATTCACCTTGTCAATGAACCCTATATTGGAACAACAAATCTTTTTTAGAAACTTCTAAACTCTTAACAAATACACTTCTAAAAACTTATAGCTTATATCTAGAAGTCAGTTAAATTCTCATTTTTATTTAGTTATATTTTTACTCAGTTATATGCCTCATCCTAGGAATAAAATATGAGGCATCTTATTTACAAATTTACAAATTCAGTGGAATTTTTAAAAAATGGTGAATAATTATTACATAGAAAAAGGGCATCAAAGAAAGGATAAAAAAATTGCACAGAAATTCACTTTATAATATCTCATACATTATTATTGATAAGTTATGAATATAATTTGTTGTGGGAATCATGGTGTCTTCATAACAAATATAAGCCATTTTCTCAGCCATTTTCTTGCTACTGGAAAAATGAAATAATTCTCATGGAACTTCATAGAGAAGATCATGTAGTGAACATCACCATTACACATTATCCCTAACTGCAAAAAAAAGTCACAATATCAAACTTGTTTCAGTAAAAGCAGATCTGTAAGAAATAAAAACCACATTGAGGATTTGCCTCTTTATAAAGATATCTCTAATATAGGGATGACATTTAACATATATAGTAACTTCTAGACAGCAGATCCTATTTAGACTCTTTTATTTCTCATGTCCAAGTTTTGGAGAAGAGTTGTGAGATTAAGTTTACAATCTCTGGCAAAAAACACAAATTGCACATATTTTATCTTGACAAATAAGGGCATCTCTATAAATTCTGACCCTCAGTGCTGAGAATAGAGAGGGCTAAGCAGAACTAGTCCATAATGGAAACATGATACCTTGACAGTTTGCCCAGGGTGTGGATTTATTTTTCCTCAAAATAGTTCTAGGTAACTTAGACACAGAAATATATTTCTGTGTAATTATTTGGAATTATTAATAAAGTGGCAAGCAAAATGACCCAGGAATGAAACAGCAAACAACATCCCCCACAATTATACCCTAAATAAAAACCTCACAAATATTTTTACAGGTTTTTAGAGCCATCTAAAATGATGTTCACTTTTTTCAATTTTTAAAATTTAAATACTACATTTACTAAAGCAAATGCTTATTTGTGCTCTAGCTATAATCTGGCTCCTACATGATTTAGAGAGCTCTGAATCTTTAGAAACAGACCCATACATAAAATGTGCATTATTAATGTCTTTCTATCTCTTTCCAAAATTCATATTGATTATGCCATATATTGTAGAGAAGCATTGATCACTTAACTTATCAATTCTTTATGCAGAGTGATGAAGTCCAGTCTATAAATCTATGGCAGTAAATTTGTTAGTCCCATTTTTTCATAGGAACTTTGCAGCATTCAAGTTAATGAAGAACTTGATTGTGCCCATTTCCAAACACAATACCGTTTACTGACAGCCGGGAATTGATTGGGTATGTGTCCCTTTAAATCTTAGGATTGCCTAGAGTTGAACGATTTAGGCATCAGCAGAGTGCACTTTAATTAGCCCTGAGGAAATCACAGTGGGGATGAAACAAGTTGGCTTGTTATTTTTCTATTTGTACTAACGGCAAATAAAAGCATGTAATTGGATTTTTTAAAAGCACCGTCAGTCCTCTAGAGTATATACTGTTTACAGTTATGATAGCCTTATCTAATATGAGTGGCACGCCTCCCTAAAAAGGGCCTTTTTGAGAGTTGGAAAGGTGTTGCACCAGGAAGACTCTGTTTAAACTGTGTCCCTGCTGTTCAGACCTCCGTTTCATACATTTAAAAGGAGGGCCTGTCATAGTATTCCATATCCAAAATGCTGTCACAGCTGTGCTGTCCAGCCCTGGTAGGCCAATATGTTTCCCACTTGGAGCTGCAGTAACAGAGAAGAAGAAATCAATGATGGATAAAAGGTACAGGGGTCTGTTTGGGAGAGTAAGCAATTTAGATGCTTCTCTATCCTTCATACAAGTCACAAGGGTCTAGGAAAGAACACTCTCTCATGTCCTCTGGGGCACACAAGCTAGTATTATTTTCTTTCAGATGTCAGTCTTAACTGGAAGAGATTGAAGAATATATATATATATGTCATATTGTGTAATATATTATATTAATGATATATTATATATTAATATATAATTATATATCTTCAAGAATATATATTATATATATATTATATATATATATAGTGAAAATAGGGAAAAATATCTTAAATACTTATTAAAGTGGCATCTGGGTGACTCAGTTGGTTGAGCAACTGACTCTTGGTTTCCACCCAGGTCATGAACTCAGGGTTGTGAGATCAAAGCCATTGTGGGGCTCTGTGCTCAGCATGAAGTCTGCTTGAGATTCTTTCTCTCTCCCTCTCCCTCTGCCCCTCCCCTGCTCTCTCTCTCTCTCAAATAAATAAATAAATAAATAAATAAATAAATAAATAAAATCTTTGAAAAAATACTCAGAATAAAAAATCATTCAAATTAGAAAAGGGTCAGTATTCCCCCCACACCTAGTTTTAATTTCTCACCACTAAATTATAAACATAAAGTACAGGTATATTTAATATTCTAAATTTCTTGGAACAAAACATTTAGAGCTAGTAATTATGTGAAATGATTTCATTTGGATTTGCTCTCTTATGTGAAAAATAAGGAGGTTTTTTTCTAAAAAAAATGAATGACGGAGAGATCTTTGAGGAATTACTTTTTTAAATATGAAAGCAAGAAATAAAAGGACAAGAGAGCTATAGACAAATAGCCCTTAAGAATAAACATGCAAAAATCTTCAACATAGTGTTAGGAAGCAAGATCCAGCATTATGTAGAAAATAAAACACTATATGATACCCAATGAGATTTATCCTAGGACTGCAAAGTGGGCTTAATGTTTGAAAAAGATCATCAGTATGATACATTATGTTTATAGAATAAAAAATAAAATCATATGATCATCTCAACAAACAGACTAATTATTTGACAGAATTCCATGTCCATTCGTGATAGAAATCTTCAATAAAGTAGAGGTGGAAGAAACGTTTACAACTTGATAAAGACTAATATAGTTAGAGTAAGTAGTTAGTTAGTTTCTAACAGGATGCCTGACAAACAAGGCCAAATGTAATGAAGTCAGAGGCCTGTCCTGACAGTACTCCACAACAAAACCTCTTGAGACTGGATCAAACCAGACAGACCCAACGTGGCTGATAAAGTGGGCCAGAGTTCACAATATTCTTTCTTTATATTACATTAACATACTAAAATCTCCTTCATTTTCATGATAGGAAACCTCTGACCAAGTAAAGAAGGAAAAGCAGGTAATACTCCTTCTAAGAAATCCTCATTTCAAATAATGAATATTCCATCCCTTGGTTAACAACCGTCCATAAAAGACAGAAATCCAAACCCCACAGGGCACAGTTCTCCTTTGAGTTCACCCACTCTCACATCTTTGGAGTATACTTTCACTTTAATAAACTTTCCTGCTTGTACCGCTCATCTGCTGTATTATGTCTGTCTTTGAATTTTCTCTTGACAAGACCAAGAACCTCTGGCAATATCTTTTGGATGGGCTAGGACACTTCAAGACCCAAGGTCTCCCCAGTTCACCCAGCAGAAATATCATACTTACCAGTGAGAGACTAACATAGGGAATAAGAAAAATATGTCTATTCCTACCATTTTTATACAACATTGTACTGGATGACTTGGTGCCTAAAGAAAAAAGCAGAGGATGAGTGTCACAGGCAGACAAATTGGAAAGGAAAAAAACTTTTTCAAAGACAAAAAGATTGAATGTGAACAAAAGGAATCCACATAAGAAGCCATTAAAACTAGTAAGTGAATTTAGAAAAGTTTCAGGATATGTGGTCCATATATAAATAACTACATTTTTGTGTATTAGCAATACATATTTAGGAAATTAAATTTAAAAAGCAATGCCACTTACAACAGTACCAAAAATATGAAATGCTAGGGACAAGTTCAATAACATATAGAAGACCTATACACCGGAAAGAAGAAATGTGGCCAAGAGAAATGAAAAGAAACCTACAAATAAATGGAGAGACAAACTATGATTACAGATGAGAAGGTGCAATATTGTTAAGGTATCGATTATCCACAAACAAAACTGTACTTTTTTATTTTATTTTATTTTATTTATTTATTGGAGACACACACACAAAGAGAGAGAGAGAGAGAAAGAGAGAGAGAGAGAGAGACAAGCAGAAAGAGAAGCAGGCTCCATGCAGGGAGCCCAATGTGGGACTTGATCCCGCGTCTCCAGGATCATACCCTGGGCTGAAGGCAGCGCTAAACCGCTAAGCTACCCGGGCTGCCCAAAACTGTACTTCAATACCGTATTGTATCAGATTTTACTTTTTTTTTTTTTAAAGAAATTGAGAAGCTAATTCTAAAATTAATGAAGAATGCAAAGGATCTATAGCAACTTAATTTTTTAAAAAAAGAATGAAATATGAAATCATGACTTGATTTCAACATTCTCTATTATGCTAAAAAATCCAGATATAAATGTAAAACATGCAGATTAAGAATAGTGTCGAAAGGGAACAGAATAATGTCTAAAACTAGACATCACAAATATGTTCAACTGATTTCCTAAAAAGTAGCCATCATAATTCAAGAAGAAAGGATGGGGGACAACTGGATATTGATAAAGAAAAAATGAACTTCAACACTTTTATCATGAAGTGAACAAAAATAGACTCAAAATGGTTTGTAGTTCCAAATGTAACAACTAAAACTCTACAACTTCTAGAAAATCATAAGGAAGAACATTTGTGACGTTAGGTTAGGCAAAATTTTCTTAGAACACAAAATGCAAAAGACAAAGATAAATTGTTAAATTGCACATCCTCACAATTAACTCCTGCTCTTTAAAGGCACCATTGAGAAAACAATAAAGCAAACTAATATATTTATGTATGTGTATATTTGTCCTAAAGGTCTTGATTTCCTAATATATAAATAATCCTTAAACTCAATAAAAAGACATCGTTCTCACCATAATTGGCAAAAAAATTGAACATATATTGTACAAGGGACATACATATGGCCAATAAGCATATGAAACAATGCTCAATATCTTTATTTATCAAGGAAATGCATACTAAAAGCACAATGAGGTGTCCTCACATACTCATTAGAATAACTAAAATTAAAGACAGTACCAAGTGTTGGTGAGAATCTGGAATAAGTAGAATATTCATACATTGCTGCAGGTAATGTATCATAGTAAACTCACTTTGTAAAAAGTCAAATATATACAACTTAACATACACATCAACAAATATACACCTTGGTGTTTCTTTAAGAGAAATGAAAAAATATTTATCTACACAGAAGGTTTATATAGAATACTCGTAAATGCTTAATTATAATACCTCCAAAATGGAAATAACCCACCAATCCAAACAAAAGTAAATGCATAAAAAAATGTGTAAATATAGAATTGAATACCATTTAGGCATTGTTTTTTAAAAAGGAAGAAAATACTGGAGTATGCAACAACATAGATGCATCTTAAAAGCATGCTGAACAAAATAATCTAACCCTTAAAGGAATACAGGTATGTTATACATTCTGTTTACTAAGGTAACAATGAAGCCATAAAATTATTACCAACATGATAAGGAAAGCACTGCTGATGGGGCACTAGCATCACTGTGAAGCTCAGTGGTGGATGTCCTCTAGGCTACAGCTAACTATAGGAGACACTATTACTGAACTGAATTACCTAGTAGCTACTGGGCTGATAGAAACTCATACCAGTAGTTTTCAGGAGGAAGTTAAGATGAGTGCAACATCTTAGTGAGTGGCAAGAATGGACAGAGCCAGAGGGACTGCTGGGGGACCTAACAAAAGAAGAGTTACAGAGTAGGTTAATGGAATATGATGTTCTTAGGAGGTCATGTTAAGGATAATGTGAGATAATCAAAGGCCCAGGTTAACTGCCCTAATAAATGTTTCCAATCCTGAATTATTTCTCAGATTAAGAACCCACAGGTGAAGGAGAGGACAAGCTCCTGGAAGAGGGACTGTTCAACATCAAAAAAACCCAAACTAACTAATGATTCTCCCCATACCTTCCCCAAACAAACCAGCCATTTGTTGGAGAAATACATACACTGGAGAAAATGGAACACCCAGGCATTTTGTTGGGTGAAAAATCCAAGCTGACATTCATGCTCTGGGACCAAATGTATCACTATAACCCCATGTTAGAGTAGTGGTAAATGATGGCCATGTAATATATTGAGTCTTAACTCAGATCCAGTTCATTTTTGGGTCTATGAGTGATCTTTTTTCCAGTCTCCACTATAATTGAAATGGACATATATAATAGTTGGAAAAACCTTCATATTGGTTCTCTGGCCTGTAGGGTCTATGATGTAAGAGCTCTTACAGTGATGAAGGCTATGTGGAACCTCAGAAAATGCCCACCCTCAAGACTGTGAATTAAAAACAATACCGTATTTCAGGGGAATGTCACAGATTACTGTTATTCTTAAGCACTTAAAGGAGTGAAGAATAGTGGCTCTCATCACATCCTTATTTCATTCAGTTGTGTGGACCTTCACAAAAGGAAGCTGTATACCCAAAGATGACAGTGAACTTAAACAAGTAGGCCCCAGTGGTAGCTTCTCTTCCAGAGGTAATGTTTTTGTTAGAGCAGAGTAACAGCCTCAGGCACATGGTATCTGGTTAATAATTTGGCAAAGGTCCCCTTTTCTATCCAATCAAAAGAAGGATAAAAAGTAATTTGTACTCAAATGAAACAGACAACAGAATATTCTAAGTTCTTGGACCTTAATGGCTATATTAACTCTTCTGCTCTCTGTCATGATACAGTCCATAGGGATTTGTTCCACAGAACAGCATGTCACTAAAATTATATCAATGGCATCCTATCAATTTGGACAGTGAGCAGAAGTGGAAAATGTGTCACCAGTCTCAGCAAGATGCATGTTCTCCAGAGAGTAGGAGATAAAAGCTAAAAGATTCAAGGATCCAATGGTTACATTCAAAATGGGGTATGAGCAATGCCAGAGAGCACAAGAAAATTGCCTGAGTGGATTATCAAGAACATTATGTCATTTTTCACTATTGTACTCATGCCTGTCCTTCAGCATACCTCCATATTCTCATGGGGAGTCCCTGTGTCATGGGGATGGAGGAGGAACAAGGTGAAATTTGACTCCTGGATGAGTTAGCTTGGTATGTGAGAGAAGCCAAAACTTAACTGCTGCACCCATATGGTCCCAGCTGGCAGAAAGATAGCAGTGAGAAATGCTCCCAGCCTACTGAACTCTGGACTGGTTATTCATTATATTCTGATCAACCATTTCATGTGGAGAAAGAAGCAGCCTAAAGTAAGAAAGCACATAGATTCATGGACAGTGGCAAGTGCCTTACCTGTTTAGAACTTGGAATGAGAAAGATAAAAAGACCAAAAGTAAGGAAATCTGAGGGGAAAAACCTGTGAATGAATTTATGGAGTGAGCAGAAACTATAAATATTATTTTATCCCATTTCAATACCCATTCAAAACAACACACTTATGTAAGAGACAGTATACAACCAAAGAGACAGATAATTCTGCCAAATGACATTGTCAAACCTCAGTCAAAGACCACCTCAGTGCTGGTACAATGGGCTCCGAAAGAACTGGTCCTGGTAGCTAAGCATCCATCCATAGATATATGGAACCAACATCATGAGCTTCCCCACAATAAAGCTGATTTAGTCACTCTTGAGGCTGAATACCCAATCTGCCAGCAACAGAGACTAATTATGAGCAACTCTGGTATGAAGCCATCTCTAAAGGAGACTAACAAATCCTCTGGTGGCAAGCTGATTACATTAAAACTCTCTATCCTGGGGTGCTTGGGTGGCTCAGTCAGTTAAGTGTACAACTCTTGATTTTGACTGTCAAGATCTCAGGATGGTGGGATGGAGCCTCAAGTTGGGGTTCATGTTCAGAGGAAAGTCTGCTTGAGATTTTCTCTCTCACTCTGCCTCTGCCCCTCCCCCTGCTCATGCTCTCTGTCTCACTAAAATTAATTAATTAATTAATTAACTATCTTTAAAAATAAATCTATCCTCAAGGGACAGCAGTTCATTCATATTGACTGACATATTTTGAAGGTGATTTGCCTTTCCTGCCTGCAGGAATGGGAGCAGCACTACTATCTGAGAACTTACAAAGCATTTGATCCATCAACATGGGATCTTGTGTAACATTTTCTCAGATCATTAGGTCCATTTTACAACAAAGGAGCTCTGGCAATGGGTTACATAACCATGGGGGTCCATGGATTCTATCACCAAGTAACCATGTTGCAGGATATATAAGTCTGAGAACTCACAGGGAGACAGAAGTGCTTTCTTCTCCACAACTTTAGTCTCCGGAGCTCTGGAGGTCCTCTTTCTTCATAACAGAGGAGGTTAGAATTCTGTATAGGTTTAGGTTTTGTCTGTATATGTTCATTTTAGGCTCCTCATGCCAGGAGATCAACAGGGAAATAAAGCAATCATCACAATGGTAGGGGTATTTGACTCCAATCACCAAAAAGATGTAGAGTTCCTATGACATAATGTGGGGCAAGGAAGAGTAAGTTTGGCACTTAGGTGATCCATTGAGTGTCTCTTGGCACACTGTTGACTGATTTTAATGGTCAATGGATAGGGGCAGTGGCCACAGCCTGAGAAGTACGTGTTGACCATTGTCTCATATCCCACAGTGAAAAGAAGTTGTATGTCACATCACTAAATAAGATGGCTTGAACGGCATTAACAGAGTATGAGGGAAATAGAGAATGAGAAATAGAGGAGGAAGATTTAGAAGAACCATAGCAGCGAGAGCTGTACTTCACTGCACTTACTTTCCTCTGGTATGTTTCCATAGGAAAGGAGACCATACTGAATACTAGAAAAACAGCTCCCAAGGAGAGTGAACTTCCTATAAGAAGCAAATTCATCCTAGTAGCACAAAGGGTAGATTGTAGTAGATGTCATGGTGTGCCAACCAGATTCCTCCTGAGAATTGAGGCATTCATTTGCCCAACTATCAGGAGTGCTGACTGTTGATGACTCACAGATGTGTTATTCTGCAAGTATCACCCTCAGCCAAAAGAAACTGCCAAAATTTTATGCCCTCTCTCCAAGATTAGTCCATATCCAATATTTACCTAGTATGGGGATACAGAGACCTGATACCATTGCCAAAATAATTCTGAAAGGCCACTGTATCTCCAGATGTCCCTGTGGGATCACCTGAAACCTCCCTTGTCAATGAATTGCTGTTCAACTTGTCTCTCTGCCTGACCCTGCTTCCCTCATTTACTTATAGGTGTTGCTGCTGAGTGAACTCAATATGTGGCCTGTGCACAAATCTCTATCTTACAAATTATTTTTAGGGATCTGAACAAAGAAATAGAGCATATTGGAGATGGTGCTTCCCAAACTCCTGCCATTAAGTGGAATATGACTAGTTTAGGGCTATAAAGATGAGATTGAATGAAGTGTCATTTCCTGGCGAAGCATCAAAGCCTGGGTTGATTTTTTTCGTCCTTCCAGAGTTTGGCTCCACCTTTGTCCTTGATACCACAAAGTATACCTTGGTCTTTGTGATACAATTCTTTCCTGCTAACATTTATTTAACTTGATTTCTTTGTGATAAAAAGTGAATATGATGACTGCTTCTTGTTCTGAGGCTAACTCAATACCAAGAGATAATTTGTACAGTGGAAGGAATTAGAATATTTATTTTCTTAGCCTTTATTTATTTGTTTTTTTCTCAGATCATTAATGGGGCAGATTGCCTTTCGTCAGAGATAGCAGTTTGCTATTGACCAGATCCTTAAAATCAACCTCTCCCTGCCAGGAGTTTCTTGTGGGCCTGAACTAGGCTGTCCAGTATAAATAATGAGAACACTTAGCTTCATTTAAGCTTGGTTTTGCTTCCACCAAAGTTACTACATGAACTTAATGCCTTTCTTTATTCTACTACACAGAGGTCACCACTGTGAGATTTATTTGATTTTGTAGTTTGGCTAATTAATTTGTTCATTCTGTGCCCTCAGCATCAGCACTAGTTTTTGGAACAGTGCTACCAAAGCAATAGATTAATTTACACGGTACAATGCGTCTAGAATAATCATTACCCCATAGAATTGTTATTGCTTGAATTCTAAAGAGAGAGAAGATATTTCCCTACTGAAATAAAAAGTTCCATTGTTCCATTGCAGGCTTCAGGGGAAAAAAATAAAATAGAAATGTATATACATTTTTTGAATAGCAGAGCTTTTTAGAATTTTTAATTAATATACTAATTCATTAACCATTCTGGACAAATAAATAGATTCAAGTTGCAAGGACTAGAAAACCACTTGGAGCTACCTTAAATTAAAAATATGGAAGAATCTTCTAGAAATGTATGGAGGACATCAAATACAGATCACTTCATTGGAAAAAGTCACCAAGACTACACAGTTCTATTTCTCAATTCTCAAAACTGTGTATCTCTTTTCCGTGCCATTAATACCTCCCTGCTTCATATTTATCTCTGCAAATTGCTTCCCTCATCCATTTGGATATGGTCCATTATGGCTTACCATAAAATGGTAGCCTAAGCCCCTTAATCTCTGGTGTGATTAGATCAGCTACCCTTTGTCCTTAAGTATCTCAGATGAATCTGTTTGACTTAACTTGAATCAGAGGAATACCACAATCCAATTGGCTACAAGTGACCAAGGAGGTGGAGCCAAGGATTTCAACTGGTTTTATAAATCCACTCCTTTGGCAATGACATTTAGTGGGCAGGCATGCTCAAAATATGAAGTTTAATACTGATCCAGAATTTGTCAAATTTTCTGGGCCCCAGGTAGAAAAAAATAAAAATGCTTTTATAATTGAGTTTATAACTGGTTTTAATGACAGTTATTAATTAAATTTATGATGCCAAATGAGGGTCCATGGTATAGAATACATTTAGACTAAGGAGTTATATCCACTTTTTAAGCAGGTCAGGCTAACAAAATCAGCTGATGTACAATAAGTGGCCAAATGTTTAAAAAAAAAAAGAAAAGAAAGAAAGAAAGGCAAGCCGTTACAATGGCAGCCATTAACTGCATGCAGATGCACTAAGCTTTGGCTTTTGCAGCAAATACATACACAAAAATAAACATAGCCAATCTTTTTTTTCAATCCTAGATAAATCTATATTTTATAACATAAACATTAATCGACAAAGGGAAATTCAAAATGTGATTCAGTTAGAAAATTTGTTATTTTTTTGCCCACTAAAACATTATTAGCACAATATATAAATGAACAGTGAGTCTTTACAGAATTTTTCATACTTTGAACTACCATTGAAGTAGGACACAGTAAGTGTCAAAGGTGAAGGAAGTGGACACTTTCCATAGATGGTGTTAGTTGTGTATGGTCATCCTAATCTTAGCCCTCCCCCTCTTTATCCGACTGTACCATTTGTTTGTTGCACTTATACCTACTAATTTTATGCTTGCAAATCCTATCTTGCCTAATAAGTACAAGAGCAGTGAAAGTGTTGAAGCTGCTGATAAGCCAAGCTTTATAACTACAATTGAAACAAAAAAAAGGGATGCCTTCATGTCTCAGACAGTTAAGCATCTACCTTTGGCTCAGGTCATGATCCCGGAGGGTCCTGGAATTGAGCCCCATTTTGGGCTTCCTGCTCAGAGGTTGAGCCTCTGCCTTTTGCTCTGGTGGTGGTCTTGGGTGTCCTGGGATTGAGCCCTTAGTGGACCCCTGCATCAGGCTCCCTGGACTCAGGGAGTGTGTTTTACCCTTTCCCTCTGCCTGCTGCTCTCCCTGCTTATGCTTTCTCTCTCTCTCTCTCTCTGCCAAATAAATAAATAAAATCTTTAAATAAAAATAAAACGGAAAAGAGGAAAACAGACAAAGCTAATGTCATCAAAATCCACACAACTTTTATGAAATTTAACTTCTCATAGATATGCATATGTCTGAAACTTATATAGTATCTTAATGGGCATAGGGATAACACATACCCACACACTTTGGGAACCTATATGTCCATAGAGGAATTTCTATTTGTGTATGATGAATACATATCTCTGAATGTATTAAAATGTTAAATTTGAGTAAAAGAGTTCTTTTCTTTCTACAAAATTGTTTTGCCATCTTCCTTAATCCCTCAATTTATGTAGTTTTACCAAAAATGCATTAAATACAGATGTTAAATCAAGTAGAAAAATGAAATTATTATACTTATATTTATAGACAAAAATATGCTTCCATTATCTAGCCATTAGTAGTAAAAGCTATTTCTGCATAATATTATTAAGATGATTGCTAGATAATTTCCTAGCTTGGTTTATGTTATATAGCAAGCTAAATCAATGTTTTCCAACCAGTAGAATATGAGAAATATTAAGATGCTTGTTGTACATATAAATACCATAGATAATGAAGAAAACTGAAAATCATAGAACAAATTAAAACCACATTTACTGAAAATATATTGTTCCACATATAACATTGTATGTCAATTGTACTTCAATGAAAAAAGAAAGTGTATTTTTCTGCAGCAATATGTTCAACTGAACTATTCCTTATTATTTCATTTCTTTAATAAAGCTTTATCAAAGTATAATTCATATAATTCATATAACAAAACATGCACAAAGTATGCAACTCAGTTTTCTTTAATAAATTCAGTGTTGTGCATATGTTACAATCAATTTTAGAATATTACCATTTCTGGATGGAGTCATACAAATGTGTTTTTTATGTCTGAATTGTCTCACTTAGCATATTTTTATATTTTATCCATGTTGTAGAATGTATCAGCATTTGATTTCTTCTTGTGACTGTAATGATTTACATGGATATACCCTACTTTGTTTATCTACCAATCAGCTGAAGAACATTTGGGTTGTTTTTACTTTTTTGACTATTCAGAAAAATGTTGCTGTGAACATACATATAGAAGATTTGTGTGGGCATTTGTTATCAGTTGTCTTTGGTATACATCTGGGAATGGAATTGCTGGGTCATATGGTGACTACATGTTTAACATCTGAGGAACTGCCAAACTCTTTTCCAAACTGGTTGCACTATTTTACATTTTCACTGTCATGCAATAGAATTCTAAATTCTTTACATCTTCATCAACCCTCATTATTTTCTATTTTTTATAGTTGTCACAGTGAAGTAAAATCTCTGTTGTTTTGATTTACATTTCTCTAATGACTAATAATATTCATAATCTTTTCCTGTACTTGTTCATATCCCTTCCTTGAAGAAATACTTGTTCAAATTCCCCATTTTAAAATTAGATAATTTGTCATTTATTGTTGAGTTGGAAAGTTTCTTTATATATTTGAGATATAAGTCCTTTATCAAATATATGATTTGCAAATTTTTTCTTCTATCCTGTGGGTTTTCTTTTCACTTTTGTGATGGTGTCCTTTGCAGAAAAAATTCCTAAATTTTGATGTAGTCCAATTTAGTTTTTCATTTGTTATTTGTGCTTTTTTGTCATAGCTGATAAGCTACTGATTAATCCAATGTCACAAAGATTTATGCCTAAATTTAAAAGTGCTTTATACTTTTAACTCTAACATTTAACTCTTTGATCCAATTTCAAGTTAATTTCGTATATAGTGGGAGATAAACATTCAACTTCATTTTTTTTGCATGTGGCTTCATTTTTTTTTCACATTGTCCTAGCGTCATTGGCTGAAAAGTTTATTCTTTCCCCCATCAGATGGTCTCAGCACCCATGTTGAAAATCAATTGACTATGGATGTGTGGATTTATTTCTGTATTTTCAATTCAATTCCAATGATTTAAATATCTGTCCTGGTGCCAGTACCACATTGTCTTAATTAATGTTGCATTGTAGTTAGTTTTGAAATTAAAAAGTTTGAGTCTTTCTATTTTGCTCTTCGTTTTCAAGATTGCTATGGCTATTCTGAGCCTCTTGCAATTCTACAGTAATTTAGAATCAGCTTGTTAATTTCTATAAAGAAGTCAGCTGGGGGATGCCTGGGTGGTTCAGTGGTTGAGCGCTTGCCTTTGGCCCATGGTGTGATCCTGGGATCCCAGGATCGAGTCCCCCATTGGGCTCCCTGCGTGGAGCCTGCTTCTCTTTCGCTGTGTCTCTCATGAATAAATAAATTAAATCTTTTTTTTTAAAAAAGAAGAAGTCATGTGGGATTCTGATGGGAATCACACTGAGTCTGTAGATCCATTTGGGGAGTATTAACATCTTAACAACACTGAGTCTTGAAATTCATGAACATGGGATACTTTTCCAATTATTTAGATCTTTAATTTCTTTCAACAATGTTTTGTAGTTTTCAAAGCAAAAGTTTTGCAGTCCTTTTGGCAAATTTATTTCTTTTTAATACTGTTGTAAATTTGTTTAATTTTGTTGTGAGATTTTTCATTGCTAGTCTAGAATTACAATTTATTTTTACATAATGATCTTGAATCCTACAACCCTGCTATATTCATTTAGTAGTTCTATGTGTTTGTATTGTATTCCCAAGGCTTTCCTATATGCAAAATCATGTAATCTGCTAATAGAAATAGTATTTCTTCTTTTTTTCTATCTGGATGCATTTTATTTTTATTGTCTTATTTTAGTAGTTAAAACTTCCAGTCCTATCCAGAATAACAACGGTGAGAGCACACACCCTTGCCTTGACCCCAGTCTAAGGGGTAAACATTCGATCTTTTATCATTAAGTATATTGTTGGCTGGTGTTTGAGATGACTTTTATTATGTTAAGGAAGTTCCTTTCTATTTTTATTTTGTGCAGTGTTGTCATAGGGGTAGGCACATAGGATCACTTTGCATTATTTCCTACTATTTCATATTAATTTATAACTATCTTCAAAATTTTTCAGTTAAAATAGTAATTATTTTAAGTAATGTCCAAATGTCTCCTCCCTATACATTTTCTCTTATGGATGTTAGTATGGATTAATCATAAGAATATTTTCTCTCTCTTAAAACCAACATGGGCTGTTCACATTAAATATTTATGCCAGATTCCTCCAAACCTTGGCTAAAGTTTGGCTAAAGTTTTTTTTTAGGAGTGTTGATTATTAATTATAAGGCATTTTCTCTTCTGATGAACCCTAACACTTGAGATGGCTTGGATAAGATATTTCCACTGAGAACCAAGTAGCAATTCAATATTTGCTTCCCTCAAAATTTATTGCAGTTCCCATGGTTATGAGTTTATGAATCATCTTCCTCTGTGCTAATCAGTCCTGATGGCCTTCCTTCCTTGCCAGGGAAAAAGAAATTCATATAGGTCCACTAGGCTCTGATTTCACAATCACTGGCTTTAGGCTCCTTATTTTTATAGTCTTCACTATTCTGATTTTCCAGGCGCTTTTATAGTCTTCATTACATTTTGAAATGAGAAAGAGAACTTCTCTCTGTGTTATGATAGGAGAAAGCCCAGAGCAAATGAGCCTGGGCCCCAGAATCTTACAGCTTTTTAATTCACCCGGCAGATCAATTTAAATCCACTTCACCCTACAGCACTTGCATCTCCAGGTCAGCTAGATGGCTTCAAGATAGTTCCCAGTACCAGTTACAAGATTTCTAATTCTATTCCCAACAATATGGAAACCTGAGCTCCTAAGCAACACTAATAGAATCTTGATAATAGAACATAAACTTTCTTTTTCCTTGTAACTCTATTCTTGTTTTTTTTTTAACATGATCATATGTTTATACACTAAAATTTTGCAACTAGATACGGACTATCTAATTATCTTATGTTTGGGGATATCTCTATTATCTTTTGTCCATGTCCAGCAGTAATAGATTAGAGTACATGAACACTAAAACTATATACATATCAGTTATGGTCAAGGCAAAAGCTAAACCACTTATGGAGAAGGAAAATGTAAATTCCCATTGATATTCTCTTTAAATAGGTAAGGAAATTGTGAGCTGGATTATTGCCTAATTTTGGTGAAAAATATAGATAGCCATGTCAGAGCCCTTTTCATGAGGGCCCATAATTCCATAACTCTAGTGGAGGATGCATTCTTAATGAGGAACCCCAGCCTCCACATTAGCCATTTTAAGTAATCTTCCATATAATTCTAGGAAATAGGAGCTATCTGCATTTTATAATTAAAGAAGTTGAAGTTAAGAGTTATTATATAAATAACCAAGACAGGTAATCAATGGCAGAGTGGGAATTTGAACATAAGTCTTTGCGATTTCAATGTGCGTACTCTTTCCATTACATCTCACTGACAGCCTATGAATCGTTCCCAAATGTGAAACTAGTTAAACTTAAATAATGAAAAGACAATGAGAAAATTTTGAAGACATTGACTATAGTAAAGAAACATTTTATCTGATTTTTGAAATCATTCGATTTGAATGTTTTAAAATGTGTTGCAAACAAGTACAAAGGGCTGAAAGAAGAAATTCAAGAGATGTCTAGTTTACTTATAATAACTATGGCAATTCATTAGGGAAAAGGTTTTTTTTGGAAAATGGTGCTGTAACAGATAACAATACACAAAAAATAAAATTAACCTCAGTCCTTATGTATAACCACATGTTAAAATTAATTTGAAAAGCATTGCAGATCTAAACATAAGAGATAAAATAACAAACATCTAGAAGAAAACAAAGGAGAAAATCTCTGTGACCTTTGATTAGGCAAAGATATCTTAGGACACAAAAACCACAACCCTAACAGAAAATGTGATAAATTGGAATGTGTCAAAATTAAATTTCTATTATATATAAATCATACCTTGATAAATATGAATCAAAAAAGAAATACTTGCTCTGAATGTACAAGGTGAGTTTATAGGTAGTGGGTAATAAAGAACACAATAAAATCCTTCCTTTCAAAGAACTCATAATTCAATACGTCATCTAGACAAATAAAGATAGCTGCACAAGGGTGTATTCAGGGTTACACTACAGGCATATCTTGGGAGCCTGAAGAAACACACTGTCTATTTTGCCTTGTGAGAGTACAGAGTATAGTATTTTCCCCTTTATAGATAAGGACATTGAAGCACAGAAATATTAGGTAACTTGTCCAAGGCTTCACACGAAATCATAAAAATACTTAAAAGAAAAAATAAGAAAATGTTATATCTTTTTTTTTAAGAAAATGTTATATCTGAATGGATACATGTTTCTTAGTCATGACAAAAATTTCAGATGCCCTAAAAATTACTGACAAAATTGAATATAAAAATAAAAAAATATCTATATGACAAAACATTAGGTGGGAAGCTAATAGACAATTGAGAATTGGGAAAAATATATTTGTAAAAAATGATAAGCATAGTGACAACTAATTTTCTTAATCCATAAAGAATGGCTACATACCAAAAAGAAACATTCAATAAAAATAAGCAAAGGATATGAACCTCATTCCTGGAAAAGGAATGTAAAATGCCCTTAAATAAGGGTGCCTGGGTGGCTCAGTCCATTAAGTGGCTGCCTTTGGCTCAGGTCATGGGATGTAGCCTCGACTGGGCTCCCTGCTCAGTGGAGAACCTGCTGCTCCCTCTGCCCCTCTTCCTCTTCCTCTCTCCAGTCCCATCCCTCTCCTTCTCCTTTTGCCCCTCCCCCTCCTTTTCTCTCAGCCTGCCCCTGCCCCTGCTCAGTGAGCCTGTATATGCTTTCTCTCTATCCCAAATAAATAAATAAAATATTTTTGAAAAAATGCCCTTAAATATAAACAGGGGCTAAGCTTCAGTCATAATAAAAATGGAAATTAAGTAAGATGCTGCTTTTTACTCATCAGATCTGTCAAGTTAAAAAAATCAATATACTATATTGATGCAGTGTGGTGCAACATGGACCTTGATGTGAAAGTTGAAAATGGTTAACCTAAGGGAGAGTAATTTGCAATATTTGTTAATATTTATAATGCACATAGTCTATAATTAACAACTTCTAAAATTTAATTTGTAATCAATTATGCAAAAAAGTATTATATACAAAAATATTTTACATTCCTTGTAATAATAAACTACAGTAAGAAAAATAAGACAATAAAATGAAAGGCATAGGCAATCAGACAGGCAAAATTATCAATTTCCAGCTTTATTTTTTTTTTTTTTTTAAGATTTTATTTATTTATTCATGATAGTCACAGAGAGAGAGAGAGAGAGAGGGGCAGAGACACAGGCAGAGGGAGAAGCAGGCTCCATGCACCGGGAGCCCGATGTGGGATTCGATCCCGGGTCTCCAGGATCGCGCCCTGGGCCAAAGGCAGGCGCCAAACCGCTGCGCCACCCAGGGATCCCCAATTTCCAGCTTTAAAAAAAGAGAGAGATGTTTGAAATTTATCTAAGCAGAAAATAGAAAATCACCTAGAATGGAAAAATTAGGCTTGCTTCTCATTGTGCCACAGCCTCATGCCACATCTGAAGAAAGGCCAATGTCAACCAAATAGTGACAACAGAAATGCTTTAACTGCTAATATTGTATCTGCCTAAATGTCATTCAGAGATACAGATCATAGAATAGGAAAAAAAAACAAAACAAAAAAACCCCTCAGGAATAGTGTTCTAAGAGAACTTCCTGAAAAAAAAGAAGAGAAACCTACTAGACAACTAGACAATAAATTCAATCAATTCATTCCTGCTGGAACCAAAACTCAGCATCAAAGACGACATGGCAAGCTGACTTCCAGTTAACACTGCAAAGAAAATCCCAAAAATGTGCAATTAGAGTTCAGGGAAATGTGAAAAAGTATGATAGTGTTCATATTTTATTAATCTTGGAGATAAGAGATGACAGACACATGACAAATAAGGAAACAAAAGAATTCCTTCACCCATTACAATGGAATATTAAGCAAAATATTCTAGGATTTTAAGCATTACTAGTTTTGTTAGTGCTTATTGCTAACTTTTCAATGATTTTAAATTTCTAAAAATTTATTTTTAAAGTTTAGGATAGTTAAAATTTTGTCTTAAATGTAACTGACTTCCTTTTATTTAAGGCTAGTCTTTTTTTTAAAAAAAGAATTACTTATTTATTCATGAGAGACACACAGAGAGAAGCAGAGACATAGGCAGAGGGAGACGCAGGCTCTTCTCAGGAGTCTGATGTGGGACTCTATCCCCGATCCTGGGATCACAACCTGAGCCGAAGGCAGACGCTCAACCATTGAGCCACCCAGGTGCCCCTAAGTCTAGTCTTAAAGTAGAGTCAGGGGGATCCCTGTGTGGCTCAGCGGTTGAGCGCCTGCTTTTGGCCCAGAGCGCGATCCTGGAGACCGGGGATCGAGTCCCGCGTCGGGCTCCCTGCATGGAGCCTGCTTCTCCCTCTGCCTGTGTCTTTGCCTCCCACCCCCCACCCCCGTCTATTACGAATAAATAAATAAATAAATCTTTAAAAAAAAAGTAGGGTCAGGAGCCTCATTTCAGAGGCACATGTCAGTAAGTATCAATATCAACAACTAAAAAATAATTATAAAGTGGCTACATTCTTCACAAACCTAAACAAAAATTATGTTTATATTTAGACATACAATATATAAAACAATATATAATATTACACATATAACATATATAATATTTAATCCCCATGTTATATAAAATATGATTTAGTTATACATATAAATGATATATGTGATATAATTATAAATATAAAATTTATTCACAAATATATAAAGTCACACACATCTGTAAAACAGGATTTTCTGACTTAGAAATAAAACTGGTGTGTATGGTATATTTGTATCTGTTTATATGTGTGAGTGTGTGATATATATAAAAAGAGTGAAATACAACATGCTTAATATAGTTTAATAGACAATAGACAAACATATGGAGTTTGAGGTCATAATGTTAATAGTTCTGGTTTCTCCAAAACTTCCTTAATCTGTGACCTCAATCAGGTTATGTAAACTCTAAAAGCCTCAGTTACTCTCATTTGTAAAATTGGGTAATAAGATCATCTTTATCATAATGCTGTACTGGAATTAACTGACATATAAGGTGCCATGCACAAGGCCTGTCAGGGTAAATGCTTAACACGTATTGCAGGTGGTAAGGGATACTGCATGCTAATATCATTAGAGTACAAGTTCTTTTTTTTTTTTTTTTTTTATTGGTGTTCAATTTTCTAACATACAGAATAACACCCAGTGCCCGTCACCCGTTCACTCCCACCCCCCGCCCTCCTCCCCTTCTACCACCCCTAGTTCGTTTCCCAGAGTTAGCAGTCTTTACGTTCTGTCTCCCTTTCTGATATTTCCCACACATTTCTTCTCCCTTCCCTTATTTTCCCTTTCACTATTGTTTATATTCCCCAAATGAATGAGAACATATAATGTTTGTCCTTCTCCGACTGACTTACTTCACTCAGCATAATACCCTCCAGTTCCATCCACGTTGAAGCAAATGGTGGGTATTTGTCATTTCTAATAGCTGAGTAATATTCCATTGTATACATAAACCACATCTTCTTTATCCATTCATCTTTCGTTGGACACCGAGGCTCCTTCCACAGTTTGGCTATCGTGGCCATTGCTGCTAGAAACATCGGGGTGCAGGTGTCCCAGCGTTTCATTGCATTTGTATCTTTGGGGTAAATCCCCAACAGTGCAATTGCTGGGTCGTAGGGCAGGTATATTTTTAACGGCTAGAACTCATACAGCAATTCGGTAGCGTGGCAGGATACAAAATCAATGCCCAGAAGTCAGTGGCATTTCTATACACTAACAATGAGACTGAAGAAAGAGAAATTAAGGAGTCAATCCCATTTACAATTGCACCCAAAAGCATAAGATACCTAGGAATAAACCTCACCAAAGATGTAAAGGATCTATACCCTCAAAACTATAGAACACTTCTGAAAGAAATTGAGGAAGACACAAAGAGATGGAAAAATATTCCATGCTCATGGATTGGCAGAATTAATATTGTGAAAATGTCAATGTTACCCAGGGCAATATACACGTTTAATGCAATCCCTATCAAAATACCATGGACTTTCTTCAGAGAGTTAGAACAAATTATTTTAAGATTTGTGTGGAATCAGAAAAGACCCCGAATAGCCAGGGGAATTTTAAAAAAGAAAACCATATCTGGGGGCATCACAATGCCAGATTTCAGGTTGTACTACAAAGCTGTGGTCATCAAGACAGTGTGGTACTGGCACAAAAACAGACACATAGATCAGTGGAACAGAATAGAGAATCCAGAAGTGGACCCTGAACTTTATGGGCAACTAATATTCGATAAAGGAGGAAAGACTATCCATTGGAAGAAAGACAGTCTCTTCAATAAATGGTGCTGGGAAAATTGGACATCCACATGCAGAAGAATGAAACTAGACCACTCTCTTTCACCATACATAGAGTACAAGTTCTTGAAAGGAAGGCGAGAAGGGGAGACCGTCCTTGACACCAACGTGGATGGGAGATACCTGACAAAGCTTGCAAATGATCCTTCTATCCTCTTCTGTCCTCTCACTTGTACATTGCTGGTATAAATAGTACTTCACCAGAGAGTATAATGAAGACTATGATTTTGTAATACTCTTCATTAGAAGGAATTTTTGTTGTTGTTTATGCATTCATAAGTCTTTGGTTCTATCTCAGTATAGAAGTAAATAAAATGATAGGATATAATATTTGTTTACAAAAATTAATTTTAGCTGTTGAATTATATTTTAAGAAAAGTTTTTTCCAAATTAATTTTTTTTCCTCTTGTTCATTCAATTCCAGTTCTTGAAAAATTTCTAATTAACTATTTCCCCCCCTCCCCTGTTTTTGGGCCACCTTATTAATCTCCTGGATACATCTCAATGAAGTATTTATTCATAGTGTTTTCTGGTCTATACTTGGTATTTCAAAAGCTGGCATTTTCCTTGCTTGTTTCTGGACACTAATATTTAATCATATAATCATAGGAATTGGAGATGTTTGAGACCTAACAATCCAGTCTCCATCTGCCTGCCAAACCTGCTGCTGTTTTCCCTATCATTTGGCATTGATTTTTTACAAAACTGGTGATTTAATCCACCAACATAGTTTTAAATGTCGTATTCTTGCACATATATCAGGAATATCTACTACCTAAAGTTTTATGTACATTCTATGGCCATTTTTTTAGATGACTATACCTTTAGTAGTAAGTGGGTACTTGTGAGAAGATATATATAGACAGAAGGCCCAAATCATCAGCCGTTGTGGTTGGTTTAGTGGACCTGTTATTTCAATGAGCAAAATATATATCAAACAAATGGCTGGGACAAAGATGAATGGCCTACTCAGTCAAAATTTCAGTTACACCTCCAAATATCACTATCATCACTGCATGATTTTTTTAACAATAAAATACTTCCTCAACATTTAAAAATGCATTACAGATTTTATGGTCTTCTACTTCTAAAGAATAAGTTCTTCCATTTTAAATCTTCTATCACAGTCTAGTGAGATGTGGTTTGGGTGGAAGTTTTATTAAATTTCAGATGCATAGTGGTAAATGGATTTCAAACATCAAAACCAATAAACATTACATTCATCTCCAAATATTTTCCTGCCTGAGACTCACATACTCCTGCCTCGAGCTTTCATTGCACTTCGAAGGCATCAGTCCACTAAACAATATCACCACAAGAATATTTAGAAAATTACCTCAAAATTTTGGCTTTATGAGATTATTCTGATAATAGAATGTGATTTATAAATGACCCCTTCTTGTAACTGTTATGTATTCATAGGTAGAGAACATTCTAAATCAAAAGATATGGATTAACAAAATGAAGCCTAATCCAGTCATCCTCTGCTTTCACCTTTGGTCCAGGACTTTGAACAAAGGGTTAAAATACCTCCTTTTCTTCCACAATCATCATGAGTGTCCCCATTTGAAAGACAGATGATGATAAATTAATACTGACCTCCAGATTAGTCAGCTATTTGCTGTTCCTGTTACTTAAGCACATATACACATGTGCATGCACACACATGCACACACACACACACACACACACTACACCACTGAAATTCACCTTCACTTTATTGATTCTCCTGCATGTTTGTGCCCCAGTCTACCTCCCCCTCCACTTGACTGTAAACTACTTAGAGGATAGGATAGCTTTTGCTTCAGCATCCTCTGCATTGTGTACACTGCACGTGCTTTGTGCCCTCTAAATAAACATACATTAAATAAAATAAAAACCTACTGTTGACTCTTAATGAGTTGTAAGAAATGACAAGATTTCCTGTGGTTCTTGTGTATACCAGACGGTGAAGTGGTGAGAAAAATTACCTCTAATTACAAAAGATTAACCAGTCTTGGGAAATTTTGTGTACTTCCAAGTTAGGCAAGGTAAGATTTGCAGCTCATTGTACAAAGCTGTTGGCAGAGATAATTGTCAAGCTCCTCACTAGTTTTGAAAGTTCATATTCCCCTCAAACCCCATCCAACCATAGAATTCCAAATACATGTTCTTAGAACTAGCATACCTTGAATCTCTTTTGAGGGATACTATCACAATCTTATAATAGAAAGATATACTTAACTTACATAACAGAGACTTTAAAAGCTTGTCCTAAGCTTTAAAATCAGAACTTGCAGGGGCACCTGGGTAGCTCAGTGGTTGAGTATCTGCCTTCCGCCCAGGTCATGATCCAGGGTCCTGGGATCGAGTCCCATAACAGGCTCCCCGGGGAGAGACTATGTCTGCCTATGCCTCTGCCTCTCTCTCACAGTAACAGTCTCTCATGAATAAATAAATAAACTCTTAAAAATAAAATAAAATCAGCACTTGGATAATATCTTCATTCCAACCCTTGCTAACTATAATTCCATGGGAGAGTCCATTAACCTCTCTGTACCTCATTTTTCTCATCTACAAAATAATAATTGGCTATGCTTACTTGCTAAGAATGCTATAAACATAAAACAATAAATACAATGCTTTTAATCACAATGCTTAGTATATAGTAACTGTACAATAATTGACAGCTAAAATTATTAACGTCAACACAAGAGTTACTAAGCCTTGGAAAATATAATCACATTTTCTCTCTGATTATTTCTCACTCTCCAAATAATTGTTTCTCTGGGGCATGATAGAGAAATCAAAACAAAATACATTTATTTATTTATTTATTTATTTATTTATTTATTTATTTATTTTAGAAAGCAAGAATAAAAGCATTGTTTATTGAAGGACACAATCCAATGTTATCCCTTAAAAGTGGTAAACTAGTAGGGAGAAGTTATTTGTAGAATAAATAAGAAGAGCAGTCATCAAGTAAGATTTGCCATCTTGTTAATTATTTCATCTGAGTAGATGACATCAGCATGTTTCAGTAGTCTTAGGACAAATTCTAGACATACAACAAAGGAACTCTACTAAGTAGTTAAAATCTCAAAAATTGAAGAGTATTAAGAGGCTTCTAAGAAATAGTGTAGGTTGCCCATGTTACTCTATTCTAAATGTTACCTTAAATAATTTTAATGACCCTAACTATTTATAACCAGGGTAAATACTATGTATTCAACAGATTTCCTAGAAACTGAAATATAGAATGTAACACTATTTCCCGAAGTAATATTCTAGAATACTTTTGACATTAAGAGATAGGTCTTTTATGGGGGTTAAACAAAAACTGAAAAAGTATGGTATAAGCATTTATTCTGGACATCTAGAACAAATACAGAGAGAAATAGAAAACATTCCAGACAAAATATGTGTGGCTTATTTTAGATCCGCAAAATCCACAGATACAGGAGTGAGCAGAAATGTGCAAAGTTTTATCTTGGAATCATATGAAATGTGTTAATTCTTTGAATCCTTTTTAGAAATATTTTTTTTGCCCCCAATCTGTCCAAAATTATAATGTAGTTGTCATCAATACATACTTCATTTCTTCTGTAGGAACCACTGATACATTTGATCTAAATTTGGTATTGTCTTTCTTGTGTCTGAAAACTTTCAAAAAAGTATAATTTTAATAGTACATAGAATAGAGTGATTTTGTCACCTTATGTATTTCCAGAATTTCTGTTTTATTAAAGAGAAATAATCACCTTTTCACTTTTTGATAATTCTAAACATTTGTTTCAGTTCTGTGTTCTTTCTCAAAAGGTTATTTTGAGGAAAAAGAGGCACTTATAAGCATAGAATAGAGAGATGCATAGAGAGATATGTATTTATGTATTCTGATCTATAAACATATATAAAGAATATAGACACTTGTTAATATCTGGCATTCATTATCCTGAGCATACTACAAATATCTCATTCCAGTATTGCCAATCATAATACCTGCCACCATGCAATCAATTAATCAATAAATGTCATATAGCATTTCTATTTGCTAGAAAAATAGTTGACCTATTATGAGTCAACTACTATTCCAGGTACTGAGGGCACACCAGTGGTAAAATAGATATCTTGCTCTCATCTCTTGGATATATATTCTGATCAAAAAAGATAGTCGGTGAATAAGATACCAAATAAAGACACCAAATCTCAAGGAAACGCAACAGAGAATATATTTCGGTCTAAACTGATAAGAGTGAGAAAGAAGGGGTGCTGCTAAGATGAATGAGTATTTAGATAAATGTAAATATATATGTATACACATATACACAAATGTATTTATTTATTTATTTTAAATTTTTATTTATTTATGATAGTCACACAGAGAGAGAAAGAGAGAGAGGCAGAGACATAGGCAGAGGGAGAAGCAGGCTCCATGCACCAGGAGCCCAACGTGGGATTCGATCCCGGGTCTCCAGGATCGCGCCCGGGGCCAAAGGCAGGCGCCAAACCGCTGCGCCACCCAGGGATCCCCCGCAAATGTATTTATAAAACAAAATATACTGCACATATTGTTCGACCCTTAAATTTTTCTGTTTTTGAAAATATTCATTGTTGAAAATTTTTCCAATATTTATTGTGATCAGTATTTTTCTCTTGCCAACAGTGTTGTCATGAACATACACATACTTTCTTTGTTCACATGGGTAACTGCTTCTCTGTAGTGCTATATAAGAAATGGAATTGCAGTGTCAAAAGGATGCACACCTAAAATTTTAATAAATATTAAAGCCAATTTGTTCTCATAACAGAATCATTTCCCTGTATCTTTGTCAGAATATACCAAAATTTTCATCTTTGCCCATTTGGTAGGTAAAAAAGTGGACATAGCTTCCCTTTGTTATTTTATTTTATTTTTGTTTATTTTATTCATGAGAGACACAGAGAGAGAGAGGCAGAGACACAGGCAGAGGGAGAAGCAGGCTCCATGCAGGGAGCCTGATGTGGGACTCCATCCCAGGACTCCAGGATCACACCCTGGGCTGAAGGCAGGCTCTAAACCACTGAGCCACCCAGGGATCCCCTTATTTTATTTATTTTAATTAATTTAATTTATTTATTTGAGAGAAAGAGAGAAAGAACTAGAGAGCACGAGCTGGGGGAGGGGCAGAGGGAGAGGAGATGCAGACTCCCCAGTGAGCAGGGAACCTGACTTGAGGTTGGATCCCACCGGGTCTTGGGATCACGATCTGAGCAGAGGACAGATGTGCTTAATCAACTGAGCCACCCAGACACCCCCTCTTTGCTATTTTAATTAACATTTTTGTGGCTGTTCCTGATGTTAAGCATCATTTTATTTGCTTTAAGAACCATTTTATTTCATCTTCTGTGACACTTTGAGTTGTCTGTTCAAATCTTTTACCCATTGCTCTTGGATTCTTATGTATTTTTTGCTTATCTGTGTGTGCATGCATGTATATACATACAGTTTGAACGCACACTATATACAAATAAACACACTACATACATACATACACTCTTGTGTGATTATATATATTTATATTCACATTGATATATCTATATGAACATATAACCACACACAAATGCAATAATTCATGTGTGTATGTATATATATAGATGTGTATATATATATATATATATATCGCAAATACCTCCTCTACTGTTGCCCTTAACATTGTTTAATGTCTTTTACTACAGAATGGTTTAAATATCATGTAGTTAAATTTATTAATGAAATCCATATGTGTTGTTTGTTTCTGTCTTATTCCTATTGTAATGTTAAGTAATAATGACATATTTTCTTCTAATATATTCACACTATTTTTTCTTACATACTGAAATTTATATACCTGAATTTATTTTGTGTGAGTTATAGGAGTTTAGGATTTATTTTTCTTTCTATTGATAGACAATTTACAAAGCACTGTTTATTACCAATGTGTCTTTTTCCCACCAAATCAACATATCATCTTTTCATGCACTGAATTCTCACAGATCTGTCTCTAGACCATCATCTCTTTCATTATTTTGAACCACTGTTACAGTATCTTAATTACTCAATTTTTATAATTCTGAAATATGGTAAGCAAATCTCTCTCTTCCTATCCTATTGATCTCTTGCAAATGTTCTCTTGGTTATGCTGGCATATTTCGCTTCTAAATGAAGTTTATAAGGAGGATTTTGAGTTTCATGAATAACACTAATAGGATTTTTTATTACATTGCAGAGTATTTACAGGTTAATTTGGAGGAGTATTCTTATCTTTACAATATTGAGTCATCCCATTCAGAATATGGCTTAGCTCACCTTTTATTCAAATCTTCTTTTATGTGCTTCAGTAAAATTTTATAGTTTTCTTCATATAGGGCTTATACTTATTTTTATTAGGGCTATCTTCATGCATTTTATAGTTTTGTGGCTATTGTGAAGCAGATCTTATCTATTATATGTGCTATCATTGCTAGCATACAGGAAAGCTATAGAAAATTGCATCTCTGCCATATGCTGAATATAATGGCATGTTTCTTCCTCCTTTTGAATATTTATACAATTTATTTCTCCTTCTTTCAATACTTATGCATTTTATTTTTTATTTCTTGGTTTGGTGGATTGACTAGGGGCCCTAGTATAAACGTTAGCTAACAATATGATAGTAAACTTTCTTTTCTTGTCACTAATTTTAAAGGGAATGCTTCCAATACTTTCCAGTACATATGATGCTTGCTTTATAGTTACTTGATAGATAAAATTTATTAAATCAAGGAATTTCTTATTTATACCTTGCTAAGAGTTTTACTTATTAATTAAAATCAAATTTAAATCAGAATTTGGTGGAACATTTTATAAAACAACATTAAATATGGTTTTTCATCCACTGTAATTATTTAATATAGTAAATTAATTTGGTTCATTCTTTCTGCTGAACAAGCCTTGCCATTTCTTGGAAAATATAAATTTGGTGATAATATATTATTATTTTTAGGCTCTGCTTTATTTGCTAATATTTTAATTAGTATATTTACATTCGTGTTCATTAGTGAGATTGGCCTGTGCTTTTATTTGCTCTGCTATCCTTGCTTAGTTTCATCTACTGGTGGACTTTTTTCTCTTTCGCTTCTGTAACATGAATTTAGGAGAATTACACCTTCATCTCTAACCTAAACAGTTTATATAACACGGAGATTTTAATCTGCTTTTTAACAGATGATTACAAATTATTTAGATCTAACATTATCTTCAGGAGATGTTACTTTGTTTCTTAACTTTTTAAAATTCTCAATTAATTTATGTTAGCTCTATGATTTTTAATCATTTTTTGTATATATCAAACATTTCAGCTAAGTTTACAAATTTGTTATAAATAATAGACTATATTATTTATCTTTGTCAGAGATTTTTGGATTCCTCTTGTAATTATGTATGCCTACTTTTTCTTTTCTTTTTTAAAGATTTTATTTATTTATTCATGAGAGACACAGAGAGAGAGGCACAGACATAGGCAGAGAGAGAAGCAGGCTCTATGCAGGGAGCCTGATGTGGGACTCAATCCCGAGTCTCCAGGATCACGCCCTGGGCTGAAGGCAGGCACTAAACCACTGAGCCACCCAGGCGTCCTGTCTACTTTTTCATATAACTTTTTGCACCTTGGGATCCCTGGGTGGCGCAGCGGTTTGGCGCCTGCCTTTGGCCCAGGGTGCGATCCTGGAGGCCTGGGATCAAATCCCACGTCGGGCTCCCGGTGCATGAAGCCTGCTTCTCCCTCTGCCTGTGTGTCTGCCTCTCTCTCTCTCTGTATGACTATCATAAATAAATTAAAAAAAAATGTTTTAAAAAAAAAAGAAAATAACTTTTTGCACCTTGTTTTCTTTTACCTTGAAAGATTTGTTAAGTTTGTGCATATCTTGTAAATCATATCAAGTAACAGGCCTTCGGTTTGTTGATACTCTTTACTTAGTTTGATCATATTCTCCTAATTACCCATCTATGTTTAAACTGATCTTATCTTAGAGTAGGCAATTAAATTCAGCCTTTTTAATTCTGTGGGAATCCAAATTATTATATTCTCAGACAGTTTTTTTGACGAAGGGGACGGAGGATAACTCCAGTAAGGAGCCAACATACCTCAACAATGTAATTTTTTTCTACCATTTTTCCCTAATTACATAGCTTCAGTGAGTATGTCATTGGTGTCCAATGTACAAAACATGTGACAATTCAACCAAATATTTTGCAACCATCTACAATCATCCTTAAAATGCCAGCTTTAAATAATGGGTCTTCAATTACCTTGACACAGATAATTTCATGTTTTAGATGATTTTCTTTGTAATATCCCATTCCTTATATCACATTTTTGTAAGGAAACATTCATTTGCTTAAGTGTCAAATACCTTACATATGTGGCAGCTTCAGGATTATTATTAAGCCAGGGCTGTACCTCACATGCTCCATGGTTCTCTTGCTCTGCAGTCATCCCATCTGTTGCCTTCATCTGTAGACTGGTAGCCATATGCCTGCATGAGATTAAGTGTGACACACAGTCATGATCATCATGGTGGTCCTAGAAGAATCTTGATTTTGTTTTTCTAAGAACGAATAGATAGTGGAGACATGGTGGTAGGGATGGAGTGTGGTGGTTGTATTTTCAGGAAGGGAGGGAAGAGAGGTCTGCTATTATAATCTGTTGTAATAATTTAATACAATTTAATTAAAACCCATAGGATACGAAAAAGGACTTTATTTTTGCCTTGCATCAGAGGGGTAGCATTACGTAGTAATCTTTTTTATTACTGATTCAATTATTCTTCTTGTGATCTCTATTTAATAATGCTGATCTGAAAAATTGTCAAAGGTAACTTTTTCTCCTAAAATATTTTTGCTTCCTTTACACTGCCCTTTTGTTTGGGGCTCTGCATAGTTATAATGTCTGCAATACCATTGGTGGCTTTCTATAGTTCAAAGTAACCATTCATTTACAGCCTCAAACCATGGAATAAATTCTTTATATCCTGCTTGCTATTGACAAAATCAAGGAAAAAATATCCTACTTCTCATTCACCAATTCTTAAGTGATATTGTCCATTCTTCAAGAATCTGATGCGGCAACACCAGAGGAACAGTTGCCAATTAGGCTCTCAAATCATTCAACTAAGAATTAACCAAGTGCCCTGTCAGGTTTATTATTTATTTAAATGCCAAACACTTGTAGGTAGTGTATTTAGGCTAAAATATAATCAGTTATGTGAAAGTTTTGGCTGTAAAATTATTTAAGAAAACAGTTTTAGAGAATTCTCCCTCAAGCCTTCTTCAACCATCAAATTCTGCATTGCTCAAACTCTGAGAACAAGTAATTCAGCAGCACAGTTTCTGCTTCAAAATGTCTTTACCTGGCTCAGAAAGCTTTCTGCCTGATTAGTTAAAGCTTACTGTCCTGTCTTATTTCTCAGTTCCATTGAATTTTCGGGTTTTTGTCTGTGATCCTAGTTTTTGGCTTATTATTATATTTCAATTTTCATTTTTATGCTTCTATTTGCCTGATTCGATTTTGTAACTTTTGTTCAAATTAGATAGTAGGATGCACTTTCCAGACCACCTGCATACCCCTTTTTCCTAGCTTCACAACTCCATCTTGTGCATTGGCTGTAATCAGGCTGGTTCTATGCCAAAACTGTAGTTCCACAGTCCCACATGAGTGTACTTGGGCTCTACAAAGCATCTGCATCTCTATACCTGGCTTCATTCCACAGCCCGGTTGGATGAAATTGCTTCAGTTCCCCGAATGGAACTAATGATTTAGAACTTTGACTTTCAACCCTGGCATAAGTTAGAATTATGGGGGTGGGATCCCTGGGTGGCGCAGCGGTTTAGCACCTGCCTTTGGCCCAGGGCGCGATCCTGGAGACCCAGGATCGAATCCCACGTTGGGCTCCCAGTGCATGGAGCCTGCTTCTCCCTCTGCCTATTTCTCTGTCTCTCTCTCTGTGTGTGTATGACTATCATAAATAAATAAAAATTAAAAAAAAAGAATTATGGGGGAGATTTTAAAAATTAAAATCAGTCAATCAATCAATCAATCAATCAATCAACATCCCAATCATGGGCATTTCAAAAAGTCACTGGATGAATATAACGTGCAACCTCTGTTGAAGACCACTGCTTCAGAGATAAAAATGAAACAGGCAGAGTCAGGGAGCATGTTTGTATTCCCTCTGTTTATAGGAAGAGGAATACAACCTTGTGAAAGCCTCCTTATCTTCCTCACACTTCCTCTTCATCTTCCTCACATTTTGTTTTCTCTCTAGATCATACATTGACACTGTTTATAGAAGTCATGTTAAAAAAGAAGTAATGAGTGACAGTACCCTGGGAAAGGAAAAAGAAAAGGGGGCTTCTTTTTATTCTCCCCTCACTCACCTGAAGCCTGAAATGTACTAGTATGTCAGCTATAAAAGGCAAGCTCCTTAACTACAATATCCTGTGTGAATAATATCCAAGAAGGAAATTTTAAATCCACCCCTGAATATAAAAGAGCATCGCTAGAGAGAAATAATTTATGAGTGAGACACCAAGGGATACATACCATAATTTATTTTTATATCATGATCTTTGTTCAGACCACTGCAAACTCCTCTTCAGAAAGAGTGCATCAATTACAAGCAAAAAAGAAAAGGGGGAATTTAATACTAGAATATATATCTTTCATACTTACTATATGCTTATGCATACACACTGATAATAGATACTTTGTTGGTTCAAATCATTACAAGCTGTGAACCATGAAGAGAAATGAGCAATAAATAAAGGTCCCTGCTTCTTTTAATAAAATGTCCCCATGTCGCAGCCTAGGGAATGTCTTGTAATCACAATGAGCTCAAACATACTCTACCCAATTCTTGAAATGTAAATATTGTGTAACTTCTTTAAATTAATTTTTGGAATGGCTTTAAAGCACATTATATATCCATGATCAGAAAATTTATATACACAAAGTGAGGGCATCTGGGTGGCTCAGTGGTTGAGTGTCTGCCTTTTGCTCAGGTCGTGATCCTGGGATCCTGAGATCAAGTCCAGCATCAGGCTCCCAGCAGGGGAGCCTGCTTCTCCCTCTGCCTTTGTCTCTGTCTGTCTCTCATGAATAAATAAATAACATCTTTAAAAAAAAGTGAAGGGATCCCTGGGTGGCGCAGTGGTTTAGCGCCTGCCTTTGACCCAGGGCGCGATCCTGGAGACCCGGGATCGAATCCCACGTCAGGCTCCCGGTGCATGGAGCCTGCTTCTCTCTCTGCCTGTGTCTCTGCCTCTCTCTCTCTGTGTCTATCATGAATAAATAAATAAAATCTTTAAAAAAAAAAAAAATAAAAAAAAAATAAAAAAAAAAAAATAAATAAAAAAAAGTGAAGTGATTGGACTATTGGTATATAAGTAAATCAAACCTCCATATGTTTATGGAAATGTCCTTTTGGTGTTATGAATATCAGTTAACATTTATTAAGTATTTTCTATTGTTAAACTCATCCCTGAATATTTTGGACATATTAATTTATCCATGACTAACAATAACTCAATAATACCAAATTATAGAAATGAAGAAACTGAACAGAGAGAAGTTAAATGACTTGCACAAAGTCACCCAGCCAGTAAGACCTGGAACTGGGATTCTGATCCAGGCAACAAGACTCCAAAGTCCTTGCTCTTATCTACTGTGGTATACTGCCTTGGATTCAATGCTACTATAAAAGCAATTATTATATTAGAATGTTTGGAAAGGATTACTATTATTTTTTAAGGTTTTTGTTAATTCCAATTAGTTAACATACAGTGTAGTATTAGTTTCAGATGTACAATATAGTGATTCAACATTTCCATACATCACCCAGAACTCATCACAAGTACACTCCTTAATGTCCACTATCTATTTCACCTATTCCCCCCAATCATCCTCCCCTCTGGTAACCATCAGTTTGTTGTCTATAGTTAAGAGTCTGTTTCTTGGTTTGTTTCCCTTTCACTCTTTTTCTTCTCCTTTGCTTGCTTGTTTTGTTTCTTAAATTCCACATAGGAGTGAAATCATATTGTATTTGTCTTTGACTTATTTCACTTAGCATTATACTCTCTGGCCCCAGACATGTTGTTGCAAATGGCAAAATTTCATTCCTTTTTATGGTGGAATAATATTCCATTGTGTATATGTACTACATCTTCTTTATCTATTTATCAATCGTTGGACACTTGGGCTGCTTCCATACCCTGGCTATTGTAAATAATGCTACTATAAACATGGGGTGCATGTATCCCTTTGACTTGTTTTTGTATTCTTTTGATAGAGCAGTATTATTATTTAACTAATTTCTAATTCTGAGTCATGACAGCAGAAAGAGCTGTAAGAATTCCTTATGTATAATTTCCTTGCATTGCAGAAACTTGATGTCTTCTCATGGGAGAACAGAAGATAATATTGACTAAAGAGTAATGAAGTTATGAAGAAAATGAGATTATTTCCAATAATCAACACTCATTAAAAAGCGAGTTAGACTTAAAAATACAAGATCTAATAGTGTGAAAGTTACCTTGAGCTAATGGCTCTTGAAGTCTGGTAGGAAGCAGGCATTGACCAAAGATCACACATATATTTAATTATAATAATGATGAATGCTGGTGGGAAGGAGTGCATTCATACAATTGGACATTTAACCTAATCTGGGAAGGATGGGACACACTAAGGAAGTCACATTTAAGATAAAAGATGAGAAGGAATTAGCAACCCCACTCCCAGGTTAGGAGTATTCCAGGCAGCATGGAACAGCATGTATCATCTTGAGAGAGGAAGGGAGCAGTTAAGTATAGTTAAAATTGTGGTCTCTAAAATGGCATATTCACTGGGTGTGCAAAGGAAATGTTAGAACTTCTATTTATATTTACTTATTTCAACCTCTAAAATGTTTCTTTTTATGTTTTTTATAAGATATGTACTGTGTTAACATATAAATAAACACCTATTAGGATTTCATGTTCAAAATATTTATTGATAGGCATGTAGAGTAAAAAATGTTTGAGAACCACTGGTTTAAGCAACTGCAAAAGGAACACGATGAGTCAACTCAGGAGTTGGTACTGATGGGGAAGTAAAACAGGAAACTACACTGGATGATCCTGGAGATCATCCACACAGGGCCCATTGGGCCAGGTCAAGTATTTGAAGTTTAATAGCCAACTAAAGCAATGGAAAGGATTTAAGTCAGGAAATACACAACTGACTATCTGGCAGAAAATATCAGATGGCTACAATGAAAACTATCTAGAAATATGTTAGAGAAGACAAAAAGGTAAGCTTTATAGTGGATTCTAAATGTGTCTTTTTAAAATGAATTTGTATGCATTTTCTATCTCTTTCCAGAATGAAAGGCATGTGCTATAGACTGAATGTGCCCCTGCTCCTAGAAAAAGAGAGAGAGAGAAAAAAGGAAACTCCATATGTCCAAATTCTAATTTTCAAAGTGATGGTATCTGGAAATGTGGCCTTTGGTAGAGAATTAGGTCATGAAGGTAGAGCCCTGATGGTGGTATTAGCCCTTCTGAGAAGAGAGGGGAGAGCGGACTTCCTCTTTTGTTCTCTGCCATGTGAGGACACAAGGAAAAGACAGCCATTTGCAAACAGGAAGTGTTTGCCTGTACCTTTATCTTGGACTTCCCATCCTCCAGAAATGTAAGAAATAAATGCTTTTGGCTTAAGCCACCCAGTCTATGGTAAATTGTAATAGCAGCCCAAATTAAGACAGCATGTGAAACATGGTTGTTTCATCCATCACTTACCTGCTCCTTTTAAACAAGCTCTTATATACTCCCTCCAAGTAGGCAGCAGAGTATCTGGCCTACAATAAACATGCAATAGATTTGGTATATGGATTACATGATGATCTCAGGTTTAGCACATTCCAAGTGAATTTAATTTTCAAATTAAATTTGCTTGTGCGCCTATATATTCCCTATCTCAATGGATGGCACACACCAGCTCGGGACTCCAAGTTAGAACACCTATTTCCCCTGCAACCCTTATAGCCCATACCTAGTTACACCATACATTTAGATTTTATCTAAGGGAAGCCTCCTTAATCTCACTTGTCTTTGCCATCTCATGACCTTTGCTATAGACTTCACAATTCTACTTAGCAACTCAAATGCAGATAACCTTTCCCCTGTACTTCGAAACTGAAATTTATGGGATTCCAAGTATGTGCCATACACATTTAAGGCTTTAAATGTATTATCTCCTTTAATCCTCAACAGAATCCAGTGAGGAGGGTACTATTATTTCTATTTATTTTTTAGGCAATTAAGGTTTAGAGAGTTTAAGTAACTTTTCCAGATTTGGCCAGTGATTAAGAAATAGGGCAGCTATTCATAAAATCAGTTTTGCCTATGGCTCATGTTTTAGCTACTCTGCTCTTCTCCTCCCACTCATAGTTTATTGCAAATCTAGCAGATTCACCAGGGTTGATTCACTGATTAGTTTATTCCTTCACTTACTCATTCATCTATCCATCCATCCATTCATTTTTTTACCCATTCACTTACACATACATTTAATGAATGATTACTCACTTTTATCTATTTTACGTATTGCACAATGCAGGTGAAATCTAGACACTTGTAAAGCATACCATCAATTAAGACGCAAACATTAAGCCAAAATTACACAAATAATCATGTAATGACAATAAATGCTAAGCCAGAATATGATCCTTGGCATTTAAGTCTGATCACAGCATTCATATCTCTGCCATTGAAGAAGTCATTTCCTTTCCCTCAAATACCCTTCTCTTTACTTAAAAAAAAAAAAAAAAAAAGTGTCATCTTTAAATACTCAAATGTACAATCGTCTGTCACTTCCCTGTCAAGATTCATAGTTCTCCCCTTTGTGTCCTCAAAGATAATACTTATTAAAGCCTTTATTGTAGTGATTATTGAACATTTTAATTCCTTAGGTAGATTTCTTAGCATTCTTCAATTTACTCAGGAATTTTAATAGTATTTCATAGTTTTATGGTTAAAAAAGATAATGCCTTGTAAAGCACTTGGCATGTTGTAAATTCTCAATAAATGATAACTGTATATGTATCTATTTTACTTATTAATATGTCTAAGCTCATCATGAGTGCAGTTCCCTTCTACAGTCACAAAGTTATCTACTATACATAAGACACTATAATTGTAGGTGACATGGATAAATCTATGTAATCACCTTCAGTGAGATGTCTACATTCTATTATCTGTTCTTTTTCTTTTTGTCTTTTTTATTCTCATATTAATGCTGACAGCTCAACAAAGGCCAGTTGCCACAGAAGGTAGAAATTTTGTAATAATTCCTCATTTCTTAATTTTTCTCTGCATCCCTTTAAATCCACCAGAAAGGCTTGGGGCTTCTTAATAATTACATTTCAGATCTTCACTTCAGATTCCAGAAGGCATCTGATAAAAGCTGTTAAAAAGAATGACATAGATCCTCACAGACTGACATAAACACCAGTATAAGAGATATGATTAAGAAAATATCTTTTAATTTCAAAATGTTATGTCTAGTATCCAAATCTGAGAGAATGCATGAGTAAATCTTTTTTCTCTTCATCTTGATTGCTACCATCTTCGTGCATATGAACAAGGATCACTTCTTGTAACTGATTTCTATCTACCTACTTCTGCTTTGTCTAATCTGCAATCAGTTTCCCATCCAGTGATAAGAGTGATTTGAAATATAAATTAGATTATGTTTCTTCATTGCTGAAAACTAGTCTATGACTCTTTATTCCATTTGGAAAACAAAACACAACAAAAGAGTCTACAAATCTCTGCCTTTTACGGTTTCTGCCTGGCCCTATTGCCTTATATTGTGTTCCTTCTCCTAAGTCATGCCACTCTCAACTTCTTTCAATTCCTCAAAGATGCTGAACTCATCAGTAGTTTAAGAGCCTTTGCACTTGCTGTTACTGTAATTGTCCTGTAATAACTTTCATGCTTCTCTTCAAATGACTACTTCTTTTCTTCCTGTAGGTCTTATCTCCATGTCTCCATGTCACCATGTCACCAACTTAGAAAGAGCTTCCCTGATTATCCTACCCAAAGAAAGGAAACTCTCACAATAATTTTCTACTGAAGGCTTTTATTTGTTACCTTATAGTACTCCACACAGTCAGAAAATATTTAATCCATTCATTTTTGGTTCTTTTTTTTTTTTTAAATTTTACTTATTCATGAGAGACACAGAGAGACAGAGAGGAAGAGACAAAGGCAGAGGGAGAAGCAGGCTCCATGCAGGAAGCCTGATGTGGAACTTGATCCCGGGACCCCAGGATCACACCCTGGACCGAAGGCAGGTACTAAACCGCTGAGCCACCCAGGGATCCCTCTTTTGGTTCTTTAAAAATTATTTGCCACTTACCTTAGTTTGGGCATTCCCAGAGGTGGATTCTGAGTTAAGGATATTGAATTCAAGTAGCTTGATTTGAGTATTATTCCAGAAAGCACCAGTAAGAAAATGTAGAAGTGAAGGATAAAAACTAATTCATGTGCCTCATTGGACAGGCTACTATTAGGATTGAGTGATTCTTAGTCCTGCAAAGGAAGTTTGGGGATAGTGTAGATATGCCTCAGAGCGGAGTGAGGCAGCTGGGATGTTATGTATTCAATCTCATTTCACTGGTTGATAGCTGATCCCTGATGGTACAGGGTGGAAATCAGCTCCAGCAGTTTTCAACAGCCAGAGAAATTTCTGAAGCAAATCATTGTAGTGTTTGAGTCAGTGTGCTTGAGAATAATGAGTGTGGAGAGAATATGGTTGTAGAATGAAGGCATTGGCTACTACATCTCTGGAGAATCGAAGCTCTATGGAAGCAGTGGCAGAAATCTTGTTCAGGATTGCATACTCTGGTACTTGACACAGAGCTGATGCCACACTGATTAAAATGAAGGAATAGAAAATAGGGCTAATGGACACTAGTAATTTTTTATAATATAGGGTTTAAAAAATCAGTGAAGTTGGTTTGGTTTTATAGCTTATCTAGATCTTGTTCACAAGAAGAGAATCAGACAATTCAACTTTGTGATGTAATAACCAGAGCTAAATCTAGTAACGACTCACTTCTGCTACAATTCTGTATTTATTTCCTAGAGCTGCCATATCAAAGTATCGCAAACTGGGTGGCTTAAAATAACAGAAATTTATTGTCTCAGAGTTCTGGAGCCTGGAAGTCTGAAATCAAGATGTCAGCAAGGCCATGCTCCCTCTAAAACTTCTAAGGAAATCCTCTTCCTAACTTCTAATTTTTGATGACAATCTTTAATGTCCCTTGGCTTGCAGCTTCATATGCCAACCTCTGCCTCTGTAGCCGTAAAGTGTTCCCTGTGTGTTTGTCTATATTATAAGGATACCAGTCACACCTGATTAGGGTCCCATCCCTCTCCAATCTAGTCTTTTCTTTACTTAACTAATTACATCTGCAAAGTAAATTTCTAAGTAAGATTAACATTCAGTGGCATTAGAGATTAGGATTCAGCATAAGGTTCTTAATTTTTTAAAAGATTTTGTTTGTTTATTTATTTATTTGAGAGAGAGCACGAGTAGGGTGAGGAGCAGAGGGAGAAGCAGGCTCTCTGCTGAGCAGAGAGTCCCACTTGGGGCATTCATCCCAGGACTCCAGGATCATGACTTGAGCTGAAAACAGACACTTAACTGACTAAGCCACCCAGGCACCCCAGTATAAGGTCTTTTAGAAGAGACAGTACAACCTGTAACAGTATCCTTGAAGATAAGGTCTAGGGAATAACTTATTACATGGTAAAAAATAGTGTTGTGTTCAAGTCCCAACTTACCCTTCAAAGTCAACCAAAAAAGTATTGTTCCAGGAAAGGGGGAAAAAAATCTTTCAGGATATTAAATGGTCTAGGCTCACATATAATGTAAGGGTATGTTGGTTGCATGTCTGCTTGCCAGGAGGCAATCTGGTCTGTACAGTGAGTTCTGGTTCCAAAGGGACAATATAGAGAATATGTGGAAAGAGGGGCAAGATTCAAGGGCAACTCTTGGATACCCCTGTGATCTCATTAAGGAGACAACTCCAGGGCTTTCCTAGAAAAAAAAATTCTTTATTCCTAAATTCCCACATGCTTGCCATAGGTTTTCAGAAATCAGATATTCTAGTATTTGTTTTCAAAAACTATTGCTTCTGCTCATGATAATTTGTAGATAATTATTCTATGCTTGGAGTATTCATTAACTGTCTGTAAGGTTTATTAGAGAAACAAATAGAAATATTTACTTTTAGATTTACTACATAATCAGGTGTTTTTCTACCCTTACATGTAATTTTCATGAAATCTGACAATAAAAGACTATTTCGTACTTAGCTGCGAAGACTCATTTTGTCACTTTGTATAATACCAAAATGTTTGATCATGGATCTCAACTTCTCTTAGAAATCAATGTGACACTTCAGATAAGAGATACTCAATGTAGAATAGACACAACTCTATTTATACACCAAAGCCCATTTTTGTTCTATACTGAATGCTATCATGATTCTAATTCACCATTTAACCATGATTTTCAGGCAAATGGGACTGCCTTCACTTCTATAAATTATTAATAGCAATGTTAAAAGCAATATTAATGTGTGATTATATAGGCAGAGTGAAGTGATGAATAAGGCCAAGTATAGCCAAGAGTCTGGATTTAGGTTTTGCATTTTGTTTTTAATAACTGAGACTTGTTTGGGTCAGATACGGATAGCTCTTCCCACATATTTATTAATCTACATTTTATAAACCAGGTAGCAAAATTAAGCTTGAATTTGAAGAAGAAAAATCTTGTAATATTTTACATGTTTTCAACTATTTCAATAGTTTGAAAGTAATACTTCCATGGAAATAAATAAGGTTATATTTGAACAAAATTTTGCATATAAGTTGAATGAGTTTATTCAAAAGCAAAATCTTCTATTTGTATGCCACAGCTTTAAGTATACAAAAGCCACAAAATGCTTATAGAAATTAAATAATCCTTACTAAGACTATGCTGTGCCATTACATTTAAAAAGAAATATATTTTCTTCATGATCTAGAAAAACACAGATGGGAGGTAGATGGACAGAGAGAGAAGAGAGGACAATCTTCTGTGTAATACCTACGATTTTTCATAAAAAAAATTGAATGCCTCCCTCTATTCTATTTTAAATATTTCACCTTCCCATCCCCTAAAGAATTTATATCTGATAGACAGTATAAAAAGTGAAAAATCTCATTTCATTCTTGATCTGGTAATAACTAGTGGAATAGTTTGGCAAATATTTTCCAGGATTAGGTGTACATGTGTGTTTATGCATATTTGAGTATACATTTTCTAGGTTTATTATATGTTTTCCTAGATTTATATCAATGAAAATAATGCTTGAAATCATATTTTTCTATGTAACAACACATCCTGACTCTTCCATGTAGAGACTAAGAGGAATTATTTTGCGACTTTATCCTCTACTTCACATATTATACACTATTTACTCTACTACATATTGATACTGAGTTTTTTTAAAGTCATACCACATCTGATCTTTCAACATTATGGGGAGATGGACACATAAGTTTACCTTGCAACTGCCATTGAGTGTTTTGTTTTAAAATGAGAGTTAATTTGAAACATTTTCTAGTTTCCCTAGGTTTTTGCAGTGATGGATGAGAATCCTGGTATCCAATCATGCCTCTATTACCTCACTTGAGGTTTATTTTATTTAACTCATGAATGAGAGAGCCAAAGGATGACAAGCAGTTTCAAAGAAAAGAGAATGTGTGGGGCACTTGGGTGGCTCAGCCAGTTAAGTGTCTGACTCTTGATTTTGGCTTGGGTTGTGATCTCAGCATCATGAGATGGAGCCCCGCATCAAGACTCCATGTTGAGTGTAGAGCCTGCTTGCATTTCTTTCTCTCCCTCTCCCTCTACCCTCCCTGCCCCTTGCTCACATGCTTTCACTCTAAAAAAATTGAAAAATAAATAAATAGAAAAAAAAAAGAGAATTTGAGAAATGGGATTTTTATAATTGGGCCTGGGTGGTGCAGGGGAAAGCTACAAAAATACAAAAAGGATTAATATTTACAAGGCAAAAAACAGCAAACCAATTGTAATGTTTTGGTAAAATCCTATTAGTGAATATCACAGAAAAAGAAATTTCCTGGGTCTTAACCTACTATGGAAGCCAAAGTAGCAGATTTCTCTAAAGTAGCAGATGGATTTTGAGGGCAGGCTTATAACAAAATGCCCTAGAATGCAAAAGAAAAGACTTTAAAGTTATCCTTTTATGTTTTCTCCCAGTTTTGGATATTTGTCTTGCTATCAGTAATGTTTAACTTGTTTTGCTGAGATATGGTGTCTCCCTCTCTTGGCAACATTAATTGAGAACTATGGTTATCACAATTTTGTTAGATTTCCAGGGGTTTAAGGCCTATCAGAGGAAGTTTGATATGAGTTTTCTTGAAACACAGCAGCATAATATTTAATTTTATGGATGCAATGTGTTATAAAAAATAGATGCTCCACTTAAGTACATTCAAGTTATTTCTAATATCTGACTGTTTTAACTAATTTTCATTAAACAATAACATTAATTTTTAACTTTGCACAACTGTGTATATATATATATATATATATATATATATATATATATATATAATATGCTAAATCCTAGAAGTGGAATTGCTGTTTCATAAGTTATATAAATTTAAATGCTGTAAAAATTGCCATTTTTTTCCTCTAAAGGGTATTTTTGCACTCATAATGAATTACAGATATATTTTAAATAGAGGGTCATCTGTTTTGCTGTCGTTTTTGGTTTGTCTTTACATAGTTCATCAAATGGCTGTTTGAAGATCCCTGGTGATTATTAAGGCTATTTGAGGAAGAAGATCAATGAGAAATGAAGATGGTGAGTCCCAGGACTTCTGGAGAAGTTGGAAAGGAAACAAACCAATCCACAAATAATGAATTTGAATAGGAAGGCATGATGCTTTCCAGAGACACTGCAGAAATGGTAGCAGAAAGTAACAGTAGGAAGCTATTATTTGAAACTTATGAGAAAATAAAAGATAGTCAATCCTCCTCTAATGTAATAGTCTACATGATGAGAGGTGGGACTTGAAGGGTGAGGTTAAAACTAAAGACAGAGGAAAAGAAACTACAGACTCTTCAATTGCAGGTTCATGTGACAAGCACTTAGCTGCTAACCATAGGGAAGGTTTCTGCCAGTGAGTGAAAGAGACTTCAAAGACTACCTAACAAAATAAAGAATGGGCAGAGAAGACAGGTAATAGACATAAGTGTGAAGTGAATAGAACTATTCTAACTTAAGCAGGCTTTACATTCAACATGGAGTCTTAGTTCCTTCTAAGATAAGGAACTGCTTTTCCTTAGGAAAATGGTTGATGAGGTGGAATGGAGGGTAAGGCTTTAATGCCATCAAATGAAAGGAGATAGTAAAATAAAGAGATATAGAAGTGGAGTTTCCTGGAAAGAAGAGGAACAGAGATATGAATAAGGGATATAAGGGTTTGATCTTGAGAGAAGGAGCCAAGCAATAGGGAGTCTAGAGTCTGTTGAAGAAAATGATCAGTCAAGAATTGCCACTAGAGGAATGACTATAAGATGTTAAGAACTAATGTCTAAAATCCAATTTAAATTTCAAATGCTGGGGATCCCTGGGTGGCTCATCGGTTTGGCACCTGCCTTTGGCCCAGGGCACGAACCTGGAGTCCCAGAATCGGTCCCGCCTCAGGCTTCTGGCACAGAGCCTGCTTCTCCCTCTGCCTGTGTCTCTGCCTCTCTCTCTCTCTCTCTCTCTCTCTAACATGAATAAATAAATAAAATCTTAAAAAAAATAAATTTCAAATGCCTAAATTCTTCAGAACGGCCTCCAGATATAGGCATATCTGTAATAGAACAATGAGAGAAAGCAGAAAGAGGATCTGAAATCCAACAAGACCACAGCTCAGAAGAATCAGAAAATCAAAGCTGGAGGCAACTGTGAGAACACAAGGGACTCAGAACTATCACAAAACACATCCTTAAATTGTTCAATATTCCTAAACTGAGGATGACCTCACTAAGAACCTAGATCACAAAAATACTCATAGAGATTTAAAAATAAAACACAAATGCAGTCAATAGTATGTTGTAAGTGAAAGAACAGTGAGCTAAGAATTGGAAGACCTGGTTTCAATGTTTCAATATCTTCGTTCTGATAGCAATGTACTCTAGAGTCTCACTGGTAATAGGAACACCTTACATCTGTCCTTCATTGGGTGGTTGTGAGCAACAACCCTAAAGTTGTATATAAAGTGTATATAAAACATAACATCATTATATTAAAAGTATTATAACCAATAATAGCTAGTTTTGTATTTGTATTTCCTTATAAAGAATTTATATCTTAAAAAAATAATTTATATCTTCAATCATGTCCGGACAGAGTTAAAAGTTACTTTGCATTCCTCTTCACCCCTGGTGTTTCTGGATCTCTAGAATAATAACATCTAACAATAATCTAACAATAAGAACATCTTCCTTGACACACATCAAGAAAGGACCCAAAAGGTTTTCTAATTAGTGCTTGCTTTTAACAGAACCACTACCACCATCACTTGAGCTGTTTTTGAAGTTTGTTGGAAAAGGAGAGTCTAAATTTATCTTCCATACCCTATCCCAGGGTTAACAGACCTCAACATCACCAAACCATCCTGCATCAAACTCTAATTATTAGGCTTTAGTAAATCCATTCAAAAGGATTGGAAAATATGTCACACACTTTCAAAGTTAGGCTTTGGAACCAAATGGCTTCTATTTCCATCTTTATGCCATTTTCTTTAGTTTCTTAGTTTGAGAATTATGTGACAGTCCTAGTTATGAAAGGGGATTTCTTTTTATAAGTTTAATACACAATCTCTGTTCCCCTCTGAGATAGCTTAGAATCTAGCTTTGTTTTCTATATGTTCATATAATTGTCTCAGCAACACTCTTGAAATTCGTTTTATCCCTGTACAAATTAAACAGAAACTAAATAAGCTCTGTGAAGTAATACAGTCCTTTAGAAATATAAACACTTCCTTTGGGAATATTAAAAGATTTCCACTTTTTTTCTTCAAAGCAGCATTACTTTAGATTACAATATAAAATAAATGAGAGATAGAATTTACTCAACACTATCAGCTCTTGAAAGAAAAGAGAAAAGCAACTTGCTCTCAAACACCTCTCTATATTCCTCTATGTAAGCTTTCTTTACTATGTCAAGAGTGATGACAAACTCTACTAGACCTTTACATCCCCAGGGAGGGAAGACAATTCACACCTCTTCATAGTTGGGAGGAATTCTGAGGAAGCAGCACATAGAGTTGGGGATTCCTCTCAGTAGGGTTTCCATCAACCCTGGGATTCATTATCCCATAGAAAGGATGCTTGAAGTTATAATAGATATGTCAGCAAAGTTGACTCTAGTTATCAATGGAATGAGAGAAAATACAACCACTATTGCTCTACTGCAAATATTACTTTCTCCATTACACTGATTTCCTATTTTCTTTTATATCAGGTAAGCTTTCTTGCATCCATTCTCCATCATCAAAAAAGGAAAAGGGGTTATCCAATATGGAAATATCTGAATGGCCTCAGCCTGTCTTGGAAAGTCCTAACTACATTCTGAAGAGTGAGCTAACATTAGTGCAGAGTTAGCCTCACTAATAATGATTCCTATCTGTAAGGCATAATTCTTTTATGTTACAGGAAATATTTTACATTGATCTTCTTTATCATTGATTTATCATTGATCCTTGAAGCATTTTTGTCAGAGGGATGAAACATTTCTCAGGGCAAAAAAAAAAAAAAAAAATGGTGGAGCTTTGAAATGCTGGCCATAAAATAACTCATTGTACCTAAACGGTATGATTTGTGCACCATCATCGCTGGTGATAAGAAATTTGTGTTATGGAAGAGTGTTATTACTCATTGCTTAAGAGCTTTGTGTCAGTGTTGTATTATAGCAAAGAACTCCTGATAACCACTGATTTTAAACAGGAGGCTTATTTGTAAAAGTGGATGCCTCCAAACTCATTCTCACTCAAACCCAAACAATCTACTGTGAATGTAGTCATTGTCAATAATTGCAGAAGGCTCAGAAATTATAGACACGGAAAATCTGCTCTTTGCATGTTTGCTATTCCAGGGAAGCTGGGGGCTGCTATTTCAAGATTTATGTTCATTTTCAAAAATCATTATTTCTTGAATGAGTCATTGCAAATATGATAAGTGATGGACATTTTGTTGTGGAATAAACATTGAGAATCAAGAAATATGGGTCAAAATGTCAGGCTACTTGGCAGGTGTGTGCCTTGAGAATTTTTTGGAGTATTCCTACAGCTTGAGTAAATGATCTCTAAGCTTATGTGGAGGTCTCCAATTCCATGACTCTCAGATTCAACTTACTGGTTCCTGCCACTGAAAAGTATGCTCATGTACTCAAGTTTTATCTGCATTACATAGGGAAGATAAAAGAAACTAACAAACCCTCAATTCGATATGTTAAAGTAGTCTTTCCCTTTGAATAGAAATAAAATAAAAAACACACTGGAGCAAACAAAATAAGTATTTTTCACATGAGTGAAAATAAGTAATTTTTTGCCACCTGCTAAATACCCCCCATTTACTGACAATTTCTTTGGCTTTTAAATCCATTTGTAGACTTGTTTTCCTAAAGCAGTCCAGTCAATAAAAGTGCCATATAAACAAAATGGAAATAATCAGTTTAAAGAGCTGGTAATTATGGTAATTACACACTGCCTCTTTTGTTAAGCCAGGAAGGGGTAAATTTTCAGACTATGTACTGGGGATTCAGCCATGTGTCACCCATTAAAGTTAATTGAAATCACAATCAATCCTGTCCATTACATTGAACTTTATTTCTGAAATTTACTTAGAAGGCTGGTTGAATGATTTCCTTTTCATCAAACTTTTAATAATACTAATGTATATTCTAAGTTGTGTATGTATGCACACCTACAAATATCATTTTGGCCATATTGATTAATATTATCCTCATTTATTTTCATATTTTTACCTCAAACAGTCTATGCACACACACACAAAATCCATATGTAAACAGTAACATTTAAGTTATTATTTTAGTATTTAAAGGGAGTATATTAGAATAATTTATAACCCAGAAGCCATACTAAAAATGATCGGCAGATAAGATTGTAAAATTTTATAACTTTTATCATGACCCTCATTTTTCAGAGTTTTTTTTTTTTTTTTTTAATTTTTATTTATTTATGATAGTCACACAGAGAGAGAGAGAGGCAGAGACATAGGCAGAGGGAGAAGCAGGCTCCATGCACCGGGAGCCCGACGTGGGACTCGATCCCGGGTCCTCAGGATCACACCCTGGGCCAAAGGCAGGCGCTAAACCGCTGCGCCACCCAGGGATCCCCATGACCCTCATTTTTAATGTTAATAATTTAATCAATCAATTTTAGGAAAATTTTAAGTGACAATTGTTATCTTCTTTTTACAACATTAATTTATAATATATGTAACTTTGATAGTCTCAGTCAACAAAAGATGATTCTAATAATTTTAACTGTTTAAAATGAAAAGAACTGCTAAGAAAATAAGTTTATTTATTTTATTTATTTTAAGATTTTATTTATTTATCCATAAGACACACACACAAAGAGAGAGAGAGAGAGAGAGAGAGAGAGGCAGAGACACAGGCAGAGGGAGAAGCAGGCTCCATGCAGGGAGCCTGACGTGGAACTCAGTCCCTGGTCTCCAGGATCAGGCCCTGGGCTGAAGGCGGCACTAAACCGCTGAGCCACCTGGGCTGCCCAAGAAAATAAATTTAAAGAAAATGTTATATCATAAGTATCTGTCAGGGTTTATGCATAAATAATAAAGAATGCATGATATGAACAAGACAAAAAAGAATGCAAGTTGGAGAGGCCCTGGGATCTTGCTGGTAAAACTGTCAGAATCTATGCAAAAAGAAACATTAAACAAAATAAACTGCTGTGTGATAAAATATTTAGAAAAGGAATGTGCACTGGCATCAATTGTTTACTGACATACTATATTCAAATTTCTCTCTTGAAATTTCCTAGTTCCAAAGGTGAATAAAAACCAGAGAGCTGTATAAGTACACAAAGACCAACTCCATGTACATAAAATTGAATCAGAAATTAGAGGTTTACGTGTAAGTGGAGTGGTTTTTATCTCTTTGTTGGAAAAAGATATAATCAATAGATACATATATAAGTTAAAGCATATATAGAGTTATGTATACATAAAAATAGGTATACATTCAAGATATAACTATAACTATTGTTTTCACTATTGTATAGCCACATACACATGCGATTCTCTGACTCATCTACAAAGGTGGTAATTCTCTAAAACACCTAAGTTTGATTCTTATTAAGATGATGCTAAAAGGGACTAAAAAATTAAGTAAAATATTATTTTTTGAGCCAGGGATTTCACACTGCTTTTTCTTCATGCCTTCTCTCAAAATTTCAGTTACAAAATGTAAAAAGAGAAGCCAACCAAATCCCATTTGCATGCATAGTAAATATGAATCAGCAAAAGATAGTATAGCTTATTAAATTTGCAATGTCTTTTATGAACTGGTATGTTCATTGTCTGTCTTGAAGAGCTTTGTATTTCCTGTAAAGGATGATAAATATAGCAGTAGGTTCCTTTTAAATGTTTAAGTTCTAGAGACCAATAAATAGCTTCTCTGTTTCCTACTGGAAATTATAAAAGTAATCATCATGCAGATATAAAAATGGCTGTATTTATTCCTCTAAATGGGTTCTACTAGATCAGCTGCAGGAAGTTGAAGAAATGACAGTAAAATGGTGATTAAAAATATATTTTTTTAGTCTGGTTCCACACACTAGCAAATAATCTCAAAGCCAAGCCTTTTAAAAGGTTTAATATACATCATCAATAATCTCAATGTATTTCAGACAAAAATGAAGCAGAGATCACTATTTGTCAAGGAAAGTTCAATGAGGATTCCCTCAATGGCAAAGTTCAGAATTTTGGCAAGAACTCAAGGCCACTGAATACTGCTTATGAGCTGTCCGTGACAGGATAGTAAACGAGACATTAAAGCAGTGTTTCCCAAAGGATGGACAGAAAGCTGTAAGGCTCCTCCTGGTGGATTCTAAATTGGCATATAAACCAATTGAAAACAAAAACTTGATTCAGTTAGAGAAGGATGCAAAACAGAGAACTGATTAAAAGAAAAGGCTTTCATGACTCAGGTTGTAATACTGGCACCACCACACTTACTCTACAGGTGACTGGAAAGGTATTTGATTCCTCCATATCTCTGTTTTCTCTTCTGCAAAATGGGAAGAAAAATAAACAGTACATACCTCTGAGAGATTTTATGAGGATTAAATGAGATATGAAATACATAGTATAGTCCAGTGCTCAAAACATAATACTTAATAACTGATGGTTGTTGCTATTGCTATTATTGTATGATTACCTATGAAAAGAGCTTTACCTCCCAGTAAGCTCTGAGTGAATTTCAGAATTATTAAATATATTGATTATTTAAAATTAAAGCGCCATTAGCGTTTAGGGAAGACTTCTTTCCTTCTAGGAAGTCATGTTGCCACACAGTTTTGGAGGTATTGCCAACAAACTTACATAGGGATTGAAATGTTCACAATTTTTAGTAACTTTATGATCATTGTGGTGTTGAACAGATCAATTGCTATTAGACATGTTATAACTTTTAGTCATCATTTGCTTTTAATTTTTGTGGTATTATTACCTGAATGGTCATTGCAACTCTCTTTATTCTTTATTATAATTCAATTTTTATTCCAACTAGAAAATGAAAATTGTGGGATAGGTGATCTCTATAGTTTACTCTGTCACCTATGTTTGTCTTAGGAGTTTTGCTCTTCCTAAATGGTGGAAGGTAGAAAAAAATTAAGAAACACTATGCTTTTTTCTGTTTGTGTGTGTGTGTGTGTGTGTGTGTGTTTGCTTTGTTCTTTGTTTTTGTTTTTATTGAAGTTCGATTTGCCAACATATAATATAACACCCAGTGCTCATTCCATCAAGTGCCCTCCTCAGTGCCTATCACCCAGTTACACCAACCCCCACTCCCCACCCCCCGCCCACCTCCCCTTCTGCAACCCTTTGTTCATTTCCCAGGGTTAGGAGTCTCTCATGAAGAACCACTAGTAAACATTCAACTTTTTCTCTAGGAGAATCATCACAATGTGACCTAGTTAAGTATCCCTTGAATAGAGATCTTTTATAATTTATTCAATTCTTAAAATTCATTCCACCTGCAAGTGACTTCATTTTTGTCTCTAAACTGAACTACTACAAAACCCAATACTCCTTTTCCACTGCTAATCTATACTTCTTCCATTCCCCCTATTCACAGTAAGCACTTTTATTTCCAAAGAGCAGACCCTTGATATTTCAGTTTAATGGCTGCTATCATATATGAGTTTGCAAGTGCAAGCAAATATAAAGCCAATGACAAATTTTGCTAATTAATAACAACAATTTTTACTCTGTAAGCTAGTATAGATATTCTCAATAGCAATTATCAAGTAATCACTACCAACCAAAGGTGAGTGGCCATCTTCATCGAGGTTATAAAGGTGTAAGGGCAGATTTTTCTAGCTTACTAAATGTTGCAAGATCATAGTGTAGTACCTTATGTTAAAAAAAACAAAAAACAAAAAAACAAAAACAAAACCTTGGGGGATCCCTGGGTGGCTCAGCAGATTGGCGCCTGCCTTTGGCCCAGGGCACAGTCCTAAAGTCCCAGGATCGAGTCCCGTGTCGGGCTCCCGGTGCATGGAGCCTGCTTCTCCCTCTGCCTGTGTCTTTGCCTCTCTCTCTGTATGTGTGTCTCTTGTGGATAAATAAATAAAATCTTAAAAAAAAAAAAAAAACCCTTATCTCCAGGAATTTCCTACTAAAAGCCAAATTTTCTTGGAAAGAAAAAGATAATACCATGAACCATTATTAGGCACTAATGTCTTACTTGAAATCAATTTCTATATTAATCAGTCAGTAATATCCAAGCAAAAAGAACAAAATTTAGAAAAACATTTCAGTATAGAAATTTCCTTCCTTCTCTCCATCCTACTCTCTTCCTTTACTTCCTCTTTTACCTAAAATTTTTCTTACTGAGCTCTAAAATGTACCAGCCATTTGCTATTAATTTTATTTTTTTTAAGGAAGAGCACATCCAAGTCATTGATTTCCAAGAAATTTTTTTTGAGGCTGAGAAGTAAAACAAAAATTACAGATAGAGGTGACATTTTGCCTTCATTTTAGAAAATGACAGAACTGTCAGGTGGCATCAGGGTAAACAACATACCAGGTGAATGAAACAGCTATCAAATTCATAGTCAATTCTCTTATCTTGTGGACCCCTTAAAAGAATTTGACACTGTTTATCAGCCCTTCCCTTTTGAAACCCTTTGTTGGTTTCCTGGTCACTGTTCTTCCTTTATTCTCCTCTTATATAACTGTTTGCTCCTTAGAGGTCTCATTATCTGTTTCCTCTTAAATGTTTGCCTGCAGCCCAGACCTCTCCCCTAAACCCTCATCTAGGATATCCAAATGCCCACACAACATCTCCATGTAGATGCCTAATAGGCATCCTGAGCATAAATTTCCCCAAACTGAACAAATGTAAAGCCTCTACGGAGGGAAAATGCTCATTACATTCAAGCAGCAGCGAGAAAGCCAGTTTTTTTGGAGTAAAGTAAGCAAAGAGACTGATAGAAAAAGTCTGAGAGTGACACAGAGGCATGATTTTTCTCTCCTTATCCCATTCCTGCTTAAATCTGCTTGATGACTGCATAGTATTGCCAAATTCAAGAAATGGTACAGTCAGGTTTCCATCTGCTCAGGGCAAATGTTTGGAGATATCTTTGAGTTCCCAATTTCTCTCTTACTCTTGTCTTCAAAACAAACAAACAAACAAACAAACAAACCAAATAAACAAACAAGAAAACCACAGCATTGGTTCTTGCTTTAAAATGTATGCAAAATCCACCATCACTTAGCCACTTCACTGTTAATAATTTGATCCAAGCCACAATCATCTCTTGCTTGGATCACTGAAATAGCCTCCTAATTGGTCTCTCTGCTTCTACACTAGTTCCTTGGCACTCTGTCCCCTTCACACTGGCAGGAGAGATCTTTATAGGACCAAACAATGTCAATATTCCATCCAAAACCTTGTGAGGCTTCACTCAAAAACTGAAATTCCTCACCATACAAGGTCCTATGTGCTCTAGCCTTGTTTACGTCTCCAATCTCATTTCCCACCCTACTCCTTTTACCCACTCTGCTTTAATCTTTATGGTCTCTTTGCTGTTTCATGACATTCAAAACCTTGGAAATTATCATCCCCTTGGATTTAATTACTGTTTGTCCAATATATCTCGTTTTCATTCAAGTCCCTCTGAAGTGTGTAACATTCTACATTAGAGAACATTACCTGTATTTCCTTATTCTCTATGCCCTTTATCCTGCTTCATGTTTCCAGATAGACCTATTGCCTCCTGGTATATAGTTATAGTTATTTTTACATTGTCAGTAGCCCTATAACCTATAAGGTCTTATTAATCCTATAAGGTCCTTCAAGACATGGGCTGTTCCATTCTCTGCTGTATCCAGGTCCTGGACCTTTGCCCAGCTAACAATAGTTTCTGGGGAAAAAAAAAAAAAAGTGTCTGAATAAATCTTACCATTATAGGCATAAAGGTATAACATGAAATTATTTGAGTAGTATTGTTTGGAAGCAGAGGGAAGGTCATACAAGGCATGTGAAGCTTTAGTCAGGCAAAGGAATCCATATAGAGTTTAGGTGTCATGATAATACTGGTTCAGTGAGAATAGAAAATAATAGAGGTACAAATATAATGGAAATTAAAAAGGCATTGCTTATTTGAAATTGTGCCCAACTTTAGCTCTAGCTGTTCTCATAAATAAGTCTAGCATATCCATGATCATATGTGATGGCAAGCATGCTGCCCCATCTTCTTTTCTTAATTTTTATTCACCAAAATTATTTCTTTATACTACTGTGGATGATGAATAGAAATATTTCCAAAACATGATTTCCATCCTAAAAAACTTAACTGAAGATTTACAATTGGCTTGCAATAAAATTAATAGAGGAGATTTATTACCAAACCCCTTCTTCTGTATTACGTTAGGCTGGTTATGATGGCTCTAAGGTTTTTGAGCAATTTACTCTAAGTACCTCTTATTTTCCTATGGCTCATTTATTTCTACTGTATCTTGCTTATGCTAGGAATAATTTGGTTTTCTTCCTCTGTACCTGCTGATTCTTTCACAATTAAAGCAGTTTCTTTTCCCTGTCATATCCTGCCCTAGGCCCCTTCTTTTTGCAGGTTATGCTGACATTCTTCCAAAATGCCCATAACAAAATTATGATGCAAGTATAGCCAAGGGGTCAATTAGTGTCAGAGAATTCCATTGATTCGATTTTTTTTTTCATATACAGATTGACATCATCAATTCTTATTCTTGAGAGCAAGATGTCACTTTGAAAAAGTGGCAGTGAAACCATAATATTTTATTTTTTTGTCACAAAAAGAAAATACCTGAATTCTTTTGGTTAAGTTCCACCTGCCAAGAACTAGATAATCACTATGATTATCTTCTATCATAAACTGATTGAATGAGAAGAGATCGTTTATACTAATCCTCTCATTTAAGCTAGAAAGACACTGAGATTCGAACTTGTCCAGGATCATTAACAGAAACAAGAGGAGAAAAGGGTAGCTTTAGATATGATAGCAGATATGGCATCTTTTAGGGAATTAGTTGCTCAGTGTTTTCAGATAAGAATCGGGGGTGACTGTCAGAAGAACATGTGACTCCTGATGTCAGGGTTGTGAGTTCAAGCCCCAGGTTGGGTGTGGATATTGCTAATAAAAATAAAATAAAAACTTAAAAGAACTAGGTCACCTTAATTGGAAATACTATGTAATATATACATATTTTATGTATAAAGGTATAGTCATTGAATGTTTTCACTACTATATACATATATTACTATATGCACTTATGTGGTAGAAAACAATAATACTAGTGCTATACCTACATAGGCAAATGAAAAGGAGAAGGCTGATCAATATTTAATAAGCCATTCATTGTGACTAAATCCCAAGTCACTGTTAACTGTGCCCTTTGGACACATTCTGCATCATGTGTGTGTTGATCTGCATGAAGGAGGCTCCATGGGTAAAATTTGTTTAATTGTGTTAACATTTAAATTTAAGTATTTCATAAAGGGAAAATAAGTTTATTTTTATAATTTTGTCAAGTCTTTTTACAGCTGTTGGAACTGTTGAGTATAAGTCACTAAAAAAATGTTTATTTAAATCTATTCATTTATAATGCACTTTATATAATTCAAGTGGTCTCCAGTCTCAAGTTTTAATTTTTAGTGCATACACCTATAAACTCTGTTGGCAATTTTATTGAAACTCATTTGCATTTCAAAATGACAACACAAAGATATAAGATACCTTAAATTTAGCTTATATACAAATTTGGATATACTTTTGTTTGAGGATCAAAGGACAGAAAAAATGATCCATGATTCTTCAGGCAGGATAATGTCCTTTGTGGAAGGATTTCAATCTAAAATGGAAATAAAAGATAATGAAATGAAAAATCTCACACATGCACCCTCAGAAGAATAGAACCTAAGGACTGAGAGAATGATTTTTCTGAAATGCCTGATTTATAGCAGATGGAAACTTGTCTCCTGATCAATGAACATCCACCAAGAATCTTCGTCCATCCTCAAGCCAATGAACTTACTGCTTGGACTCTGACTGGACCTCCTTGGTTTGGTACTCCTTGCCCTTAATTATAGATCACCTCAAACCCTCAATAGATTCACTATAGCTTGCTCCCAGCCTGTACTTTTCAAATTGCAGTTCCTTTGCTATTCCTGAATAAATTCAGTTTCTGGTAATTCATGCTTGCCTCAATTTAATTTTTTATTTACGTTGACATCTTATTTCTTGGTATAAGTTCATGGACATATTGACTGGGAAAAAAAATCCCAGCAGATATAGACTGTGTTGATTTCAAAACACATTTGAAAATATTTTAAAAATTGTTTTCTAAAAGTAAAATGGAATAATATGTGCAGAACAATCATACAACTTGGAATCAACATATATTAGTGTCTGCAGGAATCACAAGAAAGCATCTTAGTGTAACTAACATAAATAGTTAAAAATTATTTCTAATATATACCTCCCTCAATCTTCTTTTTATGAATCACTTTATACTCAGACCTGTTCCAGTCCTTCTTTTTCTCTCACCTTTTCAATATCTGCTTTCCTGATTTTGCATTTCAAAAGACAAGAGATTATCAGCAAAGATAAAACCCTCATCATGTAGATAGGAAGAGGATAGGGGCTGAAGTCAAGGGATAGGGAATACTCTTATTCATTAGTCAATTATTCCTCTTCTGTCAAGTGGGTTTGTAGATGCTTGAATTATTATGCAAAAGAAGTGGTAGTAGATCTCAAAGAGCATGTGAGGGAAGATTGCAATGTCACTTATAGATTTGCTAATTTGTTCCAGTATAGCAAATACTTTACATGAATGAATCAAATTCCCGAAAAAGATTTCAACTGACCAAATGCAATAATGAAAAAAATATAATGGATAACTATACAGTTTGGTGCATGAGATCAAGAATTAAACCATTGAATCTGTGGTGGGAATACAATTTGAGTAAGGTAATTTAAATGGATAAGAAAATGTAACTCTTTTTTATTGGCCAATGGGAGGATGTCATTAGCAGTATGCTGTGACCGGGAAAAGTAGAAAGAAAGGAAGGAGAGATGGCTGCCAGATGGGATCCTCTATCACTAACTGCCTAGAAATTGTGCCCACTTCTGTGAAAACATGAGCACACTCAGTAGAGGTACTGAGGTGCTGAATTGACTAGAAACAATGATAAATTGGACGGGATGAGCACTGGGTGTTATTCTGTATGTTGGTAAATTGAACACCAATAAAAAAATAATTTATAAAAAAAAAAAGGAAAGCACTCCATATAAAAAGAGAAGACAGGAAGGAGAGATTTAATAGCTGTTTTCAGAAATCATATCTAAAGTTTCATCAGATGGGACTCAGAATAAATTTATTTTGTATGGCTTTCATGATATAGAACTAGAGTCAATTAAAGAGAGAGCATGATTCAAATGGAGGAGACATTTTCTATTACCAGATACTCCAAGAAGGAAAGATGTGCATAAGGGAGCACTGAGTACCTGAACACTTAGTAAGAATGTTTAGTCAAAATTAAGAGAAACGAGGTTGGAGGAGGAAAAAACCGAAAGACTAACAATCCCCTCTATTCTTGAGAATTTTAGATTAAGCACACTAAGATGATCAAATAGCCTAAGTGTTCTCTATTTTAAACAAAATCTCTCCCAAATGTATGTGCATTTTTCAAAGACCTCAAAATCTTAAATTTCATCTCCATGAGATAAACGTATACATCTATTTGATGCCATAGACATCTAAACACATCATAATTGAAAATATAACCATAACCACAAAAATAATAACCAAATTTATTATACATGGAGCTCTCAATAAATATACATCAGGCACTAAGTACTTTACATTTGTTTCCTTCATTTAACCCCCACAACCTGTCAGGTAGGTATGATGGGATTAATGAATTTGACAAGGCACAAGGCTGGTAAGTAGCAGAGCTAGAATTTCAATTCAGGTTTGTCCAAATTTAATCACTACAGCTAACTATTATACTATTGTTATTCCCTGTTCTGTAATGCTCCTTTAAATGAAACATGAATAAATGGAGCATGGAAGCCAATATTATAAAGAAGAGAACTTGTTATACTACCCAGATATCCCCAGGTATAGACCGGCAATTCATAAATTTTCAAAAGGCACTCAGTAACAATGTGGACACCTGTCTTTAAATAAGCTTCACAGGTGAACCAAATGGGCATTTTAAGATATAAAAGTCAATTCCTGAGATATTACCTTCTAAGCTTAATGCTATCAATGCTCTTATGAAAAATCAGGAATAATTTATTACAATTCCTTAATGAGGTGAACTAGTTCATTATAATTCATAAATATAGAAAGGTTTCTACATCTTTTAGACAAAACTAGTTGTTTCTCTGCATCCTTGGGAATGAAACTGGTCATGCAATAAAAATATCTTTGTGAAACTTTAGAGAATAAGGGACAAAGTGAAAGAGTAATACTTTTGCAATTTTTTACTTCTTAAAAGAAATTCTTTTAGTAAGGTATAAGGGGCAGTGATTGTGTTTAAGTAGTTTATTCTTTGATTTAAACCCTAACTAAGAGTTAAATACAGAAATGACAAAAACATGTAGACTGAACATAACACAACCACTCAGTAATGCTTCATTTATAGCAATTTTTCATGTATGCCAAAAGTAATTAATAATCTAAAGTGTCAAATATATAACTGAGAAAGTCAGAATAACAACAACAACAACAAAAACAATAGCAAAATGTGAGCTCAAAATCTACACACCATGGCTGAGTCACTATAACCCTAAGTAAACTTATCAGGTCCACCTTATCTCTTTATGCCTTCAGTACTGCAAATAAATTTGTAAGACAGAAAATGATTGCTATAGGCAGTCAAACCAATAGTCTAAAAACAAGAGAGAAGAGAAAAATATCATACAACTGTTCTCAACAAGTTAAAATATTCATTTTGAAATAACAATTTTGGAACTATAAATCCCTATTAGCTAATGTGATTTTCCTTGGTCTTCCCACCTCCCCATAGCAGAGAGAGGCTCAAGACAATGTTTCAAATTAAGCCTTCTCCATCCTGGAGCTGGAAGACAGGTTGATTCGCTTCAGTAACGCTGCTTTTTGGCACTGTGAAAGTTGTCTGTACACTGGCCAGTACACGAATAAGTAGTGAGAAAAAAAAATCCACCATGTCTAAAGTAGCCCCTCACAGCCAGAGAGAGGATGAACAAGAAGAACTCTCAGAACAAACATATCACAAAATTGAGCTGTAGAAAGCAAAAGATAACAACTGGAGCAAAAAAGCGAGGCCAGTGGATGTCTAAGTATAGCACAAAGAAACCTCTCAGAACTGTAACACCTGAATTTGGCAAAACCACTCAGTAGGTGAACAGAAAGCCAACCTGTTAAGTAATAGCAACAAAGACAAAATTAATTCAAAATAAACTTTCTAAACATTAAAACAATTGTCAATGCAAATGCATAGAGATGAGTGGAGAGAGCTCAGATAGTCATATTTAAATGAGCAAGTTCAAAGACTGGCTCTGATACAAGAAGGCTAGCTTCATTTCTTCATCTGAAAATGGAAATTGTATCTACTCTGTCTACACTACAGAATGGTTGGCAAAATCATAAGAAGACATCTGAAAGTGCTTTGAAATTTGTAAACTGTTACAAAAATGTGATGATGATGATGATGATGATGATGATGATGATGATGAAAATATGCCACACTGATGGACAGGGCTCCTCATAGAATAAAACATTCTCTGGGAAGTTGAGTTATGCTGGTAGAATAAATGTAAAGCCAAGTTGGTGATTTTATTTATGTATTTATCAGCCATAAATACCCAAACACATTCTTATTAGAAATGAAATATATTACAAAGCAGGGGGAAATAAATTTAAGTTTTCTTTCTTGACTGGGTGTTAAAGTTAGTCATAGTCAAGACCATACGTCAAAAAATGTGGTTTTTTGTAATTCAAATTTAGAAAATATTATTCCAGGAAATGCAAGATGACAGGGAGTGTTTTTTCTAAGAAATAAATGTGTTGGAAAAATGATACTTTTTTCCCCCTTAAGAATGTGCTTCTTGGATGTGAGAAAGTCTGTCAGGAAAAAGAAATATTTTAAATTTGAACTTTCCTTGATGTGGCTTCTGTTTAGGGTCACAAGAAATGGAAAAAAGGTCACATGACTATTCCATATTCCTATCTCCTTCAACTGCAATTGATTTCTATTAGTAACCATGAGCATCAGAAAAAGAGTTTCTGTTTCTGTTAATGAACTGAGATGTGCAGGTGCATATAATGTGTTCATATGAATCAGTGCTCTAAAGTGTGCAGATTCTCCCCAATTTTTTACAATATTTTCTGTTTCTTATCATTATGACTAAGTAACGATGGCAAAACTAATGATGCCATTATCCCGTAATTGGGAATTGAGGCTGTTTAGCAATGATAAAGCATGCACCGAGCAGAGTTAATGGGCCAACCAAGCAGCCCCACTGGGTAGCTAGTCCACAGAGCAAGAAGACTGAACATTTGCAAGGTAGGATGTTGTTCATAAAAGGCAGCTAGCATCAGGAAATGTTTCTTCCTGATTATTGTCTATTGCTCTCTCAGCCTAGGGAAAGTTAAGAGAGCTCATATAAAGATTTGAGGCAATTCTTGATGTAAAATGTAAAGAGCTGTTTTCTTCATAATTGAGTCTTTTATGAACATGTCAAACATCATTTATTCAATAAAATAATTTATTTCAATAAAATAATTCATTATTTTAATACAGCCATATTCTCTACATTTTACTTCCTAGCCTGTATGGGGATGATGTCATACATTTTAGGGCCTTAAGGCCCTATGATACTTGTTTCAACACAGTCACTGGAGCATAGTAGGCGCTCAGTTAGCTATTGGTTTAATCCATTTACTTATACTTTTTATTTAAAAAAGTAGAGTAATACCTATGCTCGGGAATATACCATTGCTCTATTGAGGGCAAGAAAACTGAAATTCCAAAAAAAAAAAACAAAAACAAAAACAAAAAAGAAAGAAAGAAAACTAAAATTCTTGGGGATTTTAACATTAAAAAGATGTTTTCCCCACACTAGGCAGGTTACAGTGAAAGCAGGATTCTATTGGTTCAAAAATAAAGACTGGGAGCCATAGAGAATAAAAGCACATACAGAGTAGTAGCTTACCCCTGAAACTGTTCCCAGAATTCTGATGAAGCACTAGCAGGTAGTGCTACTGAAGGGGCCATTCCCTTTTTACAAACAAGTCATGTTCTAGAATTCTTTTTTCACCCAGATAAGCAAAAAGTGAAATGTTACTAGTGTTACTGAAACAATGCCTCTCATTTAGTAATAATAACTATTACTTTTTGAGGTGTTAAGCCAGGCATTTTTCTAAACACTCTACATAAATTATTTTATTTAATTCTGACAATAATCCTGTGAGGGGAGCTTGATGAGCTTCCCCAATTTTCAATTTGGAAACATGGGGCTTAGAGAGGTAAAGTTAATATGTCCAGGGGTATATTGTCAATAACTGGGGGGGGGGGGGAGTTTTTTAAAAAAACCTGATTCAATGCCATGGTCTTCCCATTTGATCATATTGTAGTACATCATGCAAAGTGCTTTCTGTGCATTGCCTCAAGTGAACTGCTCTGTTTCATCAGTTAGGCTGAACTGGCTCTGTGAGCTCCATTTTGCAGACAGAGGTTTGAAGACGTAAGTAACTTGCCTGAGTTACGCAGCTATCAAATCACAAAATCAGGTCACAATTCATCTTTTCTTTCTCAGAAGCCAGTGTTCCAGGATGTGCAGTGCATTACATACCTCCCACACAATCCTCAGGCCAAGACTTCGGCACTAAATGTTAGAGGAAAGGTCCTCATTTATGAGACCTCTATGTGCCTTCCTTCCTCTAGGAAGGCATATGCTCATCTCTGTGTCATTCTTTCCTTCCAACAAGAGAGGATGATGCAGCCTGGGCCCAAGGCTACCTCTCTTGTCTCTTCCAATCCCTTCACTTAAGTCCTTTTCCCACTCTCTTCCCACACCCATCTGAGTCTATGCATTCAATTTTTCAGGTCATTCTGAGATGGATCTGCTATAGCTTCTAATTTTACAAAATGCAAAGGACAGTCTGCTCTCAATTATACCCACCAGGATGGTTGCTCTTCATCCTATAATCCCTGGGAGGCACTTCTCTGTGGTTTGGGGTTTCAGATATTAGTGGAAGCAGCTGTGAATGCAGTAACATTCACCCAGTTGCTACTGTCACTCTAATAACCACAGAAGCAAGCTGCACCACATGTCACAGAAGCAGAATCACAGCACAGATCCTGGGGACTCTGGGGATTGCATATTAACCAGGGACAGCTCTATGAACCTTCTCCAAATTTCTGATTTCTTTTTGGTGATTTCACTCAGGTTGCCTGAATTAAAATACTATGTCCCATGCTCTTCCAGAAATAATTCAGCCAAATGGAACAGGTCAATATAAAACTTCTGACTAAACATGTTTCTATCCAGGGAGAAGATTCAAATACATTTTCCCTCCACTGGATTTTCCAGGATTTAAAAATATTTTGGCGTCTATTATAGACATGTGTTGACACATTCTGGGCATGTAAATAAACACTGCGAGTATAATCAAGTACTCATGGATGTGCATGTTTGTAGCTGGGTATATAGATACCACAGAGGAGAATTTATTATAATTCTTCCTAACCTAGGAACCTTTACAGATGGAAACCTGACTGAGATCCCAAGGAAGTATCACAGATTATGATAGTAATAAAGCACTGTCCCAGGTCTGCATAGACAAAGACAAATATTGGCAAGGGGAAGGCTAAAAATGTGACAGATGCAAGGAACTTCATGATTTCTTCTTTTTTGTTACTTATTTTTTCTCCCTTCCTCCCTTTTTCCCTTCTTTCTTCTTTTTTTCTTTTTTGAGCTAACGTTGATTAGGAAGTTTCTGTCTCCTTCACCTCTGTCGCTTACTGAAAAAAGTTCATTTAAGAATGTCTTTATAACCTTTATCTTATAAACATATATTTCCCTACTCCCTTTCAGTGAACTACATCAGAGAATCTTGACTATAGGTTACTATTCAGGATACCATGGAGACTTAGTTCCAACCATTCATGTGTCCCTGGAACCATTGATTAATTACCTACTGTATTCTGGAGCAATTGTTGGGGATTGAATTATGATTCTCAAACAAGCATTTCTGACAATCAATGACTTTCTTAACTGAAATTTATTTTTGGGCTTATTTTCACTTATGTGTTCCAGAAGCAATCAATCATTTATTTACATTCTAGAGAGCCCTGGTATCATTTTATTAAGATACTATATTCAAAGAGGGGTTAGTCTTGCCATTAAGTCTAATGATCAGTGTTCCAACTGAAGGAATAGTTTCAGTCTGTCATCTTATTACAATGTTTTGCTGAAAGAAAAAAAACCCTAATAAATGCTAATTTAAAAAGAACCCTGCCATTAGGAAGTGTTCAGCTTAGAGCAGATAGGATCTTTATTCATTGTCTGACTTTATCACAAGCAAAATGTGGTATGAAGTTTAGTGATCTTTTTTCAATTTACATGATAATCTTTTTTGGGTATTGAAACAATCTTTTAAACTAAGGAAGAAAGCTATCATCAATGGCAATAATAATGGATAGGGATAGAAAATGGAAGCAATAGGAAGAGAATTTGCACAAACTTTCATCCCCACAGTTTCTCCACCCCCAGCCAGAAGCAACTGTACCTACCTTCTCTGCTTCTATTCCTCTTACTGAAAGTACATTGTCTATACTCCTATCTAAGATTAATCATCAACGTGTGTACAAGATGCTAATCTTTTTCATCAACTCATAACTAACACTGCAGCAAATCCTCTTCTTCTCTAATTATCACTGCTGTCCTCTCTCTACTGAATCATGTCAATAAATGTATAAATACTGTGTTGTATCTGAATAAACTTACCCTGTACTAGTTACTACCATTTTGTTTGCTGTCATACAGCTTTTTGAAATAGTTCAGTGGTGCTGAGTGGCTCAGTCGGTTAACGTCTGCCTTCCACTCAGGTCATGATCTCAGGGTCCTGGGATCGAGCACAGGATCAGGCTCCCTGCACAGTGGTGAGGGAGCCTCTCTATCCGCTCCTCCCCCATTCATGTTCTCTATCTCAAATACATAAATAAAATTAAAAAAAAAAAGAAATAGTTTATATACTCTGGCTCAATGAGATGTTTATCCTTACCACCCTCTCCCCTACCCAAAATTGGCTGGTTATGGTAGCTGTGATTTCCTATTTATGAACCCAAAGTCAACTCTCAGCCATCTTATTGATCCAGCAGCAACATGTGCTACAGCAGAGATCCTTCTTCCCAGAAATACTTTATTCTTTTGACATACTAAGTCTCTTTCTTCCTCTTGTTTTCCACCCCTTCCTCTTCTGTCTCCTCCTCTTCTCCTTCTCCCTCACTGGTAGCTCGTTTCTGTTTTTTGTTTGTTTGTTTAAGTAGGCTCCATGCCCAACATGTGCCTTGAACTCACAGTCCTGAGATCAAGTGTAATATGCTTTACTGACTTAATTATCCAGGCACCTCATCATTAGCAGCTCTTTCTAAATATTTTTCTCTTTTTCCTGACCTCTTAATGGTGAATTACTCCAAGAATCATTTCTTGGACTTCTCTATCTATTCCCTTTGTGACCTCATACAGTCTGAAGGCATTAAATAAACACTATCTGCCTGTTAACTATTAGCAAATTTACATCTACAGCCTAGATTTCATTGGTGAATTCCAAATTTCTTTGTTCCTCTGATTACTTGATACTTCTTACTTGGATGCTAATATATATCTCAAGCCAAACATGCTCAAATCTGAGTCTCCAATCTTTCCCTTTCCCTTTTTCAACTATATCATAGCTAATGACAAGTTTATCTTTGTAGGCACCCCCTGAATTGAGTCATTCTTGATACATCTCTTTTTCTTATACCATATAGTCCATCATTATTCTACTGGTTCTACATATCCAAAGAAAAATATTTTTCCCCACTGTTACCAATATCAACTCTCCATTAGACTATTGTAACCACTATTTCTGCTTCTATTTTTTCAGCTTTTTCAGTTTTTTTCCAAACACAACTGCCAGTAATCCTTTCATAAACACCCATGACTCCTTTTTTCAGTCATCCAAGTCCTTGAAGTGGCCTCTAAATCATAAAATAATCTGTTTCCTCCCCTTCTCTGTTACCTCTCTAACCTCTTATATTACTTTCCCCATGTTCATTCCACTCCAACCACATTTTTCTCTTCTTTGTGTCTCAGGCACATAATACATATTTCTATCATAGCATAGAGGATTACTATACCATCACACTGGAATATCCCCCCACAGATATCAACAGTATTAGAGGCTCATTTCCTCACTTTTTAAAAAATAAAATTTATATCTTAGAACAGTTTAAGATTTACAGACAAATTGTGAATATAGTCTAGAGAGTTCCCATATACCCTACACTCATTTTCTCTTTTTATTAACATCTTACATTAGTATGATATATTTGACACAATTAATGAACCATTAATGATACAGTATAATTAACTTAAGCCCATACTTTATCCAGATTTCCTTAGTTTTTACCTAATGACCATTTTCTTTTCCAGGATTTCATTTATAATATCACATACATTTAGTTTTCATGTCCACTTAGGCTCCTCTTGTTTGTGACAGTTCCTCATACATGACTTGTTTTTGATGACCTTGATAGTCTTAGGAATTTTATATTTGTAGGGTGTCCTTCTACTGGGATTTGTCTGATGCTATCATTATAATTTGCTTTGTGTTATGGATTTTTGAGAGGAAGACCATGGAGGTAAATGCCATTTTCTTCATATCACATCAAGGGTACATACCCTCAATGCCACTGATATAATTAATGTTCACTTTGATCACATGATAATTTTCAGATTTCCCCACTGTGAAGTTACTCTTTTTTATCCCATATTTGGTACTGTGCTTTCTAGATGGAAGTCACTATGTAGTACACACTTAATAAGTGGGAAATTATACTCTACCTCTTTAAGGGTCAATTGTTCACACAAATCCTTTGCATGGGAGGTTCTTCTGTACAGGGTATTAGCCTCTTCTTCATAATTTATCTATTTATTCAATCATTTATTTATAACAGTATGGACTCATGGTTATTTACTTTCTGTTTTGGATTGTAATTCAATACTACTTTATTTAGTTTGTTAAACAAATTGCTCCAGCTTTGTCCATTGGAGGTCTTTCAGTTGGCTCCTATATCCATTTTATAAACCCCCCATTTGTGTTTGTGTATACATGCATTTTGAGTAATTCTTTACTTTTTGGTACAAGATGTCCCAGGCTCATCTTGTATATTTTCTGCCTCAATTCCAGAATCAGCCATTCTTCCAATGAGCCCTGGTTAGAAAATCATATAGAAACCAAGAAATGGGTGATAGGTGTACTCGCCATTACCAACAGGAGTCATTACTTCTATACTTTTTTGGAAGGAAACACATGTCTGTATTTTAAATTGTGTATATACACAGATTTGTAAATATAACTTCTATATCTATAATAGGATAGATTAACTTCTGGCCTGAGCAAGAGGAGAATTACTGACCTATTTCACAGTGAAACTAGAGGCAGAAAATAAAAAAACCTCTTGAAATAGTCTTAAGGGTAAATAGCAAATGAAGAAACATCTATTTAAGAAAAACTATTAAAATTTACTAAGAAAGTTGAGTCTGGAGTATTTGGACCAAGAATGTTACTTGTGTCTTAGCAGCTCAGCAACACAGGGATGCCACTCTATCTGTAGCCACAAACACAGGATTCCATCACTGACTAGCTACCTTCAGCAAAACTTCAGCATTTCTCATTCTGCCCCAGATGCCTGTTGCTGAGGTTAAGTCTCAGGGATTACAAACAAGAGGCAGCTGTTCCCTTGTTTTGCCAACCCTCGCTCAAAGAATGAAGGCTCTATCTTGGATATGTTGCACTGAGAATACTGGTGCCCCAATCCTCTTTGTCCTGGCTCTTGAGACAGAGATTCCAGGCAAGGAGAAGCAAGCCAAAAGGACCTCAACTGCTGCTTCTCAGCATTCAATCTGGTACTCAGTGACTAGACTGTGGGTGTCTCTAGGAAGAAATTTGCCATTGTTCCCATTCCCAGCTTCAGAGTCCCAGCTCAGATTTGGTCTGGGTAAAGAAGCAGACTTTCAAACAGTCAGCTCCTCTCTTCTCAAAAAAACAGATTTTGTCTGCAATAGAATGTGTAAAAATTAAAGAATGGGGGCATTATCAAGAACACTAGAGGTTGTGGTGAAAGGAAATTGGGAAGAAATTTATAGATTTAATGAAGATACAGCCTAGAGTACAGTTTGGCTAATTTTCAGGATAAACAGTGAATAAGACAGTTGAAAGAGGCCCTCCTATGGTCAGAACAATTATAATGCACTGATTTCAGAAACCATTCCTTCAAAGAAGACATGATTTAATTAGATTAGTTTGTAGAGGGGATCCCTGGGTGGCTCAGCGGTTTTGTGCCTGCCTTTGGCCCAGGGCATGATCCTGGAGTCCCGGGATCGGGTCCCGTGTCGGGCTCTGGGCATGGAGCCTGCTTCTCTCTCTCCTTGTGTCTCTGCCTTTCTCTCTCTATGTCTATCATAAATAAATAAAAATAAATCTTAAAAAAAAGATTAGTTTGTAGAGCAATGTATATTCCATAGAATTGTTGCAATAATAAAGTAAATGGCTGCCCAATGAGTGAACATTAAGAGTTGGGTGTGGGCAGGGAAAGAAAGCACTACCCAAACTACTATTATTCTAAAATGACTGTAGGCACACCCAGAGTAATACATTAGAGACTTACAATTGTGTATGTTTGTGTGGAGGACTTAGATTTCACTAAAGTCATTCCAGCAGTCATTAAAAATAAATAAGCAAATAATAACAAACCAAGGACCTTGGCATTGAGAATGGATATGAGAAGGGAGGAGGGAACCAACAACAAGTTGCTACAATATATTGTCTAAAAAAATCCAGTTTCCAACAAAAGTCTGTGAGACATGCACAGAAACAGGGAATTATGATCTTTACACTGGGGGGAAAAGCAGACAATACAAACTGTCTGTGAGAGTGACTAGATACAGGTTTTAACAGAAGCCTTCAATATAATCATTATATATATGATGATAGAACTAAGAAAAAGAAAATATAAAAGGAAGATATAGTTGACACTTTATATCAATGAAGATAGAAATTACAAAAAAGAATCAAATGGAAATTGTGAAGTTGAAAAGTACAATAACTCAAATTAAAAAAGGTCACTAGAGAAGCTCAACAATAGATTGGAAGAGATAGAAGAAAGTTTTAGTGAGCTCAAAAATAGGTCAATAGAGATTATGCACGATTAGGGAAGCTAAAGAACAGAGGGAAAAATAATAAAGAAAAGTGAACAGAATTGCAGAGGGATATGGGACTCTATTAAGCACACAAACAAATGCATAACAGAAACAGAGGTAGAGAAGAAAGAGAAGTAGGCAGAAAATAGTAATAAAAAATAATGATTAAAACTTCTGCAATGTGTTGAAAAAGTCAACTACACATCAGGGATAACACAACAAACTCTAAGTAGAATAAGTAAAAAAGATTAACAAACAAATACATCATAGTAAAAGTTCTGACTGCCAGAGACAAGCAGAAAATGTTGAAACAAGCAAGAGAAAAATAATTTATCACTTACAAGGGACCCCAATAAGTTATTCTTATAACAGCTAACTTCTCAGCAGAAACAATGGGGGCCATCAGGCAGTGGAATAACTTGTTTAAAGGGCTTAAAGATAAAAACTGTCCATCAGGAATCCTATATCCAGCAAAACTATCTAAAACCTGAAGGTGAAATATAAAGACTTTACCAGATAGAAACTTCAAGAATGTGTTGCTACCAGAACTACCCTACAATAAATACTAAAGAAAGCTCTTTTAAAAAGAAAAAAATTTATTTACTTGAGAGGCAGAGAGAGAGACTTAGAGAAAGCACAAACAGTGAGTTGAAGGATCAGCAGGCTCCCCACTGAGCAGGGAACCTGACATGGGGCTTAATCCCAAGACCCTGAAATCATGATCTGAGCTGAAGGCAGACACTTAATCATCTGAGCTACCCAGGTGCCCTCTAAAGAAAGCTGATAAGACTGAAAGTGACTCCAGATAAGAAACTAAATCCACATTAAAAAAAGAGCACTACTTAAGTAATTATGTAATTATAAAATTAAACAGTATAAAAGCATATCTTCTCTTAACTGATTTAAAAAATTCTTGTAGAAAATAATAAGTATATAACATATTGTTGGGCATATAAAATACAGAAATGCAATATGTAATATATTTTCAAAGAACAGTACAAAATAGGAGGGCAGGACCAAGGCTCCATTGTGCTAAAGAAGTGATTACAGATAGTGCATGAATGTAACAATATATTGATTGGTTTGAAACATCAATAGATATAATGTATTTAACCAGGACACACACAAGAAAGGGGAAAGGGAATAGATGTATATAGAAATCATGCTTCTATATGCCACTGGAAGTAAACTATTATAAATGAAGTTGATTCTGATAAGTTAAAATGTATATGGTAAACCATAAAGCCACCATTAAAATTTTTAAATACGGTGAAAAATTACCCCAAAATAAAAATGCTATGTTGGAAAATATTCAGTTAATGCAAAAGAAAGAAATAAAGGAGAAAGACAAAACAGTAAAACACAAAAAGTAAAAATGAACACAAATTCAACCATATCATTAATGACACTAAATATAATTAAACATTCCAATCAAAAAGCAAAGATTGTCAGATTGGATAAAAAATGATCCAACTGAATGCTATCTAAAGAAGATATACTTTAGACTCAATGATACAAATAGAATGAAAGTAAAAACATGGAAAAGACATATCATCACAGTTAAATAGAATGGCACTGATACTCATAGTAGACAAAATATACTCTAAAACCAGAAATGCTGGACAGCAGTTAAAATGGTGGAGGAAAAGAGAGACACTAACTAGACTTGCCTCATCCCTTGAACACAGTTAGATAAATATCAAACCATTTTGGACACCCAACAAATTGATTTGAGGACTGAGAGAATAAAAATGCACAAGAGCTGAAAACAAAACAAAACAAAACACTACCTTGTAGAGGTAGGAACTGAAGAGAGCTGATAGAGGGGAGAGAAGAGTTGCAGATGCTCCAATAGGAAGGGATTCCTGATCACAGAGAGAGGAGCCAGGGAGAAGGAAAGAGAGAGAGGGAAAGAGTGGAAGTGCACTCAGGGAATTGCACAAGAACTCTCCCCCCAAAACTTTGATGGGAAAAAGGAGAGGGGAGGACTATCGCAAGTCTTTATAAACAGCAAAGGGCAGAGTCTGAAGTTTTAGAGGTCTGTGAAATCGCCAGTGTCATGTCTGGCCAACTTAGCAGTGCTCCAATGGGAAAGGAGGTCAGAGACCCAGGAGCAAACACTGTTGTCTGAGGATCCCCTGAGTTGCATGGGGAGAAGCATTTACCCTGCTTGGAGTGCATTTGGGAGATGGGGGGCAACCTCTCTGGAGACAGGGACCCAGCAGGCACCACCGAACTGCTCCATTCACTAGCATAAGGCATGGGGCACTGGCCGAAGGCAATGAGCCTTGCTACAGGCTTTCTGCTGTGCTTTGCCAAACATTTGAAGAAGAGTTAATACCTATTTTCTCAAACCATTCCGAAAAATAGAAATGGAGGGGAAACTTCCAAACTCTTTCTCTGAGGCCAGCATTACCTTGACTGTAAAACCAGACAAAGTCCCTACTACAAAGGAGAATTACAGGCCAATATCCCTGATGAACATGGATGCAAAAATTCTCAACAAGATGCTAGCAAATCGAATCCAATACTACTAAAAAATTATTCACTGTGATCATGTGGGATTTATATCTGGGCTGCAGGGATGGTTCAATATTCATAAATCAATTAATTTTATATATCACTTTAATAAAAGAAAGAATAAGAACTATATGATCCTCTCAATTGATGCAGAAAAAAACATTTGACAAAATATAGCATCTATTCTCAATAAAAACCCTCAACAAAGTAGGGATAGATGCAACATACCTCAACATCATAAAGGTTATATATGAAAGATTCACAGCTATATCATCCTCAATGGGGAAAAGTTCCTACATGATTATAAATAAGATAGAGATATTCACTCTCACCATTACTATTTAACATAGTACTGGAAGTCTTAGCCTCAGCAATCTGACAAGAAAAAGAAATACAAGACATTCAAATCAGCAAGGAAGAAGTCAAACTTTCAGTATTTGCAGATGACTTGGTACTCTATGGAGAAAATCTGAAAGACTCCACCAAAAAATTGCTAGAACTGACTCATGAATTCAGCAAAGTTGCAGGATATAAAATCGATGTAAAGAAACCTGCTATATTTCTATACACCAATAATCAAGAAGCAGAAAAAGAAATCAAGGAATTGATCCCATTTACAACTGCACCAAAACCCATAAGATACCAAGGACTAAACCTAACCAAAGAGGTAAAAGATATGTATTCTGAAAGCTTTAGAAGACTTATGAAAGAAATTAAAGAGGACCCAAAGAAACAGAAAACATTCCATGCTCAGGGACTGGAAGAACAAAAATTGTTAAGATGTCTATACTACCTAAAGCAATCTACACATTTAGTGCAATCTGTATCAAAATACTTACAGCGTTTCTCACAGAGCTAGAACAAATAATCCTAAAGTTTGTAAGGAACTACAAAAGATCCTGAATAGCCAAAGTAATCCTGAAAAAGAAAACAAAAGCTGGAGGCATCACGATTCTGGACTTCAAGCTATAAAACAAAGCTGTAGTCATCAAAATAGTATGGCACTGGCACAAAAATGGATAGATCAATGGAACATAAAAGAAAACCCAGAAATGGTCAAACTAATCTTCAACAAAGCAAGAAAATATATCCAATGGAAAAAAGACAGTCTCTTCAGCAAATTATGTTTGGAAAACTGGACAGCTACTTGCAGAATGAAACTGGACCACTTTCTTACACCATACACAGAAATAAATTGAAAATGAATGAAAGATCTAAATATGAGACAGGAAACCATCAAAATCCTAGAAAAGAACACAGGCAGCAACCTCTTGGACCTTGGGCATAGTAACTTCTTAATACATACATCACTAGAGACAAGGGAAACAAAAGCAAAGATGAACTACTGAGACTTAATCAAGATAAAAAGCTCCTGTACAGAGAAGGAAACAATCAACAAAACTAAAAAGCAATATTTGGAATGGGAGAAGATATTTTCAAATAACATATCTGATAAAGGGTTAGGATCCAAAATCTATAAAAAACTTTCAAATTCAACACTCATATAAAACCAAATAATCTAGCTAAGAAATGGGCAGAACACATGAACAGACTTTTCCAAAGAAGACATCCAGATGGCTAACAGACACATGAAAAGATGTTCAACATCACTCATCATCAGGGAAATACAAATCAAGGCTGTCATGAGATAACTACCTCATACCTTTCAGAATGGCTAAAATAAATAACACATGTAGCAACAGGTGTTGGCAAGAATGCAGAGAAAGGGGAACCATCTTGCACTGTTGGTGGGAATGCAAACTGGTGCAGCCACTCTGGAAAATATTATTGAGTTTCCTCAAAAAGTTAAGAATAGGGGGCACCTGGGTGGCTCAGTTGATTAAGCGTCTGCCATTGGCTCTGGTCATGATCCCAGGGTCCTGGGATTGAGCCTCTAATAGTGCTCCCTGATTGGTGGGGAGGGGGTGCTGCTTCTCACTCTCCCTCTGCTGCCTCCCCAGCTTGTGTTTTTTCACTCTCTCTCAAACAAATAAATGGATAAATATTTTTTTTAAAAAAGGTTAAAAATAGAACGAATCTAAATTCCAGCACTTGCACTACTAGGTATTTACCCAAAGGATACAAAAATGTAGATTCTAAGGGGTACATGCACATCAATATTTATAGCAGCATTATCAACAATAGCCAAACTATGGAAGGAGCTCAAATGTTCATCAACTGATGAATGGATAAAGATGTGCTGTCTATATATATATATATATATATATATATATATATATATAGTAGAATATTACTCAGTCATCAAAAAGAATGGAATCTTGCCATATGCAATGATGTGGATGGAGCTAGAATGTATTACACTAAGTGAAACAAGTCAGTCAGAGAAAGACAAATACCATATGATTTCACTCATATGTAGAATTTAAGGACAAAACAGAAGAACATAAGGGGGGAGGAGAGAGAGGGAAATATGAGACTCAACGATAGAGAACAAACTGAGGGTTGATGAAGGGAAGTGGGTGGGGGTAGGGCTAGATGGGTGATGGGGATGAAGAAGGCCACTTTTTATTTTGAGCACTAGGTGTTGTATGTAAGTGATGAACCACTGAATTCCACTCCTGAAACCAATATTACACTGTATGTTGACTAGAATTTAAATAAAAATTTGGAGGAAAAGTTTAAAAATAAACCCAGAAATGTTACTAAAGATAAAAAAGGGACATTTCATGAGGACAAAATCTCAGCAGCAAGCAGAAATAAGCATTTGCTTTTATATATAGGCTGGTTTGGGATACAGCAGCTTAGTTGGGGGAAGGGGTCTATACCACATGTTCACTCCTTTTCCTCAACCAGCAGGCAGTCCTGGGTATGTTTTTCTCACGGAGCTGATAGAGTTGAAGCCAAGCAAGTGGTTACACAAGAGGTCTTTTAAGGTGTTGATACAAAGCTGGTTCACTATCATGTCTCTTTTTTCCAAGCAAGTCACATCGCAAAGCCCAATGCCAAGGGGCAGGAGCCAAGGAATAATATATATCTTTAATTTAAACCAACTAGAAAGTTATATGGTAATGTGTTTGAGCATAGGAAAGGATGAAGATTTGGACCAATAACAATCCATTCCCTACATGTCCATAGCACACCAACTCCACTGTTGAAGTGGTAGTGGCAATAGAACTCCTGCTCTTAATGTATCAGGTCAGAAGCAAAGCTGAAAGCAGAGTGAAACAAGAGAAAATCCCAAGCCTGTGTGAGGATGGCAATAACCATGTTTCCAACAGGCTTGCTAACTTCTCTAAAGCAAATGATGAGGTTTCTGTATTTCAGTGATCTTTGCCCACTACACCTCTGTTGGAGGCATCAGGGCTTCCCAACAGTGAGCATTTATTTTCCTTTAGTGACCTCCTAACTCAAAGATGTAAACTTTCATAGAGAGTAGGATGCTATTCTACATTAACAATCAGTCAATCAAAATGTATTTTCTTATTACATAAAACTAAGTTCACTGACTCCATAGGGTGATGTTTATTTTCAGTATATGGTAGTCAATTTTGAATATCTATTATTCTATTAGCCTGATTTTTAAACAAATAGTATACCATTGACCATTGAACCATAAAAGAGTTCTGACCCCTATTCAGTCAAAAATCCCTAGGGATCCCTGGGTGGCGCAGTGGTTTAGCGCCTGTCTTTGGCCCAGGGCGTGATCCTGGAGACCCAGGATCGAATCCCACGTCAGGCTCCCGGTGCATGGAGCCTGCTTCTCCCTCTGCCTGTGTCTCTGCCTCTCTCTGTGTGTGTGTGACTATCATAAATAAATAAAAAAAATTAAAAAAAAATCCCTGTATAATTTTTGTATAATTTCCCCCAAAACTTGTTTACTAATAAACTACTATTGACCAGAAGCCTTAACAATAACATAAACAGTCAATTAACCCATATTTTGTATGTTATATACATTATATTCTGTATTTATATAATAAAGTAGCTAGTGAAAAGAAAATGTTACTGAGAAGATACCAAGGAAAATATTTTTACAGCATTGTATTGTAAAAAATCCTTGTATAAGTGGACCTGCACAGTTCAAACTCGTGTGTATTCAAGGGTCAACTATACTTCCTTTTGACCCAGTTTCTGCAGATCTTAAGTTTTTCAAAAAAGAGAAAAAAGAATTACAAGTATAAACAATGAAAAGCTACCACTAACGAAATGAAATTTGCTCTCAAATGAACATCTCTTGCTAAAATTGCAAAAAAGTGAAAATATAATATTTTTCATATGGCATTTGCTATAGGACACAAGTATCTGTTGTAATAAAGCAATATGGTCTGAACTTAAATTCTTTTTTTTTTTTTAATCGTGTAGTTTTAGTTCAGCTCGTATACTATGAAAATGTATGAAGGTTACTCTGGTATTTTTACCAAGTATAAAATATGAATCTGAAACATTTAAAAGATAAGACCAAGGGAATTTCATTAAGAGCCCACTGTATACTTCAAATGACACTTCATGTATTTGAAAGTGAATTGAGGCTTGGGTGCTACAGAAGTGCAAAACCATCCATAAATTATCTATGAATATGGTAAAGCAAACGAATTCTCAGCCTTCGATTATTTTTAGAGTCTTCAACTCTACCAGTCTAACATGTAACCATGAAACAAAACACAGGAGCTTCCTGAAATATATCTATGTATAATGTTGTTTTTCAGATATCATTTTAGAAACATTATTTTATATCTGGTATTTCTTATCAAGATAGAAAACTCTTATCTTAATCTATGTTAACTTTGGTACTGTTAATTTCTTAAAAATGTCGCCTATATTAAAATATAGAGATGTGAAGGTTTTTTTCTTAATTATGTGATCTTGATGATTGACACATACACACCCACAAATATAAATGAGTAAAGGTTTCTCTACATACCTATTTAATCATGTAGCCAGTTAAATCAATTAATTCATGGTTGACTAAATTTTTTTAATTAGTTAGTTTGAGTCAAGAACAGATGCATTTTCAGAGGTAGAAATGACTTAACCAATTAGACTCTCCAACTTTCTCATTTTACAGTATGGAAATTTTGCCCACGGAGGGACAGCAATTTACACAACACTGAGTCAGAACTACAATCCAGATGTCCATGTCCCAATTCAGCTTTTATCTTTATGGATACAGTTTATGTTTTGGTTAAGATTTTACTTTTACATATTCAACAATTTTTTTGGTTAACACTTATAAATGAATAAAAGTAACTTAAAGTATCACTGTAGAAATGAAAACTGGAAGCTAAATTCCCTTCCTCCTTTAAAAAGATCAAAGTAGCATCCATATCCCAACACCAGGCATTTGATTCAGATATTAACTATCCATATTCTAGAGCTAACTTGTTGTTGAAATGCCAGCTAAATATGTATTCTTTATAATTATTATTTAACTTAACCAGGAAAGTGATACTACACTAGATGAATGACGGTTACACATGTAATGTTATCTTATGGTTATTATTATTGCTTCTGATCTCTTCTCACTATTTTATCTATTCCTCCCACATACCATAAATACATTTTCCTGTTATCTCAAATTCAGAAATTTTCAATTCTCTTTTTGGCTTGTGGCTCTGAGTGATGCCATCCATGTTTATAGTTATTCAGTTCCAATCTACTTCAAACCTCAGACGTGAAAAGATGACATTTCTTACACATTAAGATAAACAGTGCATTCCTTCTATCACTTCAGGGAATATGTTAGTCAAGTGCAGTAATTTTTGCATTTTGCTCTTTATAATATTAATAGCTATGCAATAAGAAGGATACTATTGAACTGTCAAGAATGATTTGTTCCCAGATGTTAGCATAATTTGCCAGCTGTCAAATTTTAGTAATTTTTATTTGCCTAAAATGTGACACTTAACTTTCATAAGTTAGTCAAAACATATAGCAGAACTTGCTTGATATCATAGAAGTGGAGAGAAAGCTAGAGTGTAGCTTGAATTGAGCACACACTTGGCACATGATACTTCAAATGCATGTTTTTGTCATAAGTTAGGAAGTTTGTGCTTTATGTAGAACTAGACAACTTATAGGTCTTCAGTTGTTATCAAGCAACAATTAAACTTGTGGATAATCTCATGCAGCTACAAAAACAGAGAAAAAATAATCTGTGAAAATAAACAGGTATTAATGTTTCTGCTCTTCAGCCTCCAAACATATTTCAAATTCATCCCCATTATTCTATCTCCAATGATGTCATCCCAGATTCAGCTCACAATTTTCTCCTTTGTTGCTACTCTAACAGCTGCCTGATTTTAAGAAGATACTTCATTGTTTTTATTCAAATATTCTGTTTCTTATACTGAATTTCCTTGCGTTATTTTTCTAGTGGCTTCCCTGAAAATTAAAATTACATCTTGATTCATAACTGTCTTGTTTGGATTAATACCAACTTGATTTCAATAGTATATAAAACCTTATTCCTATATAGCTTCACTTCACTCTTTTTTTCATGAAATTACATTAAATACATTTTAAGCTGATCAACAGTTTTATATTTATTGCTTTATGAAGTTATCTTCCAAGTAATATAGGATGGAAAGATTATAAACAAGCATACATTTTCCTGTCTTTTATCTGTATGACTACTATTGCTTTTATTTTTTCATTTGGATTCATATTACTGTCGAGGGTCTTTTCAATTCATCTTGAAGTATTCCTTTTATTACTTATTGTGGAGCAGGTCTATTATCAATAAATTATCTCTGTTTTTGCTTGTTTGAGATGCTATATAATTCCTCCTTTATCTTCTGAAAGTCTTTTTCGCCCCCAATATTAAATTCTTTGTTTACAATCTTTTTCTTCAGTACTTGACTATATCATCCCACTCTCTTCTGGCCTCTGTGGTATGGGAGAAGGTATCAGTTATTAATTTTGTTGCCATTTCTCTCTTGCTGCTTTCAAAGTTTCTCTTTGCCTATGGCTTTAACAATTTGATTAGGTTGTAGTTAGTTGTGGCTTTTTGAATTATAGTATTTGGAATTTAATGTGCTCCTGGATGTGCAGACTAAATGAAAAATATTCTTTTGGGAATGTTTTAGATATTATTCCTTCATATATTCTTTCTGCATCTTTCTCCTTCTCATCTCCTTCTGGGATTCACATTACGCATATGTTGCTATTCTAGATTGTGACCCAGAGGTCCCCAAAGTCTTGTTCTTTTTTTTTTTTTTCCTGTTCTGTAGACTACACCTTCTAACCTATATTCAAATTTGTTGTTTTTTCTTTTGCTAGAAAAAACAAAGTCTGCTGTTGAATCACTCTACTAAATTTTTATCTCAGTTAATATATTTTTCAAGCCCAGAATTTCTGTTTGGGGACAGTATATATATGGTTTCTCTCTTCATTGTTACTCTCTGTTTGTTGGGAATCATTCTCATGATTTCTTTGGCTCTGTAGACATAATTTCCCTTAGTTCTTAAAATAGCAAATTTAAAGTCTTTGTAGTAAGTCTGGTAGATGGGATCTTCAGGGGCACTTTACAATGATTACTTCTTTTGTCGTATTTCATTTCTACTCTTACTTCTTTGCATGCCTCATAAGTTTTAGTTGAAACCTGGACATTTTAAATAATATTTGGCAACTCTGGAAATCAGAATCTGCCCCGTCCCCGGGGTTTGCTGTTATTGCTCTTTGCTGTTGCTGTTGGTTTATTTAGTAACTTTCTTGAACTAATTTCATAAAGTCTATAATCTTCACCATAAAAGGTCTCTGAAACCTCTGCTCAGATATCCTAGCAGTCAACTAGTGATTAGACAGAGTTTTTCTTAAATGCCTGGAACTGATAAGTCTACCATTTTTTGCTAGGTACTCTTAGTATTTGTTGAGAACATGCCTGTAGTCAGGGAGTTTACAATTCTGCATTAGCTATCACTTCCTGCTTTCACTAAACCTCAAGGTCAGTCAGAAGTGAGAGATTAAGTATTCTTAGGTCTTTTCTAGGCATGTATACAGTCCTCCTCATTTGTTTAACCTACTAGATCCCCAAATATGTTGGAGTTTTTCAAAGACCTTTATTGATATATTACTTCCCATCTCTTCCTTATAAGTTTGTGGTCAGCTTCATATTTGTTCCAACTGTTACCACCACCTTTAACAGCTACAGTACTGATTGTTTTAGAAAAAAAATGCTCAAATGCCCTAGAAAAAAGGCATTTGCAGTAAGTGAGTTGTTAGGTCACATAATGACAAACTCTGTAAGCAGTGGTTTCTAGGAAACTGCCAGATAGGTCAAATCATGACAATTTTCTGGGGATGGGGCTTTGGTGAAAGTCAAAACCATTTACTCTTTCTAATGGCTGTTATGCTGCTGGTTTTTTTTTTTTTTTTTTTTTTCAATAATTGAAAGGTTGCTCATATTCAAGGGTACTACGGAGCAGGGGAATGGTGGATAAGAATAGGATGAGCTAAGATGCCCTAAACTTCACTGCTACTACTAAGATTTTTCTTTCCTTTTATTTATTTACTAGAGAGAGATCAGAGGAGGAGAGGGAGAGAGAAGGGGGGGAAGAGGCAGAGGGAGCAGCAGACTCCCTACGGAGCAGGGAGCCTGATGCTGTGCTCAATCCCAGGATGCTGAGATCATGACCTGAGGGGAAGGCAGACACTTAACTGACTGAGCCACCCAGGTGCCCCAGCTATTATTATTTATCCATTTTTCTTGAATCAGTGTTCCTCAGATTGCTCCCTTTTGTTCATTTCCAGAGTAGATTTTGATAATTTTTACTAGTGCTCATTGCTTTTATAGATGAGTAGGTTTTGGAGATCTGTACTTTGCCTTTCCTGTTGATATCACTTCTCTGCATGGTTCAGTTTTAATCCATATAGCTTCATTTAGAGTGGTTGGGCTTGGGATATCCACTTCCAAGATGGCTTCTTCACTTAACTGGCCTGGCACTTCAATGTACCATGAGTATTTTATCTGTTCCTTCACATACTTCTCCATGCTCTAGAGCCTCTCCACATGGTTTTAGGCCTCCTCACAGCACTGTGACACTATCAGCAAGAAATATAAGGGGGCACTCACCTAAGCCCTGGTGAGCTTCCAAACCTTCTATGATTGGACATACCTTTGGCATTCTTATTATGATTGAAAGATGACCTTCAGCAGTAACCACTAGGAAACTCTGAAGAAAAAAGTAGCTTATTTATTATAAACCTTGTAGTGTAAAAGGCATGCCAGGGGGCCTACATGTGTGTATGTGGGGGGTTGCAACCAAAGGGGACAGTGAGGGAGGGGGAGGAACAAAGAGAGGGTGAGGGAGTGTGAGAGAGAGTGACTATGAATTTGAAGCTGTGGAAAGAGAAAAAAACAAGTGGCCCAATGGTCAGTTATGGAAATCAACCAAGATCTCTAAAACAAAGGAGCCTCAGTGAGGGAAGGCGGCCTGGCTCTTTATCTAGTTTCTTGGCTGACAACGTATTCATTCCAGATAGCTTTCATTGAAGTGCACACCTCTTTGAAATGGATGTCTCTTTGAAGTGGATGCCTCAGCAATGAAAGCTGAAGTGAGGCACTTGCATTACAAAACAAAAAGCCAACAGTGAGGGCTTACACTATAAGTTGTCACAGTACTTTTAATACCATGACTGATGACTTGCTTTCACAACACCAAGTCAAAAGCTACTAGCCTTTTTGAAGGAAATACAATTTCTACCATACCTTATTGGTTGATGCAGTTACAGACTAGCCCAGATCCATGAGATTCTAATGGAAATGAATGGAAAGAGTAGCAAATAATAGGTGGTACTCTGCAAATTTGCCCCATAAACATTGCCAATTTTAAATCTACAAAATTTTATGGATTATATATTATTGTTACCACTTCATAAAAGCTTAAATGAAAATAAGTTAAAACATATAAAAAGTATGAAATAGTGATTCAAATCCATGTTATGTTCTTCTAACTCGAAATCTGTGTTCTATAGTGATTACAGAATTGAGAAGCATTTTTCCAAAAATTTTTTTGCAAGACACAATACTTGAAATTTTTCTGAAAAAGAAAAACTTTATGTAATGAAATAATTCAAAAACAGAACTAAAAATCAGCCTAGTTGAACTCCATTTTAGAGGCTCACAATGTCTTTTTTCATTGACGGTCCTTTTCACAACATAACTATTGTGTAAATAACATCTATTATATTCTTATGAAAAATTCATGGAACACACGTTAGGAAAGACTCAGTAGATGACTATTCTTAATATTTACTGAATTAGCTTTAAGGGGAGCAATCATTAGCAAACATCTCTGAAGTTTTAAGACAAAATTGTTACATTTCTAGGTGTAAAGATGAATTTTGTGTTTTAAACAAGGAGGTGGAGAACATAGTGCTTATGTTCATATTATTCATTTACCTAATAGGTAAGCTTAGCAGAGTTTAAATATTGTGGAAAGGGATTGTGTTATATGGGTGACTGGGAGCATAACACTTAGGTATATAGACTAATAAGAGGATAACTGCTACTTTTCAAATTCTGGCTTCTCTGATTAGAAGTAGTAGCATTAGGCAAATTATTTAAACTTCTGCCTCATATTCCTCAGTGTATTATGGAGGTAAAAATAATACTCACTTCAGAGAACATTTTAAGATGAAAACAGAAATGCCTATAATACTCTGGGCACACTGTTGGTAATCATTAAGTTTATATGACAGTGGTAATTACAAATTTGGGGCATTCAAAAGTCTAACAACAGTCTATTGTGTTTACAACAGAATTAACTGGACACAATAAAGTCAATAAACTAAAGCCAGGACAATTTTTTTTTAAGATTTATTTATCTATTTATGAGAGAGAGAGAGAGAGAGAGAGAGAGAGAGAGAGACAGGCAGAGGGAGAAGCAGGCTACATGCCAGGAGCCAAGGAGCCGAATGCAGGACTCCATCCCGGAACTCCAGGATCACCCCCTGGGCCAAAGGCAGGTGCTGAACTGCCGAGCCACCCAGGGATTCCTAAGGACAATTTTTAAGGCAGATTTCAACAAGCATACAGAGAGAAAAGCAAATTAATTTCCTCAATGGCATCCCCCATTTCAAGACACATTTCATAAAACAAGAGTTGCTTACTGTGTGTGTTTATAAGAATAAATTGAAGGCTTGAAATTAGAAAACAGAAATGACTTTTTTCACATTTAGAATAGCCATGTAAGTTTCAGACTGCTCAAACCAACCAAGTAGCTTTAAAAATCCAATAAATGTTGAATTTATTCACATCTAAAATATATTTCTAAATGAAATAGATCAGCTGTAAACTAATATGTACATGATACTATTTTTATTAGAAAATAAAAGATACATATAGTAAAAATGTGGAGAAATATGGATCAAACTATTCAAAGTTCTGTATCTTTGGGGAGAATTGCATGAAATTACCTTTGCTAAAATTTCTAAAGTATTTATACTTTAAATAGGTAGATAATTTTTTTAAGTTCAGAAAACATTTATTTTAAAAATTGGAATTTGTTCAAATAACAATTTAAGAAAAATTTAAAGCCCAACTGCATGAATTCAAATATTAGCTAGCTGCACCCTCCAAATGTCAAATAACTTTTCTCTGGTTAAATAAAAATGTCTTTTTCAACATTTTGAGAGTAAAAACATTGTGTTAATGTGTGATTATTAAAGATGAAATTTAAAATGTCATCTTTATTATTATATGCAATTGGAAACATAGAAACCCCAAAACAACTCTATTTAAAAATATTAATAAACATTTTGTGAGTTATATGAGGACCTACCTCTTAGGAATAATTAGTGTATAAAGTTTCTTTAGCTAGACTGCATGGTATAATGGCTTCAAATAAAGAGAATTCAAGTAACTAGTGCAAATAATACTATTTTAAACATTAAGTTGAGAAGCTGTGATATTTGCATATTTCCTGCACACCAATGATTATGGAGTAACAAAAAATAGAGACCTACTAATAACAATTGGCTGAGTTCTATCAAATTTATTTGAAAATGATCAGTTTGCCCCCAAAGATTAAAGGCTTATGAATTCATCAATTTAGCAATTTTGCTTCAATTAAATGAGCTTGAGATTTGCATGTCATTTTAATTCATGTCAGAAATACTCATGATAATGAAAGTTAAAAAAAAAAATCCAGTGGTGAAATAGTCTCCGGAACATCAAACACATTTATTGCTTGCCATAAAAATATGATATCATATAAAATGCAGTGAATATATTAAAAGGCATCTTATTTATTATAACAATTAAAACAGCAAAAGCTTAATAACTAATAAACCCTGAGAGAACTTTGTCTTCTAATAAATTTTGTGATAAAGATAATTTTGACAAGCATGTTCTCCATGAACTACCTACAACAGCAGCTATCTATTGTACTAAGTGATGAAAAATACATTTCCTTATACACAAATAGCTTAAATATGCATTCTGCAATCATCTTGAGAAATTTTAGCTAAGTTTAATTAAATGTTTCTAATTAAAATTGTGTAGATAGGAAGGAAATTAATGGCTTTGTTTGAACTATTTGTTTATTTCATCATCAAGTGTACTGGATATAATTGCAATGCCAAGAAGAAATCATCAAAATTATTCTTAACCCTGTTGATTTTCTGTTATATCAATTCATTTCAAAATCTTCATTTTTCCAGCTTTAAAGGAAAACATAAACAGCTAAATATAAGACCTTGACCTAAGGGATTTTTCCCCAAAAAACTATTAGCTAGAGATAACATGTATTCAACAAAATAAAGGTTAAACCTCAATTAAGCATTCTAAGTATATTTAGTGAGATATTGAAAAACTCATAATACTTCTATCTACACGATTAACCAAAAGCTTTGAATAAAATAAATCATAATATAAGTCAAAAGAGTTCTCAGATGGTTTACAGCATCATGTGGCTTTCCATGGTAAGTTACGATTGCTCTTACATTATATATAGTTGTTTCTATGAGGGGAAAAAAAAGAAGTACTCTAAAAATAAATAAATAAACCGGTTTCACACAAGCTGCCAAAATTGCAGAAACTCTTTGAGGGAATAGCTGAATTTAAATCCACCTAAGTACCTATTTTCTCCTCCCCAGATGAGAAGTTTCTTTCTAGAACCTAAAGCTTCTATGGAGAGCAGCTCCTGGACTTGTTACTTTTAAGTTCATTGTTGCAACTAGCATAGCAGAGGCTTATTCACTGCCAGAACTGGAGGGATTAATTTACAGCTTCAAAATCAGAACAAAAACTCAGCACTAAAATACAGTTTGAGGAGGACAATTTTCCAAGGAGGAAGTAGAGATCATCCTGTGGTCCTGGAGGGAACCATTGTTTCTCTCTGCTTTTCTACTTCTGAGTAAGATTCATGACATTGGCTAGAGCACAATTTTCTGATTCCTGACTGTGAGCTGTCTTGGCACATCTTTAAAAAAAAAAAATATTCTTTCTGGTCTGAAACTGGTGTTAGGATTTAAGCTGCCAGTCACAAAGTGTATGTAGTGCAAGGGCTTCGTTAACATAATGGTCTCTGAAACAGTGGCTGAGCCCTCCCTCCAATTGCTTTGGGTCTGTATTTGTGTCACTCCCTAAATTGCACAACTCAGTATTTTGCTAAGAAAATCCAATAATTTTGTGGAGAAAATGATCCAAAGAGTTATTTGGCATCATATATCTGCTCACTCACCTCTTATTCTGAAGAAGATGCTGTTATTATCATTGTAGGTATGTGCAAATTGAGTTTAAAGAGGTTAAGTCACATACCTAAACCCCATAAGTAATAATCAGGAGAGCCAGGAATCTAACCCTGGTCAGTCTTATTTTAATACCTATACTTGTGCCAGTATATTTTATTGCCACAATTAATTTTTTTCTTTTTTTTTAAAGATTTTATTTATTCACGAGAGACAGAGAGAGAGAGAGAGAGAGAGAGACAGAGACACAGACAGAGGGAGAAGCAGGCTCCATGCAGGGAGCCCAACGTGGGGCTCGATCCCGGGTCTCCAGGGTCACACCCTAGGCTGAAGGCAGCGCTAAACCACTGAGCCACCCAGGCTGCCCCAATAGTTTTCATGTTATATGTATATGTGTGGGCATATGACAGAGAGGGTGAAGGACAGAGAAAGAGGAAAAAATTTTCCTTTTCCTAATACTTGGATTTTCTTTACTTTTTATAACTACATCTGGATATCTTTATAACTTATGGAATTTAACTTTTGGAAAATGTGTTTATACCTAGAATCCCTGAATAATTAGTTTTAAAGATATACAACTATTTAGATATGGCAGTTAGTACTCTAACATGTTGTGGTGGATTTATTTTATGTCAGTTTAGTCAATATGGGACAATGTTTTCCAGATTTCTGTCCCTTATATGTATAGTATCTGATAAGTATGGAACAAAGAAGACATTTTACATAAGATTTGAAAGGCAAAAGTTGAGTCGTGTGTGTGTGTGTGTGTGTGTGTGTGTGTGTATGTGTGTTTATTACCAGACTTTATTTTTTAGAACAGTTTTACGTTCAAAGTGAAACTGAGTGGAATGTACGGAGATTGGCTAACACTCCCTGTATTACACATACATGTGTGAGCCTCCACCCCTATGATCAACATCCTGCACCAAAGTGTTATATTTGTTAAAATTGATATTTCTACCTGGATTCTTCATTATCACCCATAGTTCACAGTTTACATCAGGGTTCACTCTTAGAGTTCTATATTCTATGGGTTTGGACAAATGTCTAATGACATATGTACACCATAATAGCATCATACAGAAAGTTTCACGGCCCTAAAAATCCTCTGTGTTTTTTTATCTATTCATCCTTCCCCTCCCACTAACACTTGACAACCACTGATCTCTCCATTGTCTCCATAATTGTTGCCATATATTTTTTCCCACACAGAAGTTTAGTGCAGGGCATTTGGAACTGTTGTTATCTCTTCTATCTTACTTCTTTGGCATTGGACAGAAGCAGAATCCAAGTTCCTTCAGTGTGTGCATTATTGCCTCCTTTAGCTTCTCTGACTCTTGGGAGAGGTGTGTATTTAGATCTGAGGGGAAGGGCACCAAGTTTCTCTTGCCACACATGCTCCTCATGATATCTGGAAGCTTGGAGGTGGTGAGAACCTGATGCTTATTCTAGTAATTCCTCACAGGTTCCTGTCTGTCCATGCCTTTCCTACATCATGTCCATCTGTCCTCTCTAACTGCCTGGCCTGTGGATTTCAGACTCTAGCACCAGACAGAGGCAGCAGTTTTGCATATAATGTTAACCAGCTCTCACACATGCATAGCATAAGGTCAAATCCATACAACATATTTCTTACCTCTTACTAGGTTGGGCAGAAAGGGAAGAGAGAGCATGAGCACAAGCATACTTACAAGAGAGAATGAGCTGTCCCACAGTGATTCCACTTCTCTGTTCACTAATTGATACCACTGCCTTTCCTCATCCTCACCTCCACCCATGCTTTGCTTGATTTTTATCACTATTTTGTTTCTTCTATACATGTAACAGATTTTTTTTTTTCTGTTTAGTTTCTTTCTCAGGGAATTCAAATTTTTTATGTTTTCTTTCTTCTATTTCTGTTATTTTCCCCCTAACATTGTAAGCATGTCTTCTTTTCAACTTCATATCAATTTTCTGAAGCTGACCTTATTGACCCTTGCTATGGTTTGGAGAGTGCCTTCTATTTTGTTTCTTTCAATGTGATTTGTGCTTTCATCGTCTATCTCTTCCATTTCTTCACTAATCCTTTTCAGTTTATTTTTTATGTTCTAATTCTCTTGTATTTTTTCTCTTCTTTAAATTCTTTGAAATGCTGAAATTCTAATTTTCATTACTTTTCAGATACTGTAAGTTGCATTTATTCATAACTCCCAATTATTATTTTATTTTTAAAAATATCTAATTAATTAATTAATTAATTTATTTATTTGAGAAAGAAAGCATGAGAGGAAGGAGTGGGCTTGAGGGAGAGGGAGAAGCAGACTCCCTGCTGAGCAGGGAGCAGGACTCAGGGCTGGATCCCAGGACCCTGGATCATGACCTGAGTAAATGCTTAACTGCCTGAGTCACCCAGGTACCCCTCATTATTCCCAACTTAAATCTACTTTACTACATAGCTTTCATAATTCAAACAGTTTTTCTTCCTGCTATTTTCCACGTCTCTTATTGCTTGTGTAGAAATTTACATAGGTTCTTTGCAGTTGTTGTTGTGGTTACTCATTTTTAAAGGAGTACTTTTTGTTCTGGACCAGATAATTTTTGGAAAATAGTGTCAGGGAGTAGGTGGGAGTGTGAGGTGGATCAGCATCTTGGAATTTAGTCTGTTGGTTTAGAACACATTTTCAGAAAAAAAAAAATCTGCTCAATGATATATCTCTATTCTGGCTTGGCTCAGAGTAAAAACTCATTTGTTAAAGGTCCCTCTTGTGATTTAGATTAACTGCTAACCAGTTTTTTTCATTATTTTTTTTCAACCTTTTACTTTCTTTTAAAGTACCCTCTATGCCCAACATGGGGCTTGATCTCATGACTCCGAGATCAAGAGTTGCATGCTCTACTGACTGAGCCAGATGCCCCAAATGCTATCCACAGAGTAATGATACTCTGCCACATTGACACCCTGATTCCTGCCTTGACACCTTATCTCTATGCTTGTATGCTTCCTCACTTGGCCCCTGATACTCACTTACTATGGTGTTGGTAGGTATTAGAGGAAGGCTCTATCAATACAACTAGTAGTTTGATATTCAATAAAAGGAATTGCTTTTCCTCTTGAAATAGGAAAGATAGTTTTGGAGAACTCTAAATAGTTTATCTAAAATATTCATAAATCAAATCATGGTGTTTTCCCTTGTCTAGTTTCTAATTTTCAAAGGATTTTTAGCCCTTTATTGATTGTGCTTCAGCATTATTTCTATTTTTTATTTTATGAACAAAAAAATCTCACTTTCTTTTTTCTTTCCTTTTTAAATTATTAGTTGGTTTAAAAGATAAAAACTAGACAGAGACTCTTTACTTAGAAATTCTGACTCAAGCTTATGTTATTTTTAAACATAAAATAGAAATAATTAACATAACCAACTGTTGACTCCTTCCTGTCCTTACTATACTTACTCACTAGTAGTCAATTAGGTTCTTTAACTAGCAATTTCTGTGCCATTGAATCCAATTAAAATGAAGACAGAAAAAAAAATTGGGAATTCAAACTAACAAGAAATTAAGCTCTTAAATCAAAGTCTATGATATGCCTAGAGATGAACAACTTGTCATATCTATAGCCTCTCTTCATATTTCTGATTGTTGGCTAGGATCCTGCTTTCCATAAAAGCCAAATACATGGCTGATAAACTGGTCTATCACAGAGTGGCTAATGGAAACCTGAAACAAGTGAAGATGTTGCCACTGACCTGAATAGTATCATCAATATCTGGAATCTTCTGTTGACATGTCTTACCAATGTCATCATTATGCCTTGGCAATCTACTTTATTAGTTCAAATGGGACAGAAGTTTGCCAATCAGAAATTGTGACTGAGCCTGCTTGTCAATATCATTGGAAAGACCAATTCTATAATCAAATTGTGTCTCTCACTTCTGGCTTTCACTCTCTTTCCTCACTGGCTATTTTCTGAGGTTCTTGGAATATCTTGCATTTAACCTTAGTTAAATCTACCCTAAATCTACCCTGCAAGCTATATCTACCCTACTGTAATGTGGGAAAAATCAAGATCAGAGGTGATGATCTCATATAAGACAATAGACACCAGATAGCAATTTCTCTACTGTATAAGTGTTACTCCTGATAAGAAGAAAAATGAAAGGGATGAGTCCACTTTGATATCATTCTGTACAAGTTGGGAGTTTAGCTATATCATTTGTCATGAAAAGCTGAGTTGTCTTAAGTCAGTTCCTCTACAATGCTATTGGCTAACCCAGTCCCTTGTAACTCCATTCTTGAAATTGCCTATTATTTTTTTTTCTAGATATATGGAAAAGGTGATAGATGAGTCTCTTTTTTTTTTTCATAAAAGCATTTGAATAGCATTATACTGTTTGTATACACACATACAGTATTCCATTTAGTCTGATTTAATAAAAACTGCCTGGAGTTGGCATGGATTACATATCTATGATAAGCCTTGTAAGAAGCTCAGAGAGAATTTCCATTAGCTTATTTAATGTATAACTACTTCAGTGAGAAAGAATGTTGTGACAGTATACATCCTTGTCCATTATTAAGAAATTTTAATAATTATTATTGGCTAGGATGAGTGATAAAGTCCTGATTCCAGTATGTTATTCATGTGAATTTGCCAAATTCATCTCATTTCTCATGCCTAGTTTCTTTCATGTTTATTAAAAAAAGGCTTTGCCTGACTCAAAGGTTGTATCAATGGTTAAAGAAGATGCTTTGATTAAGAAATATTCGTGTATTATTAAGTAAATATAAGTTAACACCTGGAAAAAGAAAGTCTTCAAACAAGAGATGCCACCTGAATCAGATCTTGATGGAGGATCACAACTTATGTAGATGTAGAAGTGTGGAAAGGGGATTCCAGGTAGATAGAACAGTCTATGCAAAAGCACAAAGGAGTCATAAGGATGGGCAAAGGAAAAATTTAAACAGCTGAGTGAGAATTAGACTGGAAGGTATATTCAGAAGGAACGAGGGAGTTAGATGTCAGATAAGTAGAAAGTCAGAATGTTGCCTCATCTAGACCAAGCCTACTTTTTCAGGCTGTTTTTACAAATTGTGTTCAAATGTTATTCTCTTTTTAATTAATTACTTTTACATTGAGTTATCTGTAATTCCAATCTGGTAATTTGTGTGTGTATGTTTGTTCTACGACTAGTACTTTTCTTTGGTATAATTTAAAGATGTAAAAGGAATGCTGTAGTAAAGTAGCTGTAGGTAGCATACAGTTGGATCTTGCTTTCTTCTCTTTAAATCCAATCTGGCAATCATTGCCTTTTAATTTGGATGTTTCATTCACTTATATTTACTGTGATTGCTGACGAGCTTTGGTTTCAACATACTGTATTTTGCTTTTTTGTTTTCTATGTGATATCTGCTTTTAGTCATTTTTTCTTTTTTATTGCTTTCTTTTATATTAAGTATAATTGTTATAGGGATCCCTGGTGGCACAGCGTTTTGGCACCTGCCTTTGGCCCAGGGTGCGACCCCGGAGACCCGGGATCGAATCCCACATCGGGCTCCCGGTGCATGGAGCCTGCTTCTCCCTCTGCCTGTGTCTCGGCCTTTCTCTCTCTCTCTCTCTCTTTGACTATCATGAATAAATAAAAAAAAAAATTAAAAAAGTATAATAGTTATAATTCCATTTTATTTTGATAGATTAACAATATCTTGCTTTGGAGTTTACAGCATGTGTTTTTATTACAATAAGCCTATGTTTACATAATATTACACCACTTCAGTATGTTATTTTAAAAATACAATGGATATATTAAAGAACTTATAAAACTCAACACCCCCAAAAATGGCAGAAGGTATGAATAGACATTTTTCCAAAGAAGACATACAGACTATCAACAGATAAATTAAAAGGTGCTCAACATTACTTATGATCACGGAAATGCAAATCAAAGCTATCATGAAGTATCACTTCACACCTGTCAAAATAGCTAAACTCAACAAAACAAATAACAACAGGTATTGGTGAGGATGTGGAGAAAAAAGAACCCTTATACATTGTTAATGGGAATGCAAACTGGTGTAGCCACTCTGGTAAACAGTATGGACGTTCCTCAAGAAGATAAAAACAGAATTACCTTATGATCTGGTAATCACACTACTGGGTATTTACTCAAAGAATGAAAAAACACTACTTCAAAGGGCTACATGCATCTCAATGTTTACGGCAGCATTATTTAGGATAGCCAAGATATGGAAGCAGCGCAAGTGTTGTCCATTGTTTGGTGAATGGATAAAGAAATAGGGTAAATACTTCAGCTGGAAGTAGAAATATTATTTTAAACTCATTTAAAATATACAAATTGGTTAACAGTATAAGGATAGAAAAGCAGATAATATTCCTACTTTAATCAATACAGAACTGGAGGGCTTATATTGATATCAGACAAAATAGGTTTCAGAAAAAAAATGTTACCCGAGATAAAGAGGGTTATTAGATTATGATGAAAAATCAACTCAATAAGATGATTAACAATCCAAATATTTATTAATTTAGGTGGTAAACAACCCAAATCTCTAACAGTAAATGGTAAACAAATTATGGTATGGGAAATTGCTCAGCAGCAAATATGAATGAACTATTGATACAAGCAACAGCATGAATGGGTTTCAAAATAATTATGTTGAATGTTAAAAGCCAGGTCAATAAACTCTACACATTCTATGATCCCATTTACGGGAAATTCTAGAAATAAGAACTAATCTTTAGTGACAGAAAACATACCAGTGTTTGCCTGATAATGTGTGGGGATGGCAAAAGAGGAAGTAACAAAGTGGCAGTGGGGGTGGCATAACTGTTATGTTCATTATCTTAATTGCAGTGATAATTTATGTCTGCATACATATACCAAAACATGCCAAATTGTACACTTTACATTTGGAACAACTTATTGTTTCTTATCAATAACAACTTAGTAAACCTGACCAAAAATTTAAAACAGGTATGTGAATAGCTTCAGAATGTCACACTTCTGTGTATCATTGCCCACATCATCTCAGCTCCATATCAGAAATGCTAATAATTCAGAATCATTGTGAGGAAACACTTACTTACTCAACAAATATTTATTGGTTCCTGCAATGTATCAGCCCCCATTACAAGGTCTCTAGACTCATGAAGATTACATTTTGCTAAGAAAGAAAGACAAAAGCCAGTCAAAATAAAAATACTTGAAATGAATGACGTATAGAGTACAATAATAAAGAATAAGAGAGAGCTACATTAGTAAGACCAGGAGGAGACTTCTATGAGTCTTTTACTTCTCTGAATAGATGACATTTGAGGAGCTCTGGTATTTGAGGAGTCATACACACAAAGATAATGGAAAAGAAAAGCCCAGGTATCAGGCTAGAAAGTATTAAGGCTTAAGGGATCCCTGGGTGGCTCAGCGGTTTAGCACCTGCCTTTGGCCCAGGGCGTGATCCTAGAGTCCTGGGATCGAGTCCCACATCAAGCTCCCTACATGGAGCCTGCTTCTCCTTCTGCCTGTGTCCCTGCCTCTCTCTCTCTCTCTCTCTCTCTCTCTGTGTGTGTGTGTGTGTGTGTCTCTCATGAATGAATAAATAAAATCTTTTTAAAAAAAGGTATTAAGGCTTACAAGAAGAATAAGCTAGGCTTTTTTCCCATAAAATGAAAGATCTTTGTGACTTTATCTCTAGCATCAACACCTACAAGATACTGATTTTATGCTAATCATTTCACTGTAATTTTGAAAACTGGACCCTCTTCTCAGAACCACCCTAAGTATCTTTGGCAACCATTTATGATGTTGTCCAAGATGTACATTCCAAGCTTAAGAAAAAGTCACTGAAAAACTGGAAAAAAAAAAAGGATCTTAGGTCTTTGACATATTAATAAAGCCACATATGTTGGAAGAAAAAAAAAACTTGTTTTTATATAGCTTTTGCTATTCCTCGCTTCTAATCTTAATAAAAAATGAGAACAAAGATAATTTAATTAAGCCAAAGTTCCTCTGGAATTAATGACACCCTTCTTAAATTTCTTTAGGGCATTAGAGCCAATACTAGAGAAGATGGAAGGAAGGAAGGAAGGAAGGAAGGAAGGAAGGAAGGAAGGAAGGAAGAAAGAAAGAAAGAAAGAAAGAAAGAAAGAAAGAAAGAAAGAAAGAAAAAAAGAGAGAAAGAAAAGGAAAGGAAAGGAAAGGAAAGGAAAGGAAAGGAAAGGAAAGGAAAGGAAAGAGGAAAGGAAAGGAAAGGAAAGGAAAGGAAAGGAAAGGAAAGGGGAAAAGAAAGGAAAGGATTAAAGGAATACATTTACTTTTAAATACATCTTTCGATATTGCCCAGAGTTCCTCACCATTACCTTTTAAAAAAATGCTAGTAGGTGACAATAATGTAAAAAGAGCAGTCTATACTCCTTATCAACTGGAAGGAAGCATCAGGAATACTAAAGATATCAGTACTTGTGTTCAAACTAGAATGATCATATATTCTTCATTTGTGAATGTGTTCTATGAAAGGTGAGGATGTTCAAATCGTTTGCCAATATTGTAAGGTACAACTCAAGGATGCCAGGTGGGTATTAACTGATGTAAAGCAATCAATAAAGTACAAAGGTTACCTTCAAGGAACAAAGTAATGATTATAAATATATGTCCCAGCTGCCAGGAAGCAGGATCTGCAAGACCAGCAGGATTGGCTTCCAGAACAACACAAAGATTAATAAAACTGAGAAACATTCCTGTAGAGGAATAAAACTACAAGATGAGTGATTTCTAAAAAGTTTCTAGATGTCCTTTCATTTGGTAAAACTCTGTTCTAAATATTGTACAAATCCAATGCTAGTGAACTGTGGTGAGAAGGCAGTTATTGAGAGAGAAACCTCTAAAACAACCATCCAAGTTGCCTTGCTTTGAAGGTTCTTTTAAGGGTAAGTGCTATGAGATCCTTTGTTCCTGTTACCTCAGCAGGAACAGCAGTTTGAAATTAACCAGTTCATTTGTACTGACCCATTACTCAATGGGTCAACAGGCTAATGATCCTCAATCAGAAGTGGACAAATGGAGACTGCTGGCTGGTATGATTCTACTATAGCAAAGTAGAACCTCCAGTACAGCACACACCAAAAAATAAAGAAGAACCAGTTGGAGTTTCCCACTGTTATTAAAATAAGTGTAGATGGGGAGAACCATACAGAAGCCAGATCATTCTGGATCCATCTCTGAACCTTGGACAAGTCACACCAAATCACACATACCTGTTTCACATTTAAAACGAGGTCACATTTTCCTACTTTACTGTTATAGTGTGAGGATTAAATAAGATAAATAATATAAAAGGACATTGAAAATTGTAAAGCCCACACAGATGTTAGTGATTGCTATGGTAATACAGCCAGGATGGCACAGTGTTCTGTTTGCCATCGCATTACTGTGAGGAAAGGTTCTGGCTCAAAATAAATTTGGATGGCAATATAGTTTAAGTCAACCAGTACAGTGGCAGAAAAACAACAGCTGGTTGTCTATATTAGTCTCTTTCACTGTTTTCTTCAGTACTGGTTTCTATCGCAGATAATATAGCCCCTAATTATCAAACAGCATGTGGCTTGGAAGGGCTCAGTGGTTTGTGGAATAAAAACCTTCCTGAAGACTCACCATGGTCATAAGCTCAAATGGATCCAGAGGGGCTTGTCAAGAGGCAATACATGCTTTAATAACTTTTTAATTTGCTTTTTTTCTCTAAAGAACTGGATTCTGTGTCTTATTGAGCAAAGAAGACTCTGAAAGGACATGTGGCCGCACACACAAAAATGCTTATTAAGAGATAAAGAAAAAAAGAGATAAACCTGTCAGGGAGAGCTATAAGTGGTTAACATGGCAAGAACACTTAGACTGAGCCCCCAGGACTGAGAACTAAAATAAATCATGCTGTGGGCAATTATGCATTTTAAAATAATTGGACACCCTATCAAAGCTTTAGCACTATAACATTTTTGAAGCTACTAAAGGTATTTTGCCTTAACCAGAATTCCTGTGATATTGGGAGATACAGGTGAGAATTGATAGAAATTGCTGGATTAGACCCATCATAACCCAGTTTCTGGTTATTGGCCTCTGTATATTCTTTCCAGGAACTTTGTATTACTAAATACCAATCTCAATGAAAGAAAGCTTAGGTGATTTTTATCTATCACATTTCACTCCTTTAAACACATTTTAAGCACCTGATGTGCCTAAGATCCTGGACTTTCTGTGCTTTATTTAGGGTTTACAAAGACACCAATGCTTAGGTGGCATCCCATAATAAAAGCAGATATAAGACACCAGAGTAAGCTTTAGAGAAACAGCTGATTTCTAACATAATTTTGTACTGTTACCTTGTCTTGGGTATGCAGCTACCTAATGTGGAGTCAGGATATAAAGCCTACATTATGACTCAACCCATGCACCTAACTACTAAGTTATCCTGCTTCTCACATTCTGAAGAATACTCTGGACTGTGAAACATTTATTGGATCACCATACCACCCCCTTAAGGATGCCATGGGGAAGCATAGCTATAAAATAAATCATAAGTTACCAATCAACAAATATTCACATAAACATAACTTACTGGTAGGTAGGCCATTTGTTAAAGAGGAGCCTATGAAAATATAACATTGTTAAAAAAGCTCTTGGCTGATGCTATCAAAGCTCAGAGACAGGAAGGAGATACTCTTGAATCATTGAATTGCAGAGGCAAAGGCACAGATGGAAAGGATCCACAGAGACAGGATGGGGGTAGTAGTACACAGGAAGATAAACATATTGGTCTAATTGAAGTGTGTGTAACTTGAAGGGAAATAACAGAATGAATTTTTTGTTTTTTCTTTCAGTTATCTGTTGTTAATTCTTTTTATACATAGGAGGTATAATTGTACCTATGGTCAGATCATGGAAGACCTTATATGCAAAGTGAAAAAGTTGAAATGGCTGTGATGTAGTTGTAGCATTTAAAGTTTTAAAATATGAAGAATCCTAAATACTAGGACATAAATGTCAGCTGATTGATGCCAAGATGTGTACAGCAATCAGTGACAGATTCATGACAAGAATCAGAAAAAAAGGGGCAAGAAGGCTAGTCTGTATTTATAACCATTATTTTCTCTGAAGAGATAAAATTCCCTATACTTTCTCAGTGTATTGACATATTAGACAGGACTGAGCTGTGGGGCACACATTGTGTAAATATGCTTTCCAATGCCTTATGCTGTATTTCCCTTTCCTGTTGTTTTCTGGGAGACAGCTGGCTTTTCTGCATTCCACAGGGACCAAACTATATGTGGCTACAGCACACCATTTTGTATATTCATGAACTTTGATTCAGGGAGACCAACAAAAGAGATAAATTTGTGCAAATCTATCCAGACTACCAGAAAGATTCAAAGGATCTTGACTACACTGATGATAGAATATAGTTTTAACAATATAAATGTTGTGAGTTCAGACACCTCGTTTGTCTTGAGTCCTGCTGTATCTCTAGGGCCTAGAAGGCAATTAGCACATAGTAGGAAGTCAGCCAGTGAATGATAAATATTTTACTAAGAGATCTATTTACTAGTTTTATGTTTCCAACTCTGGTATTTTAAAGGATAGAGAACTCCACTGAACAATTATCTCAATTGAGCCATTGCCTAGGAATTTGGAAGTTTGTGTCCTTTTCTTAGTTCTAAAACTAATTCTTTGTGAACTTGGACCTACAACAACATTCCTGGACCTCAAAATCCTCAACAATAAAATAAGGAAATTTGACCAATGATTTCTATATTTGCTTAATTTCATTAAACAGATAAAATTTATAAGGACATAAAGAAATCTCCTAACACTCAAGGGCAGATTTCAGCAGAGTTTCTGAAAGCAACTAAACCAAGGTTTGGGAAATTTAGCAAACAGTCTCTCTTTTTTGAACATTTGTTTCCTTTCTCTTGTATGTGTTGATCCACCCTATCTGCTTCCTAGTTCATAGGCCAGAAAGCCTGGTCACTCACAGATTCTAAAAATAAAAGATGCAAGCACCTACTAAGATGGATTTACTCACTGAGCTGAAATTCAGAAAATGTTTAGGAAAGAGATTATAGTCACATCTAACTTGAATTAATTATCCATATGAGCATCAAAACTGAGGGACACTATCTTGCATGAAATGGCAGATTGGACTCCACTTGTGCTTTAGGTATGCATAGTCACCAAGGAGGCAGGGTTGTTATAAGCTAATACTGGACTGCTCTAAGGTCTCCTGATCTAAGTAGCTGAGTCTGCAGGTGAGACTTCTTTGGTCCAACCTGTATCAGCTGGCCCTGTAATGCTGTCCTGAGCATCACAGAAAACTGGAAGGAAGAACATCTGACAATTAAGAATTTATAAACTAAAGTTACAACAGTGTAAGCACAGAGATTGCTATACTCTTGATTATAAAGTAAATGAGCCATGGCATTAAATAATCCAAAATATCTGATAATACAGAGATGATACGTATTTGTCTTGGGGAATGCATAAATTTTTTTTTAGAAAACAGATTTAGCCTTCTAAGTGTTTGTTCAGGCTAGTATTAAAATTAGTCTGCATTCCCTAAGTACATATCAATTGCTGGAACAGAGAGTGAGATCAGATGTATGCTGGGAGGCAAAAAGGAATCAGGCAAAAGGAATCAGTCTGAGATTACCCACTTCTGAATAATTCATACATGGGTAATTGAGAGATGATTGACAACTGGCAATTGACTGACAAATAACCTTTACAGGTATTTATAAAACTTCTGTTATGAGTATAAGATATATTTGAAATTGTGAAGTACATGGTGACATTTTCCCCTTTTGTCACCTATTATATTTCTCAGGGTTCTTCAGAGAAAGATAACTGACAGATAAGATCTCTCTGTCTCTCTCTCTCTCTGTCTCTCTGTGTCTCTCTCATCTCTGTCTATCTGTCTGTCTCTAAATATTTAAAAACAGATGTAGAGTCAGAGAGAGGTTTGTTATGAGAAATTGTCTTGTGTGACTATGGAGGCTTGGAAGTCCCATAATCTGCCATCTGTGAAACAAAGACCCAGGAAGACAATTGGTGTAATTTAGTCGAAGTCTGAAGGTCTGAGGACCAGGGTAGCCCATGGTGTAATCTCAGTCTTAGGGTGGGAGAAGATAAGATGAGATGCCCTAGCTCATGTAGTGAGGCATGGAAAAAAGAGACTATTCTTCTTTCTTCTGCCTTTTGTTCTATTCAGGCCCTCAGTGGTTTAGAAGATGCCCACACACATTGGAGAGGACAATCTACTTCACTGAGTTAAATGTTAATCTCATCTGGAAAAACCCTCAAGGAATACCCAGAATTAATGTTTAATCTGGGCATCCCATAGTCAATCAAGTTGACATATAAAATTAACCATCACACCTATGGTCCTGGTCTCGAAACATCAATTAAAACAGAGGTTGAATAATTTGCTGGTGTGTGCAAGGGCATTCAACAAACTTTAAGCCTTATGTGAGTTGGTTTTGTTTTATGTAGGGAAAGTATTTAAATAGGATTGTAAAATCACTTTAGAGATTCTATTAGTTTACTAGGGCTGCCATAACAAAATAGCAGAATCTAGGTGACTTAAACAATTGAAACAAACAGTTTTGCAGTTCTGGAGGGCAGACATCCTGAAATTAAGGTGTGAACAGGGATATTCTCTTCTGAGCACTGTGAGAAAATTTGTCCTGTGACTCTCTCCTTGGCTTGCAGATGGCCTTCTTCTCTTTGTGTCTCCTAACATCATCTTCCCTTTACATATTTCTCCCTATATTTCTAAATTTTCTCTCTTTTTTTAAATTTAAAGATATTATTTATTTATTCATGAGAGACACACACAGAGAGAGAGGCAGAGACACTAGGCAGAGGGAGAAGCAGGCTTCATGCAGGGAGCCCGACGTGGGACTTGATCCCAGGTCTCTAGGATCACACCTGGACTGAAGGTAGCACTAAACTGCTGAGCCACCCGGGCTGCCCCCAAATTTCCTCTTTTTATAGGGACACCAGTCATATTAGATTAGGTCCTATCCTAATAATCTCATTTTAATGTGATTGTTTCTTTAACAATTTCCAAATAAGATCACATTTGGAAGTATTAGAGTTTGGGACCCTAATATATCTTCTTTGGAGGGACACAATTCAACTTATGACAGAGGAATTTAATAAATCAAAATCAAAACAAATAAAGTAAAACAAATATCCACACAAAGTGTGTAGTCCAATGAAAAATACTATTAAATATCAACTCCATGTGAAACATGTAGATAATGTAGGACATATATATACTATTATGCTGAACATCTGCCCCCAAAGAATTTATGTGTATGAAAAGTAAAGCAATAAGACTTAAATTTTAGTTTAAGACAAAAGAATTTTTAAAAATGGGACAGGGAAGTTCATGTATACTAGACTAATTAAATATACAGCAATGGCTACCAGACTTCTGAAAAGGAGAAATAGCCTGTTGATTGGGTGGTGAGATGTTCAAATGCTCTCAAGTAGGTTACAAGCATTGGCTATGGAAGTCTGAAATCTATGTTAAAAAAAATTATCCAAAAAATAATTATCCAGCTGTCCAGTGATTAATGCTGCGCTATACTGACCTGTTTAGTTTGTTAGCCAGGGTCCCACGAGTGCTGTTCTAATTTTATTTCTCTGCCTTTGCTCCTGCCTTTTTAGATTAAGATGTCCTTTTCCATCTCCTCTCATCTCTTCCTCTTTTTCTCCATTTTCTTCATCTTCAAATTCAAACTCATTCCTCAAGTTTAAACTTGTAAAACCCCAACTGATTTCCTCTTCACTTATTTTATGATATGTTGCCCTACATTTGTATCACCACATATACCTCCCATCGGACTAATCCAATTATTATATGATATAGTACAATAGTATACTCAATGATGTATTATAAATAAATAGTTCTCAACTTTAGTTGCCTTGAAGTTAAGGATTATGTTTTATTTGTGTCTCTAAAGCCTAGCATCCCATTGGGAAATGATTTTAAATCATAATTTTAAGATATTTTAAATTAAATCTTAAAAAAATAAAATATTTTGCATGGGAAACCAGAGAAGCAAAAGTTCTTTCAATTCACAGTCAGAATAAAATTCCACTCTTGATGTCTTAGAGTGGGCCTGGAATTGTCTACACATTGGCTGGATGAATCAAAGCACTTTAGCTGCTATTGGCTTGAGGGAGTTCAAACAGCCCAAACTCAAAAGTTCTGGTTATTAATCCCAAAGCTATGCACATGCACAGAAATGTCTGCTCTGAGGGAAAGTGATAAACAGGTTTGTTTTGTGACAATCACCACTTGCACTTTTCAAGAATAAAGAAAAAGAAGAGAATCCTTAAAAAATTATAATTTCCCTGTGAGAACATCATATATCTTATCTAGAATGAGATCTATTGAGCAAAGAGTTCAGAAAAGGAAAATAAACTTAGCTTATTGTGATATGTTATGTGGATCTAATTCAGTTCTCTTATTTCATAGACAGTGATAATAACTAACATTTAAGGACCATTCTACATGCCAGGGAGCATGCTGAGCACTTTCAATGGATGGAGAAAATGCTCAGATTTCCTAAAGCTATTTGCAAGCACGTGATTATATGCAAATGCAACTTTAAGAAACATTTTCCATCTAGACAGTTCTATTTTTTTGTACACCTGTAAATCATATATGTAAGAGATGTAATAAACTAGTTAAAAATATTGTCTCATTTTTATATATCATAAGATTCTATCAAGAAATACCTTTCCTGTGTTTTACAAGGACCAGATGAAGTTTTCAGTGGAATAGTAAACCGAATGTCAAAAAGCCTGTGGAAATGAAATTTATTTTTTCTAATATGCAAGCTATAGCATTTTGTAATTGTATTATTTTTCAACATTAGTAATTATGGTTTGGAGGTAAAACAGATCAATACATTATAATTTCACTGTATATCTCTGCTCTGATATTTCTGTCCTATTTAATCACATAATGTATTCCTTTCTATACTTAGAATATGATGCAATTAATTTCTCTAAATTGGGAATTTTATGACTAGAGTATTTTAGTGGTGAGACCATAAAGAGAGGGGGATATTTACAATTTAACAGACTTGGTAATCTCAGTGAAGACAACCAAAAAGTACCAGAGAAAGTCAGGTATGTTTCCAATGCAGATTTTTTTTAAACAAACTAACTGGACTCATTCTAAGGTATATACTGTAAGACAAACTGAGGGACTAAGTCATCAGTAATTGATTGGATCTACACTTACTCATTCTGTGATCATCATTTTAGACTGCTTAATTTGAGCAGGAAAGCTGTCTTATCTTGAATTATTTCACACAGTATAAAACAGCCAAAGAGTAAAAAATATCTGCTGAAAGCTTATTTAATTGAAAAATATTTCCTTAGAAACAAACAAAAAAAATCTGTCTTTAGAATTCTAAATATATTAATGTTATATTATAGATGCTGCAATGGTAAGGATAGGTTTTTCTTGATTTCAAATTACATAGTCAGACCTTGTGAATTATTATGAAATCATTCTCTAATATTTTCCTTTTTTATAACTAGTTTTGGTATTAAGTCCTAGTGTACCAATGCTGACTCAATTCTTTTTTTTTTTTTTTTTTGCTTGCTTAATTCTTAGGTGGCCATTTCCAGTCCAACTTATCCTTAGAAAATATACTGAACTTGAGTACCAAGTAAGTACTCAATCATTTGAATATTGCATCATCAGGATACTGGCAGATACATTACTTAGACCTCTCTCTTAGTGTAGGGGAATTACTGTATATGAAATTGAGAGCATTTGCTGGCCATGGCATACAAGAAAACAATAAATAAGTTGAAGTGCTAAAGGTAGCCCAGATTCAGGTAAGGCCAAAACCCACATGATTGCTGAAAATGTATGTTGCCCTTAAAGGCAAGAGCTTCATGGCTCAAGCACTTATACTTGGGTAAGTGACTCTACCTCTCTTGTGTCCTTACCAACAAAATAAGGAAATTCAAATGAATAAAACTAGATTATGTACATGTGGAAAACAGTTTGAGGAAACCCTTGAGAGCACTCAGCCCAACTTGCAGCTAATGTAGAAGATCAACTGTGGATAACCATCGTGGCTCAAGTTGAAGATAACTTATTAGTTGGTTAACTGGCTTGTTTCACAAAGAGACAGTTCTAATAGGTATTAGTAACACATATGAACAAAGTATTACAATTTAAAAGAGGCTTTCATCCATATTACTTTTGATATTCATCATTTGGATGGATAATTATTTGATATATTTTAACATAACCAACCTTTCAAATATAGGCTTGATAACCCAAGTGTCTATCCATAGATGAATGGATAAAAACATACATACAGGAATATTATTCAGCCATGAAAAGAATGAAATGTTGCCATCTGCAGCAACATAGATTTACAGGTTATAACTCTAACTGAAATAAGTCAGAGAAAGACGAATACCATATGATTTCACTCATGTGTGGAATTTAGGAAACAAAACAAATGGACAAATTCTTTTTTTAAGATTTTATTTATTTATTCATGAGAGACACAAAGAGAGAGAGGCAGAGACATAGGGAGAGAGAGAAGCAGGCTCCATGCAGGGAGCCAGATGTAGGACTCGATCCTGGGACTACAGAATCATACCCAAGCCTAATGCAGACGCTCAACCAGTGAGCCACCCAGGCATCCGAAATGGACAAATTCGAAAGAGGCTCTTAACTATACAAAACAAACTGGTGGTTTTCAGAGGAGAGGTGGATGGGAATGGGTAATCAGGTGAAGGAGATTAAGAGTACACTTGTCATGATGAGTACTGAATAACATAGAATTACTGAATCACTATATTGTACACCTAAAACTAACATAACAGTGTACAATGATTATACTGGAAATAATCAATGAATTTTTAAAAATATGAGTTGGATTCATTGGAGGATCTCTTTAAGGAGCCATTTTCCTACAACATGTAGATAACTATTGATATGCTTATACATATATTTAATTAAGAGATTGTGGTAAGGAAAGGAATTAGAAGGGAAATAAAAATCTAAAGTACAATTTAGAAAAAGCCACTGTTAACTAAAAATACATAAAAAATTAAGGAGATCTAATTCTGAACATTTAAGAAAATATAAGGTAACGGTATAAGAGTAATGGTTTCACTTAGTCTAGGAAAACTTCATGGCATGTATAAGTATTTGGGGATATTTGAAACAGAAAATATACCATGCAGTTCCCTGTCATTCTTATGAACTTTGCAATCCTATTGCTAGACTTCAGACAAAATTTGTCAGACCTAGGTGACAAATTGAAAGGATCTTCAGGTGTGATGAAGCTGGAAGGCTGCCACCACCTTGTTTCTACCTGTTGCCATTTACACAAGAAAGAAAACTCCTTGATTCTCATGGATGGTACCTCAACTTGGTGATGTTTTTCCTTCCCAGAAGGTAGTTCAAACAAATGTCATCCTCATCCATTTACTCTACAAATACAAGTGTAACACCTTTTATGAGACAATTCTGTCACAGACAGCTAGCCCACTAAAATTTATGTTATTCCTGCACAGACTAGAGTAATGGCTGGGAACTAGCTGTCTAGGCAGAAAATACATTTCCCAGCCTCCCTTGTATTTAAACCAAGTCATATGACTACTTCTTACCAATGGAATGTGAGTGAAAGTGGCATTGATCACTTATGTTATGACATGGTTAAACATGTCAATGTCTTCTCCACCCTCTTCTTCCCCCTTTATTTTGCTTGAGGATAGCAGACTCCAGAACAGTAGAGAATAAGAGAATACCAAGAAGGGAAAATCTGACTTCCTAAATCTTTATATAGAGTAAAGCCATATTCTGACTAGAAACACCTGCATCTGAACTGTTATTCAAGCAAGAAATAAGCTTCAATTGTGTTATGTCAATGAAATTTGTATGTTTATTTGCCACATCAGCTTGCATTACTCTAGTTAATATAGGAAGGTCCTGGTGAATAAGACAGATAAAAGCTGAGATGAGCAAGACTGGCAAAAAAGTTCTAGGTCTTGTAGATTTCTTACTCAATATTGGTCATCATTTCTTAGGATGAATTTCCCAGTATTCAGGTCACTGCATATTATATTTTCTTTTTAAAAAATTGTCAAATCAGCAAATTTTTAAAGTTTAAGCTCCTTTTTTGAAGCTTTAAAGGTGAAAATAATTAAACATGTTCCATTATTTAATTTGTCTTGCTCAGGCCCTATTGAAATTTCACAAGCATAAAAGCACCAGAAAAGAACATGAATTCACACCTGTCTCCCTTTCATTATTTCATCCAGAAAGCATTTATACCATGAACTATTCCACTAACTTTGGATTCCTTCCCAGGTTTGCTCTCCTACTGTTATAATACTGATTACTAGAACACTGTCCTAATATACTCATTATCAGAGAAGTGCAAAAGATTCTGAAAACAACCCTTAATTGTGTGAGCATTTAAGGTTAATTTGGTCTTCATTACTCCATTTTAAATTAGGCTTCATTTTCATGCTAAGATTATTTATACCTTGATTTTATAATACAACTCATTCACCCCCTTAAAGGAAAAAATGTATTTTATTTTTAAATTTTTTAGCTGTATGATCTATCAGGAGATTACAAAAGTACAGCAAACGCTATTTAACATCTTATTGGCCATCTGTCATTCTGTGAATGGTAGTCAATAATGATTTGTCAAACAATTAACGAAGTTAATAAATAGTCACAGAGTAACCTAAGCTGCCCGCCACCAGTAGTCACTAGTTGGGAATTAATGTACTGAAACTATTCAGCATCACACCTGATACCCAACCAGATGGAGAGCAAACATGACATAGCAGATGATGATTAATGATAAGGATAATATAATTCACTAATAACATTTTAGGTCCTGGAAATCCTTTCTCTTCTCTCTCCTCATTAAGTTTGTAAACATGTATCATACAGTCGAGAGTAGGCAGAAAGTTACTCTGATAGCAGTTTTTGCAAAAACACTTATATTAATATAAAAGATGGAACTGAGATCTAAATTGTTTCATTATCAATTCTCCCCTTGAATTGTCCCATGATAAGAAAAATTAGAATGTATATTATTAAAAAGAATTAAAGTCTTAACATTTATTCAAGTCACCGAGGGGCCAAGAATTCATGTCTATAAAACTAAGACAGTTTACAAAAGAAAACAATCAAAAGAGCAAATTCTGAGAATGGGAGAAGAAAGACTAAAATGAAAGAATTAGTCACTAGTCAAGCCAGTTATTTATCAGTATCATAGAATCAGAGTTCAAAAATATTTTCCAGGTTATCTAATCCAAATAATTCCCAATTAAACAATTTCTCTAACAGCATCTTTGAGATATACGTATGTATGTTTGTGAGTATATATAGATGGGGTGTGGGAGGGAAAGAGTGGGAGGGGGAGCAGGTGCTATTGCTGATTATTCAGAGACATGGGCTTTCAGTCAGACTATCTCAGTTCCCATCCAAGTTCTGCCACCTTGTCATGATATTGGGCAAATTATGTCTACTCTTTATCTTCCATAATCAAAAGATTAGGTTAGTTAATACAAGTAAATGTAAAAAAGATTGGCACATGGAAAGTACTCAGTGTATACTGTCATCACCCAAACTCTTCTCGAACATTTGCAATAGAGAGATTCATTTCTGCACAAGGCAGATTATTCATGAACAAAAATTCGGAGTTGTTAGACATCTCTGCCTCATGGTGTATTTAATGTTTTATCCTGTTAGTTTATACACATTGACCCATGTTCTGTCCTTGAGTAAAGCAGTTCTCACAGTGATGACCAGACCAGCAGCCTTAGTATCACCGGAAGGCTTGGTAAAGATAGAAATTCTCAGGTCCCACCCTAAATGATTGCTATCAGTCCTGATTTTAATCAGAGAAGAATGTATTTGTTTATGTGTATATATACATATATATTAATATTTATATATATGTTACATATACTATATAGAGAGATACATTTATTATAAGAAGTTGGCTTACACCATTGTGGGGGTTGGCTAAGCAAATACAACATCCTTAGGGCAGGTAGTTAGTAATGGAAGATCACAAATGGGATGGTAACTCACAGGCATGGGCTAAAGTTGTCCACAGTGGGACTATCATTCTGTGTCTGTGTCTTTGTCTTTCCCCTTCTTTTCCCTCTCTCTTTCTCCAGCTCAGGTTTAAGTGCTCTTTTGAGATCTTCCAGCTGTGTAGGTCAGACCCACCCAAAATAATCTCCCAAATTTAGTCATCTAATTAGGGTTTTAATTGCATCAGCAAAGCCCCTTCACAGCAGCACCCATATTAGTGTTGGACTGAGTCACTGGGTAAGGTATTTGTATTTGGCACAAATAAGCCACTGCTCCCATTCCTTCCTCCTACCCTCCCATGCTATCCCTTGTAGCCCACCGTAACCAGAAATATACACAAAAAGGATTTTAGGGGAGGCAGTTTAGTAGTCAAGCTGGCACCCAAAGCCTGTCTAGTGATTCAGAAATTCTGGTCTTGGGGCTTAGCACACCCTTAACAAGCCCTTCAGGTGATGCTGATATAGGATGACATTTGAGAATTTGCTTTAGAGCAACATAGCAATGTTAGGTTCTTATTTTCTATAACAGCCATTAAATGATTTCAACATGGTTAGTATATGTTCCTAAAATATGTGCTTTGACAATCTGTATGTAAAAGCTTTCTAAGCTAGTCAACAAATACAACATTTTGTCATGTTGTTTCAAAAGCACAGAGTTTTAAAAAATATACTATTTTTCACATATGTTCTCTGATTCACTCTATGCTCCCTACATATTACCTATAGTATTTTAAAATTGGTTAAAATATGTGTTTCTAAGAATTCATGATACTGTGACTTTATTACTTTTCCAAAGTAAATACATTATTCGAATTAAATTTCACACATTGCATAATCTACGTTCCTATAATCATACATCCAGAAATATAAATCTCAAAAACAAAAATACAGCAGTATCTTCAAACATTTGGCAATGACTATGTGTATTCCTATTATGTGCTAGCACATGGAGGTAGGGCTTATATTTGAAATGAGAATCATAGAGTCTGTTGAAAAAATCGAGTAGCCTATGACCTGATCTATTAACAATACTATCCCTTAGTTTTGAGATAGATACATTAGGCTGAATTAGTATGATTTTTTTAGGCATTAAATTCATATAATTGATGCCCCCTGTTTTATTTCTGTGTTCGCCAAATACTTTTCTGGTTATAATCTGTCATATTTTATAGCATTGCCTATGGGGAAAATGTATTATATCTGCTGATGTAAGGCTGTGGTGCACTTGGTAGTTACATTTCTTACTGGCATTTAACAAATCTCATAAAGTGATAAACCAGGAGCATCTGGTTTGCTAAAAATCTTAGAAGTAGGAAATGAACTCAGACCTATGGAGATATTATCAGTGCATAGTTTGTAAAATCAATGGAAAATATTCACGTTGAAATACTTGCCCTTGTACACCTGAAATGTGGGCACTTCAGCATTGTTTTTGATGTTAAAAAATGAGACAAACCCTAATATCTAGCAAAACACACATGGTTTACACAACAATAATACATACTAGATAATATTATCTCTCAGCTATAAAAAAGAATGAGACAGAGTCACGGAAATATCTCTAAAACAAATTTTACATATAAATTAAGATATTTTGGAAAATAGTTCATTCTATATCAAAGATTGGCAAACTACATCTTAAGGGGCCAGATAGTAAATAGTTAAGGCTTTGCAGAACAAAGACAAAATTGAGGTTTTCGAGTGGGTTCCTATGTAACTATTTAAAATGTAACAATTAAAAAGTGTAAAACCACCCTTAGCTCACAGGCTATAAACAAACATGGCTGACAAGATTTGACCCAGAAGATTTAGTTGTCTGATCCCTATTCTATATGATCTCATTTCTGTATCTACATAAATGACACATAAATGTCTATGTACTAGTCTGGAAAAATACACACCAAACTGATAGCATGTGTATCTGGGGGCAGAAATGATATTGGGATGGGAATGTGGTAGTTGAGTGGATACTACTTTGTCTTTGTTATTTTACACAACACACACACACACACACACACACACACACACAGATCAACATTCAACATTCTTGGGAGATGATAGAAATAAGAACACTCTAAGTACCAAGCTGCCTGGCTACTGCACCTGTCTCAGGGCAGTTTATGTAGAGTATTAAACTTAACTTTTCAGTTTGTCCTCATATATGGGGCCTCCTATAGCATCAAAGAGCAGAAAGGAAACTGTGAAGAATCAACTTCCTCCTTCATTACCTACTCTGATTTGATAGTGTCAAGGAGGAAAGCAACAAGTCGGGAATTGACAAAATCTCTCTTGAGGGCAAAGACTTAAATTGACCCCCTGAAAATGTAACACAATTCCTTCTCCCTCAAGATATCCCTGTTTCTATAATTCCCTTTCGAAATCCTTTCCAAACTTTCACTCAGTATGGAGCTAGATAGACTACATGCAGCAGTACTTCTAATTACTGCTTCTTTAATCTGTAAGATGTTATTTTCAATGTATTTCTAGGCTCATGAGTTAGCATCTGCACCATGCAGCCTTAACTTAGACTCAACTCAGCTTGGTCAGATTTCTACTATAATCTGAGTCTTTTTCACTTTTGTGATTAAAAAGATGCAAACTACTTGACAGTTTTGCTTGTTTCCTTATTGTATTTTTCATTCTTCCATAAATTTCTTCTGGCCTATAGGTTTTCTCTGGAATTAACTAGCTTGATTTCTTCTATTTCCATAATGCCTTCTCCTTCTCTTATGCAGATTTTTCCATTGTCTTTCCATTCTAAACCGTATTTCACACTTAACATTGCATAAATTGTCTCTCCTATGAAATAAGCTATAAAGTTGAGAGGTAGTTATTTCATGGTTCTTCCAAGGTGTTAACTTATAACATGGTGCAGATCTTTCCAGAGAGTGTTCAAGGGCTTTTGTTCTTGTTGTCTACTATGGTTCTCTTGAAGAAATTTCAAGAATATTTGGTTGGGGTTAATCCTAATAGGGGGGCTTATCTTTACCCCACCCAACTTGGGTTACATTCTAGTTCTTTTCAACATTCCAGGAGGATCTCTATTACACAATCTTACCTCAAACTCCTATATATATACTCCCCTAATTGTAATTTAACAGAGTCCCACAAATTTAATAAATCAATGTTTTAAAAATATAACTAAAATTATATATATATAATTTTCAAAAATTTCAAATATATATATATATATATTTGATATATATATATATATATCCTTAAACTCCAGTATATAAAAAAAAAAGAATGAGGGGATCCCTGGGTGGCTCAGTGGTTTGGCACCTGCCTTTGGCCCAGGGCACGATCCTGGAGTCCCAGGATCAAGTCCCACGTCGAGCTCCCTGCATGGAGCCTGCTTCTCCCTCTGACTATGTCTCTGCCTCTCTCTCTCTCTCTCTCTATGTCTATCTTGAATGAATGAATTAAATAAATAAATAAATAAATAAGCAAACAAACAAACAAATAAATAAGACATACTTGAAGCAACAGATTCTTTCTTAGCTCTCTCTACTAAGATTATCAATACTTACAATGATTTCAGAATACCACAATAGATTCCTGGAACCATATGAAAAGAGGCTGAAAATCTCTAGATTATCTTTTGTGTGAGCAAAAGCGTTTCAAGAAAAACCCCAACAAAACCTCTGGATCAGTGCTTCTTAAAGTACTTGTGCTGAAGAATCAGGATGTTGAGAAATAATATCTATGGGATTGTCATGTTCCTGCATGCCTTATGGTTGAACAAGACAGCCCTTTATTCTCACATAATCTTTTCAAGGATGTTTGTATAGAAAATAGCCTTGTTGGATAAAGATAGCGTCTCCTTTTGGAATAAAGCGCTAATTTGCTTACAATCTGGAATACAGAGATAGCATCTCCCTTTGGAACAAAGGTATGCTTATGGTTCATTATAAAAGATTTAGGTTCACTAAATTCAGAATTCTTGTAAGGCAATCCGTAGCATGTGAAAGTGTAACTGACACTCTCCATATCATTTGGCAAGAACTGAATCAATGAAACAGTTTAAAAAAAAATGCTCTGGCTACTTTTATTGCTCTAGGTAATGAACTGTCTTTAGTCTCTGAGCCCATATTCTCTTGTCTCCCTATCACAGCCATGAAATTGTGGCAGGCTAACCTGTTAAATGACATGTAGACACAGAATAAAATCTCAATCCCTTCACAATTCTTAATACGATATTATTTTCCATTTAAAAATTCCCATTGTTCACATACTTGGTATATTCATAAAATGTAAGCCTGTAGAGGTCGCTCCTAAGATAACTCCCAATATCCCTGACTCCTGTGTAATCTTCCCAAATGGTGGGCCAGGTATTGTGATTTTTTTCTAATGACTGGAACATAATGAAGGGATAGGATGTGACTTCCAAGATTATGTTACAAACAGATTCTGGCTTCTACCTTGAATACCTTTATCCTTCTCTCTTGTTTACTTAGAAGAGTGAAATCTAGATGCCAGTATATGATTTTTCCTATAAAGAGATCCACACGGCAAGGAACTGATGATAATCTCTATAATATAGCCAGTGATGCACTGAAGTCCTCAGTCCAACAACCCATTAGGAATTGAGTTATGTGAGTAAGAATGGAAGCAGAGCTCCTCTAGTTGAGCCTTCAGATGAGATTGGAGCCCTGCCTGAAATTTTGATTGCAGCCTGGTGAAAGACTCTGAAACAGTAGCCCTAGCTCACCAGTGCCCAGATTCCTGACCTGTAGAAACTGATAATAAATATGTGCAGTTTTAGTCTGGTACATTTTGGAGGTAACCCATTAAGTGGTTATACAGTTCAAGCAGTAGCATCAATTCACAGAACATCCTAATTCTCCTCTAGATAATAAGCTTTGTGAGGGAAGGAATCTAATCTGTCTAGCTCATCAATGTATTCCTATATAGTGTATGGTAGATTAAGGTAACCAAAAATTATTTTTAAAAAGATTAATGAACCACTGGCCAAATTCAATTATGGCCAGAGTATCTGTTAATGAGATATAAAATGAGGATTGAGAAGTATGAGGGGAGGTGAAAGTCATGTGAAACAACTATAGTATAATTGAGAGAATGGTTAGGTGACACATTAATGGATAGAAGAGGAGTCTGGAAGTAATCATCTAAGCATAATATATGAGACATATTCTTGATGCACAAATAAGCATAAATGAACCTAAATACATATATGAGATTTGGCTGAGATGTTTATATATTTAAACAAGCCCCTTTTCCCTCTCCTTAATTTTCTATCATTTTTAACTTCTATTCATATATATAGCTTTAAGAGATTACCATTTTGACCACAACTTTGGTAATAAATCAGTACTTAACAACAACTAGAGTTTCAGACTATTACTACTGATTATGTCACTGAAGTTATTTAAACTGTGTGGCCCATAGCTACTGTGGCTAGAGTAACTGTAAAAAGATCACTCAGTTAAATGCTCTCTAATGCCTCTTCTAAAAAGTAAAAATTCTAAGAATCCCTAATCCTCTTACAAAAATTAAAATACATCAGCACACACTGACTTGAAAAAAACATTTTACGAAACTCTTTAAAAAGCAGGTCTAATTCTAATTTAAGACAATCCTGCAAATTTAATAAATTAGTGTTTTAAAAATATATCTAAAATACTAAAATTAGTTATTAGGGGCACCTGGGTGACTCAGGGGGTTAAGTGGCTCAGGTCATGACCCCAGGGTCCTGGAATGGAACCCTGCTTGGCTTTGGGTTTGCTGTTCAGTAGGGAGTCTGCTTCTCCCTCTCCCTCTGCACCTCCCCTCCTACTCATGCTCTCTCTTTCTCAAATAAATACGATCTTTAAAAAATAAAATAGGGATGCCTGGGTGGCTCAGTGGTTGGGCGTCTGCCTTCGGTTTAGGGTGTGATCCCAGAGTCTCCAGATGGGGTCCCACATTGAGTTCCCTGTGAGGAGCCTGTTTCTCCTTTTACCTATGTTGCTGCCTCTCTATGTCTCTCATGAAAAAATAAAATCTTTAAAAAAAATGAAATGCTAAAATTTTTTCTCAAGGTTAGAGGAATTAGTTCCTAAGAAAAAGTAATTATTCAAGGTCACTACAATTTCACTGATTTCACAGAGTGAAGGAAGAGTGCACTAAGTTTGACAATTTCCTTAAGAATATTATCATTTAAAATTTTTAATTCATAATGTATTTTGTTTTAATTTTATGTCTTTCGGGGGGTTTTGTGTCTACTTTGTATTCATTTCAGCTGTTATAGAGTTTGTTATTTTAGCTTGCAATTTCTTGATTGCCTGATATCTATTCCAGTGAATTTATGACTTGTAAATAGTAAATCATGTAAGAAATTCCATTATGTATTGGTATATTTATAAAGATATGCATATTTTTATACTAATAAAATTACGCCTTATTTCCAATTTTCTTTAATGGATTTTCTTATTTTATATATTCATTTTTCCCCAGTGGATTTCCTAATGTAAGATACAACAATACACTTGCTAAAGCTGGAAGTGTTTTAAAAAATAATGAAGAAAGATGGATAGCTTGCCACCTAGGGAAACAAATCTTTTTAGGTAAAAGGCTTAAAAACTACCTGAAATGGACTATTACATTTTAGTTAAATAAGAAGAAAGATAGAATATTTATGTTTTAAGAAGTAAATTGATGTCAAATAAGAAATAATTCAAATTATCAGTGAACCAAAATCTATAAATGAAGACAAAAGTAATTTTTAATGAAATATAATTCTCAACAGAAAAGAAAAAAAATTAAAAATTTAAAAGTCTATAGAAAATTTGTTTCATTAGTAAAAGTTTGTAAATTTTCAAGATTTAATAAATCATAGAATGAAAAGTGCTGACTTAGGAGTGGTAAAGGCACTAAAGTAAATGAAAAAAGTTTCTATGACTTTTGCTTTTGAAAAACAGTTTCTTTGCTGATAAAAGTAAATAAGCATTGAAAGTATTTATATGCATAAAATGGCAGATTTTGATTCTGTCTTACCTTGATACGTTGGTAAGAATTTATACAAGGTGCCTTCACTGGGTTCCTTTACTTTTTATGGCAATGCAGTTATTTCTTAGGTTCTACAAAAACACATTCTTTTACTAGGATATAATTGGACAAACTGAATTTGTAACTGTGAACACAACCAGAAATGTCACATTTTAATATAAGACTCAGCTAATCTGCTGTGACAAGCTCACCATTAAGGGACCTGGGTTGTACTTCATATGAGGAAACAATGCTTAAAAAGCCTCTCAGGAAACTCTGAGGCATTAAGTATTACCTTCTGGCAGATCAGGGTCATTGGTAAATTTGGAAGGCCTTGGCAGAAAGGGGAAAAATCCTTCAGTAAATACTGAAAACAAAAATTGGTGGAGATAGATGGCTTTCTGTTCTCAAAGAAGTCGATTTTATAAAATTTTATAAAGAGAAAGGAAAGACTGTTACGATACTCAGAGTCACCATATGAATATTCTATAGCACTGTAGACTCATTGATCATAGAATTAAGGGGGTTTTTGTGTGTTAATACTTTTTGCACTTACATAGATAAAATTGGTCACAATGGATTAAGCATATACCATTTGACTACACAAACCCACAGAGCATTAAAAATAGCTACTGAGATGATTTTGGAAATCATTACCAAATGTGGGAAGTTTATTCAAAGGAATAATATTATTATGCTTATTAAAATACATGTTTTTTTCAAAGTCAAGTATGAAAATATAGTATAATGAATACTTTAAAAAGTTTTTACAGTCATTTAAAAGAGACAGCATAGAAAGAAAAGCAGTGAAGAAATAAATCTCTAGAAAAGTCCCAAAACTAGCATAGAGTTCTTTTCAATGCTTGGATCTTAAGGTTTCCAGATGGTTGAAGAGCAAATTCTGTAGTGGTTTAAGAGTAAAAGTCTCATAATATGGAAAAAAATTAAATGCCATCCTGTGGATAGGCTGGCTTGTGTGAAAAATTTTGAAATGAAAAGAAATGAAGACAGTGAAAAATAAGTTTTCTTAATTATATTATAGTTTAAGATACTACATATGGTCAAAACTTGTTTTTAGATACTCAGTTTCTTAGATACTGTGGAAATAGAGTTTTCTTTTATTTATTAAACTATATAGTGATCATAATATTATTGACCCAGTGTTGAAAGGCATTAATAAGAATAGCACAGTTTATATGATCCTAAAATTTAGTAGTAAAACTGTGATATATATTCTCAACACACCATAGACAATTAGAAAATTGTACTGAAACTAATTTCTCTATTCATGAATCTCTTTCACTCTATTTCAGTCTTTGGGACAGAAATGCACATTTACTAGGGCATCTGAGTGGCTCACTTTAAGTGTCTGACTCTTGATTTGAGCTTAGGTCATGATCTGATGAGATAGAGCCCTGGCTGGGGCTCTGTGCTGTGGGGAGTCTGCTTGAGATTCTCTCCTTCTCCTTCAGCCCTGCCCCTGCTCAGGCACTCACACTCTCTTTCTTTCTCTCTCTCTCTCTCTCTCTCTCTCTCTCTCAAATAAATAAATAAATACATCTTTTTTAAAAAAGAGAGAAATGGACACTTAGAAAATCTTTATTTTTATTTTTCTATGATATCTAGATTAAGACTTCCAGATCTTTTGAAAATAAGAGAAGCTCTCAAAGATAAGCTTATTATTACACAATACAAAAAGTGTTTTCTGAGCTCCAATATTACCACTAGACCTAAAATGGATTCACTGCTTGACATAAAAGAAAAATAACCAATTCTGTCTTTCAGGAACTCAAAATTTTTCTAAGAAGTCTTCACGTACACATATAAAACAATAAAACACATAACTGAGCTTTAGTAACCTAATACTGAAAAGGGCATTTTGATTACATTTTATGATAACTTCATAAATTACTCAATTAAAAAAAAACAAGAAAATATAATTGTTGAGTTTCAAGATTAAAATTATTAATTAGAACAATAGCCATTCACCTCCACAAAAAAATTGTTTTATGAAGCCATTAAAACTGACTTAATACTAGCAGTAGACTATGACTATAAAGTGTTTTAAGGTATTTGAGTGAAATGCATTAAATCACCATCACTAATAACCATAGTTACTATTTGTCATTTTCAAAAGTCTAGGAGCAAATATGTGAGGGTCTAAAATGAAAATAGAATTGTAATGAACCACAGTGACCACTAGAATATATTGCATCTCTCCCTACTTGTCTCCTTTTCATGGTCAGACTTGGAATTGACATGAAGTTGAGTGGTTGGTATTATATGAAGAATGATAGTCAATTTTTAGAAATCTTAATGTCTTACCACAGCAGTTTCAAAAATTGTATTTCATAAGTATTTCAGTAGTATTTTTAATTGGGTCTTCTACAGACTGTTGTATCCTCTCAAAATGCATATATTGAAACTAAATTCTCATGTGATAATATTGAGAAGTGGGGCCTTCAGGATGTGATTAGGTCAAAAGAATGAAGCCCTCATGAATGAGATTAATGTCTTTATTAAAAGGTTCCAAATAGCTCCCTAGCCTCTTCCTATGGTATTTTCTTTTAGCAGCCAGAACTAAGACAGGGTTGTTGTCATAGTTTTACTCCTTAAAAAAAAGTCACCAAGTAAAAACATAATCTGAAAATTGAAGGGACTTCTTTAAATAAAACAAATTTAACTCCATGGGAAAACTTTCACTGAAGGGTCCTTATTTTTCTTTTTGCCATAAACCTCTGACTCTACTGGAAGTCTCTTTTTGCCATAAACCTCTGACTCCACTGCCATAAACCTCTGACTCTACTCTCATTTATACTCCATGTATAAATGAACTACATGGGTTCATTTATACGTGGATTCTTTTTTCAAAAAATACTGTAATGTACTGTAAATGTATTTTCTCTTTCTTTTGATTTCTGAGTAACATTCTCTTAAAAAATTATTTTCCCCAGATTATTTTATTATAATAATATAGTGTGTAATACATAGAACATACAAAATATGTGTTATTAGTAAGGCTGACAGTCAACAATAGGCTATTAGTAACTAACTTCTGGGAAAGTCAAAAGTTACACACAGGACGGGGGTTTGGTGCTTCTAACTCCCCTGTTATTCAAGGGTCAACTGTATTTTGAAAGGCAATATTGAAACATTTCTATTATAGTATTCTTTGTATCAGTCAATGAAAGGGACATATTCTGTGTTCATGATGTACTCACAGGTGTCGCTAAATCAGGGGAATTCTCAAAGATTCTGTGAACCAGAAAAGGTTTTATCACCTCAGTATCATGCCAGTGGTCTAAAAACTGATGACAGCTTGTAGAAATTATCTAGTAATACTATGACCATTGTTTACATATCTAGCCAGGTAAGCATCATAACATGTTACTAAATCACTAAAAGAGATGGGTCTTTATGGCATCAGTAACAGTCTGAAGTAGAATTGCTAAAAGTCTTATATCTAAAACCAAATGGTTTACATAATCTGGAACCCTAATCTTAGAGTTTATATGTGTGAATATATCTATTTCAGAAAACCTAGGTTTCTTAGTAGACTCTCCTGCAACATTCTAAGAAGTTTTAATTGGAAGTTACTACTGGATAACACTCAGTTATAAAAGTGATTTAAATACTTAACTGAATTTTAAGTAGAACACCAGGAGAGAAAAAGATTTAAGCAAATGGTTTCTTTTTGTCAAAAATACATAAACCTTTTGAAATAGTACCAAACAGACTCTTTAAAACATAAATCCCTGAATGCAGTGATAAACTATAAGGGTGACTGGTTTTGGTATATAACTGAAAAAGGACAATGTACATTAGCTATTAAATTAACATAATTTTTCCATCATGTAATAATAAAGCTATAACCCACTTTACCTATACACCTTTCAACATTAAACTTTACCTGAAATTGGAAAGGATATCTTGTAGGGTATTTTGTGGACAGGCAAGTTTCAATGCTTATGTATAGAACAAATCTATACCTTGTACTTGTGGATGCTTTGAATTGAAGGCAAAAGCCATCACTGAGGTATAAACAACTTGTAGAACCTCATAAAATATTTAATACTGTTTCTTTTCAGAGGTAGAGGATTAAAAAGTAGAGTCTGAAAATATCACTGCAGTCTTATGTAGAGAGTTATCCAGAAACAATATTTTAAAAATATAGCTTAAGTAATCTACCCCAAGGATGTCCTTGGTCACTTCATTTCATTTCCATTTTTAACATTAAAGTATTTTTTGTAGAATTTGTCTGATGTGATGAAAATATATTGCTAGCTCAATTGAAGCTGAGAAGTCTCAAAAATGTTCGTGAATAAATGCCCAACTTCTTGATTAGAAATAGTGGCCTACCAAAAAGACTAACATGTGGCATTAAGTTCATGATTTTTCCGTGAGAGAAAAAAAAATAAAGATAAATAATCTCTGAATGGACCCAAAAAAGATGGAGGCAAATGATGTCAGATGACTTCTGAACGCATGGGAGATAAAAGAAATTGAATCCCATTATACAATTATTGCTAATGTACACAAGTGGGAGGAAGAGAATATTATAGGATGAAGACGGCTCAATGAAGAAGGATGATTTGAAGCAAACATTTGAAGTAGTTGAATTGAATTGGAAAGAGCTAAACCAAACAATGTCATACATCTGCTGCTTAATAAATGAAAAGTGAATGAGAAAGGGCCATGTCAGAAGACAACTGCTGAGCAAATGTGAATTAAACCAAGATAAATAATGTTTAAGGACTGTTACTGAAACCAGCAGGGTGAACTAAGTCAGATGGTTTAAAATACCAATCTATAAATGAAGTAGTGACAAATGAGGATCAATGTTTCCAGATGTAAAATAAATAAAAAAGGGAGTGTCCTGTGGTAGAATTTCAAGAGATGCAATTACAAAAGCTCTATCTTTTATTGACTGCCTACCCAAAATGTATCCTCCATTCTCCTTCCTAACATAGCTTCAATCTGGTTCAATTAGCTTTTCCACTTCCAGCCAACCCTTCTTAGCCAGGCTAGACAACAGAAGACCTAAGTTCCAAAGACATATGTAATATGTGATTAATTAATATTTCCTATTCATAAAAAATTGTACCAGCTATATCATCTCTGGGAAAATTGAGAAACTGCTCAAATTAATTCCTGTAGAGTGTACATGTCTCTCACTGGATAGAAATGAAGTGTATTACTCTAGTAGCTATGGGCAGTCATCTCAAAATTCAAAAGATAATAGCTTTAAGATGAAGCAATAGTAACTAAGGCAGAGTATTTACACAAAAAGCATAATTAGCTCTGAATTAACCAACCCTGAGTCTTTCCTAGCCTTTTAATTTCCAGTCTTGTATCTTTCTTATCATTTAAGGCAGTCTGGGTTTGTGAATTTTTTGTTGTTATTAAAAAGAAAGAATTCTAAATGATATGTCTCTCTCCTGAAGTAAAAAAATACCATCTACTGTCATCCTCCAAAATACACACATATACACACATTTTGGTGAAAAACCACCTCTATTTGAAAAACAAATTTTTACAATTGCTTAACATTGCTTATTTCAATTGCTTAATATTATTTCAATTGCTTAACATTATTTCAGTTGCTTAACATTTAGTCTCTTAATTTGGTCTGAATCTTTAAAGCACAGCAGTATAATGACTCAGATGTTTTGAGACAGACCAGAAAATTATTTAGAAATAACCAATTTTGATGAATGTGGTCTAGGATATCCTACACACTAGAAGACCATACTGTTACATCTACTGGGAACTAACCATCCCCACTCTCTTTCAAGTTTTTGATTGAGTGAGACTTTATTTGAATGTTTATCTAATATATTTGAACAAAGTTATATAAAGAAAGTGATTTCTGAAAAAAGTCTTCAGGATTTTATTTGTCTGTATGCCATATGTTGAACTATCTATCCACAAACAGAGATGCCTGGGTGGCTCAGTGGTTGAGTGCCTGCCTTTGCCCCAGGGTGAGTCCCACTTCAGGCTCCCTGCATGGAGCCTGCTTCTCTCTCTTCCTATGTCTCTACCTCTCTCTCTCTCTCTCTCTGGGTCTCTCATGAATAAATAAATAAAATCTTAAAAAAATAAAAAAAAATCTATTCATAAACAGAAATAAATCTCAAGCCAAAGCAATTTTGAGAAAGCAGAACAAAGCTGAGGGTATCACAATCCCAGATTTCAAGGTATACTACAAAGATATAGTAATCAAAACAGCATGGCACTTGTACAAAAATAGACATATAGAACAACAAAACAAAATACAGAATCTGAAAACAAACCCATACTTATATGGTCAATTAATATATGACAAAGGAGGCAAGAATATACAATTGGAAAAAAAGACATTTTCTTTACTAAATGGTACTAGGAAAACTGGACAGCTATATGCAAAAGAATGAAACTGTTGCACTTCCTAATACCATACACACACACATCTAAAAATGGATAAAAGACCTAACTGTGAGGCATGAGACCATAAAAATCCTAGAAGAAAACATAGGCAGTAATTTCTATGACATTGGCCATAGCAACATATTTTAGATATGTCTCCTCGGGCAAAAAAAAACAAAAGCAAAAATAAACCAATGGGACTACACCAAAATGAAAAAGCTTTTCAGTCAAGAAAACTAGCAACACAATGAAAAGGCAACTGAATGAATGGGAGAAAGTATTTGCAAAGGCATATATGATAAGGAGTTAATATGTGAAGTATATGAAGAATTCATACAACTCAACATAAAAAAATACTCTGATTAAAAATGGGCAGAGAGGGATGCCTGGGTGGCTCAGTGGTTGAGCATCTGCCCGGGGTCCGGAGATCGAGTCCCACATCAGGCTCCCTAGGAGGAGCCAGCTTCTCCATCTGCCTGTGTCTCTGACTCTCTCTGTGTGAATAAATAAAATATTTTTTAAAAGTGGGCAGAGGACTTGAATAGAAATTTTTTCAAAGAAGACATACAAATGGCCAATAGACGCATGGAAAGATGCTCAACAACACTAATTACCAGCCAAATACAAACCAAAACAGCAATGAAATATCCCCTCACACCAGTTAGAATGGTAAGGATGTAGAGAAAAAGGAACACCCAAGCACTGTTGGTGGGAATGTAAACTAGTGCAGCCACTGTGGAAAATAGTACAGGGGTTCCTCAAAAAATAAAAAATAGAAAACTATATGATCCAGTACTTCCACTACTGGGTATGAATACAAAGAAAATGAAAACATTAAGTAAGACACATGCACCCCTATGTTTAGAGCATCATTATTTACAATAGCCAAGATATGGAAGAAATCCAAGTGTCCAGAAGCAAATGAATGGATAAAGAAGATGTGGTATATATACACAATGGAATATTACTCAGTGATAAAAAGAATAAGACCTTGCCATTTGCAGCATGAAAGGACCTAGACAATTTTATGTTAGGTGAAATAAGTCAGAAAGAGCAAGACAAGTACTATACGATTTCATTCATATGTGGAATCTAAAAAATTAAACAAAATGAGTAAACAAAAAGTAGAAACAGACCCATAAATACAGAAAACAAAATAATGGTTGCCAGAGGGGAGGCAGTAGGGAGAATGGGCAAAGTGGGTGAAGGAGAGTGGAAGACACACATTTCTAGCTAGCTATTCAATGAGTAAGTCATAGGGATGAAAAATACAGCATAGGCAACATAGTTCATGGTATTGTAATAGCATTGTGTGGTGACAGATGGTAGCTACACTGGTGAGCATAGCATAATACATAGATTTGTCAAATTACTATGTTGTACATCTGAAACTAATGTAACATTGTCAACTGTATTTCAATTAAATATATATATCATGAATATCTTTCTGTTAAAAATTACTATAATTTCTACATAGTTTTCCATTATGTAGAAATTTATTAACTGATTCTTTTCTTGGACGTTTAAATTTTTCATTTTTTCTTATTTCTAGTAATACTTCCATAAATATCCTTTTAAAAGTTTTTTACTTAATTTCTAGTTAAGTAAGCATACGGTGTAATATTAGTGCTCATCGTAGGTGTCCTCAATAAATATTCTTGTATTTCACATTCTTCCACCTTTTCTGCTGAGGGATATATACATTCCTCACAAGTAGAATTCTTGGAAAAAATGGCATGTACCGCCAATATATTTTTTAAGCTTCCCCCCCCAAAAAAAGGGAAATAAATCTCAGGATAGGCTCATTGCAGGAGTCTTGGAGTATACCAGTACTTTCACAACCTTTAGATTAAAAATTCTAGGCATACTTTAGGAAGTTTCTGCCATTTATCAGTTATATTATTCTCTTTCATTTTCTTTAACCACACAAACATCTGACACAGTTGATGGCTTTAACTTTCCTTTTCTTGGCATTATGGTGAAATGTAAAGAACCTTTGCTTAGTTAGAGACAGAAGGTTTCACATGCGGTCCCATTTCTCCCATCCTAGCAGTATAACTTTCAGGAAATTTACCTGGAAAACTCCCAATCTATGACTCCTATTCTGAGCTCCAGATTCATAATTCTAATGAGCTGGATAACTTCAGGAAAGAAACTAATTTCCAGAGCCTCAATTTCCTCTGTGACTTGATAACTTTACAAAGTTGCACCAGGTATCAAAAAGAACATGCAGATGTCATCTGAATATTGTGAAATTCTATTCAGAGCTATGTGATTATTATGAAATACATCCTTGAAGCTACATTTCCTCTTTCTCTCAGCTCTGATCACAGATTGGGTTCTTAGGAAGCACACGCTGAGTGGAGTGTGGAATTCAATAATTTATTTTTTTACGAATTAATATCTGTGAAGGGAAGGAGGTAGAAGCAGGGTTGTGCAGAAGAACCTAAATTGTAATGTAGGCCTGCCTGACCTAGTCTTGGCCAACAGTATTAAGTAGAGGGGGCTCTAGAATGAGTATTACCTATTGCAAATACCTTCTGTATGGCCAAGATGGAAGATGTCTGCCCCTTTGCCTTGTTCAGTGACTTTGTTTGGGCTATTTTTTGGCATGTTGTGACCTTGGGTGGAGCAGCTCTCTGAAGCTCAGGTGCATCTTGAAGAAGTTGACAGCTGGAGGATGTCTTCTGACTGCCTCCCCACAATAGGATACCTTCCTTTGAGGAGGAGCTGAGGGCAACATCTCCAAAATATACCTCATAAGTTTGTTATATCTTCTGTTTTTAGTACTCTGAATGTACATAAGAAGGAAATTTGACAATATCAAGATGACCAGAGAAAGTTTCCTTTAGGAATTAGCTATTGAACTGAAATCTGTATAATAAATAGGAGTGAATTAGTTGAAAAAGGTAGCAAAGAACAAGGGTAGAGAAAATCACATGTGAAAAGATACTGTAATGGGTGATAGCATAGAATTTAGGAGGAATACACAAAAGGTTGGTAGAAGAGGAAGAGCAAGAAATCTAACATATGAAATGAATCTGCATATATAGGCAGGACCCAGTACATGGAACACTTTGTGCAATACACCAAAGGTTTTTGTTTGGTCTTAAACAAAGAGCACTAGGAAGCCATTGGGAAATTTTAAGTAGGGGTATGGTAGCAGGTTTTCAGGGTATAATGAAAATGAAACAAACTCCACTCACATCATCTCTGGTTCTGGTATAGATAATATTGATGGTGTGCAAAGATGAACCTGAGTAAACTATTACTTTGTATCTGGTAAGAGATGATGGTATCATGGCTTATGAGTGGAGGTAGTGGAAAAGGAGGGAGGCAGGCAAATTTATGTTATATTTAGAAGGCAAAAGCTCCAATTGTTGGTGTTCAGTTGGCTATGGGAGTTGGAGGAGCAAGATTCATGAGGGCAATAGGTCTGGTTTGCCTGACTGAATGTTCCACTGATGTAGAGAACCAACCAAAAAAATTATCAGAGTTACAAAGAAGATCAAGGGATAAGATGTGTGCTTGTTAAGTATGAGATGCCTTTAAGATCTACAACAAGGGATTTTAAGTAAGGCAGAAGAAATGATTACTATGGAGCTTAGAAGAGGGAAAGAGCCTGGATACATAAATTTAGAAGTTATCTACAGGCAGAAACAAAATTTCAAAATTCAGCTGCATTATTATTGTGAAACAGTGAACAAATATGGCAAATGAACGCACTCCCTAAATCTATGTTTCCTTATGCTTGGACATATGGTCATGTAGTTAGTGTTATGCATTACAGACCCTCTTGTATCTAACTGTAACCATGTGAATAAATCCTCACAAACAGAATGTGACAGAATCAATGGGGCCAATCCAGGTCATTTGTTTGTCTGTTTGTTTAGCTTTTCTTCATAAAAATACTTGTCCTAAACTTATTTATCCTTCTCATTCAAGTGGGTAAAAATAGGTACAGAGAGTAATAGAGTTGACCCATCATCACATTGCTGAGATCCCTGAATGACTTTCTGGAGCACAGCATGCTTACCTGCCTGATACCACCACTACTTTAGAGAAATTAACTTTTATCCTTGGATCCTCTGCAATTTTGGTTCTTTCAGTCATATCAGTCTAGTGTTCAGTTAAAATTTCAAGGGTTCAGTTATAATACAATGAACTTACATATTTGGAGAAATTTGGAGAAATTTAGAGTTGTGTGAATTTTTTTTAGCTTATGGCACCATGTAACTAATTATTTGCATTTATATCAGTTCTACAAGTTAGGTCTCATTATTCCTATTGTATAAGAAGAAAATTAAATTCAAAGAATTTTAGTAAATTGCCTAATTCACTGAGGTGATAGGTGATCCAGGATTCAAATGTAACCCCGATTTCAAAGACAACATTGTTTCTAAAACTTTGTGGTATGGGTTTATATCTCTAACTGTTCCAATACCTTGAGTGTAGGTACTATGTCTTTTATTTTGTATTTTCCAAAGGGCCTAACATGAGGCCTCATGTGTGGTTGGAACTCATTAAATATTCATTTATTTCCTTATAATACAAGCCTAACAGTCCAACTAGAGAATTCACTTCCTTCCATAAAATTCAGTAGTGAGAATGAGCCCAAAGAGAATTTTATTTCAGAGAATCTACATCTGACACTACATCACTATATATTATGATCATGGCTTATTTGCAAAAGGAAGGCTCTGTTCTAATCTATCTGAACTCTCAGCTTTTTCCATTTTTTGCTTGGGTGTGTAAATCAGCATGTTAGCAAACAAAATACTTTCAATAACCTACATAGTTGTACTGTTGTATTATTTGTTTTGTTTTTATTTTAACCAGTGGCCTCATTCCCGAGGAGCACATAAGCACTGAAATCAGCATTTCTCCAAACCATTCACTCAATGAAAAAAAATTTAAAAATACCACTCACCTTTGAAGAATAGCCATTTTCTTTTTTTTTTTTTTTTTTTTTTTTTATGATAGGCACACAGTGAGAGAGAGAGAGAGGCGGAGAAGCAGGCTCCATGCACCGGGAGCCTGACGTGGGATTCGATCCTGGGTCTCCAGGATCGCGCCCTGGGCCAAAGGCAGGCGCCAAACCGCTGCGCCACCCAGGGATCCCAAGAATAGCCATTTTCAAGAGTAAGTCATTTACATACTTATTATTAATATCCAATCACTGTGTTTATTGGAATTATTATAATTCCATGTGGGACTACTGAAAACCTTTCAGTATTAGATACTGCATGTTTACCCATCTTGACACCCCCTTGCTTTCATTAGTATTCAAGCAGCCTTGCAAATGGAGAAAAAAGGTAATGAAAACTTAGCCTAAATCAGATCCATATTCACATGGGGAAGCATGGTATAGGAAGTTCATTTTGGCTGAACACACAAGCTCTCTGATTTGCTTCTTTATTAATGTTTTCCTTGTAATCATTAATATACTTTTATTGCATCCTGGGAACAATGTGGGAGTTAAATATGGTCATTAAATAAATTGAAGCATGTGGTACAGCTTCCCTGCTACTGTACAGATGGCAGGAGAAAACACAGAAATAGATGTATAAATCACACATGTGCAGTCATACCTACTTCTTTATGCCAATACCATGACTTATCAACGGCTCACAGTTGGATATTTAGGGGACTTTCTTCAATTGTGTAAGTGAATTAGTACATCCTTTACACCCGGTTACTAAAAACACTAACAAAAGGTGTCTAGTAAACAATATACACAGGAAACAAATGATCTCCTGTATGGTTTGAACACTGATGGAGTCGTCTTTGATATTCTTTCACCTTGCCATTTTTAAAAAATGCAGCTGCTTTTCCAAGTGACACAAAGAGTGTCACATATTGCCTGATTAATGATATGAGGTATAAAAGAAATTAAATTTATTAGTTGTTTCAAAGAATAATTGCAATCAATTGGTATCTTTAAATTCAAACTGTGTTGATCTTATACAAATGCCCTCATTTTGTCTTTTTTTTTTTAAGATTGTATTTTTTATTCATGAGAGACACACAGAGAGAGGCAGAGACACAGGCAGAGGCAGAAATAGGTTCCTCGCAGGGAGCCTGATGTGGGACTGGATCCCAGGACCTGAGATCACGCCCTGAGCCAAAGGCAGATGCTCAACTATTGAGGTACCCAGGTGTCCCCTCATTTTATCTTCTTAGACCAAAGATAAACCCAGAATCATATAGTATGATTACTCTTGTAAGACAAGTTACCAATAGACTTGAATTCAGTATATTTTATCAATTAGATTAAGACCACTCTCTTATAAGAAGATTCCCAAGAAGCAATAGATTAATAGTTTAACTGAGGCAAATCACTCCCCAAACCCACGAACTTGGTAAAATGTAGCATAATATTTGAGACTGCATAAATCCAAGGAAAATCATCAGTATATCAGGTAAAAAACAATAAAACATATATGAATAAAATAATAGTAATTTTATTATTATTGAACACTTTTATGTCAGTATTTTTCTCTGTGCTTTATATATACTCATATTTACTCATTTAATCCCTAAATTGACCCAAGGGGTAGGTAGGTACAATTCACATGCCCACCCCACAGTTGATGAAATCAAGGACAGAGAGCTTCACTGATTTTCCTAGAGCTAATAAGTGATAAAACCAGGATTCAGATCCAAATAGTCTGACTCAAATTTGTATTCTCATTCACTTTAACATTTCCTTTCTACACACTATGCATCCTACTATTTCAGTGATTTCGGTGCTGGTTACATCCTCAAATATGGCAAAGAGCATATGCCCATAGTTATTCATAATCTATGACATAGCTGTACAAATAATCATTGAGAACATTAATAACTACACAAAACAGAGAGAAGCTGTAAAATGAAGAATTAGAATCAGGGATGCATTTTTCAGTATATACTGGATTTTGAGGTCATGGACAGAAACCTATTTATTTGAAACAGTGAAGGGGAATTAAACTCCATTAGGAAGGGAAAAGTTTTAGTTTAAATATGTTTTGGATGTAAGCAATTACAGCAAAAAAAGGAAGTCTTCCTTCTCTCTTGATGGGGGCAATGATACAAGGTAACCGCAAAGCACATGAAAAGTAAAGCAGAGAAGAAAAAAAAACAATTTTTTTTTCTCTTCTTGGCTTATAATGGCCTTTTCAAAAATAAGGAGAAAGGGATGGAGATGAAGGAAGAAAAAGAATGCAAGCTGATGAGATTATAGAATAAACGTAACACCAAATCGGTATTTAGTAAAGAAAATATTTATACTTCATTGTGCTGGCTTTATCTAAGTGAAAACATATTAGGAAAATAAAATTTAAAATATTTATTTAAAGGATATCATATAAAAGATTTTTAAAGATATATTTCCATGATTTATACTTAATATACACATACTTAAAAAGTATCCTATCCTATCCGTATACTTAAAAAGTATCATCACAATGTAACTGACAAATGGAATGGTAAAAAACAGATACCTTTCCAGCATACTGTTTTCTGGTATATTTCCACCTTCTGCTTTGGATAATATATTTATAAAATATGAGTTTGAATAGCAAAATTCCTTTAAAAATCTGTGCCCATAGTTATACTCAGAAATATATATCATGTATTTAATGTGTACCTATATGCATGTATACATCAAATATATTATATATATAATATAATATATATAATATGATCCTATTCTAATAAAAAGAGCCTATCTCCATTTACTGTTGATTCTATTTGTCTTACCTAAGACCAGGAAGATAGGCAATAAGTATAAGTCAGGAACATCCTAACAGGATTGTGTAGATTAGAAATATACATGGCATTTATAAATTGTTTTCAGATGCACTTTTCTGAAATCAGAAAGTATTTTGTTGATTTTCGTTATCTGTTTCATGACCACTGCTTATCCTGATTCTTATCTACAGGAATATTTCAATGAAACACACAATGGCTATCTACCTCTATTTTATTTATTTTGGCCACTATAGGTCCAACAAGGAAAGTTGAATATAATGAAAAGGACACTGGATTTAGAATTAGACCATCTGGAAATAAAACTCCAACTGGAACAATTACTAGCTGTGCGATTTTTCAAGTTATTTAAAATATCAGAGCTTCACCTCCTCTTTTTTTCTTTTTTTAATTTTTATTTATTTATGATAGTCACAGAGAGAGAGAGGCAGAGACACAGACAGAGGGAGAAGCAGGCTCCATGCTCCGGGAGCCCGATGTGGGATTCGATCCCGGGTCTCCAGGATCACGCCCTGGGCCAAAGGCAGGCGCCAAACCGCTGCGCCACCCAGGGATCCCACTTCACCTCCTCTTATATAAAATGACAGTACTTTCTGCATCTTAGCATTATTGTTAGGCTTCTCTAAGATGAAGTATGTAGAAATTTAAAAGAACTTTTTTTCTGACAGATGATATTGAATAATTATCCACTGATCCAAATCCAAACTAAATATTTATAAATGATACTGAATTTTAATTGTTTGAGTTAAAATTTAGCGCTTTCCATTTATCAAGGTGCTGGAAAGCTTTCCATATTGTGATCCTAATGTCTCTTTTGGAGCTTCAGTGTGCTGTATTCCCTTATCCTTCTTTTGGGTATTTGTACTGGACTTAATGTAGCGTCAGATATACTCTCCACCTCATGCCTTTTTATTCTAATGATTCTGCATTCATCTTACATAGGACATTCATCAGGTTGCTTTTCTTCTTTTGCCACTCTCCGTTATCAGCAATTACTTTTGACTCTCACTTTTTATTAAAAATCTTAAATCAGATGCAAGATTCCTTATTGTTCTATACTTCCCCTACACTAGGGCTGCTATCCAGAGTCTAAATGAAGATTGAACAGTTAAATAAACATTACTAAGAGCTACACATTTGAAACTACTCTTAGAAACACAGTAGCAGAAATGTTTTGGCAACATGATTTAAAACAAAAACAATGTTAGAATAAAAGTAGAAAACAAAATTTTAAGATCAAAAGTCCCCCTTGTGATAAACTAGGTACAAGCAAAACAGAAAGAGAATATGAAATCAAATTTTTAAAAAAAGAAGAAGAAAAAGAAAACAGAAATAAAAGAAAATTTGAAACTGCTTAATAGCAAATGGCTTTTTAGAAATGGTACTCTCTTAGGATATGTTTATGTGCATTTTCTGCCAAACTTCAAAAGCACAGCATACTTTTTAATGCTTTTGAAGTCAGATCAGTGTTCAGGAATGGTTGGTGTGCCCAGAAGCAAAACTGCCACTTTGTTGTTGTTAAAAAAAAAAAAAAAAAAAAAAAAGTGCAGAAGGCCACAAAGGTACATCCCATTAACGTAGTTGGGAAATTTTTCTAAATGAAGAATTTTATATAGGTCCTTTAGGCCACACTCTACAGAAGAAAAAGGCATAAGCAATTAAACATGACACCTTGTACTATAATCATAGAGGCTAAGGATACAGCTTTAAAATATTAAGACAAAGCATATCCAGATCAAAATTACACTTGGTTAACAGTGCCAATAAACCTTCTTCCTAGTTCGCACTAAAATATCTTCAAAGTTTCTAGAAAAGATGAGCACATAAAAACATCATGGAAATAGTGTGATAACCTTCCCAGAAAAATTTCCAGAAAGAACTCAGGGCCTATGGAATTTAATAGGAAGTAAAAAAAAAAAAAAAAAAAAAATCAAAGGTGAGACCTCTGGAATACTTATCCAGACCAGGGCAACCTTGATCATTTGAAAGCTGTGAGGAAGATTTGTGGATTTAGTTCTTTCACACAACACATATTGAAAACCTATAATGTGCCAGGCACTTCGTAAGCAGTGGAACAGAACAGATAATGTCCTGGTTCTGAGGGTCTGCATTCTGGTGAAGGGTGACCAAAAATAAGTAAATTGATCTCCTGTCAGTTCCTTGAGCAAACATAAAACAAAATAAACCAGATACAGCTGTTCCAAAGAGAGTCATTTAATGTAATACTCTAAATATTGTTCCAGAACTCACTTTACTCAGTGGTCACTGATGTTCAACTTGAGAACTTCTTTTTAGTGTTTATCGATGTAACATTGTTCCTATTTGGGTGGCAGTCTACTCCTGAGTCTGCCATGCAGGGATAGTCTTTTGTTAAGCAAAATCCTTTTTTTTTTTTCCGTTTTAAATTACATTTGTTTTCTAGTTACTAATAAAAACTGCATGTCTACTAATGCCAATGTCCAGTCAGCATATGCATACTCTTTTAATGGAGAGTGGGGAGGGAGAAGATAGGGGAGAGAAGGGGACAAGCTTGTGCATCCCATGTACCTTCTGATACACAAAGAGAGCTGATACTTACTGTCTCACTTCTTAAGTCTCAATTACAAAGTTTAAAAAGAAACCCTAAAATGTATTTCTTTTATAATCAGAAAAAAGTAAACTTATCAAATACTTTATTTTTTATTTACATTTTTATTTAAATTCAATTTGCCAACATATAACAGCCACTGCTCATCCAATCAAGTGCTCTCCTCAATTCCCCCTGCCCCACCTCCCCTTCTGCAACCCTTTGCTTATTTCCCAGAGTTAGGAGTCTCTCATGCTTTGTCTCCCTCTCTAATTTGTCCCCACTCAGTTCCCCTCCTTTTCCTTAATATCCCTTTCATTATTTCTTATATTCCATGTATTAGTGAAACCATACGATGATTGCCTTCTCCGATTGACTTATTTTACTCAGCATAATACTCTCCACTTCCATCCAGTCGAAGCAAATGGTGGGTATTCATCTCTTCTGATGGTTGAGTAATATTCCATTATGTATATACCACACCTGCTTTATCCATTCATCTGACAAAGGACATTGTGGCTCCTTCCACAATTTGGCTAATGTGGACATTGCTGCTGTGAGCATTGGGGTAGAGGTGTCCGGTGTTTCACGACATTTGTGTCTTTGGGGTAAATCCCCAGCAGTGCAATTGCTGGGTCGTAGGGCAGTTCTATTTTTAACTTCTTGAGGAACCTCCACACAGTTTTCCAGAGGGGCTGTACCAGTTCACATTCCCACCAACAGTGCAAGAGGGTACGCTTTCTCCACATCCTCTCCAACATTTGTTGTTTCCGGTCTTGTTAATGTTCACCATTCTCACTGGTGTGAAGTGGTATCTCATTGTGGTTTTGGTTTGTATTTCCCTGATAGCAAGTGATGTGGAGCATTTTCTCATGTGCTTGTTGGCCATGTCTATGTCTTCTTTGGAGAAATTCCTGTTCATGTCTTCGGCCCATTTCATGATTGGATTTTTTGTTTCTTTGGTGTTGAATTTGATGTCTTTCTAGATCTTGGACACTAGCCTTTTATGTGATAGTCATTTGCAAATATCTTCTCCCATTCTGTAGGTTGGCTCTTAGTTTTGTTGACTATTTCTTTTGCTGTGCAGAAGCTTTTTATCTTGATGAAGTCCCAGTAGTTCATTTTTGCTTTTGTTTCCATTGCCTTCATAGATGTATCTTGCAAGAAGCTACTGTGGCCAAGGTCAAAAAGGATGTTGCCTATGTTTTCCTCTAGAGACTTTGATGTATTCTTGTCTCACATTTAGATATTTCAACCATTTTGAGTTTATCTTTGTGTATGGTATAAGAGACTGTCTTTTTTCTAGTGGATAGACTTTCCTCCTTTGTCGAATATTAGTTAACCATAAAGTTGAGGGTCCACTTCTGGGTTCTCTATTCTGTTCCACTGATCTATGTGTCTGTTTTTGTGCCAGTACCACACTGTCTTGATGACCACAGCTTTGTAGTACAACCTGAAATCTGGCATTGTGATGCCCCCAGCTGTATAAGAGAATAGTCTAGTTTGTTTCATTCTTCTACACGTGGCTGTCCAATTTTCCCAACACTATTTATTGAAGAAATTGTCCTTTTTCCAGTGGATACTCTTTCCTACTGTGTCGAATATTAGTTGACCATAGAGTTGAGTGGCCATTTCTGGGTTTTCTGTTCTGTTCCATTGATCTGTTTTTGTGCCAGTACCACACTGTCTTGATGATCACAGCTATGCAATACAGCTTGAAATTCGTCATTGTGATGCCCCCAACATTGGGTTTCTTTTTCAATATTTCTCTGACTATTCAGGGTCTTTTCTGATTCCATACAAATCTTGAGATTATTTGTTCCAACTCTGTGAAGAGTCCATGGTATTTTAATACCGATTACACTGAATGTGTAAATTGCCCTGGGTAGCATAGACATTTTCACAATATTTTTTCTTCTAATCCATGAGAATGGTGTGTTTTTCCATCTCTTTGTGTCTTCCTCAATTTATTTCAGAAATGTTCTATAGTTCTTAGGGTATAGATTCTTTACCTCTTTGTTTAAGTATATTCCTAGGTTATCTTATGCTTTTGGGTGCAATTGCAAATGGGATTGATTCCTTAATTTCTCTTTCTTCAATCTCATTGTTAGTGTATAGAAATGCCACTGATTTCTGTGCATTGACTTTGTATCCTGTCACATTGGTGAATTGCTGTATGAGTTCTAGCAATCTTGGGGTGGAATTCTTTGGTTTTTCTATATACTGTATCATGTCATCTGTGAACAGGGGGGTTGATTTCTTTGCCAATTTGAACATCTTTTACTTCTTTTTCTTGTCTGATTGCTGATCCTAGGACTTCTAGTACTAGAAGTATTCACCACTGTATGCTGAATAACAGTGGTGAGAGGGGGCATCCTTGTCATGTTCCTGATCTTAGGGGAAAGGCTCTAAGTTTTTCCTCATTGAGAATGATATTTGCTGTGGGCTTTTCATAAATGGCTTTAAGATATTGAGGAATGTCCCCTCTATCCCTACACTTTGAAGAGTTTTAAACAGGAATGGGTGCTATATTTTGTCAAATTGCTTTCTCTGCATCTATTGAGAGGATTATATTCTTGTATTTTCTCTTGTTGAACATGATCTATCATGTTGATTGTTTAACAAGTGTTGAGCCAACCTTGCATCCAGGGGTAAATCTCACTTGGTCATGGTGAACACTCTTCTTAATGTATTGTTGAATCCTACTGGCTAGTATCTTGTTGAGAATTTTTGCATCCGTGTTCATCAGGGATATTGGTCTATATTTTCCTTTTGGTGGGGTCCTGTCTGCTTTTGGAATCAAGGTAATGGTGGCCTCACAAAATGAGTTTGGAAGTATTCTGTCCCTTTCCATCCTTCAAAACAGCTTTAGTAGAATAGGTATTATTATTATCATTTCTTCTTTAAATGTTTGGTAGAATTCTCCTGGAAAGCCATCTGGCCAGGGATTTTTTGTCTTGGGAGGTTTTTGATGACTGCTTCAATTTCTTCCCTGGGTATAGGTCTGTTCACATTTATTTTTTTCTTATTCCAGCTTTGGTAATGTGTGGTTTTCCAGAAATGCATCCATTTCTTCCAGATTGACTAATTTATTGGCATATATCTGCTCATAGCACATTTTAAAAATCGTTTGTATTTCCTTGGTATTGGTTGTGATCCCTCCTTTTTCATTCATGATTTTGTTAATTTGAGTCTTTTTTCTTTTTAATAAAGATGGCTAATGGTTTATCTATCTTATTAATTCTTTCAAAGAACCAATCCTGGTTTTGTTGATCTGTTCTACAGTTCTTCTCGTCTCTATTTCATTGAGTTTTGCTCAAATCTTTATTATCTCTGTTCTGCTTTGTGTAGGTTTTATTTGCCATTCTTTCTCCAGTTCCTTTAGATGCCAGGTTAGCTTCTGTATTGGAGGTTTTTTCCAATTTTTGAGGGAGGCTTGTATTGTGATGTATTTCCCTCTTTGGACCACTTTTGCTGTATCCCAAATATTTTAAATGTATGTTCATTTTCATTAGTTTTCGTTTTTTAAAATTCTTCTCTAATTTCCTTGTTGATCCATTCATCATTTAGTAGGATGCTCTTTAACCTCCACGTGTTTGAGTTTCTTCCAAATTACTTCTTGTGATTGAGTTCTAGTTTCAAAGCATTATGGTCTGAAAATATGCAGGGGACAATCCCAATCTTTTAGTATTGGTTGAGACCTGATTTATGACCCACTTTGTGGTCTATTCTGAAGAAAGTTCCATGTGCTCTTGAGAAGAATGTGTATTCAGTTGTGTTCAGATGCAAAGTTCTGTATATATCTGTGAAATCCATCTGATCTACTATATCATTTAAGGCCCCTTTTTCTTTGGTGATATTCTGCTTAGAGGATCTGTCATTTGGTGAATGTGTGTGCTGAAGTCTTCTACTATTAGTCTATTAGTCCTATTATTAGTCTATTATCTAAGTATCTCTTTTTTTTTTTTTAAGTATCTCTTTACTTTGGTTATTAATTGATTGATATACTTCTCGGGTTCCACATTAGGGGCATAAATATTTATGATCATTAGGCCTTCTTGTTGGATAGATCCTTTAAGTATGATATAGTGTCCCTCTTCATCTCTTACTACAGTCTTTGGGATAAACTTTAATTTATCTGATATGAGGATTGCTACCCCAGCTTTCTTCTGATGACCATTTGAATGGTAAATGGTTCTCCACCCCTTCATTTTCAAGCTGGAGGTGTCCTTGGGTCTAAAATGAGTCTCTTGTAGACAGCAAATAGATGGGTCTTGTTTTTTTATCCAGTCTGGTACCCGGTGTCTTTTGATGGGATCATTTAGCCCATTCATGTTCAGAATAATTATTGCAAGATACGAATTTAGTGTCATCCTATTATCTTTTCAGTCCTTGTTTTTGTGGATTATTTCTTTGGGCTTCCTCTTTCTTTTACAGGGTCCCCTTAATATTTCTTGCAGAGCTGGTTAGGTGGTCACATATTCTTTCAATTTCTGCCTATTCTGGAAGCTCTTTAACTCTCTTTCTATTCTGAATGAGAGCTTTGCTAGATAAAGTATTCTTGGCTGCATGTTCTTCTCATTTAGGACCCTGATTATATCCTGCCAGCCCTTTCTGGCCTGCCAAGTCTCTGGAGAGGTCTGCTGTTAATCTGATACTTCTCTCCATATAAGTTAAGAATCTCTTGTTTCGAGCTGCTTTAAGAATTTTCTCTTAGAAATTTGCAAGTTTCACTATTAAATGTAGACATTGTTGAATGGTTTTTATTGTTTTTGTGTGTGTGTGTGTGTGTGTGGAGGGAACCTCTCTATGTCCTGGATCTGAATGCCTGTTTCCTTCTCCAGATTAAGGAAGTCCTCAGCTATGATTTGTTCAAATATACTTTGTGGTCCTCTCTCTCTCTCAGCTATTCTGGAATCCCAATTAGACATATATTCTTCCTTCTCAAGCTATCATTTATTTCTTTAAGCTTTTCCTTATGGGCTTTTGATTGTTTTTCTCTTTTGTCCTCAGCTTCCTTCCTTTCCATCTACTTGTCTGCTATGTCACTCACTCGTTCTTTCCCCTCATTATCCTGAGCAGTTACACCATCCAGTTTGGATTGCATCTCAGTTAAAGCATTTTTTAAATTTTGGCCTAGTTAAAGTATTTTTAATCTCAATACTGCCATAACAGAATCTCTAGAGTCCTTTGTGCTTTATTCTCAGAGCCACCAGTAACTTTATAATTGTACTTCTGAATTGAATTTCTGACATTGTATTTAAATCCACATTTTGTAACTCTGTGGCAGAGAGTATTGCTTCTCATTCTTTCTTTTGTGGTGAATTCTTCCTTTTAGCCATTTTGTCCAGGGCAGAGTAGTTGTTTGAGTGGGCTGAGTCAAAAATATCAACCACGACCTCAGTGAAATATAGTCTTGATGATTTGGAAGAGGTCAAAGACCAGAAAGAAAAAGAGAAAGTTCAGAGTAAAACAAAACAAAACAAAACAAAACAAAAAACCTAACAAAAACAAACAAAACCCCAAAATAAATAAGTACAACAAAACAAATGGACCACTAAAGTGAAAAACAAATTTTAAAACAAAATAGTAGGGCAGCCCCGGTGGTGCAGCAGTTTAGCGCCGCCTGCAGCCTGGGGTGTGATCCTGGAGACTCCGTATCGAGTCCCACGTCGGGCTCCCGGTGCATGGAGCCTGCTTCTCCCTCTGCCTGTGTCTCTGCCTCTCTCTCGCTCTCTCTGAATGAATGAATAAATAAATCTTTAAAAAATAAAAAATAAAACAAAATAGTATAGATAGAAAACCAGAATGCAAAAACAAAGAAGAAGATAAAGGGGAAAAAAAGGGAGGGGGAATGGTGGTATAAGGAAGTAGTTGTGGAAAGAGAATGTAGTCTGGCTGAGGGGACTTAGAAGGTGATCCTCTTGGTTCTGAGTGTATTTTGTTTTGTATGTTAGAAGATGCTCAATTCCAAATTTATATAAATCAATAATGCATATAAAGATCCAACATCAACCACAATAACATAAACAAGATAAAAGAGGGGGGCAGAGTAGAAAGGAAGAGAAAATATAGTCTCACAAAATGAACCAACATGGTGTTCCACTTGGTTCTGGGTATATTTTGGTTGTGTATTAGAAGGTAGTAATTTCCACCACTGTAAATCAAAATGAGACAGAAAAGAAAAACAAAAAAACAAAAATCCATATCTCATATATCTATCAAAATTAAATTGAATATATTAAAGGGGGTCCAGAAGTGAAAAATATATCTAAGACATGTAATTGTAGAAATATGAGAGCTGGGATGCCTGGGTGGCTCAGTTTTTCAGCATCTGCACTTGGCTCAGGACATGATCCCGGGGTCCTGGGATTGAGTCCCACATCAGGCTCTTTGCATGGCGCCTACTTCTCCCTCTGCCTATCTCTGTGCCTCTCTCTGTGTGTCTCTCATGAATAAATAAATAAAATCTTAAAAAAAGGAATAAATCTTTTCTTTACAAAAAAAAAAAGAAATATGAAAGTCAAAAAAGGAAAAAAACTTACAAAGAGTTGACAAGATATTGTAGGTAAGGTGGGAAAAGAGAAAAATATTGGAAATTTTTAATCTGATATCAAAATGAGTCGTAATGGAAAAAGAAAATAAAAAGAAAAAAAAAAACAAACAAACAGGACTCTCTACTTCTATATACTATTGTCTCTCAGTCCTGGAGCTTTCAAGCGCTCCTTTTTCAGTAAACTTGCTTTTCCCCTGTTCTTCCAGCATTTCTTCTGGGGGAGGGGTCTGCTGTGCTGATATCAGGTGTCTGTGCCTGTACATTGATGCCCTGCCCCTTGCCAGGTGCTGGTCTCAGTATGAGCTGTTTATCCTGTGAGGCCTTTGTTGCCTAGAGGCCCCACCTCTCCCAGGTGCAAGGTGAAGAGAAGAGAAAAAAAAAAAAAAAAATGATGGAGGCCAGATCTCCAGGTCTGGAGTCAGCTCCCCATGAGTAACTAATAGCAGTCTCCCAGTCCACATTGGCCTAGATGCTCCTGGGGGCAGGTGCGGATGCACTGAACTGCACAGCTTGCCGGGCGCCCAGTGGTAGGAAAGCTCTCGCTTTCCTGTGCCTTCCCTGCTCCCGCCTGTCCCAGGGGGAACAAAGGATTGCCAGCTCTGTCTGCTTCATCACCCTTGGATCTAGGGCGCAATGCTGCTGGACCCTCGCTGCCGGGAACTGCCACCTGTGTCTGTTGCCAGGCTCTAGGGTAAAGGGAGCTCCAGAGCCACCGCATAACCTGCTGGCTTCTCTCAAATGCCGCATTCCAGCCCTTTACAGAGATCAGAGCATGGGCTGTGTTGTTTTCTCCGGGGCGGGCGCCCCAATCTTATAGAGTCTCCAGGAATCTTGATGCCTCACTGCCCCTCCTGTGATTCTTTCCAATTTTCCTGCAAGCACTTTTCCATCAGGGAAAACTCAGGCGTGGATTTTTAAAGTTCTGCCTTGTCCAGAGCTGGGCTTTCTTACTCTGGAGGCTTTTGAGGCTCTGCTTTCTCCTAGGTAGTCACAGTTCCCCTCCCCCACTTGATTTATTTTTTATTTTTTTCACCTTCCTACCTTGTTAGAAGTGAAAACTTTTCTCTCTGTAGCACTCCAGCTGTTCTCTCTCCTTTTAACGATTTTATTTATTTATTCATGAGAGACAGACAGAGAGAGAGAGAGAGACAGAGACATGGGCAGAGGGAGAAGCAGGCTCCATGCAGGGAACCCGATGCGGGACTCGATCCCCAGACTCTGGGATGATGCCCTGAACCTAAGGCAGAGGCAGATGCTAACTGCTGAGCCACCCAGGTGTCCCCCAGCTCTTCTCTCTTTAAATCCCAGTCGAATTCATAGGTGTTCAGGATGTTTTGAAAGTTATCTAGGTAAGTTGTGGGGCCAAATGAGTCGAGGACCCTACTCTCTGTCATCTTCTATTGAATACTTTAATAATTATTATTTTAAATTTCAAGTACATTTCATAGACATTTGCTTTTATTTCCAGAATCAATGCAAAGGACAGACAGTGAGTATGTTCTCCTACCAGTTTTCCTGACAAATAACATTTGTAAAATATTTCAAATAAAAAAATTAAAGCTATGTAAAAATGTAAGATTATTCAATTGTATGTTAACAGATGCAACTATTAAATAAATGCATGGTACAATATTGAAGCCTTGCTAATAAAAAATTGCAAAATAAAACAAAATGCACTGTATATCTTAAAAGATCAAAATACATCCTTTAATTTTTAACTTGACTGTTCCAATTTGTGAAGCTATTAAAACTACATATTAGTAATTAGATGTGTAGTTTAACATAACACTTCAAGAAAGCAAAATCATTCAAATGTTTATTCCTTTGATATTATAAATCTATTTTCATTTTTTTTTCTAAAATAAGTATTTCAGGACTCCTATGTGGCTCAGCGGTTAAGCGCGTCTGCCTTCAGCTCAGGGTGTTGATCCTGGAGTCTCAGGATCGAGTCCCATGTCAGGCTCCCTGCATGGAGCCTGCTTCTCCCTCTGCCTGTGTCTCTGCCTCTCTCTCTCTCTGTCTCTCATGAATAAATAAATAAAATCTTTTTTAAAAAATAAGTATTTCAAAAGGAAAAATAAAAAAAAATTAAAAGTATAAAGACACTGCTGTGTTTGTAAGAAGAAAAAGATATACAATGTAAATATTTAACAAGAGAATGGCTAAGTATAAAATTTCATGGTATTTTATTCAAAGGAATAATAGGCAGCTATTTAAATAATAACTTGTAGAATACAGAGTAACATGGAAAATTTTTATAATAAATTACAACCAAAATTAACTATATATGTATGTATGCACATATACATACTTACATGTTCACACATAAATTTTAGGTGAACATGATGCATAAAAACTAAAGGGTAGACACATGAAAATATTGAACTTTCAACAGAACATAACTCCGGATGGTTTCTCATTCTATTCTTGCCTGTTATTCCTGTTGCTATATCCTCAGAATATTTAATAATTATACTTTATTAAAATGATAAACAAATGCCAATTTATTCTATCTTCGGGGCCTGTGCTCACTATGCCCTTTTTCAGAATCCTTATCCCCTGGATATCCACGTGGCTTTTTACTCACCTTCTTCAGGCCTTTATATGAATGTCACCTTCTTAGTGAGGACTACCCAGGACACCCTGCTTAAAATGGCAAATCTTGCTACCTGCCAAATGTTCTTCCACTTTCCTTTTTGAAGTTTCTACTTAACGTTTATCACTGTGCAGCTTATTACCTCTTTCATTCGTTTATCTGGTTTCTTTTTGGTCTTCCACATGAGAATATGAGATAAAGGAAAACAGGGTCCTTTTTTTGTCAGGAAAGCAGGGTCCTTCATGATTTTATCTTGGCCTACTTTTCCAGATGCACCTATCTCTAAAACCCTTCTTACATTCTTCATTCCAGTCACATATTTTTGGAAATCCTAAAAAACAAACAAACAAACAAACAAATAAACAAACAACCCAAGAAGGGCTGAATAGAAGAATCAATGTATAGATATTTTGTAGAATACATATAATATGGTATTCATTGCTGAATCTAGTTGTAAGTATGTTCATTTTTTTTTTTTACCATAAACTTAGTAGGTTTGAAAATTTTCACATAAAATGTTGGAGAAAAATCCCATTAAAGAAATGTCATGTAAAGAACTCATATTGACCTGACTGGAATAAACTAACTATAGCAATATTGTTTTAGTCTATCAAGAAAATATGAACATTGATGGGATATTAGCCAATAAGAAGGAAATAATGCTATTAGCTTTTGAAAGTATGATCAGTTAATAGTTCTTGTGATTCTTATTTATTTATTTATTTTTAAATTTTTTATTTATGTATTTGAGAGAGTGAGAGAGAGAGCAGGAGTGGGGAAAGAGCAAAGGGAGAAGGGACAAGGAGGCTCCATGCTGAGGGTGGAGACCTATGCCAGAGCCCAATCCCATGATCCTGAGATCATGACCTGAGTCAGATCAAGAGGCAGACGTTCAATGGACTGAACCTCCCAGGCTCCACTAGATTTTTTTTTAATGAGCCTATCTTTTAGACAAGTATAGTGGCATTTTTAAAAGGTTTTATTTATTTATTCGTGAGAAAGACAGAGACATAATGAGAGAGAGAGAGAGTGTGTGTGTGAGTGTGTGTGTGTATTTGCCAGGGGAGGGGCAGAAGGAGAGGGAGAGAGAGAGGAAAAGAAGGAGACTCCCTACTGAGCATGAAGTCTGATGAAGGGCTCAATCCCACCACTCTGAGATCATGACCTGAGCCAAAATCAGGTGCCCCAATATTGAAATCTCTAATGGATGAAGTGCTATTATGTCTAGGCTAAGACTGAGGAGAAAACAGAGGTAAAAGATAAAATAAGAGTTGGATATACACTGATAATTAATGGAATTAGATGTTGGATATATTGGGATTTAATTCTCAATTCCTTCTATTTTTGTGTTTATTTGAAAGTTTTTGTAATAAAAAATTAAACAATACTGATTTTTCTCTTTTTTATCATGCCACATGGAATCATATTTAATCTGCCTCTTTTGCAGGACTATTTGTGTTTTGTATCTCTAATCCCTAGCATAGTATCTGGAACTATGAAGAAAAGGCTCAATGAATCAATCACCGATTTTGAAATATCAACAGTATAATATTATAAATATGAATTGACATTCTAGTAAAGGTACTTCAAAACTTTTCATTCTCTCATTAAGTAATACAGATGGAAGTCACTTTGCTGATTAAGATTATTCATAATCCTCAGAATTGTCAGTGAGTGTAAATATGTTAAGAACCATTATAAATGGTTCTTAAAATTCTTGTCCACTACTTTTCCCCCTGATTCTCACTTTCTTTGACTTCACAACCACTGTATTAGCTTTCACAACATATCTTTACTAAGAATCAAGAATTAAGTGGTTCTCTCTACTTCTCTTGATAAAACTAATTTTTTCCTCATGTTTTCCTTTCTTTTTTTCTACCTCTTAGCTAAGCAAGTATGCACTATGGAGCTGCATTGGGAAAATCAGTGCTAAGAAAAGTGCAGACTCTTTCTCTCCAAAGTTACAAATGAGCAACTATCCCTCAGCTTCCTGGATCTTAAACAGGTGCCAGAGTTCAAAGAACAAAGAAGTATGTTGACTCTTAGAAAATTGCTTCCTGAGAGTTGCCACTACACACACACACACACACACACACACACACACACACACAAGAGTGTGTCTTTATAATGCATTTGACTCTATACTCTGAGTTCTTCTATATCTTCTGCCCAGTATATAACTGAAGCTTGCAAAGAAACCATGTCTGAGGAGCTCTAGGAAAGCAAATGATGCAACTGTATCATTACTAATGCCACTGCATAGACAAATTAGTCAGCCTTAAGGTATAGTTGGTTGTTGATGTGTCCAATTGGTTGACAGAAGATACTGATTTTTTTCAGAACCAAAGACAGTGCATAAACCTTTCTTTAAGCCTGTGTGATTAGAATGGAAAATCCTAACACTAATGTTTTTAGAGAAAAGAAACTTGCTTAAATCCCTGTATGACAAACAAATTTATAGCATGTAACAATTTCCTTCAAAGTATGTTATTTCATTTTTAATTACACATTTCATCATTTGACTCAGATGTGCAGTTTTCTAAGACATATAATGTCAGTCCCTCAAAGTAAATCAAGGATTAACTTTATAGTGCTGAAAACTAAAAATTATAGAACCAGATGATTAATGAAAAACAAGTAGTGAGCGTCAATACAAAACCCTTATGACCTTCCTTACATCCATAGGAATGCTTCTGAAATGAGTTCTACTCTGAAGACCTTTATAAATCTCTAGTGAACAAACAATGGGGATTTTTATTTGGTTGCTGGCACATTTTAGAGACTTATGGAATGAAGTGTATTGTCTGTTTTCTCAACTGAGCAATTCATAAAAATGTTCCTTTTATTACCTCCCCTCAAATAAAAAAAAAAAAACCTCTAGAGAGATGAGCTTCATATTTTTAGTCAATTATAATTGGGAAAAATGATCTCTGTCCTGGAATAGCAATACTTAACATCTAGAGAATACAAACTATTATTGTTATATATCCCTTATTTCACAAATGGAACTAGTCAGGTATATATCTACAAAAATGTTAAAATATATCCCATTCATCATGGATCCTGTGAAATGATCAAATATCAACATGACTGATTAAATTTAGATTTTTAATCAGTTTAATACTTTACAAATGCAACTATATGTGTTCCTATCCTTATTATATGTATACTATATACATATATGTGCAAAGACATAAGTCCTTATATGGAGGTCAATTCAATTTGGAAAAAATAATTATTTTACAAAGAGAATTTTTGTTTTACAAATATTGACTGTAATATAACAAGATAATAAAAACAATCACCAATAGCCAGAAGAAACTTTGTCATCATATGTATTTGGGAGAAGAAGAAAAAATTATCATACACTGAACTTTATATGTTTAAAGACAAGACAAACTTTTAACAACTGGTTTGCAAAGTTAGGAATATGACCATTTAAATTTTGAAGTTGCATAGAGTTGACTTAATTTTTTTTGGAGGGGAAAGAGAATATATGATTTTGCATTCTATCATCTCCTATATTATTTATTCCCCAACTTCCAAAGACTTTGAAACCATGTATAGAAGGACACGAATTTATTCATTAGTTTATCAGAAAAGAAAGAATTCACACAAGTAAGGCTTTAGTAGCTTAGACTTTAAACCAATAATGAATGCATGTAGGAGATTGTAATCTTTAGAGTAGGATTCTCATCTGGAACCTTCTGTGACACTAGACTGAATAAATCTCAACCTTATTTAAGGAGAATTCAGAGGTACAAGTCAAGTTTGTGACTTTCCTGACATAATTACAAGCTGACTTAGAAACTCAATTTTCCTTTGAGCTAAAGAAGGTAACAAGTTTAGACCATGTTTGTAAGAAAGCAAAATCTGAAAAGAAGGGAAGGAATGAAAAAAAAAAAAAGAAGAAGGGAAGGAATGTGGCATTACAGAACACAAAAAGATGAGCAGTATTACTTTCTAATATCTAGAAAGTAATCACTATTATTTAAAACACTATTTTAAAGGAATAAATATCATTTTAAAAAAACTACCAAGCATATGTATATATAAGCTTTAATATCAATGCTGTCACCTAAGAGCATTTTGTAACTAGAGGGCTTTCTGCACATGGAATTGTTTAATCTCTGTTTTGAATTGTACTGACAAAGTCATTGTTAAACTTAAAAACATTTTAAAGAAGCTTGCAATTGCAAAAGAAAAATGTACTCCAGTCATTTACAGTAGTAGTTATTTTGCTTTTTTGTCTCAGGAGACTTATTTTTACAACTGGGGAAAATGTTAACAGGTCAAATTTTATGAGAGAAAGATGCAGGAGTGGGGGAGGGAGGAGGAGAGAGACAGAGAGACAGTGCAGGAGAGTGCCAAGAGAAGTATGGTATGTCTGGAGGAAATGGTGTTTCATCATTTGTGATTTGATATCATACTTTGTGATGCCTTTCCATCTCCAAGGGACCATGACTTTCTGAATTCTTGATGGCACCATTAAACAGCTGTGCAACACTCATTCTGAAACAAAAATGCTCAAGCAGGAACACTGGAATTAACTGTGGAGAATACAAATTAGCTAACAGATTTATTCCTCATCTTGACATAATAAACAAATATTGATGGCTTCCTGTGGTGTAATACATTCTTATTCATTGCTTCACAACTCACTCATAGCTCCTTCATTTTCTCTTCAATGCTTCTAAATGGGTGATTCATCCTATACTTCTGGAAATATTAGTCTGTTTACAGTCTTCAGATAGCTAACAGATTGTATATCATTAAAGTAGCTCTGTGATGACTTTCACTGTAGATTGTTGTTCTCTTTCAATTTATTGGCTTTTTTATTTTCTTTTGAAAGTTTTTTTTTTCTTTTTTTAGGAAAGGGAAATAAATGGCATCTTTTTATTTGGTGATAATGCTTTGATTGTACATGGTGGTATGATCTTTTAAATAACTTTTAGGTTTCCCAATACATCTGGCATGGCTAAAGTATAAACTATTCAAACTAAAAATTCATAAACAAAATTAATATCTTTTCTTCTTTTCTTATGTAATGTCATAATCCCTCCCCAGTTGTACAGTCAATTTTAATGGAAGAGCTCTGTCCATCCTCCTATTTAAAGCAATGTTGACATTGAGAAAAATGATAGTATTTGCCTTAGTTTTTTTTTTAGTATAAATGAAGTTTTCGCATTTCTACATTATAAAAAAAAAGTTGGCACTAGAAATATGTATTATATTGATCAACCCTGAATATTTCATAATTCACTTAAGTTAGAACTGCTGTCTTGAAAATTGGCAGGCACTCCATAAAGGGATAAGATGACACCAAATGGGGAAAAAGTGACATATCCCAGATTATGGAATATATCAGATCAAATAACAACAGACTTAGAGTTTACACATATAAATTCTGATAGGCAATTATTTTCTGTGTCTTAGATGCTGGTTATAGGCAGTTTGGAATGTAAAACCTAACATTCTTGCCCTTGCTTCTCAGTAGCTTATTGGTTAAACATGTACCAATGCCATTGTTTGCAATTAAATTTGTATCCTTTACAGACTCCACAATGGGAATCACAAGCAAATCTTTCCATTAATGATAATGGATTCTGAACATAAATAAATGCATTAATAATTTATCCCTATTAAGTGTCTATACCACCATATAGTCAAAAAATCTCCCTCTACACTGTTACTAGGTCTAAATTATTGTTAAAGTGTGTTTTGCTTTGGAAAAGATGACAAGATTGTCCTAATATATAGCAAAGGACATGTCAATCATAGTTTGGAACTAATAAACTTCTTACAGATATGTAAGCAAGAACTTTATAAAGTATTACATTTGCTTGCAATTCAGTATTCTTCATCCTGCAATACCAGTATTTCAGTTTGATGATACAGGAACATTCGACTGAGCTCAGTAAATTTAGATGTTACGTTGGAGGACATTATTAAGCATTCATTGATAACAAGACACAGGAAAGAATCAATTACAATTTTTTCAGAAGGAAGTTATCAATATTTTTGAATACCTATATATCCAATGTCATTTATGCCAATAAATGTAATAAGTAAGTAATAAGATAAGTAAGTAATAAGATAATTGATAAACTATTCACATTTATACAGGTAACGGTTTTTTAACAATCTAAATGGGGCATCTGAAATGGTTTGACACCAAATATTCAAAGACAGCATTAAAGGGACAGCTATATCCAGAGAATTGGTAAGAGTACTGTAATAAAAAGTACTAGATTTTGACTCAGACACCCCAAGCTATGACCCAGCTCTGCTATATACTATATTGGTTTTACTTTAGGCAAGTGACTCCACCTCTCTGAGCTCTACAATTCAACATTTGTGAAATGCACAAATAGCAATTCACAGGGTCATTGTGTAAGGAAATATATATGAAACCCATTGCAAACCATAAAACATATATATAAAGAAAATTATTTACTTATATTATTATACAGAATCTTGACAGAAACATCTCATCTTGGGGTCTTTGTCACATTCCCCATTTGCATGCATGTCGTTTCTTCTGCAGAACCTATTCTCCTCATGTCAGTAGGAGATTAATGGGAAACAAAGGAGGATGACATTTCAGCATCATGTAAAGCATTGTGTGCTACACAGAGATACTCTTTAACAACAGCATCTTATTGGGTTAAGTAACCTCTATACGTCTCAATTTCCTTGTATATAAATCATGAGAAAAAAATGATTTGTGATTTGAACAGACTGAAATAATATGCTATGATTACAGAGTGACACCCCCCAAATAATTGTTAGTTATCATAATTTTGTGTCAAATTCTTGCTGATAACTGATCACTGTTAAAATACATTAATGATCTAATGTTTAGATTCATAGTATAACAGATGTCAGGATTGATTTTTTGTATGACCTCATTTTTTAAAAGATAGACTTGATCATAGCAACTAATGTGATGAGAGGCAGGCTGTGCTTGTAACCGTTCCAACCTCATCTCCTACAGACTAGTTGGATGGGAGCTAGACTCTTCAATTGCTATTTATCTAAAGGCCAATAGGTTCTACATATCCACTAAACATTGAGATGTTTGGGTGCTATATTACTATAATTACATTCCTTGCACACACATACATACATATTTTGAAAGATACAAATAAAGATTATAGCTCATTAAAATTGTTTTCACATCAATAATATGATTGTTTTTAAAACAACTCTATTTTATAGATGAAGAAATAAATGTCCCTGAGGTATTAAGTAATTTGCTTACATCACATAACTAGTGAGCAATGGAGCAAGATATATAGGAAATAAATGGTTTATCATTTTATTTTTTATTGCAGCATGTTACTAGAGCTTTTGAAAAATCCTCAAGATTATAATATATATAATACAGTATATAAATAGTGTATAACATATCATGTATATTTCTTTAAAAATTGTGAAAATCTAGATTTAGGGATCAAATAAAATTAAGTGGTTTATTCATTTTATAAGAATTTTGAATGCAATTGCTTTTGAAAGACTTTCTTAACCATTTAGATACATGTGTTTCAGTGTATATATAATATACATTATTATATATCACCGTCAGGATTCCATATTAGCTTTCATATACTTCATCTTAAAGTGAGGGACATGTGTAATTTATAGGTTAATGACTGCTTCTAGGAAAGTCAATTTGTTCAGTATATTGATTAGTTTATCTACTCAAAGAGCTGATGTTTTAAGTCACTCTTTAAAGTGACAAGCTTTATTACACTATTAGCTCTACAATCACATTTTAAAAAGTCAGTCTTATAATATTACTAGTTTATTTCATTTAATATAACCCCTATGGATTTAGCCCCAATAAGAGCTAGTTGATTGAACTGTGCTAATGTATCAACAGGTCTACCACTCCAATGCTGGTTCAAGCCATTACCATCCTCTATCCAAATTATTTCAAGTGCCTCCTAACTAGACTCCTTATTCTGTCCTTGTCCCATTCAGTTTTAATTACAGCACCGGAGTGATGTTTACTATCTTAAGACTGATCATGTGCCTCTTTTTTCACAAAACCCTCCACTGATTTCTCATCTACTTGGAGTACCAGTCAAGGCTCTCACCTTCATAGCCTCTAATGAGGTCTCTGCACCCTTCTCCTATTTCTTATCCTCACTCCTATTCCAGCAAGAGATGCTAGTCTTTTTACTACTCCCTGAAACTCTCAGGCACATAGTATTATCAGGACACCTATACCTCCTGTTCGCTATACTTTGAACATTCTTTCTTCCCAGGAACCACATGACTCACTCCTTCACCTCCTTCATATGTTGCCATCTTATTGAGACATTCCATGGACACCACATTTAAAACTGTACTTCCACTATTGCCTTCCTTTTTACCTACTTTTTTCATTTAAAAGACTCTTGGATTATGTTTCCTTATTTAGTTTTTCTCCTTCCCTCCACTAGAGTGTAAATTCAATGAGGGCAGAAACTTGCCTATTTCTATATTTTCAGCATTCATATCAAGACCGGATACATAGTATGCACTCAATATTTACTGAATAAATAAATGAGTCAGTCTACAATATGAATATAAATATATATTAAATACACAGACACAGATATACACACATGATTTATATGTATATTCCATATTTTTTATACATATACAAACCCTAATACAATGCTGGGGGAATCTACTCATAAGTTTTGATTTGAGAGAAAGCTCCAGTCATCATCATTTATCTTTACTCTGACTGCAATACGGGATCAAGCATTTTAACAGCTGCTGTGTAGACTCTGACAGAATATTTTCTAAGACTCTCCACTATCTATTGGGCATTCTATTGCTGAAGTAGTTTGATATGGTGATTGGGAATCCTGCTATAGTTGTTATAGTTCCACTGAACTGATTAAGCTTTTTTACCGTTAGAGTTATGCTGTAATGCCATGGCTTGACTCAAATATGATCAGAATTTTCCTAGCCAAGACAGTTCATGATTAGCTCCCTCTGTCATTTCAATCTTAATGCTCATCTTCAGAGAAATCCACAGCACACATGCTCTAAGGCAATTTCTCTTACAGAGGAAACATCATTCCTTGTGTATCCCCTCAAAATCAAAGGTTGTCTTTAAAGTCCTATAAATTATAGATAATATAGCTCTTGTGTTCCCCAGAGAGTTAGTTCTGTCATTGCTGTTCCTCTTTGAACTTCTAAGGTAGGCTCCAAATGCCAAGCCATAGATAATATCTCTGCAACCATAGCATCTGCCTCTCTGGCAGCTATTTCTGACATTGTCTTGGTGGGCTGTATATTCCCTCCAGGTTCCCTCATAGTCTTGGTGTTTGTGTAGGGCTGCTTTCTTGGATGATTTTTTTTATACCTTTATAGGCTTTATAATACGAGGGTCATCCTTTTTTTCTGAACTATGTATGAAAAAAGCAAGCCTGCTTGATCTTGCTCATTACCCTAGAGGTCCTGTCCCCAGATTGCCATTTCACCTCCTAGAGTTCTAGCCAAAAATCTGCTCTGTGGGCCATGAGGCACACATTACATTCTGGGCATGTCACATAAATCTGTCTTCTGCCTTCTGGGTCACTTTCTGGTTTTTGAACAGGCACGGGGCAGCTTGCTTCTCTATTAAATTTAAGTGGTCCTCATCAAAGTGCAGAACCTCCGCTGTGAGTGAAATTAACAGCACATTTGATGCATTGCTGGCACTCCACTAATATGGATTTTTGACCACACAGCAAAGTGAATATGACTGAAGTGTTCAGAAAGTAAACCCTTTATGCAAGTTCTGTTCTTGTGGTCAGACAGGATCAATATCTGTCCTATAGGTTAAGTATAACACATAAGGTTGTGACTGTCATTGTTTCAATTTGGGAGTATGATTTTTTTTTCTTTCATGGTATATAATTAGTAATGTGTTAACTAAATGCTATCTTTGTATCTAAAACTGTAACAGATTCTATTTTTTAGCATAATATTAGGTCTCAAGGTGTTCTGAGTTTCTTGAGAAATACACAATGAACCCAGATCCAACAGTAAAAAATTGAGACAAGATGAATTGCAATTAAGGCAAAAATATGTGTTAGATTATAAGGGTGTCATAATAAGGAAACATCATTATGGGCTACAATAACAGGAAAGGCTTTATCAAAGGTATGGCATTTGAATTCATCTTTGCATTGGCAAAACAGTGAATTTTCAAATAAAGGGTATGTACTCTTAAAGTCAAATTAATAATTTTAAGTCTATTCTATTCTATTCTGACCTATTCAATTTTCAAACTTAACCACATTTTCATGTATAAGTATCTCTATCACTTTAAACTGTTTGCTTTTTTCCAGAATCCTGTGGTTACCTGCCTTTGCATTTGTTCACAACCCGAAGTCCACACATTAAGAGTTTATTCCTACTTTTTACATCTCTTCCCAAACTTGAATTTTTTAAGAACTCTTTCCAGATCATTTGAATCTGAGTGAATTTCTTCTTTCCTTATGCTCATCACACTTGATAATAGTCCTGTAAACTTTCTTACATTTCACTTGGCAGAACATTCCTTTGGTACCGTTTTCCTCTGACCACATAAAATTTGTGAATGTATGTGTTTCTATTGTTATTATAAGATTGAAAGTTTCACACATTTCTGCAAAATAATACATTCTACATGTGCAGGAAAAAAATGGGAATCTCTTTAGATAATAAGCAAATCCAGCTTTTCCCTTTCTAACCTGTGCACACAGAAACATTACATACCTACTGTTTTGAGCCTGTTTTGGAAAATGGCTACACAGGAGTAAAAGCACAAGGAGATTGGCAAATTCTATTAGGATAAGGCCACCACCTGCCTTTTCCTAGTTCAGTTCCATTTGGCAGATGGTGAAGAAGAAACATTTCCAATAAAGATGGAACTTTACAATGTCCATTTCTAATATCACTAAAATTTTTGTGGGCTACTTAGTCTTCATGAGGACCTGTTTCCAATATCAAGCTTCATCTTATTCCATAGTAGATAAAACAGAATTATTCCTTTTGTGGAATTATCCCTTAAAGAGACAATTTTTCATTTTGCTTTTGAGACTCAGCCCCTGGCTATTAGAATCTAACCTAAAATCTTGTGGGTAGATCCTGTTCTCCTAAATGCTGGGGCATATCAGAGTTCACTCTGGTAAATCAGTTACTGCTTTGGTGCACCCAAAGTGTATCAGAACAAAGAAATAAGGATCAAGCATGTAACTTCTTTTACTTGTTTTCTCTTGTTAGGCCTGAGGTAGAAGCTATAACCTACATGAAGGTGTAATGCCTGCAATAAACAAGACAAAGATTCTGCAGCCCTATTCTAATAGATCTTTAGATCTTTTGGAGCTAGCTATGTAATGATGCTATTATCATTATAAAAATATTAAAAGATAAAATAGGCTTTCATTTTTGTTAATTTTCAAAGGAGATTATATTGATATAATAAGAAATGAAAAAAATACGTCAGCAAAAACCCCACAAGTATACACATACACACTGGCTTCATCTTAATGGCCCTCATTCATCCCCTCCAGAGTTGACAAAGTTAAGTAGGAAAGTCCCACAGTGGTTACTGTGACATACATCTGGTTTGTATCTTGGAGAGGTTGCCTTGGCAATTGATACATTTTTCTTGGTATCTTCTCCCTGCAGACTTTAAGGAAGGCCTCCAAGGCTCTGTAAACCCTTCATTTACATTTGAGGAATGCTCATGTGAGGAAGTCTATAGGCTCATATAATGTTAAAGCAGGAAAGCCTCTACAAGTCATTAAGCCAGCCCTAATTTCAGAGGTGAAAACCAGAGCTCGGAGATGGGATGGATCTGCCTAAGGTAATCCAACAAATTGAGGACTGCCTCTTTTTGGTTTACTGACTTAAAGCATGGTATTATGCTGCCAGTCCTATGGTAACATCTTTGCAAATTTAAAAGGAAGTTTAAAATACTTTCCTACCTTTTCTCAAAGCCCTACTGGTTTTCTATACTATATTCATGCCTTGTACAAATTCCCAGATAAGGAATCCAAGCAGGTTCCTATATCTGTCTGACATTTATTTCTCTGCTTCTCTTAAAAAATATCTAATTTGGGTTCTATTCCCTCAGGATCTTGTTAGGTGACCACATACTCCTGGTCCACAATACCACTAATATCTCAGTAGAGTGCAAATGACAATATACTATATCATCTCTAAGCAAGCATCCGGCTTTTTAACAAAGCCCTTACAGAGACTGTGCCTTAATCAAGTATTAACATCACCATGGGGATTTTGAGCTCTTAATTCTCCTGTTTTGTACTCAAATCATACTTTGTCTATCAAGCATGTAATTATTAAGTTCCTTCCATAGGTTAAACCCTAAGGATAAAATAATGAACGAGACAGCTATAAATCTTACCTGTTTATATTCTAGTAGGAAGAATTGGGAAGGGAGGTGGGGGTATGCTACATTAGCCAAGGATATTAGAGAAGACAGTTGATTATGGTGATGCATTTCATTATAGATCTAAAGAAAGGCAAGGGAGGTAGCCATACAAAATTCTGGAAGAACATTCTGGAGAGGAAAAATAGTCAACATCTTGAGCTGGGAAGATGTTGAGTTCCTGACTGACATAGTGAAGTCAGGATGCAAGGACATAAGCATAAGAAGTGATGGGGTGCAGTGGGAGGATAGGCCAGATAGAGAAGGGATGTTGAGTAGGGTTCGGAGTTTAGACTATACTCTTATTGATGTGAGAAGACTCTCTTGAATCAGAAGAATAATTGTTGAGTAGATTTACTCTTTTAAGAGAGAACTTCAGTTATTGTTGAGGAAACAGCATCTAAGAGGACAAGAAGAGAAGCAGAAAATTTATTTAGATGGTTTATTTCAGCAATCCATTGAGGGATGACAGTGGTTTTGTCTAGGATTATATCCTTGGAAACGAAGATACGTGGACAGGGCCTATTATCTAGTCTGGAGAGAAATCAACTCCTGTTTGGGATGGCTTGTGCAATTTACTGATGTAGGGAAGATGGGCATTATAATAATCTAGATGATTATTTTTTTCACCTTATGGCCAGCTACTTATTCATGTAACAGTTTCTTACTGAACAAACCACTATAGAGAGGGGAATTATTCTTTACATTGAATCACTGGTTGTTTATAAAAATTATTTTTTGTAATTCTCCACATCACTTGCCATCAGGGAAATACAAATTCAAACCACAATGAGATACCACCTCACACCAGTGAGAATGGGGAAAATTAACAAGACAGGAAACAACAAATGTTGGAGAGGATGTGGTGAAAGGGGAACCCTTTTGCATTGTTGGTGGGAATGTGAACTGGTACAGCAACTCTGGAAAACAATGTGGAGGTTCCTCAAGAAGTTAAAAATAGAACTATCCTATGACCCAGCAATTGCACTGCTGGGGATTTACCCCAAAGATACAGATGTAGTGAAACGCCAGGACACCTGCACCCCAATGCTCATAGCAGCAATGTCCACAATAGCCAAACTGTGGAAGGAGCCACAATGTCCTTCAACAGATGAATGGATAAAGAAGATGTGGTCTATATACAATGGGATATTACTCAGCCATCAGAAGAGATGAATACCCACCATTTGCTTTGACATGGATGAAACTGGAGTGTATTATGCTGAGTGAAATAAATCAATCAGAGAGGGAGAATCATCATATGGTTTCACTCATACATGGATATAAAAAATAGTGAAAGGGATTGTAAGGGAAAGGAGGGAAATTGAGTGGGGAAAAATTAGAGAGGGAGACAAACCATGAGAGACTCCTGACTCTGGGAAACAAAGGGTTGCAGAAGGGGAGGTCGGTAGGGAGTTGGGGTAACTGGGTTATGGGCACTGAGGAGGGCACTTGATAGGATGAGCACTGGGTGTTATACTACATTTTGGCAAATGTAATTTAAATTAAAAAAAATTTAAATTATCTTTTAAAAAATATATTGCTTATTAAGCATCTGTTACATGTAAGCATTGTACTAATAATTTTGTATGGGGTACATCAGATAGTTATTGTTTTTTGCCTGACAAAAATCTCCCCTTTCTCTTTCTGATAACTTCCTGATTATAGTCAGAAGTGGGTATATGACACAGAAAGAAAGACAAGTAAAGTCTTCCCCTGGGATTTTTCTGCTAGAACTTGAAGGGAAGATAGATTCTTCTTTGGGGAGTCAGGGGAAGGGCTCCCTGAAGCAATAAGGTTGTCATTTTTAAAAAGATGTAAAAATTAGGGGCCCAGAGACACAAGTCTGTTGGAGAGGAGTTCAGAAATACCTGAAGACTCACGAGGTTCCCTGGACTCTAAAGTCCTGTGAAGTGTGAGCTGCCCTAGTTCCAGTCCCCTTGCAAAGCTTACCCTCACCGCCTCCATATATTTTTGCTTAAGAGAGTTCAAGTTACACTCCTGTCCCAACCAACAGAGGCAAGATACCCTATAGAACCAGTTATATTGTTATTATTGTCCCGTTTCTCAAAAGAAGCAGAATTAAAAAGCCTAAATCATTGTCTACGATGAGCCTAGCTTTCACATAGTAATCTAAGTTCTGAATTTTGGGTCTTTGTCTGCTTAAAGTCTGTATTACTGATAATCTGCATCGTATTACGCCCTGTAATGTGTGTGTGTGTGTGTGTGTGTGTGTGTGCAGGAATCAGAGGACAGAAGCAACAAAACTCATTCAGACCTATGGCCTGTCCTCAAGGACATTATAATTAAAATGTCATAAACATAGCATGTAAATAATAAAATGAACACAAAATAATCACTCCAATAGAGGGACAATGAAAGTGAAGAGGAAAGATGATTAATTCTGATCAGGGTAACAGGAGAAGGTCTTTGAACTGGACCTTGAAAGACAAACAGTCCGTTTATTATGCCTCCTCTGTCTATGCAAATTACCTAGTATGTAGCTGCTTTATCTCGCATACTCATCCATCGTTCATGGTTCAAATACAAGTTTTCCTACCAATTATTTTTTTCTAATATGGCTTACATGCCTGAATCTAAATGCTGTGTCTATATGCCCCAAATTGAAACTTTATCCAATAAGTGACAAGAAAATATACTTTGATTCAAGAACAAATTATACTGATACTTGTCAAAGCTGTGCTTTATGTTATATTGTAAGATGAAATCTCAGTGGCCTATAGACCTCTTTAGTGGTTTTCCCCTAGCCAATTCCTTTTTTTTTCATTTCCCACTAGATACATTTTTTTGCCTTATTTCAGATTATTCTCTATTTAAACTCTGTTCCCAGCTTATGCTAACACTCTGGGCTTATTTGGAAATTGCTTCAGGTAGATAGCACTGCTTCTGCTCTTGTATACTATTACTTGGTACTGAGGAGGGAGTAAAGAGCTCATGAATGAGACTTATTTGGAACTCGTTCTATTCCACATCTGACAGGTTGTGGTTTTTCAAGCATTAGCATTGTAAGTGATTTTTGTTTTGTTTCTGCATGCATTAGTGATTGATAATAAATGCCCCTTGAACATCACTGCACATTTCACATTGCCTTAGGCTCCCATGGGTGACACTATTTCTATACATACATTTCAGATTGTCATGAGAGAGAGTAAGGCAGATCAAGACATGAGTTGCTTCTGGAACTTCCTGGAAGTTCACAACTTGGAGGAAAACAGTGCAGACACCCCATACCCTCCATGATCTCTTCGTCTGTTTTCTGACTTTTTGCTACTCTCCTTTTTTCAGCCTCTCCAAGGCCTTAATTCCCTCCACCCTTTTATCCTTCTTTTGTGTAATATTCATCTTCATCTTCTTGACATTAAGCCCAACTGAAAGATACTTTGAAGACAGACTCCTAATAAAGGCTCAGAATAAGAAAAGGGCACTGAATGACATCAGGCGTTTCCTACCGTAACTTGAATATCACAGTTTCGTTTTGCTATCAATTTAATATGAAATTCATGCACAACTAGACTGTTCTGAAGCTTCATTAACTACATTTGGTGGTTGTCAGGTGGCCTAAAAAAAGTTAATATGCCTTTCAGAGTCTCTCAGCTTTCAAATCAACAAAAGTAACATGTTTTCCCCTCTTTGCTCATTGCACAAGGAAGCCAGTTATTTTTAATAGCGCTACATCATTGTAATGAAATAGAAAAGAGTGGGAATTGGATTACTCTGGATCATCTTTTATGCATAATTACAATCTAACCCTTCAGATAAGTATTTCCAAATCCTTCAGAAATGATTCTGAGTGATTATCAAATCATTCAGCAGTCTTACTACAACTGACCAACAAACAATCCTCATGAATTTAGCCCTCATTTGCTATGATGGCCTCAACATAAATGGCACTCCTTTGTCAATGGATAGAAAACAAATATTCCCTAAGAAAATTCCCTTATAAATATCTTCTAAAAGATTTATTTAGGACTGAAACACAAAGAGAATACTAATTTAAAAAATCCATGCAACCACACATGCACTGGAGTCAGCTTTAAATACACTCTCCTCTTGGTTCACTTCTATCCAGCATTTAACACTGCTTAGCATCAGATCCCTCAAGAAGCAAGCACTTCCTGACTATTCCACCTTGTCTGGATCAACTCTTTTACTACTTAGTATCAGCAGGATCCTGTCAATACCTTTAAAATGGCCCCTACCATAGGATGACATTTTCTCTTTAAATATCTCTCTCTCCCAAAGAGAATGAAGTAGTAAGGGTAGGAAGTGGGTTTTATTTATCCACTTCAAAGAAAATTGCTGACATGGACTTGCTCATTCATTTCTCACATGAAGTTTGTGCTATTTTACAGAAAAATAAGTTAAAATTTTGATCCAAAATTCAGTACACAACACTGAATCCAGGACTGCCTGACTACAAAGTCTATACCTTATCAACTATAAGGCATTACAGTTATCCGGGGCCAGAAGGATTAATGCTACTTGGTCTGCCCGTGATTTGAAGACACAGTTGTTAAAAAAAAAGTAAGCCCACATCAGATAAGTTATTTGTACTTATAATTTATAAAAGTAATAATTATATAATAAAAAGACAAAAATCGAGGGATGCCTGGATGGCTCAGTCAATTATGCACTCCACTTATGATTTCAGCTGAGGTCATGATCTCGGGGTCCTGAGATTGAGCCCCATTTCAGGCTCTGTGACCTCAGCATGAAGTCAGCTTGATATTCTCTCTTTTCCTCTCCCTCTGCCCTCCCCTCACTTGTGCCTGCACATGCTCTCTCTAAATAAATAAATAAATGGAATCTTTTTAAAAAGACAAAAAATGGGTAAAGGATTTGAATATACCATTGAATATCACCAAAGACAACTAACTGGATATTAAGCATATGAAACATCATTCCTTGTTATTAGAAGAAAACAAATTAAAAGGAGATATCCATTTTACATTTATCATAATGGTTAAAATAGAAAGACAGATAACAACAAGTAGTGGTAGAAATGTCAAAAATGAAATCACTATATCTCACTCATGAGAATGCAACATGGTATAGCCACTTTGGAAAACAGGTGATTTCTTAACAATTTAAGCATCAATTTATCAGATGATAAGTATTTCCATCCCCAGGTGAAAATATATCTTGCTAACATAAGGACTTGTTAGTGAATGTTAATAGCAGCAGCATTATTCATAAAAACCCCAAACTCCAAACAATGTAAATGTCCATCACTGGTAAATAGATAAAACTTTGTATACCTGTATGATGAATTACTATTTAGTAATCAAAGAAAACAAAATATTAATAATGCTTCTACATGAATCGGCCTTAAAAGTAATATCCTAAGTGAAAGAAGTCAGAAACAAAGGATGATATATTATATGATTCCATTTATATGATATGTCCATAAAAGGCAAATTTATAGAGCTAGAAAGGAAATAATTAGTTGCTTGAAGCTAGAAGATAGGACTAGGGTTTGAATGCAAATAGATACAAGGGAATTTTTCAGAGTAATAAAAATGCTTGAAAATTTAATTGTGGAGATGGCTGTGCAACTCTATATATAATTGTGTGAATGTATTATTGACTCATTCTTAAAATAATGAACTTTGTGGTATGTAAATTACACATCAGTAAAGCTTTAATAGAAATAAGTGTGGACTCTTGGATGATTTACTCTTTATGAGCTATTTTCAAAATAAATCTGTCTTTATTTTCAGCATTAGATTTGCAGAAGGTCTTCTTCCCAGCAAAACCTTTCTTACAATTCAGTTATCTAACTACTGCTATAACTAGGCTTATCCAAACTCATTCTGTAGAGGGACAGATAATAAATATTTTAGTTTACAGGCCAGACTGTCTGTGATGAAACCATTCAACTCTGCTTTACAGAGCAAACACAGCCACAGATAATATGTAAATGAATGAGTGTCACTGTGTTCCAATAAAACTTTATTTATGAGAACAAGCAGTGGGCAGGATTTGTTCTGTGAGCTGTATTCAGTTTACAGATGCTAGAGGCTAAGTAACCTCTGAACTTCTTATAAAATCTGAAGTTGCAGTAAATTATGTCCTAGAATTTAGAACATGAGGAATCAAAGCCCTGAAAGGATTGTAATTCTCTTTTTGCCTACTACTTTTGATCTGCTGTTTGTTAAAAAAAAAAAAATCATAGAATTCAAATCACTATATTGTACATCTGAAACTGACATAACACTGTATGTTAACTAATTGGAATTAAAATGCAAACTTAAAAAATACATAAATAAAATTATTGAAGGTTTTCCAGGGGTCAGATGCTGTTCTAAGAAATTGACATTCATTGTCTCATTTAATCCTATCAACAACCCAATGTGTAAGGCACAAAGAGAAGTTGTATTACTATATCTGAGACAAGGGTAGAATGTATTAGACCCAGGAGATATATTCAGGTGGTCTAATTGCAGAGGTCACATTTTTCTGGACTACTATGCTGTGCTGCCTTCAACCATAAGTTGGTAACTTTTTTTGAAGAGCAAACTGTGGTTCAACTTTATTGGATAAGAATGAGATCCTTTTGTCGGGCTCCCTGCATGGAGCTCCCTCTGCCTGTGTCTCTGCCTCTTTCTCTCTTTCTTTCTCTCTGTGTCTCTCATGAATAAATGAATAAAATCTTAAAAAGAAAAAAGAAAAAAGGAATGAGCTCCTTCACTGAAAAGTAGGAGAACAAGTAGCTCACTATGATATCCAGAAATTCAGATTATGTGCTACTTTCACTTGGTACTAACAAGACTTAACATAAGATCCCAGGTAAGTGGGCTTTGTTCTTAATTAAGGCCTCTTTTTTTTTTTTAATTTTTATTTATTTATGATAGTCACAGAGAGAGAGAGAGAGAGAGAGGCAGAGACACAGGCAGAGGGAGAAGCAGGCTCCATGCACTGGGAGCCCGATGTGGGATTTGATCCCGGGTCTCCAGGATCGCGCCCTGGGCCAAAGGCAGGCGCCAAACCGCTGCGCCACCCAGGGATCCCTAAGGCCTCTTTTATTAGACTAATAAAAAGTGCTTTAAGCTTGATTTTGTAAGACATTGAATAGTGATTTCAATCATCGGTTAGAATCAAACTTTGTTTTCAACCATCTTTCCTGTTACTATTTTCTGTCACATTATACCGCACACCCCATTGGCAGATATATGCTATATACAATAGATTCCCAAATTGTGATCTATTTTACTAGAATGAAATTAAAAAACAACACCAACATGCCAATTTACTCATTTTGTTTACTAAATGTAATCAGGGCAGCTACTTTGCAACTCACAGGGGAAGTGAAGCATTTCTAATTCAACAAGTTAATCCTGTGATTTGAGGGATTTGAGGAGAAAAGAAGTAACGGTTTAATACACTGCATTGGTAAGACAAGCATCCATGAAAATAAAAGGCTATTAAATTGCTCAAATACAATATTGAAATGCAACAAGTTTATGGTTTAGGGTAGAGTGATTTCAAAGAGAGAGGTATCCTGCTTGCAAAACATATAGTGCTAGATAGAGAACCAAGGCAGAAACCCATAGCATATAATTCCAATCCCTACTTTTTGGAGATGCTGAGGTTTACTGACCCCTTATGACTAGTTTAGAAACTTCCCTAGTCTTACAGGGGAAGCTCATTGACAAGTAAGTTGTGATAATGACATCATCAAGGGCATTTATAGAGCACTCATTATGTGTTGGCCTAATCTCATCTGGGAATGTCAAAGGGATGATGACAAAACGGACGAATGTCTTCAGTTCTGTCTAGGTATCCATTATTTCATCCAAATAAATATGTGTTTTGAATCTAAATTGAAACAGATAGTATGGTATAATGGAAAGTAGATTGCAATTAGAGCCTGGAGATTTGAGTTCTAATCTTCTCACATTAAATATGCCAACTCTCATCTGTAGTGATAATTAATGTCAAAAGTATTTTTATTTTATTTTTTTAAAGATTTTATTTATTTATTTGAGAGACAGAGAGAGAATGTGAGAAAGAGCACAAGCAGGGAAGGGGTAGAAACAGAGGAAGAAGCAGACTCCCTGCTGAGCAGTGAGCCCAACATAGGGCTCAAGCTGAGGACCCTGAGATCATGGCCCAAGCTGAAATCAAGAGTCAGATGCTTAACCAACTGAGCCACCTAGGTGCCCCCAATTTTTTTTATTCTTAATTTAAGATTTAGACTGGATGATCTCCAAAAGTCCTCACAGATTTACCATCCCAGGATTGGAGTGTATGATATCAAACATGTGCTGTCACAGACTGTATTGTTTTCTCTATAAAAACTTGAGAAATCCATATAAGAAAAATCTCCTCCCACTTTATCACATTGTTTTTCTCAATACTTATGATGTAGAAGAACAATCATGTCTTTATTGGCCATATTTAGATTATCCTTTAACAGTGTTTAAACTCAGACTTGCCATCTCCCTAGCCTCACTGGAATCGATTGATAAATACCAGGGCATAACATCTCATGTTTAAATATAACCTTAGGCAAAGAATTCATCCTGCTAAATAATATAACAATGACTTTTGAAAAGAGTTTTTGAGTGATCTATGGAATTATTTATGAGCATTTATAACCATAGGTTGACTTGATATGATTCTTATGTAGACATTTTGTCATGCTTAGGAAAGATACATTGTTTTTAAAATAGATTAATACAGAACAGAAGGATCCTAATGTATTGTCTTTGTTTCCCATATAACAGAACTTTTCTTGTATGTATCTAGAGTCATAATTATCATAAACAGTACAAAAATAACATTCCTTATTAACATCCACCTTGAATTATGAAATAAAGACCTTGCCTGTATCCCAAGAGATCCAATGCTAATCATATTGAGCGATTAATTTTGCTAAAGTTCAACCACCACATAATGCTCTGCTGGCTGAGGGACTGTCAAAGCCACCACGAAAAGATTCCCTTCAACCACCTTGTGTAATATCATTATAATTAAACACTGGCAAAAACAGAACATGTAGGCCAAAGTTTATACAGGATGATCTAAGGATATGGCATTTACCACAGCTTTTCTCCTAAATTGTTGTTCATTTCAGTCAAAAAATGTAACCACATCGACATTCCACTTACACAGTTTTGCCAACGAAATCCTGCACTGTATTAATGAAATGTCAACTGCATCCACACCAGTGTGAGGTGAAAAACTTCAAATTTAACAACATTAGAGTCTTGTTATCCGCATGAGTTTCATTGGATTCTGTATATCTTTTCTTTTTCATTTTAGAGTAATGGGAGATGCCTGGGACAAAAACATGTGGGATGTAAAAGAAACAGAAACAAATGTGACAGATTTCAGGAGTTGCCAGCAAGTTGCTTCCCTTTCCATTTTCTTTCCTTCCTGTTAACCTTTTACTTGACAACATCAAATAAAAACTTTTGCAAACAGCATATCAGTAAACAGTTTTAAAAAGGCAATTTCTTTCATAGTTCTTTCAATTGATTATAGTTTCTACATCTGGTTAAATTTTTCTTATTATATGCTACTACAAGTCAAAAAGTTTCTAGAATTTTTCCCCATAATTGAATCTCAGTATCTAAAATCCCAACATTCACAGCTTCTTACTTATTCTCTTCTCAGTGGACTCTTTGAGAAAACCATCTATAAGGTGGTATTTAAAAAAAAAAAACAAAAAACCTTCTGTTCATTTTTTTGAAAAAGATTTTATTTATTTATTTATTCATGAGAGACACACAGAGAGAGGCTGAGACACTGGCAAAGGAAAAAGCAGGCTCCCTCTGGGGAGCCTGATGCAGGACTAGATTCCAGGACACAGGATCCTGTCCTGAGCTGAAGGCAGAAGCTCAACCACTGAGCCACCCAGGCATCCAAACTTCTGTTCATTAAGTTACTATTTCCAGGAACAAAATATTTTCTTTTACTACTTGAATACTTTTTTATTAGTTATATCTTTTATTTCTTTTTTATTTAAAGTTTTTATTTAAATTCCAGTTAGTTAACATACAGTATAATATTAGTATCAGGTGTACAATATAGTGATTCCATACTTCTGTACAAGTACAGTCCTTAATCCCCATCACCTGTTTCACCCATCTCCCTTCTGGTAACCATCAGTTTGTCCTCTACCATTAAAAGTCTGTTTCTTGGTTTGCCACTCATTTGTTTTGTTTCTTAAATTCCACATATGAGTGAAATGGTATTTGTCTTTCTCTGACTGATTTAGTTTGCTTACTTAGCATTATACTCTCTAGCTCCATCCATGTTCTTGCAAATGGCAAGATTTCATTATTTATATGGCTTAGTAGTATTAACATATATTAATATTATATATATTAGTATGCATAACATATATATTAGCACATCTTCTTCACCTATTCAACAATCAGTGAACACTTGGATGTTTCCATAATTTGGCTATTGTAGATAATACAATATTGCCGGAACACAAGAAAATACTATTTTTAACTTCTTGAGGGAACTCCATACTGTTTTCCACAGTGGCTGCATCAGTTTGCAATTCCACCAACAGTCCAAAAGAGCTCCCCTTTTTCTACATCCTCACTAACACCTGCTGTTTCTTGTATTGTTGATTTTAGCCATTCTGACAGATGTGAAATAGTATCTCGTGGTTTTGATTTTCATTTCCCTGATCATAAGTGATGTTAAGCATTTTTATGTGCCTATTGGCCATATCTCTGTCTTCTTTGAAAAAATGTCTATGCATGACTTTTGCCTATTTTTTAATTGGATTATTTGTTTTTTGGATGTTGAGTTTTAGGGGTTCCTTATACATTTTGATACTAATCTTTTATCAGATATGTCACTTGCAAGTATCTACTCCCATTCCATGGTTGCCTTTTATTTGTGTTGATTATTACCCTCACTGTGCAAAAGCCTTTTATTTTGATGTAGTCCCAATGTTTTGCTTTTGTTTCCCTTGCCTCTGGACACAAATCTAGAAAAAAGTTGCTATAGCCAATGTTAAAGATGTTACTGCCTGTGTTTTTTTCTAAGGATTTTTATGTTTTTGGATCTTACATATAGGTCTTTGATCCATTTTGAATTTATTTTTGTGTACGGTGTAATAAAGTGATCTAGTTTCCCCAACACCATTTGTTAAAGAGACTGCCTTTTCCCTAGTGGATATTCTTCCCTGCTTTGTCAAAGATGAATTGACCATATAGTTTGTGGGTTCTTTTCTGAGTTTTCTATTCTGTTCCGTCGTTCTATGTGTCTGTTTTTGTGCCAGTACCATACTGTTTTGATTATTATGGTTTTGTAATATAACCTGAAGCCTGGAATTGTGATGCCTCCAGCTTTGCTCTTTTTTTTCAAGATTGTTTTGGTTTTTTGGGGTTCCATACAAATTTTAGGTTCCATACAGATTTTAGGATTGCTTTTCTAGCTCTGTGAAAAATGTGGCATTTTGATAAGGAATGCATTAAATGTGTAGATTGCTTTGGGTTGTATAGACATTTTAACAATATTTGTTCTTCAAATCCATGAACATAGAATGTCTTTACACTTCTTTGTGTCATCTTTAATTCTATTAATTTTTTCAAAGAACCAGCTCCTAGTTTCATTGATCTGTTCTTTCTTTCTTTTCTTTTTTTGTTTTTTTTTTTTAGTTTCTATATCATTTATTTCTGCTCTAATCTTTATTATTTCCTTATTTCTGCTGGTTTGCTTGTTCTTTTCTAGCTCATGTATGTGAAAGGATAGGTTGTGTATTTGAGATTTTTTCTTCCTTCTTGAGGTAGGATGGTATTGCTGTATACTTCCCTCTTGGGACCACTTTTTGCTGGTCCTAAGGGTTTTGGACCATGGTATTTTCTTTTTCATTTGTTTCCATGCATTTTTTTTTTCATTTGTTTCCATGTATTTTTTAAATTTATCTTAGGTTTCTTGGCTGACATGTTCTTGTAGCATGTTCTTTAACCTCCATATATTTGTGGTCTTTCCAAGTTTTTTCTTGTGGTTGACTTCTAGTTTCATAGTTTTGTGGTCAGAAAAGGTGCATGGTATGACTTCAATATTTTTGTATTTGTTGAGGCCTGCTTTTGACTTAATGTGTGATCTATTCTGGAGAATGTTCCAAGTGCATTTGAAAAGAATGTGTATTCTGCTGTTTTAGGATGCAATGTCCTGAATGTTTCTGTTATGTCCATCTGGTCCCATGTAGCATTCAAAGCCACTGTTTCCTTGTTTATGTTCGGCTTAAATGATCTACTGATGTGAGTGGTGTTAAAGTCCCTATTATTATTGTATTACTATCAATTAGTTACTTTATTTATTATTGTTTTACATATTTGGGAATCCCATGTTGGTGCATAAATATTTATAATTGTTAGATCTTATTAAATTGTCTCCTTTGTTATCATATAGTGCCCTTCTTTGTCTCTTATGAGACTTGTTTTATTTATTTTTATTTTTTTTTAAAGATTTTATTTTTTTAATTTTTATTTATTTATAATAGTCACACAGAGAGAGAGAGAGAGAGGCAGAGACACAGGCAAAGGGAGAAGCAGGCTCCATGCACCGGGAGCCCGACGTGGGATTCGATCCCGGGTCTTCAGGATCACGCCCTGGGCCAAAGGCAGGCGCCAAACCGCTGCGCCACCCAGGGATCCCATGAGACTTGTTTTAAAGCCTAGCTTATTCACTATAAGTATTGCTCTCTGGCTTTCTTTTGACATCCATTTGCATGATTAATGTTTCTCCAACTCCTCACTTTTAACCTGTAGGTGTTTTTAGGTCTAAAATGAATCTCTTGGGATCCCTGGGTGGCTCAGCAGTTTAGCACCTGCCTTCGGCCCAGGGCATGATCCTGGAGTCCTGGGATCGAGTCCCTCATTGGGTTCCCTGCATGGAGCCTGCTTCTCCCTCTGCCTGCGCCTCTGCCTCTCTCTCAGTCTGTGTCTCTCATGAATAAATAAATAAAATCTTTAAAAAAAATAAAAATAAAATAAAATGAATCTCTTATAGGAAGCATATAGAAGTATCTTATTTTTTTATCCATTCTGAAACCCTTTGTCTTTTTATTGGACCTTTTAGTCCACTTACATTCAAAGTAAATATTGATATATATGTATTTATTGCCATTTTTTTTACTTGTTTGTGGTTGTTTCTGGAGATTTTTTTCTGATCCTTTCTTGTCTTTCTCTATTTCATGTTTTGCTGATGTTCTTTAGTGATATATTTGGATTTATTTGTCACTATTCTTTGAAGTTTTATTTGTGGTTTTTGATATATGGTTACCATCACATTTGTATATTACATTTTCTGCAAATAGTAGTCTATATTAAATTGATGATCATTCAAGTTTGAATATATTATTTTCTCCTCTCCTCCCCATGCTTTAGGTATATGTTATTATACTTCATATTCTTTTTTGTGAGTTCCTCAGTTAATTTTTACAGAAATATTCGTTTTTACCACTTTTGTGTTTCCTGCCTTTATACTGCCACTTTTGGTGTCTCCTTTCCACTCAAACTGTCCCCTTTTGTCCCCTTTAATATTTCTCGAATGGCTGGCTTAGTAGTCATGAGCTCCTTTAGTTTTTGTTTGTCTTGGAAACTCTTTAGCTCTCCTTCTATTCTGAATAACTTTGCTGGAAAGAATATTTTTGGCTGCAGATTTTTCCCATTCAGCACTGTGAATATATCATGCCAGTCTTCTGGCTTTCCAAATTTCTGTTAAGAAATCTCTAGCTGGCCTTCTCGGTTTTCCCTTGTAAGTTAAGGACTTCTTTTGTCTTGTTACTTTTAAGGTTTTTTATTTCCCCCTGCATTTTGCAAATTTAATCACAATATGTCTTTGTGTTGGTCTGCTTTTGTTGATTTTGATGGGAGTTCTCTGTGTCTCATTGACCTGGCTGTCTGTTTCCTTCCCCAGGTTAGGAACATTTTCTGCTATTGTTTCTTGAAATAAATTTTCTTTCTCTTCTTTTTCAGGGACTCCTTTGATATGAATGTTATTATGTTTGATGGAGCCACAGAGTTACCTAAGTCTGTTCTCATGTTGCATAATTCTTCTTTCTCTCTTTCATTCAGCTTCATTGTTTTCCATTACTTTGTCTTCTAGGTCATTAATTTATTCCTCTGCCTCTAGCCTACTGTTCATTGCATCAAGAGTGTTTCTAGTCTCATTTATTGCACTCTTCATCTCTGATTCTTTTTAACTGTTTTATCTCTATGGTAAGGATTTCATTGATATCTTCCTTTCTCAAACCCAATGAGTATCCTTATGATTTTTGCTTTAAGTTCTCCATCAGGCATTTTACATAAGTAAAATAAAATAATAATAAATAATAAAAATAAATCTGTTTTGCTTAGATCTCTGGTTGTGGCCTTATCTTGTTCTTTCATTAGTGATAAATTCCCCCACCTTGGCATTTTATCTGAGTTTCTGCCTTCTTCTCTGGGTTAGAAAACCAGTTATGTTTCCTGCTCCTGAAAGCTATGGCCTTATGAAGAAGCTATGATGCAGTGCACAGAGCCTGGTGCTTCAGGCAGAATCTCCAGTGTGTGATAGATGTGCTCTGCTCTTGTGTTTTGGCTATTCTGTCTTTTAGGCCACTCATCTGCAGAGGCTCACTGTTGTGTGCAGTGTATGGTCCCTGGCCTGAATATGACAAGTTTTAGCTAAGTGTGCTCTGATCTTGTGAAATGAGATCTGTTACCACCTCCACCAGAAGTAAGGTGCTGTAAAGCAATCTGGTCTGGAGACATGCGCTAGGCTGGGGTGTGTACTAGTCTTCTGTGGGAGGGGCCTGCCATGCTGGGACTGAGGCATGTGTAACTGAGAAGGACATTTCCACCAGCCACAGGTGGTGGGGCTTGGTGTAAGCAAGTTAGAAAGCCAGTGTAGGCACAGTGCTGCTTCCTACAGGTGGTTCTGTGTTTATGCTGAGGGGTAGGGGAGGGAATGGCATAGGTCAGTGCTTTGTTCCCAGAAAGGTGTCTCTATGAATACTACCTCTCAGAAACACACTCTGAGAAGAGCAAATAATCTCCCCACAGTGTGCCTTAGGGGCTCTTTGGATCACTGTTTCCATTCTGTCTGCCCTAGGGTTGCCTGACTTCTTTCCAGAAGCAATGCAGTACCCTGTGGGTTCTATCCTAGCCAAGCCTACTCATCTTTTTTTTTTTTAAGATTTTATTTATTCATGAGAGACACAGAGAGAGAGAAACAGAGACAGAGACACAGGCAGAGGAGGAGCAGACTCCACGAAGGGACCCCAGTGTGGGACTCGATCCCGGGACCCTGGGATCAAGCCCTGAGTTGAAAGCAGGCACTCAACCACTGAGTCACCCAGTTCTACCTACTGATCTTTAAAACTCAAGGCTTTAAGCCCTTCTGGTTTCAAGAGCTCATGAAATTCAACCCCTTTCTTTTTCCAAGCCAGTGGCTCCAGGAAAACATTCTCCTTAGGTATTCTTCTGTGTATTCCCCTCTCTCAGCCTTTTCTGCAACTGCAGCTTCATCCCCCCTCCCCCCAGCAGCTGCAATTTGTCTCGCTCAGAAGCGATGTCTCTGCACTTCTTACCTTCTTTGATGTGGCCTCTTCCTTTCCCTTTAGACCTGTCAGTCTTCAGGTTGATTTCCAGGGTATTTAGGATGATTTGATATTTATTTGTGTTCCTCAGATGAGCTGAGACTAGGGTCCTCCTACTCCATCACCATATTCCTGCTCTACTACTTGAATATTTTACTTCTAATTTATTGTAAAAGGGTGAACTAAAGAATATAATGTAGGAATGCAGTGATTAAAAAATTTTTAGTTGAGAAAAGAAGAATAAATTCAATTTCCAAAGCAGATATTAAGCTAATGTCATTTAACACAATTAAATCTGCAGCTTTGAATGTATTCAGAATTAAGAGCTTGTGAAAATTACAGATCTTTATAGGTCTGCTAAATGTTGCCTTATTTGAAAGTGCCTCCTGGAAATGAGGAAATAAATTAAATAAAACAAGCAAATATCCCTCAAATCCTACTTCTGTCAAAGAAGGCCAGCAGTATTTATTTTTATTTATTATTTTATTTTTGAGAGAGAGCAAGAGTGTGCATGATTAGGGGGGTGGGACTGAGGGAGAGAAAGAATCTTAAGCAGACTCACTACTCAGCATGAAGGCCAACATGGGGCTTCATTTCATGGCCCTGAGATCATTACCTGAGCCAAAATCAAGAGTCAGACATTTTATCAGCTGAGTCACTCAGGCGCCCTGGTCGGCAGCAATTAGTGAATAGGTCATAGAAACTATAAAGTGGTTTTGACCAAGACAGCCTTAATATTTCCCTCAGCTTCACTAAAATTTAGACATTTTTCTTCCTGACACTGGACTCCTGATCTCCTTTTTCTTAAAGCATTAATTTTAAAGAACTTACAATTGTAAGTTCTTTCTCTCCTCTTTTGAGATATCAGTCCTTTCTCAGCTTATTGCCAGTTTCTCAACCCCATAATTGCCTTTCTCCAGGACCTGAAGATCATCCCTTTGAACTGTAATCATCAAGAAAGATAGTGCCTCCTCTATTTACCAGTCTATGGGAGGATGGAAGCCTAACTTCTGTAAGCACCATTTAGCAAACACAGATGGCCTAATCACAGTTACCAACCTCCTTTGTTTCCAGTGCTTACAAGTTTTCCCATCTTTCATTTTAATAAGAGTTGCATTCAATCTCCCTTTCCTATTGCAATGGACCTGAACAACCTTCCTTATCTGTTTTAACTTGTTTGTTGCAATTTTTCCTTTGAGAGTTTGGGTGGCTATGTTGCCTTTTCCTCTGCTTTGACTTTCATTACACCCCCGTCACCACCACCACCATATTCATTCCATTTTTCACTTTACAATGAGAGAAAAAGAGAAACAATTCAAATTTGGCAAGAGGAGCAAGGTAGAAAATATTGGTAATGTGCTGTAAAAATAAAACTGAGAACTCTTCAACAACCTTTATATAGTAGAAAGAAAGACTATCTTCCCCTAGAGCTATATGTCTGGTCATTTCCTGACCACTTTCTTTATACTTTTACATTTCACCTAAAGCTTCTTATAAATCCTCAAATCTCACTTTGCAGTTACTTTTTCGTGTGAAGGCAGTGTAGTTTGTTTTTTAAATTAAAAATGTAACCAGTCATCAATGTGTTTATTTCAATTAGTTGTTTATACAATCAAGGTTCTTGGGAACTGATTTACAACACAAAAGGATTTTGGTCATTCCAGTTGGCCACTTTGTGAAGTAATAGATACTAAGATGGTTGATGTAGATCTAATTTGCTAAAAGGAAAAATGATGAATGAGAAGGATATTAATTCCCACAAACTAGTTTAAAGAGCCCGTTGAAAGCAAAGTTGGTAGTCACAAGAAGAATCTCTCTCTTCTACATGGAGTGGGGAAAAATTGTTACCTGGTAGTTTTCCAGGTAAAATTTATCAATTTGTGAGGAACGGGTAATTCTTGTGCCATTTAAATTGGTGAATAGCATAGAAAAGAGAGAAAGTCCTTGTACTCATCTACTAAATTAGCATAACCACACCCCAAATCTAACAAGGCAGCAGAAAAAAGAAAGCCAGAGTCATATTACATTTATAAGAGAAATAAAACATGAATAAAAATAGCAGCAGCATGTTTTTAAAAATACCCCATGACTCAATTTGTTGAGTCAACTAATTTAATATTTAAAATTAAAGTTTAGAAAAATTAATTTATTATTTTACATTAATAGATTAGAATCAAAAGATTATCTTGACATATATTGAAAAACATTTGATTAACTTCAACACCTTTTTCTACTTTAAAACATCTTTTAGCCAATTAGGAATGGAAGGATACCTCCTTGACATAGGAGAGCAAGCACACAGAAACTAAGAATGAACATTCTTAACATCACCTCATTAGAGGAATTCTCTTCATTTTTGACCCATTGCTCACTAAAATGGAGTGGAAAAGGGCCAAACCGAGTAGAATAATGCTGATCTAGATTTCAGGTCAACCACATATTTCTCCTGTTCAGGAACAGCAATTTGTACCATTTTTAAGAATTATTAATTTAAAATCCATATTTCTGGCTATTTTTTGCTAGGTGAAAAGATCATATAAAACATCCTTTTTCTAGATCTATTCCAAAAGCTTCATACCAGTGACTAACTTGTGGTTTTGCATATGCATATTTTATCTGTTTTTCTATTAAAAATATTTTAGTTTTAAATTTGTTGTAGGCAATACAATAACAAACCTAAATATAAAAATATCAACTGTAGTTACTATGGTGATAATGTAAATCAGTGCCTTTCCAGATCTTTTTTGTAATTTATGTTCAAAATGAATAAGGAAACTCTTCAAGTTCCTTTGACCTAATTAATTACATGCTTTACAAAAGCCAATTGGAGATGTATGGACAAGTGAACAAACAGTTCATGGGATAAAAGTTTAAATTCTTAGATATCTGTTGTTATTTAAAGGTCTTTGAGATTTAATTGTTGAGCTCTCTTAACCTTCAAATACTTCCAGATATTGCGTAAAATATACTGTGACAAAGTTTGACTCTGCATGTGCATTTAGGAACCAAATATGGTGATATTTGATATGTGAACTAGTTAAGATCACAATAGGAAAAAAACAAGTTTTGAAAACAAACGTTTAATTTTTAGTAATAAAAATTTCAGGACTACAGAAGAGAGTGGCTCTTCATTTTAATTTGCCTTAGCCTCTTTCTCATCTAAGAATATAGATTAGTTTTGAAATTTTAATCAGATAAATTATTTATCTCTGTTTCATTAGAATTATTTCCCCTTGAGATCTTTTATTTTATTTTATTTTTTTTCCATTTGGAACATATTCCTCTGTTTCTCCATTTTGCTTGCCTTTCTTGGTTTCTCTGCATTAGATGAAGTAACCACCTCCCCTACTCTTGAAGGAGTGGTCACCTGTAGGAGATGAATCTTGTTTTTCAATCCTGCCCTAGTTCTTGGTTATTTCTCAAGGCTTGAGGAATAGCCAAGAGGCTTTATATTATTTTTAGTGACTCTCAGTAGGTGGAGGGTGTGCCAAGACCAGTCGGTCCGACAGGGGAGGATCTCAGTCAGCACCTAAATTCAGGCAGATTAGAAGCCAGGCTTTCAGACAGCAGCTTTTAAAACATGTAAGTATGTAGAGTTCAGTAGGACAACAGGATTAAGCCCTGTGGGTTACAAGAGCCAGGCTATCTGGTAGTGCCCCCTTGACAGCAGTCACAAAGATTGGGACTCCAGAGGAGTGTATAAATTTCCTTTGGGAGATACTGGTGAGTTATAGTGAGATAGGGGGAGGGCACAAAGTTGGAGGCCCTTGGCCTGTATTATTTGAGACCCCTTCTGTAGCTTCTAGATGTGTGCAAAACTTGAATCCTGCCCTTTTGGCCAGAACTCTAGGACACACAAATAAGCCTCTTTCTCAGAAAAGTTGGGAGATTTGTTCAATCTATTGTCTGTATGGTGACATGAGGGTGGCAGCCTGTCAAGAACCATCTGTCCTATTGTTCTAGTCCCATGAACCCAGGAACGCAAGGCCCCCTGACCACTAGAGCCAATCAATCAAGGGATGTCCCCTGGGGACAGGGACAAAAACAGGGTCATCAGATATAAAAACCAGGACACCAGACATATGCAGAATTTCCTTCTGACCCACACCCCAAGAGACACTGGAGCTCTGGAACACAGCAGCAGGGAGTGCAAATATGGCACCCTATGAAAAAGAAAAAAAAGAAAAAAAACAAGAAAGAGGAAAAGGAGAAAAGAAAAATGAACTCATCAGCTTTAGCAATGTGGAGCAATAGCAGGAAGATGGCACCCACCAGGCTTTATCCTGAAGAATATCCCAGGCCACTGCTTTAAAATTAGCAAGTGGGGAGTCTCTTTCAGATAAAGTCAGGCACTTCTCAAAAAGTGGCTTCTGCCCTGGGTGCTAAGGTGGATGAGAGTCTGCACACTAGTCCTTATAAGCTGGTTCTCAATTTGCCACAGTCTTGTAGGTCTTGTGGCACAGCCCCATGGTTTTTTAAACTCAGATGTTTTGTAAGCTTCTCTCAGGTGCAGATTTTAAAAGTTGATGATGCTCAATGTCTGGTTCAAAGCCTTCGGTCTTCAGGGAAATAAGCCCTGGTTTTGACTTCTCCTTCATTTGTGGGTTGCTGTGCTGGAGTGATGTTTATGGTGAGATTGTGTCCCAGCCCCTCTCTTTTGGTCTACTGTGGTCTCCTCATTTGATTGATGTAAAAGGGTCACTCTGACAGTTTTTAGTTTGTTGTTGTTGTTTTTCAAAGAAAATTTTTCCATAGATAGCTGTAGATTCTATGTGTCTGGAGGACACATGAGGTCAAGATCTTCTTTGTCATCATCTTAAACTGGAGCCAACAATAGAGATTAAAGTATAATTAGCAGAGATGCCTGGTTGGCTCAGTGGTTGAGCATCTGCCCTCAGCTCAGGGCATGATCCTGGGGTTCTGGAATCAAGTCCCACATTGGACTCCCCACAAGAAGTTCCTGCTTCTCCTTCTGCCTATGTCTCTGCCTCTCTCTCTGTCTCTCATGAATAAATAAATAAAATATTTTAAAAAATAAAGTATAATTAGCAGAAGTATAATTGTTATTCCTATCAGAATAACTGGTTTATTGGCTTGAGACCTTGGGGGCTTTCTGGGTAAAAACTGAAACTGGCTCCCAGACACAAAGGGCAGGGAGAGACTGAAGAAAAAAGGACACCACTCTGGATTGTAGGTGGCAGGTTTAATAAGCAAGAGCACTGAACATAGGAGGTTTGTCTTTGTGTCTGCAAGAAGAGTAGATCTCTGCACCTACCTGCTGGAATTTTAAGTTTTACGGAGACTTTGAATGGGTTCACTCACATATACCTCAAACGTTCTCAGCAATGCATTATTATCTCAAAGCTGCATCCTGGGGCAGCTTCTATTGCAGAGCAAGCTTGGGACAGGGGAGTGGGTGAGGAGCCTCTGACTGGGTCCAGCTCAGAGGTCACCCAGCATCACAGGTTTCCATAATCTCCTCCAATGTTACAAAAAATCACAAGTATCTTTTTGAGTATTAATTTCTTCTCCCAGGTTACAGGAACTGGAAATGGAAAGTGTGTCTTATTCATATTTTTATAATTCAATACATTTAACTGCTGTCTTTTCAAACATTTTTTTAGTTTAGTTTCCATATTAAAACCTTGTATGGGAGTTGCTACATAATAGGTACCCATTAACAATTATTGAATGAATAAAATTAGAATTCAAGCCAATAATTATTGAGAACTAATTTGTACCCCTCAATGAATGAAGAGTTATGAGATTCAAATATCTCATTCTAGACATTAAAGAATACATTAGCTTTCTAGTAGCCCTCTAACATATGAACTAGACTATGAGAATTCTTATTTTTATCAAGAGGAAGAAGAAAATGTGACATGAGTGTCTCTAGGCACAGAAACATTTCATGATAGGAAATTTGAAAAAATAAGTTATTTTAAGGTAAGAATCTTCTTTAATAAGGATATTCATTCAATCATTAAATGTAATTGTGCCAGGCTAGATACATGAATGTTTTCTCACTTTTTTATCCTTTGGTTCTATTATTACCACTCAATACTTTCTACTTAGTTTCCATTCTAGCATGTTAGCAATAAGAAACTGATGTTTCTCATGACTTGCAGTGTGTACTGTCTCATTGAAATGTAATTCCTCACAAGTATGCAAAAAAATTTTAAAGCAAGATTTACACTCAAATGTACTGTACAAATTCTATTCAACATATAACTCTTACTACAGCAGTCTCCTCTTATCTGTGGTTTCAATTCCTGCAGATACAGGTACCCATGGTTAATGGTGGCCTGGAATTAGATGATCCTCCTCTGGATGTATCATCAGAAGATCAGTAGTAGTCTAATGCTACATCACAGTGCCTACATCCTTTGCCTCACTTCATCTCCTCACATAGGCATTTTATCCTCATACATCATCACAAGAAGAAGGATGAATATAGTACAGTAAGATATTTTGATAAACCACATTTAAATAACTATTATTACAGTATATTATTAAAGCCATTCTATCATATTACTAGTTATTATTATTAATCTCTTAATGTACCTAATTTATAAATTAAATTTTATCATAGGTATGCATTTATAGGAAAAAAAAAACTAGTATGGAATATATATCAAAGGAGAGGCTACTATATTGACAATCTTTGTATTGTCTTACCAAAATGAAGTGAATCTGTTTTACTTATAAAATGATCATTCAACTCATTTAAAATAGTTTTATTGTCACGTGAATTTGTCCAATATTAATAACAAATATTGCAGTATAATTATGTGCTATGTCTAATAGCAATTATTCCTGTGTCTTTAATCAATCTTAAAAAAAAATCAAAGACACACACACACACACACACACACATCCAGGTTGTTTTATTCTCCAGGATAAAGTCTATGTCAATTGCATCTACTATTCCTACTTCTTCCCTGAATTCCTTTTACATATTCTTTCCTCTCTTCCCCTCTCTCTATTTAGTTACCCCAGCTGCTCACAGCATGGTTATTTATTACTTTGGAATAGTTCATGTCATTTTAATTATTTTCTGAAGAACCAGATATGAGATCAAGTTTAATCTTGCTAAAGATTTAACACAATTGAGTGGCGTGGTTTAAAATTTCCTAGTGAAATAGGTAAGAAATATACTCACTTGTTGGATAGTTGAATATGTTTGTCTGTTTATGAGAAACATCCTAAACAGCAAACTGGCCTCAGGTACTATGAATAATTTTACCCACATTATATATTTATTTAATTTTAATTTTATTTCAAAGGAGCATACCAATTAATTCTTTCTAACATGTGATATTGACTGCATGTATCTCAGTGGGATAGGACTAGAGGGTCCTTTTTTTCTTTCCATTACATCTCATTTTTATATCAGACTAAAAATTTCCCATATTGTTTCTCTTTTCCCACCTTAACTACAATATTTTACCAGCTCTTTATTTTTAAGTTTCTTTTCCTTTTTGAATTTCGTATTTCCACGATTATATGCCTTAGATTTTCATTTCTGGATTCCCTTCAACACATTCAATTTAATTTTGGTAGATATATGAGATATGATTTTGTTTGTTTGTTTGTTTGTTTGTTTCTGCCTCGTTTTGTTTTACAATGGTGGAAATTACTACATTCTAAAACATGACCAACATATACCCAGAACCAAGTGGAACACAGTGTTGGTTCATTCTGTGAAATTATGTTCTCTCTTCCTTCCCATTCTGCCTCCCTCTTTTATCTTATTTATGTTTTTGTGATCAATGTTGGGGCTTTCTATAAGTACTACTGGTTTATATAAATTTGGGATTGAGCATATTCTAACATACAGAACAAAATACACTCAGAACCAAGAGGATTACTCTCTAGAACCCATCAGGTAGACTAATTTCTCTCTCCATGACCACTTTCTTAACACCACCATCCCCCCCCCTCCTCTTTTCTTTTTTCTTGTTCTTTGTCTTTGGTTTTTGTCTTTTTATTATTACTACTTTGTTTTAAACTTTGTTTTTCACTTTAGTCGTCCTTTTTAAAATTTTTGTTCTGTTCTTTTTCTTTTATTTTCTGGTCTCTGACTTCTTCAGAATCATCTAAGGTATATTTACTTAGGTTGTGGTTGATATTTTTGACTAAGCTCACTCATACAGCCACTCTGCACTGGACAAAAAGACTAGAAGGAAGAATTCACAACAACAACAACAACAACAAAACTGGAAACAGTACTCTCTGCCACAGAATTACAGAATGGGGATTTCAATATGATGTCAGAAATTCAATTCAGAAGTACCACCATAAAGCTACTGGTGGATCTAGAAAAAAGCATAAAGGACTCTAGTGACTTTGTTACTGCAGAATTGAGATCAAATCAGGCCAAGATTAAAAATAGATTAAATCGGATGCAATCCAAACTGGATGCTCTAACTGCTGGGGTTAATGAGAGGGAAGAAAGAGTAAATGACACAGAAGACAAGTTGATGGAAAGGAAGGAAGCCGAGGAAAAAAAGAGAAAAACAATTAAGAGCCCACAAGGAAAAGCTTAGAGAAATAAATGATAGCTTGAGAAGGAAGAATATACATCTAATTGGGATTCCAGAAGAGACTGAGAGATTGAGGACCACAAAGTATATATGATCAAATCATAGCTGAGAACTTCCCTAATCTGGGGAAGGAAAAAGGCATTCAGATGCAAGAGATAGAGAGGACCCCCCAAAAACATCAATAAAAACCATTCAACACCTCGACATTTAATAGTGAAACTTGCAAATTTCTAAGAGAAAATTCTTGAAGCAGCTTGAGACAAGAGACTCTTAACTTATATGGGGAGAAATAGCATATTAACAGGAGACCTCGTCACAGAGACCTGGCAGGCCAGAAAGGGCTGGTAGGATATATTCAGGGTCCTAAATGAGAAGAGCATACAGCCAAGAATATTCTATCCAGCAAGGCTGTCATTCAGAATAGAAGGAGAGATAAAGAGCTTTCACAATAGGCAGAAACTGAAAGAGTATGTGACCACCCAACCAGCTCTGCAAGAAATATTAAGGGGGACTCTGTAAAAGAAAGAGGATGCCCAAAGAAATAATCCACAAAAATAGATACTGAATGAGTAATAGGATGACACTAAATTCATATCTTTCAATAGTTACTCTGAACGTGAATGGGCTAAATGATCCCATCAAAAGATGCTGGGTACCAGACTAGATAAAAAAGCATGACTCATTTATTTACTATCTATAAGAGACTCATTTTAGACCGAAGGACACCTCCAGCCTGAAAATGAAGGGGTGGAGAACCATTTAGCATTCAAATGGTCCTCAAAAGAAAGCTGGGGTAGCAATTCTCATATCAGATATATTAGAGTTTATAGCAAAGACTGTAGTAAGAGATAAAGAGGGAAACTATATCATACTTAAAGGGTTTATCCAACAAGAAGAGTTAACAATCATGAATATTTATGCCCCTAATGTGGGAGCTGCCAAGTATTTCAACCAATTAATAACAAAAGTAAAGAGATACTTAGTAATACACTAATAGTAGGAGACTTCAACATGGCACTTTCTGCAAATGACAGATCTTCTAAGGAGACCATAACCAAAGAAAAAAGGGCTTTAAATGATACACTGGGCCAAATAGATTTCATAGATATATAAAGTACTTTCCGTCTGAACGCAGCTGAATACACATTCTTCTCAAGAAGAATGGAACTTTCTTCCATGGAAAGAAAGTGCACATGGAACTTTCTCCAGAATAGACCACATAGTGGGTCACAAATCAGGTCTCAACCAATACTGAAAGATTGGGGTTTTTCCCTGCGTATTTTCAGATCACAATGCTTTGTAACTTGAACTCAATCACAAGAAGAAATTTGGAAGAAATTAAAACACATGGAGGTTAAAGAGCATCCTACTAAACGATGAGTGGATCAACCAGAAAATTAGAGAAGAATTAAAAAGATTCATGGAAACTAATGAAAATGAAGATAAAACCATTCAACATCTTTGGGATATAGCAAAAAGTGGTCCAAAGAGGGAAATATATCACAATACAAGCCTCCCTCAAATAATTGAAAAAAACACAAATCCACAGACTAACCTGGCATCAAAAGGAATTGGAGAAAGAACAGCAAGTAAAACCTACACCTAGAAGAAGAAGAGAGATAATAAAGATTCGAGCAGAACTCAATGAAATAGAGACCAGAAGAACTGTAGAACAGATCAACAAAACCAGGAGTTAGTTCTTTGAAAGAATTGATAAGATAAATAAACCCCTAGCCAGGCTTATTAAAAAGAAAAAAGACCCAATATATAAAAATCATGAATGAAAAAAGAGAGATCACAACCAATACCAAGGAAATAAAAATGATTTTAAAAGCGTTATTATGAGGGCAGCTCAGTGGCTCAGCGGTTTAGCACCTGCTTTTGGCCCAGGGTGTGATCCTGGAGACCTGGGATAGAGTCCCATATCGGGCTCCCTGCATGGAGCCTGCTTCTCCCTCTGCCTGTGTCTCTGCCTGTCTCTCTCTCTCTCTCATGAATAAATAAATAAAATCTTAAAAACAAAAATCGAAACACAAAACAAAAAAAAGAAACATTATTATGAGAAGCCATATGACAACAAGTTAGGCACTCTAGAAGAAATGTATGCATTTCTGGAAAACCACACATTACCAAAACTGGAACAGGAAGAAATAGAAAACTTGAACAGGCCAATAACCAGGGAGGAAATTGAAGCAGTCGTCAGAAACCTCCCAAGACACAAAAAGTCCAGGGCCAGATGGCTTCTCAGGGGAATTCTATCAAACATTTAAAAAATAAATAATACCTATTCTACAAAAGCTGTTTTGAAGGATAGAAAGGGACTGAATACTTCCAAACTTGTCTTATGAGGCCACCATTACCTTGATTTCAAAACCAGATAAAGACCCCACCAAAAGGAGAACTATAGACCCATATCCTTGATGAACATGGAGAGAAAAATTCTCAAAAAGATTCTAGCCAATATGATCCAACAGTACACTAAGATTATTTACCATGACCAAGTGTGATTTATCCCCGGGATCCAAGGGTGGTTCATCACTTGTTAAACAATGATAGACACGATAGACATGATAGATCACAACAACAAGCGAAAATACAAGAACAATATAATCCTCTCAATGGATGCAGAGAAAGCAATTTGACAAAATATAGCATCCATTCCTGATTAAAACTCTTCAAAGTGTAGGGATAGAGGGGACATTCCTCAATATCTTAAAGCCATTTATGAAAAGCCCACAGCAAATATCATTCTCAATGAGGAAAAACTTAGAACCTTTCCCCTAAGATCAGGAACACGACAGGGATGTCCAATATCACCACTGTTATTCAACATACGATGGTGAATACTTCTAGTACTAGAAGTCCTAGGATCAGCAATCAGACAAGAAAAAGAAGTAAAAGATGTTCAAATTGGCAAAGAAATCAACCCCCCCCGTTCACGGATGACATGATACAGTATATAGAAAACCCAAAGAATTCCACCCCAAGATTGATAGAACTCATATAGCAATTTACCAATGTGACAGGATACAAAGTCAATGCGCAGAAATCAGTGGAATTTCTATACACTAACAATGAGCTTGAAAAAAGAGAAATTAAGGAATCAATCCCGTTTGCAATTGCACCCAAAAACATAAGATAACATGGGAATAAACCTAAACAAAGAGGTAAAGGATCTATACCCTAAAAACTACAGAACATTTATGAAATAAATTGAGAAAGACACAAAGAGGTGGAAGAACATCTCATGCTCATTGATTGGAAGAATAAATATTGTGAAAATGTCAATGCTACCCAGGGCAATTTACAAGTTCAGTGTAATTCCTATCAAAATACCATGGGCTTTCTTCAGAGAGTTGGAACAAATAATCTCAAGATTTGTATGGAATCAGAAAAGACCCTGAATAGCCAGAGGAATATTGAAAAAGAAAACCAATGTTGGGGACATCACAATTCCAGATTTCAAGCTGTATTATAAAGCTGTGATCATTAAGACAGTGTGGTACTGGCACACTGGCAACAGACACATAGATCAATGGAACAGAATAGAGAACCCAGAAATGGCCACTCAAGTCTATGGTCAACTAATATTCGACAAAGCAGGAAAGACTATCCACTGGAAGAAGGACAATCTCTTCAATAAATAGTGTTGGGAAAATTGGACAGCCACGTGCAGAAGAATGAGACTAGACTATTATTCTCTTATACCGTACACAAAGATAAACTCAAAATGGCTGAAAGATCTAAATCTGAGACAAGAATACTTCAAAGTCACTGGAGGAGAACACAGGCAACATCCTTTTTGAACTTGGCCATAGTAACTTCTTGCAATATACATCTATGAAGTCAAAGGAAACAAAAGCAAAAATGAACTGGAAATAGTGTCCAATGGGCTGTTGTCCAACGTCTAGACTGACTTCAAATTCAACACTCAAAGAAACAAAAAATCCAATCACAAAATGGGCAGAAGACATGAACATAAATTTCTCCAAAGAAGACATAGACATGGCCAACAAGCACATGAGAAAATGCTGCACATCACTTGCCTTCAGGGAAATACAAATCAAAACCACAACGAGATACCACCTCACACCAGTGAGAATAGTAAAAATTAACAAGACAGAAAACAAACAAATGTTGGAGAGGATGTGGTGAAAGGGGAACCCTCTTGCACTGTTGGTGGGAATGAAAACTGGTATAGCCACTCTGGAAAACAGTGTAGAGGTTCCTCAAGAAGTTAAAAATGGAGCTACCCTACAACTCAGCAAGTGCACTACCCTACAACACAGCAATTGCAGTATTTATCCCAAAGATACAGATGTAGTGAAATGCTAGGACACCTGCACCCCAATGTTCATAGCAGCAATGTCCACAATTGCCAAACTGTGGAAGGAGGCATGATTTCCTTTGACAGATGAATGGATAAAGAAGGTGTGGTATATATAGAATGGAATATTACTTAGCCATCAGAAGAGATGAATACCCACCATTTGCTTCAATGTGGATGGACCTGGAGAGTATTATGCTGAGTGAAATAAGTCAATCGGAGAAGGAGAATCATAATGTCACTCATACATGGAATATATAAAATAATGAAAAGGATTATAAGCGATTATAAAGGAGAGAAGGGAAGCTGAGTGGGGAAAAATTAGAGAGGGAGATAAACCATGAGAGACTCCTAACTCTGGGAAACGAACAAAGGGTTGCAGAACGGGAGGTGGGGAGGAGGTTGGGGTAACTGGGTGACCGGCACTGAGGAGGGTACTTGATGAGATGAGCACAGGGTGTTATACTATATGTTGGCAAATTGAACTTCAATAAAAGCAAATGAAAAAATCAAGTAAGCTACCTTCTGTAGAAAATGAGAGAAGATGACTATATATATACATATACACATATATACATTTATATTGTGTGTGATATAATAAATACTTATATATTTTACACATATACCATCAGATTTATTATGTGTTTATACATTTTTATTTAGCTCTACACATCTATTATGTATTTTATAAAGAAACACAGAAATGATAACACAAAGTCTAGTTCAAATTTCTACCTGTAGACGAGTCAGTGGGAACAATGTAGAAGGAATAGAAATGGAAAAGAAGCTTTAAAGAGTTTACCTTTTTATATTTTATTGAAATTAGGATCAAGTAAATGTTTTACATATTCAAAAACAAAATAAAATCAAGACAAATGCAAAAAAACGGTACTCCTAAAATTGAATACAAATATATATATGTATTTGTTTATATTATATACAAACATATGTATTATACATGTGTATATATACACATATATATGTACATATATATGTATAGTAAAAACACACTGGAAAAAAGAATATTTTAAGTTACATTTCATCAGAGTACAGCCTTAGGTTCTTTACAAAGAAATTTTGAACTTTATATGGGAGGTTTGATGTCAGTAGAGAGAATGAATATGTTTTGAAAATATTTTGTATGAATTAAGTGATAGAGAAAATGAATAAATACATTTTGTTTTGGAATTTGTTTTTTTCAAAATTAGGAAAGAGGAGAGAAAAGTATGTTGTTAGAATTGAATTTGCCGGGATATTTAAATTCGTGTTTTTTAAAATAGGAATAATTTGTAATCTTTACACTGAGAGGTCTAGTCAAAATGAAATTCAATAACAATAACAATAAGGAAACCTAGTTTCCCAAACTTGATTTCTGATGTTGTTCCCTGTGGTGGGAGGAGAGGAGTGGGAAGATGGTGGTGGTGGAAGATGGAGGGGTAGAATGGAAGGCATGAACCAAACCTTTTAGGGAAAGTGGTGTTTTTATGTCAGGGACACAGAAATTACACACTGAGTCTGAATCTAGGGCCCACTGGGACATATAGTGAGGACATAAGATCTCATGAAAAGTTATCATTACAAAATGAAGAGGAAAGCCACAGATGGGGAAAAAATTCTAGTACATATATTTGACAAAGGACTCCATCCAATCCATCTATCTGGCAAAGGAATATTTATATACCTAAGAACCTCCTTCTAATTAACAATAAAAAGAGGAATAAGGACAACTCAATTTTAAAAAATGAGAAAAGAACAAACAGTTCAAAAGAGAAAATATAGTAATAGTCAATAAGCTCAAAAAAAAAAAAGTTCAATATCACTAGTTATTAGGGACATGCAAAATAAAACCACAAAAAGTTACTGCCTCATATCTACTGGAATAGCTAAAAAATAAAAAATAAAACAGAAAACAAAAAAATTCCTGATAATATCATATTTGGGGAAGGTGATGAGGAACTCGGCTCTCATGCACTGCAGGGATGAAACCACTGGTTAATAGCTTAATAAGCTAAGCGTCTATTTGTCCTACCCTGTGACACAGAAATTCAGCTCTAAGGTACTCACCCAAGAGAAATGAAAATATTTGTCAATAAAAAGATCTGTAGAGGAATGTTCTTGACAACTTATTTAGAGTAATTAAAAATGAGAGCAAATAAATGTCTAACAATAGGATAATAGATGAAAAATTATGCTATATTGACATAATAGAATGCTACACAACAATAAAAAGGAACAATATATTGCTTCATGTAACTGACATGGATACATCTCAGAAACCACTATGTTAAATAAAAGAACCAGACACAAATAAGTGCATGCTGTATGATTCCATTTATATGATATCCAAGAAGAGGCAAATTAATCTATAATAGTAGAAATCTCCTTCCAGGGCAAATGGTTAGATTCAGCTCAAATATATAAATGTATGCACCTTAGTGTTGATAACTTTCCTTTGCATCACTCCAGAGGTACCTAGTGTTAGTTTGTTCTGTTGTTGGTGAAATGACCTTTGCTCATTTGAATAACTTGGTGTCTGCCAGAGGTATGCATTGTAAAAGTATCTTTCTTCCTTTGTAAATGTAGTGGAATATTTAGAAAGTATATGTTTTGAGTATTACTTTCATTTTTACTATAATGTATTTATTCATAAATCATATAATTTAATATATAGTAATGATCATGTTCAACCTCTTGTGAAATTCCTGGTAATTAACAATCGGCTCTCATGAGTAGTGTGTACTGGCTCCAGGAATACTATGACTATCATAATATTGTCCCAAACAGATAAATTAGTGAATTATATCAGAACATTGAGAAAGGCAAAATCAATAATTATAGTTCAATGGTTTAATGCATCTTGCATGGAACCTGATACAACCAAATAGACTGAAATATGCAAAGATAGAAGGTATAACTAACCTGACTAATTACGTCATCTAATATGTGCATACTATTCTTGGTAAGTAGAAAGATATATATATAGAGAGATCATTACCTACGACAGAGAAAACGTATGCTTCTTAGACGATGGCTCATTCACAAAAAAGCAGGCATTTTAACTAGACCACATAGAAAATCTCAGTAAATTCCAAAAACTCAAAAGAAAACAAAACAACAACAAAAAGCTCTACACTGATTGTGTTCTTTCACTACATTGCAATAAAATTAGAAACAAATAACCAAACAATAGCTAAAATTAGATATGGAACTTTTAAAAATTATATTTTAAATAATTCTTGTATAAGAGAATATACACTTTATAGAAAAATACAATTTAAATACACTTCACAGATAAAAGTCTGAAACTTTTCATTTTCAATATGAAATGTATTAAAATTTCAATTTTTAAACCTAGGGAAAAAAAACAGGGAAGGACAGAAAGAATAGTTTTTTTCAAAGATTTTATTTATTTATTCATGAGAGATACACAGAGAGAGGCAGAGACATAGGCAGAGGGAGAAGCAGGGTCCTTGTGGGAAGCCTGTTGTGGGACTTGATCCCAGGACCACAGGATCATGACCTGAGCTGAAGGCAGATGCTCAACCACTGATCCACCCAGGTGCCCCAAAGAATAGGCATATTTTAAAAAGTAAATTTTTTTTTTTTTTTTTTTTTATGATAGGCACACAGTGAGAGAGAGAGAGAGAGAGAGAGGCAGAGACACAGGCAGAGGGAGAAGCAGGCTCCATGCACTGGGAGCCCGACGTGGGATTCGATCCTGGGTCTCCAGAATCGCGCCCTGGGCCAATGGCAAGCACTAAACCGCTGCACCACCCAGGGATCCCTAAAAAGTAAAATTTAAAGCTATACAAAGCATTAAAAACAATAAAAGCAAAAATTAAATGTCTTCACTTGCAATAACAAAAAACAATAGAAATGATTATGAGTACTATAGTATAGACAAACTTTGGACATGACTTAGCAAGGAAAAAGAGAAAAAAGATGCAAATATTGTAGAGAATGGAATGAGAAAAAGAAAACAAGGTATACATTTAAAATTTTAAATATGAATAGGGGCACCTGGGTGGCTCAATAAGTTGTCTATCTTTGGCTCAGGTCATGATCTCAGGGTTCTGGGATTGAGTCCCACATCAGCTCCTCTCACCCCACTCATGCTCTCACTTACTCTCTCTCTTTCAAATAAATAAATAAAATATTTAAGAAAAATATTATGAATTTTTGCACACCAATATACTTCAACATCTAGAAGAAATGAACAACTTTCTTGGAAATCATAAAATACCGTATTTAACTACCCCCTCCAAAATAAAATCTTGAACAAACAAAAAGCTATAAAAGACACGGAAGTGCTGGTTTAAAATTTCCATCTTGAAAAATTGTCAAGCTCAGATGACTTCAAAGTGATCTCTACCAAAATCTCAAAAAGCCTATCTTCTGTGAGTTGTTTCAGAATTTGGAAGATGGAACACTTATCAATTTCATTTAATGAGGTCATATAGCTCTAATACCAAACAGATAAAGACAGTCCAAAATAATTGAATTAGAAGCCAATTTCATTATAAACAGATTTTTTTTAAAGTTAAATACAATACTGGCCAACATATGTCTCTATATCATTGATCTACTTTGCAGCACTAATAATTCTGCTCAATCCTGCCTCCAATGGTGTTTTGAGTATGCTAGTATGTTTTTGGCTTCCTTGAAAGCATTTCTTCCTTTTTAACTCATGCAGTACTAGTCTCATATCAATCAGTTTCTCCTGTTGGCTTTCTGCTCTTATATTAGAAATCATGTCTTTTGAATCTTACTAAAGTTATTAAGCCCTACTTAAGATTTTTCTTTTATTTCCTATATCAACTCTTAATACTTCACTCACAAAAGTTCATCACTTAAAGGACTGGCCCATGAAAAAAGAGTGTAAAAAAGAGTTTGGATTTGTTCCAAGAAATCCTTACTGCTAAACATAACAAGATTTACAGAATATAATTTGTCTTTGGAAAGCATATATTTCAATAATATTATGAATAATATGCTGATGATTATTATTCCTAAAACTTAACCCTCACAAATGACCACTTTTATAGTGCTTATTATGTTTCAGGAACAGCTTTGTTTGCTATTCATATTATACATGAGAAAACTGGAACTTAGATAAGTACCTTGTTCAAGATCAGCCGAGTAGTTAGTGACAGAGCCAAAATTCACATTTATCCTTTTACCTTCTTAGCGTCACTCATATTCTTTACTATTAAATATTGAGCTCTGCAGTATTATTGGACATACAAGGTACTACTCTGGATAGATTATAAAGTTACCAATGTAAATTCTTATCTCTAACATTGATTCATCTTCACCTATTTTATATTTTTTGCATTCTCTTGTTTTTCCCAGAAGCCTCAGTGATTTTGAAAATGAAATCTAAGGATTTAACATTTTTTCCCCTTAGTTTAAAGGTATAAGATTTTAGATGGTGATTCCATAAATAAGAATGTATAATGAAGAAATAATAATAAATAATAAAGATAATGATACACAGATTTTCATCCAAATATTGTAAAATATAGCAAAAACATGATAAATAACAAATGTATTAGAAGATAGAATTAACTAAAGTATTGAAATACAGTCAATGGAATATTATGAAAGCATTAAAACTGAACACCAGTTTTCTCACACATTCTGTGCATGGAACATATGCTATCCATGAAATAATGAAATACACTCAATAATGACATTGACTACCTGTTTGTACTTTCATCCATGAGTGATTTTTTTTTATATTTCCACTTAAATGTACCTTCCAATTTTTCTACCTTAAGTGTTGCTTTGCTTTTAAAATATAAAGTATAATCTAAAAAATTCTAGTTTTTACATAACTGCCAATCCTTATCCCTAGTGTGCTAATTGACAGTAAGAGTTCTTAGCTATGGTTATTATTTATTTTAACCAGATTTCTCCTGATTTGCATAAAATAATGGGCAACACATGCTTATTTTTATTAGTGGACTCTTAATTGGCTAGTTGGTTGAGGCTCTGCTTAATGTGGTGCATGGAGGTGGGAGGTATGGTTGTGGGTAGATATGGTCAGCACCAAATGTGGATTCTCATAAAGTATAACAATGCATTTTCAAAATTTTCAGGCATAGGTCTACTGTTTGGCCTTCCCTTTCCGTTGGACAAATTGAAACAAAGGGCAGTAGGGTGAATTATTTCTTATTCCTGCTTGAAATTAATCAAATACACTTTCTTCATCATCTAAAATGAGACTTAACTAATATCAACACAGGACTAATGTAAAGATTTTTTAAAATAATGTATACATGAAACACATCTGCAGTTTTTCAGCATATATAATGGAAATCTAAAATAAATATTCTCTAAATTTGAAAAGACACTCTTAAATACTTTTCTGTGAAAAACTTGGCTAGTCTCTAATGGAGTAAACATTCCTTAAACCTCAGTCAGAAGTGATTTGTGTATTTATAAACTGAAATGTTTCTCTTCTGTCCCGATAATATGGATGCCCATAAAATCTGGGTTGAATGTGGAAGTGAGTGTCAGAATCAACTTTCTAGGACTAAACTTGTTAGCTGGGTGGCCAATGCTTTCCAGGTTGACTGATCTAATTTGGATTCCCAAGCCTACTCCACCATAACTGAATTGGAATCTGTGGGGGAAGGTTTTGTTTTGTTTTGTTTTGTTTGTATCAGGAAAATTTAGGAAACAATTTATCCAGAGACTTAAAGAGATTGACACAGGAGTCAGAGGAATAGACTGGAAGAGACTTTCTCTACAAACCTTATAATCTCTTTGGGTCTCAGATGGTTCATTTCTAAATTGAAAACTCAAAAGAATCGAGAAGTTTAGGTAATTATGAAGTTGAAATTAATATACATCAATTATTGTTATTATTACTTTTGTAGTGTGCAAAGGAAGATTATCATACCATTTTCTCTTTCCCAGTAGGTGTTTGGTATGCAGTATGCCATAGTAACAATGGCAGTCAAAGTTACCCCATCTGTAGGTGGCCTTTCATTTAAGATGCCCCACGAAATATATCCAAAAGTTTGATTCCTACAGATTAACTCTTTTGTGTTTATATATTTTTCTTGCAATTAATGTTTGCTAGTAACTGGTCCCTAAATTATATTTTAAGAATGCTTTATTGTATCTCAACTTCATCTGCAGAATCATTTAAAATTCACAAAGCCTTGCTTTATCACACATCAAATGTCACAGTCTGGCAGTTAATCTTATTGAAAGGTTAGTTATGTGTAGCACCTGCAAAGGTGTCTGAACTGAAGATTCCCAGGATTTGATGCTAAATGGGGATGAAGGTAAAATTAAATTGGGGATTGGAATGGCAGCTGCGTATTAACTGACTTTTGGGTACCTCATTGTCTTAAAATTTCCAGCATATTTTTCGTTGGTTATTGATGACAAAACCAAAAATAAATACACAACAAGTATCAACCTTCTCTCTAAAAACAAAGTCATTTTGGGGTTTGCTTCTTTCTGTACAAGAATAAGGTTAAAAGCTCTTTTAAATGTATTTGTTAATAGAATATTTGGTTCCTATTCTTCCACTAAACCAAGAACTTGGTAAAGGAGGTCTAATACCATAAATAATCAAATATGTGTAAATTATCTCCAGTGTGCAGACAGATTTAAATATTAGTCTATTCCCACTATGCAAAGCATCTGTGACCAGTTTTTGCAAGGATGTGTGCTCAGGGAATGTAATCTTTCATATCTAACTCAATCCAAATATAATTATGAATGACAAACTTCTGGGAAAGTGAAGGAAAAATGCAGCCTCTTTTGGATTACACACTTTAAAAAAAGATTTTATTTATTTATTCATGAGAGATACGCAAGAGAGAGACAGAGACACAGGCAGAGGGAGAAGCGGGCTCCATGCAGGGAGTCTGATGTGACACTCGATCCAACAGGCCAGCTCAGGTGTGTGTTCAATTCAATGGGTCTGGTGGCCCCCTTGGCCACTTCAATTCAGGGACACCTAATGGGAGTGTTAGACCAGCATTACTCCATGATGTGACTCATTCCTTAAAAACATACTGGGAGGGCCAAACCAAAGCTATCTGAAGACTGAATGTAGCCCAGGGCCCATTCGTTTATTACTTCTGGCAGAGATTGTGAGAGTAACCATGGGCAGATGCCTGATTTTAGTGAAAAATAGACTCAGAGTCTGTAGAAAACTATTGTTCTATGAATATGACCATAGCACAGTGTTCTTTGGGGGGCTATTAGCCATAAAAATAATTTTATTCTTTTATAACAGTGCTGCTTATGTCTTTTTGTGATAGTAAGTGGTCACTGATGGCATCATGTGTATAACAGATATTCAGAAATAGGGGGTTTGACTTACCCTTTCTAAGGGACTCACCCGTGAAAGAGAGTAATGTAAAGAGGAATCTCAAGGCATTCCTCATTCAATTCTATCAAAGTAAAGAGTTTATTTGAGGGAGGATATGTTTTCCTTCCATGCCAATGCTCCTCCCACCCCCTACCAAACCCATGAATCTAAAGTCTTTTTTTGCAGGATGCTTGGGTTGCTCAGTCAGTTAAGTGTCTGACTTATGATTTTGGCTCAGGCTATGATCTTCTGGGTTGTGAGACTGAGCTCCATGTCAGAATCTGTGCTCAGTAGGGAGTCTGCTTGGGATTCTCTCTCTCCCTCTGGCCCTCCCTCAATTCAAATAAATAAGTATATCTTTAAAAAAATAAAGTCTTTAAAAAAATGCAAAAGGTTGTAAGTGTCCTGGATGATTAAGTAGAAAGGTTGCCTAATATTTTGGTGTTGTAGATTCTGTAAACATAGGGCAGTGTTTTCACTAAAAAATCACATAACAAGCTGCTATTATTGGGATTCCCTTCTCAGAAACCAAGGTCAAATGTGGCTAATAGAGTTAACAGAGTTCCTTTGCTGAAACAATGTATAGAATTCACCAGAACTGTGACAGGTGGATTTTTGTGGTAGGTTCAGGTCCCATTGTCATCTCTGACCCCAGTTTTGACATCAGTTGCTTTCTCAAGCAAAATTTGAATGGTTTCAACTTGGTTTCTCCAGATCTAAGTGGTCCTACAAGCACAATATTTCTATTCCCTCCTTCTCTTAATTCATCCAGCAAGAAGTGTTCTCTTCAATCTGCCTTTCAATGTAGTGGTTAAAAGTAATCTTTGTGTCCTGCTACCTCAGAGTGTTCTGATTTGGACAGGTAGGTTGTGGGGGTGGAGGGAGAGTTCATGCATCCACTCTGATCTCTTTGAAGAGAACTACTGTGGGGAGCACAGTTGGCTGTGAGTTTGAGGCTCACTTCAGAGAGGGTAGACACCTAGTTTTCTGTGGGCAGGCAATTGCCAGACAGTGACTAAGGAGGGTGGGGGTTCAAGTGCTAGTCTACTCCTGCTCACTAGAAGATTCTGCTACCGGGCAACTTGCTAAGGACTCCCCATTGTTTTGGAAAAGAATTTCCCAGAGCTCAGCTGTGGTCTGAAGCTCTTTCTACTCAATGCTTCCACCACTTTCTGCTTCATACAAGTGAAGTCAGACCTGCACTGTGGTAGAACAACTCTCTCTGCCTACTTCTCCCCTTCTCCAGTAAATCTCTTGAATGAGGCATCTGCTTCTTGTAGGACATATGTGACTGACATATGTGTATACTGTATATGTAGGTATGTGTTTATGTATGTGTACGTGTGTCTTTTCTGTTACAATGTATGTTTCTATAACATAAACTAGATCACATACAAGTGGCATATAGCAGAAAAAATAACAGTAAATGTAGAAATTGCTTTCGTGTATATTTGATTTTCCCAGCATGTGAATATTTTGAAGCCATCTGGGACTTGCTTTCCCAGAATTAAAAAAAGGAACCAGGAAATAGGAAATGCTACATAAGTGCTCTCTGTTAGTACCAATGGTGGCTGGTTGAATGGCTTCAAGAACCATTAAGGTTTCCACAATTCCTCTCTTGAAACTGCAAACACAAATGAATCTGCAAAGACATTTCCTGTGTGTTTAGAAAAAAAAATCCAATTGACCCAGTCTATGCTATGCATCACATTTTTAATTTTGATCAAACTGGTCTCAACTGGGAGTGTAACCCTCTAAGGAAGTTTACTGTGGAAGAGGCATGAGCCTTGGGAAAATTTGATTATCATTTTAGGTGCCAAAGCTAGTTGAGATTTAACTATGTTAATATTTATATTAGGATTTTTATTGTTTTAATTGATACTTTGGTTACAAAGTTTAGATATATTTTAGTATTTTGCCTTTTCTTATTTCCCAATAAGACTATCTTGTTGTATGATTCTGTAGAACACAGGTTTTCCCACATTATATATCTAGTGTGTATCAAGATAGATATATGTTTGTTCATTCATTTTAGAGAGACAGACAGGGTTTGGCACATTAAAAGCTTTGTTTTGCTAAGATTGCCCCCCAAATGAGCTTGAGGGCCTATTTTGGAATTCAAAAGCTGAACGCTGAATTTTTTTCTCTTTTGTGCTCTAGCAATCTTCTTTCCACACAGGCAATGGATAATCTAACTGAATTCAGGAAAGGCTGGCATTAAAAGTAAAAGGAAGAAGCAAGTAAATATATTTAAAGATATGCTTTTATGTAAGTTTATTGCTGATGTTGACTGGTTGCTATTTCACCCTTATAAACTCTCAAGCTCATAGGAAACAAACAAATTCACATAACAGAAGGGGAGAATATGTACAGGTTATGGAATAAGGATCACTTGGTGAGTTGACACAAGTGAATACCAATAGTCTTCTGTTTTAAGCAAAGAACAGGAGGAGGACAAAAAAACTCAGAAAAGTGAAAATGTATTTTATCAAATGTTCCTCACTACATCTTCAAAGATGCAAAGTATTTTCTCCTCCAGCCACTTAAAAGATGATCTTTCTCTAGGAAATTTTCATTTTGATTACCTAAGAGAAGTATCAAACCATAAATATATTTTCAGGATTGCAGAAAAAAATAAATGTCATATATAGATTCTTATATCCTCAGATAAATTGTATGTCATCTCTAGGAGAGAAGTCGGAGGTGCAACTTCATTAAAGGAAAATCTAGTAGTGAAAAATAGCTTTTCTCCTGCTCCAGTGATGACAAGAGAAATAAGGGGCATATATCATGACATGAGGGATTTGGAGAAAATATAAGGAAGCCTTTCTTGATGAGGCAGTCCTGAAATACTATAATATTGAAAAGGATTACCAAGAAACAAAGTCAGACATTATAGTCTTTAGAGCCATGTGTCCTAAATGAAGATGAAAGGAAAAGAGAATGGTCATGGCTCACATGGCCCTGGCATCCAATAAATCTTACCTATCTTATCTGACTTTAATGATAAGTTAACGTTTTCAAGACCTCTGCTGTCTCATTCTGTTCATGAAATATTTGCTTCATGATTTCATGTTTTCTTATCCATATGATTAAGAAGAGAAAAATTAAAGATGAAATTATATATATATATATATGATTGGGCCTTACTCAATTTTCAATAAATCAGATTTTCTGGGTTTGAACCCATGCCTCTATCTTTACATGTTTTTAAAGTTAAAAATTCTGGTTTTTTTTTTTTTCCCCTGAAGATTGACTTGAAATTCCTATCAAGAACAAAACAGTCATTTTAAATTCCCTTATGCAAAATTAAAGAGAAACTATACTATGAAAATTCAAGGCCATCTGGAGCTTTTAAGTTGCGTGATGGTCACCTAAAATCTTTAGTGGAAGAGTTAAGGCCTGAATCAAATAAAGTGAATTTAAAAGTCACCTTGGTCTTTGTAAAACAACAACAACAACAACAAAAAACTATAAAAAAAACTTGACAGAAATGTCAAGAACAGATATCTTAGGAAGAAATATAAGATGTTTTTAACACTGTGATTTATATTCAATTAGCAGTAGGTTTCAGCAGAAGTAGTCAAATTTCTTCATGAAATAGGTGAAATGAAATGTTACAAAATACCTCGTGACGGAGTAAATCAAAGATCTCTAATGTACTAACAAGAATTGACAAGGTCAGTTGGAAGGCGGAGCACGGCCATTAATGCAAAGTCTCAGGCTCTGATCACTGTCCACCAGAGTATAACTACTTCCCCCCTGGCGCCCCTCAAAATAATTCTTAAGTCACTGTGAACAAATCAAGACTTTGGGATAACAAATATCTAAGTAAATGATTATCTGCTTTGCATTTTGAACATTAGTTAGAAGTGAAATGATTCTTAACACGTAATCTGATGTAAACAGTCTTTTTCATTTTTAGGAAAATTATTCCTGCATGCAAGAGCTGCAAAGAAAGACAATATAAATAAAATGTGAGATTACAAAAATCATTAATAATCTATTGCTTTTCGCATATAAGTTTCTTACAAAAAGGAAGTATCTGCATTGCCTTTGGTTCTGGTTGTTAGAAGTAACGCTCTCCAGCCTGAGCTTGACAATCTTTACCACCACTATACTGAACTTCAAAAGTCATCTGTAAGATGGACAGTTGCCAGTATGTAGCCTGCTTCCATCCTACTTTAATATTAGTTTAACAACTGGAAGGATCTGGCTGTTTAAATATTAAACACACGTTCAATTATTAAAGAGTTAACATTCTTTCCCTGATTATTAAACCTGTATAGAAAGAGCATTGGCGTTAATGTGCAGTCAGCGTTGCCAGTTCCACAGACTGCAATGTCACATATGCTAAATTGTTTCTATACTGTCTTTGGCATCAAAACAACGCTCAGCAACAACAAAATCTAATGAACATGCAATTAAAACTACTGTTCAAAGTTTCCAGTGGGCACAATGGATCATTTCCAGGAGGGATGTTCAGATTATTGCTCAAGGCAAAACGACTACAGATTATTATTTTGCCATTGATCTAACAGGAAAGAATTCCCAGCTAATGAACCTCAGGAAAGAGATTAATTAAAGGAATAAAAGATAGCACCCACTTCCATCCTTTTCAAATGTGAGCAAGTCTAACAATAGGATGTGAAATTCATTAAATTTGACAGTAAGGAAAAATAAATGTGATAAATACTGAATTTCTGTAGAAGTAACAGCGTTCCATAAACAATAAGTCAATTAGCTAATGAAGTTCATTACTTTATAACCTTCATCAAATTTAAATATTCAAAGACTTTAATTAATGACTCTTAAAATTAATTTAGTAATATGTACTACCTCATTGCAGTTGTTGGTCTGAATAATTTTGGGGGTCCCCCCATCTTCCTGAACAGGTGATTGTGATCAGTGTATTTTACATTTTTTTGCTTTATTCTATTCTTATAAAAACTGGGAAAGGAAAATAGAAAGGAAATTTGGTAGTTCTAGATTTAGAAATTCCTTGATGTTGCTGCCCAGCATCCAGCATTTCCTATACACAGGAGCATTCAGCAACCTGACTAAATCACTACACACATATTTTCCTAAAATAAACACTGTATAAGGTAAGGCCAGCAAACATGACATACATTCTCAAATATCGATTAATGATTTGCTTACCTTCAAAATATACCCCAGTCATTGCTTTAGTTATATAACACAAAGACTTCCTCCTATTTGCTGTATTTCATGATTACCGTTAGGGTGGGCCATGACAGACAAAAATATATCCGCCACTCAGTAGACTGTATGTATGATGGGATAGTCATGTCCTGGAAGCCAACGATACCTACTCCAGTCCGTCTGCTACCATTATGGCATCATGTATCTCTGAACAAGCCCTGTCACCTCACTCACAAAATGAGGTACTGGACTAAATTGCTCTCTATTGCTCCTTTTCACACTAAAATTTTATAATCTATAAATTAATAAAAGGGAACGTGGCTGAGATAATGCACATGCCTGGAAAATAATAAGTCATTGACATTTAGCCTTAGGATGTGGCACTTACTGGAAATTACTTTCATGTTTATATTCTGCTTAGGTTAGTGTTAAAACTAGTTTCCATTCCCAAGTCACATCATATGATGAAGTCAGATGACTCAGCTTTATGCTGGGGAAAAAGGGTGAGCCAATCTTGAAATAATTCACACGGCAGGTAATAACATAAGTTAGAGATGGCATTTTATGGGTAAAGAATGTGAATTCCCATGTACAAAGTAGATACTAAGATGCAATCTATAAAGCAAACATTTATTAAGTGCCTATTTTGTTTCTACCAATTGTGTTTGAAACTGTGAGACCCAAAACAGAAATTAAAACTTACAGTCCTTGCCTTAAGCACATTTACAAATTAGTCGAGAACACTCCAAATGTCAATACACCACATTATTCAAACTATACACCACAGTTAATTAAGCAAAAGTTAAATTGATAATCTGGACAGTAAGCTCATGTTTCTTAATGAATGTATAAAACAAATACACAAGAGGAAGTAGGAGTCATCCTATTACTATCCAAAAGGAAACATCTTGTAATACAATGAAAAATTAAGCAATTAATTGTAAATCTGGGGAAACTTGAAATGGTTGAGGATATTCAGATATTAGGATGACAGATCTCTTATAAGGTATAGAATCAAAGTGCCTGATAAAATTTAAAACTTACCTCTTAAAATCATTTCTTTGTGTGGACTGTAAATGTGTTAGAAATAGGAAGAGACACAGTATCACCTATACTAGAAATGAAAATATTACAATGTCTACAAATAATATAAACTTACATGACCAAAATCCTCAAATATTAATTAATGGCTTGCTTACCTTCATGATATACCCCAGTCATTGTTTTAGTTAATACGTGATAAATTCCTATTTCACCCTTGCATTAGTCAGAATCAATTCATTTTTGCTATCACAACCTAAAATGATAGAGGTCCATTACTTGCTTCACATCCATGTAGTCTGTGACCCAGGCTACTGGAGCATCCTCAGGCTGGAACATTGCTACATGTCATGACAGAAGAGAAAGAATGGCAACTGCATGTTGGTTTCCTGCCCAAACTTCCCTTCACTGAGCCATTTCTCAGAGGCAAATATCTTGTGCTTTCTACTCATTTGTTCTAATCTGTGTCTACGTCTGTATCTGTATCGGTATATATCTCCACATTTCTAAATAATGAAGTCTTAATAATATGTTCATTTTTAATTGATTTATTTGTAGTAAAGGCAGTATATTTGCCTTCTATTTCACAGGCAAAAATTTATCATTTTTTAAAAAGATTTTATTTATTTATTCATAAGAGACACAGAAAGAGAGAGAGAGGCAGAGACAGAGACAGAAGCAGAAGCAGGCTCCACGCAGGGAGCCTGACGTGGGACTCGATCCGGAAACTCCAGGATCATGCCCTGGGCTGAAGGCAGGCGCTAAACTGCTGAGCCATCCAGTGATCCCAAGATTTATCATTTTTAATCCAGCCTGCCCACTTTCTCTCCTCAGTCTTCCCAATTTAAGATACATCACAAATATTTACTAAACTGTCAGTATTTCTGCATCTATAGAATTACCATTCACTGTTGGGCAAATAAGCACTCTATTATTATGTTTTTTTACTTGGTAACTTCAACCTTTTAAAAAATTTTCTTAGTGCACTATGTATTAATTGATGACTCTTCTGCCCCTAAATGCTCCAGCAGATATGTTAACATGATTATAAGAATTCTTTTCAAATATTCAAAACAATCACATAATGTTTTCATTCTTTCTTATTTCCTTTCTGGAGACTGTCTTTCTGCATATCCACTTATAGATGCTTCAGTTTGAATAGTTTTCCACACTGGGGCAATTCTTGAATTGTTACTTTGGGACTTGTCTTTGTTGCTCTCTTATGATGGATTGCATGTTTCCTGTATCCCATGTCCTTCTCACTCTTGATTTATTCTTTTGTTTTTCTGACCCTAACCTTTCAATTGTTTCCTAAAAGGGGAAATGGGTACATGAGATTTTCCTGGTTTCTCTTCATGCATGTCTGCAATATTTATATAAAATGTCTAAACAATTGGTTAACAATTTAGCTGGTTATATGATTCTAGGTTCAAAGTCATTTGAGGGGGCAGCCCTGGTGGCGCGCAGCGATTTAGCACCGCCTGCAGCCTGGGGTGTGATCCTGGAGACCCGGGATTGAGTCCCACATCAGGCTCCCTGCATGGAGCCTGCTTCTCCCTCTGCCTGTGTCTCTGCCTCTCTCTTTCTGAATAAATAAATATTTGAAACAAAACAAAACAAAACAAAAACAAAGTTATTTGAGGATTTTGATCTATTGTCTTCTGGCACCCACTGTTACTCTTGAAAAGTCCAATGCAATTCTGAACCTATGTATTTATGATTTTTCCCTCTATGAAAGTGTATTAGAATGTTCAGGCTGGGGATCCCTGGGTGGCACAGCGGTTTAGCGCCTGCCTTTGGCCCAGGGCGCGATCCTGGAGACCCGGGATCGAATCCCACGTCGGGCTCCCAGTGCATGGAGCCTGCTTCTCCCTCTGCCTATGTCTCTGCCTCTCTCTCTCTCTCTCTCTCTGTCATAAAAAAAAAAAAAAAAAAAAAAGAATGTTCAGGCTGCTAAACAATATACTGTAGGCAGAGTGGCTTAAACAACAGAAATTTTTTTCTCACTGTTTCAGAGCCTGCAAAGTCTAAGATCAAGGTCCCCACCACTGCAGTTTCTGGTGAGAGCTCTCTTCTTGGCTTGTAGACAGCTGCCTTTTGGCTGTGTCTTCACGTAGCAAAGAGAGAAAGGGTGAGCTTTCTGGCGACTCTTAGGATAAGGATACTAATCCTGTGAGGTCAGAACTCCACACTCTTAACCTCATTTAATCTTAATTATCTCTTTAATCTAGGGACGTCTCACTGGGGATTAGGGCTTTAACATATAAATTTTGAGGATACATGATTCAGTCCATAGCAGGAAATGCTTAGAATCTTTCCTTTATCCATGGAATTCTGAAAATTTCATGATGTGGGCTTACTTTTGGCTAATTCAATCAGTCGTTTAGCTCTAGAGCATTTCCACTTACTTACTTTATTTATTTTTATTTGCATACACGTGTATGCACGAAAGAGAGAGAAAGTGCGTGTATGCATACAAGTAGGGTGAGAAGCAGAGGGAGAAGCAGACTCCCTGCTAAGCAGGGAGCCCAATACAGGGTTTGATCCTGGGACCTTGAGATCATGACCTGAGCTGAAGGCAGACACTTAACCCACTGAGCCACCCAGGCATCCCTCCACTTAAATATTTATATATATACATGTATACTTTCTTTTCTTTCATTTCCTCTACTATAATTTCTAGTCTTCAAATACTGTATCTCTTAAATTCCTATTTCTCTTGTTGTCCCATTATCTTTTTTCTTTGCCTTTTTCATTCTGTTTTCTAGAATATTCCTAAACTATTATTCAACTTTTCAATTTTTATTTGATTATTTAATTGTTATGTCACAAAAGCTACCTTTTACTATCCCTCTCTCTGCCTCACTTTCTTTCATTCTGACTTTTACTTACTTATGTGAGGATGTTAATTTTAGCTTTGGGAAACATCTTGTCTCACGTAATTATGTTTTTTTTGTCCTCCCTTTCCCCCAGTAGTTTGTCCTTAACTCTATTCTTTTTCACACTGTAGATTTTTATTAATTATCTGGACATTCTTGTAAACTTGTGAGTGTTTAAGAATGAAATAGGAGAATAATGGGTTTATGGTTTGGTGAACTTCACAAATGACTTATTACATGACCAGCTCACCCTCAATGACAGTATAAGAACTATGCAGTTCTTCCAGAGAAACATTTTCTAATTTTCAATCATCTTAATGCTTATATTAAGAGGAGGACCGTTAGTCTTTTTCCAGTATCCTGGGAGTAGGTCCTATTGTTTGGCATTGAGACTCCTCAGTATCCCACTATCCTCACTTCTTAGATCCCCTACTTCACTCTGGACTTCCATTGGACATGGTGGCTTCAGACCGAGAATCTCTGTTTTTTTCAGAAACTATACATCCTGCTTCCTGCTGGGGAGAGGTAAGATGGATCATCATAATCATGTGGCACACAGAGTGTGGAGAGGATTGCATGGTCCAACACTGGTGTAATTCTCATTAGACTAGTTCTCTTCTGTTTTTACCTCCAGGTATTACTTCCATATCCTGTAGGCTTTGGGTTGTTACTTACTTCACCTTATTAATTTCACTTAATGCCCTCCCATTTATTTTTTTCTTTCACAAATTTGTTTACATTTCTTATCCATTGTTTTCTCTTTTTTCCATCCTTTTTGTAAGTTTGTCACAAAGTACTCATATAGAATTGCAGCGTTTAGAAGAGTTTTCTTCAGTGACAATAAATGAAGATACGTTCATTGTGTGTATTACCTGAAAATGTACTGTTAGAAATAATTATTTCAATGGTCATAAAGCACCTATCATAAAGCAGTCCTCTATCTGTTGAGTAATATGACTTCTCAGTACTACACTTGTCCCTTCCTTTTCAGTGAGCAATTAACAATCTTAAAAAAATAGTTACCTACCTCCATATGTTTGGCTCTTAATATCTCTTAGTTATTACATTGTTTTCACAGATAGAAAAATTTATAATTAAATATATTAAGAGAATCAATAGTAAAGATATTTTGTATTTGCTAATATTTGAGTGATATTTTACTACCTAATTTTCAGGATAAGTTAGATATCAGATACATTGTTGATATGTTCTTAATTATTATAATCTGGAAATATATTTTTCATGTATTTTGAAGTAAATTAAACTTGAGTACATCAGTAGGGAGAATGATTAGGAAAGTGAATTTTGGAATTTGGCAGTCCTGGGCTTGAGTGCTTTGCAAGATGAGTGACATTCAATGTGATACTTAAATACCCTTTCTTTGCCTCAGTTTTCTTATGTCTAAAATGGGGATAAATACAGTAAAATGTTTTCTTCATAGAATTATATTAGGACTTACCTGAGATAATTCAGATTAATCTTGAAGCATAGTGACTGACATCAAATGAATGCCCAATAAATTTTTCTAACATTAAAGTTGTTGTAATTAATATTAATGAGCCATTGATTAGTGTATGACCCCAGGGTCTTGAAAAGAAGATCCAGAGAAAGCTTAAAACAGTCAAGTGGTTCTGCAGAGTAAAATGTGAAATAGAATTTGACAACAGAATGAGTGTCTAATTTAGAGAAATGTGGGCTGAAGAAATACTAGATATATAATAGGAATGTCAGGACACCAACGAAAATTCAAGAAGAAAGAAATCCCTAAAGACAAAGTAACTTAAGTTATCCATATTTTGCAATTTGTTAGAAATTTTTGAAGTTTCATCAAAAATTTTCATCAGAAATTTAATCATTTCACAGCTAAAATTAGAAGATGGGGAGACTTGATTTAAAAGATGAAGTTTTCCAACTACATGGTTATTTGAGGTAAGCCAATGTTAGAAGTAAAATTCAACTTTATATTTAAAAAGTGAATACTCACAATTCCACCAGAACACCAGGCCTATGCAGAGTTATAACTCAAATATATATTATGTGAATAGTGCACTTGCATTGACTATGTAAAAAAGCAGGCACTTTCTTTGTTTAGTTGACACTTGCATTTATATGGAAAATTCAGGGCTAAGCTTCCATCTATTCATGTTGTGTCACCTTTTGATTCATCTCTTGTAAAAGTCAATATGTCACCATTCTCTGTATGTCAGTGGAGACTGATTGGAGTGCTGACTTTAAAGACAGGTCAGAAAGTCATTGCAAAAAAAACGCAACAACCTTTACTGGAACAGAATGATGCTAAATGTCAAGAATAAAAGATTTAGATGCAATTTAAAGAGTGACATGCAAAATGTTCAACTGTATTGCTGGGATATTAGGTTCCAAATCATGTAAAACTGGCAAAGCTCATGAAACAGCTTTGTGGAGTCACTCTGAAATACCACTTCCTTCCCAGTTTCTTCAGAAGAGGGAGAGGAAGGAGAAATAACCAGGTACCATTTTATGGAAGGAACACCAACCTATCTTAAAGCAGGTAAGACATCTCAACACAAATAAGAAAAAACAATTCCAAGTTCAAATTCTGGGCTTTCCATTCTGTCATCAAGTTTTAAATGAAAAACTGTCCTTTCTCTGGAGGAGTGAGGTCATCATCATTGTTTTCTTCTTTTTGTGGATACTATACCCATCAAAGATTCATGTAAAGGAGACATAATATCTCTAATTGGGTAATATTATTGTGTACAATTAATGACACTTTGAAGAAATCTTCAGCAATTCATGAAGTTTTCTTTAGGATTCCTGGAAAAGGTGTTCAACTTGGGTCATCCTTGAACATTGACCCATTTTGTAAACTTGCCCCATGTTGAGCAGGTAAGGATACTGGAGAACCAAAGTGAAAATGGACTGAGACTGAAGGATAATGTTGGACGTGAATTAATGTTATGTTGATACTATAGCAGACAAGCCAAAAGTCAGAAGTATCTATTACTTACATTAATCTTAAAAATTTAAAAGGGGGAGGCACCTGTGTAACTCAGTGGTTGAGCATCTGCCTTTGGTTAGGTCATGATTCCTGGGTCCTGGGATCAATTCCCACTTCAGCCCCCCCCCCCCCCCCCCCCCCCCGGGAGCCTGCTTCTCCCTCTGCCTATGTTTCTGCCTCTCTCTCTGTGAATCTCATGAATAAATAAATTTATAAAAAAATATTTAAAATTTGAAATGGGTATTTTGTCTAACAAAGTCGAAAGGATTGCTTTGACTCTTTACACAATTTATTATATTTTTTCAAATATATATATTAATGTCCATTCTACATGCCATGTGCTGTGCTTGGTGCTGAGAGAAAAACAAAGAACTAGACATCTGAATTCAAAGTTTACTGTCGGGGAGGGGGCAAGATGGCAGAAGAGTAGGGTCCCCAAGTCACCTGTCCCCACCAAATTACCTAGATAACTTTCAAATCATCCTGAAAACCTACAAATTCAGCCTGAGATTTAAAGCGAGAACAGCTGGAATGCTACAGTGAGAAAAGTTCAGGCTTCTATCAAGGTAGGAAGATGGAAAAAAAAAAAAAAAAAGAAATAAAAAAGCATCCAAGGGGAGGGGCCCTGCGAGATGCCGGGCTAAGGCCACGGGGCAAGTGTCCCCAGGACAGGAAAGCCCCGACCCGGAGAAGCAGGAGCTTCACCAAACTTCCCGACCAGAAAGGCGCTGGCAGGGAGCTCAGGCAGGATCCCAGGAGGGGCGGGGGTGCCCTCAGGCTCCCTGGGACACTAACAGACACCTGCGCCCCGGGCAGGGCGTGCCACACCCCACAGCAGAGCTCCCTAAAGGGCTGCGGCGCTATCGGCTGGACCCGGGAGCATCTGGGAGGGGCTCGGGTGCAGGCTCTGTGTGGAGGGGGCTGCCCGGCTCGGGAGCACGATTTTAGTGGCACAGGCCCAGGAGCACAGGGTGCCTGAGGAAGTCCCCCCCCCACCCCATAGGCAGAGGCCGGGAGGGCCCAGGACAATAAGGACACTCCTGCCTCCTGGCAGCCCCGAGCTGAGCAGATCAGCAGCCCCGCCCCACGGAGCATCCAGGCCCTGGCGGACTGAGAGCTCCGGACTGAGAGCTCCGTAGTTACTGCGGGAGCTGACTCTAGGGCTGGGGAGCTGGCCGCCGCCACTGTTGCTGTTCCTCCTGGGGCCTCATGGGATAAACAACCCTCACAGAGCCTCACAGTGGCCTCACAGAATAAACAGGATAAACAGCTCCCACTGAGCCGTGCACCACGCAGGGAGCTGAGCAGCTCCCCCAAGTGCTCACATCTGAGAATCAGCACAGCAGGCCCCTCCCCCAGAAGACCAGCTAGATGGACAGGGGAAAAGCAAGTAATTGACCAAGCAGCACTGGAAAGTTCCAGGGGAAGTCGAGGGATTTACAGTATATAGAATCAGAGGATACTGTCCCTTGTTTTTTGTTTTCTGTTTGCTCCCCCCTTCTCTCTCTTTTTTTTCTTCTTCTTCATTTTTTTTTCTCTTTTTTCTATTCTCTCTTTTTCTCCTTTTCCCAGTACAACTTGTTTTTTGCCACTCTGCACTGAACAAAATGACTAGAAGGAAAAACTCGCCTCAAAAGAAAGAATCAGAAACAGTCCTCTCTCCCAGAGTTACAAAATTTGGATTAAAATTCAATATCAGAAAGCCAATTCAGAAGCATAATTATAAAACTACTGGTGGCTCTAGAAAAAGGCATAAAGGATTCAAGAGACTTCATGACTACAGAATTTAGATCTAATCAGGCAGAAATTAAAAATCAATTAAATGAGATGCAATCCAAACTAGAGGTCCTAACGACGAGGGTTAATGAGGTGGAAGAACGAGTGAGTGACATAGAAGACAAGTTGATAGCAAAGAGGGAAACTGAGGAAAAAAGAGAAAAACAAAAGATCATGAGGATAGGTTAAGGGAAATAAATGACAGCCTCAGAAGGAAAAAAAAAATGTATGTTTAATTGGGGTTCCCGAGGGTGCCGAAAGGGACAGAGGTCCAGAATATGTATTTGAATAAATTATAGCTGAGAGCTTTCCTAACCTGGGAAGGGAAACAGGCATTCAGATCCAGGAAATAGAGAGATCCCCCTCTAAAATCAATAAAAACCCCTCAACACCTTGACATTTAATAGTGAAACTTGCAAATTCCAAAGATAAAGAGAAGATATTTAAAGCAGCAAGAGACAAGAAATCTCTAACTTTTATGGGGAGAAATATTAGATTAACAGCAGACCTCTCCACAGAGACCTGGCAGGCCAGAAAGGGCTGGTAGAATATATTCAGGGTCCTAAATGAGAAGAACATGCAGCCAAGAATACTTTATCCAGCAAGGCTCTCATTCAGAATAGAAGGAGAGATAAAGAACTTCCAAGATAGGCAGAAACTGAAATAATATGTGACCACCAAGCCAGCTCTGCAAGAAATACTAAGGGGGACTCTGTAATAGAAAGAGGAAGTCCAAGGGAACAATCCACAAAAATAGGGACTGAATAGGTATCATGATGACACTAAATTTATATCTTTCAATAGCAACTCTAAATGTGAATGGGCTTAATGACCCTATCAAAAGGCGCAGCATTTCAAACAGGATAATAAAAGCACGACCCATCTATTTACTGTCTACAAGAGACTCATTTTAGACCTAGGACACCTCCAGGCTGAAAATAAAAGGTTGGAGAACCATTTACCATTCAAATGGTCCTCAAAAGAAAGCAGGGGTAGCCATCCTTATATCAGATAAACTAAAGTTTATCCCAAAGACTGCAGTAAGAGATGAAGAGGGACACTATATCATACTTAAAGGATCTATCCAACAAGAGGACCTAACAATCATCAATATTTATGCCCCAAATGTGAGAGCTGCCAAGTATATCAATCAATTAATAACCAAAGTTAAGACATATTTAGATAATAATACACTTGGTGACTTGAATGTAGTGCTTTCTACAATCGACAGATCTTCTAAGCACAACATCTCCAAAGAAACAAGAGCTTTAAATGATACACTGGACCAGATGGATTTCACAGATATTTACAGAACTTTACATCTAAACGCAACTGAATGAATACACACTCTTCTCAAGTGCACATGGAACTTTCTCCAGAATAGACCACATACTGGGTCACAAATCAGGTCTTAACTGACACCAAAAGATTGGGATCGTCCCCTGCATAGTTTCAGACCATAATGCTTTGAAATTAGAACTAAATCACAGGAAGATGTTTGGAAGGATTTCAAACACTTGGAGGTTAAGGACCATCCTGCTAAAAGATGAAAGGGTCAACCGGGAAATTAGGGAAGAATTTAAAAAATTCATGGAAACTAATGAGAATGAAGATACAACAATTCAAAATCTTTGGGATACAGTAAAAGCAGTCCTGAGGGGGAAATACATCACAATACAAGCATCCATCCAAAAACTGGAAAGAACTCAAACACAAAAGCTAACCTTGCACCTAAAGGAGCTGGAGAAAAAACAGCAAATAGATCCTACACCCAGCAGAAGAAGAGATTTAATAAAGATTCGAGCAGAACTCAATGAAATAGAGACCAGAAGAGCTGTGGAACAGATTAACAAAATCAAGAGTTGGCTCTTTGAAAGAATTAATAAGATAGATAAACCATTAGCCAGCCTTATTAAAAAGAAGAGAGAAGGGATCCCTGGGTGGCGCAGCGGTTTGGCGCCTGCCTTTGGCCCAGGGCGTGATCCTGGAGACCCCGGATCGAATCCCACATCGGGCTCCCTGCATGGAGCCTGCTTTTCCCTCTGCCTATGTCTCTGCCTCTCTCCCTCTGTGACTATCATGAATAAATAAATAAAAATCTTTAAAAAAAAAAAAAAAAAAAGAAGAGAGAAAAGACTCAAATTAACAAAATCATGAATGAAAGAGGAGGGATCACAACCAATACCAAGGAAATACAAACGATTTTAAAAACATATTATGAGCAGCTATACGCCAAAAAATTAAGCAATCTAGAAGAAATGGACGCATTTCTGGAAAACCACAAACTACCAAAACTGGAACTGGAAGAAATAGAAAACCTGAACAGGCCAATAACCAGGGAGGAAATTGAAGCAGTCATCAAAAACCTCCCAAGACACAAAAGTCAAGGGCCAGGTGGCTTCCCAGGGGAATTCTATCAAACATTTAAAGAAGAAACCATACCTATTCTACTAAAGCTGTTCAGAAAGATAGAAAAAGATGGAATACTTCCAATCTTGTTCTATGAGGCCAGCATCACCTGAATTCCAAAACCAAAGACCCCACCAAAAAGGAGAATTATAGACCAATATCCCTGATGAACACAGATGCAAAAATTCTAAACAAGATACTAGCCAATAGGATCCAGCAATACATTAAGAAGATTATTCACCATGACCAAGTGGGATTTATCCCCGGGACACAAGGCTGGTTCAACACTCATAAAGCAATCAATGTGATCGATCATATCAGAAAGAGAAAAAACAAGAACCATATGATCCTCTCAATAGATGCAGAGAAAGCATTTGACAAAATATAGCATCCATTCCTGATCAAAACTCTTCAGAGTGTAGGGATAGAGGGAACATTCCTCAGCATCTTAAAAGCCATCTACAAAAAGCTCACAGCAAATATCATTCTCAATGAGGAAACACTGGGAGCTTTTCCCCTAAGATCAGGAACAAGACAGGGATGTCCACTCTCACCACTGCTATTCAACATAGTACTAGAAGTCCTAGCCTCAGCAATCAGGCAACAAAAAGAAATAAAAGACATTCAAATTAGCAAGGAAGAAGTCCAACTCTCCCTTTTCGCAGATGACATGATACTGTACATAGAAAACCCAAAAGACTCCACCCCGAGATTGTTAGAACTCATACAGCAATTTACCAATGTGATAGGATACAAAGTCAATGCACAGAAATCAGTGGAATTTCTATACACTAACAATGAGATTGAAAAAAGAGAAATTAAGGAATCAATCCCATTTGCAATTGCACCCAAAAACATAAGATAACTTAGGAATAAACCTAAACAAAGAGGTAAAGGATCTATACCCTAAAAACTACAGAACATTTATGAAATAAATTGAGAAAGACACAAAGAGGTGGAAGAACATCTCATGCTCATTGATTGGAAGAATAAATATTGTGAAAATGTCAATGCTACCCAGGGCAATTTACACATTTAATGCAATCCCTATCAAAATACCATGAACTTTCTTCAGAGAGTTGGAACAAATCATCTTAAGATTTGTGTGGAATCAGAAAAGACCCTGAATAGCCAGGGGAATATTAAAGAAGAAAAACATAGCTGTGGGCATCACAATGCCAGATTTCAGGTTGTATTACAAAGCTGTGATCATCAAGACAGTGTGGTACTGGCACAAAAACAGACACATAGATCAATGGAACAGAAGTGGACCCTCAACTTTATGGTCAACTAATATTCGATAAAGGAGGAAAGACTATCCATTGGAAGAAAGACAGTCTCTTCAATAAATGGTGCTGGGAAAATTGGACATCCACATGCAGAAGAATGAAACTGGACCATTCTCTTACACCATACACAAAGATAAACATAAAATGGATGAAAGATCTAAATGTGAGACAAGATTCCATCAAAATGCTAGAAGAGAACACAGGCAACCCCCTTTGAACGTGGCCACGGTAACTTCTTGCAAGATACATCCATGAAGGCAAGAGAAACAAAAGCAAAAATGAACTATTGGGACTTCATCAAGATAAGAAGCTTTTGCACAGGAGAAGAAACAGTCAACAAAACTAAGAAACAACGTACAGAATGGGAGAAGATATTTGCAAATGACAGATAAAGGACTAGTATCCAAGATCTATAAAGAACTTATTAAACTCAACACCAAAGAAACAAACAATCCAGTCATGAAATGGGCAAAAGACCTGAACAGAAATCTCACAGAGGAAGACATAGACATGGCCAACAAGCACATGAGAAAATGCCCCACATCACTTGCCATCAGGGAAATACAAATCAAAACCACAATGAGATACCACCTCACACCAGTGAGAATGGGGAAAATTAACAAGGCAGGAAACCACAAATGTTGTAGAGGATGTGGAGAAAGGGGAACCCTCTTGCACTGTTGGTGGGAATGTGAACTGGTGCAGCCACTCTGGAAAACTGTGTGGAGGTTCCTCAAAGAGTTAAAAATAGAAATGCCCTATGACCCAGCAATTGCACTGCTGGGGATTTACCCCAAAGGTACAGATGCAGTGAAACGCTGGGACACCTACACCCCGATGTTTATAGCAGCAATGTCCACAATAGCCAAACTGAAAGGAACCTCAGTGTCCATCGAAAGATGAATGGATAAAGAAGATGTGGTCTATGTATATAATGGAATATTTCTCACACATTAGAAACGACAAATACCCACCATGTGCTTCGATGTGGATGGAACTGGAGGGTATTATGCTGAGTGAAGTAAGTCAATAGGAGAAGGACAAACATTATATGGTCTCATTCATTTGAGAAATATAAAAAATAGTGAAAGGGAATAAAGAGAAAGGAGAAAAAATGAGTGAGAAATATCAAAGAGGGAGACAGGACATGAGAGACTCCTATCTCTGGGAAACAAAGAAGGGGTGGTGGAAAGGGAGGTGGGTGGGGGGTGGGGTGACTGGGTGATGGGCACTGAGGGGGACACTTGATGGGATGAGCACTGAGTGTTATGCTATATGTTGGCAAATTGAACTCCAATAAAAAAAGAGAGATAATAAATAAATAAATAAATAATAAAAAAGTTTACTGTCACATAAGAAGTTAGGCACAAAACAGGTAGTAGTGTCATTGTGTGGTCACGTACAAATAGGCACAGAATGTCTTTCAAACACTTAGCTGAACACCAGAGTTCAGTGTTGCCTTCCTCAGGAAGGTAACATCTTAGCTGGGTCTTAAAGAATGTGTAGTGGTTATTATCTAGGCAGCCATGAAGAGCTTTCTAGGCAGAAGAACTACAATGAGCAAAGCTAGAGAGACATGAATACGCGTGATTCACTCAGATACTACAAGTGGTTCAGCATTATTATGAGGAAACAGTTGGATAGTAAACAGATATGAAACTGCAGAACAGGGCAGCCCCGGTGGCGCAGCGGTTTAGTGCCGCCTGCAGCCCAGGGCCTGATCCTGGAGGCCCAGGATCGAGTCTCACATCAGGCTCCCTGCCCTGCATGGTTCCTGCTGCTCCCTCTGCCTGTGTCTCTGCCTCTCTCTCTAGCTGTGTCTCTATGAATAAATAAATTAAAAATCTTTAAAAAAAAAAAAAAAAAGAAACTGCAGAACAGCAATGTTTTATGTTCTATCAGAATTCTCTACAATGATGAAAATATTCTATATTTGTACCATCTGACACATAACCACTAGCCACATGTGGCTATTGAGCACTTGAAATGTGGTTAGCAAGCTGGAGAAATGAATTTTTAATTTTATTTAATTTTAATTAATCTCAATTTAAATCATCATGTGTAGCCAATAGCTACCATTTCATGTGGCAAAATTAGAGAAGGGCATGCTATCCATGTATAGCAGACAAAGGCCCTCGGCTATTACTCTGACAACATTTAAGGAACCCTTGATGATTTTAAAACAAGGAGGTAGTGTGACAGAATTTGTGTTTTAAACTGATTACATGGACAGGAGCATAGAGAATGGATTTAAAGAGAGAAGTCATGAGTCAGAGAGAATAATTATGACACCATTGTTTTTCTCTAAATGAGAGACCAGTAACAGGGATAAATGGATTAATGTGAAAAATATTTAAGAAATAAAGGGATTGGTGGGAAGGAGGGATGACACTAAGATTCCGGGTTGGGTGACCATGTTTATCCTAGTGCCAAAGGCGTGAAAGAACTCCATGGTGATAGTGGTTAAGATGATAAAGGCATTTATGTGATGAATTTGCTGAGAAGAGGAGGGCTCCAGCACTGATAACCACAGATCCTCCAAAATAAAACTGTCATCATTCAAGAAATCATGGTACACTGGTATCTGTTGTTTCATCCTGCCTTCTTTTGGTCAAGATATTATTTACTAGGGGTCATGTTACTCCTTGATTCCATGTAGAAAGTTTTGAAAATAAAGCTAACATAGGCAATAAGTAGGGTTGAGGGAGATTTCTAATGATATTTTTAAAAAATATCTGGATCTAGTGTTACCTAAAATCAGATGCTTAGAGAATTTTTAGTTACATGACTTAATAAATTTCCTTTTTTTTTGTTTCTTGGTATATATTTTTGGTTAGATAATCTGTGTTGGGTTTGTGATACTCATAAATGAAATAATCCTGTCTAAATTCTGAACCGTAGTCAATTGACAGCGACTATTTTGTTTCTCCCACTCCCATTAATGCAGGAAATGATGCATTGGACACTGGAAGGTGTTGCCCAATATTTTCTCTGTTTCTCTTTGGTGTAAGGCATTTTTGGAGAAATTAGCGATATTATTTTTTTTTAAAGATTTTATTTATTCATTCATGATAGACAGAAGGGGGAGGGGCAGAGACACAGGCAGAGGGAGAAGCAGGCTCCATGCCGGAAGCCCAACGTGGGATTCGATCCCAGGACTCCAGGGTCACGTCCTGGACCAAAGGCAGGCGCCAAACCGCTGAGCCACCCAGGGATCCCTGTGATATTATTATTTTTGACCAGGATTCAATGCCCATGCAGAAACTTCCAAGCAAGTCTATTTCACCAACAATTGCTCAGTAATTGAAACAGCCTTTGCAACTGGAAGCAGGTAATTCTTCATTGTAATGAAATTCAAGTTTTTCTGTCATACTAAGGAAGAGCATAGCTACGATGAAATCTGTTTCTTCTTTCTTCTCTTCCTCTACTTTCAAAAAGATTCATAGGGTCTTAGGGTGATGTTTTTCAAACACAAAATTTAGACTTGAACATATAATTTATTTTAAACAGCAGCATTCATATTGTCTTAATATAAGATGGATTCTACTCATGCTTTCAAAACCGTTAACAGTTTTTAAAAGATATTAAATGGGGACTCCTGGGTGGCTCAGTGGTTGAGCATCTGCCTTCGGCTCAGGTCATGATCCCGAGGTCCTGGGATCAAGTCCTGCATCTGGCTCCCTGCAGGGAGCCTGCTTGTCCCTCTACCTATGTCTTTGCTTCTCTCTCTGTGTCTCTCATGAATAAACAAATAAAATCTCTTAAATTTTTTTAAAGAAAGTTTTTATATGGCCAAATGAACATTTGACATTTGGTGATATTTCAAATGTATAACTGTCAGGTAATCACTCATTACTAGGTTCAAAGGGTAGGATCTGGAGTCCTATTGCCTAGATTCACATTTCAGATCCACTGGTTACTGTGTGATATTGGGCAGGTTACTTAACCACTCTGTATGCTATATGTTAAATGAATAATTTAGAACAGTGCCTGACAAATAGAAAGTACTCAAGACATACTAGTTCTTACACTAGGTATGTTACAGAGGTTTGCCAATTAAATATGCAAGTTGGAAGAATATAGGTATTACTGATTTGACTACTTTGGAAGATAACAGGTGTAGGGCAAATCATTTCAGTTCAAATAATGTGTCTAATGAGTTAAAAATATAGGGAAAAAGTCCTGCCTTAAATTAAAAGAAGCTAAAAGGATAAAAATCTCACCATTTAGCAATTAATTTAAAAAATACATTCTATGAGTTATGGTTATAATATGACTAATAAAAGCAAAAGGAAGAGGAACCTCTAGTATACCAGTAGGTAACGGGTGGACAAAACAAGGCCTTGCCCCTTCAGTCATCAACTCAGCAGGTCTAGTTTTTTGTTTCTTTTTTGTCAAGAAGCATTAGTATCTGATGATCTATGTGATGATTACTCGCTGGTGATCTCAGTGAAATGTGTTTGCTGGCTTACTCCGGTTTTAATTGATTGATGTTCCCGTTATAGAAAACTCCGCTGCACTCCATCCTAAGTGATGTACTGCTGGCAATGTTTGTACAAAGGCCAACGAGTGAATGGACCATGGAGATAGCCTTTTAGTCCAGACGTTGCTCCATTTTTCCCCGGGCAGGAACAGGCTCGCAGGTGAAGAAACAGAACACATCTGGCTGCTACAGCTGCCTTTGATGTATATTTTGTAGTTGGCAAATTTCAAATACAATCATTGATTAAAATAATTGCTACTGTCTCTCTCAGTCATTACTTGGCAGGTTCCCCTATTACTGGGTGCCCCTATTCACATGTTATATACAGAATATGTGGACTTACTGCATCATTTGAAAATCATTTTTTAAACAATGAAATTCCTAAGTAGTTGGGCTCAGAACAAGGGCTTGAAACCTGGCTCCTCTGGTTAGCCTGAGCATTTGCAAACAAATCAAAACTGCAATACCTACTTTCTAGAGTCACTGTAGAATTAAATTAGATAAGACATATAGATGACTGGTACATAGTATGGCTTAATAAATGGGAGGTAATAATAATTATTATCATCATAATAAATTACAAATGCAGTTATATAAAATGATTATTAAATATTTCTATTTGTCAGGAATTGTATAATCCCCTTTTCTTGATGACATGGCTCAGAGTTTGCTGTTTTCCTTTCCCTGTTTCAGATAGAGAATGAATGATGTAAAAATTAGTAAAAAGGAGAAGAAGAAAAAAAAAAAGAAGATAGGACTTGGTAATTTGTTCCCAATGTTTTATTTTTAAAAAGTTTAAAATTCAGTGACATTGAATTTCTCAGTGAACATCATATAGCCACTACCCTTCTGTTTACTTAGAAATTAAGTATTTTAACAGGTATTAGAATTGGAAGGCTCATTCTAGTTCAAAGAAGAGCTAAGTCTTGCAAGGTAGAAAAGCCAATGCCAAAACTGCCTGGCCAAGAGAGAAAATTAAAAATGCAAAGAGCTCACATGCAACAAAGTAATTGCAGTTATGAGTGCTGCTCCTACAATACTTATCAAGTGCCGGGATAAATCACAGTCATTCATGCTCTGAGTTTCCTAATATAATTACTCTCCCAGATCAAAACCTTAGTGTGTTTCATTGACACCTTACCTGGCATACTTCCTTCTACATTTTTTTTCCTGTTAACCATAAGAGACTTCCCCTTTCCTTGTACTTATGATGGTCTAAATTGTTTAAAGGACACATGTTTCTTTTGGACATGCTTGAGGATTAATTTGGTAGAAGATGTCACTCACAGATTTTTAATTTTCTATGGGGATGAAAATTGAGTAAATTAAAAAAAAATTAAGACTTCTTTATTTTAGAGAAAGAGACAAGAGTACAGTGGGGAAGGGCAGAGGGAGAGGGAGAGAATCTCAATCAGACACCCTCATGAGCAGGAGCCTAACGTAGGGCTCCATTTCATGACCCTGAAATCATGACCTGAGCTAAAATCAAGAATCAGTTGCTTAAACAACTGAACCACCCAAGTGCCCTGAAAATTGAGTAAATTTCTAACAGACAAAGAGCAAGTACAATAATGAGTAACACTTCAACATTTGTATAATTGTATATCCTTTTGGCAGTTCTGTGACATTTTTCTGAGCCTGCAAATATTTCCCTTGGAAGGTGCTAGTGAGTGGTACACAAGACCCAATGCATGGACAACAACTTATTTGTTCCTTCACTGACAACTTCAAAAGACCATTTTTCAGCTCAGTCACACATCAGACCCATTAGCTAAGTGTGGGTTTCTTGGCACCCTTAGAATCTGCACAGTAATTGAAGTGACATTTCAAGGTTTCCACCTTTATCATTCTATATATACAATAGAAGCTTCCTTTTTAACATGTCCCAAATATCTGTCTCCACCATCAACACAAGGATAGTACAGCAAAAATACATGCTTCCTGAGTGGATAAATGTGTGTGCACAATAGTTTCAACAAGACCTTTGTAAAGCTAGATGTAGTTTGTTCTATCACAAATTGACCTGAGGTCACCTATTCAAGTCAGAAAAGACACTATTTGGGGGCATCCCAGATTTCTTTACTTTTTACTACCTTCCTCTTCTCCTTTTCCTTTGCCTTTTTTTCTGCTGTGTGATAAATATGTTTAGAGTGTGGTGCCTCCTTGGTTGTTCTGTAGGACTCCTCATCCTCCATCCCAGATCCTGCAGCAACACTCCATCCAAGCATTCTTTCTACTCTCCAAGATTTCCCGAGTGGTACCTATGATCCTTGTGCCCTTGAGCTCCTCAAAATGCATTGGTGTTAGCAGCAGTATCTCCACTTCAGTTCTGTGTGTGAAAATGAGGAAACAATACTTGCTGTCATCCCTAGACAGATGATGGACTCAGAGTAAACAATAGCCACTTTGTACCCGAAATGTGATAAACTGGCACTCGTCTGATTGGTCCTCTCCTCTGACCTTAATTATCATTGATTTTTCTCTTACTTTTACAAATAGCTGAAAGTTGTCTTGAAGATAAGGAACATGATCTGGACATGAAGGTTTCTCTTTCTCCTTTTTTTTAAATCTTTGATCTTTCAGAGCCTTACCGAATATCCTGATTTACAATTAAGTGGATTGGAGGAGAGTGTCACTATTTTCTACATTGCAAAGTCAAAATAGATAATGGACACAGACTCCTCCTGTGTGGAGTTAATAGAGAAACAGAGGGACACGAGTCCCTTTTCTATCCTCGTGTGTATTCTGTAACCTCATGTTGGATAAATTTTAGCGGACTATAGCTTTTAGGCCAAAATAAGAAGCAAAACTTGGAAAATTAAAATTTAGGCAATTAGATCAAAGGAGGTAGTTATATGTACTACATAATCTCCCCCCTTTTCCATCTTGATAGTGTTGAATGAACAGTATATTCTGATGATTGGTTAGTTAGCTGTTATTGAGTAAATGTCTCATATTAGTTATTTTAATAGATTTCAAGGTGCAGAATAGATTTCAAGGTGCAGAAGACTTAACTCGAATCACCTTATACTATATAACTACAAGGTCCAGAGGTAGATCTAGCTTTAGGCTAATCTGGAGAAGGAGATTGAGATATGACCCTAGTATATAACATTTCTTCATCTCTTAGTGTTACTTGAGACAATTTTTCACTCACTGCTGCAGAATGGATACCAGAAGATTGCTGTATCCACACACTTATGGGTTTCAGTTCTAAGAAAATCCCTAAGATTTAGCCTATGAACAGCTTATATCATGCACCCAACCTAGAACCAATCACCGTGGCTTAGAGAATGGGATACACAGGATGGCTTAGAAGGAGTCACATGCTCCATCCTTAGGGCTTAGTCCCCCCTCTCCCCCCAAGCCAATGTGGACTGAGTCTGAGTGGCAGATTTTCCTATGAGAGAAGGAAAAATTCAAATATCTATACCATTACTTACTATGTTTTGAGATGTGTGGGATATAAAGATGAATCCAAAATAGTCCCTACCCTTAAGTATAATGTAAGTTACAAAGAGAAAAACTCCATCAGAGAGATTGGAAAATGTGCTATGGAGATCTTGGGAGGACTATTGAGAGGAGAAAGGCATCAGTGAAAGCTTCGGGGGAGTGCTGTTTCAATGGCCTTACTAGGATTTCTACATTCAGGAATAAATAGCAAAGATAGGAAAAACAGAACATGGCTTGGACTTAATCACAAAGTAAATGGAAGAACCAAGTAGAGAGGTGTAAGCCATAAGGAAAACCACAAACGGTGAAAGCAATCAACTTTCAGAAAACTATGGAGTTTTAAGTCTCTTTAAAGCATGTAAAACGAGGGTGGGTTTGTCACAGGTAAGTTTAGAAAAATTGCTTAGAACCAAGTTATAGAGATCTTGGTAGCTCTGGATAAGGGGTACTTAACTGTAGTCTGTAGACAACAAGGATCACTGAAGCTCTTCAACACAAGAATAGCATGATCAGAGTTGTTAGTAACACTAACCCAAAAGTGGAATGTAATAGCTTAGAGGAGGAGACAAGCCAGATAAGAAATAAGAAATCAGTGAAGAATTAATGGAGGCTTGAGAGGATTGTTTCTGCTTTTTTTCATAGATACTAGTGTATATTTTGAGGCAGAGTATGCCAAAAATATTAAAGAGTGTTGGGTACCTAATGCCACCTATGTGTCAGGACAGACCTGAGTGTAATTAATTTAGAAGCAACCTGGTAGTGTGGCTGGTTTTTTTTTTGTTTTGTTTTGTTTTGTTTTTTGTTTTTTTCTGCAAAATGATCCTCTTCTCTTTGTACCGTTTGGGTCAAGGTTAGTGTTTCTTCATATTGACACCTTTGAATGAGGAAGAAATAATTAGTCTGAGGTGGGGCCCCAGGCAAATGTATTCTTAAGATGCACTCCCCAGGTAAATCTATCATGCAGCTATGGTTGAGAACCACTAGTAGGAAGAAGATTAACTGCTTGCTTAGCAACTCCAGTTTGAGCCCTGGCCCTGCCTAAATTTGCTATAACAGGGCATGAGACATTTAACTTGTTTCTTCATTGACCAAAAGTAATATGTACAGACATGCTACATAAAGCAACTTCCTGACATTGTAGGAGGACAAAACACTCATTTTAGAATCAGACCTACTTGAATGAAATCCAAGTTTTCTGCTTACTAGTTGTGTGACCTTCGATAAATTACTCAACCATTTTGAGTCTCTCCAAAAGATTTAGGAACTTGCACAGCATCATAAAAGAAATGAAAGGTAGAGCTGGAACTTGAACTCGGGTCTGCCAAAATTGTCCCTATACTCACACTTCTTCAGTCAAGGGGAAAGTAAAAGTGGATTCTGACAGCCAAAACACGTGAGTTAGTTATTTTATGTTTGGGCCTCAGCTTACTCATTTGCAGAACGGTGAAGTTTGGTCATATGATCTCTTCCAGATCTACAATAGCAAATGAATTTATTGACCACTCAGTGTGTACCAGACACTATTTAACATGGAAGGCATGCATAAACTTGAATAATACACATTACAAGCTTGGTGTTATCACTGTCTCCCCGTTAAACATAGGAAACAGTGGTTGTGATTACTCACCAAAGATCACACAGCATGTAACTACAGGTTTTGAAGCTATGTGCTCTGTTGTTAGAACCTTCTTCTTAATCACCGCATTTTATTTCTAAAGCTTTTGCCACAGCTTGTATGCTATATTGGTTGAAGTCCATTTGAAATGGGAAATGGTATTAACAGAATGTGCTTTTGAAGTGAAATGCTACTGTAGGCAACAAATGCCTCATGAAGTATCTTAACACATTGTAGGCTCCTGACATGACAAAATTTCAGATCATTTTACAAAGTAACCTTCCTCTTCCTGGAAGGCTGCCTTTCACTTTAAAGGGTCATGGAATCAGAGTCTAAACCTATATTAACAGAAATGTGTAAAGAACAATAAATATGCCTCCTGTGCAGATATCACAGAAAAAGCTAGTATGCAATGGCAATTTCATAAAAACATTATTAGCAGATAAAACAGCACTATGAAATCTAGTGGGATTAATGGATGGGCAGTAAATCTGACAGATCTTGAATGAAGAGAATTTGGATTTAATGTCATTTAGAATTTGCCTACATAGAAACAGAATCCCTCTGATAAATTATACCAATGTTAAGTGGAGTTTACTCTCCCTCTTTCTAGGAAAGGGACAGACAGAGTGCTCTGTAGGCAACTGTGTGTTTTTGTTTTTGTTAGGAGAAAGAGAAAGCAAACGAGATGAGAGAAAAACAGAACAAATTGGTTGTTCCATCTTTAGGCTAACTGACCCTAAATAGTTAATGGCAATGGAAATCCTCTGGTTTTACAAAGGAACAGATTCACTGGTGTTCTTTTAGGGGTAGAGACAGAGCATCTTAAAGACCTCACATAAATTCCCTTATAGATATCCCCAGTTAAAGAAGGCCGAGTCATTACATGGAATTAGAGATATGAGGCAGGTGCTACACACACATAACAAAGTCAGGCAGGAAACTCAACCCTGTATTCTTCTAAGAAAACAATGTTTATTAGCAAAATCCATACGATCAACATCTTAATAGTTTATCATGAATATATTTGGTAATACGTCATTTCTTACTCATACTATACTTTTGGATGTCCAAAAACATATATTAAGATGCTTTATTAATTAATAGGCATCTTCTCAGGTTCTCACTATTTGTAAAGTTTTTTTTTTAAGATTTTATTTATTTATTCATGAGACACACACACAGAGAGAGAGAGAAGGTTCTCACTATTTGTGACACAGAAGAACACTGCAGAGGCATCAAAATTATATTCATTTTCCCCATTTCCCATCAGTTTATGGAATTGGAAGAAAAAAATCTATATATTTGTAAGCATATTACTTATAAACACTAACATGAATTATACCATCCCACTTAGGAAATAGGTGCATAACAGGTATTTACCTCAAAGATACAAATGTAGTGATCTAAAGGGGCACCTGCACCCCAGTGTTTATAACAGCAATGTTCACAATAGCCAAATCATAGAAGGATCCCAGATGTCCATCGACAGATGAATGGGTAAAGATGATGTGGTGTTTATATGTATACACACACTGGAATATTACTCAGCCATCAAAAAAATGAAATATTGCCATTTGCAATGATGTGGATGGAACTAGAGGGTATTATGCTAAGTGAAATAACTCAGTCAGAGAAAGATAATTATCATATGATTTCACTCATATGTGGAATTTAAGAAACAAAACATTAGGAGCATAGGGGAAGTGAGGGAAAAATAAAACAAGCTGAAATCAGAGAGGGAGATGAACCATAGGAGACTCTTAATCATAGGAAACAAACTGAAGGTTGCTAGGGGGAGAAAGGGGGAAGATGAGATAACTGGATGATGGATATTAAGGAGGGCACAGGACGCCATGAACACTGGATCTTATAGAAGACTGATGAACCACTGAACTCTACCTCTGAAACCAATAATACACTGCATGTTAATTAATTGAGTTTAAATTTAAAAAAAAAGAAAAAAAGCTACAAACACTAAATTTAAAATTTTCCTAAGGAAAAAAAGATATATTGATAGATAATTATTTGCAATTATAATTATAAGCACTTCAAGCCAGAGGTGCATTTCCTATATGTCTGTAGGGCCAATTGTGTTTTGCATAACAAGTTCTGAGGGGATGTCTGTTTTGGAGTTTTGTTAAGAGGCAGTTCATATGGAATTAAATCCACAATTCAGTGTTTGATTACTCATAATGAGTAACTAAACAGAAGAAAACTCCCAAAGTTTGTATTTTAATAACTTGATTTCGGTAAAACATTATAGATGATATTAACATACATCTAATTCATTGGGCCATACAAAATGTAAATCAATAAGAGAAAATTTTATATACTTCCTCTGACTCCTTCCTGCTCTCACTGCTAGCCAAGTGCATCTCTACTGAGCAGACTTTATAGCATTTCTACTCTAATTAGACTCTATCAATTTCCTCCCACAGTGAAATGACCTTGAAACATAGAAAGCTTTCATTGCTAGCTTAAAAAATGCTTTCTTGTGAGATTTCAAGCCCTTCTTCATTTCTCAGACCTAACATCTTTCCAGCAAGGGCATTCTTAAGAATACTCTTTGGAATGAATAAGCCATAAATAAACATGTCTAACTTCTACCTCTTAAAAAATTAGAATTTCTGAGAAAAATGTTGTTTTTTATCTGAACACTGAATATTTTTTAGAGCGAGCCAGGAGGCAGTTATTATTTTGTCTGCTCTGATTGACCTAATCTAAATTCTCTCAAAACTGATAAGCACAGATAGAGATCAGACATATTATAAAATGTTGGTTTGAAATGAAATCTGCATTTAAAACCATGGTGGAGATAGTATGACCTCAGTGAATCTAAAGACTAAGATTGATTACAGATTCTTTGTAAGTTTCTTAACTCCTGGAAGAATACATTTGTTTTTCAGAAATACAGTATTGTGCTTTGTTGCTAGAGAGACTAACTTTAAAATTCTAAGAGTTGTAAAAGCCAACTGTCCTCTTGTCTTCAAAAGAAATTCACAAATAGATTATTTTCAAGGAATAATTTAAAGAAAACACCCTACATTGTCAAATCTATTTTTTTCTGAAATACATAATTTTGGTGTTCCTTTGTAAGGCAGTAAAATAAAATGAGACTGAAAATCTGTTGTATTTATTCATACAAGTATACAATTATTATTGATTAACTTATCAAAACATAGGTGATTGAAAAGCAGACCTTGCTTTGGTTTTATATGATAGTATATGAATATAAGAAATAGTTCTTTCAAAAGAGAACAATGAAATTTTGTTCCCATTTTTCAAAAAGGGACAATGCCATTCTGTTCCCCCACTGGATACACACTAACATGAAGACCATGTGCTTTTGCTGGAACAAGTAATTGAGAAAGAGTTCTCAGTACAGCTTGACACAGGTCCTTGAATTTGAGACACAACAAATGGAAACAGATTGACATCTGCTCTTGGTCAAAAGATTCCAGAAAGCAAAACAAAATACTGGAGTAATTTGTCCCAGCAGGGATATGAAAAGGCCCTGTGTGCCTAGGACTGGAAAGGGAATGAGACCCATCATGTCCCAAATCTTGTAGGCATTTGGAAGGTATGAGGGGAATATCTTAGGTGGCTCCAGCGATTCCATGAAAGTGAAGTGATGGGGAAGATCCAGGCATAATGGGAAGGGTAGAGAGAAAGTACTAATGTTGAGGCTAAAGGGAGACATGCCTGCCCATTTCAGAACACCCTGTGTGGTGGATAAAACCAGGAGAAGCTAAAGGCTGTGTGTGAACACACACACACACACACACACACACACACACACACTTGCAGATGCTACCACTTTAGATGGAAACAGAACTAGAGAAAAGCCTCTTTACCACTGACCAGAGTCTCCATGTAAATTAACAATATCATTAACAGGGGACACTCCATGCTCCTACATACTATTTCTTGTCTAAGAAGATAACATATCTTTAACCATCTTTTTTTTTTTTAATTTTTTTTTATTTATTTATGATAGTCACAGAGAGAGAGAGAGAGAGAGAGAGGCAGAGACACAGGTAGAGGGAGAACCAGGCTCCACGCACGGGGAGCCTGATGTGGGATTCGATCCCGGGTCTCCAGGATCGCGCCCTGGGCCAAAGGCAGGCGCCAAACCGCTGCGCCACCCAGGGATCCCTTTAACCATCTTTTTAAGATAACAAAACATGAGTACTACCAGGAAGCTTAGAAATAATTTGACTTCGCTTTTTCCTGAATGCCTTACATGTAAAGGTTTTGGATTACAAGATGTAGTAACTGTTTCAAAAAACAAAATAGTTACATTTCTGTAATCAAATAATTCCATTAAACTGTGGATAAACAAAGCTAAAAGGCATTCTTAAATTATTAATTAAAATTTTTTTTTTACTAACATGCTACTATGAATTGGGATCCTCCAAAGTACTGATTATTAAACTGTAATGTACACAGGAATCACCTGAAGATTTTGTAAAAGTGAACTCATACAGGGTGGAGCCTGGGATCATGCATTTCTAACAAATGACCAGGTTATGCTGATCCAGTGTCTGGGAGCTACATTCTGAGCACCAAAGCTCAGAGGGTATTGAATGCAATGGTTATCTATTAATCACCATTTCCCAAATTAAGTTCATCACAAAACTCCTTATAATTATTTTTGTGAACAGTAGGGTTCCCTAGAATGCAATCTGGAAAATATCCATAAATCTAATCTCCTGGTTAAAGCAGAACCTAGTAAATCTCTTTTACACCATGTCTGGTGAGGTTGTAAGTTTGGGTCTAATTCTGGTGAACATATTTTAATTTCCAGTTAGTAGAATCTGAATGAATGAGGTGTTCTGTATAGTTAACTAAAGACAGGTCAACAAGAAACATTACAAGGTTAGAGTGAAAATTTTATATTTTATATTTTATATTTTAAGTAGGTATTTTATTTTTTATCAAATAGGAAAGAGTTAAGCTCTGTTGAGGGCTCATTCTTTTCTCTGATGGAAAATAAATAACTAGTATTCCTCAGGGCAGAAACTAAACTCTAACAAGGAGAAAGAAAGGACATGCTCCTACTTTCTCATCTATGTAGGCATTCTGATTGATCCCTGGGGACTTTGCTTCATCTGGGCAACTTTAATTGGCCTCACTTGGAAATTCTTTTCTCTTCACCTGGAAAAGAAGTCAGATCTTAAAAAAAAAAGAGACAAAAGTTTGTTTTTTTTTTTTTAAAGGAAAAAGGAAATAAAAAGGGAGTGAGAGAGAGAGTGTGGAAAAAAGAAAGGGCAAAGGAGAGGAAGGAAGAGAGATTGAAAGAGAGAAAGTATAGTATGATTGTCATTTTCCTTAGGGAATGTGTACAGCTTCCTGATTCTCCAGAATTAAAGATAAAGGATTATCTTAGGTTCTCTCAGAAAGACTTTTTAAAAAAACAAAACAAAACAAAACAAAACAAAACATATTAATAAAAGGTGGTAGAAGAGGATTATATATTTGGCCTTGTTAATGATGGGTATTCTCTTCTGTATTTTATGGTTTTAGCATCTACATTAGATATATTTTTTCAAAGAATCCCTCTGCTCTTTACTATTAAGTAGAACACTACTACTACTCTACTATTAAGTAGAGTCTTTGTAAAGACCCTTAGGTTCTAAGCTGAAATCCCTTGGCCTCACTGACTCTTCATTTGTACTTTTAATGCCAAAAGGCAAAAAAAAAAAAAAAGAGAGAGAGAGAGAGAGAAATGAGCATTAGAAAGAAGTGATCAAGTAGCCATTCTTAGACTCTGTTGATGAGTTTTTTTGCAGAAGGCAAATAAATGTGATTACTTATGAAAAATCTACTGTCCAAAGCACGGATTCTCATCTCTGGGTGCAGAGTAGAATCACCTGGAAAGTGTTTAAATTCATGATGCTCAGGCCACACATGACTTATTAAATCAGAATCTCTGAGTGCGGACCCCAGGCATCAGTGTTTTTTTAAGCCTTCCTGTCCCAATATTATGCATAATCAAGGAGAACAACTGGGAAAGAGATAATATAATTGTATCAGCTATGTATATAAAACATATAATAATAGTGTTAACCATCATTGTAAGGACTTTACATAAATTATTTTGCTCGATCCCTCAAAAGAAGTTTATAAGATACTTATTATCTTTGTTGTGCCCAAGATCGCGAATCCGAGAAACCACCGAGGAGCCGACACCGATGCAAACACACGAGGGTTTATTTACAAGCTCGAGCTTGGGTCCAAGTATACCCGACACAGCGGAGCAGGGACTTGGACCCCGAGGTGGGTTTCAGCTTAGTTTTAAGGGCTGGTCTAGGGGACCTCCAGAAGGGGTGGAGGAATTCCTCAAGTTCTGTTTACATTCTGATATGGGGCCTTCAAGGGCATTGAGCTCTGTTCTTATTCTAATAGGGGCTTCCTGCCCTTGGCTTGGGCTCTGTTTTTATTCTAATATGGGGCTTTCTAGGACGTTAAGCTGTAAGCTGTTTTCTTCCTGTAACTGAAGTAAGGTAAAGTTCAGCTCTTATTCACTGGGGCCTGGGATGGCTGTACTTGTGCTAACGCTGAACTTAAAGTGGAATGGCCTTAATTTTCTCAGCCTCCACAATCTTCATTTTAGAAATTACAAACAGAGGCTGAAAAGGGTTAAATCATGTATCTAAGTTTACACACTTAGCCAACAAGGGTAAGAACCCTAGTCTTGTCTCTCAATATGACATAACCTCTCTCCATAGTTCCTTGTGGCCATTAACTTCAAACAATAATCTGGAAGATGATGTAGGATAATCACCTTGATCTCCCTTGGTAGTTCTCTAAGTGTGACACCCCTGTCTTCACATTTCAACTCTCATGACTATTCAAGTCCCTCACAACTCTTCTGAAAACTCAGTTTTTCCTGAAACATGATGTGTTTTATGAAAAGTCTTCAGCTATTACTGTGACATTGATCCATAACCAGAGATTCTATATGGAAAATTAAATTAGCTAAGGTGTCATTTTAATACTTAAATGATGCCAAGTTTGTATGATCTTAATTTTTAAAAATTTTCTATTCATGAGAGACACAGGAAGAGAGACAGAGACATAGGCAGAGAGAGAAGCAGGCTCCCTGCAGGGATGTGGGATTCAATCCCAGAAACCCGGGATCATGCCCTGAGCTAAAGGCAGATGCTCAATCACTGAGCCATCCAGGTGTCCCCCAAGTTTGTATGGTCTTAATGTTAGTTCATCACTGACTATTTTCCTATATTTCTTCTCCCCAACCTTATACATTAAATACTTTCTTTAAACTTTACAGAAAAATAGTGGCTAAAATATAAACTTTGTACATTGTCAAAGACATTTCTTTAGCCTAGTGATGAACTGAAAGGAATTTTAAAAAATTGATATCAAACCACAAAACTTCATCTCTAATTTTAATCGTTTGAAAATGAGCACCAGAGAAGAATATCAGTATTTATCCTGAAGTGTTAGCTTATTTGAAATACCCTGAAATATCCAGTCTCTGTGCAATTTCTGTGATTAAAGAAAAATCATTCTATTTACCAGGGTTTTAAAATGTAAATGGTCTCTTCTAAAAACCCAAGCAATATTAGCAATATTAGCTTTCGGCTATCCCCCCTAGTATCCTCTAGTGTTTTGTTTTGCAGTCAATTTGTTGTTCAAGTTGTTAACTGACTTTGTTATAAAACTCAGAGCAAACCTCTGCCATCCATCTATTTAAAGACTTAAGGAAAAAGGAAGATACTCCAGAAGTGAACACATTTAGCCAGTGATAGCAGCTCCTGTTGTTTAAACTAGTGTTAACATTACCTTAGCCCTAGGGCAGCAGCGGTAGTCAGCATGGCAGCTAATTGCCTGATTTTAGTTTATGCACCTGTTTATTTACAAACTCCATGGCCATGTAGGGATGGTGACTAGAAGTGTGCCAGAAGTGAATTTTCCCTTTTGGCTTCCTCAACTGTTTTTTTCTTTCCTGCTGTTAGCTACTTCATCATCAACCTGGATTCCCAGCCCAACGACTTAGCAGGTATTCACTTAACATTTGGCCCTGGCCTTGATCTGCCTTGGCCAAAGGGTTCAGTTGTGAGAAATAATGGCCAAGACATGTATCAAAGTTGTTTTTAAGCTATCTTAAACAAAACCCCATTTGCTAAGAGTTGAAATACACCTGTGTTGAAAATAGGGATTCTTCACCACTACATTATACACCTTCTGCCATAGGGTTCTGCTGAGCATCCCTGAACCTTTTTCTCTGTGGCTGACTAGTGACTGAAGGAGAGAAAGGTAATGGGATAACCCCATTATCAAGCACGGATGAATAACTGAAACCCTGGTACATTTCCTAAGGAAAAAAGAAAACAAAGTTTCGGAAGGTATAAAAGTCAACCAGTAGGTCCATGTGACTGCATTTTCCTACAGTCCTGGACCCTGGGTGAGAACATTAACAGAAAGTCTTCACAAATGTGTGACACGTGCAGTTGCGCAGGATCCTCACAAGCTTAATGTCCTGCTGCAGCCATCTTGAAATTCTTAATAACTTTTGAGCAAGGGGCCCTACATTTTCAATTTGCACGGGTCCCAAAATCATATAGCTGAGTACAAAGAGCGCTAAACTATCTCTGGAATAATTCACAGATACAGTGTCAGTTCACTCAGGTTTCAACACTGTTAGTCCTTATAAGAGTGAGTGGAACAGATGGCACAGGAGGTAGAAAAAAATAAAAACAGAAACAAATACATCCTTGCTACCACTGACCTATCTGATGCCTATGTTCACATTCGGGTTCTGAAGGTCGGATGGTGGTATTATTGGGCACAACACTGCAAATGTGTCAGTCTTGAGGTCATGTCAGTCTAAATTTAGAAACTGAATATCATCGAATTGGGTATCTTTTGCCAAAAGGAGTGATGACCCTCAGGCTTCCCTAGTTTTTTTCCTATTACCCCTAGACCCTTTCAACTTCCCACTGGGGTCCCCCAGAGCCCTCAAACTCTCCCCAGACCCTCCTTCCATTGACCCAATGCTCTGGAGTACTTACAGAACCTCTAGATTCATCCTCTTCCCCCACAGGCTCCCTCAGGCTCTCTAAGGCTCACTCAGGACCCTCCAGGCTCCTGTAGCCTCCTTCATAGCTGCTCAGCTCCCCACTAGCTACCCCAAGTTCCCTGAAGGCTGCAAAATTTCCTCAGTCTTCTCTGGGCCCCAGGAGCCCCAACCCCTCAGCACCTCCTACTGTTTGGTGCCCCAGGCTCTCTTCCTATATGAAACTCTATAGATTCTCTCCAGGTGAGGTGTCCCAGGTAGGGCAGGGAAGTCCTTCGGCTTATTAACAAGGGAATGACTACTGACAGCTTCCTGTTTCCCCCAAGAGTTGTTGACTGTGGAGGAAGACAGTTAAAAAGAAGGGGTCACCATTTCTTAGGGCTTATTTAGGCTTGGGATATGGAACAAAAAAGGTTAGGGGGCTGTTGAGGAATTATGGGCTTTCAGACGCAATATGGGCTCATTGTTGCCCAGATGGGGTGTGTTTTTTTGAATCCCCAGGAGATCTTTCTCATGGAACAAGGTGTTGAGGAGTTGGGGATGGAAGGGGATCTGGTCAGAAAATCTTCAAGAGACCTATATTTAGACTTTTGATATTTTCTTCCCAAACATTTTGTCAATTATGGGTATGTTAATATGTTTAACACAAACACTTAAATACAGCTTAATTGCTGTGACCCAAATTTGTCATTTCTTCATTTATAAAGATCTGCTGGAAACCTCAAAGTTGGAAACTGCAGAATTTTTTGGCCATTCTCCACATCTGAGGGACTCCATCAGCAAATTCCAGTGCTTAATTACCACTAACTTACCTGTAAGAGCACCAGCTCTCTCCACTCACTCATTTAGTCTTCCTTTCAGCAGAGAAGTCCTGAGAACACATTGTCAGCAACAGTAATAAGGACAAGAAAGGGTGCTGTCATCTTTCCACACATGGCACTGTGGTTGAGACATGCAATTAGATGCTGTATTGAGAATGATGATAAGGGGTGCTCAGGGCTTGCTGGGAGCACTTAGGAAGGCCAACCCAGATTTGGGGTATCATGTCTTACCACAAAAGAAAGAGATGCCAACTGAGTCTGAGATCTGAAGTCTGAGAGCTTCCTGGTGGAATAGAGAGGGACAATTACAAGTGAGAGAAAAAGACTATGCATGATTCATAGTCAAGAGAGAGCATCACACTTTCATAAGATGAATTGTTCATTATACCTTGACCTTGGATATTGGTTGGTTGGGAGGTGAGAAAAAATTGGGATAGGGTGTCATATGGCTTTATTTGAGGCCAGTACCAAATGTATTTCTTTTTTCTTTTTTTTTAATTTTTATTTATTTATGATAGTCACACACAGAGAGAGAGAGAGAGAGAGAGAGAAAGAGAGAGAGGCAGAGACACAGGCAGAGGGAGAAGCAGGCTCCATGTACTGGGACCCCGACGTGGGATTCGATCCTGGGTCTCCAGGATCGTGCCCTGGGCCAAAGCCAGGCACTAAACTGCTGCGCCACCCAGGGATCCCCCAAATGTATTTCATTTTAAGCCGGGAAATGAAAATAATCTCAACCCTTCAGCAACCAACTCTGTACTCAGAATCCTAATTGTAAAGATTAACAACCATGAAATAATAAAGTGGGCTATTTTTACCCGATCATTCGTAGAGGCATACTGCATGCCTGCTTGGGGATAGAAACGATGCTAACTGTTGGAGGATCACAATGATGAGCAAAGAAGTCTTGCCTCCCACCCTCATGCTATTGCAATGCAGGTAGCTTCTGGGCCAAGTGACAATGGAGGAAAATTGAAGCCCTCTCAATGTCTTAGTGTTGATTGCCCCAGCTGGCTGTTAGTAGCCAATTTTGCTCCTCTCTATTGGACAGATCAATGGAAACCAGAACTTCTGCCTTAGTTACCGTAGTTCAGAATAAACTGAAGAACAAATGGCATTCCCTGCTGCCTTTTTCAGTCTAAAGAAAAATTTCCAGTGCTGGAGAACAGCTAAATGATTCCTTTTGTGTTTGTGTGATTGTGGACAGCAGTGACCAAAGCTGTGAAATCAAGCCAGAGGGAAAGAGGCAGACTCACCAGTGGACTAACAAAACATTCGCAGTGGGTGCAGATCACATGGCATATTTTCAGCACGAAATGAAATCCTTATATCCCACCCAATAGGGAATTTTATCTAATTCCTGAAGTGTTCAGTCTCTCATTTCTTTTGATCAAACTTTGACAGTTTAACTTTGGTAGAAGGATACTTGCTACCTTCTTTTTTTTTTTCAAAATATACTTCTCCTTGGGTCACTAATTGAAAAGGATCACTGGATAAACAACAACTTTTCTATACTTGTATGGATTTTTACTGTAGTTATAACTATTCATTAAAATACACCAACTTAGGGATCCCTGGATGGCTCAGCGGTTTAGTGCCTGCCTTTGGCCCAGGGCGTGGTCCTGGGGTCTCCAGATCGAGTCCCACATTGGGCTCCCTGCATGGAGCCTGCTTCTCTCTCTGCCTCTCTTTCTCTCTCTCTCTCTGTCTCTCATGAATAAATAAATAAATAATCTTTAAAAACATAAACTTATCACAAGCTCAACTTATCAATATTTATATAAAAAAATACACCAACTTAAAGAGAGTTCTACTTATTTAATATAGGGAAAATACTTCTAGGGATACACAGTGTAATGATACATGAGGTAATGTCCAAGCCTTGGATTTCAAAGAAATCTTTTCAGACTTTTGAAAAAGAGAAAAACTATTACCTGAATATGTAAAGAGACTAGTAACGGAATCATAAATACAAAAGACTTTTGGGATTCCAAGTTTCAAAATTCTATTTTCATTATGATTTCGGTGCTAACCTAAAGCAATCTAGGTATGGATGTACACATGTGCATTTATGTGTATGTGTGTGTTTGTGTTCTGAGTGCAACTCTTTCTCAAATTGTAAATACTAAGCCTTTTCATTCTAAGTGGGACAGTGGAGGAAATTGTCTGACAAGTTGAGGGAGAAATGTATTTCATCTTAAAAAAAAACCAAAACGAAACTCAGAGATTTCCATCTTTACACTCAGAGTATATAAACCTGGATTTCAAAAACAAATTATCCACAATTTGCTTTGCTTGAGTTACCAGGATATTGAGAGAGGAGAAAAAATTAAACTGGATCTTACTGCTATTTATTAATATTTCAGATACTGGGGGAAAATATTTTGATCCAAATCTTACTGCTATATCTTGATTTTCTAGTGAGTGGACTTAATGTTGCATTGATAAAGTGTTTTAAGTTTTCCACTTACAAAACTACATGTATGCAGCATATTCATCATTATTTTCAAGAAATGATTCTTTTAGTAATAAATAACACAATTATGTTAATAATAACTGGTACTGACTTCTATAAATGAACTACTCATTTTAATTCTAATATATCATCTTAGTTACCCAGAGAACTGAATCTTAGGGTCTGCAAAAATGGAAACATTTTTTGAAAATCCATTCTGAGAATATTTGCAACATGTCATACAGTCCAGATAAGTCAGCTCCTGAAAAGCCGTATATAGAAATACCAGCTCTTTATTAGGTAGGGTCTCCTAATGAAAACTTTCTACCCTTTACTATATTTCTTCAATAAAGACATTTATCAAGAAAGAGTTTTCCAATTGTTTACTACATTAACTAAGATTGACAATATACAAATATACGTTCATATCTCTGTGTGTGTGTGTGTGTGTGTGTGTATATAGTCTGTTGTGTTTATTTGACATACAGAAAAACAAGTTAAGAATATATTTCATTGAGTTTTGGTCAGTATGTGTATGTGTATTATTGTATTGCTAATTTGTGCCTGGTTACTTTTGCTTAATATAATATTTATTTATTTAAAATATTTATTTATTTATTATTTATGATAGACACAGAGAGAGAGAGAGAGAGGCAGAGACACAGGAGGGAGAAGCAAGCTCCATGCCGGGAGCCCTATGCGGGACTCAATCTGGGACTCTAGGATCGGGCCCTGGGCCAAAGGCAGGTGCCAAACTGCTGAGCCACCCAGGGATCCCCTTACATAATATTTAAAAAACTGTTCCATATTGCATGGCAGAGAAACATTTTCCCTATTTTCCTGAATAGTTTCCTATTTAATTAATATACAATAATTTATCTATTATATTGATAGTAATTTGGGATGTTTTAAACGTTGATCTTTTATGAATGAGACTCTTATCCCTTTTCTTAACTGTGATCTGAGCAAAGATTCTCATTTTAATGAAGTTTGATCTATCAAAATATTTGCATTGCTATTGTTTACAGAAATCTTTAGTCTCAGCATACACTACAATTATGAAAATATACTTCCACATTTTCTTCTAGAAGCTTTATAGGTTTAGCTTTAATGTTTAGGTTTATAGTTTATAATTTATTTTTCTGCATGGTGTGAAGTAAGATTTAAGATTCTCTCCCTCCCACCTCCCATAGAAGTTGCTTTGGCATCAACTTTTGAAAAAAACTTTTCATTTAAAGTTTTTATTTAATTGCATTGACGTGTCAAAAATCAGTTTACCATATGTATGTGTCAATTTCAGCACATATTAAATTAGGCATCTTTGATTTATTTGTGTAACCTTATGTGAACACCAATCTGTAATAATTGCAGATTCAAATGAGTCCTGAAATCATAAGCCCTTCAGGTTTGTACTATTTCTTCAACATTGTGTCAGATATTCCAGGTTCTTCAGGCCTTTACATAATTGCTGGCATAAACCTGTTCATTGCCAAACAAAACAAAACAACATTTGTATTGGGTTATATTGATTCTGTAAATCAACCTGAGGAGAATCAGTATCTTAATATTTTATCTTCTAACTCATATCCAGGGAGATTCTCAATCCTGTAATCATTTTGTCTATCAGTAATATTTTATAGTTTTCTGTAAAATATTTTCTTGTATATGTTTCATTACATTTATTCTGGTATTTTTGTTTATTTTTTGTTGTTATTTTAAATGGTATTTTGAAATTTTCATTTCCTAATCGTTCCTAATTGTTCGCTGACTCTGTGTATATGTGTGTGTGTGTGTGTGTATGTGTATATTTCATTGACTTGCATTCTGTGCCTATGCCAAATTCACTTATTAGCTCTATTAGTTTCTTTATAAATTCCTGTGGAGTTTTTAAAGTGCATAATCATGTTATTGTCTTTTAACATTGTTTATGTTTTCTACGTCTTTTTCTTTCTATTACATTAACCAGAACCACCAGCACAATATTGAATAGAAGTAGTTTGAGAAAACATCTTTTTTTTTTTTTTTTTTTGAGAAAACATCTTTGTCTTATTCCTGATGTTTTTGAGGAAAAAGATTTGATTTCTCAAAATTAGGTACGATGTATGCTTTAGGATATTTGGAGATGCACTACATTTTAAAGATGTTCTATTTTTTTGTCTACTGAGCATTATTTAGTATGAACTGGTGTTGAATTCGTCAAATGCTTTCTCAGCATCTATTGAAATAATATGGTTTTTCTTCTTTATTCTGTTAATGAGGTGAATTACATTGACAAATTTTCAAATATTAAATTCAACATTATATTCCTTACTTGGTTAGAGTATATTACCTGATGTATGTATCACTAGATTTGATATGTGTCTCTCTCTATATATACTATCTCTCTCTATATATATATACTAATATATGTATATATATATATGTTTTTTAAAGATATATTTATTTATTTTAGAGAGAAAGCACAAAAGCAGGGAGAGGGATTTGATATGTGTCTCTCTCTCTCTATATATATATATACTAATATATGTATATATATATATGTTTTTTAAAGATATATATATTTATTTTAGAGAGAAAGCACAAAAGCAGGGAGAGGGACAGAAGGAGAGAGAGAGAATCCTCAAGCAGACTCCTTGCTGAGCACAGGACCTAATGAGGGGCTTGGTCTCAGGACTCTGAGACCATGACCTAAGCTGAAATCAAGAGTCAGACACTGAACCAACAGAGCCACACAGGGGCCCATGTATGTCTATATTTTTAAAGGAATTTTGTATCTATAGTCATAAGTTGATTGGTTTATAGTTTTTCTTTTTTTTTTTAAGATTTTATTTATTTATTCATGAGAGACACACAGAGGGAGAGAGAGATGCAGAGAGACAGGCAGAGGGTGAAGCAGGCTCCATGCAGGGAGCCCAATGTGGGACTCAATCCCGGGTCTCCAGGATCAGACCCTGGGCCAAAGGTGGCACCGCCAAGCCACCCAGGCTGCCTGGTTTGTAGTTTTACTTTTAAAAGCTGTTATATTTTATTATAGTACACATAATATTTGTATTGTGTATAATGTATTTACAAACATGTTTATTTATTATATATGATATGATGAATCTCATATATAAATATACATATTTCCTTTAATTTTTATTATTAGGTATGATATCTTTATCAAATCAGGTGGGAAATTTTCACTTTTACTTTATTATTTGAATAAAGTTACAATTAGTATTATGTCTTTCTTAAGTACTTGGTGAATTCACCAGTGTAGTCATCTGGACTAATAGAAAAAAAAAAAAAAAAAAAAAGAAGAAGAGGAGGAAAATAAGCAACCAGAATGATAGAAAGGACACTAAACAAAGGAACTCAAGAGGTCAGAATGAAGATACTGGTTGCAGAAATACATAAGCAATCTCAAATCTCAATTCTCTCCCCATTTTAAAATTCTGTGTCTCTTTGCTTGTGGTCTAACGTTCTCAAAGTGTTATCACCCATGTTTAAGTCAAATGGCATCTTTTGGCCAAAGTTTAGGAGGGGGAGGAAAGTGACTGAGATTGGTATACCCAAAAAGAATACTTTGAAAGATGGAAGGCTGTTCCTCCAAAAAGTAAGTGCTGTTACAGAAATGAAAGAGAGAGAAAGCAGTGAATGAACAAAAAGAGTAGAAGTTCATAATATATCAAAATTGCTTGGTTTTCATTACTCTAGGATCTGAAAAGAGGGTTGAAATCCATGTGTTGTTAGGAGAGGGGATTCATTTTCTTAAATTTAAGGTATATTACAGTTTTTCCCAAAAACAGTTCTGATGAGAAATAGTTTTTTGTTCCCAAAGAAAGTACACTGGCAATAGCTATACATCTTGAGTAGATGAGTTCCTTTTAACAACATGTATATTTTTAAACCTCAAAGTAACCTACAAGCATTTTAATTGCTAGAGTTGCTGGAGTTAATCCTCCAATCACTTTCTAGCCATTGTTGTAAATAATAATCTTCATTAATGCAATGACACTAAACACTAATCTTCTAATTTGCAGTAAGAAGTACAAGGAAAGCATAAAGATTGTTGCTCAATAGAGTTCTAAAAAAGGAAAAAAAATGTCATGCAATTAAAAACCTTATAGCTAAGAGAAACCCACACATTATTTAAGATACTTAATTTTCACAACATGCATGGATGCTAATCTTTAAAAAATCTCATACACTAAATGGAATTTTAACTCTCTTTCTTAGTTCTTTCTCTCTGGGATTGAAAATTAACTTTTCCATCAGGAAATGGAACTTATTCTCTTAATTATTTATTTTCTTAAGCAATTTGGATTGTTCAGCTTTATATGAAATATGAATTAATGGTCCTTGTGTGATGAATTAAAAACCTTAATGATAATGAGAAAGACAGTTGGTGATGGCAACAAAGAGTGTTCTGATGTTTGAATGTAATTGTTTGAAGTTCATACGTTACAGAAGTTACCGACTTTACTAGTTTCCAGTCCAAGATTCAGAAAAAATTCTTTCTAGGTGAAATAAAATGCTTATTGTGAGCAAGCACAGATGAAAAAGATTTGTTCTGTGTCCCGGGATGACGGAATTTGTGAGTAAAAATGGATCTTAGTGATCATTCCAAGTTAAACTTCTCATATCATCAATGAGTAAATAGTTCCTGAAATATAAAATGATTTTTCCGTTTTACCCAGTTAGCTACTAGTTTAAGAACCAAGAACTTAAGATTCTCTCTTCAGTATTCTTTCCCCTTGGGCTTTGTATGGATCATAAATAATAAGAATTACATCTATAAAATGATTTTAACATGGCAGGTAATATGCTAATTGGTTTATCTGCATCTCTAAATTAGTCTTCATAATAACCCTAGGATGTGGGAAAGCCAGGTTGCAGATACGTGTATTCTGTGCCCTCCTCTTCCTCTCAAATGCGATTCCTCTTCTATGGCCCAGTGCCATTCATTTCCCCCTTTTTTCATCCTAGCTGAAATTTATCTTTTTAAAAATTCTGACCTGCTATGAATGACTCTTAACAAATTTTGTTGTCTTTTCATATGATGTTATCATATGAGAATAGCATGCAACTCCATCTTTTTACAGGGAGGGGTCTTCTTCCCACCAGCTAGAGTGTAATCTTCCTTGAGAGTAACAGTGATTGTTTCTGTAACTTATTAGTGTTCTGCACAGTGCTTTCCATGCATGTGGTAGGTGACTGACAATTCCTCTTGTGTGACTGGTTTAAAAGGTAGCATTGACAAGAAAGCCAATAAAGTTTTTCTCTAGACACAGAAATTTGTTACCTTTTGTACATTTGCCATGTGGCTCGGCGGGAGATGTTTGATTTCCAAGTTCAACTTCCTTTATTCCCCAGCATCTACTCCGAGGACAAGGAACAGACAACTGGGAAACTGGGGTGGGATGAGGAAGAGGCTTTCTGGTCAATATCAGTGATTATTACCAAAAATTTTTTAAAGTCCTGTTTAAGGGCACAATTTTAAAAAACACATTGTGGAGAGCTGGGTACTATAGTACAAATCATCGAACATCTATTACCTAGTTCTGCCTCCATGGACTGGGAAATAATCTCTTCTATGTCTAGTTTTAGTCTCAACACTAACTTTTTGTCACCTTGAAGAATTAACTTACCTAACTGGGTCCTAGTTTCCTCTGCTGTCAGATTAAAAATATGAACAAGTGAATCCAGCCCGGTATGGCTCCCTTGAGCCTGTAGCTACCAATGAAAGCAGGCACCACATTGAATGGGAGACCTCAGATCATACTAGGCTTTTAAACCTTTCTCCACACGTTCACACCTGGTCCTACACTGCTTCCAACTTCACTGGCTGGCACCACTGCTGCTTGTTTCTCATTCTGCAGCAAAAAGTTGAGGCATGATCTGTGGTAATTGGCACGGAGTTGAAATTTAACAGGGTGAGTGATTATGGTCCAGAATGTTATCTGAACTTCAGCCAAGAAAGCCAATATTTAAGTAGAATCTATTTGGCATCCACTAACTCTCATTTATTCAAAAAGGGCTTCTCTGAATTGAAGCTTCTTTGAAATATCAACTTTCACATCACCTTGTGACCATCAGCACTTGGTAGGAGTAAGTGTTTTACCATGTCAGCTAATGCATCATGAAGCCAATGGCAAGATGAAAATCCACTCACCGGGTAGGAATTCTGTTTTAAGTATAATTAAAACTTCCTTCATTATTACAAAGTATCAGAATACAATGCAAATCTCAATTATTCCTCATGAAGTGACTTGGAGTGTGACAGGACAATACCCCTATTCTATCCCCACTTCCATCTTAACACATTTAAAAAAAAATACTGTCTGTTTGTTTTTTCTTTCTTTCTCTGTGATCTTTAGAGCAAAAATGTTCTGCTTGGACTTTAGTTCTCAAGCTTTAAACTCCTAAGACAGATGAGCAGTTGAACAATAAGACATCTGGTAAGCAAAGATGCTGCTAGCCAGGGAATCACCATGGAAACCACCAAAGACATGGATTATGAAGATGAACAACTGTGAGTTAATTTCTTCTCGGGGTTGTGGCATTTTGGTTCATTGATTCATATGTTGAGGTGTCTTTTAGAGGAAATGCTGTCAGAGACACAGAAGAATCTCTTATGATTCATTATGGAATAAAATTCAGAACAAGTCAGGCTCAAGTTCTTCAAGTAAGAAAAACAAACATTTAAAGTATCCCAAAGAAGCATAAATTCCTGCTAAAATGCAATCATGTATGACTTGGAAATTGAGCTACTAAGTATATCCTAAGAAAAGCATTATTGGGGGACTGCGGTGATTTCTGTCATTTCAGGTGTTAGATCATAGAATTCTTCTGTGTAATGAATCATCAGATGGAGTCCCCCTGTCCAACTCTCCATGCTTATTAAATAGCAATTAATGCTAAATGCAAAGTGTAGGTTAAATCCTGCTATAGTGTATTATATCTATTTTGTATTCAGATTACATAAAATGTAATAAATGGCAATGATTTTAAAGTTTAGAAATACACTACACCTTAAGAAATATAATGAGTCCCTTTTGAAGACTGAAAAGTTGTCAGATAGAATATAATTGATTAGTAAAAAAATGAGTTGGAAAGGACCTTGAAAAATCACCGGATACAGCTGGAAGTCTTTAATTTGCACTCCAGCAGTTAAATATCTAAGCCTTCTAGAACAGATAGATGCCTGTTCCCTACCTGACGTTCTCCAGGGAGGGAGTCTCGACAACTTAATTCAATAACCTTTGCCAGGGTTTTATCACTTTGACTGTCTAGAAGTTCTTCTTTATATTCCACAGAAATCTTTCCTGGAGCCTGTTTTCTATAGGTGGGTTTTTGGTGGACATAAAACGGAAAGTGTTCTGTGTCTTTCTCAGAAACATTGCTCACATAGCCAAGTTGTTGCCTCTTAATAGTATCTTCTCCAGGCTAAATTATAACCATTCTCTTGTGCTTTGAACATACAGGATATATTCCTGGGTCCTTTGGAATTCCTTTTTCCCTGACCATGAATTTTTGAAATAGGAAAAATAGCTTCACTCTATCTTACATGAAGCTCCAGGGAAAAGAATAACAGCTAAATTTGTCCAGTACTTTGCAATATACAATCCATTTCACATGCATTATTTCATTAGATCTACAACATCAACCCTGTTAATTAGGCAGAGAATGAAATCCTCATTTATATTCTCAGGATTATGTAAACCAAGTATTCATGTGGATTAAAGTACTGGTAAATAAACCCAATTGAAAATATTGGGTCCCTGAAGCATTACCAGACACAGAGCTATCTGCTTTGCCATATTAGTTGAGGTATTTACATGCTATTTCATATACTCATTAGAGACTGAATATGCATTTTATAGTTAACAAAGCTAATTTTATTGTATTCCTGGTATGTATTTTCATAATATTGTATTTATAGTGTATGTTTTTCCTAAGGCCATATACCTGGCAAGCAGAAGGGCTGGGGTTTGAACTTGTGTTTCCACAATTAAGGGGCACAGATTTTCTTGCTTCTAAACAGCTGACTCTTTCTTGGCATTCTTTCTTGGTAGAGATATAAAACATAACAAAATAACAAAGTACTATAATGAATATATTAGATAATGTCTGAATCAATGCTTACCACAAAATGTATTACATAGTAAGTGCTCACTTAACATTAGCTCATAGTATTAATATTATTAGAGCTAAATGCACAGTAAAGGAATAAAGCAATTAGATCACTAAAATCGATGGAAGTGATTACATCTAACTTTAGTCCAATAACACCTAATAAATCCTTTTGTAGGACAATACTTAAAATGCAATTCATATTACTTAGAAGAAACTTCAGATTGACTTAGAAAACTAAAAGCCAAAAAAATGCAACACATGAATTCTCCAGGAACTGAAGAAAGCTTGATATTAGGAATAATCAAGAGTATATCTCTAAGTGTAGTGCTACAGATAAATTAGGTAAATTATTATAGTGGACATTAGATACAAATGTCTACTGCTGTGAAATGTCTAATATTTCAAAATCAGTTCTTTAATATTCTATCCAAGAGAATAATGAATAATTTATTCATCTCTTGACTATGATCATCAGTATGTGATGCTTCTGAAATAGAGACTTCTCATTTTGAACCCTTTTGCTTTTAAAGGTACTCAACCAATATGATAAGAAATTCTTTTCCTTACCATTAAAGAACTGCAACTGCATTGTTTCTTTCTCTAAAGTAGGACAATGACTTCTTTCCTAGTATTAAAAGTATAAGTAGGCTCTTTGTACTTTATCTACTGAGAGCAATAAATCGAGGTTTAAGGCTTAAAGGTTCTGAATTCTAGTTCAGCTTTGCCACTTGGTTGTTCTACCAACACGTTACTTAAATAGTTTCTCAGTCCCCTTGGTGCTATGGACAGAGAGTTTGTGTTCCTCCAAAATTTTAGGTTGAAACCTAATGCCAAATGCGATGGGATTAGGAGGTGGGGCCTTTGGGATGTGCTTAGGTCATTAGGGTGGAGCTTCATGCATAAGATTAGGTCTTTGTAATAGATACTCAGAGAGCTCCTTTTCTCTTTCCTCCATGTGAGGACACAGTGAGAAGCTGCCATCTAGAAGCAAGCTTTTACCAGATTACCAAATCTGCTGATGCCTTGACTTTGAATTTCCCAGCCTCCAGAATTTTGAGAAATAAAATCCTATCATTTATAAGCTACCTAGTCTAAAGCTTTTTTTTTTTTTAATAGCAGCCCAAATGGACTAAAACATTTACCAAACAACAATGCTTCTATTCACAGAATTTTTTGAATCAGATAATGCAAAAGAAAGCACTTTGAAAATAAAGCATGGTCTCCCCCTGCCCTCCAAATAGATGAAGTTTTATAAATAGAAAACACTTTTTTTTTTTTTTTTTTTTTTTACTGTGGCTTTTATTTTTAAATTTCCTTATAGCTTTTAAAATGTTTATTTATGTTGATTAATCAGGACCATACTTCTTTTCTTTCTTTCCGGTCGTGTATTCCACACCTTCTACCTGCAAAACTCTTACACAATTTTCAAGTTTTAGTCAAGCATTCCCTCCTCTGAGAATCCTTAATTAAGTTTCCAAGACTGAGATGATTATTTCCTCAGTCTGTGATCTCATCTCTGGCCAAATAGTCACCCTGCTAGAGTTCAAATCATACATTTAAATATCTGTTTCTTTTACTCTACTGAATGCATCACATCAATCAAGTCATGTTCCCCTCAAATACACCTAGTGTTACAAGGGCTTATAGTACTAACTACTATACTTACCTTCAGGAACATACATTTGAATTTGAATTTGAATCTCATTCTCACTCTTCCCTGAAATAAGTGCACACCCATATAATCACAAAATTATGCAAATATTATGCAGAAATTCTCCCACTCCCCCACTTACCTAGCTTCCAAGCCTTGTGCTGCTCAAAGATCTCCTGGAAATTCCATCAATCCCTCTCCATGATTTGTCACCAAATTCTCTTATTCCCTAGGCAACAATGAGGCTCATATGGGCTGCCATAGGTAAGGGCACACCTTTTCTGGTCAGATTGTCTTAGACTTGAACCTTAACTCTGACATATGTTTTTGTAAAACCTTGAACAAGTTAACCACCTTGAGTTCCTGTTTCCAGACCTATAAAACTGGCATAAGGACACCAGTGTGTTGAAAGATATGTATATCTTTGCAGTGGGGTCAATACATAATAGTTATTTTATAAATGTGAAATACTATCATTGTGGGCTTTCAAGTTTGACAATTATGAGATAAAACTGACACCCCCAATAATCAGCTGACTTTGGATAAATTTCAGCTTCTATGTATGTGTGTCTGATAAACACGCACACACACACACACACATACCTTTTATGCTACAAAACAAAGAGTAATAACATCATTATATTTCAGGAATTTATCTTTGAGTGTATGGGTACAGGGTACCTGCAAAGGTAGCACTGTATCACTTCTCTCAATGTTTGTCTCCTGCTACAGGTGATCTAATTAGCATCCCATTACCCAGGCCTGCTAAACAGAGAAGTTTGATTAACAGGAATCAGTTCTTCCCCTCCTTGTAAGTAGAGATGCACCTTACTTTTAGCCTTCAAGACCTTCGAACTCTATATTCCCTGCAAGGTGTGTATTCTTTCTTTTGAGCCTCACAACCACCAGCAAGGTGAAGTAGAAAAGACAATACTCTTATTTATGTTCATTTAAATAATAAAGTCTCCAGAGTTGAAATACTTTAGAAATTTTCCTAGGGTCACAGAACCAGTAACAAAATCATAGCAAACCAGCAACCTCAATGATCATTTATTGAGTTTTTGCTGTGCGCAGGCCAGCATAATTGGTGTTTTAAATGTTTTGTCTCAATAGTAGGAGATAGGTATTGTTTCCATTTTAAAGGTAGAGCAACGAGGCTGACACTTGTGATGAGGGCCCAGAGACACGATTAGAAACAAGAACTGATCCCAAAACTTATGCACCATCAAACATTCTCACAGGCAGCAATGTCCGATAGACCTGTGGGCTCCTGCATGTGGCTGGGTGTGTGGCTGCTGTGGTTTGTGTCCTGACCCCCATCATACAAGCTATATGACTGTGGGAAAGTTCATCCAATTTTAAAAAAAATATTTATTTATTCACAAGAGACATGGGAGGGGGGGCGGGGAGGGGTGCAGAGTGACACAGGCAGAGGGAGAAGCAGGCTCCATGCAGGGACTCTGACATGGGACTCCATCCTGGGTCTCCAGGATCACACCCTGGGCTGAAGGCAGCACTAAGCCACTGAGACACCCAGGCTACCCAAGTTCATCCAATTTTGTAAACATCTATAAGATAGTGATATTGTAACAGTCTCAATGTCAGGATTTTGGAATAATTCAACACAATAATACATGTTTAGTAATTAGTAATTTAATAGTGTTTAGTAATTAGTAATTTAATAGTGCTTAGTAATTAGTAATTTAATAAAGTGCATATTGCATTCTGAATAACACCTTTTGTTATTATTTTATCTTTGCTATGTCAGTTGACAATCCCCATTTCTTGTTCATTTTCTTTCTCATAGACAAATGGCTTTTCAATTCCTTAGATTAATACTCTTGTAGTAAGGAAGAAAATCATGCTATCATACCTCTCAGGGAGGAGGGGGCTGCTTTCTTTTATGCACTGTTCTTCCCAGCCCACCCAAAAAACCATTACTTCTCCCCAGCATTCCTCTACTTCTGCACTGATTTGATTGTTCATTAAAGCTACCTTCCTCTGAGGAAATGTGCTCCTCTTAAAATGGAAAAGAGGATGTCTATGAGAATGATAATAAAAATGGAAAAGATTATGGACCGTGTCTCAAAGGAAGATATCCCTTTTATTAGAAACAGATTAAAGGAAAGGAAATCAATCTTGTGAGATCATGAGAATCTGGAAGAGTCCAAAGTTGATTTATTTATTTAAGATTTATGCCCGGTCTACTTCCATAAAGGATTCAAGGTAGTCACAGACTGGGCTAAAATCATTTTTTTGTAATATGTTTCAGACTGGAATTAGAAGTTCGTTTTCTAGCAGATGGAGTTAAGCTGATTATACCAAATGAGCTATTGAAAATCAATACCATAAAACCATTCCATTAGTACCTGTACAATCATCCCAGGATTATAAGTAATATTTATATTCTCAAACATTGACATTTTCAGGAAATGAGATGCAAAACATTTGCACGAGGCATAGCCACCTGTGGTTGCTTGGCTTTGATGATTAAAGCATGTTGCTAATGAGGCCAAGGTCATGGGCTAGCTCCCTACATAGCCCAATTATCTCTCCTCTAGTCCCCTCTGTTCAACTACGAATGGAACCAGATCCCTGCAATAGCTGCCTTGCTATAACGTGCAGGGGGTCATTGAAGCTAAGAGAGCATTACTGGATCATGACAAATACATCCCCACTGTTGGATGAGCACTCCCAAGTATGTGGCACAATGTCTATCTTTTTCCTATGCAAGAGACTGAGCACACACACACCCCACCCTGGAAGAGGCAGGGTGATACAGAGGAGGAAAAAAACATCCACTTTGTGCAGTCAAAGGAAATTCAGATCCCGTCTCAGCTTTGACATATACAGGCAGCAAAGCTTTGGATAGATAACTTGCCTCAGTTTTCAAAATCACAAAATGGGTGATATATTTACTTTGGAGGGATGAGGAAGTATTAAAAGATGTAATACACATATGGCACTTGTATTAGACACACCAGTGATTTTAAAAACTTTATTTTACTTTTAGTATAAACCACATATTCTAGTAAGTTCTTTAAGAAAAACTATTTTATTTATTTATTTTGGGAAGAAAGAAAGAATAAACAGTGGGGAGAAGCAGAGAGAAAGGGAGAAGCAGATTTCTTGCTGAGCAGGGATCCTAACACTAAAGGCTTGATCCTAGAACCCTGAGATCATGACCTGAGCCAAAGGCAGACGCTTAACTGACTGAGCCACTCAGGCACCCTCTAGTAAGTTCTTTGCATACATTATCTCATTTAATCTTCATAACACCTCATGAGTTAGGTTATTGCTATTTTTTTTCATAGTGAATTAAAGCAAGAGTTAAAGGTTTTCAGTCACCGGCCCAATGTCACAGATGACACTAGTTCGTAACTAGTGCTCAGATCTAAGCCAGTCACACTCCTGAGCCCACACACTCATGTCGTATGCTATACCCACGTTGCTTTCCCTAAGGATGCGCTGCTATTATTATTCTATCCTCTATTACCTGGCCTTTAAAGATGTGGTCCATTCTTTGACACAAAAATATAATTTTATCTCATCTGGGCTGCCTGCCACTTCAGCACAAATCCTTTAGATGGTACCATTCCTATCACACTTCAGGAATCTGCTAGAGCCACTTTTGGTGGTGTATTTCCTCAGGGACCTATGTGACATAAATTCTCCATCTCAGGAGACTTTTGCAAAGAATCTAATGTTAAATATATAAAGTAAACAAGAACCACAGATTACTCCCCACTCTATCTGTATACATCTATTTTTACCTCTGGGAAGTCTAACAAGATGAATTTTCTAAAGCAGATTTACTGGAAAACTACACGAACACAAGGCCATGGCTCATTATCCAGCTGTACCAATGACTTGAAATTGCTACTTCTTTTTTTGTAAGTAGCTCCCATGCCCAACCTGCAGCTCAAGCTCACAATGCTGAGATCGAGAGTTGCATTCTCCACCAACTGAGCTAGTCAGATGCCCCTGAAATTGCTACTCTTGAAGGTCAAATAAGCTATATCAATCAACCTGATAGTGCCCAAATATTCTACTATTATGAACATAATCCTTTTATCTCTGATAGAAGACATTACAGCTTCAGAAAAATTTTCATAGAATGGAAATCCAAAAAAAAAAAAAAATTTAAAAAAGGAATGGAAATCCAGAGATTCCCAAGGTGACAGAGTTTTTGCTCAAGAATATTGTTGGTTGGCTCTTAGCACTAAAGTTTTGATTTCTGAGTTAGTTTGATGAGTGGAAAGACATGAGTGTCGGAGCAAACTCAGACTGATGTTTGAATTTTGAACCTGCTACTTACTAGCACTTACTATAGTGAATTAATTGCCCTACCTCTTTGAACTCCTGCTTTCTCATCTGCAAAATTGGGCTAATAATAATATGTAATTCCAGTTCACAGTGACAGTTATTAGAAGTGATGTAAGCAATATGTTTGATGTCAACTAATTGTTATATATAACCATTAACCATTATAGTTAGAATTTCCTAGAGAATTACTTCTGTTGATTCAGGAGTATGAGGAGATATAGCCTAGGCCAATCTTCTTCCAAAGAAGTCTCTAATTATTTCTTGAACCATGACAGTAGGAGTGTCAACCAGGGTCCAGATGGCATAATCAAAGTCAGATAATTTGATGACAGTTTATGAAAACTGGACTATTGATAAAGACATAGGACAGGCCAGTTATTGATCAGTTAGCTATTGCTATATAACAAAAATACCTTAAAATGTAGTGTTTCAAAGCAACTATTTATTTTCTCATATTTCTGTGTAGCTATTTAAACTGGAATCAGCTAGGAAGTCCCTCTTCTGCTCTTGCCTGGGTAACACATTTAAGTGCAAAGATCTGGCAAATTGAATAAGATTAGATGGTCCTGACAACGTCATTCATGTTTCTGATGGTCAGTGCTTAGTTGTTGGCTGGGTCAACCTCTTCTTGTGGCCATTCATGTTCAAGGAGTCTAACCATTCCACATATGATACTGTCAGGTTTCCAGGAATAGAAGGAGAGAAGTTACAAGTCCTCTTGAGGTTGATGCTCTGGGACTTTAAAAATGTCACTCTTACCACATTGACTTGGTCAAAGCAAGGGACAAGTTGAGACTTGATTGACAAGATGGGGGTGGACTCCACCTCTGTATTGAAGGAGAGAAAAGTCACATTGTAAAGGAGTATTCATACAAGGACAGGAGGAATATTACAGCCAATTCCTGAAGCAACCCTACACAGCAAACCTTTGGGTCAAAGGGAAGAGGAGCCATAGAGAGAAAATCACATCAGCTGCCTTGAGAAAGGTAATGATGGTAGAAGGACCTCCTTCCAATTCCCTTACGGTGTCCCTTATTGGCCTTATTTAATAGGAAGCCAGAGACAAAGCAGCTAATTAATACTTAGTCTTTACAGATCATCCTCATAGAACAAATAAAAGAGCAGAAAGGTGTGGAGAATGAATCTGGAGGAACAAATGGAAGATATCTAGCAAGAGAAAGGAGGCAGTATACCATGATGGATATAGAGTGTAGATTTTGTAGTTGGCTGGACCAATTTGAATTGAATTCCTGGTCTGATATTTTCCTACATGGTACCTGTGGAGCCATTTCTTCTCTATCAACTTTAGATTTTCATTTGTAAAATCAATATAAAAGAGTATCATCTTTGTAAGATGATTGTGAAGAATAAATTAGATTATACATATGTTACTTAGCACAGTAATGACAATGCATGGTTAGCAATTAAAGATTTGAGAGTCAATAATTGTTAGAAAGAGCCAACACATACTTCTTATGATTTTCACAGTGTTGCTCAGAAGTTGGGTCTTAATTTTCTGATGAATTGTTTCTTTTCTCTTTTGAACTTTGTCTGAGTAGGCAAATCCTGACTGGAAGACTCCAGAGTTCTTTCAAGCCTAACAGCCCACAGAACTTTCTGCTGCTGCTCATTGCCAAGGCTCACATCCTTCAGCAGAGGCAAGTGCTTTACCTGGACTGGTGAGAGAGGCTGGTGGGCCAGGGATTTATACAAATGTTATAGGTGTCTCATTTACCAGCAATTTCTCTTCTCAGCCCCTTGCTCCACATGAAGGGAGTGCATAATCAATCCCCCTGCAGTGGAAAATACAGGGACTCCAGCTGGCAAGAATAATTGGTGTGTAGTGAAAGAGAGAAAGGGAAAGCACTTTGTGAAAATTGGTCCCCCAGAAGCAGCCTCTTCCCTCTAGCATACTCATCCTGTACTCTGGTTCTGTACATTAATGGTCTAAACCATAATTTTCAGTGGAGGCTAGACAATGCTCTCAGAAAACAAGATCTCAGCATTGAGGACCCAGAGGCACGAAGCCATTCCTGCATCCTCCAAGGAAACATGTATGGTCTGGGATTGACAGAGGTCTTGGGGAATTGGAATATCATCTAATGAAGCATTTCCCTCAGGGGTTTGGGGACATTATTGGGACATTTCATTGAAATTATTGTAAATTTCGTATATATAGTGGTTATTGTGATCAAAGAATTTTGGAAATACTGTATTAGACCAAATTAATGCTTCTTTATTGCAGGACTTCTAGGATCTTTTAGATTGATAAAAATGCCTTGTGAAACTCCCAGAAAGGGGAGAGAACAGTACACCTTAAATGTAGTTGATCATGGGAGATGCCCTTTGGGGAAGGATCTCCCAGGCTCAATATTTCACAGTTGAAATGTTAGGAAGGGACAGGGTTTCAATAAATAAAATCAATTAATTTCTCTCTGTTCTCTGTCTCTGTCTCTGTCTCTCTCATTCTCCATTTCTAATATGGAATCACACAGAGAAGAAAGGACCTATGTGAGGTTTCTTAAAATGTTGGGAGTTTGGCACAGATGGTTTTATGACTAAGTTTGTGCTAGCCTATCTCAAGGATTAAAATTCAGTGAAAGTTTTAAAAGGGGCTGTGTCCCTCATGAACCAAACTCTACTGGCTTTTTAAATGTAGGACATTTGTTCTGAACTGAATTATTCTCTCACAGAGATAATTGGGTTGTGCTTCTTCTATTGCTAGTCTCTCACATTGCAGCCTCTGGGGCCAAGGTTGTGTACTTTTTCTCTGATCTACCAAGCCTTTTAGGAACCATCAACAACATTTCTTTCACATGGTAGAAAAGATGGCAGGTCAGATGGTGTGACAGTATAATACTAACCTCATGCTTGTGTGGAGCTTTTAACTCTACATAGTACTTCTGCATACTGTGTGCAACTTTATTCTCACAACTCTCTGTAAAAGGAACAATGCAGGTAGAACACGGTTCTTTAAATACTAAATATTTATATGAAAGTCAACAGAACCCTAAAACAATAAAGATATAGATCTAAGTTCTTATATTTTGACACCTTATTCTGTTTGTTTGTTTGTTTTTTGGTCTAAATGTGCACTTCTTTTTTCTTTTTTTAAGATTTTTATTTATTCTTGAGAGACACAGAGAGAGAGGCAGAGACACAGGCAGATAGAGAAGCAGGCTCCATGCAGGAGCTTGATGTGGGACTCGATCCTAGGACTCCAGGATCACTCCCTGGGCCAAAGGCAGACACTCAACCACTGAGCCACCCAGGGGTCCCTAAATGTGCTCTCCTTATAGTATGTTTTATTAAATTTGTTTCATATGATTGTCTATGAAAAAATTATGTTGTCTGATAAAATTTAGAAATGCTCCTTTTTATATAATGTATATCCCTCAGAGAACCACAATACAGAGAACCATACTGAAGCCTCTCAGAAGTCCTATAGTAAAGAAATATCATTTAATTCATTTAACAGAATTTATTTAAAAATGGACAGAAATCTTACATGGTATATCACTTAAAAGTAGCTTATTTGACAAAGCAAATTTAAGGATATATTGCTCTAAAGCATACAAAGTATCAATGGACAGCAGGGACAAAGAAGGAAATAATATTTGTTGGGGACTGACACTGTCTCAGGTGATTTACATGCACTGGCTCATTTAATTACCACAACGGCCTCATGTGGTAAATACTAATGTGCTTTTTTTTATGAGAGGAGAATCAAGTTCAGAGAGGTTAAGTGTATGATTCAGCATCATCCAACTGTAAAATGTGATGGCATTGCAAATTGATCTCTCTTCTTCCTGGCTCTAGGAAGTGGACATTCACTCTGCTTCTCTCCAAACATTCTAAAAATTTCCTGTAAATTACTTCAAAGTCTAGTTTTCAGGAGAGCTTCCCCACCTTTCCAATTACACTTGCTATCTAAGCTCATTCTCGTACCGACACAGCCTTCTCTAATTTCTTCATACATTTCTCAGTTCCTGGTTGTCACTTTTTGTCTGGTGCCATTAGTTTTGATTTTAAGATTCCTCATGTCTAAATTATGAATAATTTATGAACAATCATTAGTAACAATTACAGTTATAAACATTCTCAGTACTTTGAAAGAAGGTAGATACATACCCAGACACACACACGCTCAGAGTAAAAGAAATCCATGATCCACAATCAATTGACAATCTGAGGATAATGCTGGTAGAATTGTAATTTCTTTTAAGTGTTATGTGTGCAGTACATCTTCAGCATCTCATAAAACAGGCTATATAAACAGTATTTAGTAGCACTTTGAAACTAAGTTTATCTTTGCACTGTCATTATCATAAAGCTGTGCTATTTCCAAATAATCAAAGTAAATGGAGCATTGCAGCATTGGTAATGACATGTATGTGTGTGTGTACACACATATTACATATATGCATATATATATGCAATTGTATACTATATATATGTTTGTGATATGTTTATATATTCATCTGTGTGTATGTGCATGTGTATATGTACACAGTTTCGAGTTTGTTTTTACATTGCCAATTACATAAAATGGGTTTTCTTGTCAGACTATCTGGGTTTTATTTCTAACCCTCCATTCACTATTTGAACTTGGCAAGGTTTTAAAACTCATTATATTTGCTTCCTATTACTGCTTTACCACAAACTTAGTGGCTTACAAAAACGCAAAATGGATCTCCATGGGCTAAAATCAAATTTTTGGCAGGCCTGCATTCCTTCTGGATGCTCTGAAGGAAAATCTGTTTTCTTGCTTTCTCAGCTTCTAGAGGCTGCCTGTATTCTGTGGATTGTGGTCCCTTGTATCTTCAAAGTGCAAATGTATCTTCAAAGCCTAATCCAGTTTTTCTCACATCAGATGACTCTGACTCTTCCTCTTCTTCTACCTCTAGCTTCCACCTTTAAAGACCCTTGTGATTACACTGGGCCCATCTGGATTATTCAAGATAATCTTCTCACCGCAAGATTCTAATTCAATCACATCTTTAAAGTAATTTTTTGCCATATAAGGTAATGTATTTACCAGTTCTGAGGTTTAAGATAGGACTGAGATAGGAGTGGGGGAATGGGGAAGCTTTATTCTGCTTGCCATTCTGATTATTCTAAGATATTTTATTATATAAATAATGGGGCTCACATTTCAGGATTTGTATTTATGATAACTGGAATAACTGAGCATCTGATATATATTATGAGAAGAAAGAAACATAATTTTTTTGAGTGAAAAACTTTTCATAACAAAACTACAAATTTTTAAAAAAATATTTTATTTATTCATGAAAGGCACAGAGAGAGAGAGAGAGGCAGAGACACAGGCAGAGGAAGAAGGAGGCTGCATGCTGGGAGCCTAACATGGGACTCGATTCCGGGTCTCCAAGATCACACCCAGTGTTAAACTGCTGAGCCACCCAGGCTACAAAACTATTCTTAAGGTATGGTTGAAACCAAAGTGACATGGTAATTAGAAAGTATGTTTTCTAAGGAGGGTACTTGATGGGATGAGCACTGGGTGTTATATTATATTATATATGTTGGCAAATTGAATTTAAATAAAAAGAAAAAAAAAAGAAAGTATGTTTTCCTCATTATAGTTGCCTAGAAAATTTTATCTTCCTGATAACAGAAAAAAGTGAGGCTGGTTTTTATTTACTTCTTTTAGGAGTTACAAATCAATTTCATCTCACGATGCCAACAAAGTTAGTAGTGATAGTTGCCCATGGCATTGTAGTAAGAAGGATTCTGATGTTCAGTAGGAAGGATCATCTTGGGTGTAGGAAGTTGGGTTATCCATGCCACATATTGCTGCCTTTATTTCACTGGTTTGATGGGAAAAAAGAGCAGGAGGGTACAAGATAAAGAGGAATTACAAATAGAATTTGATGAAAAAAATGTGAATTTCTCATTTTCTGTTCTGTTAGAACTATCTACTAGTTTTGAGGAATAAGTAGCACAGCAAAAACCCCAAGATGAGTTCTACAAATAAAAAATCTTTTAGAGGGATCCCTGGGTGGCGCAGCGGTTTGGCGCCTGCCTTTGGCCCAGGGCGCGATCCTGGAGACCCGGGATCGAATCCCACATCAGGCTCCCGGTGCATGGAGCCTGCTCCTCCCTCTGCCTATGTCTCTGCCTCTCTCTCTCTCTCTGTGACTATCATAAATAAATAAAAATTAAAAAAAAAAATCTTTTAGAAAAGATATAAATAATAATCACTAACTTATTAATTTAACCTTTTGTAATTGAATAACTTGTGTTTATTTTACTAGATACTTACTAGAATTTATTAATTACTACCCATTTGTTTCTAAATAAATCCCATTCATTAAGAGCTTCCTATGTGCCAGGAACTGTGTTAGGTTCTAGAGATATAAAAATCAACCAAACCCCACATGGCCTCTATCCTTATGGAGTTTACAGTTCATTAGAAATTATAGGAATTAATTAAGACAAATAGATTTTTTAAAAACTATAGGTTTGATAAATGTTAGGGGAGAATGTATTGGTGTCATGAGGGAATATAAGAGGAGGGTTTTATTTAATCAGAATGAATAGCATTTAATTTGATGAAAGAAGCAGTAGATGAGTGAGGGCAATAGGAAATTCCAGAGAGAGATAATAGGATGTGGAAAAGTCCTGTGGTGAAATGGGGCTCAACATGGTTGGAACAGAATGAAGTTCTGTTGTGCTGGCACCTCAAAGGCCAAGACTACAGTGCTAACAGATGAGTTTAAAGAGATTACTAAAAGAGAAGGTAAATAGCTGAGAGATAAGGCAGGACAATTCTGGAGAAGAGTGGAGAAAAAACAATATATAGCAGAAGGTGTTTCTCTGACACAGGAGATTTCACTCATAAGAACCTCTTTCCCTATAGTTCTTTAATTCCTGAAACATGCATCTTACATTTCTACTTCTCCTCTCCTGTTTTACTGGAGCTCCTGTCTCACAGCATGAAAAATACTATGCCAAGGGTGAGTCCCTGTTCTCACTGTGAAGTTGCAGATATGGGTGGAGGAAGATGTGTTTCCCATAAGCCAAGTAAGAATCCTGAAAGCACTTTCTCAGAGAATCATGGTTTCATCTTAATGTTTTGTTCTTGAGGACCACCAATGTTATACCGTTGACTCATTATGAAGTAATAAGGCTTTAGTGAGCTACAGAAGGGACCACTTCTAGCAATATTTCTGTGAAAAAAAAGTTAACATTATGTCTTAACAACCAAATGACAGATTTCCTAGAACAATACAATTTACTCATACACTAGTGACTAACTATACCTTGAAAGAGTCATATTTTATCCCGTCTGGAGACTACCATTTGGAAATAGCTAGAACTCACCTAACTCTCTGGGCATGCTGAATGCCAAGACTATATAGGCAGGTCAAAAGGAGAAAGAAGAATCCATTTAGGAGAATAAATTAAACATTGATCTTTGGTTATAAAGATGTCTAAATCATTTTACCTTTGGATATTGTCTTCTGGACAATGGAAGAAATAGTGCTGCAATTTTTTCCTTGCCTTGAAATATAAGTTCACAGAAAAGAACTGCCTCTTTAATTGTCACAAAGCTAACAGAGTTGTTTTAAATACAAATTAAAAAAACAATTCATGTATAGTCACTTGTCATGATATCTTAAAATGTTTGTTCATCAGCTTGTTTGAGATAAACTAATAAAAGATTCATGTTGCTTTTTTCATCCTATTTCAAGAAACTCTTTTTATAAATATTACTAAAAAATGCTTTGCATGCAAACCAGAGTATTTAATATTATAATTTCATGTTCTTGTGTTTAGATTACTCTTGTTCGGAAATATATAGCTGGCAAAATATGCTCAGACCTGTTAACAAATTAATAAATAAAACTTTTTTCTCATTTCTTCCCTGCCTTCTTGTCTTTTTTTTTTACATTTCTCAAAAGCCTAATATGTGCTCAGCATGATCATTGAGTGCTGGAAAATTCAGTGTTCAATTAGTTCACCATTATGTGAAAGAAGATGGAAAGTAAACCAACAATCTAAAGATCAAGTGTCAAAGGCTGTGACAGCAATGTATGCCAGGAGCTCAAAGGGTAAGTGAAGAAAAGTGCACACAGTCTCAGAAGGAGTCTGTTGGTCAGAGTGGGAACTCTGTGTCAGTCTGGTTACTGAATGAAGACACTGTCAAAGGGAAGGAAGGCATTCCCTTAGAAAAGTACGGAGGGCACTCCATGAAAAAAAGAAGAACATAAGCAAAGGTCTACAGGAACAAAATCAAATGTCAGGGAACTGCAAATCATTTGGTTACCCAAAACTTACTAATTCAGAGTTTGATAACTCTTTTTCTGAAATGAAGACAAAGAATAATAATAATAATAAACACTGTAGACATTCTGTTGATTTCCCATTTTGGAATTTCATTAAACCTGAGGAATCTTTTTGTTCTGAATCACCAGCAATAAATCTTTTTTTTTAATTTTTATTTATTTATGAGTCATAGAGAGAGAGAGAGAGAGAGGCAGAGACACAGGCAGAGGGAGAAGCAGGCTCCATGCACCGGGAGCCTGACGTGGGTTTCGATCCCGGGTCTCCAGGATCACGCCCTGGGCCAAAGGCAGGCGCTAAACTGCTGCGCCACCCAGGGATCCCCACCAGCAATAAATCTTAATTGCCAAAGTAATTTCCAATTATTTTGAATTGTAGTTAACTTTTTCTTCTGAGTATCTTAGGGGTAAAAAAAAGATTTCACTGAGTAAAGTCAAAGTGGTAATCTGAATCTACCTGATTTGATGGCTGACTCAGGATCTTGCAGTGTTTAGGGTTCTTGTTATAAAACAGCAACTTTGCATCATTTACATTATTTTAGTACCACGAAATTACTTAGAATTATTGTACACATAAGAGTACATTATAATGGCACCTAGGTGGCTCAGTGGATGAGCATCTGCCATTGGCTCAGGTCGTGATCTCAGGGTCCTGGGATGGAGTCCAACATCGGGTTCCCTGCAGGGAGCCTGCTTCTCCCTCTGCCTATGTCTCTGCCTCTCTCTGTGTGTCTCTCATGAATAAATAAATAAAATCTTTTTAAAAAGGAGTACATTATAAGGAAGAAAAAATAAAGACATAAAAAATGAAGTAGGTCACTTTGAAAAGTTACCTCAGAGCTTAAGGGTCACTATTACCTGTTAACGAAGGAGCTGGAACCCTCGGGAAAACCCAGATCTCTTGACCCTAATTCCAGTGATGTGGTCCTTTGACATCTTTACCCAGATTTTTCATAGGCATTTCTAACTTATCATGCCTCCCCAAATCTTTGTTATCTCCCTATCTTCTGTATTCCTAGGTGTGCTCCTTCTTTAGTCCTCTCTGATAATACAATAAAAAATTAAAGGCATCCCTTATCTTTATTATAGCCAATTGATACTTTTTTTAAAGTTTTATTTTAATTCCAGTTAGTAACATACAGTGTTACATTAGTTTCAGGTGTACCATATAGTAATTCCACACTTCCATACATCATCCTTTGCTTATCATGACAAGTACAAGTGCATTCCTTAATCCCCATCACCTGTTTCACCTCTTCCTTCTAGTAACCATTGGTTTTCTCTTTATTTTTTATTTTTTTTAAATTTTTATTTATTTATGATAGTCACAGAGAGAGAGAGAGAGGCAGAGACACAGGCAGAGGGAGAAGCAGGCTCCATGCACCGGGAGCCCGACGTGGGATTCGATCCCGGGTCTCCAGGATCGCGCCCTGGGCCAAAGGCAGGCGCCAAACCGCTGCGCCACCCAGGGATCCCTGGTTTTCTCTTTATGATTGAAAGTCTGTTTCTTGATTTCTCTCTTTTTATTTTTTCTTTTACTTTTTTTGTTTTACTTCTTAAATTCCCCACATGAGTGAGATCATATGGTATTTGTCTTTCCCTGACTGACTTATTTCACTTAGTATTACACTTTCTAGCTCCATACCAATTATATATATACAATTATATATATTTGTATATATTATATATATGTAATTTATTCTTTATCCATTAATTACCAAATGATAATTCTTGACAAGTCTACAGGTATCCATCCCCTGCTATCAATCTAATCTAAGCCACCATTATCTATCACATAGACTTCTATGAAAAGCTAGTTCCACTCTTGACTTCCTGAAAAAAAACATCTACCACACAGTAGCAAAAGCAATCTTATTAAAACGTACATATTTAAAACTTAAATCCAAATTCTTCCTCATGACCTGTAAAGTCCAAGAGGACTGGATTCCAGCTTAACTCTGCAAACTCTGGTACCATTCTCCATCTGCATAGGTCTTCCTTGAATAATTAGAACACACGGAGCTCCTTCTCTCTCCTTAAACATTTGGAAATTCTTTCTTTTTGTCCTTTTCTGTCTGGAACACCCTTTCCCCTCCATTTTTTACATGTCCAACTTCTCTTCCTTTTTTGGGTCTCAGGGTAAATGGAAAATTCTCTAAGAAGATGTCTCTGATCACTCACTCCAAGGTTGGTTTCCCATTCTGTTCTCTACCACATCACCTTCTATATTTCTTCCTAGTATTTACAATTTGTGATTATTTGAGGGAGATTATTATTTTTTTGGTGGTGGGATGGGGGGAGTTGGTTGGTTTATCACCTGCCCTCTAATATATTGCTTTTTCACTAGTTTTTTTTTCTTTTTGCAGAGCCAAATACAATGTATTCAATACGGTACACAATTAATAAATGTTTCTTAAATGATTTGATGATGTGTAGGCCTATATGATGAGTAATTGCGATGTTTCTAACCTCAATATAAAAAGAAAGATATATATTATTAAAAAACAAATGATTTATAATTATAGTTACATTTCATGATATATAAATACAGTTTTTCTTACATTAAACACTCACAGCTCATGAGAGCTAAGATGACGTGTTCATGTAAGTAAGTATAAGGTAAGATGTTATAAAAAGCAATGCCAATATTTATTCCTAAGCTTTCAAAAACAGAATAAAACTGGGAATTAACATAATTAAAGTGATAATAGAAAGAAGTTATCCCTACTACCTAATTTGAGAGCCACAATTGGTGTTCTTCAGGGCTAACTACATTTCATCAAAAATGGTAAGTAGTTCACTAGGTTAGTGTCATGCAGGAAGGCAGATACAGAAGTACCCAAGTGAAGCTGGCTTCACATGAAAACTGATTTCTGAATAATGACAACTATTTCAATTATCAAATAAATGAACTATCTAATCTGTATGGGGTTGGCTTGTGTCTTGTGTTGAAAGTTTGCAATATCTTTAATAACAAAAACTATTTTTTCTTTTGATTTTCCAATAAATCCAACAGATATTTAGAGCTTTTGGCAACAAAGCTGACTAAATCTTAATATGGCCAGAGGGATAGCATCTAAGAAAAGAATATCATAACTTTGTGTTATATTTGCCAACTAAATATACTCTCCTGACTAAATATATGGATTTAATATTGCAGAATGACAAGACTATTACATTTCATTATAGTTGTACGGTCAAGTGTATAGTCTTTAGTTAATTTGGCCATAGGGAGAATAATTACAACATAGACCTTGGAATGACTCAAAGGGCTTCCTACCAGTATGGGTGTTGCTCTCTAACTTGTCTATACAACTCTCAGAGTCATGTTTCTACAGACAAACCATTGAGTGTTATGCTCAGTAAAAATCCTATAGTGGAAGGAGAAGGTTTTGCATAATTCTGCAGTTCATTCTATTGAAAAATATTGCCCTTAAAATTGTTTTAATTATAGAATATTTGAAAAAAAATTTATATGCAGTCAGAGCCACATCAATTATACATCACATCAAGTTGTAATATTGTAATATGGAAGCTTAAAAGACAACATCATTAAGGTAAGCTTTGCTGCTTTTGTAGGAGTAGTAATGAGATTCCATCGTTTTATACAAACAATGTATGCACAGCAATATATGCTTCCTTTTGGTTGTTTATTCATTAAAAGTCATTTTTTTGAGCAACTATTAGATATAAGACATTCCACTCGTGTGGTGGATGCAAGAGGGAATGCAAAGACAGGGTCCAGCTCTTCTGGAACTCATTTTATAGAAAAGTGAGATAAGAGATAAATAATATAATATATAACATAACACATAATAATAAAATAATATATATGATATATAATATGACATAAGGCAATGTAAAATATTAGAAAGTATAGGAAGTTTTCTGGTACAGAATATTAATTTCAGGTAGACACATCCAGGACCCTAATTTTTATCAATGGTGTGAAATGAATATTAATTTCTCTCCTTATTGATTAACAGCAACAAGTTGTAGGCAATTCAAATTGTCTTTAACTCATTACAATGCATTCTTCAGCAATCATTCAACTTGAAATACTAAGGGATTCCAAACTTTGCTCCAAGTAATTTAAGCTACTTCCCTGTTTTTCTTTTAAGAGACTCTTCAGAAACTTTTGTACTCTCTTAAGAATTCAGAAGGATGAAAATAGCCCCATATGAGTTTGCAAGTCTAAACATAACAATAATTTAGGCTGACAATGCTTTCACTTTTAAACAAATAAGGAAAAAGATCAAATTTAGAAGGCCTATAATATATTCAATTATGCTTTGCTGTCAACAGAAAATAGGCTGAAATTAATCTGCTCAAAGTTGGGAGATTTTATAACTACTGCACTTAAAGGTAATAAAAGTTGCCTACACTCATTATTATTAGTATCTGAAGCCCTTGAGAATACTCGAGTTTTGTTATGAGTAAATATCATCTGAGAAACAAATTCTGTTGCTATGACATTTACTTCACATTCTGAAAATTCCATAATGGATGGATGTAGACATATTTTGTTTGAATGAAAATTATTTAGTCCATGCAGGCTATTATGAATTTGACTAAAATTTCAGTATCTCAAAATTATTACCTTTCAAACTTTCCAATTACTGTTTTCCTCTAGGCATGATACCTGTTCTCAGTCACTAAAGTATGCTTTTTCAAAGTGCCATTGCAAAAAGTCAATATACTTCTGGGAAAAAAACATTGTAATAAAAGTTATTAGAATTTCTGAAGGGCTTTCCATCTTCAGTGATTTACAAACATTAATTAATCACCATCCAAGGACAGGTACCTACCCAACATACCATTCAGTTCTAGGAATAAATGACAAATCTGCCAAGATTTTATCCAGTATACTTCCTAGTCTTTGATGGAAATGGGAAGCAAAACATATCATTACATCAGGATTTCTTTTCTTTCTCATTGAACTGCAACTTACTGCCTTTATTTCAAGTCATCAAATTTGGTTATCTCTTGAGCTTTGCTCTGGACAAGGTAAATATCTTCTAAGGTATGCCTAACCAGATTGTAAAGTATATGTTTTTCAAAACAGGAAAATAATTCTGGGGCTTTCTCAAAACTACTATGTTCCAATAATTTTATTTTTATTTATTACTTCTTTCAAGAATATATTATTTACCTACCAAAATTTGGAGTTTAGGTCAGCTTATTATTTTAGTCAGGCTATAAAAAATAACTTATTTTCCTAAGGAAACGGGGAGAAAACAAATTGCCCTAACAGTTGGCTGCATAAATCTGCCCAGAAAGCAAAATGTGTTGTAAGCTTCATTCTCTCTGCCCAGGACTATACTGAATGCTGTCAAGCAGAATAATATTAAAAATAATGGAGCAAAAAATTTACCTTTTTATCAAAATTATTTTGCTATGGTAAAGGATTAAAGAACTATAAGCTATTATATATAATTTCACAAAAGAAAAGATATGTTCAAATGGAAAAGTAGAAAGCAAATAATAATGAAGAGGGACATCTGGGTGGCAAATAATAATGAAGAGGGACATCTGGGTGGCTCAGTTGGTAAAGAGTCCAACTCTGGATTTTGGCTCCATTCATGATCTCAGGGTTGTGAGACTGAGGCCCACGTAGGGCTCTGTGCTAGACTCAGAACCTGCTTGAGATTCTCTGTCTCCCTCACCCCCAGCCCTGTGCAGCTTGAGAGCATGGGCATTCTCTCTCTCTCTCTCTCTCTCTCTCAAAATAAAATAAAATGAAATAAAATAACATAATAAAATAATAAAGAAATTAAATATTTTGATATTTTTTCATTATTATCTTAATTATATTAATAGCTTGTTATAAAAGGTTTACCAGACTTCCTAGACCTGTGGTTTATGTATATAAACAGCAAGTCCATAGAACACAGAACCTTGCTGTTCAAGGGATCCAGGATAAAACTCTGACATACAAACTTGAAGTCATTAAACAAAGTCAAATCTATTAATTTGATGGTAATGTGATAAAGAAGTAAATTTAAAGACCTGTTATTTTCAAAGTTTTGATTTTTCTCCAAAGATAAAAACTTGAAATAATAATTGAATTGATTTATATAAAGTTACCTACTCTTTTTTGCCAAGTAAGAGTATTTTAAAATTGAACATATAAAACAAACCAGTATTCATACTCAACTTCATGTCATCAAAGAGTGGACATTTCATCACAAAAAAAGCAGAAGAAAGTTGTAATCTCTTAAATAGTTCACAAATTATTCATTATTAAAATCTCATCACACTGTATGAATTTTTCTCCTTTTTCATTGAACAATGAAAATTTTACCACAGCTTTCACTTGGGAACCTCTGAAACACACCAGTAATTCTCAGTGGAGAGGAGAGATGGGTCAGAATTTCCGAGGGTTCTTTGTGTCTTGAAAAAGCATACTCCATTGACCCATGGTTTTAGAAATGAAAACTCAATTAACTCAGAGTTAAAGAAAGCTGAACACAATCATTTAAGCTAGTGAATATACAGAAATAAATTGGAAAAGCTATACAGAGTGTGTGTATGTCTTGAAAGGTAATGAAACACTACCTCATATTAAAAGTAGTCAACTCTGCAGTTTGATAGAGAATTGCAAGGTTTTAAAGGATCTCAGAGATCTTGCAATCCAACATCTCAAGTTACAGATGAAGAAACAGAGGAATATTTCAATAATTCCATTTCAAAAGTTGATGAGGTTAGAATTGGATTATTTAAAATAATTAAAAACAGCACCGTGATGGTTAATTTTCTCTGTTAACTTGACTGGGCTGCAGGGAGCCAGTTATTTAGTTAATATTGTAGATGTGTCTGTGAGGAAGTTTCTGGAGGAGTTTGAATCAGTAGATGGAGTGAAGAAAATTGCCATTTTCAAGGTGGCAGGGCCTCATCCAATCCACCAAAGGCCTGAGTAAAATAAGACTATGGAAGAAAGAATTATTTCTGCCTGACAGTCTTTGCGCTAGAACATTCATCCTCTCCTGACTTTGTATGCAGACTCAGAACAAAATAACACTGTAGATTCTCCTGATTCCCAGACCCAGACTGGAACTATGTCATTGGCCCTTCTGGGTCTGGAATTCTTTGTCTCCATAACTGTATATCAAATTCCTTATAATCTCCCTCTTTTTCTCTCTCTGTTTATACATGTATGCAACTGAGTACACACACACACACACACACACACACACACACAAACATACATCTTATTGGTTCTGCTTCTCAGGAAAAACCTGACTAATTCAAGTACTTGAGTTCAACAGTGATGTGATTACCAAGTTCTTGAATTCTATTGAATTAAGTATGTAATTCCATAGCAAATAAAGTAATAATTATGGCATATGGGGAGTGTTTGAAAGTTAACAACTCAAGAAGGAGTGTAGACTGATAAGATATAGAGGCTTAAAAATAGTAGATTCACTTATGGGAGAGAATGATTATTTTACTGCATTCGAAATCCAAAGAGATTCCAGATCATCTTTTTCTATTTGTATTTGCTGTTAAAGATAGCAGGCATGTTCTCTTATGGGCCACCTTCTGTTGTACAGTTAGAAAAGGAACATTGACCTGGGAGGATTTTAGTGTGAAGAATAGAAGAGAGGACATGGAGCTGATTTGAACATTTAACATTACTTGGCAACCCATAGCTTTGTAGGGTCATAAATCTGCTGTGTCGAGTCTCCTAATATTTATGCCCTTTTCCTTCTTAAACTGTCCCTAGGTGTGATCACATTTTTTTCTCCTTCCTGTAAGAAGTATGGAAATAAGTTGTCATATTTATAATAGTTTTTAACAGCAATATATGTGGTCAATAAAGGGATCCTCTAGAAATCTCTCCTAAATACCAGGTAAGTACATACAAGTAGATACAGAATATCCTCTTGAAATGGATTGATGAAATCATCATTGGTTACATTCTTTAGTGTCATTAGTGTCCAGAGTAGTGGACTACTCATTTTTCCTGAAACTTTACTGGATTTTGACATAAACATAGACTGAATCTGTTTTCATAATCAATTGATCACTTATGGAAATATAGTAACTTATTTCATCAGGGATTTAGTTCATAGTAGCAGATGACAGCAGCTCCACTTGTTAACAACTTACAATGTTGCATGCATTACACTAAATAATTGTACACATTATGTCCTCTAATCCTGATAATAGTAATATGGGGATGTTAAAATATGTGTCCAAGGCCTCACTAAGAGTAGAGATTCAAATCAATCAAGAGCCAAAGCAGATGCTATTTAATATTAATGTCAAATTGTATTCCAAAAAATTTAGTATGGGTTGATAAAAAATAAATATTGGACATTGAATAATGCATACTTTTAATACTCCAACCATTATGAATTAAAGCACAACCACCAACTTTTAAGAGTTAATGGTAAGAATTGCCTTAGCTTTCAGACTTGTACACATATGACTATGTATCTTATTCACTTAATCAATGGAAACAAAAATCTCATAGTACATTTAACTCTCAATACTTGTTTTGAGGAAGAAGATACAAATCTTGTCTCGGGATGCCTGGGTGGCTCAGGGGTTGAGTGTCTCTCTTTGGCTCAGGGCGTGATCCCGGGATCCGGGATTGAGTCACACATCGGGCTCCCTGGGAGGAGCTGCTTCTCCCTTTGCCTATGTCTCTGCCTCTCTCTGTGTGTCTCTCATGAATAAATAAATAAATCTTTTTAAAAAAATCTTGTCTCTCACCAAGTTGAGAAAACTATTGAGACCATGTGCCACTGATATTTCTGGCCAATACAGATGTGTCTTGGACAGGCAGCTGTTAACACGACTGTGCCAAACAGCATTTGCTATTGCTTATTTATTTTGCTCCATCAAAGCACAACCATATCTTAGGGCATGGAGGAGAATAAGGCTCATTAATTTGTACTGTATGTTTGACACAACTATTCAGGCAGGGAGAAATTCTGAACTATGAAAAGTCATTGTCCATCTGCTGCTGACTACACTCGGTATTTTATACAGCTCTAAAATACATTAGAAATGAAAAGGATAAAATCCAATTTTGAGGACTATGTGAATTAAGGGTTGTGAGGATAATTCAAATATTTTCAGCATAATTAAGAAGTCGCACCATGTGAAGAAGGCAAAACTAGTGTGACCCATTTCTCAATCCTAGCTCCCCAGGACATCAAGTCTGATTGGCTGGGAGCAAGGGAGGACTGCCAAGAGGCCAAACCCCTCAAGGCTGTTTGTGAAGGAAATGGATGGCCACATAGAATGGCATTAGCCCACTCATTAACCTTACCTTCTCTTGGACTACTTTCTCCAGAATGCAGTTCTAAGAAATAGGACCACTGACTAAAATAGGTTCACCTTAAAGAGGAGTTGACCCACAAACATCTTTTTAAGTCTTGGACAGTATAGGATTATTTTTATACTTGCAAGGAAGATTGACTATATATATATATATATATATATATATATATATATATATATATATACCAAAATGTCAAAAACTTGGTTAAATAATTCTGTTACCAGATTTATTTATTATATGAAAACAAGGCCACATGCATTGCTAACAATTTGTTATGATTACCTGAGATTTGTTCATGCAACTTTTCCTTAGGAGAATTCAAAATTGATTAAAAAATTAAATTTTGCTATGAGAAATTGCCTTATACCAGAGTTGTTAGATTGTTTTAGATGGGTGCTTATTTCCCTTCCTTTCTCCTTCTTTGCCATAAAGCACTTATTCCTGTTATTATTACTGGACCTCTTAGAAAAGCAAGTTGAAAAGAACATCATATGTATATATATGATGAACATAATATATATATATATATATATATATTATATATTATTGGGTACAAATATTTCCTGGCCTCACCACATTTAGGAGTAAAGGAATATCACTCTTTGGAATAGCTAACATTTTTTAAAGAATCCCAACTATAAACAAATACTTACATTTTATTTCCAAGTAGAGTGAAAATTTTTAATATTGAAGGAAATTGCTTGGAGCAAGTAAAAAATATACATTTTCTCTATGATAACTGCAACCTATTCCATATTTATCATCGTCATCAAGGGAAGTTATTTATATTTTCCATATAAGTCACTTAAAAGCCACAGTAGTTACAACTCCACAGATTATTTGGCACTTTCTGAATGTATGTAATCATGTGTGAACTTTAAAATTCAAAAGTGTTTAAAATTGTTTTATTAATGTACTATAGATATTTACAAGATCTTAATAATATACACTGTTTTCCTTTCCAAAGGAGTCTGTTTTAATATTGTATTTTGTGATGGGGGGTAGAGAGCTTATTTACAGGATGATTTGTTTCAAAAATCTCTCAAGGATTTACGATTTTATTCATCGTGTAAGTGGCTGAATTGTAAAATAGTAAAAAATGATGACAGCTGACAGGAAGTAGATGCTAGGTTCTAAGACTGGAATTCCTCTGGAACTCAAACCTGCAAAACAACAACAAAAAAATAAAACAAAATATCTTGAGAAAAAATAAGATTGCTTGTTAGATTAAGTTTTCATGCATACTATCATTTCTCTTCTAATAACATATTAGCACATTTGTTGCATTTATAGTATATTTAATTTTAGGAAGTGTCGGGAGGCCTGAGTGGCTCAGCAGTTGAGCATCTGCCTTCAGTTCAGGGTGTGATCCCGGGATTCAGGCTAGAGTCTCACATCGGGCTCCCCTCAGGGAGCCTGTTTCTCCTTCTGCGTGTGTCTCTGCCTCTCTCTCTCTCTCTCTCTCTCTCTCTCTCTGTGTGTGTTTCTCATGAATAAATAAATAAAATCTTTAACAACAACAAAAAAATTTTTAAGGAAATGTCGTTAGCCCTTTGTCCCTAGGATAACTGTTTTAAATGTAAAAATGAACAAGAAAAATGCCTAAACTGGCCAATTGTGACTGAAGGGCAGATTAGAATTTGCCAATGTGTGGTGGCTGATGATTTCACTCAGCTACAACTTCAAGCAGAAGCGATTCTTCTGAAGCAGAAATAATAAACTATTATTACATGCTAAATCTGACTGATTAGTATTACCTGCTTAGAACACTGTATTGAGAGGATTTGAGATTTGTGACTAAGCTTGGTATGCATGTCATAATTGATTAGTGATGCCTGCCACAGATATGGGAATAGGGGTGCAAGTACATGTGTTTCATATTTTCTCTCCCTGCTCCCAGAAGCCTGTGAGTACCCACAGAAAGTCTTATTAATTTTTGTGCCAATAGAATTAATTCTGCACCAATGACACATAGTTGTGTGTGTTTTCTTATGCTTTTTTCTTTCTTTTTGAGATTCAAATAAGGAAACATAAACCTGTTTGTAATATGTGAGCATGTTGCAAATTTGAAGGATTATTTAAAGAAAAATTGACTCATCACCTCTTGTTCACAACTGAAAATGGAAACACAGACCTTTTATTTTTTCACCCAACATTCGGAGAGCCTAGATTTCATGCTGCAGCTGTCTAGATTCAAAAATCTACAACAGCAATGGTGATTCAACTTACTTGACATTTTTGGAATTCTAATTTCCTCACTGCTGCTTCCATCTCCACCATCGCTAACTGTTCTTATTTCAATCAAGTAGTCTTCTTCAAATGGAACAAGAAGCTCAGCCGATGTATTGTTTGTTTCCAAAATATGTGTTTTACTCTGTCTGTTTTGCCGGTACAGAATCTAAATAAAATGGTGAATCAAGTTAAATGGACATGCCATTTTTTTTAAAGTCCAGACACTCTTATGGAACACAGTAAGACATATCATTGTAAATTCTGTACTCCTTGAGTGGGAATATTCAGTCTATGCCTTTTCCTTAAATTTAGTCATAAAACAACAACAACAACAAAAGATTTTGTCTTTGGCCAATGCTTCTGAAATAAGAATATATTTATCTCTATTAATTAAATAGCTTGGGGCTATTATTTGGAGCTTGCTGTGAAAAGTCACTGCTTATTTTGGACCCCTTTCAAATGTGTGGATATGTGCATTTGCCAGGAGATGTTGCCCATTATCACTAATGGAAATAAGTTGCTCTGGGTATTTGGCTATACTCTTGGTAGATTATTTTTATGCTGTTAAAAGCTCACATGCTACTGCAGCCTAAGTTCTAGAAATTCTACTATTCAAGTAGAATATTGTTGGACTGCATTCTCATCTGACCTTACTGACCCCACACACACCATCATCTTTTAATGGCAAGGGGAGTCACTTGAAGAAAACTGTTGCATGGTATAGAGTTTTATTCTTGTTCCATGACACATTACTGTCCTTAGAATATAAAAATTGTCAATGAAAAATTTGAAAGCAGCAATGCTAAGTATTTTTCAAATCTTTTTTAAAAAGATTCCTGTATTTACATATGCATAGATTTGTTTCTTATTTGGTTGTGACACTCAGTTCCTTAGTAACCCAAATGACATTATTTAAGGAAAAATAAAATACTCACCTTGTAGCCCAACACTTCAGACTCATTTTCCATGGTTTTTACGTGCTCCCAATTCAGGCATAATTTAGAGTTTGTCAGCTTCCAGGCAATGTTAGCTGGTGGTTGGCTTGGAGCTTTAAAGAAATAATCAAAGATCCAAATGATTAATTAGCTCATAGTTACTATATGACCCATCAGCATAAAAAGGGAAAATAAGTCCTGGATGATTATCATAGAAGAAGCAAAAATGTTTTCAGTGTCATTTGAAATATCATATTAATTCTAATCAGAATAAGCAAATTCATTTAAATTCTGGTCGTTTGAGACTGTCTTCATGACAAACTTATGAATTAATAATGGCCTATTGCATGTCCAGTATTAATTTATTAATCATTGCCATTGACTTTGTTTACTTTATCATACATAAATAGATGGAGGGCTCTGTTATCTAGTGTTCCATTTGGTCATCAATCAATGAGCACGTCAAGCAAAATCAGGCTGCAAACCTTTAATACATATGAACACAGAGGTGTTAATTCCTAGTAGTCTTTGCCTTTTTAATCTTCTATTAGTAGGACTCTTTTACTTTATGTAACACAGTCTACTCAAGATATAAGCAAAATAGTAAGAGATTGTGAAGCGTATAGGGGAATCTCTTAGAATTCATGGAAAAATGCAGCAGAGCTTTAAGAAGGGCAAAATAGGGCAGCCCAGGTGGCTCAGTGGTTTAGTGCTGCCTTCAGCCCAGGGTGTGATCCTGGAGACCCAGGATCGAGTCCCATGTCGGGCTCCCTGCATGGAGCCTGCTTCTCCCTCTGCCCCTCTCTCTCTCTCTCTCTCTCTCTGTCTTTTATGAATAAATAAATAAAATCTTTAAAAAAAGGACAAAGTAAAAATGTTAAAAAGTCAAGTTCTTCTCTCTGCTCCTCAAGGTAGTGTTTGTTGCATGCTCATCTTGATACAGACCACCTCTTTGTCATTCTCAGTGTATGCTGCAGAAATCATGACTGTTCTCCATACATGACATTTGAAACCTACTCTGTTCAGGGATACTCTGGGCTAGAAGTCCCAGGAGAAAGATGATGATTGATTTAATTTGGCCATGTTTATCTTAGCCTGATCAATTGTAGCTAGATAGTGAGAAGAATGCATGCCATTTAATATAGAGTTGTTGGGAACCCAGAAGAGAGAAAAACATTACAAACTGAGAAAGATGGTAAGTGAAAGGGAAGATGGCTTTAGAATCAGTTTTCTAAGGTAATGGATGTAGTCCAACTGGGGAATTTTACATAGAAGAATACTAGAGGTCACTTATCCAAAAGCAAGCAGTTAAAGGGTGACTGAGTCACATCAGAATCCTGGTCTCTTGATTTCTGAGCTGGTGTTCCTCCATGACAAGTTGCTTCTCAGAGGTTTGAGTCTACATGATTATTTTTGAGGTTTAGGAAACTGGAGAGATTAAAAATAATTCAGCTGGAAAGCAGAGCAAAGATAAAACTACCCAGCAAGATGTTTTTGGCATCTTATTTGAATTTGTGAGGCTGAATGAGCATAATATTTAACTCATTATAACACTGATGGAAATGGGAACGATTTCTTTTGGAGCTTTGACTCAACTGCTATTTAATCTCTTATATTTCACTGGAAAAGTCTCAGGGTGTCTGACATTGCATAATCATATATTCTCCTGTTACCATAAGCCCACAGAGACATTATTCTTGTTCACCTAGTTACTTACACCTCAGTTGGGATATGGCCAAGAGATAATGTTTACCTGCTGCTCTCAATGGGGCTCAGTTCATGTTTTATAATGGATTTGTTGAATTGAATTATAGCTGTTCTTGGTTGTGTATTTCTTTAAATTTATTGAGTGCGTACGCCTTGTCCAACTCTGTATTACCAACTACTGGCACAGTGCTTGGCAGCACAGAGGAGACAAACAATTAATATACAGTGAATAAATGACTATGATAAGATGGCTAAAGAAAAAACACTCAAGAGTCCTGAATGATTTTCTCAGATCATATTGATTATGTGCTGGGCTGTATGCAGAGCCATAGGTGACACATGTGGCCAATCCATTCATTATGCTTTCCTATAATCAAGGTCAATTGCCATGGCCAAACCTACAGCAATTCATAGGATTTATAAGATAGATAGGCCAATTGGATTAAACATGCCCTAGGACATTTCTTGATAATATAAACCCAATTCTAATTAAAGACATGAAAGTTTTGCACTTAAGGAGCACTCAATACATGTTTGTCAATACATTTATTCTGAAGGACTAGATGGCAACAATAATTATTTTGTAACTATTCTCCCTCAACTACCCCAGAGTGCCTTCTTTAATCTTTTTCTCAGTTATAAAGGAGATGATATAAAAATTCTCACAAGACATCATAGTTTTAATATCTAGTAAGCTCTTGTGGCACATTTTTTCAACTATGTTCTTTAAAATGAAGCACTAACATAATGACATCATAGAATCAGTACAGAGAAAATAAAAGTCACTTCTTTAATGTCACTGGTAGTGTTGGACTCTGAAGTTTTCATCTATTTCTGTGTCTATTTTGTTTGTTTATTTAGAGTAAAAGTACTGTTTTCAACACTATGAATCCACTGGTGAAGCTCCAGGCTGGGAGACAGGACTGACTTTGATCAACTATGTGGACAAGGAGTTTATAACTATGGCAATGATGCCAATATATTTGCATTTGTTTCTTCATTTACCAAAGCATAAGTATTCTATTGACATAAAATGAGAAGAGTTTCATCAGGAATGAATTCTTGGTATGAATGGCTAATGGCATAGATCACTTAGAATGTTTTACTCTCTTGCTATCTGGGCAGTAGAAAGAGCTGGCCTTTAAAGTCAGAGAGATGTGAATCTGCATCCAGCCTGGTTTATTTATCTTTGGAATGAGACAAAAATCTCCTAGTTTATAAAATGTTTAGCTTATAGGTACTAAAATACGTAATGTTCCTCACTTGGTTAGTGGTACATGCTTTAAAAAACTCAGTAACTGCTAATTCTCTTTTCGGACCTCCATTATGTCTTAGGACATAATCAATTTTTCTATTGTGTTAAAAGCAGTTTGTTAGTAATAATATAATTCCAAAGCTTGCAAATGATCCACTTCTTAAATATAATCATGGTGAATTTAAGATTTGCCCTTAAGAACATTGCTCTTCTTAGGTTCTTAATATGCTCTTGAAAGACAGGTAAGAGTGGTAGAGTTTAAGCTAATTATTTAAGAAATTATCATAGTCTATTATCTTTCTTATCTTTGTTCAGGAGAATGACTCCAATGCCAATGCCTTTTGTCTAGTATCTAAATTAAACGTTTCTGAAAGTTGCTTTAGAAAGTTGCTTAATATGAACACTATTAAGTATTCTGGTTTCATGAATTTAATGTACTTGATTAAATTGCATTTTAAAAATCTATGATGACTTTGAGATTTCTATTACTTGAAAGTTTAAATCCTGTCAAATGGATAATATGAAACACATGGCATGGATGTTTGTACCAAGTTGGCCAATGGTAAACTCAACAAACAAGTATTTTTTTTAATTTTAAAAATCTTTCTGGGCAATTTTCAAAGACTAAATTATTTTCTATTAATCAAATGACAGAGTAACATTAAACTAGCCCTCTATGGCTCTAATGGTTTCCCTGTGATCAATTTTTCTGTAGATGGCATTTATATTCAACTGTAGTTCACACTGTGAACTCAATTCAAAAACAACTTCTTATGTTACACTTCTAAGTAACAGCATGGGGTTGACATTTGGGCAAGAGAGAAAGAACATAAGTGCAAGATGAAATAAAAGCTTAATGCTTCCTTTATGTCTAAATATGGATTGATTGCAAATTTACAGCAAGAAAAATCCAGTACAAAGTATTGTCATTGTCAGTCAATGACAGGGGCAAGATTGAGCCAAAATTTGCAAACACTTGGTGTTGCTGGGTCTGAATATTTCTTTCTATATAAGTAGTGTTGTTGCTGTGGTTTTATTTCTTTTCTTCTTGGAATTGATGTAAATATTTTTCTCCCTTTGATTGTAAATCTAAATTCTGTTTAAGTGATATCTCTGTGGATCACAATATATTTGCAGTGCCCCTCAGTTGTCTTTCAGAAATCATTTTCACTAAGCTGTGATACTGTTAAATCATTGATAATTACTTTTTAAAAAAAATCAAAAAGGCCAACATCATCACCAGTAACAATAATAACAAAGACTTCAGACTTCAGAAGCTTTGCATATCCTGTTCTTTCTGTTTGGAGATCCCTTTAGTCACTAGCTCCTTTTCATGTTTTATGCCATATCAAAATATATACCCTTCACTACACAGGTCCTCCTTTTGATGTATATCCCAGTCTCTTATTTTCTTTGCACCACTTTTCCTAATTTATGATTCTTTTGTTTTGTTTTGTTTTTCTTTTAGGTTGCCTCTCCCCTAAAAGAGAGATTGCCTAAAGGCAGAGATCTTGGCTGTTTTAATCTCCATCAAGCACTAACCTAAGCATAGCTCATAGGAGGCAATGACTGAATCATCATATTTCCAAGAAAAGGCTCCGTCTTCTGTTAAGCTTACCCAATCAAAATAGGCAGAGATTTTGGCAAATGTGAGCTTTGCTTTCTGAGAATTTATAATGGATGATCAAGTATCAGACTGAAAATCTAGACAGTGACAGTATGAATGTGTGATGGATGCACAATTTTTTGCTGCCACCACTATTCTGAGGTAATTTTGATGTCATCTCAAGGACATGGAAAATCAAAGTTAGATCCAAGGATAGCATATGGAATCAGAATTATCTTTAATGTTTCATTAAAGCCATTCCTCATCTTCACTTTGGTTGTCCTTTCATGACCCTTGAAGAAAATCTCTGCAACAATTTATAAAGAGAAAGAAAGTAGGAAGTGCTTTCCCACCTTAAGAAATGCAAAGGAAGTGAAATCACTACAGAAGAAGTATCAAATATATGTTACCATGCATTGAGCTCTCTCTGTATGGCAGCCTCTAGGATGCTTTGGGGTACATAGTATCCTTTAGTTCTCAGAGAAAACTCCAGAGTAAAGTATCATTATCTCTATTTTTCAGATGAAAAAAATGGGTTCTGAGTTATTGGGGAATTAGACTTGTCACCCAGATAGTACACGGCTAAGCTGGGACTCAGCCAAACTTCTCTCACTCAGGAGTTCCTTTTTCTTTCCAACACTGTCTCACAATGGGCCAGAGTCATGGAACAGCCAAAAAACTGCAAATATATTAAAGGGGAAAATATGGGAAACTTATAGATCAGTAGGCAAGACATGTGACTTTGACAAGTATGGCAGGGGCACATAACACTGAGAGAATATACGAAGTTAGATGAGGGACTGTGAAACTGTAGAGGATCATGAAGTATAGTGCTACCAGGACTGGAGGAGGAGAGAAAGGGAGTCAGGGATAGACAGTAAAAGATTGTCTCAGCTTTTGTTCTGTGGAATAGAGGAGACCATGAAATTTTGGAAGGAGAATAGGGCATGATTCCATTTTAGGAAGAAAAATCTAAAGACCATTTGAGATTTGGATTAAAGATTTCAGAGTTTGGAGAGAAAAGGACTACTTAGATGGTTAGAGATGAAGATTACAAATTAGCGCAGCATTCATGGGGTGAAGAGATTCAGAGAATCCATGTTCATAATGTCTCAGTCGAATGGATGCACAAAGAACCTTTTTAAGCATTTGTTTTCTTATACCTAGGAATTAAAATACAGAATTCCTTGTTTTTTTGTAATAATTAAGTGAGATAATGTATGTGGAAAATTAGCACAGGGCTTGGGATAGAGAAATGCTCAGTATTTTGTAATTATGGTCAATAAAATAAGGCCTGCTTCCTCAAACATTTCCATGTCCTAATGCCCAGAACTTGTGGGATTAGTATTCTTAAGCACCCCTCTCTTTTCTTAATTAAATCAAAGAAATAAAACCCCTTGTAACTCCTAATATTTTTATATGGAAAAGGGGACTGTGTAGATGCAATTAAATTAAGGATCTTTAGATGGGCAAACAAGATGGAGGCAGGAGAGCCAGAGTCAGAGGAGACATGATGAGAGAAGCAGAGGATCAGAGTCACAGGCAGATCTGAAGAAACTAAGCTGCTGGCCTTGAAAACAGAGATAAGGGTCACAGCTAAGATATATAGGTGATCCTTAGAAGCCAGAAACCACAAAGAAACAAATGTTTTTGTAGACACTCAAAAAGGAGCAGAGCCTATGCCAACACTTTGATTTCCAACCATTGAAACTCATTTCTGACTTCTGGCATCTAGAGTTAGGATAATAAATTCATATTGCCTTAAAGCCCTAAGTTGTGGAAATCTAAGCTGCAACAATAGGAATCCACAACAGTTTGTATCCCATTTTCAAAATGTCAATAATTTAGAATATTACAGAATGAAATTAGAGGTTTAATTTGTATTCAAATATGATGAGATGAGAAACTTGTAGAACTTCTTATTCTCAAGTCCTTATTGGCTATTTTGATCACAACACTCATATAGACTGATGAAAGCCAAATTCAAGAAATACTGAAACAATATTGCCATTAAAAAATTAGGAATTACAAGGTTTTTATTTGCTTGATTTAATCAAGAAAGAAGATGAATGCTTAAAAATACTAAACTTCATTTTAAATTTTATGAATCTCATCTCACTTTTCTCTCAGCAGCTATATTCTAGCATTACATCTTGGGGAGATTGCTTCTTGTTAATCAAACTGTTTTCAAAGGATATGTTCCACATTCTTTGATGAAGATGATCGTGTGTTAACACTCAAAAAAAAAAAAAAAACCACCAATAATCTTCTTGGCATTTATTTCAAATTTCAGTTATGCCCACTTAAAGTATCAAGTACTTAAAGTAGGCCAACTGAACAAACTTGAGATCACCATGTCAAAAATGAGGTAAGCATAAACTAATACATGATTGATTCAAGTTGTATGGACGATCAAACTAGCAAATTCAGGTGGCAGAAAAAAATCATTTTTTAAAAGTTTTTAAAGATACATACAATCTTTTTCAAGTAGTTTAATATTCAGGTCTCTGTCTATCTTAAGCTGGTCAATAGGAATACATATAATTTGACCTGACTTAAGCATTGCCTCAACAACCACACCATCATGTCTGTCCATTAATTACAATACAAATCTGTGAGGTTTTTAAAAATACTATCTTTTTTTCCATATTTTTAATTTAAATCCAGTTAGCCAACATATAGTACATACTTGTTTCAGATTTAGTGTTAAGTAATTTATTAGTTGTGTATAACACCCAGTGTTCACCACACTACGCGCCCTCCTTGCTCATTACCAAATTACCCCATCCTGAGATACCACCTTACACAAGGCAGAATGGCTAAAATAAACAAGACAGGCATCAGCAAATGTCTGCAAGGATATGGAGAAAGGGGAACCCTCTTACATTGTTGCTGGGAATTCAAGCTGGTATAGCCACTCTGGAAATGGTATGGAGTTTTCTCAAAAAGTTAAAAAATAGATATATCCTATGATCCAGCAACTGTACCACCAGGTATTTACCCCAAAGATACAAATGTAGTGATCCAAAGGGGCACCTGCACCCCAATGTTCACAGCAGTAATGTCCACAATAGCCAAACTGTGGGAAGAGCCAGGATGTCCATCAATAGGTGAATGGATAGAGAAGATGTACATATATACAAGTTAATACTATCTTGACACATTTCTAATCACCCTTGATTTTGCCTGAAATAGAAACTGAATTACACACAAGAGTTTCTGTGCATTTGTCATTCCTCAATCAGCCAGAAAGAAATGGCAGGACACCCTTAAAATCACTGAATGACTAGAAATTTCCATCCAGATTTTTAGATTAGCTGGAAGAGGCTAGACTCCAGAAGGACTCCAGAAGCAAATAATTCATATGGCAATGGTTTCATTGATTTGATCAGCATAGGATAAAACAGGAAAAGGAACAGAACTACATCTCTAGCCAGTTCTTGAGAATCGGTCATGACCCAATTTCTTTCAAACTGGGGGGATTGGAAGAGAGCTGGATTAAGAATTGTTGGTTGCACATACTCTGCTCCTGAAATGGACTGATCCCAGAGGCTTTTTGTTCATTTGTTTGTTTCTTTCTTAGCAGTTTCATAGCACTTTATATTTTCCAAGGTGCTCCTATAATCAGCACCTCATTTGTGCCTCACCAATGACTGGGAAAGGAGTCAGGGCAGATAGAATTTTCACTTGGCAGAGAAGAAAATTAAAGAAGAAAAATGGAATGTCTTGTCCTGTTTCAGGTCATGAGTCAGTGATTCATTTAGAATTAGAACACAGGGCTATAGTTGGTGATGTGGACACAAATGGGTTATGTATTCTATAATCAAAAGTTTAATAACTGAGATGATTTAGAAGTTCTTTTTTGGATGGGACAAATATATATAGAAAAAACTTTGTATCACTTGATTTTCAAACTATGTTCAACCACCTATTCTTTTTCAATACACGAGAGAAAAGAAAACTGCATTTAAAAGCAAGCTATACTTTTCCTGTATATCTATTTCTTAGTCTTCCTCAAAATTCAACAACTATATTTGAACTATATAATGTTTGAATTGTTTCTCAAAATTTAGCAACTATATTTGAATCCTTTTTTTCATAAGGTTTCAGAGACCAAAGAATATATTTTTAAAAACCTGTGAACACAAATAATTTATGTTCATCTACAACATGTAAGTAATATACAAATATTATACAATCATAAAAAGTACATAAAGCAGTCATTACTACATCATATTTGATCACTGTGTTTCATATTACAGAATATTTGGTTGATACTACTCTCACTCATAGGACAAATACAGCAAAAATCCAAGATTCATTCTTTATTCAGTAGGCTTTGCCTATGTGAAAGACAGCTGGCTGACAATTAAGGGAGTTAAAAAGAAACATAAGAGTTAATTCTTAAATTTGAGGGACTTCCAAGTACACTGCAGTGATAAGCTATTCTAGAAATAAAGATCTAGACATCTGGCAGTGCTAGGATCACCTCAGAGTACAGTCTAAAGGATGAACAAGATACTTTCTTTATGTCTTTCATTCTTGAAGAGAGCCCTGTGAGGAAATAGGTACTATTTTTCTCTCATTTTCCAGGAGAGGATATTGAGACCCTGAAAGTTTAAATAGCCACCCAACAATCCAAGGCTAGAGGTCAGGTTTTAAAGTCAGGTTGGGTGAGGACAACAGAGCCTATGCTTTTAAACATTACACTCTTCTGTCTTTCATCTATATACTCAGGATATTTTCTCTTTTTTGGAATTTCAAAAAGATCAAAATGGTTTCTTTGAATTTTTACCAGAAAGTTTCAACAATTGTCCATATTTAAAGGACAAACTAACCAAACAAAGCAATTGGTGAGATGATAAGGTGGGAGAAATAAAATGGAGATTGAGCAAATATGTTTCTATTTATAGGTGAATCTTGGTCCTTGCTGTGGGATGTATACTTACGAGACTTTTTGGTGGTGACATTGACTGGGGGGCTTGAGGGCCCAGCTCCAGCACTGTTGTAAGCTCTCACGGAAGCAAAGTAGATGGTATTGGCTTTCAGTCCTGTTATGTTTTTGGTTGTGACATTGCCACTGACTCTAATTTTCCCAATCATTGATTCTTTAGAGTCATCTGTCCAGTATAATACCTGATCATTGAAAACAAAGAACATAAAATTCATTATTTTCCAGCAACTATCAGTCATGGTAGGGTATACGAAGAAAACAAGAACAGAAATAGAAGAATATTTTTAAATTATAATGGTTATACAACAACAACAACAACAAAATAATCAAAGTCTTATATTTATAGGGAGGAAATTTTAAAAGACAAATTTACAATGGAAATTAGAGAACCTAAGAGATTTTTTTAGAATACCAAAATAAAGTGGGGCACTTGGTAGACCAGTTGGTTGAGCATTGGACACTTAATTTCAGCTTGAATTGTGATCTCAGGGTCATGAGATCAAGCCCCATGTTGGGCTCTGCACTCAGTGTGGCATCTGCTTGGGATTCTCTCTGTCCCTCTCCCTCTGCCTCTCCCACCCTCAAACAAAATAAATAAATAAAATCTTTAAAGAAAAAAAAGAATATCAAAGTAAAGTATTTCATGAGCTATCCAAAGGTTATCAGCTTTACAAAGGATATATAATAGCTTGGACCAAAACAAGATTCATATTAGCAATCAAGGACTTTGGTTATGATGTTTTGCTCTTAACATTTCTTCCAGAGTTTTTTGAATGACAGGTTAATTAATAATTCAACTTAAATCAAGCTCTTCCTACATATTAGTACTGATTTAGGCACATAGAAAAAGACAAAAGAGAATGAATTTGGTGCCTGCCTAGGATTCCCTTATAATCTAGTTAAGCAGTAGGAATATCTAGGAGAACAAAAAACAGAGGATGCATTCCAAAGAAATGATATGGGGAGAGGGGGAAGCTCTGGGAATTTGAAGAAAGACAACATTAGGGAGTGATTAGAGAAGGATTCCAAGAGAAGAGGAGACTAGAGATGAGATCTCAGAAATAAGTAGGATTCAGATATTAGGCAAGGCATTTCAGGATTAGAGTAGCAAGAGAGATCTAGCATATAAATAGGACTTTCTGCTTGTTCCAGAAGTTGCATTAAAAACAACTCAAAATGGATGAAAGATCTAAATGTGAGACAAGATTCCATCAAAATCCTAGAGGAGAACACAGGCAACACCCTTTTTGAACTCAGCCACAGTAACTTCTTACAAGATGCATCCACAAAGGCAAAGGAAACAAAAGCAAAAATGAACTATTGGGACTTCATCAAGATAAGAAGCTTTTGCACAGCAAAGGATACAGTCAACAAAACTAAAAGACAACCTACAGAATGGGAGAAGATATTTGCAAATGATGTATCAGATAAAGGGCTAGTTTCCAAGATCTATAAAGAACTTATCAAACTCAACACCAAAGAAACAAACAATCCAATCATGAAATGGGCAAAAGACATGAACAGAAATCTCACAGAGGAAGACATAGACATGGCCAACATGCACATGAGAAAATGCTCCGCATCACTTGCCATCAGGGAAATACAAATCAAAACCACAATGAGATACCACCTCACCCCAGTGAGAATGGTGAAAATTAACAAGGCAGGAAACCAAAATGTTGGAGAGGATGTGGAGAAAAGGGAACCCTCTTACACTGTTGGTGGGAATGTGAACTGGTGCAGCCACTCTGGAAAACTGTGTGGATGTTCTTCAAAGAGTTAAAAATAGACCTGCCCTACGACCCAGAAATTGCACTGTTGGGGATTTACCCCAAAGATACAGATGTAATGAAACGCCGGGACACCTGCACCTCGATGTTTATAGCAGCAATGTCCCCAATAGCCAAACTGTGGAAGGAGGCTCGGTGTCCATCGAAAGACGAATGGATAAAGAAGACGTGGTTTATGTATACAATGGAATATTACTCAGCCATTAGAAATGACAAATACCCACCAGTTGCTTCAACGTGGATGGAACTGGAGGGTATTATGCTGAGTGAAGTAAGTCAATCGGAGAAGGACAAACATATGTTCTCATTCATTTGGGGAATATAAATAATAGTGAAAGGGAATATAAGGGAAGGGAGAAGAAGTGTGTGGGAAATGTCAGAAAGGGAGACAGAACATAAAGACTCCTAACTCTGGGAAATGAACTAGGGGTGGTGGAAGGGGAGGGGGGGTGGGGGTGAATGGGTGACGGGCACTGAGGGGGGCACTTGATGGGATGAGCACTGGGTGTTATTCTGTATGTTGGGAAATTGAACACCAATAAAAAATAAATTTATTATAAAAAATAAAAAAATAAAAACAGTACAAGGCAAAATTAAAAAGTTTATAATTGTACCTTTATTCTAATTCCAAAACAAAAGAAATGTATTATCCATTTGGGGAATCACTGAATTTACAAGTTAAAGAATAATAAGTATGAGTAAGTCTCATCACTTGACTTTGTGAGAATTAAGGCATGGAAGTGATTTGCTTCATTCTACATAGACTATAAAGGACTGATTAAGGAGAATCTAGGCTTTTTTCTTATCAATTGCCTTTTCCAAGATGACTACATCATTCAAGTCATGTTCTAAATCAAAGACAGCTTTCCCAGTAAAATTCCTCCATGGTTTAAGATCATTGAGGATTAGAAATTTATTATCGCCTAAGAAACAAATATGATGGTGATTTGAAACATAAATAAGATAATCACTCAGTAACCTTAAAAATGGCTACCATTTGCTAGTTTACTTGCTTAAGATCACCTAGAAAGATCCCCTTTGCTCACTTCCCTCAATAGCTGTAGACCTACAATGTTATATGCTAAGAACTAGGTTAGTAGTATAGAGCTGCTGAACAAGAATTGTTGTGTGGTTAGCTGGCACATTCACAAGGGAGAGTGAAATTAATTTGGATTACCTCATAGCCCAGCACTCTTCCAGTGTTTCTATTCCAGGCAATAGCATTCCACGAAACCTCCATTTCTGAAGCAGAAAAACTCTGGACAGAAGTTCCCCCTGGGGCCAGTTGAGGTTCTGTCATTCAACAGAAGACACAATTAACTTTAGCAGAGTGCTTCATGGAAAATAAATGCAAAATATGCATACATGCCCAAGTACAACCATCTCAGGTCTGACCACAACTTACCATCTTCCCCAGAGTAGACAATGGACACGGTACTCAGAGATCCTTCTCCTTCATTATTATATACACCCACTTTGACTTCAAAGGGAGAGAGAGGGGTGATGCTTTCATTTCTGTAAACAAACCTTGATGATTCTACAGATGGTACTCTTTTCTTGGTCCAGGATGTTGAGCCAACTGGCCGCAACATGATGATGTATCCAAATTCCTCTCCATTTTGTAGTTCTTCTGGAATTGACTTGGGCAGAAGTGATCAATCACTGAGTATTTACAAAAATATTTTATAGAGCTATTATAATTTTTATTGATTATTTGACATTTCTTTTGTATAGACAAACATGGATATTAACCTTGCTTAATGAAACATTGAAAAAAATAATAATACTTTCATTTGGAATGCCAATTAGGAAAATGATCCCAATTAAAGATATTCAGATAAATAAATGAAAAATTTAAATGGAAATGTAAAACAGGTTTTACATGTTTGTATCTCTTTCCATGATTATTCATTAAGTTGCAATAATATAATGTAATAAAAATGGTTTAGAAGACTGCAAGATTTTATAAGTTAAAATGTAATTTGGGTATGAATTTTTAAACTCAGCACAAAATTAACTATTAACTATTTCAAGGCTACCTATGTTTTCTTTCCATAAAATTTTCAACAAATTCTTATGAGATAACAGATAATTTATTATGTAATAATACTTGCTTTAAGACATATAGAGTATTACTCAAACACAAAAGCATAAAAGACCTCCCAGTATTTTTAAACATATATCTTCATTAGTAGTAACATCAGCATGAACTTTTCCTGACATTTTTATTTATTTTTATCTGTTTTAAAGATTTTATTCATTTATTCATGAGAGACAGAGAGGTTCCTGAAGTTAAAAAAACAAAAACAAAACAAACAAACAAACAAAAAAAACCCAGGGGATTCCTGGGTGGCTCAGCAGTTTAGCTCCTGCCTTCATCCCAGGGCATGATCCTGGAGACCTAGGATCAAGTCCCACATCAGGCTCCCTGCATGGAACTTGCTTCTCCCTCTGCCTGTGTCTCTGCTTCCCTCTCTGTATCTCATGAATAAATAAATAAATAAATCTTTAAAACAAAACAAACCTGTTTATTCCCACAGAGACCAAATTCTATAAAATTCATTTAAAACCTAAACTTATTATTATTATTAAAATTACAAAATAGATATAAGGTCCCCAGAGCTCTACAGATATTACGTATTATAAATAGTCACATAAAGAAAACACATGAAAATTTATTCCTAATAGGACATTAATGCTTGAGTCCCACATGCCTATAACTCCTTTTCTGAGGTTTTCCTTACCCATACATATCCATTCATGTATCAAATTATCCTGAGACTTGAACCACATCTGATTACGCAGTAATGGGCACAAGAATCAATGGCCCCATCTTCATCACTAACTATGAGGTGTCTTGGTGCCAAACCTTCATGTTCTATAGTGACAGCCAGACCCCAGCAGTTTCTCTCCTCTACAGAGTTTGAATATGAATCATAGGTGGGGACAGTTCTGGTTACACTTAGAGTAAGCAATAAGTAGAAAACATACAATGAATATAGTAGGGACAATGAAGTGGTAGAAGCTAAGAGAAAACGGAAGCTATACCTCAGACAGAGAAGAAACAATGGAGTTGTAGAAGTTGTAAGTTGTAAGTAGAGGAAACAGGTAGAAAAAGGTGTAAGCATGAGGGGCTATTGGAGCAGGAGCTGGATTCCCAGAGTGGCTGGCAGCAGGCTAGGACTACCATGCTCTGAACAGTGATGAACGATGTTCCAGTTCTTCATTTGACCTGCCTGCTTGGTTATTGAGACTTCTTTTCATCCTCATTACCTCCCACATAGCTTTAAAATAAATCCCCATTAACTGAGATGACCTGAGCTGGCTCTGTTTCTTGGCGTGTGGAACAGTCTAACAAATACAGAAAGTGAAAAGAGGAAGGAAAATATAGGTCCAAAACTCTAGGGAAAGAAAATGTGTCCTTATTTTAGCACTTCACAGGGAGATTAGAATTAAAACAGTTCATTTTTAGTGGAGTGGAAGAGATTTGTGAGAACTTACCTCTCTGCTAGAGTATTTGGTTTTTGATATTTCTCTAATCTTAGATTTAATCAAAATATTTAGCTCATCTGAGAAAGTGAGCTGGTTTATGTTAGTCAAGTACAATCAGTTTCTCATGATGTTTCCTCAAGAAAGATCTGAGTCTAACATGTGCAATTTAGAAAGGGGGGAGTGAAAATACTTATTTAGGGTCTTCATTTTATTCTTCCCAAATGGGCAGAGGGGAAAATTATGGAAAAAATATATATAGCTGTTTAAGATAGTCAGGATGAAAGTTTCCTTCTTTAAGCAAAGGAGGTGTTCAGTAGAATAAAGAAATTCAGAAATTCTTCTGGTAGTAAAATCTATTAAAGTTGTAAAGACTAAGAACAGAATCTTTAGTCTAGACCAAGGGTAGCAAACTATGGCCTAAGATCCAAATCTTGTCTGCAGCCTGGTTTTGGATATAACAAACATAGCCACAACTCTTCATTTATCTACAATATGTGGATGCGTTTGGTGACGATGCAGGGTTGGGAAGTTGTGTGAGAGAGAGATATATGTATATCAACTCCCAGTATAGGTGTTTATCTCTTATTCTATAGTACTTTATCGTATATTCCTAACCTTGTAGTCACATTTTATAATGCATATTTACCACAAGCATTTCAAACCTGAGAGCACCTGGGAGGATAAATTATGATAGGATGTAAATAAAGATACCCTTAAAAAGGAATTGGCATTAACTACATTCCAAAAGTTAGATATCTTGTCTAGGTTGCTGGAAATAAAACAAACCAAACCAAATAAATAAACACAAAATTACTGTGGTATGGGAGAAAACACAAGGAGGATGTTTATTTCAGGCAGATTATACCAAGGTGTATTTACCTGAGCAGCAATCTGGGATGACCAGTAAAGCTATCACTTATAAACCATAATGGTGGATTCTCACTGAATTTAGAATGGTCATTAGTTGTGCATTAGTTTTGAAAGCCCATCATGTACTATTTCATCTATAATAGTGGTGACTTTGGCCTAGAATGGTCTCTCCACTCTCAATTTCTTTTTCAAAACAAAGGTCAGCCAAGTTAGAGTGGTACCTTACCTGACCTTCTTCCATGCTGGATTAAGACTGTCCTGTCGAACTCTGAACATTCAGACCTTTTTAAATCTTATTTTTGCACCCTGACTCCTTGGAACAGGGTTGCTTTTCTTCATTGAATTTAAGGAGTTGCTAGATGCCTTCTAGTGACTTGAACTAATGTATGTGTTGTCTTCTAAATATACATAACCTATTCCTTAAAGAAGTTTGGACATCAGAAGCATTTGGCTCAGTAATTGCACATACATGATACCAAATGTAAATGACAAATGGGAAACTGCATCCACTAATGTAGTTTTTGCAAGTATCTATATATCTGATACCCCAAGAAAAAACACACAAAGGACTTTGACTTAACTTTTTTTAAAAAATAGAGGCCAACAAACTTTTTCTGTAGAAAGGCAGATAGTAACTATTTTAAGCAGTGGGAGGCATATGGTCTCTTGTAACAGCATGAAAGCAGCAACACATTACACCTGAGAGGATGGGTATGGTGGTAGGGGAAATTGTCTATGAAAACAGGGAGCAGGCCAAGTTTGGTTTGATGAAACGCGCTTTAAAGAAAAGTATTTTCCATGATGGAAATACATGGAAATACACACACACATACACACACACACACACACACACACACACATACCACACACATATTTGAACTTATATCCTCTCCATTACGAATAGAAAACACGAAATTTTACATTCCTCTCACATATTGAATGCACAAAAACAATTAGTTAACCTTGAGTAATTTCTGACCTTAGAGGAGGAAAACATAATGCATGAAGTCAGGCAAAATTTGTTTTACACTATGATGAAATGCTTATTTGGCCTTGAAAGTATACTGAAGTCTAACCTACTTACCATCACACTAAAGCAAATCTCTTGCAGGCTCTTGTAGGAGTCACTGTTTTTGTGGGAAATGTGTTTAGAGGACAGGAATAATTTGATTAACTTACTGCTTAAGGCAGATATACAGGGACTCTTGCCCACACTAACCATGACATCTCATGTAGGGATAAGTGGAGTTCTAATTTAGGACAAAGTAAAAGAGCATGGAGTGAGAGCCCTGTGTTCAAAAAATGCTCCACTGCCCACTACCCATATCACATTTCTCTCTTTCTTTTTTTTTTTTAAGATTTATTTATTTATTTGAGAGAGAGAGAGTGTGTGCAGTGGGGAGGGGTAAAGGGAGAGTGAGAGAGAGAATCTCAGATCCCTGCTGAGCATGGAGCTCAAAGCTAGGCTCAATTCTATAATCCTGAGATCATGACCTGAGCTGAAATCAAGAGGTGGACACTTAACTGACTGAGTCATCCAGGAGCCCCCTCATATCACATTTCTAAACCTCTATTTTCTTTTTTTTTTTTTTTTTAAGATTTTATTTATTCATTCACGAGAGACACACACACAGAGAAAGAGAGAGGCAGAGACACAGGCAGAGGGAGAAGCAGGTTCCATGCAGGGAGCCCAATGTGGGACTCGATCCTGGGTCTTCAGGATCAGGCCCTGGGCTGAAGGTGGCGCTAAACCACTGAGGCACCTGGGGCTGCCCTAAACCTCTGTTTTCTTATCTGAAAGTGGCATTCCCCACTTTTTAGTATTGCTGTGAGGACAGAATGACATGAAATGCCCACTGTAGCAGAGAAGCCCTGTAAGTGCTCTGCAAGTGTAGTCCCCTTTCCCTTCAGGCCTCTTAGAGTTTCTTACCCACCCATGCCACATTCCAGGCACTGTGCTGGGCTCACAATGTCTACGTGAAACTAGATGTCCCAAAGAAAGGACAACGTTTAGAGTAGCTAAAGTTTCTGGCTGGTTTCTGGCTCTGTCATTTACAACTTTGAAAAACAACATCTCTGTGCCCCAGTTTACTCACAGATAAAAAGTGTTTACTATTACTACCACTCTTTCTACCTTTAATGGAATTTTGTAAGGAATAAAATGGACCTTTTACTACTGCAAAATAATTTATAGATACAATAAATTACTCTTATTCAACAACAGTGTTTCTAAACTTCAGCACTATTGACATTTTGGGCTAGATAATTCCCTTCTGTGTGTGGGGGCCTGGGGAGGGTGGCTGTCCTGTGCACTGTAGGGTGTTTAGCAGCATTCTGACCTCTGCCCAAACACAACTCTCTCCCAACTTAGTTGTGACAATCAAACGTCCTCAGACACTGTAAAATGTTTACTGAGGGATAAAATCACCCTGTCTCCCAATGAGAACCCCCTGTACATGTCAGCTATGATGATTTTTAATTAAAACATCCATGGCCATCACACTCTTAGGTGTAATATTAAATGTCTAAGGAAGTGGATGTTTTGGGAGTATGAAAGTTATTATCAAAATGTCAAAAACATGTACACAGGGAATGAAATAGGGCAGGGTTCTTTTATCGGTTACTGCTGAGGCTCGAAGCTGACAACAAGGGTATGACATGATTTGCATTCCAAAGAGAGACATCGAACCCTTTATAGGCAAAATTTAGCCTATCCTCTATGACAAAGATATATCAAAGGAGCATTTGTTTCTTTAGAGAGAGAATAATAGGAAAATGTTTCTTCTAAGAGAGTTGTAGAAAAAGCTATGCACTTTTACCCCCCTACCAAGGGAAAGCAAAGGGGCCACTTCTTATCCTTTGCCTAACCAAGTAAAAAGGACTCACAAAGAACCACTCGGTATGTGCTCTCTAGAATTTGGGACACATAGGTTCTTTTAATTGACAAATGCCTCAGGAACTTCTAAAGGAGAGAGAAACCTGGACAATACCTGGTAGCAGAGTGAAGAGAGAGGCTGGACCTATCCATGAGTAGCTTTGAAAGGGACTCTATCCAAAAGACCATCTAGAAGAGAAAGACAACCTCCACCAGAAGGGACTGGACATGGACCACCAGACCCCAGGAACTGAGGAGACTTTTCAGCAGCCAGTTGGGCTTGCATCAAGGTATTGTAACTAGAAGTCTCCAGTGAGGGATCTCCTGGATGTCCTACCCCCAACCAAAGATACCAAACTATCCTATAAAATGACAGCATCTGATGGTTACTAGAGGGGTGGTAGATAGAGGGACGTGTGAAACAGGTGAAGGGGATTAAAGAGCACACTTATCATGATAAGCACTGGGCAATGGACAGAATTTATAAATCACTACATTGTACACCTGCAACTAATATAACACTTTATGTTAGCTATACTGAAATTAAAATTAAGAACTTAAATTAAAACTTAGAACTTAATTAGAACTTAATTAAAAAAAAATAACAGTGTCCGGCCATTTGCCACTTCTGGAGTACATCAAAGTCAAATTACAAATGTACCAGCAATCAGGACCTTTTCAGTACTCTTCTTCTCTTCTCAATCCAAACTCACTACAACCTTGGAGGAGCAAGAGGTAACATAGTGAGTAGGGAAGGAGAAATTCAACAGCAGAATGGAGACTAGGTAGAGAATTGACTCTCCATCCACTTTCATACTGTGGAATCCCTATGCTGAGGCAAGCCCAAGCTACTAGAAACAAGAAACATTAAGATGAAGGAAAGTCTAAAGTTTATGGAACAAACCAGGCTGAAATTTTCAATAAGTGTAAGAATGAGCCTATATTTAATTTGTAAGAATAATAACTATAAAAGCTATGCCACCTGCCCAAGTTTTTATCTGGATGCAGGGAAGTGTTTAAAGAACAGTGATAGAAAAAAAAATCATTTCCACCTGCCCTCTGCTGCGTCTAACTTGTGTGCAAGAGAGTAGTTCCAGAGGTAAAAAACACAAAAAATGTCTAGTCCATCAAGTAGCAATTGAAATGCTACTGACAGACCTTAAGTAGAGACCTTAAAATTGTTCTTATATTTAGGAGAGAACTATGTTGAGTTAGTTATACTCTCTCACTTTAGTAGAAATACGTCTCTAATACCTTCTCTAGGTAGTTCATCATCAGGAGTCTGTCATACCATGTATTTTTATATATTCTCAGTAGTAATCAAATATATCTTTTTGTTTTTCAGTTTCTTCCTGGCCAGCTAAATCTTTTTCTTTCAAAATAACTGAGTTGGATAGAAAATTACCTCCCACGTAATGACGAGTTCCGACCGACTTCCACCACCTCCATTGATGTTTGTTGGTGCCACAACAGGGACTGGAAGCAACCAAGAGAAACGTGGGACAGCGATTATTAAAGTACATCTTCATCAGGAAGAATTTTGTTTTTAGATTTCACCTTTCAAAATCTCATGCTGCACATTGTGAGAGTCTTGCATTTTTAATGAACATAAATTATGTTTACACATATCCAAATTTCTAAGAGAGAGGACACAGTTGTGTTTGATCCATGAGCACCCTGGCTCCAAAATTAATTAAAAATCGAGTAACATCATGTATTTGACATTATTATGCATCATCTGCTAATTGGCAAAATGATGTTCCATTCAGATGGTAACAGTGACACCGCTGATTTAGTGCCTAATTATACAGTTGTGCTGTAAACAAGTTACTGAGGCAGTATATTAATTAATTCTTTTTTGTAATAAACAAACTAAAATGATTTTTTTTTTAGTCAAGATGGCTTAACATTTAAAAATGCATTCTTAAAAATACGTAAGTACATAAATCCTTGTTATTGTAACTCTGTGTTTGAATCTCACATCTCTCAGTACAGAACAGGAAGGACTCTTCCTCTGACTTTTCACTTGCCAGTTAAGAGGATGGCCTCCTGTCAAGGATGTGATAGAGAGTATTTTCTCCGTTTAATTCTAGGACTCTAAGGCTCTGTGGGAGAACATTCTAGACACTGATCATTTGAATTAGAAAACAATTATGCCCATCATGTATACCCTTGTGAGGACTCATATAACGAATAATAAGTAGTTTGAGGTAAATTACAAAATTGATGACAGTTATATGTGTGGGTCTTGTAGTATGTAATCAGAATGGGGTTTGACTTCATATACGTGGAAGTGCTAAAATGTAATCCTTTTTCATGAAATAATGGCAGATGCATCCTAAAACTGTGATAATGGATATATCTGCATGATATATTTTTAAAGGTTGAAGTACATGTAATTATCTATATTTGGCCATTTTTTATCAAGATCTAGAAGTGGGGGGTGGAAGTACCTGGTTATTTTTGCTGACTGGAGGGCAGGAATTAAAATACATACTATTTCATTGCCCATTTCAAAATTTTCTTTCACTGTGAAGACCATTCAGACAAATCTAGACTACTTATTTTATTTACTGCCATTTGTTACAGATGTTTAACTTTATAAACAACACAGTGATATAATAGTCTAATTCTTCTTTTTAATAATAGCACCTATCAGACATTATCCATTTTCATATTCAAAGTTGCCCTTTGTCACTACTTTGAACTTCACAATATATTTAAAAGATTGCCTTGTACCTATACCCTATTTTCTAATTTCTATTTTTCAAATGAAACATACTAAACCTAAAACCGTATTGAGAAGCATCTTTAAGAAGCTACACACACAAAAAAAGGACACACTTCAGTATCATTTGGAAATTCAGGGTAATTATATTATGAACACCAAGTCATACCATGCTATTGAAACAAGACTGTCGGAGCTTATTAGAAGGTAGTGCACAAGCTTTATGTAAAACTTTATAGTTAGAGTCAACCCTGCCCAAAGCTACCATGATCTGAATCAGCTGTACAAAATGACATAAAACTCATGGTAAGAGTGAGACATAGGCCGCCCTTGGAGATTTTCATCCAGCCAATCTATGGTAAGGACTGGAGACTTTTATATTTACACATTTCCTTATGCCAATTTCTTGCTCATCTAGGTTAAGACCCATAGTTATGGAAAAATGCTGGTGCACAGCCTGAAGGTCTGAGTTCAAATTCTGACTCTTTCTGAAATAGTCAGCTAAGATCCTGGTTTTCCTTTTCTTCTTCTGTAAAATGAAGGACTCTCCTCTCAACTCTAAACTTCTATGATCTAATTTAAGATCTTACTGTCAAAAATGTTTTTCTGTCCCAATCCTACAATAAAAATACTTATATTATCTTTAATATGAAAAAAGCCTTATTGACATCTGACAGTTGTACACACTTAATTGAAGTACTTTGTGCTTGTTAAACTAAGCCAGTGACAACAGAGTGATCCCTCATTTATATGACTGAATAAGAATGTGAACTTTGTCAGCTGCACACAGCAAGCAGATCAAATGTTACCCTGGATGTAAAATTTAGGAGTGGAACAAAGAGGATCCATTGAAAAAAACTTAAGAAGAGGTGATTTCTGAGCCAGGTTCCACTTGTATTTTGCTGTTCAGTGAACCAACTGATGCTCAATTAGTGCTTCTGTTAAATGAGCTTAGGATTTTCCTCATTTGCATGGGAAAGGATTTATACTATTGCTCAATGAAGCTGCAACTAGGTCAGAGTTGAGAAATAGATGGAAATGTGTGGCTGATTGCACCTACAGAGTCTCAATTAATTCTTGGCTACAACATTTAATGAAACAAGCAGTAACTCATTTGCATGTACAAATCTACAGATTCTCTGTTGGAGTTTGGCTAGAAAATAGATGAGATGAGAGGACAGATTCTGAAAAACTCTTATTTTTGACATGTCTGCTTAGTTATAATCATCTCTTATTGAACTTATATTTAGGAGAAAATACTCCTTGCTTTGTGTACATACAAATGTTAAAATGAAAGCTGATGGTTTCCTGCCTCTGATTTGGGGCCCCAAACAAGACCCATAAAAATACTTCTTACTTGTTTTCTTTAAGAACTACATGGTAAAAAGTCTTCCATGAATTTAGAATAATTTCTTACCTGATGCTTTGGTTCTTAACAATTCTGATGCTTTACTTGGTTCTCCAATCCCAATGCTATTTCCAGCAACGACGCGAAATTCATATTCCACCCAAGGACTCAAACCAATCACTGTTGCATTGTACGTCTTGCCATTGAGAATTTCTGGAACTAAAAAGGGAGTGGCACTTCAGGCATCAAAACTATCACTACTTAACAACAATCAATCAATCGAACAAAAATCTGTTTTAGAAAAAGCATCTGAAAACACTGGTGTCACTTACCAGTTGAAACAGCCTGCCAACCCACTGAAAATGGTGTCCGAGCTTGAACAGTAAATATTTGAATGGGACTATTATTATCTGAGCCTGGTCTCCAGCTTAGTTGAGAAGTAGTACTGGAAATGTGTTCCACTCTTACATCCTCAGGGGGACCTGGTGGACCTTGAAAAATATGTTCGATGATTCAATTATCTTTTAATAATTGAAAATTATTGAATTCATTGATTTGAGATGGGGCAGTTTATTCTTATCTGTTATACTTAGAAAATAAAGTATTGAACATAAAGGTACTTGTAGGAAATTATTTGAGATAAAGCCCTATTAACTCAGTTTACCTGGTAAGAGACTAATTTAGAAACCATTCTTTGAAAATTAGAAAATTCTGGGGCACCTTATGGCTCAATCAGTTAAGTGACCAACTCTTGGTTGGCTTAGGTCATGATCTCAGGGTTGTGGGACAGAGCACCATGTTGGGCTCTGTGCTGGGCAAAGAGCCTTCTTAAGATTCTTTCTCTCCTTCTCCCTCTGCCCAACCGCCCTTCCCTCTTAAAAAAAAAAAAAAGAAAGAAAGAAAAGTCCAAACATGGGATGTTTGATTATCATTTGTTAGGGACCTAATCTCAAAAAGTGAAAACAATTTTCACCTGTTCCTTTTCAAAAGGTAACTCAAGTAAATGAAGCTTATATGGAGAACTATAGAAATATATGACTTTGATGCTGCTCTGATGAGAATGTTTATTACAAATAGAAGGCATGCCTAACTTTTAGGGACTGGCACTGCACACTGAGTCTGACCATTCCTTACAAATACACAAAATCTACTCAAATCAATATCCATATTCATACTACATATGCCCTGGAATCTTAAAGTTTAGAAAATAAAAGATCTGTGTTTTTATCTCACTTTTTTATCATGATATGGTTGGTTACTCAAAGATCTGCCATTTACTTATTAACATTTAGGGCTGTGAATAAATAATGTGCTCATTTATTTCCACCATTATGCGTACCTCTAACAATGATATCAGCTACAGCAGATAAACTTTCTAGAGTTGTTTTTACTGTGCATAGATATTTTCCTGAATGATTTAACTGAATATTCCTTATCATCAAATCCCCAACAGATTCCTCCTGCAGATAGGAAATGAGAGGGAGATAAAAACATAATCATACCCAGCAGGTCCCCCCCCCTTTTTTTTTACAGCTGGATAAATGTTAAATATGAGACAACTCTGAAATTAGGAGATATACTAGTATCATTGTAGTTGCTCATATATGATCCCTTTTCTTATCCCCTTTATTATAATTGCATCTAGAACACAAGCATTTCTGTGAAATACATAACAAAATAAAACAAAAACAGATGCAGCTTCAGAAACAGTGATTATACATGCAAATAAATATGGAGAGAATAATTATCAAAGATGTTGATTTCTGTGAAACGCTTGATTTATATTATTAAGTACTTAAAAATTTCATCAACTTACCCCTCCAATCCTTTCAAAATGAGTGACTCCTTTTTTTAAGTCTATGACATCTCCATTGAAAGACCATATAAATACAACTTCAATGGAGGGGTCGTGGGACACCTGGCATGGTAGGACTATACTCTCTCCAACTGTAACATCCATTTTGGAAGGTGGAATGGTAATAACAGTCCTCTCTGTTAAGAAAAAATACTATTATTATAAAAAGCTTATAAGATGTGAGTATATGGTGACAAAATACATATTTTGAATGGTTTTGCAACTGCTTGAAATTATATCAGTATAACTTGGGAGTTCTATATCCAGTATCAATAATCTGATCCACTTTTTTCAAATATTTCTGCGTTTATCAGTGTAGCTTATTACCTGTAATAAGGCATAGTTTTACTCATATTTTATAGAAAAAAAGTTGATAGAAAACTGTAGACTTCAAAAGACATCATTCCACACATGAAAAATGTGCCACACAGCTTTTATTGCCTTTTTTTTTTAATTCTGAAATTTTAGGTGCAACATTACAATTCATACACTGGTTGCAGCTCTAGTCTGCATTAATTTCATATGCTATGAGAAAAACTATGTCATTAAGATCATAACTACCAGAATTTATATAGAAAATTTTAAGCATAAGTGTATATTTACTAGTTATGAATGTAATATTTATTCTATTTCTAAAATAGCTGTGATAATAATTTTCTATTTTATCTAAAGGCACAACATGAAGAGGAAAGAGGTATGTCTTCCCTCTCTTACCTAGATTTTGCAAATCTAGAATTCTACATCTGTCATAAAAAAATCCCCTCTATAAACATTAGTCACAGTGCCAACCATTGTTCTACAAACCCTAGTATTTCACTGACCAAAATTTCAAAGGTCATTTCCAAAAGTGTTCTAATGGATTTGAGAGTCCTGTATTTCTCCGATTAAAAGAAATTCATGGTGATAGATCCTATCTGACCACATTTTTTATAACAAGATAAATAGTTTTGATTTTAGGGGGCCAAGAATTGATTGAAAGGGGAAAATCAGTAACGATAAAGAAGCCCTGGACATACATTTGGATTCAGATCTTACCAAAATAAAATATATTTTAAGGAATTTACATTTAAGAATTAGGGGTTTGGGCAAATGATACTGAAAGAGTACTTAGATAAAGAAGTTTCAGAACTGTGAAATGAGAACCTGGAAAATCTTTTTCTCTAAAGATCATTCATGAGATAAAATTTAACCCTGTAGGAGATGGACTGAACCTTTTACTTTCCTTCTGGCTTTACCATACTATTCAAGAATCCAAGCAGGTATTAAGATTGAATTTGTGTGTTTAAATGGGTTAATGTGCCAACGTATTTTATCAATAGAATGCTTAAGTATTATTCTAATGTTTAAAAAATTGCAGTTGTTTCCTTAGTAAATATTTGAGAATGGAAAGTTGAAACTAATAATCTTGGGTTTTAAGGTACATATTGATAAAAGAGCCATGGAAAAATAAAAGCACACCGTATATTTCTGCATATAATGCAGAAAATCTAACTCCTCCTACATCAGGTATATCTTTATGCTTGCATAATTTATTTATTTTTATGTTTACATAATTTAAAAATTCCATTTCCTTTATTATATTGGATGCATTCACTTTCATTCTAATTATTTTTGGAGAAAAGTTTGGAGAATGATTAAATCCATTCTTAACTCCAAGTCTTCTTCACTTCTCTTCCCCAGAGTAAGGGTTTCAAGAACACTTTTCAGAACTAGAAAATATTTTTCTTCTTGTAGTTTTTTGGAAAAAGAATGTACCACTAATGTCTTATTTACATTTATGAGAGGATGAGTTGGCTAATTGGATGTGTTGGTAGAGCAAAACTGCTCTGATTTAAAGTTTTAGATCATGCAATTAAAGTAATTTTCAAACATTAAAAATGACAGCAACTTCTTCCATTTATGGCACCACAAAGTAGCAAAGTTAGACAAATCATTCCTTGTATACACAGCTCTTTGGTAGTACAGTAATAATGACTAAGACTTCATGAATAAGAAATACTGTATTATAATTTATAATGTTTAGATGTCATCACTAGTTAACTCACTTATTACCTAGTATTTACTGAGCACCTACCAAATTCCAGCCATCTGCTCAGGAGGAAAAAGAAACTCATCAAAGTCACATGGTGCCTGCCTTCACAGAGATTTAAGTCTAATGAGGGAAGGTGACATTAATCCAATCATATTAATGGATATATAGTCACAGCTGTGATAATTGTCATATATTAGAAGTAAATGATCCCATTAAAATGGAGAGTCCTGAGAGGTTTATTGAAAGATTTGCTTTGGCTGAGGGTAAAAGGCAAATAGAAATTAGCTAGTTAAAGATAACAGGTAGGGGGAAGGATGCCTATGTCGGCAAGAGGAAGGAGCATTTACAAAAAGCCTGTGTGAAGAAGAAACATGGATGGTAGATGCAAAGCAGTGGTTTTGCTGGAAATCCTAGTATTACTAAGTATAATGCAGGAGCAAAAAGAGTTAGTAGAAAGCTGGGTGATAGTCAAAATAAAGACATAAAAGCCTAAGATGTTTTTAGGATCTGCTACATAATCTATAGGTTACAGTGTGAAATGAAAATGTAGGGTGCCTTGGTCAAAAAGTAAAGAAAGAAGTTCTATTAAAGGTACTAAATATAAAACAAGTAGCTTTAAAAATGTAGTATAACATATAAAAGGTAATAAGCTAATAGCAATACATGAGTAACAGACAGCATAAACTTGCCAATTGCAAGAAGTGTATTTTTGGTGTCAGTTTTACATAATACATTAAATAATGCTTTATTAAAGTTATCCTGCTTGCTCTAAGCTTTTTCTCATGTTTCTGGAAATTTACTTATTGGAATTTATGTTTTTAAACAACTTCATTTTCAATGGATACAATTGACATCAGTCACTCATGACTAATGTAAAACCACAAATATTTTTCAGTAATTTTTGATTTTGCAAAGGATCTTTCTGCTGATATAACTTACAGAACTGTAAAGAGTCGTTTATAGGATGTGACAACATTGAAATACATTTCTGATAAGTTATTTTGAAATATAAATTTTAGAACACCTAGAGCTGATGATTCCGGGGAACAACTTTTTTCTAGGAGATTTAACTCTTCATACAAATCCTTTTCGTGTAAGTCTGAATTAAATTTCAAATGTAAATTTAAACAATGGGACTTTAATGTTCTTCCGGCATACCCTGTAACTTCTGAAGGCTGTGCAAGAAACTAAAAGTGCCTTAATGACTTGTGTATAATCCAAAATGCCTATTTATGCATTCTGTTGCTTATCTTCAATTACGAGGAAACACTCATTAATAATTGGTTCACCTGGAGCTTCTTATAAAAATAGTGTTATTTTCCATTGAGTGGAAAAATCTTTAAATTTCATTTCTGTTTCTAAGCCTTTGGATATTAGCTTTGCAATGCTGGACAAATTTTTAAAACCACGCACGCTAAACTTTTTGAAGAATCTGAATAACTGTGTGATATGCCTCACTGCAATGCTCATGTGCAGGCTTTTATTTTTGCAAGCCTTTGCGGACAAAGTTTACCGCTTGGACCCTGCAGATCCTGTTCAGGTGCTCAGGTTGCAGACTCATTTCTGCAGACGTCACACAGATCACACCACAGGTGCCGATGTGCCCCCCCTTCTCAGAGCCTCGGTGCCCCCGACTGCCAGGAGGCACGTGGCTGCCCCGGTACCCACTCCAGCCCGGACACCGCCTGCTGGGTGAGTGGGCCGGAGCCTGTTTGCACGCGGTGGGTTTCTGCATCAGAAGGACGCGCATATTTCCTCTGCTCAGGAGCACACTCCGCCTTCCCATCCGACTTCACCGACAAAGTACAACCTCAGAGACAAGACGACTAAGAATTTCAAGACAGTGACATCAGGGCTAAACACCAAAACGGGCATTTCTCAGCAGACTCCTATGTGACTGAGCCACACACCCATGCAGCCAGTCCTGGATGTCATTTTTTTTTTTTTTTTCTGACAGAAAATGGGAAGCATTGAATGTAGGACGCAGAGAGGCACCTGGGGTGGCTCAGTGCGAGAAGCGGCTGCCTTGGGCTCCGGTAGTAATCTCAGGGTCCTGGGATCAAGCCTTCCTTGTATGGGGCTTCCGGCTCAGTGGGGGGTCTGCTTCTCCCTCTGCCTCTCCGCCCTGGCCCTGCTCACTCTCTCTCTCTCAAATTTAAAAATAATAATAGGGCAGCCCGGGTGGCTCAGCGGTTTAGGGCTGCCTTCAGCCCCGGGTGTGATCCTGGAGTCCTGGGATCGAGTCCTGCGTTGGGCTCCCTGCATGGAGCCTCCTTCTCCCTCTGCCTGTGTCTCTGCCTCTCTCTCTTTCTCTCTCTGTGTCTCTCATGAATAAATAAATAAAATCTTTTAAAAAATAAATATAAATTAGGAAGCAAAGGCAATGGTATAGAGACATACTGATATCTGTAGGATGAAAAAATAGATTATATATAAAAAGAAGTCTCTTCTATGAGAATCCACTTTTTATGCAAAAGAAGGGGCTACATGGTTGTCTGAGCATAGTTCCCTGTGAGTACTCTCCGGTGGGGTGGGGGTGCTTGGCCAAGGACTCTTGACTGCTGTATCCTCATGCCACACCAAATGCAGACCTGTCCTAATCCCGTGTAGGTCGTTCTGCAAGAGCCACAAGGCCGCTGATTGCTATCCTACAGCCTTCTCTTCTATAACCACGCACAGCTCCAGGCTCAGAATTCAGAGTGGATACCCCACAGAGACAAAAATCACATTTGTGGAGAATGGGAGAGTGGTTCTCTGCCAGAAATATACAGACTCTTCGACACTATTTTAGGAAAAGAACAAGGACTGTGCTTTAGTTCATTAATGAGTCCTCCTGTGCAAACACTTAAACTCTTAAGGAACTCTAATATCAGAGATTTTTTTTTTTTTCAAACCATTCAAATCAGTCTCAGGGAGCACAGGGATGTATACACACGTCTCCTTACTCTTTTCCTAAGAGTCCATATATATACCTGTACAGTAGGTGTAATAGCCCAAAGCTCATGATTAACACTGCAGCACTTGCCGGCTTTTATGGATAAGTGAGATCATTATGGCCTGAATTATAACAAATTAAAAAAAGGAAAGAAGTCCACTATGCTAGACCCTATCATTTGTGAAACTTTGAAATTCTTTAAGCCTCTTTCTCTTGAAACAAAATACAGATAGCTGTTCCTTTTCATCCTGTATCATTTCAATCTTCTTGCAAACTCCTTAAGTATTTGTAGAAATTCTAGTCTAGTAATTTAAACTTTTTAACATGCATAACAAGTTCTCAGAGAACATGTTAAAAATGTGAATTCCTCCACTTCTACCAGAAATACTGAATCAGGACGATCTGTGAAGGAAATGGAGAATACGGATTTTTAACATGCCATTTTTTCAGTTGATTTTGATGTAGTTAGTCCAGGGACCATGCTTTGAGAAATACTGCCTCAGGTTTTGAAATCTGAATCTGAAATTTCTATTTAAAGAAAATCCAAGTTATGTAAATATATTGTCAGGAAGTCTCTAATGCTTTAGAGCCAGGAAAAAGTCCTAGTGAGTAAAATGTTATTGGTTAGTAATGCTTCAAAAATAAATACATAAAAATGGACTTTCAAGGTTATTTAACTGTAATTAATTCTGTATACTATATCTGCTTTTAGAGTTTCACAGTACATTTTAGCATATTAAAAGCTCTGAGAATTTCTGGATTAAAGAAACTTTTAAAAGTATATTTAATTCTAGATTTCCTACGCTTACTAAAAATGGAGCAGTTTTAATCCATATGACACCTCTTCATACATCTTGGGATATAAGAGTGGTATCTGGGTAACAGTCCATGGAGAATATGATTCTTGATTTTGGCTCAGGTCATGATCTCAGCTCAGGTCATGATCTCAGGGTGGTGAGACTGAGTCTCAAATTAGGTTCCTTGCTCAACTGGAAATCTGCTTGAGATTCTTTCTTCCTCTGCCTGTCCCCCTGCTCCCACATCTGCATATGTATACATGTGTTTTCTCTCTCTCAAATAAATAAATAAATCTTCAAAAAAGAAATACATTTCGAGATCTAAGAGATTCTGAAAAAAAATGTTTGAAAATACGACTGTCATGGTTAAAAAGGATCAACACACATCCATATATACATGCATATGTGCTTATCTGTGTGTATTTATTTAGCATACATACACACACAGAAATACATATTTATGAGATGATCATGTAAATTTGAAATCTAATTCTGGAATAATGATTAATTTTGTAATATAAGAAAACTAGATTTATTGTTATATTAAAAAGACTCCCTTTTCTTTTAAAGATATATTATGAAATATTGATATATGAAATTATGATGTTTGTGATTTGCCTCTAGATATCTGGGGTGGATGTAGAGGAAGTAGAAGGTGAGGGTATGGCTGAAACAAAGTTGGGTATGAGTGATGATTAACAACCCTGACTGATGGGTGCATGGGAGTTCTTTACACTATTTTTTCTACTTTCCTGTTGTCATTCTCAATAATAATAATAATAAAAGATAAACAGAAAATGATGAAGTTAGTGAATATGTGCATACAAAATAAGGAAGGATCTTTCCCATTTAGCTTCTAAAGTGATGAGGATATATTACTTTTTGAAGATTATCCTAAATATGAATGACAAACATTCATGAAGAGTTCATAAAATTACAGAATTTTAATGTTTCCATTTTCAATCTATTTTAGTGAGATACAAATCATATAAAAATAGCTTTATCTAACAATCCTATTCTTAATAAGTAAAAGGAAAGGTTTAAAAAATATATAATGCTTTTGATGAACAGCTTTACTCAAATTCACATAGTCCTAATAGCCAAAGATGCTCCCAGAACACATCTTTAGTTATGAGTACCTCAGGACATATGAGAAGTGATGTTAAAACTTCGGTCAGAATTGTTTAGCATAATTTCTTTAAACACAAATGAAGCTTGTTCCCTGTATCAATGGCCAAACACTATTCCATATTTTGAACCCTAACTATGTTTTAGAAAGTAAGGGATGGCAATCCAATGTGTAATTGGCCTTTCCTTGACCACCCAGAAAATATTCCTTTTGGTCACTTTTTAGTTGTTTCTTTTGTACCTTCAACTCAACAACAATTGAAACCTTCATCTGTGAGTAATAATCTTTCAATGTCACTGTTCAGAATAATAACTGTTCAGGTATTTCTGAAGTTACCAACTTCTCTCAAATGATGGACAAAACAGGAAAAAAAATCACCAAACCTTTCTTACTCTGTACAAACATGTGATTACCTTCATTTGTCTATGACATTATAGGAAATGTTGCTAAGATACCAACATAAAGAAAACTAGTATTTAAATAGCCCTTCAAACAGGTGACTAAGTTCTCTGATATTTTCTCTCACTAGTTAATTTGTGAAGACTACAAATAATTACTTTAAATCTGGTCCTCTTTGTAATTCCTCAAATCTCAATTTAACGTACTCATTAACATAGTAACACTTTTCATGGTTCTTAATTTCTTCTTCCATTTACGTGCTTCAATCTGGGATCATAGGTTTTCTAACTATAGGAATGTCATCAGGAGTGTCATCAGCATTTCTTTTAGCGTCAATTTGTTAGTGACGGGTTCTCAGAGGTTTGTGTGAAAGCATCTCTGCTTTGTATTCATTTGGGAGGATATTTTTGCTGGGAAGAGAATTCTTATCATGAATGTCTTTCAGCCCATTAAAAAAGCCATTCCTCAGTGTTCGGATTTTCTTATTTCTGTTGCTATCGCAACAACCAGGCTTATTGTTGTTCTTTTGAAGATAAGTATCTTTTTTATTAGGATAGTTTCCCTCTTTTCTTTTGGTTTTACTACTATGTGCTTACTTAAACATTCCTTTGTGTCTGTCCTCATTAAGGCTCAAATAATTTCCTGAATAGAATGGCTGCTGTCATTTTCAGTTGTTGTCTTTTTAAATCTCTGACAAATATTTCTTCACACACTACTCATCCCTCATTTTCCTTCTCCTCTCCACTCCTTTTGGAACTACAATTTCACATATGTTGGAACTATTCATATCCAATATACTCCTTATGTTCTTTTTTTGTCTTCCCATTGCGTTTTATCTCCATGTTGCAGTCTGGATATTTTCTATTTACATATCCTCCATTTTACTAATTCTTTTCTCTGTCACATCTAATCTGGTATTAAATCAATTTATATTGTTCCTAGTTTTAGCTTTTGTATTTTTCAGTTCTAGACTTCCAGTTGATATTTTTTATTGCAGTAAAGTTGGTACACAATATTATGTTAGTTTCAGGTGCACAACATAGTGATTTGACATTCTATATATTACTCAGTGCTCACCACAATAAATGCAGTCACCAGCTGTCACTGCATAATGTTATCACAATATTACTGACTATATCCCCTATGCTGTACTTTTCATTTTCATGACTTCTTGGTTTTATAACTGGAAGTTTGTACCTCTTAATTCTCTTCACCTATTTTGTCCATCCCTCCATCTCTCTCCCCTCTGGTGACCATCTCTGTATTTATGGGTCTCTCCATGTGTTCCTTTGTTTTTTAGATTCTTCATATAAGTGAAATCATATGGTATTTGTTTTCCTCTGTCCAACTGATTTTTACTACATGCCATTTCCTTTTTTAAATATTTTATTTATTTATTCATGAGAGATACAGAGAGGTAGAGACATAGGCAGAGGGAGAACCAGGCTTCTCTTGGGGAGCCCAATGTGGAACTCAATCCCAGAACTCTGGGATCACAACCTGAGCTGAAGGCAGATGCTCAACCGCTGAACCACCTAGGCATCCCAATACATGCCATTTCCCTTCTGAAATTCATCTTGTTGTCTATTTTTAACATATTAATCACAATTATTTAAAAACTCTTGTCTAATGACTTTCATATTCCTATCAGCTGTGACTTATTGCTAATGTCTGATGTTCCTCTGAGTTTTGATCATTTGGTCCTGGTTCCAGCTATTCCTGGTAACATTTTACTGAATACAAGGTCCTGTGCATCAAAATGCAAATGTTTTTACTTTGTTATATTTTTTTTCCAAGAAGATTTACTTGTTTAATCAAGTAACTAAAAACAGCAGAACCCAGTTGGGAATGGATATGAATGGAGTCTGAATGTCACTCATTTTAAGCACTGGTCTACTTTGCTCTGTTTTTATCACCAGGACAAAGTCCTTTAGATGACTCCACTCAAGATGGAGTTGTGCAGTAGGCTTCATTTTATCTGGCTAATTCTGAGCCCCAATTTTTATCTTCCTTGCACTGTGAGGCTATCATAATTTCTGCTTGAGGCATTTTCTGCTTTCTGCTTTTTTTCTTTTCTTTCCTTTTTTAATTTCTAATTTTACTTCTTGGGAAGTGGCAAGTTTCTGGAAAAAAACACCGGGGAGTGTGGGGATCACCTATTTGTGCATTTCTTTTCCCCAGGATATTGTCCTTCATGTTGCAAGCACCTTAGTTACTATCATAATTCCTTTGAAATATAGTTTTTATTTATTTTTAAAAGATTTTAATAATATTTGTGGCTTCTATGGTGTGACATTGGTCTGATAAATCTACTTCAACTACTCAGGACAAAAGTTTCTCCAAATATTATTAATGCTTAATAATAGATTGTGTAAGGGTTGAAAACATTTAGGCCATTTATCATCAAGTTTTTAGATAATACTTTGAACAGTATGATAACTGATAACATTGGAGAAAAATTATTCTTTTGACAGAAGTAGAAACCCTTAACATAAAAATATACTAATTGTTTATTCAGTCTTTTATTCAAAACCATTTAATTAGTATCAAATCCTTACCTTCTTTCAGGTGTACATTAGTATGAATACTAAGCAAATGAAACAACACTGAACTGAGGAACTAAGAGGACTTCCATCATAAGAGGTAAAAAATCTAATTTACATTTTAATAGGAACATTCTTGTTTCAAAAGGGAGACCTGATGGAATCAAGACAAATCATGAGGTTGCATGTGTGGGTTTCTCAACCTCAACATTATTAACATTTTGAGACAGATAATATTTCACTGCATGTATGTATGGTGGATTCAGAGTGAAGTGAGGAAGCTGCCCTGTGCATCACAAGATATTTATTAGTATCCTTGGCCTCTTCCCACTAGATGTCAGTAGATCCTTCAGTTGTGACAACCAAAAATACCTCCACACAATGTCTAAAGCCCCCTGGAGGCAAAATCAACATGGTGAAGCACCTCTGTGCAACAACAACATTTGGGAAAGAGATGGTAGTGGTTTGACTAAAGTTTAGTTAATGCAGTGGTGAGAAGTAGTTAGATTCTAAATGTATATTGATGTTGAGGCCATCTGTTGGATAACTCCTAGAAAGCTAGGAGTAAAAATGACTAAAAGGATTTGGCCTGGCAAATATCAGTACAGACTATTATTAATACAGAGGGAAAGACTGCAGTAGGAGCAAGTTTTGGAAATAAGAATTAAGAGGCCAATATTAGCATATAGTAAATTGGTTAAGTGAAGATGATAAATTGGTGGTGGATTTGGAGAAAGGTATGTATTTGAACTGAATGTATCATTTTGGAATTAGCTTGTGGATGGTACTAACACGATGAAACTGAGTAAGATACCAAATGAGTGGGAGTAGATATAGCAGAGAATACATTCAAGAACAAATCCCTGGCACACTCCAAATTTAGGAAACGGGTAAGATTAAAAGGAATCAGCAAAGTAAATGGAAAAAGAGGGACTTAAGATGTAAAAGGAAAACCTGACAAATGCAGTGTGCAGGCAGCCAAGTGAGGAATGTGGTTCAAGAAGGATGTGATCAATAGTCTGAAAGGTTAAGTAAATGAAGACTGGGAACTGACTGTTGGATTTAACAACGTGGAGGTTACTAGTCACCTTGTTAAGAGCAGTGTTGATGGAACGGTAGGGGAAAAGGCTGGTTGCATTGATTCAAAACAAAGTTGACCAGAAAGATTGGAAAAAGAAAGCTCATTTGGACAACTTCTGAAGAGTCTTGATATAAAGGAGAACAGTCAAATATGGCTGTAGCTGGAAGGGAAGTAGGGTCAGAAAACATCTATTTTTAAAATGATGAGAATAACAATATGAAAGTATTCTGGTGGGGATAGTGTGTTACACAAAATAATAAAGATGAAAGAGACAGAGTGAGGCAGACAGAGACAGAGAGAGGAAATTGTCCCTGAACATGAGAGGGAATCATAGCTAGAACAAAAGTGGAAGATTTGGATTTGTGACCCAGTATCAACCAAACTGTGCTTTACTGATTTCTTGATAAATTTTGTTTAAGCAAGAAATAATTAAAGCTTGACTCTTTGTAAATGTTAGTAAAGAAAAATACTACACTACAAAATATAAGATATATGATATCCTGATGAAGATAATTGATTAAACACAGTGTTCATTTTCAGTTTTTTATAAACATCTAGTAAATGAAGCCAAAAGAAATTTTTCCTAAGACCTAAATCCACCAAAACAGAGATCAAAAGGGGAAACAAAATTTGAGAAGCTGGAATGAAATGAAATGATTTCTAACTGATCTGCCATAGAGCTCAATCCTATGCTGGCTGTGAGGAAGGCAGAGAAGAAAATCCTTGAACATGTCAACCCCCCTTTTGGACTTTATGAATAGGAAACTGTTTGGTCTCTGTAGTGTTTCCCAGGCTCAGGAGAAGACTGGCAAATTATTCTCTTGAGAGGATATGAAACAGAGGGTCTCTGAACTAACTGGTCAGTACCAAGCAAGGTTAAAGATGAAGGAATCTTACTAAAAACAGGGAAATTAAGGAACATGTACATAGTAAGGACTGAGATCCATGTTTTGTGATGTCATTTAGCTCTGAGGGGCTGGCTGTCCGGCCTTTGCTCTCTGTGCAGGAAAGCAGGGTAGGAAGGGGGAGGGAATGCTTGTAAGATGTGGATTTTATAAACCTAAGAGAAAATCCTAAAAATAGTGTTTTAAAATTTTCCAAGGATATATATTGGCCAGATCATCCTTGTGTGAAGTCCAGTATTAAATGCCGCCCCCGCCGACTTGATCAGAACTTTCTATAAGAATTTTAGTGTCCCATTCTTAAATATGAGCAGACAAGATTCACAAAGTATCTTAGTATACCTCTTGATAAAGGAAAGGAATTAAAACAAAGAAAGAGGAGAAGGCAGTTTGGGACCACAGAAGCCATGGAGGAAAATGAAGCTAGATAAAAGAAAAAGTTAAAAAAAAAAACTTTTTTTTCTTAATAAACTTATTCACAAAAAGTGGATTGTAGAGGGTCTGGGGGCTGTACACGGGCGGGGGCCTGGGGAGCTCTGTACATGGAGCTGGGAGACAGGGGAGCCTCCCGGTGGAGGGCTACTTTTTAATAAAAAAAATAATGGGAGCTACAACCACCGCCTCCCCCCTCCCCGATTAAAAAGACACAAAAATAGACGTTTCTAAGGTAAATGGGGAGCTTGGGGCTTAAGGGTGTTGAAAGGGCTTCACAGGTGCCAGGGCTTAAAGGGCTGGTCACAGGCACCGGGGCGGCTCCTGCATCAGTTGGTAGAACAGCACGTAGCCCTCGCTGGATACCACCTGGTTTTCACTAATGGGGGAGCAATATTTTCAGACAGACAAAAAAAGTGCAAGGTATTACATAAGGGAAGAAAGGTATTATGTAAGTCAGAAAATAAAAGGACACTTAGACATTAAAAAAATAGCAAAATCAAAAATTTCCAGAGGGTAGGACCAAATAGATATTAAATGGACAATAGGAGAGGCAGACAAAAATACATACAGTTCATATACACATTTACAAACTGTATCTACTATCTAAATTTATAAATATATAAAATATAATAAACTACGCACAGAGATACATACATACATATATACGTACACATACACACATAAACTAGAGTACCAGTTTAGGAAATCTAACTTTTTCACTAATAAGTATTATAGAAAAAGCAATGGAATAGACTATTAAATTATCCAGGAAGACATTCCAGGTTAAAGAAGTATGAGTTTTCGGGATGGCAAAGTGGACCAAATGCCCAGTATAAAGGCTGAAAATGGATTTACACCACAGCACATCATCAGGCAATTGTGGAACCCTGGGAATAAAGAACTGAGAGAGAGACAGACAGAAAAGATGTCATAAACAAATCAGAAATCAAAATGGTTTCAGCTTTCAGAGCACAGTAACATCTCCATATTGCTAAGAATAACGATTCTCAATCTAGAATTCTGTTTCCAACTAAGCCATCAATCAAATGTAGGCATAGAATAAATAAATTTTCAAACATGAAAGATCTCCAAAAAATTACATTCCTCTTGAATTCTTTCTCAAAAATCAATTGGAAGTTGCATTCTACCAATATGAGGGAGCATATCAAGAAAGGCATGATGTTTAGGTAACTAGGCTCCCATGCAGAAGGGCAGGTTGATATTGAAGGGAGCCAAGGAAGACAAAATTAAGGAATGGATTATTGTTAAGTCCACTGAAAATTAAGCAAACAGAACAAGACAATTACTAATTCTAGGGGAAGCAAATACAGGGAAATCAAAGTCAATCTCTGAAATAAACCCTGTACAGAGATAGAAAAAAAAAAAAAACCTACAAAGAAAGCAGTGTGATGGAGTCTTTAATTTTCTTCTTTAGCAAGCCAGAAATGGAGGAGTTTTTAATCTTTATAATATAGCGTTCTTCGTACATATACTTGCATAAGGGTTGGATGTTTTCTATCCTCTTGGTCAAGTGCAAGGTTTATCTGCTCAGACATGTGTTTTACTGATTAAAGTCTGTATATTCCACTACAAGCAGAGTAGAGTTTAATTTCATAATATCAATTATGCACAATGTAACCATAGCCAATATATTCCAGTTTACCTTCAGGTACCATTACCCATTTATCTTTCGCCTCAATATTTAAATAATTTGGGAGAAATATGAAAAGACTACCAAGGACCCAGAATAAAAGAAACAAATCATAGTCTAGAGAAAGTAATTATCTAAAACTGGAGTTGTCTAAATGAGAAAATATGTCTAAGTATTGTGCAAGGTAACACTGAGAAATTCCATAGCAAGTAATAATGTAAAATGTAAACACAGGTCTTTTATATTAACAAGTAATCAAAACAGGGTCTGACATCTATTTAAAAAGAGCATGCACTGTAGATTCTGCTTGCTGAATTAGATATGCCAACTACTCAGTTTCAAAGCTGTTAATACATAATAGGCAATGACTATTTATGACATCACATTTATATTTGTTATAAATAGGTAATGTTCACTCTGTCCTCCAAGTATAACTCTGTGCTGTGCCATAGTAAAACATCAGATTGAAGAATTCTGTAGTTTGACAGGAAATGGGATTAGGGAATTTTATTTTGCCTGGCCACAGGATCTAGTAGGAAGAGGATGTTTTCTTCTGAACATTGATGTGGAGAGGAGGGCAGACAAAATGAGAAAATAAAAGCGAGAAGATGAAAATCAGGGTGTATTGTGTTCATCTGATTACTCTTTTCCCTGTCAGCACTGCCCTCCTCCAGACCCATCCCTCACCTGGGCTTGAAAGAATTTGCTAACTGCTTCCTTGAGTATTAAAGATCCATAGATTGAAAACAGAACTTGCACCTGAGGGTCTTTTACATCGTAATGATACACATTATCCCTAAAAAATGGCACTAGAACGTAAGTGACCACCATGCCACGTTAGAAATAGAAGGCTCCAGCTGCGGGAAGCCTAATAGTTTCTTTTAGCATCAGAATGGAATCAAGGACATATTACTAAACTTCCAATTCCAAATACTCACGGCACACATGTGTTCAGGTTGGGGAGAGAAAGTGAAGACGAAAATACTTACAGTTCAAGATATGTTTTACTGCACAGACTAAACCTGCTGTTGATTAAAGTTTTGTTTCGTTCATTTTCAGTAAAAACAGAAAGTAGATACCTAATGGTTTAAGCCAAGTGAAGGAAGCCAGATATCAAAGCATGTGAATATACTGTATGATGGCACATGTAGGATATCAATGGCAGAAAAGAATCCTAACAGTGGTTGCTTCTCTAAATTGGGTGGGAGCAGGAATTAAGGGATTACCAAGCAGTAGGATGGAAAGTTCTATAGGGTGATATTAATGTTCTGTATTTGGCAGAGTTTGGGATACAAAGGTCACTTGCCAAAATTCAGCGAACATACACTTAAGATTTGTGTATTTCATTACATGTAAAATTCACCTCAAATGGAAAAGAATGTTAATTGATATTGAACTCTAATAAGTGAAAGCTGAAGTTTTTAGGAAAAGTACTAAGTTTTGCAAGTCACTTTGTTTTTATTTCCAATGGATTTGAAACAATATTACGTGAAACTGCATGTGTCTCATGCAGTTACTATTATATAAATTCAATGGAAGATAAAAAGAAGGAAAAAGGTTCTGTTCTTACTAATACAGGGGCCATGGTCAAATTGTTTTAGCAATCTATGCCTCGGTCTCCCCTTGTGTAAAAAAGATAATGATTATTTGCTTCACAGTGTTGTGAGGGATCATTGAGATGATGTATAATAAAGCTCCTATCACAGTGCCTGGAACATAGTATATATTTAATAAATGGTGGTTAATGATAATAGTAATAAAGAATACAACACCAGTAGTAGTAAAAACAAACTCTTCATGACCTCATGCTAGTTAGTAATAGAGCTAGTTCATCTAATTCCTAAGTCTGCACTCTTCATGACTTTGAAAAGTGGTGTATACTCATCTGTCTGGCTTCCTCCACTTAGCTTGAAAGACCAGCTATACACTTCCTACTTTTATTAAGAATAAACAAAACTGGGGATCCCTGGGTGGCTCAGCCGTTCAGCGCCTGCCTTCAGCCCAGGGCGCGATCCTGGAGTCCCAGGATGGAGTCCCACATTGGGCTCCCTGCGTGGAGCCTGCTTCTCCCTCTGCCTGTGTCTCTGCCTCTCTCTCTCTCTCTCTCTCTCTCAGTCCATCATGAATAAATAATAAATAAAATCTTAAAAAAAAGAATAAACAAAACTAAACAAAACTTAACCATTTTGGGCTGAATTTATTCAGCAAAAAATGTCTGGGACAATAAAAAAACAAACAAACAAAAGGTGCAGACCTGAAATTCATTAATATCTGTCCTTCCCGTTGTATATTATCAAACACATATTTTTAAAAAACAGCTGTTCAGCCTACCTGGAAATTTTATCAGAGTGATATGTGCTACATTTCTAAAAGACAGTGGACTAAATTGTTACAGATCAAAATAACATCAATGTTGTTTTTGCTTAAATAAATGTTTTGGGGGGGTCTTTTGTTTATTCTTTTTTCTTTTTCTTTTTCTTTTTTTTTTTTACATTTTTACTTGAAGGGATTATGGAATTCCAGTGTCAAGATTTCACTCAGCATGATTTTCAATATTTGTAGGGGAAAGAAAATTCCTAGCCAGTATATAAATTCACTATGTATTTTTTCACCTGAATAATGCTTCCACTAATAATTTTTAAATCAAAGTTTTTTTTCTATAAAAATGCTTTAAATCATTCTTTGTGGAAAACTGAAGTGCATAATTAAACATTCTGAAGAAAATATTAGCAGTGCCGGGAGACTTCTCCATAGTGGTGTTTTCAGCCACTAAAATATGACCCATGTATTCCAATGTGCTTTGTCATTTCTGTGAAATTGTACTTTTGGTTTACTCAATAAAGCTGAGCTTCTCAATAAAGCTGGGCTCAACACCTCAAATCCCTTAAACTCCCTTTTGAAGCCACAAAGCCTCCAATTATCTACCTATCTTGGTATTTCTCTTAGTAAATATAGAACCATAATGGTGCACACCATCATTCTGCTGGAGAAAATGGATAGGCCACTCTCTACGCTGGTATAATAAAGACTTCTATCACAAAGAATAAACAACTAAATGAGCAGCAATAAACTTAATTTGCACATTAGATATGCTTTTCCAAGTTCCGACATTTCAGTTGAAAATAATGCTGAAGCAATGAGGCCTATAATTGAACATCCAAAACTTCTCCAGTGGGGAAACAAAAACAAATGTTGCCTGCAAACAAGATCATTTTTATAGCCTGCTGTTATTCTGCTTTTTAATAATTTTTCAAATGCCAGATCAAATAATTTCCCCTTTTATGTGATTTTCATATACCTCTTAAGTGTGTGTACACACTGTAATTCTATGCAAATCCTCCAAAATGAAAACACCTAAACTCTCTCTTTTTGATTTCCTGTTTGTGCCTATGGAACATGTCCTCAGATTACAATGGGCATCTTCTGAGTCTCTGGCAATGCTGGTGCTAATTGCACTCCCAATGTTTGAATGGAAAATGGCTTTATCCTGCTGCATGAGTGAAATAGAAATCTCTGACATACAGTGCAGATAACTTCAGAATCCCCTTAACACAGATAAGCCATATCAGCTAAAAACTAAGCTGGAAAATATCTTACTCTTGTAACTATTATCTTTTTACATGTTATCTAACAACAACATTTCTTGCATGACTGAGGTTCATCAGTAAATTCAAAGAGAGGTTTATTTTATCAGCGTTACTGAAATTTCTCATTTGCTCCTTACCACCCTATTACCAGTAAGGTCACCATATGCTGATTTTGGTGTGAGAAACAAAATTATATTTGACTCTGTAGTGACAATCAGATGAACATTATAGACAAGAAATTACACACACACACACACACACACACATTAGATCATCTTAAACAACCAGATGACTACACTCTTAAGAGTCAGGAAAATGGTTGAATCAATGCATATTATTGTAATTCTTTCTCAGATTAAAGCTTCAAATTAAACCTATAAACTTGTGGGTTGTAAAATAATAATTCTTTGTCAGTAATACCTTTAACGTAACTACTTGAAAGAGAATTAGAAGTCCAGTTAAAAGGATATGCTAATGACAGACTTATCTTAGACCTGTATTTACATAGTATTTTCATAGTTTAATAAAAATCATACAATACAGATTAATAAAAAGTGAAGTTTCTAAAGATACTTTTATTTGTACTTTATACATTTTGTGTTTATGTAGTTATTTTTAATTGTATGTGTTTTGTGTTACTATGTGTGTATGTGTTTCTTTATATGTGGTTCTTGTCAATGACAAGAAGCAAATAAATCCCCCTTAAAATGGAATGTGGGTATTTCATGAAGATCAAAAATAATGAACACAATTTCCTTCTCATTATTAGATATAAATGAGTGAGAATTACTTGATATTCATGCATATTGATATATGCCCTTTTTGCATATGTAAATGATTCTCTTCTCTGTGCTGAAAATACTGGAACAGTGAGTTCTCTCCATGAAGTCTGTAGGATTTTCATGTAGCTTCACATTTGTTTCCCCCTTGCAGAATAAGGAGTTCTCTATGTATTAGAAATACATAACTACAAACCCTAAAATAGGGAAAGTGAAAGCATTTTAGAAGTTCATTATTTTCCTTTGATCCTCTTTATTACAAAGTATCCTAAGCTTCCCCCTGAGAAATAAAAAAAAACCTTTATATTTTAGAGCAAAAAAGTCAGAACAGAAATTTGCTAAGAACTAAGGAGGTAGAATAAAATAGTTTCATTTAATCAATAATTAATTATCGAACATATACAGTTCCCAGGACTGTTATAGGATTTGTGACATTCCTGCCTTCTTTATGCTTCTTTCTAGAAGAAGGGCAAGCTGGAGACAAAACCATAGATGTTACAAATAACTGAATTATACAGTATGTAAGAAAATGAAAAATCCTACCGAGGAAGGAAGAGTGGAAAAGATTAAGGTGACCAAGAGTACAGATTGGGATAATTTTGTTCCAATAGTCCCAGCAAAGAACACTAGAAATAAACAAAACTACGTTGGGTTTTTGTGTTTTGCCTTGTTTTATCTTCTTTCAAACTGAGCAATCTTATTTCGTCATTTTCTCCCTTGTAGAAAGAGTTGAGTACCTGGGGATTATGGTGTGTTTTATGGACTATCTCAAATTACGGATAAACTTGTTTCTATCCTAAGAACTGGGAACCTATCTACAAAAAACATAGCTATGTTACTTATCTGAAATATCCAACTGCTACCTTGAGAATTAAGCACAGTCCAACTGCTCCAGAGTTACTCATATTCATTTGAGTCTCCTTTTACTTTTCACCCATTGTTTGCTAAAGGACAGCATCATGATGCCATATGTTTGAGACATTTGAGAAAGAGAAACTATTCGCTGAATCCAATATATCCAATAACTTCCTCCCCCCAAATCCAATCTCTAGGATGAAAGGTTTCCATCACCGTATTTTAGCTGTAAAACCATTGGTCCATCTCATGGATCACCAGCATTTCATAGGAACTTTCATTGGGAAACTACATTTCTACTAGTGATACTTTCTACCCTTTACATTTTATGTTTTAATTCTCTCTGGATTTCTCCATTCTTGAAAAAATTAACTGTGATACTGTCCTCCACCATGTTTTAAACTTCTTCATATTTTAAAATGAGTGCATACCACCCACACCTTCTTAATTTGAAATGAGGTAAGAAATCTTTTTCCTCCTAAATGGACGTATTATTTTTTTTAAAAAAAAGCATTTAAACTTTTCAGTATATGGATAGTACAAAACATTTGCTGGAGAGATATCCTATCATTAGATATGGCTACATAGCACATTCCTTGAAATATTAAGTCCATCTCTGTCTTAAAAATCTGATGACAATACAATCTCAAGGAAGTAAAGTTTTTCAAAATGTGTCACACTGGTTAGATTTTGACACAAGTTACATCAATCACATTTCCCCTGAGTGTTTCAGACAATTGTCAGCAGGCATAATGTAATATGCTTAAGACAATGTTGGCAGAAATATCTTCCAGGGATAAAGGTAGGTATTTTTTTTTCCTTGAGACATTTTAAAGGATAGTTGAAGTGTAGTCACTAACTACTTTTTATTTAATATATTTATTTTTAATAGAAATGATGATAAAGCACCAATTGCTGAATTTAATTATTTGAGCTTAATTAGCTGCTCAAACCACCTTCTCAAGACAGTCATTTTAATCATCCAGGAGGCAATGAAATGATAAAAGTAACATGGCTTCCAGTAAACATACTAGTTTTATGAGCTGAGATTCAACAAAGTAAAGTAGCAAAGATGAGGAGTAGAACTTGAATACTAATTATGTCCCTTGGTGATATATGGAGGTACATTTGGATTGATAGAAGCTTGAAAGTCTGAAGAATAGAGTATGCAGCTTTATCATCACAAATTATGTGAGCTTATAGGTTTATTATGTTGGGAATATAATAATGACTTATACGGACACATATTTTTTTTTCTCTTTGAAACAAACTACTCATTAGACTGTATTCAAGAGGGCCTGCATTTCACTAGCTATGCACCTAGGGTTATATAAATAAATGAACTGGTTATGTTCTTGGCAACCTTATACCCAGGTAAAAATTTCATACAAAATGAGAGTCTCTGAAGGAAATTTAACAAAGAAAAATATTATCAACTGACTTTATCAAAATGTCCATAAGCTTCCAGCACTAAGGCATTTGTGAAAATTCAAATGTTTTAGGTGCCAGTTTTAATTCTGTTTAATTACCCACTGACAGCATTTCAACTGCCAAAGTATTCACATCTGCCATGGTATCCCACTGGCAAAGTAAACATACTATTAACGAATATGGGAACACAACTCTTAAATAAATTGTGAAATCAAATATTTCACATATACAATATGGTACAGGCTTGACACTATGATAGATGTTGTGATATGCATACATATCTCTAATGTTCATCAAGCACAAATGAAGATAATAAAATACCTTTTACGACTAGGCTGCCAGTGTTCTTTGCAACGCCAAACTGATTTGTAGCTATGCAAGTATATGATCCGGCATCTGACCTAGTAACGTTATATATCTTGAGGCTGCCATCCTCTGAGAGAAACACTCTAAAAGGAAAATAAAATAATTAACAATAGTAAGGCTCTCAAAACTAAGCCTTAACCATTTATTTTCATTTTATATTTTCATTTTAAAACATTACTAAAACCATGAGCATATTCCTTTCCTTTTATTCTATTCTTGATTGTGAGCAATCTCTGAATCCTCATAGTAGAACAAACGATATTTGCTTTTATTCTGACACAGTACTGATCATTATCATACTATTACTTGAATTATCATTGTTGATTTTTATGCCCATTAAAAATAAAATGGATGCTTGATGCTACAGTGCCCATTTGCTTGGTTAATAATAAATGCAACTCCTCACTATGCATTTTGAAAAGTCAACTCTCTAGTGAAAATTGAACTTGGCATTAGAGAAATGCAAGCTAGTTTTTACACTGTTTAGTTGTAGCTTTATAAACTGCTCTTATTTAGCACTTTCAACCACCAAACAACAAGGTTCTCAATAACAGTATTTGCCAGAGCTAGTGAATTGAAGGAACCATCTACATGGTTTCATAGCCAAAGGGCCCAGGCTTATCCAGTTATGTGGCGTATCCCATAAAAAATAGAGTTAGAGTATAGAAAGAATGAAGCCTTCATGAATCAGACTTAATTAAACAGTCCTACAATATATGTAAACACAGCACATAATAAAGGGATGGCTGCATAAGAAGTTCTAATCTTTCATAAAATGATTCTTTTTTTTCCATAAAATGATTCTTAAGTTTTCTCTGAAACTCAGAAATAATCAAAAGCAAATACTAGACCACTATTGTAATCAGGGAAACCCCAAGATTGGCTTCTTGACAAAATCACCATCAAATGTTTTAATAAAGAGACAAAAAAAAAAAAAAGGAAAACTTAAAGCACGTGCCAAATTTTATGTCTTATAAATATAATTAGCAACTTTTTAAAAACATGCTTTTAAAATACTAGTAGGTAGTCAGGGTTGTGTTGTGCAAAAATAAGTGATGAAAACTAATTTGTCACAACAGTAATTTTAAAAGAAAGAAAGACATAATAACAACTGCCATGCATGTCATATCCATTAACAATACCAAACAGTATTTGTTTCATTGCAAACATATCATTGTGCCTAATATGTGTATCACACAAAATGTAGCTAATATAATTAATTACCCAATTTGAAACCTAGGGAATATCAGCCAACTACAATTTGTCTGAAGCCAGCTCCTGATGTTGGGTTTATTATTAGTGATGTGTTCCACATTCTCTCATCAAGTGAGTAGCTGGGGACACATTTGGGTTTAGAATGTTCCATGGCATATAATCAGATTTTTGTTTAAGTCATTATCTTGGAGTACTCCCCAGCAGCAGACACTTGATATCGCATTTATTTTCTGAAATGTCTAGATTTCTTGATCTCGATTTACATTAACAGTTGAATCATACCATTAATGACACTGTAATAGTAAAGCTATTCTAATACGCAGCAAACTCCAGGCCAAACATAATTCTGAAACTGATTTAATTAGAAGAGATCAATGTGAGAAGCAATTGGGTGCATCACTTATCTCTAGAATTAAGGAAAACCCAGGAATTTTCAGCAACATAGAAATGTTAAATTTTGGCCAATAAAACCATTTAAATGATATAAAATATTTATCTGCTGGTATCTAGAGGCCATCAGACAAATTTCCCAGCTGGCAATGCCAATGTTTATATGTCATACAATTTTTCACTTAGCTTTCAGAAAAGAACAATTCATGTAAAGAGTGGTTTATTACTACCTTTTTTAAGCTCATGGTATATGTTCAATAATGTTTGTTAAATTGAATTGAAATTGTCATCATTGAAATTTATTATTTCTGTTGAAATCTTAATCAGTCAACCGTTACTTCTCAAGTGCCTAAGACTGAAATACTGAGAAAGCAGACCGAGAAAAATTATAATCTGTCCAAGAGTAAATAGCTAGTAAATATTAGAGAATAAATTGAAAGTTGTTTCTGATTATCTCCAGCACTCATCCTCTTTCCAGAACATCCATAGTTACTTGCAGTAGATTAATTCTTCATGTTAATTATGATGTTTAAGAAGTTCCTGTTGAATCATCATTAGATGCCCTTAGAATAGTCATCTGTGTTTACTTCTCAAAATGTGGTCTCATTCCAAACCTACTGTATCAAACTTTGCATTTTAACAAGATATCCAGTGATTGGCATGCACAATAAGGTTTGTGAAGCATCGATCAGTTAATTATAAGTTAAACTTTAGTCTGTAAGCTTATCTTTATCTCTAAGCAAGAATCCACACTGTTCTCATAAGACCAATATGCAAAAATATATAAAAAATAAAAAAGGTTAGATTTAAGTACTTTATGAAAATAACCAAATCAGTAACCAAACTGATTTATCACTTATTAAAAACAGATTATAAAAAATAACTCTCCATAGCAACTTAGGATATAGAAAACCAGAAATTTAACTATTAATAGAAACATAACATGATAAAGAGTATGAATATTTCAACTTATCATTTAATTTTTTTAATTAACAAGAGATGGCAAAATATAGTAAGAAAACTTAATCTATGATAACATAGATGGAATGAAACCACATAATCATAGACCTAATTTTATGTAGAATAATTAAATGAAAAATAGTAAAGAAAAAAGCCCTGAGAATTCCCAGTTCTGTCGTGTACTAAAATATGGCTTAGCAGAAGTAATTGAAAGAAAGAAAGAAAGAAAGAAAGAAAGAAAGAAAGAAAGAAAGACCAAATAACTAAAATTAAACTGTGCTAAACAGTTGACATTTTCAGGGAAGGAAGAATGCACCTATAAAAATTAGCTGGAACATTTTAACTCATCATTTTGGTAATATTCATAGATAAATATAAAGACTGACTTTTTAAATTCTTCTTTTGGAGTATTCTAAAAGGTAGTTTAAAATGGTATCTGGAGTAATAGAAAGGACATATTAATAAAATATATTAAAATATTTTATCTTGATTTCATATAGCTTCTTTGGTATTTAAAACAAAACACAGCCACAAGTATAGATAAGCTTGACTATCAAAAAAATTGAGAAAACATCCTAGTGATAAAAATAAAGATTTTTGTGAATAATTAGCTAAGAGAATATAGCTATAGAGAGGGAACCATAGGCAATAAAGTAATGGATTACATACCATATATATTTATATTTATATTAGGACTTAGTGCAGAGGTTACAATGCTAATAGACAATAAAAGCCTAAATGAAAATATGTGAGCATCATTTAAAGTAGTACGTCTTCTAAAAATTCAATAGCAATTTACAAACAGAATAGAAAGCCCAGGAATAAACCCTTGATTATATAGTCAATTAGTCCTTGACAAGGGAAGCAAGAATATGCAGTGAGGAAAAGACAGTCTCTTCAACAAATGGTGCTGGGAAAACTGGACAGCTACATGAAAAAGAATGAAACTTGACCACTTTCTTACACTGTATACAAAAATAAACTCAAAATGGATTAAACACCTAAATGTGAGACTTGAAGCTATAAAACTCCTAGAAGAAAATATATGCAATAATTTCTATGACATCAGCCATAGAAACATTTTTTTCCCTTTGTATCCTCTGGCAAAGGAAACAAAAGTAAAATTAGCCTACTGACCATACCAAAATAAAAAGCATTTGCACAGCAAAGGAAACCATCAACAAAATGACAAGTCAACCTGCTGAATGTGAGAAGATACTTGTAAATGAAATAATCCAATAAGTGGATACCTGCTGAATGTGAGAAGATACTTGTAAAGGAAATAATCCAATAAGTGGTTAATATCCAACATATATAAGAACTTATATAAATCAAAACCAAAAACTCCAAATAATCCTATTTAAAAGTGGACAGAGGACATGAATAGATTTTTCCAAAAAGGACATACAAACAGCCAACAGAAACATAATAACATAATAACATTACTAATCATTAGGGAAATGAAAATCAAAACCACAATGAGATATTACCTCACACTCAGAATGGCTGAAATAAAAAAGGCAAGAAATGACAAGTGTTGGTGAGGATGTGGAGAAAAAGGAACCCTTGTACAGTATTGATGAGAATGCAAACTGGTGCAGCCACTGTGGAAAACAGTATGGAATCCCTCAAAAAATCAATCAATTCTCAAAAAATAGAATTACCATATGATCCAGTAATGCTACCACTAGGTATTTACCCAAAGAAAACAAAAACACAAATGCAAAAAGATATATGTACCCTTATGTTTACTGTAGCATTACTTCCTATAGCCAAGGTAGGGAAGCAACCCAACTGTCCATCCCTGGAAGAATGGATCAAGAAGATGTGGTACATATGCAAAGGAATATTACTTAGCGAAAAAAAAAAAGATATTGCCATTTGCAACAACAGGAGTGGACCTATAGGGTATAATACTAAGTGACCTACACAGAGAAAGACAAATACCATATGATTTCACTCATATGTGGAATGCAAGAAACAAAACAGACAAAGAAAGAGACAAACAAAAAAAGAGTCTTAAATACAGAGAACAAACTGGTGGTCACCAGAGGGGAAGCATGTGGTGGGAGGGCAGGGGGGTGTTGGGTGAAACAGATAAAGGGACAAAAAATAATAGCAATTTAAATATATAAATGGAAATGGAGCAATGCTAAGACTTTCTTCCTTCTAAACTTTCTCAGCAAATACTTACTAATATCTACCGAATTCAAGCACAATATTATATAATAGAAAGATGAGAAATAGGGTGTTAATTACCAAGAACACACTTTTCTTTTTTGAAAAGATTTATTTATTTATTCATGAGACACAGACTGAGAGAGAGAGAAGCAGAGACACAGGCAGAGGGAGAAGGCGGCTCCCCGCAGGAAGCCCAATGAGGGACTCGATCCCGCATTCTGGGATCAGACCTGAACTGAAGGCAGGCGCCCAACCACCGAGCCACCCAGGTGTCCCAAGAACACACTTTTCTATGATTAAATTCGGTGATCAAAGTCCAAGGAGGTTATTGTTACAAGTCAACTTTACGCAGGCTCTCTACTAATTGTATAATAAATGTCAACTCACTGAATACTTAAGTCAAACCTTTAAGCTCACTATTGTTAAAATGCCCAACTTTCCTGATGGGGAAACTGAGACAAGGAAAAAAGCACTATTTCACTCACATTACTCACTAGATAGTATAGGGCCAAGATTGCAACCTGTCATTCTCTATGGACCAGGAAGCAACTATTTGAGCAAGTGCTCTTTCACTTCAAGTTTCCAAAGCATAGTTTACAAATAGGATAGTTACTAAGAACACAAATTTGAGCGGTTTACTTATTTTATATATGTATATATCTTTGTACAGAATAATCTTTAATATTGAAGATTCTTACTCTCACTGTCAGAGAGTCCACATGCACATTTTCTCAGGGTTCTCAACTTTTGTGAAATCTTAAAGGCAAGTCTGATATTCCCTACTATGTGAGAGTCTGACCACAAACATGAGGCGATAACAATGGCAATACTAAGAATTATTTTTCTTCCTTTCTATACCATCCTATGCAAGAGGGTATTATTTAGCAGAGTTATTATCACACAAGGAGTTTCAGGTCAAACTGCTTTGCCTGCTACTGACTCTTAGCCCTAACATTAAATATTTGTAACCACTGGGCCAAGTTACTCAACTTTCCAGGTCCTCAGCTTCTCATTGGAACCATGTGGATACTGATATTGCCTGTGTCAAAGAGTAATGAGGAGTGAATGATATAAACTATTTAAAATGCTTAGCTTAGCACTATGCCTGACTGCTACTTAGCAGTCAATAGGTAGGTTTTTAATGAACCAGTTTCTCAATCTGCCAAGGAATATAGGCACTTCTGTAACTCCATGAACTTTTGTCACACTTCATTTTGAACAAAGAGACCCGAGAGGTACATGCCAGGCTTGTTGAAAGGAGCCGAATGCCAGGAAGACTGTTCCCAGCAGTAAGTTTCGCTGCCCAAGACCCTCCGCTGAATTCATGCAACCTCCTGTCTGTGTACTTGTCAAGTTGCTCTTCCTGAGCCACAATGTTCTATTTTTATTTTGGGAAGGGAAATAGGGTTGCTATGATAATTGAATTAATTAAATGCCAGCTGTTATTCTCATGCTTACTCTTCAGTGATACTACTAGTCTTTGGCCTTTGCTCTCCTCCATGATTCAGACTTGGATTTTTGATTCTCATTTTGGTTCCTACTCATGCCTGATACCTTAAAACTCTTTTGTCTGATTGGATTCGGTGGTACATTTTGAGGTTTTAACTAACATGGTTATCTGTCCCTGGACTGTGTTGGGTTTGGTGTCACTGGGTTCTGAAACTCAACTTACACTGAATGTATATTTCCTCCTTAGCACTTCCAATATAATCGATTCATAGTTAAGTAATAAACGCCCTTTCTCCCAAGTCTCTATTCTCAAATGTTCACTTAATTAGAATATTTCAGCTGTTTTCACTATCAAATAAAAAAAAATTCCCCCAAATTACCAAAGATTAGTACTCTATTTAGGTGATTAAATCACAAATTGAGGCATTTGCATTTAAAATGTTCTGTAAAAATTAGAATTTGAAGACATTTACATGTGTAGATGTATCATGACCACACAACATTTGAAAAATTAATAGTTGGCATTTGTGATATACTATATTATTCCTCTAATTGCATTCTGGGCATAAAAAAGATAGAAATTCAGAAGTACAAGCTGTTCTGACAGGTGACATTGGTAGATTTTATGGTGGTATTAGAAAACAAAACGTGGATAGCAGCCACCAACATATGTAAGCATTTTAAGGTTAGCTGATAAATTGAAGGAACACTATGTGAAGTAATTGAACATCCATTTCAGTCTTCCTATCGGGAATGTTCATGGCATAAACAGGAAACAAAAGTAATAGTCTACCCATTTGCCTGATTTCAGATCCTTTGCCTTTACCTGATGTGTTACTGTGAATGAAATACCCGGAAGATGGATTACAAATCAAATGAACTCATAGGACTCTTTTACCTGAAACATGTCAAATTTTATGTCATTCTGAGGAATTACAGAAAGACTAATGTGGAATGTTTTTATCCTTGCTACCTGGGTGGCATGTGATAACCTGCTTATTATAAATCTCCTAAATATAAAAGAGATTACCATTCTCATTTACTTATGACTTCAGTGAATCTATATATCCAATCTTTGGTTAACCTACATACAGAAAACAAATCTGTATACCTAGATCCCACATGAATCAGAAGTAATGAAGGCTCCTTTTTTGTTTATTTGGTATCAACGATAGTCCATCACAAAGTTTGAGGATGCAGGTTACCAATAGCTAAATTTCTTAAACTAAAAGAAATTAGGGCATTGGGCAATTATAACTTCTTATTGCTGAAACTAGAGCAATACTGCTATTTTTGTAGTTAGATTATTAACTGGAGTATTGCTTCCAGTTCTGTCTAAAGATAATACTGTAGACCATGAAATTTTAATTGACGGTCTAATTTTACTGATATCTAGAAAATGCAAAATAGATTGGATTAAAATGAGTTAGATATGAAGTAGAAAAGTGTGTATAAATTCTGACTCTACACAATTTAGGTTTTAGGTAAAATGTCCCACTGGATTCCATTTTAGATCAAATATTGATATTACATTTTAATAATTTTAGCACCTGATTATCATAGCTAAGGTGTGATATCTACGCCAATTTCACTGTCATTTAGTAAACTATCTCTTAATAATTCCTTGTTTTAACAAACTACAAAAAATGACTGACATAATCAACAAACAAGTAAATATCAAAGCTAGCTCATTTAAATTAAAGTAAACGTTCTCTTTTCCATCTTTTAAAGTCAATAACTTTAAATGGCTCTAATGGTAATTATACACAGAAAATAGCTCACATCTCAGGCCAAGGAAAATATAAAGATTTAATCAATGGATTAATGCAACCCTATTTTATCATTCTTTATAAGACCATCAGAGCATTAACAACAAAAACAAGAATGAGATCACACGCACACACACACACACACACACACACACAAAGAAGAGAAAGAGATGAAAATAGAATAAAAAGAAGTGCTATCTTGAGACATGATTGAATGAGTGACAGAAAATAAAATTTAGCCTCTACTAAATGATATAGATCATTCTCAGTAAAACACAATACACTTAGAATCTTCAGTCAGTTCTAAATGAGAGAAAACATTTACCAGGACATTCAAGAAAATTTAGGAAAGAAATTGTTAAATATGTTGTCTCTTTTACTTGTCTGCCATTCAGGACAGAGCATAGATATTCTTTTCAGAAGAGAGTTGTCCCAAAGAGAAAACAAATGTGCATAATTTGCTAATCTTTTTTTAAGAGTATATCCTTCACAGACTTACCAGATGAAACCCGGAAAAAGGCTCTTCCCCAAGAACGTAGCACAGGATTTGCCCTCTAATCTGCTTATGTGACTCCCATCCATCTTCCCAAGCATACCCTGGATTCCCACTATTACAAACACACCTTATACATTGTCCCTGGTTCTCTCAGTGTCATTGGCTGTCAAAGGCTCAAATAATTTAATCCCATCATAAAATGGCAGCCAGCAGACCAGTCCCCTTTTCTTTCCTTCCAAAGACTGTTCCCACAGAGCTTCTGTCTGGAGATAGTTCGTATGTCAGACTGATGCCAAACTACCAGCTGTGTGTTTCTGTTCTCAAAGTGAGTCAGTGGCCAGTGCAATAAAATATGATCCTGCATTGTTGCCCCATATGTACCTGCCTCACCTTTAGCTGTTCCCCAGGGAACCTGGCAAAAACATGCAACTTTTTGACCTTGTTACTGTATTTTCTCTTCCTCATTCTCCAAATATTAAAGATTAGTAATTTTTCCATATCAAAAAACTGATATGCAAGGAGGTTTAATACTTTACTTAGCCATAGCCAGGATGTATGTTTTCTGATCCTGAGTGAGTACTTTTCCTATGAAATCATTACCTGAATAATTATGCTACCTTGTATTTTGAATTTTCTCTTTTTAAGTGATTTTTTAGAGTGGTTTTAGGTTTGCAGTAAAATCAAGAAAAAAGTACAGATTTCCCATATACCCCCACACATTCATAGCTTCTCATATTATCAACATTCCCAATGGTGGTACACTTGTTACAACCAAGGAACATCATAATCATCATAATCGTCCAGAGTCCATAGTTTACCTTAGGATTCACTCTTGGTGTTGTACATTCTTGGGGTTTGGAAAAATATATGTAATGATATATATATATCCATCATTATAGTATCAAACGAAGTATTTTTACTGACCTAAAATTCCTCTGTGCTCCGCTTATTTATTCTTCCCTCCCCAAACCACTGACAGCCACTGATCTTTTTACTGTTTCCCTACTTTTGCCTTTTGCAGAATGCCGTATAATTGCAATCACACAGTACATAACCTTTCAGATAGGCTTTTTTCACTTACTAACATGCATTTAAAATTCTTCCATTTCTTTTCATGGCTTGATAGCTCATTTCTTTTTAGCACTGAATAATATTCCATTGTCTGGATGTACCACAGTTTTTTTTTTAAGATTTTATTTATTTATTCATGAGAGAGACAGAAAGAGAGAGAGAGGCAGAGACACAGGCAGAGGGAGAAGCAGGCTCCATGCAGGGAGCCCGACATGGGACTCAATCCCGGGTATCCAGGATCACACTCTGGGCTGAAGACAGCGCTAAACTGCGGAGCCACCTGGGCTGCTCCAGTTTTTTTATTCATTTACTTATTGAAGAATAGCTTATTTGCATCCAAGATTTTTGCAATTATGAATTAAAATACTATGAATTATAGTGTGCAGGAGATAAGTTTCAAGACCTTTGGGCAAATATTAATGAGTGTGATATTTGGATTGCATGGAAAAAGTATATTCAGTATTATAAGAAACCTCCAAACTGTTCTCTAAAGTGGCTATACAATACATTCCCATTAGCAATGAATAAGAGTTCCTGTTGCTCCATATCTTAGTCAACATTTGGTGTTAGTATTCCAGATTTTAGCCAGTCTAATAGGCATGGAGCAGCATCTCATTCTAATTTGCATTTTCCTGCTGAAATATGTGGAGAATCTTCAAATATGTGTTCACCACCTAAATATCTTGTTTGGTGAAATGTCTCTTAAGGTCTTTGACCCATTTTTTTATTGGAGTTATTTTTTTATCCCTGAGTTTAATCACTATTTGCATATTTTAGATAAAAGTTCTTTATCAGAATATTTTGCAGATATTTTCTCCTCATCTGTGGCTTGACTTCTCATTCTGTTGGTACTGCTTTTTACAGTGCAGGGGTTGTGGTTTTTTTTCCCTTTAATTTTAATGAAGTCCAGCTTATTATGTGTTTTTTTTTTTTTATTTTTTTTTTTTATTTTTTATGATAGTCACAAAGAGAGAGAGAGAGAAAGGCAGAGACACAGGCAGAGGGAGAAGCAGGCTCCATGCACCGGGAGCCCGACGTGGGATTCGATCCCGGGTCTCCAGGATCGCACCCTGGGCCAAAGGCAGGCGCCAAACTGCTGCGCCACCCAGGGATCCCTTATTATGTGTTTCTTGCATGAGTCTGCCTTTGCTGTATGTGAAAAGTCATGGCCATACCAAAGGTCATTTAGGTTTTCTCTTATCTCCTTATCCTCTGGGATTTTTAAAAAAATGTTTTATTTATTTATTCATGAGAGACACAGAGAGAGGCAGAGACATAGGCAAAGGCAGAAACAGACTCCCTGCGGGGAGCCTGATGTGGGACTCAAACCCAGGACCCTGGGATCACATCCTGAGCCAAAGGCAGACACTCAACCACTGAGCCATCCAGGTGCCCCACCTTCTGGGATTTCTATAGTTTTGTGTTCTACATTTAGGTCTATGATTCACTTTGAGTTAATTTTTGTGAAGGGTGTTAAGGTCTGTGTTTAGATTCATTTAAAAATTTATTTTTTTTCCCAATGTAGCTGTTCAGTTGTTGCAACACCATTCATTGAAAAGATTAAATCTGCTTCGCTATACTGCCTTAGCTCCTTTATCATAATTTTCTTTTTAGAAAAGTTTTCCGTCTCTAAATAGACTGTAAGCCTAAGTTTTTTGAGGCAAGTAATATAGAGGTTTTAAGACAATGGACTCAAAAGTCAGCTTGCTTTTTTGTGTTTTGGCTCCCCCTTTTTGGCTGTGCTTGACTTCCTTGTAAAATTCACATGTAAATGGGGATAATGGTAATAATAACAACATCGATTTGTTTTAGAATTAAGTTTTAAATGTATTAAAGATGTTGAGCGTAAGCCTAGAGAATAATGAGAGCTCCCAAAATGGTAACTATTACTCTTGACTTCTTGGTAATCTTTAAAAATATCTATAATTCATGGGTACTTGGTAAATATGCTTTCTGATTGCATTTACTCTGAAATCCTTAGCCTTTTCTCTGTAGGTCTACATGTATATTTATTAATATTATCAGTAAATTCAGCAAACCAACAGCAAGTGACTTAGATAACCTCTTTGCTTAAAAATAAATGCTAGGCATAGGTATAAGCAAAGTGGTTATTTGGCTAATCGACTTTTTGTTAGTTTGCTGACACTGTATAAAGTAGCACAGGAACTGGAGAGATAAATTCAAATCAGACTTACCAAGGATAAGGCTTGAATATATAGAGTAAACTTTAATCATTCTTTTGTACAATTCCAATCACAAAACTAAAGTTTTAACAAAGGCCATCATAAAATCTTTTGAAGTTATTGTGGACCCTGTTGGGGCTAGAGAGGGTGTTTCTAATTAACTGATTCACAGAAAACACAGCAATTATATCTGTAATATTTTCTTAGCCTCTGTCCTAGCTTCAGACAAATAATTTCCAGACAAATATTTCTTTGGTCTCCTGAACTGAGTTACATTAAGCACAGTATATTTAAATTTATATGTTCAATGGGAGGTAAGGCAGGAAAAAAAAAAAAAAAAAGAAAACCTACATGAAGTGGCATCACCAGTTGGAAGCACAAATAAATTCGATTTTGCTATGTTTTGTCAGAAAGCACATTTCTCTTGGTGCTTAGGGAAAAGTCATGCATGGGTACCTTTATGTTGCCCCCTTTAACACCCCTTTCAACAAACAAGAGGAACATCTATTTTAAACACATTAAATAACTAAAGATATGCTTTCCTAGATCTTATTAATCAAACATGATTTGGGGGTCATTACACAACTAACTGAAAGGGTTTAACTTGCAAAGGATTGTTTAGAAATATTACCTGGAGATTAAAATGGACTCAAACACTTTTTAATTTACATGGAAATGAAAACATCACCGATGCCAGTGTCTAATTTTTTTTTTAATTTCTGGTTTCAGCAGTTGTATTTTATGCCTAATATGTAATTGATTGGTGTGAGCAGCCAAATGTTTCAAAGTTAAGTTCCCATGTTCAACTGTCCTAAACTTCAAATCAGATATTCAGACCTTAGAACTCATCAAAATGTGACTCCTTGTTTAATATACCCAAATAATTTAAGCACCAGCTTTGTAGTGGCTGACACACAACAAAAACACAGATTCTGGGTGACTGAATTGTGACACAAATTAGGAGATGGCAGATAAGAGCAGTTGCTAAATAACATAATTATTTGGTGTCATGATGTGTCTTAATTCTGATGGCATGCCAGAATGTGCTGCTAGGCTGATTCTCATGAAATGTTAAGGAAAAGTGATTTAACATTAACAAAACAGCATCAGATGGAAAGCTTAGCTAAATTAATCCAGTGGAGAGGCCTAAGAGGAGTATTTAGCTGTTCAGTAGAAGGAAAGGAAAGATAAAGAAAAGTGTCTCCATTTGCCGCAGTATTTTGGGATGCCAGAGAACACACAAAAGGGAATTAATACAGATTCATATGCTAACATGCCTTACAACCCAAGCAAATCAAAAGAAAATATAGGAAATTATAAAGCTGACAAAGGACAAGAAAGTTTGTGAACACAGGACTTAAAAGACATTTTTAAAGAAGTATGCTCCTAAAATAACTAGAGGAGAAGCAATCGAAAACACAATGGGAGGGAGAGCTGTGCAGAAAGGAATGGAGAAGTTCAAACATTATCAGGATTTTTGGCTACACTTTAATTACATTTATGATGATAAACCTATTGTGTGATCTCCTTAAGACTTGGAAAGTCTAAAATGTAAAGTTGTATCTGCAGCATACTTTGAGATAGATAGACAAGATTCAAATACAGCCCTGTGACTTTAAACCAGTAATTTTATCCCTGAAATTCTTGGTTTCCCACAGGCATTAAAAAGGAAAAACAGGTGAGGGAGTTGGGCTGGACATTTATGATTATTGCCCCTTTTCATTCTAGCTTTGTCCTTTTGTTATTTCAGAACATGGTGTATCTGGGAAATCTTTCCCCTGCCATCTTGAATGTGGTTTTGGCAGTGGATATGAATGGAGTTTCCAGTTCTGAATCCCTTTTGGCTACTGAATTATTATATTCTTCAGAGTCTACAGAGCTAAGCTTACAAACATGGCTGAGAATGAGATACCAACTTGGATGCGACTCCTTGTCTGCTAAGTCCAATTATTTCTTCTTCTTAATTATAATACATAATTTCATACCTACATAAAGTCCTTCATGGAACTTACGGAGTTTACCCTTATTTATTGAATTTGCATTTCTATGTCCATATGTCACCATAAATTATACTGTATGTTACGTTAAAAATCCAATCAGTCATTTGAATATCATAGATGTAGGAAGCTAAGCCACTAAGGGGACTGATTTAAGACTCTGCCTATCAGTGCTATGACAACATATAGACCTATTCTATACCTTTTACTGATGGAAAAATAGAATTTGACTGTATATGCCACTGTTTTTGGAAGAATTATAATTTGAACTGGAAAAAATAATGAACAAATAATGTATATAGTATGACAGCCTACTTTTAGCTCTATAGACAGATGCTGTATGATGCCAGAAAACTAACTAGAGGCCTACACTGTGGTGTTTAGGATTATAGAACTTTGGAGTCAGAGCCTCCTGGAATTGAATGCATTTCTATTACTCACTAGCTTTGTGACGGTAGATGTGATGTTTAACTTTGCTAAACCTTAGGTTTAACCATTAAAAAAATACAAATAAATAATACCCCCTAATAGGCATCTTATAAAAAATAAATGAAATGATGTATCTAACATCTTAATACACTACCCACCCATGACAGATACTATAAGTTGATATTATTACCAGTAATATTATTATTATTTGATGAGACTCAGGGTCAATAATGAGAAGGACAGATTTCTGATGGTCTTGGTTGATTAAATCTGAGATAGAATTAAAAAATGTGTATAACTTTTATACATATGTATAAATGTGAATAACTTCTAACATATAAGTGTATCCAAGCATCCCTAAGAAGTCAGAGTCAACCGTTGGATGGCTTACAAAATGATGTGTCTGTACTTAGAGGAATAATATACTGCATTGAGGAAGGTAAGTGCATATCCAAACCTTTTAACTGGCATCATATGTGACAATGACTATGCAGTAGACAGCCACATATATAGCCAGTTCTTCCACTTTTGTTTACTAGGAAAAATTCCTACCTACCCTTCAAGTGCCAGCTCAGTTACCTCCAAACTGCTGAAGCCTTTCTGAACTCCTGTAAGCCGAGTCAGTCCTCACCATCTTCTGTCTGTGATGACACATGCCCCACTGCACTGGAGCTGTTGACCTGTCTGCTTCCCCCATGAGACTCGGAGCTCATTCAAATTTATAAACCCAGAATTTTTTCACAGGGCCTGTCAAATTGGTTTGCAACTATGCTTATAAATAAATGAATAGTTTGACAAGTCACACTTGAGAATCAGATTTGTCACTCCAAATCAACAATTCTCTAACTGTGCTCTCAGGAGATACAGGGCGTTCATAGGGCACACCACAGGCTGCTGGAAGGAAGGCAGCTTGTGGCTACTGAGGGCAGGTAGAAGGGTGGGGAGTTGGGGGGGGGCGGGGCATTGAGAGGCTCTGGTTTGTCCTCTGGGGCATTAGCCAGATTGGTTCAGTTTTAGCTGAACTGTATGTATGAAATGGGCTCCAGCATAAATTTTATTTGGAAGCAAAACAAAAACAAAAACAAAAGCACCCCCTTCCCCTAAACACAGTTCTACTGTGGAAAAAAAGCAGAAAAAAAAAGATTTAAAAAAATGGGAAACAATAGCCAGTGACTACAAAAATGCTCTGACAAGCCTGACTCTTCATTGTGAAGATATTAATAAGACTCACTTTTCACATTGTTGGTTGGGCTTTTATTTCTTCAACTGGATCATAGTTTCTCTAAGATAGCAATTCTATCCTTTGTATTTATTTCTATTGGTTTATTTTCCATATGTCCATCAGCATCTATGAGAAAATAAGGGTGTAACACAAACCTGTAGAGCAAACATTTTCTAAGGAGCATTGTACTTTAGGCAAATCAAGTAATCATTTCTTCCCTCAAAAGTCAAACTAAGAACAAAAGGTCATTTGTATAAATTGCACTAATAACTGACCTTTTCTATCTATAAAGTTATTGCTGTTGAATATTTATGTAAACTTTGGAAAATACAAATGTCACTCAGAAATTAGAAGCAAATACTAAAGTAAGTAAATATCATTCCAAGGCCAATAGTATTAATATTTTTAAAAAGTAACTAAAATGAGGACTTCTATTTCCTCAGCAGTGAAATAAGATAAAGAATCAAGCATTTTAATATAGGAATCAAAGTTCTGGGGGGAAAGGAGATAAAATGGTTTCTATTTTTCAAGTAATATGTTTGCATCAAACAAATATTTCTCTAAGGGGTATTCAAACATCTCAGCTTCTCTTGAGAACCGAGGACTTGACTTTATTATAAAAACTCAGATTCCTCAGCCCCTGCTTCCTACCTACTGACTGAAAATCTTGGCCATTGCTCTGGGATCTGCATTTTTCACAAGGTTCTTATGTATGATTAAGTTTGAAGCCTATTGATAGAGACAACGAATTCACAGCAACTCTAAAACAAAGCTTAAGTATTTTCTGTTACAAGATACAGTAAGTGCAAGAATATAAGATGCTATTTATTTGTGGAACTTCTTTGCTTTGTCATATTTGCCCTTGCTTTAAAGCTACAGGATGTTATTGCCCATCATTAAGACATTTTGAATAGGGAACTACAGCAATAATAGTGTAACCCAAGGCAGTGGCATAAAAGAATGCACACCCAGCTGGGCAGGCTGAGCTTAAAGGCAGGCTTTACATCTCTAATGAACCGGAGCTTCTTCTGACCATGGCAGGCAGGTGGTTTTGGACTCATAGTGCTAAAAGGTCAGTGATCCAGACCAGTGGAGGCCAGTGGGGATAAAGAAAGCAGAATTGGATGGCAAGAGGGAAAAATGAGGGCAAGACTGACAGGGGCACACAGGATTTTAGCTTGTTAAATCTTTGCGTGATAGAGGCAGGAGTATCAGATGGCTCTTGACATCTTCAGCATGTATTCCCTTGGAAAGGCTCACCTTAACAAGACTCTCAGGAGTTGAGTATGAACAATTTAAAATTTTATTACAAAGAGGCAGCACAGAAGGGAGACTGTAATAAGCCTGGCATTATGCAGACTGTCATTCTTCCTTAAACATGGGAACATATGGTTCATTTGCCTATTTGATACTCATGCTACCTGATGTACTAAGCACTATTACATTAAGTAGTTGGTGATACAAAATAAAATTAGGCTTATTTGCTTGTTCCATTAGGAAGCTTTGCAAGGAGGAGGAAGAGATAGAGAAGGCTGCTTGCTGGTTGCTATGTTCTTTTTTTTTTTTTTTTTTTTTTTTTTTTTTTTTTAAAGATTTATTTATTTATTCAGAGGGAGAAAGAGAGGCAGAGACACAGGCAGAGGGAGAAGGCAGAGGGAGAAGCAGGCTCCATGCAGGGAGCCCGACGTGGGACTCGATCCCAGGTCTCCAGGATCATGCCCTGAGCCAAAGGCAGCGCCAAACCGCTGCACCACCAGGGCTGCCCTGGTTGCTATGTTCTGGTTAAAGTTGCACTGAATTGAGATTTGTGGAGGGGGTGTTTTATTAAGCCGAAGTACTGGGGGTTAAAAGTAAAAGAAAAAAGAAACAGTGGTGATTTAAAAAGTAGATATTGAAAGATACACAGAGAATGGTCAAACAGGAAGGAAACATCATATAACTGGCTCCCTTACGTTCAGGCAGATGGATCCCCACTAGCTAAGGTAAAACAGTTGTGAAAAGGCTGTAAGGAGAACATGGATTGGTAGCAAAGTGTTGGGCAATGGGCTATGTAACCAAAGGAACTACTTTGTCCAGCTAGTTTAGCAAAGAGTGGAATGAAGACAAACTAATGTTTATTCTGTTCATCTTCCATGTCACTCGGCTAAGGACTTTCAAATAAGGCCTCCCAAGGGTACATTTTTACTCATGAATAGAAGAAAGATCAAATGACTTGCTAAATAACCATCAATTCTTTCCTGGCACCGAGAACGCCCTGTTCCTCTCTTTCATTCTTCCCTCTCTTCATCTCCTCTCTCATCTCTTTTTCCTCTCTCCACTCATTCACTGCCATTTTTCAACTCCTCCTCCCCCAGCACCTCCCACAATTGACTATTGTGTTTATGAGGGGGGTGTCAAGGTGTAGGAGTGCCATGCAGGTGGAAGTGGACCTGCTTAATTTTGGGCTCAAAGGCAAAAGCACCACTACTAGATTCCATGCTACCTAAGGGTTTCATATGTTCCCAAAAGGTACATGTGTTGTGCCAAGGGACCCAGGGCCACACAGAGTTTAACAGTATCATTATTATAGGACAAAGCACACAAGATTCATGGATTTGAGAAGGTCTGTTTGTAACTCTGCATTTCCTCTCTCTCCTTCTCTGTCTCTGTCTCTGTCTCTGTCTCTCTCTCTCTCCCTCTCTCCCTCTCTCTCTTTTTCTCCAACCCCAAGTGGATAGAGGTAATGGAATTGGTTCTAGAGAGTTCAGCAGTCCTCTTACATCAAATCAGGGAAATATGATCACATTCCGAAACCAAGTGCTAAAGGGTAGAACCTCTACTTTTAAATTTGATATTCAGTGAATTTCAAAGTATCTTGGTATCTACCTCTTTGAGATTACCAAGGTAAAAGTGGTAGAAACACAACCATATATAACTATGTGACAACTGTGTTCCTCAGAAATGTATCGCCAAGAAAAAAGGTATACTTTGATGTCTGATAAACTGCCTGACATATAGATGGTGCTTAAGCCTGTTATTTTCATTATTAGTGACTATTTGATATATAACTGGATTTTATTTTATTTTGTTTTACTTTATTTTATCTAGGAAGTAAGAGAAAAAATGTGGCAGATTCTCTTTCTTTCTTCTTCTTCTTCTTCTTCTTCTTCTTCTTCTTCTTCTTCTTCTTCTTCTTCTTTTCTTCCTTCCTTCCTTCCTTCCTTCCTTCCTTCCTTCCTTCCTTCCTTCCTTCCTTCTTTCTTTCTTTTTAGATAAATGAGGAAGAAATGTGGTGGATTACTTATTAATTCAGATATCTTTCAATAATAGGAAAAACATTCTCTTTATTTTTATTGTTCAGAGATTGTTTGTGCACTCTGACCAAATCTCAGGTGATTTAAGCATTGTATTTATAATGCTGCCTATCAGAGGACAACTTTTAGCTGTCTGTCCAGCAGGTTAACATTTCCTATTAAATTCATGAGGTGATCCCTGAACAGGTAGCCAGCAGTCACTGAGCACAAGGAGATAAATCTAGGCCTTTGATTTCTGTCAATTCATTTGCTAAGTGGATCCATGAGGAAAAAAAAGAAGAGATTAATCAAATTTAGCAGATGCAGAATTGATTCCCTCAGTTGCCTAGAATACCTTGCAGAGATAAGCTTATTCTGTATTCATCTTGCCTTTCTGCGGCAAAATTTGTGGTTTTTACCCTGGCTGGTAGCGGTAAGAATGTGTAGCTGAGATTTACATAAAGATTAGTTAGGATCCCAGCAATAAATGCACCCAGGGCCAGGAAAGAACACAGATCTCCTAGCCTTTCCATATACGCTGTCTTTTGAGTCTCACACAACCATATGGGAGAGAAAAGTACTATTTTCTCCATTTTTCAAGTGATTTGACTGCGGACTACTGAAGGTCAGGGACTTGCTAGAAGTTATCAACTGCATGGGAAGTAGGGTTGGGACTTAAACCAGATCTTATGACTCCCAATAACTTAAAAAAAAAAAAAAAAACCACTTTCTTGTGAAAGGATATTATGTGTCACGTTTTTGGCTAGCTTAACTTTTTACCCACAACACCTAGTATAGTATTTGGAATATAATAGGTGTTCATTAAGTATTTATAGAATGAATGAACACATCATGGGCCTATCAATTATTAAGTAAGTTCTGGGTTTAACTGCAAAATGTCTTGTCAGGTAAACAAACAAAACAAAGTAAATTTTAACTTTCACTGATTTAGCAACACATAAAATATATATTAAATGTCTGTTATGTCCCAGGTTGGAGCTGGGTGCTAGGCCTATAATGGTGAAGGAAAGAGTGGTGCTCACTACGCTGTTGTGCTACAGTCCAGCTGCCAAGGCTCTCAAACCTCTGAATCCAACCACTCAGATCATTTCAGCTATTTTGACAATTTATAGCAATCATCATGTCTGGCTCAATCACTGGGTCACCTGAGGAAATCAGTGATATATATATATATAATTAAAACTATGATTATAGCTACAATTTTAACCTGGCGCACTAATGTTTTGCATTGATTTCTAATATATAATCTCTATTTTGGCAGTTACTGCATGGGTATAGTGTTTAAATAAATCCAGAAAACAGTGACCTCAAAAGAAAAAAAAAAAGAATGAGCGTACGCCAGTGGTTTTATCCAAGGTCACACTACTCAACAGTGATACGACTGGAATCAAAATCCCTGTTTTCTAATACCCAAGGCAGGGCCCTTTGCAATACATCCTGCTTTTCCCCACAGGAACATACCTTTTCTTCTTCAATTTAGGTGCTATTGCTAAATGACTTGTAGCTGCAAAAGGAATGAAGTAGATGTCATAAGACCATACATTCCCAGCAGGAAACCAGTTAGCCTTTGGACTCTATAATGCTATCTCCCTATTTTCAGTTGTAGGAAAACTTTTCTACTTGGACAGCCTGCCATAAATACAGGCATTTCTAAAGACAGTAATCATTAAATAGTCCAGACTTCATTTGTGGCACATGGACCAATAAGAAACATGCTAATTAAATTCAGAATTGTTGCTTGATCTGAGTTGCCAATACATAAAATTAGGTAAGTCATGTGAAAACAGTCCTGCAAAAAATAATCAAGGATGTTCTCTATTATCTGTTGAGTGGAAAAGATCTGGCAACAGAGATGGGCAACTTGGTATAGTGTCTCAGCTTTATCATTTATTACCTAGATGATGTATGCTGTCTCAATACATGTAAGAGTGGAAGAGACTGTCAAAATATATATATTGACACCATTTTTTTATAAGTAGGCAATACACTAAGGTTACTTTGAATAGGCTTCTTTAGAGTCCTTTCAACCATCTCTAGGTAGTTACACTTTATTGGAAGCAAGAGTTAGTGACAATGAAATTTCAAAGTAGACAGGACCATATAGAAATTTTATAACAGAAAGTAAAAATGTGCATTTTCCCACATAGGTATTTCCAAGGTCAAGAACTAAAAACCATTCCTACTTGGAATCATTGTAAATATTTAAGTTGTTTTCCACATGTGAATCCTTAAATCTTTCTATGTATACAACTGTGCCATGTTTTAACAGAGGTAGGAGAGGGTAGGCATCATATTTATTTTTCTATTTAAGTGAAATAAGCAGTCTGGTGTGGCATTTAAAAATGCATACTGGGACTCAGTGTTGTGTCTTTGAGTTTAGGATCTGGTTCTATAAAATTCCTTCCTTCTTTCCCCCCTCCCTTCTTTCCTTCTTTACTTTTTATCACGACTCTAAGTTTTATCTTCAACTTCTTTGGAAATTCCCATGATTAGACTACAAAAAAAAAAAAGGCATTAAGTCAACACAAATAGAAGCATAGGTGCCGCATTTCCCAGTAAGCAGCATGAAACCATGCACTTAATGAAACCAGTCTGGTCAGAAGGCATTAGAAGAAGGGACAGGATAGGAATCATGCAGAGACACAAAGTCTCATGGAACTGGCTGTGCGACCTTTGCAAATTACTGCTTAAGCTAATCTATAACTGGCAAAGATATATGTTTGTAATTACTATGTACTTCTGGGACTCAACTTTCTTTTTTTCTTCTTCAATTTTTTTTATAAACCTGAAAAGCCATTTTAAAAGCAGTTTCCCTAATACTCTACAAAACTTTTTTTCCCCTCTCATTTTCTTATTTTAATTCAAATCCTCTTCCCTCTCTTTCTCTTCCCCATGTACATTGTATTTGAGTCTTTAAAGGTTATAGAAAGTAAACAGCAGTCACTCCTGCTACTTAGGTGAGGACTTTGAGTCACTTTTGGAAATGAAGTAATCATTTTATCTCAACTCTCAGTACGGACGGCTGTTTGATACTATGATATCTCTTGCGTTTTCCTGTTCTACAGCAGTGCCTTCAAATCTCAATTAGATTTTAGAAATCAAAGAGGAAACATTTAAAAGGAATCCACATCCAAAGCTGTTGAGGATACTTGCCATGATCTCCTAGGTAGTCTATACAGAGGAAGGAGCCCAGTCAGGGCCAGGCAACAGATTTCCCTTCATCTGTCTTTTCTCCTTAGCTTTGAAGCTTCTGTTCTTATGTCTTGGGGTATCTCCTCCAGAAGAGCTTTCCCCTAAAGCTGGTGACACCTTAGGTAGTCATCCTTTTTGACACATTCATTCCACTCAATATTTATTGAGTTCAGGTTCTATGTCAAAGGCACAGGGCATGCACAGATAAATTTGACAAAATCCCTGTCCTGGGAAAACTTCACTGTAGGGCTGTAGAGCTCACTGGAGACAGGAGAGATAGTAAGGAAAGAGAGTGCTCTAGATAAGTCTTTCTCTTGCATATTTTGTCATGTCAGGAGAGGGTCTTCAAGGCACCAGATATAATCCTGATAGCACTCTATACAATCAGCATTGTTTATTTGTTTTAACCCCCTTTCCTCTCTCCCTTGACCACAAAAGAAGTCCTAGATCAGAAATAACAAGAGAGCGCCCCTGTATACAGCCTTTGGGCATTTTTACTGGCTCAGAATTCCAAAATGGAGATTTCAATTTTTTCTTGAAATGTTTGAAGTTGTACAACTCTGTCTGAAGTTCTACTTTCCCACCAAAAACATCTGCCTGAATTTGGAGTGGCTATCTAGTTTGGTGCAAACTCACAGCTTTGACTTGTAAGACTGGCAGACTGCCATTTTGCATTACACTTCAGCTGTCCTTTCTTATACTTGGCCTGTCTTGTTTGTTTATATTACCTGCCTGATTAGCTATGCATGTCCATTAATAACACATGATACCGATAAAGAGCTTACTGAAACACTTTCACATATTCAGCACAATGGCTCATTCACAATAGTATTCCATTGCACATTTGATCACACAGTAACATACATGGGTCATTGCAATAGAGCTGTAACTACAGACTAGTCATCCCTAGGCACACAGGGTTCTATAGTAAAACTCAATAAAATATATTCTAAAAAGAGAAAAACACCTGTTTTGCTCCATCTAAACTCTCCTAGAAAATATGCCAGTGCTGATCCAGGATTTCTCAATCACATCCAGAATAGAAGGAAACCTCTCTTCTTTCTCTACAGGAGCCTCTCTACCATTTTTTTCATGTGGTGAATTCATTTTTGTCATGGGGTGAACACCTGTGTGACTATTTAAAAACCACAACACCAGGTGTGTGTGTATAAGTGTCTCTCTCTTTTGTGTAATGCTCTTCTCACTGATTTCTCAGCAGGCTGGGTCAGGAAAAATCTTCAAGCTGAATATAGAAAAGGTCTTAAAGGATTTTAAAAAATATATTACAAATGCATGCACAAAGTATATTGCAGCAAAATTATACAAATAGGTCTTAAGTTTTTAAGAATCTTTAGTTTTTACTATTATGTGGCAATGTTTGATATCTCTGAGTACTCAGTTATAAGCTTATCATAAAGGAGAGAATTTTAGACTTAGATTTGGAAGACATTGTATTACAAAATAGTTCAAAATATAACACAAAAGAGATTTATTTACCTTTTGCTTTGTCTCAGGCTCTCCATTCCTCTTTTCCAGGAGATAACTGCCCTAGGAAAAGCATTTGGCTTGCATTCGATAGTAATATCCCCACCAACTTGAACAACTGAATTCTTTTTAATGGGATTTTTAGAGAAATCAGGAGCTGAGGCTAAAAATAGAATTAAAAACAAAACTGTTAAGTTACTCACTTAATTAACATGTGGTAACGTGACAATGTGGTATACCAGACAAAATTTAGTATTTGTACCCAGAGCTCTTCTTCAAGCTGTTTTGCTCAGGTTGTCCTGAGGCCAGTTACAAACTTGGCATTTGGGAGTTCTAGTTTCATTTGAAAAATGAAGATGACAGTAGATATCACCTCAGAAATTTACTGTGGAAATTAAATGAGAGAACATCTATAAAGAAGTATAGCATACTGCTGGGCACAAAGTATGTGTTCAATAAATGTAATTCATTTTTGTTTGGTGCAAGTCATTGTGATTAACAAAAGCAAGTTACAGGGTCACATTCTCAACAGTGCTTACAGTAAAGAGGTAAAGATAACCATGGTTAACTTCCTTTTTTATCCACCCTTTTTAACCATGGTCATATTTACCTCTTTATTATAAACAATAAGAGACAGAAGAAGGGATTTTAAGCCTGATGAGGGAAATCACCAAATCCATTTCAGTCACTGTAATGATCTTAAATGTGAAATATAAGATACCGCTGAATTAAGTCAAGAATACTCTATCACTATGTCAGATTTCTTCAGGCAAGCCTTTAATCAGCAAAATGAAAATACTCTGCCTTCTGTAGAAGCAGGCGGACTGAGAAAAAACAAAAAAAAAAAAAGTCTATCAGTTTCAACTTTGTCCCCACTAAATAAATGTTGAACAAATATCAGTTCATGAGAGTGAGAAAGTTTTAGACTGCTTGGATGCATCTAATCTTTCCAGCTTCATGAATGTGGGAACCCACGTGTCCAGTGCCTGTCCCCAGTCTAGTCTAATTAAGCTGAAATTCTTTCAGATATGCCATACTCTTTTGTTTATGGGCATTTAAAATATTGTTCCTTTGCCCTTGCACTGACCTGTACATGCCTTTCCTTTGGATCTCAGCTTAAAAAGAATGTCCTCAATTTAGGTTATGTTCAACTTGCCATGAAGTCTGACAACTACTCAGTTGTTGACCATAATAATCATATTTTAAAATTTAGTGCCTTTTTTCTCAGTGAAGCTACAGGTTCTATGAAAGTAAAAATCACTTAAGTATTGATAATTATATTTTAATGCTTAGTACACATAAATGTTCAATAAACAGTAGTGATTCAAAGAATAAACAAACAAATCAATGTTTATTGTCCATAAGCTCATGGAACCTTGTTGCTTTGCTTGATCCTTCCTCTTTTTCATCTCCTTTCTTCTTACCATTAAGAAAATTTTGTGGTAAAAGACACTAATGGGTTATTTATTGTAATAGACACCACTGAGATTATCATTCTCAAACTTCTATTCCCAATTTTTCACTGTAGGGACTTATCTGCCCAGCTTACTGTGAGGTCTGGGTGGTCATGTGGCAGGGTTCTAGCCATTGGCATAAAAGGATTTTGCTGTAAGGATGCAAGGAAATTTTGCATTTTCTAATGACAGGGATAGATTTGGTCACTTTTGTCCCTACCTTCCCCATCTCCCGTAAATATGGATTTTATTTCTGTAGCTATAGCAGTCATTTCCTCAAGGCTATAAGCATGAGGGAAAAGGATAAAGAATAACATCATCAATCACAGTGCCATGGCTCAACGACCACCCCTGATCCTGTTAAGAGATAAAATAAATATCTGCTTAAATCATTAAAAATTGAGATTTTTCTCTTCTTTACTTTTAACTGGCAGATGAAAACATTTCTAACGGATAATTTTGAATTCTACTCAAAACATCATGTGCTAGGATCAGCTTTGGAGGAGCCCTCTCCTGGCTCGGATGTACCCAAAATTGTACTCCACTGGAAGCCCTAATATATTGCTCAGATAGAATAATAATGATCACCCCACATTCTTTTAAAGTTAATTTAGACATTTCCCATTATTTCAAGGTAAGGCACTCTCTAATTTACATAAAAATTTGATTCCTATTATGTATAATCATCACTTGCTAAAATGTCATTTTAAGTTTTTTAGTTATAAAAAAATGACTTACCTAATACTCTCAATTCTGCATTTGCATAAATTATCTGATATTTGTTTTCTGCAGCACACTGGTAGACACCAGAATCTGACACATTCAGCATAGTTATGATAAGTGTCCCATTTTCTATTTGAATTCTTTCCTAATAAAAGAAAAGTCATGTGAAGATGCTAGTATGTTAATGTAGGCATACTCTTAACCAGAATATATTATTAAACATTTGTGCATATCTATAAGATAGGATATTTTGGTGTATGAGAACTGATGTTTATGAAGATGACACTTAATATACTGCAAGATTCTGAACAGATTTTGAAGTTAAAAAAAGAAACATCTTTCATATAATTTTAGTGGTTAGTATATTTAATGTTGTCTCATTTCTTTGAAAATTGGCGTTGTCTGCACAGAGTGTGTGCTTTCTGTTATTTGGCATATAAAATAATTTGTAATATTGACCATTCCAATTACTGCAGAAAATACGGTTAGTAACAATGTTAGACATGAATATAATGGTTAGAAATGTCTTTGGCTTTCCATCGTAAGGTCTCCAAAAGACTTGAAATGTGATGACTTGATAATATTCTAATTGAGTCAGAAGTTGGAGAAACTAAATTCTCCTTTTCCGCAGCCTGCCATAGTATGCTTAAACAGCCACAATCTGTTACAGAGTCCCATTTGGAGTATAGAAATACAATTTTGAGTGCATACTTAATGAAATAGTTTAATAGAGCAAATATAATTTTAAAAAAATATTTCAGTATACCTATTACCATCCTTTAAGGATAATAAAAGTTGGCTGGAGGAAACAGAAAATGCTCTATGCAAAAGGTATTCAGGAAGAAAAGTCCATTAGAACCAAAACAAAGAACGGCATTATATTCAGCTTCTAAACACCAGATGTTCTTTGTGTCCCTAGCTGTGCCCACAAGTCCAAAGTAAAAGGGAGAATTAACGCAATTATCTGAATAATTTGATGAAAAAATGCTGTCTCATTTTCAGCATACTGTTGAACAAAAATAAGCTTTAGACTGAAAAATGTGGATAACTGCCTTAATCCTCCATTTCCAATTAGTTTAGAGCCATTAGTTTTCTTAAAAGCAAGATACTGGGTAATGTTTAAGAGCTTGGATCCTGGGATCAGACTACATTTAGAATATAAATTCTAACATTTACTAGGTGCTGTGTGACTTTGGACAAGTAACTTAACCCCTCTGAAACCAGTTTTCATCATCTATAAAAGAAATAATACTAGCATTTCTCTCATAAAATTGCCATGAGGACACAGTAAGATAATGCATGGAAAAACATTAACATAAGATCTGGAGCATACAAGAGTTTGGTGGGTGTTAATTATGATGATGATGATGATGATGATGATGATGATGATATCTGAATGTGGATCTATCACTGACTGGTGTGTGACCTTATGCAAGTTGTCTTCTCTACCCTTGATTTTCCTTATTTGAAAAATGGGGATAATATTAATAGCTACTTTGAGTTTATTTAAGTATTATATAAGTTAGTTTATATGAAGAGTATACTACATTTCCTAGCCCCTACTCAGCATTCCATGAACATTAATTGTTGCTGGTAGTAACAATATTTCCCTAGGAGAATAAGTGAATTCTTAATATCAGCTTAGATACTTACCTCTGGGTTGAGGCGTTCACCATTCTTTAACCAGGTGTACCAAGGATTTGGCTTTCCACTAGCTCTGCATTCCCAAAACAGACTGTCATAGATAGACAGGTATGTATTTTGGATTTTTTGTTCCCATTCTGGTGGGGCTGTTTCAAAAATAGAGAAGAACAACTACTTGGCAAGTCAATTATTCAAAACATTGTGCAACATTCCAAGATCTATAGAAAGCAGAAGGACAAAGCTAACTGGATCCAACAGTGCTGCAAATACATGTCTTGAGGGAAGGGAAATGCAGGAGCCTCATTGTGGACCAACAGAAATCTTGATATAAATATCAGTGGTCCTTCAGCATAAGATAAATGTTTGCCATTTGTCATTTTGATGCACCTTTACAGCAACTTGGGAGTTGTGGGAAAAGGTCCAAATGCAGAACAAGGCCAGAGAATAATTTCATGTAAATATTAGTGCATAGGTCAAGTAAGAAAATGTATACCAAATCTGAATCCACTGTGGACCAAGGCCCTTGATTATATTTGGTCTGAACTAACTAAAGTCTGTCTATATCAGACATAATTACAATTTAATAGTTTGAAGCACAATTCAAATATGAGCCTTTTACATATTAGTAGGATTATGGTCCAATTTTTTTTTATCTTAGGTAAAACATTGACAGACAATGAGTACTAAGGCACTTACATTAAGTTGTTATTTAGGTATAAGATGGTATGATCCTTGCTACCATTGATAGAAACAGGTGGGGTGTAGATTTAATGTTTTAAAACTAATATTTTTTCCATAAAGATGATATGAGGGTGCCGGGCTGTGTCATTTAATCCCTTTCTTTTAGTCAGGTCTGTCCTCAGATATGTTAGGAGCAGGTGAAATTTCCTTTGTAACTGCAGACTATTACAAGCTAGATGTTTTATATGTCTCATTGCAGTTGATTCTCCCTCCAATCATTTGTAGAGGATTTTTGCAGGGATGTTAGATAACTTGCTCAAGAAGATATAGTTAAAAAATACAGAAGTCAAAATTTGAACCTCAGAAGCAGAGCGTAAATCAAGGGGCTGTGTTCGGGCTGTCTCTTTGGGAATGCCAGCCCAAAGGTAAGGTGTCAGGAAAAGGAATAGTCAACAGGGAAAGAAAGAGCCAATGCAAGGATCAGTTATTGGTTGGCCACCAAATGGGCCACTGTTACTCTATCTTCTGTGAACTTCGAAGGGGTCTTAATAACTGTCTACCTAGGAAAGGAAGAGGAAGCATTTGTTCACTGGCTCCTGTCCACAGTCATTCAAGGGTAGTATAGGCATTATGTATGAGCATATCTAGGTTGTGGGTATTTATGTGCTGAGTTTGTTCTCGAGAGCACAGAAAACTGGAAGAGGAAATCAGATGGACTTTCTGTGGCACCTGAAATGAGACTCTATCAGGTTACACCTACAAAGAGCTGCTCACTATAGCAGTGGTTGAAGTAAGAAGTGGGATTGAGAGTTTTTGAAATGTTATACAAGTATGTCTGACTTCCAGGGTTTTCCCACTGCAACGTCTGCTTCACCAAGATAAAAGGTCCTTTAGGGAGCTGGTTGCTGAGAAGAAGGAATCGTGATGTTTCACTGTAGTAATGACTAAGCCTGGGATTGCCATCTGTGGGAATCAGGATGACTTCCAGTTACAGAACATGCTTATCACTGTTTTAAGGGACAAATCAAGGCAAGACTTAGAAGAAGTAGATGCATGGATAAAATGGAATCATGTTTCTAAACGTTATTACCAAAATTTTATAATTTGAAGATGATTGTTTAGAAATTGTCTTAGCATATGTTTGACCTGGAAGAAGAAATTCATGCTAACATATAATTCATATTGCTTAATAAAAGTTGAATTATATATGGTTTGTTGCTTAGGGCAGTAATTATAATTTTAAAACATATTTATTTAATATGTAAATTCTTGGGATTCTTCAAATTGAAAACCAAAGTTTCACACAGTTAATTCATGAAAGGAGTTAGGGTTTCAGTTCAATAGACAGGTTTGGATTTTAGACTTTATTTTTTCCCTACTGAATGGTTATGGAAAGTTCCTTAACGTCCCTGAATATGTTACATTTTCTATAATGATATTAATACTTTAAGAATTTCTTTTAGAGGTTATAGAGATACGATATAGAGGGATAGGGTTCCAAATTATAACTTAAACACAGCAATATAATAAACCTGATTCTGTTCTTAAAATTTTTAGGTCTTATGCAATTCTCAGGTAATTGAGTCAATTACTCAATTGCTCCTTTGGGAGCACAATGACAAATAAATTAATAGGTGAGCAAGAAGCATAATATTTGTCCTATTGACCAATTATTCATTATTACTCCACAAGGATCATTTGAACTCATTAAATGGCTAATGACACGTGTTTCTACTTCTTACTATTGTTAACAATTACATGAATTAATATTTGTAAAATTTGCTGTGTAAGTTAACAGTTTCTGTATATATATGGGAGAAAGTACTTTATTATTGACTTCTGGTTAAAGATACCCTCATTTTCTGTTTAATCATGTAGTTATATCTTTGTCTATTTAAGAGAAAAATAAAATATCACTAAAAATTTGCAATGCCTTTAATACTTTGGTGATTAAAATACTTCCAGTCACATCCTTACTATTTTATTTACAATGGATGCTAGATTTGAAATAATTCTTATATATGTGTGTGTGTGTGTGTATATATATATATATATATATATATATATATATATATATACATAACTACAACTGTAGAGGAATAATCAGCAGGATATCATGTTCTATATATAAAATAGTACTTTCCATCCAAGGTTAAAATAGGAAATTCTAAAGGAAATGGAAAATAATATAACCAAGGCACAATATGTTCTCCCCACAGGATACTCAATCACCATTCCTATTAGGTAATTACAATACCTTAGACTTTTCCAGTTATGAAAAAAATATGTATTTTCTCCAATTACTTTATCGTTGATTGTAAACATGTCACAAAGAAACATGGCAAATAGGAAAGTATTTTTGGTCATGTATAAATACAGTCTTAAAACATTCTCCAATATGGATGTATTAAATTTAGCAAAGAAGTTAAGAATATTTTAACTGCACCAAACATTTTGATAATTCTTGGGCGTATTTTATCGTTTATTTGCTGTAGAAAAAAAAAGAAGAAGAAGAAGCAAATTTTATGCAAGTGTGTATTTTGGCCTGGATAAACGAAGACATGAAGACAATTTTTATATAATATATGCTTTCATTTGAGATTCTGGTAATTGAGACAAACATGTATTTTAAGTAAAGTAATGACTGTATTTTTCTATTATGCACATATGAATAGACAAAATCTGGAAAATAGAAACAAATACTGAAAACTACCATTCAATATTATGTTTCTCCTGTCATTTTTTCCCTTCTTTTGTGAATTTTACCTGGAATTATCATTAAGATTCTCATGGGCTGTTGCTGAATGTTTTATGGGATGTATATTGGATTCTATGGCACTTTGTGTTATAAAGTTTTATAGCTTTAATGTGACACTGCTGATACTTTCAAGGCAATTATAATAAACACTAGCATGCAACAACCATGATGGAATTAAAGCTATATTTTAAAAATGGTCATTCCTACCTGTCCATCATTGTATTAAATATCCTAATCCAGACATGTGTCTTCTTTATTTCTCCTATGACACTCTTCCACAACATGCTAATGACTTTCACTACTTACTATGAAGGAAGGATATTACTGAATATTTCATAAACTTTTTGAAATTCTATTGGCTTACCATAGAAAATGAGTTGACCCTTTGCAAGGTTTCTCCCTCGAAGGTTGCCTGCAATACACTCATAGAAGCCTTCATCTTCCTGTTGAAAGTTCGGGATTTCAAGAATAGCTTGGGATTTGCTGTACTTGACTTTCCCTGGCAACGGGTTTCCATCCAACCTCCTCCAACTAATATCAGGGACTGGACTAAACAGTTATACCTCATTAGAATAGAAGACAATTTAGTCTTTATGACAGTAGGATAAAAGAAGAGTGTCCTTAAGAATAATTCTCAAGGAAAAATTTTCCATCGATCTATTATATTGTGACTAGTTTTCAGATCATGCAATCATTCACCATCCATTCATACAGCAATTTATAACACTTTATTAAGAGATGTGCAAGTCATGGTGCTATAATCAGGGAATAAGTCAATGAATAAAATAAACCTGTTTTCTGCCCTCATGTTGCTTAAAGACCAGTGGAGAAACATACAATAAATAAATAATAAAAAATAATACATCTGTAAATTGCAGTAAATGAAACAAAGGAAACAGGGTGCAGAAATAGGAACAAGATTATATCAATGTATACATGGTGGTCAGGAAATTCTTTGTAAGCATGTGACATTTAAGAATAGGCAAGCTTTTTCTATACTTATAGATGCTAAGACAAAAATACAGATTACTCTATGGCTAATTTAGCAATAACAGATTACTGAAGATATATGTGATGAGTGAGCTAGATTATCATGGGGGACCAGTACTATAAAATAGACTTATATAAATTGGGGGTTTAGATTTCATGATTTTCAAAAGAATGCACTAACTTATAGCTTATCTAAAACAAAAATAACAAAAACCCTATAAAAGTTAATTTTATATTGTACCCTATTCCTGTTAGAATTTGTGGAGTTCCTTTATTTATAGGTTTAACTTAATCTGATATCTAGTATCTTCAGTCTAGTATGAATATCTTTGAAAATAGCAAAAATATATTTATAATGTCTAAACCTAAGTGCTAATCATTTCTCTCTGCTTTTTACAAGGAATGGGCAAACTAGACCACTTTCAAATTATTTAATGATTCAGAATTCGCCTAACCATTCTAATAATTATTGGTTGCTCAAAATTCAGGTGACCTGCACCACACAGTTTCGAAATGTCTGCATCCTATTACATGCAGATTTTTTTTCGATAATAATAAGGGATGGACTTAGAAATTCATGATGAGAAAGACCTTATTTCTACAGATAAAAAGACAGCAGGGTCTATGTAAAATTAGAGCGGGAAAGTATTTCCTAATAAACTAATCACTTATAATAACAAATCCCCAATCCATTTACATTAAACATCTTTCCTTTTCTAGTGTCAAATCATTCTTCATTCTCTTATAGATTTCCAGATGATTTAAATGTTTCTATTCTAAATACATTTTAAATTAATAATAATAAAAGTAAATCATTTTATAAAGCCAGATTATAAACTTTATCAAAGATACAGGATTTCTACAAGTCAACAAAAGTAAAGTGGGAATTATCTAGTCAAATGCAAAGTAGATGACAAAGATCTGTGGAGTTTGAATGGTAAACTACAGAATATTGGTGATGGTGACTTAGTAAAGGCTTTAAATAAAGCAAAACTGATATAAAGTCCAAGGATTTTTTTTTTTTGGCAATGATGACCCTTCCGTGCAACTCAAAGATAGACAAAATATAGAAAGTCATACATGTGCTCCCATATTTGTCAGGAAACATCCCCCAATCGCTGTGTGATTTATTTTTCTCAGAATTAGTATATAGTTACAAATGTAACTTGAATTTGGTTAAACACAAAATAAAATAATTATTATAATAAACTTAGTTTTTTAAAAAAACTAAGCCTTTTATTTATTTATTTTTAAAGACTTTATTTATTAATGAGACACAGAGAGAGAGAGAGAGGCAGAGATACAGGCAGAGGGAGAAGCAGGCTCCATGCAGGGAGCCCAACGTGGGACTCGATACACGGTCTACAGGATCACACCCTGGGCTGAAGGCAGCGTTAAAGCGCTCAGCCATCCGGGCTGCCCCAAAACTAAGCTTTTTAAAAAGCCTTGCCACCAACCACAAATTTAGGTTGACATTTTAGTAGAATGGCATATTCTCGCCAACTATTAAACTCAGATAACTGTTTTTTTTTTTTTTTTAAGATTTTATTTATTTATTCATGATAGATACAGAGAAAGTGGCAGAGACAGACGCAGAAGAAGCAGGCTCCCGGCAGCAAGCCCGATGCAGGACTCAATCCCAGGACTCCAGGATCACACCCTGAGCCGAAGACAGACACTCCCAGATAACTTGCTTTCTTATTAATTCATATTAAAGAATACAAAACTACAAATAAAAATGAAATTCTAGGGGCATCTGGGTGGCTCAGCCATTGAGCATCTGCCTTCAACTCAGGGTGTGATCCTGGGGTCCTGTAATCAAGTCCTGCATCAGGCTCCACATAGGGAGCCTGCTTCTCCCTCTGCCCATGTCTCTGCCTCTCTGTGTGTGTCTTTCATAAATAAATAAATAAATAAATAAATAAATAAATAAATAAATAAATCTTTTTTAAAAAGTTACGTTCTAGAAGAAAATTGTTCACACAGAAAGATTTTCACCAAATTTGGTGAATTTTAGAGTCTATACCCTATCATAAAAATTTAAATATATATATATAATGCATATGTAAAGATATTTAAGGTTACTATCGATGAGTAGTAAAAATATTAATGCTTTCAATTTTCGTCTTTCTGCTTATCTCGATTTTTCATTATTTTCCTACAAAAGTCTGCATTACCTGTGTAATACAAATTTCTAAGAAAATTTATTCTCAAAGAAAAATAGAGACTCTGATACTTTTCTAAATTCATGACCCTTTGTTATTTTTTATGACTGTGTATCTCTGAGGTTTGTAACAAATACATGTAAAGTAACCAACTAAAAAAAGCTTTTAAACTAAAGCATTAAGACAAAAAAATCAGTAAAGACTGAGTCTATTTCCTATAGTTGTATCATAGTTCATTATTTTGATTATGAAGACAGAAGTCAATTTTTGATATCACTAAATATCTTAATCTCTGAGTCAGTTTCACATTTAATAATAATTGTAGTAATATCACAATAGCTATTGCTTATTAACCACAAACTATGTGCCCTATATTATCTATGTGTACAACATGCATAGATAATTGCATTTACTTTTCCTACAACTAAGGGTGGCAGAACTAGGATCTGTTCCCAAGTGTCCTTGCCTCAAACGCTATGCATTTAAACATAAAACAATACAGATCCCACAGCTATTACAAGATCATATTCTGATAGCTTTAACATTTGTGGTTTTACAAGAGTAGATACCCATTTTAAGTGTCCAAATCAAGTGGAGGCAAAAATAATAAGTCCCACCCACCCCAACTATTCCTACTTTCCCCAAAAGAACTCAGTGATAATCCTGAAGTCTCTCTGGATAATTTCTTTTTTCCCTAAATGGATGAAGTGGTAAATCCTATAGAGATATATCTTTCTAATAGAAGTAATGCAGCAGAAACTGTCAGTACTCTACCTGTGTGCCTTTTGATCCCTTAGCCACCCCGGATTCTGAAGTGCTTTTACTCTCAACAGTTAATATCTGCATCTGTATCTCTTTGTTGACAACTACCCTCAAGCTGCTGTAGCTAATTTTCCCTTCACAAAGAAAGAGGTGAAAGCAGCTAGACATTTACACACCTCCAAGGTCAGCTCTTAATCACCTAATTGGGTGTTGTGGTACAAATCGCCCAGCTCCTTGCCACTGGTGGTGGGACATCTCTGGGGTGAGACCTGCCCTCTCTTCAGAGCTCCTCCGCAGAACTGAGGCAAATTTAACTTCTGTTGAATATCGTATGATACCATACTCTGCTGGCTACTCTCTCTTCTCTTTTCCACTTCTCAATTCTCTTATGGGTTCTTTCTAAGAACTCCTCTAACAAATCACTTGCAAAAAATTATCCTTTCAGAGTCTGCTTCTTGGAAAACCAATTTATTGAATTCCCAATATGCTGTGACCCTTCTTTTACCTTAATTATGATATCAAGTGTAAGGAACCCTTAAATAATTATCAGTATGGTATGTCCATATAGCCATTAGACAGACATAGAAATGGTTTTCTGTGGTATTAAACGTCAATGGAATACATGACCATAACTGAGCAGTAGAATCCTTGTGGAAAGCCACGACTGTGGAACATACAAGATCTAAGTTACACTAGAATAACAGCAAAAGGCTAGAAATGTAGAAAAGACGTAAGGCTGAACAGAGACAGAAAAGTTTTTTAGTTAAGAAAGGACACCCTCTGGATCTTTTTTCTTACCTCATTTGGGGTTGGAGTGATAAATCTTCACTAATAAACCTTTTAATTATGGAGAAGCTCATAAGATTCAGTGTGCTGTCTTCTAACATAAGAACTTTTAAAGATTTTCCTTTAAAAAAATGCTTCCTATCTTTACTTCATCTTATTTGAATTGGGAAGTCTACACCTCTGGCTTCAGGACAGACACAAGATTCAGGTCTTGCCATTAGGAGCAGGTACACCATGGTCACTGCAGAGGTCAACTGTGAGAACCAAGGCAACCTGTCAGGGACAACTACACTCAATTCTGGGACTGCTTTTAGAAGAACTGTTGAAAGGAGAATCTTTCTTTGCTGTGGTTTGCTCAGACAGTATAATAGAAACTTGGAACTTCTAGGCAATAATTTCCCACCAAATGGAGCATCTTTGAAATCCAAAGCTAACATAAAGGATAGACACTTGGATTTTTCCACATGCCTGGACCAAGTTATGCCTGATGCCCAGCCCCACCCAGGCCCACATGTCTCTTTGAACATTTCTGTAAATCAATACTTCTTTTTGTTTCCTTTTTTAAAAAGATTTATTTATTTATTCTTTAGAGATGCAGAGAGAGAGGCAAAGACATAGGCAGAGGGAGAAGCAGGCTCCTCGCAGGGAGCCCGATGTGGGACTAGATCCCAGATCCCAGAATCATGACCTGAGCCGAAGGCAGGCACACAACCGCTGAGCCACTCAGGCGTCCCTTTTTCCCTTTTTGACTGAAACTTGTTTAAGCCGTTTTCCTGCTGCTTACAAACCAATCCCACTCCCTGCAAAAAGACATGACAAATAGTTCTGAACACCTGGGTCTAAATGCAACCTGTATGATTGAATTATACAATATGGTGGATTTCCTCTGGATGTTACATTTTATACTCCGTATATTAGAACTGTAGGGCAACTAAACTATCAAAAACACTTAAAATTTTAAAAGTTTTTTTATAAACAGAAGTCTTATCAAGTATATTTTGTGACTACATTTTAGGTTAAAATTACTAATAGGAGAAAAACAGTTTTATAAGGACTCAGTTACTAATTAAATGCTGAGATTTTTTTCAAATTTGTTATGTCACTGCTAAATATGAATGCCATGATCCTTCTGATTATCACTGGTAATGTGATATATACAGACAGAATAAATGCAAAACACAGATTACATAAAATACATATGCATTTTAATGAAAACTTCCCATTTTGTCCTGAAACTTCTTATGAAGACACTAAATCAACTACTTTAGATTTCACACCCTCTGTCTTTTCTGAAGGCATCCCAAATGGACAGTGGGTGGGAAGAACTGGAATCTACAAAAGATGAAATTATTTTAGTAATGAGCTTTAGTTTTTAAATATATTTATTTATTTGATAGAGAGCAAGTGCATCAGTGGGGGTGGGGGTGGGGGGGCAGAGAGAGAATCTTCAAGCAGACTCCTCACTGAGCACAGAACTCAATGTGCTGCTCCATCCTGTGACCCATGAGATCATGACTTGATCCAAAACCAAGAGTCAACCAACTGAGCCACCCAAGTGCCCCAATCAGCTTTAGTTTTTAAATGCAATTTCATTTTTCTAAGACATACCATTCTATGTAAATTATAATTATAATAATAAAGCTATTATAATAGAATACTATTTATGTGGTACAGAGCAGAATGTAGCTCTTATCAGCTATATTTTGCTCTACCTTTATAAGCATGAATTTTCTCATTTATAGGATAGGGATTAAAAATAGTACATAATTCATAGGATTATTATGAGGATTAAATGATACAATCCAGGTCACATGTACAACACACTGTCAAGCAACATTAAACATGTTGTCTAGCAACATTTTAGTGTTAATAAGTTAATAAAACAACTTATAATCATTATGCTATTGTTATTATTTCAAAAGCAAAAACCCTAGCTGATATTTGTTTTCTGTTCTCTATTAAGGACTCCAATATGACTATGCATTCAACATAAATTGATTTATGAATCCTTTGTCAATTAAAATTAGATCTCCACACTGTGAAAGAAATGGGCATACAAACATCCCCATATGTCTCTAGAAGTAAATTTCTTGCATCTCACTGCTTTATATATTGACTACTAAGATGCTATTATGCCCAATTATACTGGTCATGCTCATTTCCTCATCATGACAACAGAGGTCTCTCAGGTGAGATACTACATGTTTTGCTGAGAAGTACCCTTGTTTTTCAACCCTAGTTAATCATCTAGAACCATGGTGGTAGTGTGGAAAGGAATTATACAGAATTCTCCAAAGAGAGAAAAAAATCCTATGTAACACTCCTGAGCATTTTTATGAATATTATAATCATTAATTGAGTGCTTACTATGTACCAGGCATTGTGACAGATGGCTTCCGAATGTCATCTGAGTTAGTCAGCTGGCAGCTGTTAACAATTCTAATTACCTTTTTGGAATGGTACTCACGTTTAGACAGGTAATGTCTGCTAAGTTGTTACCTGCCAATTCTCCTCTACTTAGAGTTCCAGTACAGGCTAATTTATTGTGATTCACCTTCAATTCTTTAGGTTACCACCCATTCAATTATAAACAATAGTAGACTACTTCTACTGGGCTGTAGCATTATTTTTAGGATCTATCTAGTTTGACTGTGTTGATGATGTTAGTGATGTAGTATTTGCTGGCAGTTCATTCTAGTTTAAAATAAGTGGTCTATTTAAAATGCACAGTTAATATATTAATACATGAAGAATGTCATGGAGACAGGGGGTCTTTGAGGGATCTTCAGAATGGAGATTATTGTTAAATAATAATAAAAAATAATAAAATATATTATTTTATATATATTTTAAAATTTTTTAAATAAAAAATAATAAAAAATAAAAAAATAATAAAAAATAATTTGAAACTGCACTGTTACAGAAGGGAAGCCAAAACAAATGGTGCTATCATCATCCTAACTGCAAATATCAGGCATTTCTGGCAACATTTTGCTTTTAGCTCCAATTCTTCCCTGCCTTTTTTTTTTTTTAGTCTTCCCAATATGATATAGAAATAGAGCTTGGATATAAATCTCAATACAGAAAACCAATCTGAAGCAAGTCTCTTATTCAAAGTTTCCTCAGACCATAGGAGATGCACTCAGGAGCCTTGCATTTCAAAAGGAGCTTTGCAAAAACCTTTTCTGATTTTGCTACTATTTGCTAAATCAAGTTTGCCTGAAATGTGGGTCCTCATGGTTGTGAGATACTACCAGATAAAACACCAAAGTATTTTTTCTTTTTCTTTGTTCCTCCACCCCTCTGGTTTTGTGCTTCTTAAATAAGCATTGCCATAAATAAGGACTTTTCCCTCATTCTCTCTCATCATTATGCTTTTACTGTGTGAGCATTCTATTAATTTTATCTAGAGACACAGTATACATTTGTTAACCATCTGGCCTAGTTCCAACCTGAATTGGAAGTTAAATTAAAGCTCTTCACACACTAGTAGAAACTGTGCTTCAATTTTATACTATTATCCCATAAATAGAATTTTCATTACTAGTGCTATTTGAGAAAGCTTATATTTCTCCCCTGGATTTCTTAAACCTCATTATACACAGCTTAAATCCAGGCCATACTAAGTTTTTAACCAGAAACTTGTACAGAGAACCAGTTTCCTAAGATGCTCATATTTGGGATTATTCTTAACTTAAACCTCATTTCAGAAAAATCCTGTCAGTGGCCATTTTTAATCGAAGACAGTGAGGTAGAATAACAAAAAACAGCAAAGGTTGCCTTTGTTAAATTTTCAGACTGCTCGGCTAGCTGCTTTCATTTCCCCAACTTGAAATATTCATACAAAGAGTTTGGAATGCAAGATTGTCCTATGGGGATACAATGAGGATACATTCATGAGTTCTGTAGAACAATCTCACTGTTATGGAGAAAGGAAAACATTTTTTTTTTTTTTTCCTGAGTGATCTAAATGCAGTCACGATCCTGTCCTACTGATCAGAGTCTATACCAGGTTTCTCTCAGGGAAAAATTTTATGGTGCACATGTATTAGTCTGGTATATTTGACACTACAATTGCTGCAGCCATTTGAAAAGGTATGGTTTGGTCATAATAACAGTGGCAGCAGAATGAAGCTATCACGTAGGGTAAAAGGACACAAGCACGTTTTGTATGATTGAATGCATATTGTCCAATTTCTCTAGGTCTCAGCCTTCTCATAACTAGAGATAACAATGGGCACATAAAAGGCTTCTTGAGAGGATCAAATAAGGAAATATGAGTGAGAATCCATTGTGAAATAGAAAGTTTGAAATAAAAATAAGGTTTGCTAAATTTCTTTATTACCATGATTATTATCACATAAGGACAAGAAGGCCCTATTATCTAAAGATTCCCTGAGAATGTTATTGCCATTTTCAACTCCTTTTAACTAAAGTAAAGTAAGTTCTAATTGGCACATGAATCACAAACTGGAGACTGTCATTCCAAGGTGAAAATGACACTTCATTTAGTAGTTGATTAACAGCTTGTCCATAATGTTTTATCAATATATAATATTAACCTAAATAAAGACCTCTCCAATCATGAACATTAAGTTACTCTAGAATAAAGAAAATGATAATTTGGTTAAAGTATGTGATGTTCTGGAGGCCTGTGTCCCATCAAATTTATGGGTCTTGACCTTAGCTCTGCTCATAACCATACACTTTCAGATAAAGGAAACATTACATATGGTATGCTAATATTTAATTATTTTATCATTAATATATCTAATATGTATTGAGCACATATTATATGCCTGGCACAGTGAAACCATGTAACAATACTATGAGACACAGGACTACTGTTATTAGTATTTTGTAGATGAGGATTCTGGGATTAGGAAAGCCTGGATAACACACCCAATATCACACTGTAAACTTAAAACAAAAAATGTTTTCTTTTTTTTCTTTTTTAAGATTTTATTTACTTATTCATGAGAGACACAGAGAGAGGGAGGGGGGCAGAGACACAGGCAGAGGGAGAAGCAGGCTCCATGCAGGAAGCCTGACATGGGACTTGATCCGTGGTCTCCAGGATCACACCCTGGGCTGAAGGCGGCACTAAACCGCTGAGTCACCTGGGCTGCCCCCAAAAAATATTTTCATAGAGATTGAGCTCTAAACCATCATGCTTTGCTGTTCCTACATGAACTAACCAGATATAAAATGAGTTATCTTAGTAGGCTCTATTAGGATGTGCTAAGAAATATATTCTTCATCTAATGAACTAATGTGTTTGACAACCAGTGAATAGATTTCCTTTTGTCCAAGGACAAAGATGAAAGGATAGAGTGGCTTTGTTTTGTTTCTTAACATACTGAGATGCCTCTAGATTCCAATAAAGCTTCTAGGGATAGGTTTCAAGGTTGGCTGCGGAAAAAAAAAAAAAAAAAAAGGAAGTAAGTAACTTCTTTTCCTTCAGCTCAGTACCACCTTGGTACTTGGATTTGAAATCTTTCTCATGCAATTGCCAATTATTTAAAAAGTAAGAAATGTAGGTCTCCTGAGAAAGGTGGTGATAGACTGGGATGGGAAGGATGACGAGTTGCTTCCAGAAGCATATATATTCTTCTTGGATGATTTTTAGAGCCTTTAAATTAGTTTAATTTTAGAAATAGCACTGTTAAACTCCAATTTATGGCTTGGGAGAAGAAAAAATGAAAGCAATCTTTGACACTGTGGATTCAGAGTATAGAGTATTCAGAGTAAAATCAAAAGAGGCCCAGCTTGTAGGCTGGTCTGTGAAAGTGGCCCTTTTACAAGCGTTCTTGAGGAGAATTTGGCAACACATTTCAGAAAACTTAGCTTTTTAGAATCCTTTTACCCAATAATTCTAACTTTCTAAAAATATACTGAGGAAGTTCTCATGGACATGGGTAAAATATAGCCACAAGAGTATTCATTACATCATTATTCATGGCAACAAAAAATGGAAACAAAAGGAACATAAGTGTCTACTAGGAGAAGGCTGACTGAAAACATACATTCTGTCCCCTGTCATCAAATATGAGGGTAAAGAAGATTGGTTAAGGATTTAAAGACACATTCACAGTTTATGGTTTTAAGATTTTTAATCTTTTTAAAAAAGATTTTATCTATTTATTCATGAGAGACACACACAGAGAGGCAGAGATGCAGACAGAGGGAGAAGCAGACTCCCTGCAGGGATCCTGATGGGGGACTCCATCCAGGATCATGCCCTGAGCGGAAGTCAGACACTCAAACACTGAGCCACCCTGGCATCCCTAGTTCTAAATTTTTTTAAAAACATTTTACAAAATAAATATATAGAAACAATGTGAACAGCACAATCAATAAAAGAGTATGGGGGAATCTCTGGGTGGCACAGCAGTTTGGCGCCTGCCTTTGGCCCAGGGCGCAATCCTGGAGACCCGGGATCGAATCCCACATCGGGCTCCCGGTGCATGGAGCCTGCTTCTCCCTCGGCCTATGTCTCTGCCTCTCTCTCTCTCTCTCTCTCTCTCTCTCTGTGACTATCATAAATAAATAAAAATTGAAAAAAAAATAAATAAAAGAGTATGGGATTATAACCTAAAGTATAAAATAAATGTCCACTAAGGAATACTGATATAAATAAATGAATAAATGGGGAGAGGGAAGTGACAAATCTCCCATGCAGAGGAATGCCAAATAAATTATAAGGACTTAGTACCTTAAAGGAGGTGAAGCATAACTCCTTATTCATTAAGTGAGGATGGTGCATACCAATCTCCTTCCAAAGGGTCAATATGGGAGGAGAGAAAAATCAGTAATTTTACAGAGGAGCATCTTGACAAAAACTACTTCAGCCGGGTGATGAAGACTCACATCAGCAGTCATAAATCATTTTGATAGCATAGTAGCATTGATATGATGTGGTGAAATGGCACTTTGCCTTTGGGTTCTTCTTTCCCCAAACCATAACCTCCATCTAAATATGAGGAAAATATTACACAAACTCCAACAGAGGGTGATTCTATAATGACACTGACCATCACTCCTCAGAACTGTCAAGGTCATCAAAAACAAGGGAAGGTTGACACACTTTTACAGCCAACAAGAGCCTAGGAAGACCAAAAAAAAAAAAAAAAAAAAAAAAAAAAAAATTCTCAGTGTAAAATGGTAGCCTTAGATGGGCTCCTGGGATTAAAAAAGAAAAAAAGGATGTTAGGCCAAACCAAAGAAACTTGAATTATGGATTCTAGTAAAAACATCGGTTCATTGATTGAAACAAATGTACCATCTTTTTTTTTTTTTTTTAAATTTATGGTAGTCACAGAGAGAGAGAGAGAGAGAGAGAGAGAGGCAGAGACATAGGCAGAGGGAGAAGCAGGCTCCATGCACCGGGAGCCCGACGTGGGACTCGATCCCGGATCTCCAGGATCGCACCCCGGGCCAAAGGCAGGCGCCAAACCACTGCGCCACCCAGGGATCCCCAAATGTACCATCTTAATGTCAAATGCTAGTAATAGGGGGAAATGTGTGGGGTTATATGGGATTTTGCTGTTCTATCTGCTCATTTCTTCTGTTCTTAAACTGTTATTAAAAGGTCTGTTAATTAAAAGAAAGTATTGGTGAAAGGAGACAAAGAAAAGCAAGAATCTCCTATTTCTCAGAGATCTAAAGGACCCCTTAAATAATAGCTTAAAATTAGTTCTGCCAAAGGAATGGAGGGTGAACCCCTCTAATCTCAGTGTAACAAAGGGTAGCCTGAGGAAAAGATAATCAGTAAATTTCCCAGAGCGAGTATCTTTGAATCTTCCTTCCCTGAAAGTTTGTAAGGAAAAAGTAGATCCCAAGAAAAATGTGTTATCTGTGTTGTTGCATCCAGTCTATCTTCAGAAGCCTGTGAGCTCCCCATGGCCTATATGTAATCTTTATTTCCCCAGCACCTATTTTGGTGTATGCTGTTTGCAAAATTCCTCTGACTGACTGACTAAATAAATGAAGGAATAAAGGAATTAGTGATTGAATGAGGTATTCAAAGCAGATTTGCTGAGTTAAGAAATACGTGTGTCTAATTTGCTAAATGAGTGAGTGAGGGGATGATAGTGACCCTTATATATGTTATTAACCACAGAATTTTGAAATGGTAAATCCATTATTCTAAGCAAGTCCTTGAGGATTGTGTTGGCACAAAATATAATGCAGGGATCCCATGTCTCTTTCCTGTGTGTTCCTTTTTACCTCCTCAGTTAAAGCAACTCTGACAATGACTGTAATTAATAAAATTGTCACTATTTATTGATTGTCTTTTATGGGCCAAGTACTTTGGTAGGTAAGTAGGTAAGTTTAATGATATTTCCAGTCCTTACAACAATTCTATTCTATTCTATTCTATTCTATTCTATTCTATTCTATTCTATTCTATTCTATTCTATTCTATTATCTATCTATCTATCTATTTATCTATCTATCATCTATCTAATTTTGCATTTATTTTATAGATAAGGAAACTCCTCATAATAGCCCAGCTCTTGACAGAAGAATTTAGGATTGAAACACTAATCTCTTTGAATTCAAATTCTGTGCTCTTTCCAGAACATAATGTTGTCTTGAAATGTTAGGGAATCTGCTAATAATTCATTCAGTCCTAGATGAGTGCACATGTATATGTGTTTGTTGAGGATTGATACCTTTCAATTTCTCAAAGATTGGCTTGAATATTTATCAGGTCTCAGATTTGCATGCATGGTCAACAGATGTGTATGTGTGTGGGGGTACATTCTATGGAGCTTGCCATAGAATTTACCAGATTTTATCAGTTTATGCCAAGCAACACAGCATCATGATAGCATGCAAAACAATTAGCAAGCACTTAGATCAGGTTTCAGTGTGGGGCAAATGAGACAAAGTATACGAAGAAAAATACTCCACTCTTCAGCTACTCAATTCAATGAGAGAGAAAGAGACAAAAAAATAAAGCTAAATTACTTATAAGACATCCATATAGGAAAAGTTTAAGGTATCTCTTTGATTGTATTTAAAGCTAATTGTTAAAGGCCTAAAAGATCTGAATGTACTTAGTTTGATTTGAAACTACCTTTGTCATCCTGAGGTCTCACAGGGACTTTTTTGTGCCATAATCTGCCATGATGTCGATATGTATAAGAAAAAAAGTGAACATTAGATAGCCTCTCTTCATCTGAAGGTTCTGGAATACCTAAAGACATCTTAGTGAAAGTTAACATTTATTGATTGCAATTAATAGCCAAGCTGGGTATCTTTTCTTTCATAAATCAGAAAAAAAATAAATAAGATATACATATATACATAAATATAGTCCTGCATGAAAGCTCCTGAATACATAGAACATTCAGTGCTGCTACTAATTTTATTTACATTTCTGAGCTCTAGCAGCAAAGTTACTAAATTAAGGTTAAAAAAAAAAAGGAAAATATGTTTGGTTGTTTATAAGAGCAGTAGAAGAGTTTATGAGGGATATCAGTTTAACTTCTGCACAAACAGCAAAGGCCTATATTTTCCTAACAGTAGACACTAAAATATATCAGTCATTCATACTACATTTGCATAGCACCTATACACAGAGTTTCTCAGGGTGTTTTACAATACAGTTAATTTGCAGCTTAGATAATTAAGAGTCTGTCATGTTAAACAAATGAGACAAAGCTGAGAGTTGAAAGCTGTGATCATGTCAACTCTGAAACCCCAACATAGAAAGTGGGTTACATATCCCCACAGTCATAGCAATTAAAGTTCAAGCAGGTATCTAAAATTTTGTCTTAATTACTCTCTACTCATGCTAGTCTATGGTGGTTTAAGATGGCTAGCTTCTATGAGTAAACACTCAGGTCAGCTTTCCCTACACTTTACTCTCTAGTCTCCCTGCCTACCTGATGGCAGCAGCCTCCCAAAGGCTGCTTTCAAAAGGTTATATTTTGAAACTTTAAAAAATTTATAATGTATAAAGATAAAACTTACTTGTTACTGAAATGTTAGTAATTATAGAGACTCTAAATGGGAAATATATCTATAATTCCATTCCCCAGATAAAATCTTTTAAACATTTTACTGAAAGTTTTCAAGGCTTTTGTTAGGAAAACATTTACAGACTAGGGGCTAACTACCTCTACACACAGGGAATGAATTCATATATTAAAAGATAATTTGATGCAAATATCAAATGGCTATGTGTGAGGTTTTTTTTTAAGATTTTATTTATTTATTCATGAGAGACAGAGAGAGAGAGAGAGAGAGAGAGAGAGAGGCAGAGACATGGGCAGAGGGAGAAGCAGGCTCCATGCAGGGAGCCTGATGTGGGACTCGATCCCAGGTCTCCAGGATCACACCCTGGGCTAAAGGTGCACTAAACCGCTGAGCCACCTGGGCTGGCCGAGTGTGAGTTTTGAAGATCGAATCAGTGCGATTTAGAGTAGAATTCCAGATCTGCAATTTATGTGGATTTAGTTAGTTAATTTCTTTAAACTTCACTGTATTTACCTTCACAATTGGCAATAATAACAATACATGACTTCCAACTATGTTCAAATCACTGGGACTACACTTGCCTTTCTGCTCGAAACAAATGAAAAACTAGACAATTACATGGGAAACAAACTTGATTCCAGAAATATAACAATGGACGGCACAAAACTGTGATCCCTAAAGGAGAGGAAATACACAAAGCAAGATTTGGTATCCTGTTTTCTATATACAGGTATTTTTCAGAGAAGAGAATAAGGAAGAGAAACCTAAATAGGACCTTAATATTTCTCTGAGTTGAGGAGACACACAAGATTAAGTGACTGGGATTGCAGAGCAGAGTATCAGAGATGATGGGGTAATGAAAAGAAAGTGCATAAGCGTGTCACACGAGACTCAGCATAGAACAATTTTCAGAGCTCAAACAGGGCTATAAGAGAGTTGAGTTCATCTGACCTACTAGAAAAGAGACTTAGTAAATATTGGGAGCATTCAATAGGGGGATGTATCTTACTAGTTAACTAGCCTCAGACTAAAGTCTATTCTATATGTAGTCTAAGGAAGCTTAATAATAAACCATAGTAAGATCAAGCAGATTTATAGTAACTTAACTCCTGTCAATAAAATCCAATACTTTAAATAAATATGCCATAATCAGGATATAACAATGTAACATTCACAATGTTTAAAATTCAATCTAAAATTACTAGATAACCTAAAAAGTATAAAAATGAGAATCATGACTAGAAGAAAAAGAAGTCAACAGACACAGATTCATAAGTAAAAAAGATGATAAAATTAGCAAGCTAGGAATTTCATAATATCAATAAGGATCCTGTATAATAGCAAGGGATTATAGCTGAAAGAACTGTAGACCTCAGACTCTACACAAGAAAGAGTCTCCTGGGAAACCCAAAGACAATAGGGGAGGCACAAACAAAGACAACAGAGAAAATGTTAGCCTCTGACACCACAGCTACAGTAAACAAAAATGGTAAACAGTAAACACATCTTAACTCCTTGCTGGATAAACGTAAAACCTCACACTAAAATCTAATAACCCCAATTCCGTTTAATTGATAAACCTCATCTATGGTTTCAATGACAACAACAAAAATACAAAGCATATCAATAAGCAGACTGCAGAGACAAAGCAAGCATTGGAACCACCCTCAAATATGGCAAATATTCTGGGATTACCAGACTGGAAATTTAAAATTACTATGATTAATGTGCTAAGGGCTCTAATGGAAAAAAACAGACAACACATGAAAACATATGATTAATGCAAGCAGAGAAAAGGAAGTTGTAAGTAATGACCAAAAGGAAATGCCAGGAAAAAAAAAAAAAAGAAAGAAAGAAAGAAAAGAAAAAGAAACAACAAACAACACTGTAATACAAGTGAGAATTCCTTGATAGTCTTGCCAGTGGCCTGAACATGGCTAAGGAAAAAATAGGTGAACTAGAAGAAATAGCAGTAGAAGCTTCCCAAACTTATATGCAAAGAGAAAAAAGAATGAAAAGCAAACAAACAAAATCAGAAACCCAGAATATCCAACAACTGTGGGCAACTACAAGTGGTGCAACAGATATTTATCAGAAATACCAGAAGGAGAACAAAGAAAAAAAAATAGAAGAAATAGCTGAAGTAATGATGGTTGGGATTTGCCAAGATTAATGACAGCTACTATGTCATAGAGCCTCCGAAGAAGCTCAGAGAACACCAGTCATGATACAAGCACCCAAAAAAGCTATACATTCAAGAGAAGGAATATTCCACAGGAAAAGGAAGATATTGCATAATTATGCAAGTATGTGTGTGCTGTATTCCACCCATGTTTAATGAAAACCAGTCAGCATTTTAGAAACCATCTTAGGTCCTAAAAATAAAAAAACTTAGTAAGAATAAGACATAGCACTGACCTGTTTTAATTTTTCCCTCCCATATACCAACCAATTCACCTATTGATTGCCTTCCTCCCTTCCTCCCTCTCTTCCTGCTTCCCTTTAACTATTTATCTCTCTTATGTATCAAAATATATAAACACTTGCTTAATGAATATATAGTTTATAAAATAAAAAGCATTCATTTTTTAATTAAAGTGTTTAGAAACTTTGTTAATAAGAAAAAGAACTTTGATTTCTTTCTGCAAATTAGCTTTGCTCAGTTTTGTGTTGATCGAACATCTTAAAAAGAAATGTGGCACCTCAGAAAGTGAACAAGGAGATTTAAATTGATTTGTACAAAGCAGTTCCTATATTTGAAAAAAAATAAAAAAAGAATAACAAAGCCCAAATTCAACATGGCAATATATTCATGAAGACATGTCAGAGAACATGATCCATAATTATTTTTAGTAGAGTTTGTAAAAGCACTTTGTAATAAATCTGCAAATATTGATTTATAATTTATAAAGCAAGAGGTTTGATTTTTAACATTTTCAGGTTGTTATTTTATGCCTATCCTATAATAATTTTTTAGAGAATGTGTTGTTTTTATTAATTATGCAAATTTTTAAAAAGTTGTCATAGTATAAATGACAAATTTTATAATAGACTAAAAGGCATTTTCTGTATGTTTGCAGTGTCTCAACTGCAATGCAATTTGTTCTATGAAAACTGCTGGCAAGCATATATAAAAACTTTTTGTTAGTAGCTCACATATTGTTAGTAGCTCAAATATTATAAATATTTTCCAAAATATACAAAACATTTTCACATACATTTCATCCACCTATAGAAATGAGAAATGCTTCTACACTGCAATTACACAAAATATGTGTTTCTTATACAGGTTACTTTAAAACTATCACTTTGACCTAGAGGATGCTTTGGACTTTCCATTTTAACCCCAAGGAGTTTCAATCTCAAATTAATGACTATAAGAAACATGATCTCAACATTGATTGATTTTGTCACATAAAATCTTATGGAGTATATTCCAGTAAACCAATCATTTCCTCAGCAATTTTCTATGAAGTAATTCTCATCATTTTCCATTCTTCTTCATTTTATTTCATGCACAACACATCTTCTATGTATAAACTTAACAGTGAATATACAGTTTATCCATGAGATTTAACATTTCAAGAGGTTTTTTTTTTAACTATTATTTTTCCAACTCAAATTTTCCTAAGTCAGATATTGCTAGTACAAATTATATCAGGAAGCTTAGGTACTCCTACATGTTTTTAAGATAATACATTTTAGCACATGCAATTTCACCAGTTTTCAGGTTTTAATGTGTTAATTGTTTCCAACACCACGAGATAAATAAAAGAGATGATTTCATTTATTTCTAAAGCATTCCATTTGAGAATTTTCAACAATTTACCTCATATAGCCTAAGGCTGTGGCTCCCCTATTTGGATTATTAATTCACTCCTTCCATTTCCTTCCAGTGAATTCTTATAGAATGTACCCATGAATGGATCAAGAGTGAGGTCAAATGCGGAACTTTAACTGGGATGGTCAACATTTCCTGACTCTGCTTTTTTCCTTTCCTCCACCACTCCATGTCATAGCAAGCTGACCTGAAAATGGAGTGTGGATCTTTAGCAATATTTTGAATGACATATCTTTCACCAAAATGCAGGCCAAATTAGAACTTACCACCTATCTGTTTAAATGCATGGCATGTGCGTGGGTGTGAGTATGGGTGTGTGTGTTGAGAGGAAGAGAGAGAGACAGTCAGCAGAGGACAGAGAGAGAAGGGAATGTGACAAAGATTTATACTTCGTTGGCTCAGGTGAAGGATATATATAACTGACATAATTGTCCATGTATTGCTCTTTCAACATTTCTGTAGATTTGAATTTTTTAGAAATAAAATGTAAACATAAATAAAATTAAGAAATCTGATATGTGAGCAATTCAAAGCCTCTACAGATCAACCAAGTTTTCTTCTTGTTTGCTCCTCTTTTCTACTCCAGAATTGAGCTTCTTTTTTGCTCTCTCTTATACTGCCATGAGTATAAAAGACAAAAGGAATGGACATGTAGATCCTCTGAGATACCGATATCTAGTTCCGTTATCCCCACTAATTCAAACACTGATTAGACAAAAAGATAAAGATAATTTGCATTTTGGATTCAGAATAATTCAATGAATGTTCATTGCCTAAATGCCAAGCTTAGTGCTAAATGTTTTTTACGTGTAATATCCACTCTATACTTCAAAATAACATAAAAGGCAGGTATCATTATAACTCCTCTTGGATGAGTATGTGGAAATTCATAAAGGTTAAGAAACATATTTGCTAATAGACAACTCTGGAGAATATTACAAATTGAATCTGTCTTCATTGGTTTCACAAGCAGTTATCTTAATCATTTATTTAAAAGTTTCTAAGTTCATAATTTAAAATCAGGTGAATTTATTTACATGAGATTCTTGAGAACCAGCCTCAATAATTTTCAAAGTTATTTACTATGTAAGAGTATTTTTTAAATTACAGGAATCCATATTTCCTGATGCCAAATATAATAGAATCAACTATAAATATTACTTTCAGATGCTTTTATTGGTCTTTTTAAATATATTGTCTAATTCTCAAAGTATTTTGCTGACATTTTATGTTTTTTTTTTTTTATAAACTTTAATTTTGGAGAAAGCTTGAAAGTGGCGAAAGTTAATCATACCTTAAAAGGCTGTGACATAAAGTCCCCTTTTGTCACTTTCTTAAGCATGATTTAATCAGTTGGTAATTATTGGACAAATACTATGGGAACAATATTGTTTGAAAATAAGATACGGTCTCTTAAATACACGAGAAATGAATAACTTGAGAAATTTAATATAAAGATCTACAAAATTTCATATATGGAAAGGAACTTAAGAAGACTTAGTATATCTGATAAAAAGACAGGTAGGGCTAGCTAGGAAGAGATAGGTAGGAGGCTCCATGATCAGGTTCACAGAAATCTCAAAAATATGTAAGTGTAAGGAAACCAGGGGTAAGGGAACACATCAGACTACACTGCCCTAGTTGCTGCAGGGGTGGGAATGGGGGTGTCTTTTTTTATGACAGTCATCTGTGACCAACAAACTAAAAACAGACCCTAAAAAGAAGTAAGCCATTAAAGATGTTATCACTTGTCCTGCTTACACAAAGGTGCTGTCAGTAGAGAAATTAAAAAGATTTAAGTTCCCTGGTTAGCTTTTAATAAAAGACCAACCCTAAAAGCCCTCAGTGGCAGCTCTGCCAGGACCCTTCTCAATCCTGAGAGCTTTTTGTTCCTTGTATCCTTGCTTAATAAAACCCTATTGCTTTACTCACTCTCCTTCGTTCTTTGACTCCATGAGACAAGAACCTGGATCTCCTGCTTCATATTTACTTAATAACAAAATGGAAACTTTTAAAAATGTTTTTCATGTTTTGGAGTGTAAATTACTTTTTCTAAATGTGATGACCACTTTGGGAAGAGACTGAATTTAGAGGTAAGCCTTCAAATTTGATAGGGTCAAGTCTCTTACTATTCCAAATATGTTTTATAGAAAAGAATCATCATTACCTGGAGGTTTGTTAGAAATAGAAAAATCAAGACTCACCTCAGACCTACAGAATCACAATTTAACATGTCCCTAGGTAATTCACATGCATACTTTAAAAACAGCAGATCTAGTCTATCTCTTCGTTACTTGGGTACCAGTACTTAGAGGCATAAAAATGAGTCTGAATATAGCTAAAAGGCAAAGAGTTGTCTGCATACTCTATGCAAAAATGCAAATATTTGGCTGGCTTAAAAGCATTCTAAACCTGTTAGCTCATAAATACTTATCTGAGTAAAACAAAGTACCTGCACGACCAGGGCAGGTTTCGCTCAATTCTAATGATCTACTATGAACAATAGGCTTTAATTAGTTTTATTTTGGAAACCTGCAGTGCAGATTTTTTCACTTATAAGTATTGCTGATTAATTAAGCAAAAAGATACTCCAGGCAATATATAGCTGGATGTAGGATAAGATGGAGTGAAGGATATGTTGGAGATTTAGTGACTTGTTCACCATCTTATACAAATACACACATTCCTCCTTAAGATGCTGCCCAAATGGGACTCATTATGCTAAAACTAGAGGAAATATCAGCACATTTAGGGGAGGCCCAATCATTTTCAGAGTATTAGGCATGTTTGTTTAAATTCTAATCAGAAAGTTCCACTTTTGCCCAGCACTTGAAATCTATTTGGTAATTTACCTTAGAGCAATGTTTGAATAACAAAAAGGTTTAAAAAAATTAAACAACCAGAAACAAAACAAAACAAAACAAAACAAAAAAAACCTTACTTTCCAAGGGCAAAGCATTCCAGTTTTACAGATGAATCCTTTGCAGCTTGTATAGTTTCAGGAAAACGAACTTCAATCTTTGGTTCATATTCCCCCATCACACCTGTTAAATATCAAAAGAGCTAGCAGCATTTCTGGAGAATAGAGGTTTTCTGTGAAGTAAATGCTTCATTAACCAAAATCCGATTATTTTGTCCTTCAATTAACAACATTTTTATATAGTTCAATAAGTGATAGAGGGCAAAGAAACTATATGATGCTACTTAAGGAAATAATGCATTCCTTTTTTGCTTAAAAAAGAAATATCTAAGATATATCAATGTATCAGAGTAGAGGCATCCCAAATTTCCCTATAGTCCATATCAGAATCTTAACAAAGAATTTGTCTTCCAATTAAGAAATGAATGCACTTAGATTCTTTTTTTTTTTTTTTTTTTTGAATGCACCTAGATTCTAAAATGCTTCTGAATTATCAAGAAAGTGTCTTCTCAGATCTATTACCCTTGCATGGAACTCATGGGGCCAGATCTGTTCAGGAATAAGGAAATTTTCAGCTAATACTGTAGGAGTTCTCTTAATACAGAATAACAGTACTTCTACAACAAAACCTATGAAGTAAAACAGTAATTGAAGTAAAGACATAAATCTGCTTATGTCAGTTCATTAAGGATTTACTGCTAAAGCAGTTTGCTATACACTTATTAAAAAACAGTTGTTTTTATAGTTTCAAATTTTTCAATAAGGAATTGTGGATATGGGCAAGGATAAGAATAGGACAGTAGTCTAATATATGTAAATATGCTATCCACAAGAGGTAAAACAGAAAAATCTCTCTAGGCTATCCTCATTAACTCAATTAATTTAATCAGTGGCAAATCAAGATTCTTCAAATATTTGATTCTTTTTTTTTCTTTTAACTTACATACTAAATAGCAGAGTAATACATTCCAAAAGTAAATGATTTATTTGTGTCCAGTACAACTGCACAGAAGCTGAAACTTACAAAATATGTATCAAATAAAAGTACTGATTTTTAAGATCTTGATCATTCTAAACATTCAAAGAAGCTATGGTTGATGTGGTAGAGAGTACTAGTTCAGCCAACTAAATCGGTTAAATTTTCTATGTTCTATTTTCTTGACTTCTTATAGTTCTTGAGTGACTACTTTTAGAAGAGATTTGATATTTCTTATATAAATACCATTAATATTGTATAATTCTTCTAATCTGTTTTTACCATGTATGTATTAAGGAGAATAGAGGGGATAGAAGAATGAAGGAACTAAGAAGGGGAGAAGCAGAAACTAAAAGTAGACCAAAAAAAGGAAAAATGGTAGAATTTCTATTCATATTATTGGTTATGAGCTCTTTCTGTGATGAACTGAATACTCACTGAAGGGAAGAAATTGGACTTATGAATAAATCTAGTGGTTGCTGAATTCTGAATGAAGACTACACAAACATGTTTGGGTGGTTAGTGATTACAAAAGCTCTGTCATAAGAACTACCAGTATGGAGCTAGTTCCATGATTCTGTTAGCCATCATTAGCATTATGTTCTTGCTCTTAAAATCGTCAGAGAAGAGAAAAATTCTATTAGGTACTACATTTCAAGTCCAGATCTGATCATCAAATGCATCAACAGGTTTTCTATCTTTACATTTACCACTGTGAATATTTAATTAAAGAATCGACTTGAGGATTATTCTACTCAATGACTTCCCTAGGTTTTCTAGCTTTCTAAATCTGGTGCCAGCTACGTCTTGACTAAGCTACAAAACTCATCAGAGACTAATTTGAATTATCTTCCTTGGAGAAATATAATTAGTATGAATCTCGTGTTTCATTCCTCTTTGGAATGCTTATAATTAATATTTGCTTGCTTTGCTTTCCTTGGATGTGAGTTTTTTTCCCCCCATTTTGCCAGTCAGGTGAATAAAGGGTGAACAAAAAAGATAAACATGGAGAAGAAAGAGGCATTAAAGAGAAGCTGCATCCTATTCTCACTGAAAAAAATATTATTCAATTAATAAGTTTGGCAGCACCCACACGTGCACACACACACGCTTACTCTTGCAAACAAACTTTTTAAATATTAGATGTTCCTTAAGCAAAGAAAGGATATATTCCAATGGCACAATATACTGAGAATCATATAAACTGCACCAAGTGAATGAGAGAATTTTCTATTATATTTTTTATAATATCTGATTTTCATCATATTTGTAAATCGGACTTCAACTCATTGATGATATGGCTCCTCAACCAGAGGGAAGCTGAAACCTCAACAGATGTCCCCAGGCTTCAAAAAGTGATGGACAAAGTATATTCCCAAGATAGCTCATCATCTTACCATCAGTGCGCTGCACTAATGGAGTGGGTGGTCCTTGAACACTTCTCTGGGCTTCCTTGTTTGTTATGAAGCAAGTGTAGTTGCCCACATCTGATGGTTCCACTTTGGCAATGTATAGGTTTCCTGTCTCTTGTGATACAAATCTCCTTTTGTCCTCTTGAACATATAAGGGGTTATCATTGAAGGTCCATGCATAAGATAAATCTAGAAAACAGAAAAAAAAATAAGCATTATCCTTACCGTATTCATTCTTACCTGAAAATTTTGTGCCCTTTTCTCTATAATTAGAATAAAAGTATGCACCTGTTTGTCCAGTTTATGCTTACTGTCTTGATATAATTGTAATATTCCCTTATATTCAAATATATTCAAATTTGGTTGATAAGTTATATGTCTTCCTGCCCATCATTGCATTTGTGCATTTAGGGGTGTAATAATGGGGATCCCTGGGTGGCGCAGCAGTTTGGCTCCTGCCTTTGGCCCAGGGTGTGATCCTGGAGACCCGGGATCGAGTCCCACGTCAGGCTTCCGGTGCATGGAGCCTGCTTCTCCCTCTGCCTGTGTCTCTGCCTCTCTCTCTCTCTCTCTGTGTGACTATCATAAATAAATAAAAATTAAAAAAAAATTAGGGGTGTAATAATGGCATGCCAAGAGAACAAGTGGACAAATGTATTAAAAAAAGCTATAACAAAAAAGAAAGGAAAAGCTATAACATATATAAAATATTATAGGCATAAAATGCACACTGTATTTCTCCAGTAATGCTCATATTAAAGCAATGTCTTTCAATATATGGCCCAAAGGATGTCCACGCTAAACTGTGTCTGAGTTCTTTTAACATATATTTTTTAAAATTTTCTCTTATGTTGTGTGACAGTTAGTACCTCATTCCTTTCTGTTTCAATATTCCATTTTATAAATATACCACAATTTGTTCAGCCACTTTCTTACTGATGAACATTTGGATGGTTTCCAGGTTGGGACCATTATGCATCACGTTGAAATGACTACCAACATTTTCATTTCTCCTGGATAAGTTCCTTCGAGTGAGATAGATGTATGTTTAATTTTATAAGAAACTACAAAAGAATTTTCCAAAGTTATACCAGTTGGCGTCTCCACCAGAAATATATGAGACTTATAGTTGTTCCATATCTTTGCACAAATAACATGTCAATTTGAAAAAATTTTAGCCAGAAATATTTGAACAAAGAAAAACATTTCTTGTGGATTAAGGTTTTTAAGTGTGGTAAGGGTGAAGAAGGGAAATACACAGCTGAAAAACATCTTCACCTACAGATGAACTTGGAAATCACATACTAGGAAATCACAGCTCATAGAAGAGCTGTTGAAGCAACTAGGGTCCTCTTGTTCAGGCAGAGGCTATGGGTCATATTTGTCATCTGCACTTTTATTAAAAATGAGTGCAGGAGCAAGGTATAGTAAAGCCAAAAATGACTAATTATTTCTGATATGTTCTAGTGGTCTATCCCAGGTGCAAGCAGACTATATGAAACATTTTTCACTAACTTTACAGAATTTAAATTCTCTAAAGAATGAGGAGGAAATACACATCAATAGCTATTCTGACCTTAATTTCATCTATAGAGAAAAACTCATGAGGAAGTGTTGCCATCTTTGTCATCTCTTTCACCAAGTTAAAAATAAAGCATTAACGGTACACTCAGAGAACCCAATTTTAGAAAGCACAAAAGGAAGGAAGGAAAGAGGGAGAAAGAAGAAAGATCTACAAACGGACCATTAATGGTGGAGAGGAGCTAAAATCTTAAATTCTAACAGCAATTCATAAGTTAGTAAAAATGAATTCATCTATACTGAGAGAACTCTGATATAATTGTCAGAAGGAAGAAAATATGTGGGGATGATACATCAGAGATCAATCAACAAAATGTCACTTTTGTGTCAAAAGAGAAAACAGGATGCCATTAAATCTATAAAAGTACTGTTCAGGTAGAAAAAAATCCAAGATGTATGCTTATGTGAAAATCATGTTGTAAATCAGGATGTTTAGCACTGTGTATATGTATATGTGTGTATGTGTGTTTCTATATACAAATTATTACATTCAGCAACCGAAGAATGTATACCGAACTTTTCTTAGGGTGATGGGAGGAAATACAAAGGCTTTTACTCTCTGCATAATGTGTTTCTGTCATATTATAATTTTTAATTACTATGTAATATTTATATAAATAGGAAAAAAACCAGGATGGAAATAGTGTCAGGAAAACTAAACACTAGAATGAATTACATACAACTTGTAAAACAATATAATGAATATTATTTTTCATTCTTACTCTGAACTGTTCAGACTGGAGTATTATGTTTTATTCAGAGCACATTAGAATCACGAAGGAAGCTTATTAAAATACAGATAGCTAATCCTATTCCTAGCAATTTGGTTTCCTTTTATCTGAGTGAATTATCATGGAATCTGTATTTTCAATACCTTACAAATGACTCAAGTGGTTGATCCAGAATATTATGTTCAGAGCACCCCTTACTGAAAGGGGAATTAAAATTCTCAAGTATATCAAGAGACAGATAACCAACAAAGGCCAGAGGTTAAGTCACAAAGAAAACAAAAAGAAGTTAGATTTTTACCTTGGGGCAAGGTGGGAAAGAATAATTGAACGGTCTTCATAGATAGAATTGCTGTCATGTGCATAAAGGGTTAAATAGAGCCCTTTCTATTGATGCCCAGCAGGCAAAAAATAGGACTTGGCTGTTGAGGGTTACAGAAGGCCATACAGCCCTTAATATAATGAAGACCAATCTAAACTTCAGTTATAACAGCAGGTGATTTGTGAGGTGATGAGCTCTCTATTATTAGAGATGACCAAGCAGAGGGTGGATGAGCAATGCTTGAGATGTTGCAAAAACATTTATTTTTGCAATGAACAGGAAGTGAAACCTATGTTTCTATGAATTGTCTACTCCACCCTTAGCATTCCTTTGATCTCCTTAAGAGCCTTATGCTTTAGATCAAGTATGCATAAATGCAATTCACTTTTTATTTTTGAAAATATGCTTTGACATTCTTAGCCTGTTCCAGGGTATTGAAACTTCATTGCTTTTGCAAGTCCCTACTGGACTCTTTTATCATTTCATGTGGTCTCTTGCTTCTAAGTTTTTTTACTGATGTCCTTTGCTGCCTCACTTCTAAGCCTGTTACTGTCTCCACCAAAGAAATGCTCAAAGGATTTTTGTTTGAAACTGAGAGGTATCTAGATAGTAAATTTCTCCTCAATATAAAGAGGAGGAAAAAATATAGTTCAGATTCCCTTGTTGTCAGTGACTCCTCATCTTTTGAACCTTTGTGAAATAAAGACAATATTGAGTAAATTCCCAGGGCCATGTCTCAGTTTAGGGATCTTTATTCAGTGGTGATCTGGGGAGAGGAACGAGCTCTCTGAAATCCAAGGTTAACCCTTCTCACTTAACAGAAATTACAGGTTGCCACTAATGCCCAACAAATCTTTGTATTCTTTACCCTATAATCTTGAGACCAGAGACTGTAATTTCCATTTCTCCCTTGGTGAATTCCTTTTTACCTTAGTTGCTAAAACTTTCTGATCTATTCCTTCTTTAATAGTGGAACATTTAGAAGCTGCCAAAAGAAAGTGGTCCAGAAATAAGGAAGATTACATCAAGAATAATAAAAAAAAAATGAGTACTTTTATTTCATACCTGTTGCATCATCTCAAAATTTTATTTTGTGGAGCTAATTGGCTGTTGGTAATATGCCCATTAAAAAGGAGAAGGTACTCGAGCTAGGAATATAAAAGTAATTTCCCAACATCACATTGTTTGCAGGTAAAAGGTGGAGGGCTTGAACCTAGATCCTTCAGATGCCAAATCCTTTGCTCTTTCCCTAATACCACTTTTCTTCTTTTCTATTTATCTACAACTGATCCTAGTCTTCTAAATCAATATGCTCCCCTTGGAGCATTCTTCCTTACTTACTCTCAGACTTCCTTCTAAAAACCCAAACTCTGCATATCAAAGCCTACTCAGAACTAGGACAACTGTTCCTCACCACCTATCTCACCAACACTGTCTGTCCTGTGTTCAATTTCCTCAGAATCTTACAGAGAAAAAAAGGTCAATCTGTCATTTCAATTACTTCAATGTATCTATAGCTACTGCTAGCAGGTAACAGAACACATTTGTTAAGCCATTAAGAAATAATTCTTTTCTCCAAAATGGCCTCACTAGAGCAGAGATTTTGAAACTTTAGTGTGTGTAACAATCACTCAGAGGATTTGGTAAAACACAAACTGCTGGGATCTACCCTCCCAGTATCTTTTTCAGTGTGTCTGGGAAGGAGCCAGAGAATTTATTTGCATCGCTAACAAATACCCTGGAAATGCTGGCACTGGTGGGTCCTGGAACACTACTTTGAAAATCACTAATATAATAGTAATTCCAAATCTCTTCTGTATAATCATACTAGGAAGGGAAATGGCTCAGAGTTTGATAAAATGGTGACTATATTTTAAAATTCTCTTTGGGTGGTGTTTGGGACCCAGGAAAAAAAGGATGTTCCTTAATTCACAGATGCATGGCATGTCTAGGATGGAAGTTGACCAAAAGATCTTCCAGCTCAATCTTCTCATTTTATGGGTGAGTGAGCAGAGGGGAAGATGGCAGCAGCTCTGTGACTAGACACCAGGTACTTCTCTGTGAACTGGTGAAGATGCTAACCTGCAAGACCTTCCTGTCACTGTATTTTTCATCCTTCCCATCTGCCATCTCCCCATGGTATCTCTATTCCCATTCACTCAAATAGCCAGGCTGTAGTGGGGGCTCTTATCTATTTTGTTCCATCATCAGCCACTGTCATACTTAATTTGTATGTATTTAATGGGGAAAGAAAAAAAATACCTTACAAATTGGAAGTTTAAAATTCTTCCCATTTGTCTTTTCTTAATTAAATGTATAATTCATGAGCCACTTAACTTGAAATCATTGAGTTTTTAAAATATTTTCTCCACCATCTATGACATTTATCTGTTATTAATGATTGTGATGCATTTTCCCTGTGATGACTCAGCAGTAACATCAGAACTGAATGATAATTGGTCCTTTCTGAAGCATTGTTGGTAGTTTCACATTGACACCATCCTCTACAATTTTATTATTATTAGAAATGGCACATCTGCAGTAAGCAATTGAAAACTCTATCTGCTGTTCTCTCAGGCATACAACAAATTCTATTTTCCCTAGAGCATGATTATGTTTTGACATCTTTTACAGCCCTATATCTTGCACTGTAATATTTAAAATACAAACACAAGAGATATATGCAATTGTACCCATTATATGGGATGTTATTTTTATTAGAGGGCAAGTATCCCATGTGAAAGACACCAATAGTAATAAACACTGACACTGAGAACTTCTATTGGCTCTGTAAAACAGACCTTAAACTTGGTAGTATGTTTCTAGAAGTAGAAAATAAATGAGAAGAATAAGGAATTTGAAGCATAGTGCCCAGATTTAGTGGATAAATCTACCCTTTGGAATATTCTGGAATGAGTATACTTTACTACAAACCTTGTGCAGAGCTCTAGGGTTAAATGTGACTGCCTGTTGAGTGGTAAATCAAGGCTATGCTAGCTCAGTGGCAAAGACCTAATCCAAGAAAAATAATTCCTTTTCTGGGTTGAAGTCCTTGATATTGGTATTGAGCAAGTTTATGATGTAATCCAGAACACTGCCTTGACACCTTTACAGCCACTCCTATTTGAGTTCCCATTTGTCCCACAATTATTGCTTAACCACCTAGATTTTATTAGATGCCTTTTGATTTATAGATCTCCTGTTCAGAATCATGGAGATAGCTGCTTTTGTGGCTTACAAACAACCACTAAATAAAGGCCCTCTGAGTTCCTATTATTGCTAGCTTCCAAAGAACTCTAGGACTGTTCATGTACTGGCAAGTCCTACCTGGAGAAGGAATGAAAACACAGTCAGCTTCTGAAGGAACTTCTGAGAAACCTCCAACTTTAAGAAAGACTGGGTAAGTCATGGGAGGCAAATACAGAAGGTCTAGACTTCCTTTTTTCTTCTCAATTCCCATCCTCTATGAGTGAATTAAATACAGAGAATATAAGAGATGGGTCATGCCAGTGGTTCTCAACCATGGTGATTTTGCCTGAGAGAGGATATTTGGCAATATCTGGAGATTTTTTCCCTTCTCACTATTGGGAGAAGGCCGCTACTAGCATCAAATGGGCACAGGCCAGAGATGTTGCCAAACATCTTCACAATGCACAGGACAAACCCCATAACAGAGAATTATCTCACACTTAAATGGTCAATAGTGCTGCTGTTGAGAATTCCTGGGCTGTACAAATGGAAAGAGTATATAACATGAGAGTTCTGTTTGATGTGCTAGAAAGGAAGGGAAAATATTCTTACCAGGAAAAATAAGATTCTGAAAGTAGACAGAGGAAATGTGGAGCACTGGACCTGGGACAATTAATTCTGGGACTCTGGTCAGGTACATGATCTTTCTGGTTCTAACACGGTACACTAATACTAGGCAAATCAATTTACCTCTCTGTGGGTGGTATTACATATTCTCCAACACAGGTAACAACACTTGCTATTTCCACTCCTCTTTCTCTTTACAACCCACATCCAATCTTTCAGGAAATTATTTTAGTTATACCCTCTAATTATATACCAAAGATGGTTACTTGTTCACCTATCTGCTGCTATCATCCTGGTTCAAGTCACTGTTACTTATCACCTAAGTAATTGTAATCACCTTTAATTCCTCATATTATTGTCTCTTTATGGTCTATTCCCTAGAATAAACTTTTTAAACTGGAAGTCAGAGAAAGCATGTCAGTCTTTTGCTCAAAACCATACAATCCATTCTAACCTCACTCAGAGTAAAATTCAAAGGCTCTAAAATATCTTTAAGGCGGTGCTCACAACCTCATCTATGCCCCTGTTTGCTCACTTTTCTTTATCCACACTTATTTTATTGCTATCCTTCCAATGTGCCAGATGCAGCCCTACTGTAAGGCCTTTGCACATGCTGTTCCCTCTGCCCAAATTGCCTTTCCTCAATGTTTCACTCTCTCATTCCTTGAGTTCTCCTCTCAAATGTCAAGAAAGTTTTCTTTGAATATACAATAGCAACACCCTAAGAATATACAATAGCAACACCCAGCACTCCTTATCCCATTTAGTTTCCTCCCTATCTTTTATTACCATCTGTCACATTTTTATGTTTGTTTTATTATAAGAATCATGAAGGTAAAAACTTTGCCACATTGTTCTCCACTAGATCCCTAAAATCACTAAAATGAGTGGCACTTAGTATGTACACAATATACTTTTGCTGAGTAAATAAATAGTACAAGTTCAATAATGCTGTTGTCACTATTATTATACACACAGGCAACTGTTCTGTCTTTTACATGTTCAAGCAACCCCAAAGTAAGACTGCTAATTTGACCTAGTCACTAAGAAAACATCACTGTCAAAAAAACAAAAAAAAAAAAAAAACAAAAAACAAACAAACAAAAATAAAACCAAAGACTCCACCAAAAAACAAAACCAAAAACAAAAACAAAAAGAAAATGCCACTGTCATTTACTTCAGAAACAGAAGGGAAAAAAAGCTAATTGAGAAGAAGAGTATGTGAAAGCTTAGCACTTTTTCTCAATGTAATTTTCTTCTTTATTCTATAATACAATTTTGAGTTTTTGCTGGAATGATTTTCCATTTATGCTGAATTGTCAACACTTTTATTGATGGAAATACAAATGCTGGGCTTAAACAACAGTGCTATCTTCCTACCACAGACATAGATGCTCCAAACTACTGGCATAAATTCAATTGTTCTACTAACCTAAAAGTTATATCTTTGAAGACAATGGGATAGTTCCCCTAAAACAAATTTTAAACCTATGATTTTTATGAGCCCAGGATTGAAAGTTTTATATCGAGACAATAAAGGGAAAGAATCTGCTTTACTTTAGATATGGGGAAACTATTATTTCACAGTGAAGGTGGTCTTAATTATATTAGACAACATGTATCATTTCTTCACATTGTCTTTTTTAAAGAAAATTTCATGTGAAGCTCAGCCAACTCACTGCACCCATGAAGATCTACTGACAGCTTATTTTCATATTCAACCTACAGCTTTGGCTTCAAGGGTTTCATGTCCATTAGAAAAATTTAGAGGACATTTTGCTTTCAGGGCTACTGCAAATGACTTATGCAGAATCTCTGTTACAAGTTCTTAACCAAAGCTCATCCTGGAGGTGAGTGAAAGCCCATGATAGAAAGACTTCTCTGCATGGCACTTCAGGTCCATTCTAAGACTCAGTGACCCCTCCCCCAAATCAATAAGTATAATAAATAGTGTATTGTCTCTTTCTGTCTCATAAACCTGGATATAGAGAATCCTCCAGAGACCTTGTGGAGGAAAGGAAAAGTCTTTATTTAGCTGACTACCAAAGTTTACCTTTGGCAATCACCAAGAGTCTAACTAGGAGGCTTGTATTGTTCTGACACGGGTATCCAAATTAAGGATAATAACTGTAATAGACAATAGAAGGAATTGTGAGAGATTGTGAGTATATGGGGGAAGTCATAGACTATCATACAGAGACTTCAGGAGAAAGGAAAGTGATGTCTAACAGGAAAAAAAAAGAAAAGTATTTCAATCAGATGTGCATTGTAGCACTCTGTGTTGTTCAGACAAAACTTTCAGTAAAACTTCTATTTCTCTGTAATATTTTAGAATTATATTTTTAGGAAGATGGAAACGAGGGTTTAATCTGGTTCTACTGGCATAGATTCAGTCACATTCATGGAGTTTATCTCTAGTTAAGAAATAGGATTAAGAAAGCCAATTTACTTCTTTCCTTAGAATATAGGGAATAGTTCCTGTTTTGTGTCCAAATATCACATTTCTAAGGATAAAGCAGAATGTGCAAGTTTTGTGTTCTGGCATCATTGTCTAGGTTTCTTTTCTTTTTCACTATGGATACTTTTCTCTAGAATAAGCTCTCTCTGTAAATCCTCTCTTTCTAGAAGAATAGCACCTTTGTGGTTACCTTAAAATTTGGGTAGGTAATCCATGAGAAAGCCTATTCTGGAGTCAGGTCTCCTTTGGTGTACTCAGGAAAAAAAAGGACATCCATATAATAGCACCTGTTCAGTTTGGCTTATGCTGATTACTCTATTTCACTGAGTTGTCACTAATAATTTATATGGGAAATCCATCTACACACTTTTTTCTTTTGCTTTGTTCCTGGAGATATTTTTTTCCTGGATAAATTTATAGGATTCAGTCCAATTGATAATTTTTCTTATTCTCCCATAGTTCTTGGTTTTTAGTTTTTGTTTTATAAAACACACTAAAATGTATTTGATAAGCCTGCCTTATTAAGAAACGTTTTCCTTTGTGTGTGTGTGTGACTATACTAGAGAGAAAATATAAAGAACTCAGAATGTTTTGATCATATCAAGTTTAATATAATTGCTCCCTTGTCCTGGCTAGAGAGATTTGAACTATCAGAGGGAATGAATTGATGTGAGGGACATTTGCTGCTGACTCTGGAGATGGAGAAAGATGTGGCAAGAAATGTGGGCATCCACTAGATGGTGACAGTGGCCCTTGACATCTGGCTAGATGTCCCAAGGAATTGGGAACCTTGTTCCTACAATAGCAAGGAAATGAATTTAGCCAACAACTAGAGTGAGCTTGGAAGTGGATTCTTCCTCAGACTTTCCAGAAGAGAATACTGTCTGGTTATGACTTTGATTTTATCCTTCTGAGAGTCTCTCTGGAGAAAACATCCACATCCTTTGGCTTCTGACTTATAGAACTGTGTCCTAATAAATGGGTGTTGCTTGAAGCTACTAAGTTTTGGTAGACTGTTAGATACTAATGAAAAAAATATGTATATCCTAAACTAAGGAAAAAAATTACAAAGAAAAAATTTCTATGTGTAAAGTTGGCTCATTTTAAACCAGCTGACCATTAATCCAGTTTGAAGATTATCCAATCATTATGTTTCTCTATATTCTTGAAGTCTTTCTTGGTACAATTCACCTTCATGGAAGGTGAGAAAGGAAAAGGAAGAATAAGGAATTGTTTTAAATGAGCCAGTTAAAGACACTCTTAGAACTCTTAGCAAACCCAGGAGGTGTAAGAGTGTTGAAACTGATAAATAATCTGAAGTTTAACCATTAACTACAGAGGTTCCTATCTGAAGGCTTTTTTTTTTTTTTTTAAGTTAGAAATTTCTGCATTGGAATCTCAACTTCATTTACTAGCTGAAAACTGATTTACTTAGTTTATCTGAGTCTTGGTTTCCTCATTTTAAAATTATTGTTCCTAATTGTTGGAATACTGGGAATGATAATTTAAGTGGAAAGCCCTTAGGGCTTGATCATGATAACAATTCAATAATTGGTAGCCATTATTACTATTATTAACATTTTTTCTAATTAATTAGATCAAAGGGTGTCTGTCAATATTCGCCTTAATTTTAATCTGTTAAGAACTATAAAGAACAGAAGAATGGTATCCTAATATTTCTGCCTTTATAGAGATGAGAAAGCCCATGGCACACCCTAGAACACCGTGGATGAAAATTCCTATATACTGGATGACGTCAATATGGAAAAATACCCTTGGGATCCTGCTAAAACATTATATATGATATAATAAAATTTGGTATCATACAAGTTTGTTATAACTTGCATGCAATAAGCATTAGTTATATAGTCAAAAAGATCTAAATTGAAGGCAGCATTTGTCTATCTGTGACTTAATCTCATGGCATTAAGCAGAGAGACACTGTTATAACAAGGGTTACAATGCTTTAAATGATCAACATATATTTTAACAGTGGTAGATAACAAGGTAACAAGGGAAAGCTTCTCTTACTTGGCTGCCTTTTTTTTTTTTCTAAAGATTTTATTTATTTTAGAGAGAGAAGTAGAGGGGGAGGGAGAGGGACAAGCAGACTCTGTGCTGGGTGGAGCTTCTATCTCACAACCCTGATCATGATGTGAGCTGAAAGCTAAATCTACTGAGCTATCCAGTAGCTGGCACCCACTGGCTGCCTTTTTTAAATATGTGACATTCATTCACAAATATTTGACATACCTGTTACCTTTATTTATAGTAAACAAAGTTGAGAATAATCTTCAGTTCTGTCAAGATTCCTTGACCAAAGTCAGAGCATAAAATGACATAGACTGACAGTACCAAAGAAAGAGAGAGAGAGAGAGAGAGAGAGACTGACAGTACAAACAGACATGACTTTGCATATCTTGTCATCTTGGGTTATAGTAGCAACAAATAATTTCCCTATGGTTGAAAAATAAGCACCATCAAGTTTTTTCAATGCTCTAGAATAATTTTATCTCAAATACCACTGCAAACCGTATAATTCTTGCCTAATATTTCAGGTAAGCATAATGCTATGCTACTCTATAATATTACTGAATATAATATTGTTAACTTCTAATCAGTTTCTTTTTCTTTTTACATCAGCATTTCATGAGATCATATAAAAATGAAAATAATGGAAAAGTATTTTCAAGTTTTTAAAAGATCATAAATAATATTTTGTTTAATAGTAGTGATAAAAATTTATTTTATTTTATTTTTAAGTATTTGTTATATTTGCTTTCAAAGTTCTCCCATTCCAGAGTGGAAAACAACTATAAAAGGACTGCTCTAAGGAGCCAGACTGCCTGGATTTGAAGCTTGACCCCACTGCCTATCAGCTATGTTACTATGGACGGTTTCCTTAACTTCTCTCTCTACCATACTGTTCTCTTTTATAAAACAATAATCATAGGAATCTCTCTCATGAAGCTGCTGTAAGAAATTTAAAAGTTAATACATATAAAGTATTTAGATCTCTACTGTTTAAGTACTTGCTATTATTATTAAGGTAACTGTAAAACAATCAGTATGGTATTTGAAATGGTACCAAATAAATGCCTCCATGGATATTTTATACTGACTCTTCCATATTCACTATTGGTTGAGAATCTACCAAATTTTACCAAATCATTTTGAATTTCACAAAATGCAATCCCAAGGGGGTGAGAGTCAGCAGGTGGTTTAGATCCTTGGCAACAGGTTAACTCACAGGTCAATCCAGATTCTTACAAACTAGAGACTGACATTGACTGCATGATTTCACCATTGCTAGGAGATATTCTGATTTGGTCCCATTGAAAGTTTGCTTCTAATTAATGGAGTAACTCTCCTCTTCCAATTGTTAAAGTGAGGTTGCCAAGAGGAATGCTGGAATTTGCTTTTCCAAGGAGGTCAATAATAACAATGAAATAAGAATCCAAGTACTTCTTTTCTGAATAAGTACTAGCCACTACACTAATCAGTTTCACTTTGTACCCTTGTCCTCACATTGGGTGCCATGCTGCATTTCCTTAAGGTCATGCTTGTTGAGTGACTGCATAAACCAAAATTTCCTTTAAAAAGAGATTTAGATTAGTACTATTTAGATATAGTAGGATGAACGTGAAGAGCTTGAGTTGATAAAGAGCTACATTGACTTCAAGGCATGATGTGCCTTTTTTAACACCTGTAGTGACCACATTAATGGTGTGACCCAAATTAATCCCCACCATACCTCCAAAGTGTGGTGGTGGGCCACAGAGAAGCACCACACCTTGACCTTCTCGGACGGATACCATGCTTCTTGTTTTGGTTTCAAAGTCTTCAATATCTTGGAAAACAAACAAAACAGCTTTAGAATTATCTTGCAGTAAAAAAACATTTTAAAGTATAATCTTCAACTTATTTTTATTCTTAACAGTAATGGGCATTCACACTTGACTGACCAGGAGATTTAGTTGATGATTAATTTATCTACCCTGATTGTTATCTCTAAAAATCTTGTTTTTCTTTCTTCTTTCTTTTTAATATAATTAAATCAAATATGTGATGAAGACATTTATTAACATTACCTACTATCTGTTTACTTTTATTCCTCAGGCAATCTGTAGCCCAGCAGGAAATCTTTAAAACCCAGCACATATTTACTTTCCTTACCCAGGGAAGGTGTGATAAAAAACAAACAAACAAAAGTATATAGCAAGTTTGCTGCAATCTTCTAGCATCTTAGATTAATGTTTGGTATTTGATGTGCAGATGGGGTCTGTGAGAATTTAGGATGGAATGGTGTGTGGAAAGAGTTCTATGTGACTGAACCATTGAGAAAGAAGGTATATTTTCTAATTTCCTTGTTCTACTCCTTCACAAAGCAGCTTCATGATCTTGTTTGGAGTGTTGTAATTTCCTACAATATTAAAGAATCATAGAAATTCACTGTTAGAAGGAAGCTAACTAGTTATCTCATTAAACCATCCACATGAAGTACATATTCTTTCCACACTCCTGGAATCATCATTCAGTCTCCAGGACTGTTGAACTTCTTTGAACTTTAGTTTTTTAGCCTGTAAAATCCCATTAATACTCATTTACTCTTTTAAAAAATTTGTAGTGAACACCTATTAAAAATATAGGAAGTGTATTAGGAGAGAAGATACATTAGTAAACAAATCAGGCATGTACCTTGCCCTTATTGTGCTTATTATCTAATAGGAAAACTAGAATACAAGTTAAAAAACAAATGTACATCCATAAATTGTAATAATTATTGTGGAGTGAGGAGTGCTGTTACCTACAAAAATGCATTGTTCCTTCTTCCATAGTAATAGATTAATAAATCAAATACATTTTTCTAATCAGAGGATACATTTCTTAGACATCTTTGCAATTAATGTGGTAAGCAGACAATGAGTGAAACTTCCATCTATTATGTATGAAAGGAAATATCCATAGTTTTACATTCTCCACCTATCCCACCAGCATGTAGATTGCCAATGATATGAAAGATCTTGTTGAAGATGAAAGAGCCACCTTTAACCTGGGTACTTGAGTGACTGCATGGAGTACAACCACAGCCAATCTGGAACATCCACTTTGGATCATTATAGTAGGGATAAGTAAACTCCTATCTTGTTTGAAGCATTTATCTCTGTGTTATAGCAGTTTAACCTTTTATCCCAACTGACATATCTTGTGAATGAAAAGAACAGAATGCAGATCTATTGGATGAGAAAGAGGCAGCCATGCAATGGTGCTATGGAACAGGGTAAATATTTCTTGCTGAAAGAAAAACAGGTTCCGAAACCTAGATGTAGAAAATGGCAGGAAAGTTTCACAATATTGAAATGAGGCAATGTTCATGGGCACATAGTCAGCAATGAACAATGAGAAATTGCAAAAATCAGGGCAGCTGAGGCTATTACATTATATTGGGATTATATTAAAAGTACAAAAGAAATACCTGGAAATAATTAAATAATAAATCAGTGCAGCAGTTGAGCAACATCTGCAACATTCATAGAATGGAATGCCATCAATGATTAGAAGGAATGTTTTAAATATAAAGGACTAATGTGGAAAGTTCTTGGAAAGTGAGTTATACTATTATGTTAAAAAAGTGCTAAATATTGCTATGACATTATACTTTTGTGAGAGAAAAAAGTCAAAAGGAGGATCTCTTTTAATTGGTATAGAGAAAGTTATAGAATATGTATTTTTAATATTCACCTTGGTTATCACAAGGGAAGAATAGGAGATATGCGAGTAGAGATTATTAAATCTTTACCTACACCTCTCTTTATCTTTAAAAAATTATAAAGTATATAAATTATGTGTGCATTTTTTGCTCATTCTTAAACAACTTTACTGGAGTTTAATTGAAATAAATTAGTGGTGTGATTTAGAGAGATTAAAGACTTCTATTTTGAATATATTATGTGTGTCTCATCCATGAGTTATTTAAATGACAATGTCATGTATGCTATATAACATCTGAGCCCTGAACTCAGAGGAGAGGCAAGGTCTAGATCTATAAGAATAGAATCTATCAGCATACAGTATTTAAAGCGATGGGAATGTGTGTAATCCCCATGGGATGCCTCTTAAATTTTTCACATGAGAATTTGGTAGTCAATCATCTAGAACCAAACTCTAAAAATCTTCAATTTTTTAAAAGATTTTATTTATTTATTCATGAGAGACACACACACACACAGAGAAAGGCAGAGATACAGGCAGAGGGAGAGGCAGGCTCCTCGTGGGGAGCCTGATGCGGGACCCATCCTAGATCCTGGGGATCATGCCCTGAGCCAAAGGCAGACGCTCAACCACTGAGCCACCCAGGTGTCCCTGAAAACCTTCAATTTTTAGAAGTAGAGTAGAAGACTATGGAGAAAGAAAAGAAGGAAGGAAAGGGAGGGAAGCAGAGAACGAGACAGAGAGAAGAGAAAAATTGTAAGAATTATTTGCTGGTCAGATGAGAAAGTTTTTCAGGGTGGTTTCAAATTTCTCAATGAAACAGATGACAGTGTTGGGTAAATCAGTGAAGAAGGGAAAAAATGCAATAAATATACCTACTTATCAGTGTTGTTATGAGGATTAAATAAAATAAGGAATTTAAAGTATCTAACCTATAGTGTGTTATAGAGGAGGTGATCAATATATGGTAATTATTATGATTATGATACACTAACTCATGACGTCATGCTGTTATATTTTCCTCTGACTGATACAAAGTAGAGATATTCAAATTTGCAAACACAACTTTAACAGCATATTTTGGTTCCAATAACATTTTTTGTAGGTGGGTGTTTCAATTTGAAGCATCCATGCTGTTTATCTCTGTATCTACCAAATAAGTATTCTTTTTTGTAGATTTGCTTTCTATTCATGAAAAGAGTCCAATGAAAGAAATGGATTAAGTCTGATACACAAATTTGGTAACCCTTATATGTACCCTATTTTAATAATACAAATATTTGACCAAGATAAGCCCTACTTTTCCCCAGCTACACCCCCTTTTCTTCCTCCACCTGCTCTTGATTATCAGTTATTAGCTTTACACTAATTCAGGACCTGGCATGCCTTGTCTATTTCTTAAAGAGGATTTTTTTAAATAAATTTATTTTTATTGGTGTTCAATTTACCAACATACAGAATAACACCCAGTGCTCATCCCATCAAGTGCCCCCCTCAGTGCCCATCACCCATTCACCCCCACCCCCGCCCTCCTCCCCTTACACCACCCCTAGTTAGTTTCTGAGAGTTAGGAGTTAAAAGAGGATTTTAAATCAAATATGTGCCCTCTCTTCTTTGGCAGTAGAAAAGTTAAATCAACCTACATATGTTGGTACCGTTGATGTGAACTATTGCCTTGACTTCAGAGTTCTTTATGGGTTGGGTTTGCATAATTTTAAATGTGACTCAGTAAGAATCAAGTTAACAAACTCTTTTTAAAACCAAAAATCAATATATTGTATTCATTGTTTCTATTTGTAGTAGTAATAACAGATGAGGATTTAAAAATATTGTTTCCTACTATCATTATTGAAAGGTCCCATTAAATTGTCTTTACTTTTTAATGGTCACAAAAACAAAAACTGTCACAAAAGAGTAATGAGAAATTGAATGGTTCTATGAAATTAACAAGCTTTGGATTGAATTTTCTCAGTGTCACATTGTCAGTGTGCCATACTCCCAGTAATATCAATCATGTTCTCAGTGTTAATCAGAAGCCATTATAACACATTGTTGATAAGACCACTGATTTTAATATATTCTGTGTTCATTTCCACTTATACAGGATCCACGTGCAACATAATTTCTTCTTGCCTTTTACGATTACAATGGGGCATCTAATAGTTGACATGAAAGGAAATCAACATCTCTCAAAAGTCATACAAGTCTTGTTAGCTATCAAAACACTGTCATTCCAAAATGGTACTAGTTCATAGGCTTTAATTAATAATTCAGATTTTAAAACTGTTTAATAGCCACATAGATGATAGACAAGATATAATTTTGCCGTATTTAAACCAGGTGCCATCTCATGTGAATACGCTTTGATCAAGATCTGTTTTAAGTATCTAACTTGTATTTCAAGTGTCTTTTTGCTAGCAGGAGACATGATCTAATTCAGATATTTTGAGGCAAGGTTGACTGAATTAGGTAGCCATTTGAGCATCCAATGAAATTTTCTTTGCTCTCTAACGCCCTTTAAGACTCTAGATTTATTCTTCTATCAGGAAAGCCCAGAAAGAACCACCAGTTTCTATTTTTGTCCTATCCATTTTTGCTTAAGAGAAAATAGCTTAGTGTGAGATCGGTCTCAAATTCTGTATTATTTGGAGAAACTCCCATAAGCCACAAAGGTGACCTGCCCAGGCTGTCCTTGTGTTCAAGGTATAAGTCCTGCAGTGTAGGTTGTTGTTAAAGACCCCAATTGTTGAGGTTGCTCTCATTAAGCCATTCTGATGACCATGGCTTATCGAATCCTGTGGTTTTATTGCTGGTTTTGGAGGAAGCTTTTGGCAGGAGCATAAGCAAAAATGCAGTCACAAACAAGGCTCTGTTCCAAAGGCCAGCAGGAAGTGCCTGAGAATGGCCCATAAAATAAGCTTTAAAGAATTACAAGGCCATATGCTCTCTCCTGGAGCAACCAAGGTGCAGAGGAGGGATGAGGGCCACCAAAATGTACTTAAAATTAAGTCCAAGTAATGTTAAGTGTTGCAGCATCTAATTGTAAGGAGAATACATCTTTGCAGCTGCCATGTGTAGGAATGAATCTCAGCCTAATTAAAGTGAGAAAACTGTATTATTTGCTGCCAAGGCCTGAGGATCACAATCAAGAGGATGTGCTTGGCAGTACCAGCCCCTGACACAGAAGGAGGCCAGTGGCTTGCCAACTCTCATAAGCTTGGAGGACGGCTCTGGGTACCCGGGGTACATTGACCAGACCAGGAGGACGACACCTGCAAAGTTGAGGATAGGAAAAGATATTCACTGGGAAAGTGTGCATGCTGCAAGCAGGACATACCCCAGTTGAGTTGTTCAAGATCTGAGTAATAATATAAATTGGACCTTTAGCTACTTGTTATACTTTATTGTATTTTAATATTTTAAATCTTTATTTTTCTCCCTTTCTTTCATATATCAAGAATAACTACTATGTGCCGGATACTCAGTGAAGTAGTTTCATTGAATTCTCATGAATTCTGGAATGCAGGTACTGCTATCCCATTCACTTAACAAAGAGTCAGAGGCTCCTAAATGATCAGCAGCAGACCAAAGACCACACAGTTTCTACATATCAAGACAGAACTGAAATGGAGGTAGTCTGGTTCCAGAGCTCACGTTCTTCAACATGATGCTATTCTGCTTTCCAAATGTTAACTAGGGTCTCCCTGCCATTCGCAAGATATAAGTAGGCAAAAACTGCCACTCCATGTTCAGACAAACAAACAAACAAACAACAAACAAACAAACAAACAAACACAAAAGCTTAGTGACTTTTCAAAGAATCCTGCAACTTCCTGGAATGGGGAAGGAGGTACTATATTTTCAGATTTAGAAATAGTTTCATTTTTGATATCCTCACTTTTCAGAATCCTTGTTCTGTCTTCTCCAGGTATGTTTCCCAACTTATCTCCACCCTCGTGTCCCTGCAAACAAGGAACTCAGCTCCTTATCTTGACCTACATAGAGATATATGCATCTCACCAGCCCGGCCCACACACACAGTAATAGGAAGCACCACCACCCCAACTACCATATTTGTGCCTCTGTTAATCTTATGGATTTAGTAGGCTGCAATCCAAACACCGTGAAATCAAATATTGGATATTTAGTTCTTAAAAGTCTATAGTTCCACTCCCTCTCTGTTGTTTATGTCTGCTCTCTCTGTCTCCTACAGACTTTCCACTACAGTTCTGGTTCAGGAACAGGGAGAAACCCAGATCCTCCCCCTTTCTTTTGCAAAGTTCACCTCCCTCTGTCTCCTACTACCACACTCAGAAATGGAGAGATCTTCAATAGTTCACAGAGCTTCTAAGTAAAGGAAGTAAAATTAAATTCCAAATATCATGGCCCTGGAGGGCATTTGCTTAACCGTCAGACTATACTGCCTCCCTAAACAGAGCTTCCCCACAACACAGACCATAAGGTCTGCCCCTAAACCCGAGAAGGGGTTTTCTCTCTTATTTTCTTTCTCTCTACACCCCCAAAACAGCTTCAATTATTTGTTACTTTGAGAACGCTGAATCTGATTTTAAATTCCCAGGTTTCTTGTACTGTACTTTGTTTTGCACCTGTAGAATACTATTCTCCCTTTGCAAATTCTGTGAAGTTTTAGCACTGAAGGTTTGCACTGGAGTCAACAGGACCAAAGAGTGCTTGTTCACCTTCCTGATGCAGTTTGCACGTTGGAGGTATGTGCTTTGTTTTGGCCTACGGCAAAAACATTTTGCCGGGTAAGAAAATGCTGATGCCCTCCCCAGCAAAAGGGAAATGGTGAAAGAGACCAAGAATAATTCTCTAGTTCTGTATTAGTCTCACTGAACTCCTAGATGTGATATATGAAACTTTTGAAATCAAAGTACTCTTTTTTAAGAATATCAAGACATCATAGTAAGGTTATTCTGAATTCACATCTTTCCATCAGTTTTCTCCTTTGAAGAGGACCACTCGAGGAGAATATCAAATGGGTCATGTTACTCTTTCCTATTTCTTGGGTGGTTTGAAGTAAGCTGAAGATCCTGGTGCTGTAATTAATTTTCCCAGAACTTTATTAAGTGGCATACAAAAATATTTCTATTTAGACCAATTTCATTTTATACCGTCATTCTCAGGATGCTATATACTCAGTTACAGTGTTCATGATATTATTGTGTTTCCTAGCATAACTCAGTAACATAACATGACATAACCTAATAAAGCAGAGTGCCATTGTCAAATTCTGTAAAAGAGGCAATAGCTGAGTCTTGATATTGAACATAAATTTGGAATGCTAATATCTAAGCAAGAAGTAAGGAGGTATTTTAAGAGTTTCTGGTGTCAAATTCATTTACAATCCAAGTTAAAATTCCTCCCCCCTCTTTTTTTTTTGATATAAAAGGATTCTTATAAAACTTCATAAATAAGTGAAGAGCAAGTAAGTTGTTTCTTTGTTTCTTGGGAATAATGAATTCACTGAGAACCATTTCCTTATGGTGCTTAAGAAAATAATGTATAGGATAGTAAAGAGGAGGGGCTGATATATTCTTTCCTATCAGCTGAGCATCTAGAGATAAACATTTATTATATAGAGCATGGTAAGCATTTTCAGAGAGATAAGCATGTATTATTTAGAACATTGTGAGCAACTATGAAATACTTAATTGGTCTATTAAAATACACACATAAAACTGAATTTGATTTTCTATAAAGGACTCATTTGTCTGACTAATGCTAGGAAAGCAGGGGCATCTATGACAAAAAAAAAAAAAAAAAATGCAAGTACTAGATATGGCCTGTTCCCAAACTTGTCTCTTTCTAAATCTGTATATTCCCTACAGCTAATACCAGCTGAATGAAAGAGAAGCAGAAGGAACAATGGGATGATATAACTTTGACAGCATAATATAGACTGAGACTCAGATTACTTAACTGTACATTGCAGTGGAGGTCTTCAGTGTTTCTGGAAAGAAAAGAAGCAATCTAAGTAGGCATGCAAAAATTAAACAACTCACTAATGAATTCTGTATAAAGTTATTAACGATGAAACAAAATTATCTAGAGCACAAATTTAGGGTCATACTCTGTGGGTTCAAATGTTAGCTTCACCATGCATTTGCTGTAGATTTAGGGTTCATTAATTAGTTTCTTTCTATCTCAGTTTTCTCTACTCTTACAATGAAACTAGTAATAGCACCTATCTCACAGGGCTAGTGTTGTGATGTCTTTAACATGCTTAAAAGGTATGAAGTACAAAATACCTGAAGCTGGGGACTTAAATTATGTTATTGATGATATACTTGCACATCACCAAAAGTTGGATGCTTAGAATTTTTATAAAGGTTTCATTTCAGTGTCTGATGATTTAACAAACATATTTTCTTAGAGGCAGAGCCTGGAATTTCCTTCTCTGTCCACCTAGTGGCCAGTTCAAATGCTCTGTGAATAAATAAATTTTAAAAAATGGCCCAAAGTCAAAAGTATGTGGATTTTCTTCCAAGTATTGCCACATCATGTTGTTACTTTATTACAGAGCATGTTCTGCCAACTTGACAAGAATTGTTAGATGGAGGGTCATTGAACCTCTCTGCCCAGAAAGCACCACAGCCCAGCTGGAGGCAGAAATCACCTCTTGGCTTGTTATTTGAGTCACCAGAAAAGTCCTAGACTGCCCTTGTTTCTTCTTGGTCTTGGCCTGTGCCTTTTGGCAAATGTTCATTTTCCCATCTTTTGTTCTGTAGGAAGGACAGTACTAGTTCCTTTCTAGTCAGTAATCTTTAAAGAGATTTCTTAGAGCTGTTTGTGTTGCCTACGATTAATGAATGATACAAATATAGCTCAAGTGCAAAAGGGGAGTATCCAGAACGGATCAAAATCTCAGAAGAATAAAGGATGCAATACAGTATGTGGAAGATGTAGACTTAGTTGTGTGTGTCAAGGTATGTTTTTCTACCAAAAAGAAGATTGGAGGATTTTGCTGAAGAGTCCTGCACGGCAGAGAGAAAACCTGGAGTCTAGTGTAGACAGCAAACTAGCTAATCCGAAAGACAGTGGGTCTTTATTAGATTCTGGTTAAACATGTGAATGGAACAACTAAGAGCTATGGAAAGTGCAGTGAGAGGGGCTGTCTAGCATAGGGGGAGGCGAATTCTTATTTCCTGAGACCTCCTCCCAGAGCCCCAGACCTTTATAAACATTCTCATGGTTAATCTTTGCAGTGGCCCTGACATGTACCTACTATGGCTCTCATTTTGTAAACAAAAGGTTGAGGAACTTGGCCAGGACCTCACAGTGAGAAGAGGGCAGGATAAGGACTCCTCCCACACTCTGACTCTAGAAACATTTTCAGAGATTCAGAACACCACTCTGTCCACTCCATGGAAGAAGAGGGAAAGGCAGGAAGGGGAAAAGAGGAACACAAAGCAGAATTTCTTTTTTTCCAAAGTGAGTGAGCACAGTCTATCTTGCCTCTTGGGGAAGAGAATCATAGCCTGGGTTCTTAAGTTTTTGAACGTGGTAGCAAAAAAGCTAAACTGACCCACTGGTTGCCTGGAATTCTGAGGGAGTTTGGCTACAGCTCAGTTGTTATTAGCTCCTGTGCTAGGTCATCAGCAAAGAGCGCTGGATATCGAAGTTTTCGTGAGAAATGAGGTGAACTTGTGTCCCTTCTGGAACAATCCTACTCCTAGCTCCTCCAGGCCTGCTTCGGTGCTGGGCATTAGAGAAAAGGGAGTGATTTCCATGAAGCAAGGCTCCAGGCCCCTTGATAACAGTGGTTAATGCGAGCCACACAAACTATGGTTCTTTTCAGACACAGCCCAGAATAAGCCCTTTCATTCATTGTGATGGTTTAATCAGAAACTTTGATTTCAAAATTTGCAACCTATGTAGAAAATAAAAGGTAGAGTTTTCGAGGTAATGGGGAAAAGCCTCTGGGTAAATGTGTTACTACTCCTGTTTCTAGAAGGAGTGTAGAATGAGAGCACTTTTTCAAAGATACCCCCCTCCCCCACCCCCCACCCCCCCACACACACATAAGACAGTTTCTATCCTACTGACTTCACTTTGCAGGAACTTGCAGTACTGGAATTAAGGAGACTGACTTCAGGGTTGTTGCTAAATACTGTTATTTTTCCATCAAATTGTTTTACTCAGAGCAAGGTCTTTGGAGTCACATTTGCAATCTGCATTTCCTTTGCAGATTTCTCCAGCTCAGCCCTCAGGGTAATTAAGGTCCACTGGTAAGGACTTTTGCATACATTGTCATTTAGAGACAGAAAAAGAGACAGAGAGAGAGAAAGAGAAAGAACGAGACACAGACCCAGAAACAGAGCCAGAAAGAGAGCATTAAAGCCTCTTTCAAATAAAATCCCAGTATTTGCCAAAGCACTTTGTCATCTTTTTTAGTATTTATAGGAACCTTGAGAGATAAACAAAAAAGAGATTATCATTGTGTGTGGTAGTTATCATTGGTTCTTTGGCAATGCACTTGAGTGTTATGGAAACACACGTTTTTCAATTTTAATAGCTACATGGTGCTTTTTAGAGTTCCCATTTATTTCTGATGAATTACATTAATTTTCTAGATACAGTGGTAATAAATATGTGCTTTCTAACATATTTACTTACTAAAAATGAAAGTAGTTTGACTGGGAAAGAATAAATAACTTGTGGTACATGGATATTTTAAACCCCACAAAGTATAGATGCCTGAAATTTGGGAATCTGACTTGGGAAAATGGTGGATCATGAGACCAGATATATTTGAAAGGACCGCACACTGACCACACACTGTGTGAGCAACGAACAGGGATGGAGGGAAGGGAAAGAACAAAAACAAGAGGAAAATCAACTTACAGAAAGCTGCAGGACTTGTAGGAAAAGTCCTTTCAACTTAAGATGCTTTATATCCTTCTTAAACATTTTTAAAAAAATAGATTTTATTTATCTATTCATGAGAGACACAGAGACATAGGCAGAGGGAGAAGTAGGATCCCTGCTGGGAGCCCCATGTGGCACCCAGAACCCAGGGATCATGAACTGAGCTGAAAGGAGATGTTCAACCACTGAGCCACCCAGGTCCCCACTTATGTCCTTCTAGTGTCAGTGACCCTTTCCTCCCTCAAACGTCCACAAATGTGCCAATACAAAGCACAGACTGTGTGGATGAGTTTTTATGTTAGCAGGTGTGTTATTTGGAGCACAATTAAGAAGCATTTGTTCCTCTTTTAGATCAAGACTAAGATTGAGAAAGAAAACCGACTATAAGAACTGGGCAGGGAGTAGGACCTCAGCTGAGGTAGAGTGGGAGTTAGAAGGGTTGGAAGGAATGTCTCTTCACCAAGATATGCAGGAACGTGAACACTGATGTTCCTGGAGAACAGTGAGTAGATTTCATCTAGATGTTAAAAGCAGAGAGTGCCAACTGAGAGGAGTTTCATAGAAATGCAATTGGTCTGAGCTACAGTTTCATTTCTGTCAAATGTGAAACTGGGGCTGTCTGTTTCAGACTTACACCAGCAGATCACATAGCCTGCATCTCACAGACAGCTGCTTCAAAAATATGGGTGGATTTAATACATTAAAGAAAAAGGTAAATTGCTTGAATTAATTAATGAATTAATTATAATTTACCATTACTCTGCTGCAATTGTTTGTATGACTTCCTTTTTTGTTTGTTTGTTTTAAAGATTTTATTCATTCATTTGACACACACAGAGAGAGAACACAAGCAGGGAGAGCAGCGTCATGCAGCTATAGGGGCAGAGGGAGAAGCAGACCCCCTGCAGAGCTGCAGGAGGGGCTCCACAATGCTAGGACCCCAGGATCATGACCTGAACTAAAAGCAGATGCTTAACCAACTGAGCCACCTAGGTGCCCCAGTGTGACTTCCTTTTACAAAATGAGCATATGGGCCTTTTTTGCGTTCCCAGTACCCAGCACAGGGCTGGCACACAGTAGATACTCAATAAATGTTCTATTCATGATTAATGAGTTCAGAGAAATAAAAGTAAGTTTAAAAAGCTTACTAAGCTATTTAAGACTCCACATGATATGATTTCTATTAGCACTTTCCACCCACTGTTCAGAAAACTCCAGACACAATAGATACTTTACTTTCTTGTTTCTTAGAACACAGTGTTTCCTCCCTTTATGGCCTTTGGCCTTATTGTTTCTTCTGCTTCATAACTTCTGCCCAGATGCCCACATGGCTGGATTCCCCTTGACATTCAAATCTCAGCCTGTGTGTTAGGGAAGCCTCTCTTGGCCAACCAATCAATCTAAGGTAGCAGCTTCCTATCAACCTCTCTTTTTCCCCCCAAAGTCTAATAACTGTCATAAATGATTACTGGTTTAATTTATTTCAAAATTTTCCTAGATAGATTATAAGCTTCAGGAAAATGGGGACCTTGCTTTCTCCACAGTAGCTAGGTCAGTGCTCACAAAAAACAGGTATTCAACAAATACATGTTTAATGAATTAGGAAATAGTTATAACTCCAAAGTAATTGAGTGAATAGAAAATATTACGTATACAGTCCATAGTATTTTCTTTAGGGATTGAAAAGGGGATACAATTTTTGTTGGATCATAGAGAAGAGGCTAGGATTTATTCTAAAAGATGATTTAGTAGCCAGACTCCAAAACGAACCTCGATGAACCTACTGGTGGTATCCACTGCTTTATCCAGTCCCTTCCCACTGCACTGTGCTAGGATTGGTCTGTGCAACCAACACAGTACGGCAGATACCATGGCAGGTCACCGCTGAAATTTGGTTATAAAAGACTGTGCATGCCCCAGGAAAGAGAAGCAAACCCGTGAGCAAAGGGAACATAACTTTTTATTGAAAATGAAAGAATGGTCACATAGTTGAAAGAAAAATATTTGAGTTCTGGATTCAGATCAGCCTGTGTTTGAATCTAGCTCTCTAACTACAGTGTCTAACTATGAGACACTGTAAACTATAAACTTTATTTTTCACCTACTTTTTTTTTATTTTTATTTATGACAGGTACACAGGGAAAGGGAGAGGCAGAGACACAGGCAGAGGGAGAAGCAGGCTCCATGCACCGGGAGCCCGACGTGGGATTCGATCCCGGGTCTCCAGCATCGCGCCCTGGGCCAAAGGCAGGCGCTAAACCGCTGCACCACCCAGGGATTTGTTTTCACCTACTTTCAATGTTCTCTAATATGCCCAGTGCCTGATACAGAAGGACATTCAATAAACATTTGCTGAAAAAACAATAGATGGGTAAATCGAATCTATAAAATGTTTCTTTTAAAAAATACTTACTATTAGATCATTGTTAGGATTAAGTGAGATGCCAGAAGTCACTTGTTTAATATACTGTGTCAAACAGCTCTTCAATGCCAGACGTCTGTCACTGTAGAAAAGAAGTTACCTACTTAGCAACCTAGGCCTGCTCTTTTATAAGATAAGCAGAGACTATTAATTGGCATCTTTAGTAAAATGATTAATCAAGGAGATCACTGTCCAATTGTCTCAATTAAGTATTTTGCTTATTTTAAAGATAGAATAAGTTCAGTCCAATTACTTATTCAGTAATCAAGTAGAAATCATTGAAAAAGACCCTGTTTACTCAGAAATGCTAGAGCCAAGTTTATGGAAATGCAAAATTCCTGAACTATTATCTTTGAACTTTTGCATATCCCCTTGCTTATTAGGTAAGAATGTATCTGTAACCTTTTTAAATTAAAATTACAAAATAAATGTAATTATCAAACCAATTCCTTGGATACTCTCACATTTAGGACTGTCACTTAGGAAACCAAAAGTGATGTGGTTCTTTTAAGGGATGGTTGTAACAGCCACAGTAGATGACTGCTACACAACCCCTCAGCCCACCTAGGAAGTCACCTATCATTTTGGGAGACCGTTAATAATTGAAGGCTTGTCACTTTCAGCACCTTGGTCCCTTTGCCTGAAACTTTTCTGAGGAATTGTTTATTCTATAGGCACAGAATGCCCCAAACCCTGGTATGTCTGCTGGGGATTTAATATCCTCAGCAGTGAATCTCAGCCAAGGAATAAGGGAGTTTGTAAGTAATAACCCAGCTTCCCTGCCCTAAGATGGAGTGATCATGAGGCATGTTTTCTAAAGTCAATAGGAGAGCACAGCCATACTGAACCACAATTTTCCACAGTGATAACCCACTCATTGGCCCACTCTTCATGGGTTTTCTCCCTTCCCTACATACTTCCCTACTCTTTCACCAGGCTTCCTGAGATTACTTCCTTTCCTAAATGTACAACTGAATCCAAATCTTGTGTCATGAACTCTGCTTTTATTTTTATTCCTAAAGATTTTTATTTATTTATGAGAGAGAAAGAGAGAGAGAGAGAAGCAGAGACACAGCAGAGAGAGAAGCAAGCAGGCTCCATGCAGGGAGCCCGAGGTGGGACTCGATCTCTGATCTCCAGGATCATGCCCTAGGCAGAATGTGGTGCTAAACCTCTGAGCCACCTGGGCTGCCCATGAACTCTGCTTTTAAAGAAAGCAAATCAAACAGAGTGTGCTATGGACATTTAAACAAGTCTCATCTGCTAATTTATTAAGCAGCTACTATTTGCCAAGTAATGCTCTAGGAGCTATAAACGCAGCAATGAACTACACAGACAAAATTGATTCATCTCCCGTGGGAAATCAATGTTTCTCTAATTTTTTTTTCATGCTACACATGGAGTTTTCTGAAGCTTCACATTAAATTTGAGCTGTTTCCTTAATTATTTTTTCAGAGAGCAGAGAATATGATATATTATTAAGACAAATCAATTTTTGTTTTTCTTTCAGTGCATTATTACCTAAAGCACCAGTGATTAGGAGAAATTTTGTTGTTGTTGTTGTTGCCACTCCTAAAATGTTGAAGAGAGGCAGAGAAACTCACCATGGTATTCAGCAACCCAAACATGCTGCAACATCAAACATCTGCCCTGAATCCATCTTTGGGACTACACAGTTAATGGTATAAAATATTAAGGCTCACCTTTGGACTGTAAGAGCTGCTGTGCTGCATAGTAAGTATGGATAGAGCCTCTGGATGTTTTCAACCTGCACCCCCATCTGGAACCCACAGGCAGACAAGGCCATTGACTTGCCAAAACAAACAAAATATTTTCAATATTCTGTGTTTTTGAAAAGTTCTCTTGCTTGTCATCACAAAGTCACTTACAATCAGGGAGTCAATTTGTATTCAAGAGGTTTTCCTTCTATCAGAAAATGGTTTATAGGCACTTTCACTAAATTGCTTCTCTAAAAGAAATAGACAGGATCTCATCTGCATTGGCTTAAGAATATCTCTGCCTGAAGACAGAGGAATGGACTAGATGACCCTCAAGAGCTCTTTACACTTCAGAATCTAAAAATTTCTTCTAAAATTTTGCTTCAAATGCATAGCATTTTTGGTTTAGATCATTTAAACATAGATTTTTTTACTCATCTTAAGAAAAAGTGACTTTTGGGGATCCCTGGGTGGCGCAGCGGTTTGGCGCCTGCCTTTGGCCCAGGGCGCGATCCTGGAGACCCGGGATCGAATCCCACGTCGGGCTCCCGGTGCATGGAGCCTGCTTCTCCCTCTGCCTGTGTCTCTGCCTCTCTCTCTCTCTGTGACTATCATTAAATAAATAAATAAATAAATAAAAATGTTTAAAAAAAAAAAAAAAAAAGAAAAAGTGACTTTTTAACATCACTTATATATATGTGTGTTTTTGTGTATGTATATATAATTATATATAATTCCATTTTATGCTATATATATGATTATTATATACTGATATATCACTATGAAACTTCTCCATTTAGTGTCTCAGTAGATCCTCAGAGGAATTTCTAATATAGCTATACAGCTAGAGTTTTTCTAGTGTCTAATTTCACAATTAGGGCTCAAAACGCAACTTACCCAAAATCATACATTTTTTTAAGTGACAGCCATAATTTTTTTTTGACAGCCATAATTTAAAAACTCAGCTCATTTAACTTTAGATTTCTGTCTCTTTTTTTTTTCAGTTCATGCTGACTTTACATATTTAATTTTAGTCTTCTGCATATTTTCCCTATCAGTAAGTTAATTTTCTTGAATAAAAATTTAAACAGTTAAACTGAAATAATAATAGCAACCTAACATCCTGTGAATAAGCTGGAACATAGGTGGGACTTTATTTATTAGTAGTTAAAAAAAAAGTTATTCAATGAAAACATCTCACCAAAATGGGTGTTCATGGCTTTTCCATTCCTACTGATGCATTAGAAAAACACTGTGGCACAGTGGTTAGAAGCTAGGGTCCCAAAGTGAGCTTAACTTCAAACAACTTTCTACCATATACTAGCAAATTACTTGATCTTTTCTTATGTTTATGTATCTGTAAAATGGATTTACAATAGTAGCTACTGTTTAGTTTTGCTAAATTATATGAGATATTAAAGTATATGTTCAATAAATGTTAGCTGTCACCATTGGCAGGCTACATCTAAAAATATATCCTAAGTCTATCTGAGGGCTCAGTAAACTACAATGACCTATGAGCTAAACTGAGCTCACTGCCTGTTTTTGTAAATAAAGTTGTGTTGAAACACTGCCACACCCGTTTATTTATGTGTGGTTGCTTTTGCTCTATAATAACAGAGACCTCGGCTTGTCAATCAAAGATATTTACTATGCTGCTCTTTACAGAAAAGTTTTGCTGACTCCTGATCTTTACCATGAATACCAATCCTTGATACTAATGTCTCAATCAAGACTACATGATTGATATGTGACACCCAAGAAGATCTGGGAAAGAAAATTGAAGGTACCCTCCGATGAAGGTAACTGCACCGTGGAACAGATAAAACCTGAACCCAAGAGCATCAAGATGAACTGCAAATATAACTCCTCAGGAGTACAGTGATATTAGAAGGGTGGTATGAGAGGGAAAAGTTGAGAAAGTTGACTTTTAACAGCTATGATCCCCAGACACAAATGAAACTTCTTTTATTTGAAAAACTAAGCTGCTTCCACCCACACTTTTTTATTAAAGGTATTTATGAGTACTCTTCCAATCCCTCACACATAAACCATGCACCACTCGAGCCAGGCCACTGCACATTCAAGCTTTGTGACTCATATGAAGCAAGATTTACCTGCATTACAACAGTGAAAGGGAAATAAATTGGGTGATTTCATTACTTTCTGTTCAATGAAATCCTTATTTTATTGCTAAGCTTTGACACTTTTTCCAGAACCTCAACTATCTTTTCTCTCACCCACTAAGAAGTAGCAGCAGCACCAAAAAATCATCCAGACATCTGGATATTGCATCCAATAATTTATTGGAATCTCAGTCATACTGCTACAATGAAAGTAAAGGAGATAAAAGGAATTTCACCCACACTACAAATAAAAGAGTTGGAATAATAGCCTTTTTTTTCCCCTCCCTTCAAAATATTAAATTTTATCAATCAGAATCTAGCAGTTCTGGGACCAGAACATGCTTTGTTGTTAACAATATCTCAATCACACATATTGCTTTTCCAATACAACCTGCAGGGGACTGATTTGTGATAAAGCTGATATAGGAAATGCAGAGGGGGACAGACATATAGCCAAATAAATCAGGTTAAAATGCACTTGATGGAATGGACTTAAAGGTAAGTCTTCAGTCATTTTCTCCAGTTTAGACTGTGCATTTGGTTTTAATGGCTGCCTTTGAAACTTTTGTATCTGACCTATTCATAGGAAGAATAAAGCACCAGAAACTACTAAGATCTAGGCAGTGCTGTCATTTTAAAAGTTTGTCTTTAGATGATAAATGGGCTTTCTCCAGAGGAGAAACGGCACCGTGTAGTACAGCTTTGTGCTTTGTAGAAGAGCTTACTGTGTCACCAGGTATAGTGTTACATCCTGCGAAGAGGGACATGATGGATATATAGTGGGGTGGGGTAGGGTGGAGAGAGTAGATAACTATTTAGGATAATTTGAGATTTTAACTACTAAGCACTACTTGGATTCTAAGTGGAAAGTGGGCTTTGTCAACACTGGACTAACTAATAAATAAAAACGAGAAAGCTTTATGGGATGGAGATGGGACAACAAAGCTAGGTGTTGTACCTCAAACTCATTACAAAAATAAATTCTAGGTGAATCAGAGATCTAAATGTAATGAATGAAAGGATAAGAGTACTAAAGGGGAATAGTTTCATAATCATGGGCTTCAGAAAATTTTTATACATGTGTCACAAAACAAAAATTTTAAAGGGAATAAGAGATAAATCAAATTACAAAAAAAATCCCAGTTTTACAGGCTAAAATATCAAAAGCAAAATAAAAATAAAAATGGAAATATTTTATATAATTTATAATAGAAAAATATTAATATACTTTAAAAAGTACCTAAGAAAAATCTGAATCCCTCACTACAAAACTAGGCAAAGACCATGTTTAGGAAATTTGAAAAAGAATTCCAAGTTTTCAATAGGCGTATGAAAAGGTTAATTTTATTAATAACCCAAGAAATCCAAATTAAAACAATAACAGTTTGTCACTCATCAGATGCTAAATATGTATAATATTGAGAAGGACTAAGGAAACCAGCATACTCACTGCTGCTCCAAGTATAATTTGGTAAAACTGTTTTTCAAGAGTTGTTAATCAAGATGTATTCACATTTAAAATGTAAAACCTATTTTCCCTAGGAATTCCACTTCTCGGTATCTACTCTAAGGATATAATTGGTCAAACGAGTAAAGGAATATATAATAGATAGTGATTATAGCACTGTCTAATGAAGTCTAACAAAGTCTATTAATAGTCAATTATTTACAATACAATAGTAAAGTCATATAATCAGGTACTATGGAACCATTTAGAAGCATAAACATATTTATCTATATTTCTTGAGATCTAATAGTTGGAATTTTTTTTGTATTTATTTCTGGGCTCTCCTCTTTTCTTTCCTTTTCAGTGACTTCAAGTACTCCCATGGCTTCAAGTGACATTTACGCACAGATCATTGTCAAATTAGTATGGTTAGTCCAGATCTTCCTTCTGTAATACATACACTTGTATCTGACTATATGGCATCTCTGAAATGGAACACTTAATTCCTTCTAGAGAATAGTTCTTCAAGTCTTCCTTATCAAAGTGAATGATAAATATCAACCATCTATTTTAAGGGATCCATTTTAAGATTCCTTAAAATCTACATTGCATCTAGCAGCAAACATTATTAACATTCAAAATTTCTCAAAAGTATCTCCACTTTTCTCATTCTCTATTGCTACTCTCTTAAAAAAAAAAAAGATTTTATTTATTTATTCATGAGAGACAGAGAGAGAGAGAGAGAGAGGCAGAGACACAGGCAGAGAGAGAAGCAGGCTTCATGCAGGGAGCCCAAATGCAAAACTGGATCCTGGGACTCCAGGATCACAGCTGGCTAAAGGCAGACGTTCAACTGCTGAGCCACTTAGGTATCCTTATTGCTACCTTCTTAGTCATGTTTTCATCATCTAACATCTGAATGGTTGCACAGCCTCCCAAAGTGTTTTACAACTTACACGTTTACAATCTTCTATATCATACATATCAGCTAAAGAAATTCAACTAAAAAATAGATCATATAATCTATTAAATCCATGTAATAGATTAAATTGGATCATGCAGTCAATTAGGTTCTGAGGACCTAATGACGTTGTAATGGCTACAGCCAGAAATCATGAGTTTGGTGGGATTTACACGTTGATGATAATAATGGCTACAGTAATAGCAAACTGGGCACATAATTTGGGAAGCCTCCTAACAAATATTATGGAAAAAAGTCTGAGAAGTATCTAATGAACATTAGCTATTATTTTTGAAATATAAGAAGCCACCATAGAAATCCAGTGTTGTAAGTGTATGAGCATGTTTGTGAGGAGAATGTCATTTACTGAATCACCTACTTTGCTGTTGACAAGCATTCACAAGAGAAACATCTCTCAGCTTTTACAGTCAGAGCAATTATGCATATAGGAATAATGGCATGTTTGTATTCCATGAAAGATATAAACTTTTTTTTTTGTCTTGGCCCCTAGAAAGCTCAGCTGGAGTAACTGGATAGGACCTTATCATATTAATTTTTATTCTTTTTATACTCTTTGGGTTTTATTCTCCTTGAGTTCAGCTTACAGTTTGAACTTCATTTTTTTCTTTATCCATCTCATCTATTCTAGTAACTACCAGACATCAAGACTTAATTATAAGAGTGAGGTAATTAATAGAGTTTGGCATTTGCACAATGGTAGACACATCTACTGATGAAAGAGAGACTAGAGAACCTAAACGCAGTCCCGAGCATACATACTTGATTTCTTTCAAATTTGGCACTATAGAACAGTGAGGAAAGATTACACTTTTTAAAGGACTGCATTCTTAATATATCTGCTGGCTTAGTTGGATCCTAATAGGAAAAAAATATTACATATTGAACCTATACTGAACCATGCAAACAAATAAATAAATAATTTCTAGTTGCATTGCAATTTTAGTAGGAAAGACAAAACAATAAATTATAGAGTATAATATATGAACATATCTTTATGAATTCAGGGCAAAACAACATATCATAAAATTTTATAAAAAAGCATCATCGCAGGATATCCCTGTGTGATTAGGTGGTTTAACGCCTGCCTTTGGCCCAGGGCGTGATCCTGGAGCCCCGGGATCGAGTCCCATGTCAGGCTTCCTGCATGGAGCCTGCTTCTCCCTCTGCCTGTGTCTCTGCTTCTCTCTCTCTCTGTCTCTCATGAATAAATAAATATCTTTTTAAAAAAGCATCATCACATATAGGAAAAGATTGATAAATTGGACCTTAATGGAATTTTAAAATTTCTGTTTATCACAAGTTGTAAGAGAGTGAAAAGGCAAGCCCCAAGTAGGAGAAGCTGTTTTCCCATATAAAAGCGACAAAGTGCTCAGATCTAGAATTAGTCACTAAGGAAAAGGAAGACAACTCTAGAAAATGGAAAAGTGACTTAAATTTTAAGATTTTGTTTTTAAGTAATCTCTGCAGTCAATGTAGGACTAGAACTTACTGTCCCAAGACCAAGAGTTGTAAGCTTTACTGACTGAGTCAGCTAGCACCTCTAAAAAAATGATTTACATTTTTTAACTTAGGAAGAGTTGCAGGTAACCAATACACATGTAAGAAGTTGCTCAACTGCCTTAGCTATCAAAAAATAAATTAAACCAAAAAATAAATTAAACTAAAAAATAAATTAAACCTATATATGCTTATATAGGCCCCCAAAATGCTAAAATTTAAAAAAAAAGGAATGGAAGTTAATAAATTCAAAATAAATGAAAGATCTAAATGTGAGACAGAAAAAACCATGAAATCCTAGAGGAGAACGCGTGCAGCGATGTCTTTGACCTCTACTGTAGCAGCTTCATACCAGACACATCTCTGGAGGCAAGGGAAACAAAAGCAAAAAATGAACTATTGGGACTTCAGCAAGATGAAAACCTTCTCAGGGCACTTGGGTGGCTCAGTCAGTTAAGAGTCTGCCTTTGACTCAGGTCATAATCCCAGGGTCCTTGGATTGAGCCCTGCATCTGGCTTCCTGCTCAGCAGGGAGACTGCTTCTTCCTTTCCCCTTCCTCTCCCCCAGCTTGTGATCTCTCTCTTTATTTGTCAAATACATAAATAAGATCTTTAAAAAAAAAAGATTAAAACCTTCTGCACAGTGAAGGAAACAGTCAACAAAACTAAAAGGCAATCTATAGAACGGAAGAAAATATATGCAAATGATATATCCAATAAAGGGTTAATATCCAAAATCCGTAATAAATAAATAAATAAATAAATAAATAAATAAATAAAACCAGTTAAGAAGTGGACAGAAGACATGAACAGACATTCTTCCAAAGAAGATATCCAGATGGCCAGCAGACACACAAAAAGATGTTCAATATAACCCATCATCCCATCATCAGGGAAATAAAAATCAAAACCATGATGAAATATCACCACACTTTTGTCAGGATGGCTAAAATTAACAACAGGTGTTGGCAAGGATGCAGGGAAAGGGAACTCTCTTATACTGTTGGTGGTAACATAAACTGGTACAGCCACTCTGGAAAACAGTATAGAGTTTCCTCAAAAACTTAAAAATAGAACTACCCTACAACCCAGCAATTGCACTACTAGGTATTTACCCAATGGATATAAAAACACTGATTTGAAGAGACACATGCACCCCGATGTTTATAGCAGCACTATGAACCACAGTAAAATTATGGAGAGAGCCCAAACATCCATTGACAGATGAATGGATGAAGAAAATGTGGTATACATTTACAATGGACTGTTACTCAGCTCTCAAAACTAATGAAATATTGCCATTTGCAACAATGGGGATACAGCTAGAGTGTATTATGCTAGCGAAATAAGTCAGCCAGAGAAAGACAATTACTAAATGATTTCACTCATGTGGAATTTAAGAAACAAAACAGAGGAACATAGAGGAAAGGGGAAAAAAAGAGAGAGGGAGGCAAACCAGAAAAGGTTCCTAAAGTTAGAGCACAAACTGAGGGTTGTTGGAAGGGAAGTGGGCAGGGGATTGGCTAAATAGGTGATAGGTATTGGGGGGGGCACATGTGATGAGCATTGGGTGTTATATATAAGAGATGAACCACTAAATTCTACTCCTGAAACCAACATTGCAACTATATCTTAACTAGAATTTAAATAAAATAATAAAATAAAATAATAAAATAAAATAAAATAAATAATAAAATAAAATAAAATAAATAAAATAAAATAAAATAAATAAAATAAAATAAAATAAAATAAAATAAAATAAAATAAAATAAAATAAAATAAAATAAGACTGGCAATACCAAGTGTTGTCAAGAAAGTATTGCAGCTAGGAGGCTAAATTAATAAAATCAGTATGGACAACAGCTGGTATTATCTTTTACAGTTGCAAATATGCATACCCAAATGCCCTATAATTCTACTCTATGTTATTTACGACAGTGAAATGTATGCACAAATGTGCCAAAAGATATATATAAGAGTATTCATAAATAATTATTAATCTTTGCCTCTTGAAACAATCCAGAGTTCCCTTGCCAGAAGATGTCATTCACAAACTGTAGTATATTCATACAATAAAATATATAGCAATGGAAATGAATGAACAATGACTACCTACAACAACATAGATGAACCTCACAAACAGTGTTGGCTACAAAACCAGACTTAAAGGAGTATATGCTGTATGGTTTATCCACATGAAATTTAAAAAGGTAATGTTTAATTATAAATTTACAAGCAAGATAGTGGAGAGGAAGGAATAGTAACTGGAAGAGTATAAAGGAGAGGGTATTCTGGGGTGTTGGCAATATTCTGGACCAGGCTTAGTCATGCTTCATTGCAATATTTATGTGTTTTATAGTTTTCTATATAGGTTATACTTCTTGGAAAAATATAGTGTATAAATTAATATCTTAAATTATGATAAACATTTCCAGGAGTTGGCACCAAAACTTCTTTATATTTGTATTTACTTTTAAAATATGTGATTCTAATTGCTACTAGTTAACATTGGAGATATGTTGACAATAAATCTCAGAAATTATTTCATCTGATTCCTTAATGCAAACAAATATTTTGTCATAATTCCCAATCCATTTTGTAAATCTCAGAAGCAAAGTCTCTATGGGCTATGCTCATAACTTCCTCAAAACCATTTGTCATATAGTACAAGAGTAACAAATAAGCATTTCAGTTTTGGATTTCTCCCTTAGTTTTGTAAATCAGAAACTCTCAGTTTTGATAGAATGAATACCTTACTTTTTAACATTTGCCTCTCCTACCCCAGCTCAATCTGGCAGCTTAAATGTGCAATTTTATTCAAATGGACCAGAAAGACGAGGTCCTACTGAATATAAGTAGAGGTGGGAGGTGAGAGGAGGCCTGAATTTTCAGACTATCATTTCTGATAAGGTAGATAAATAGATGTCTAGTAGTGATGATGAAGAAAAAAATGAAGTAAAAACATTGGATAATCTGCTTCCCAGTTGATTTTTAAAATATAATAGTGGCTTGCTGTAATTCAACCACATCCCCTTGTTTAACATGTGAATTGTTTTTAAAAGCAAAGATGAAGGGCAGCTCGGGTGGCTCAGTGGTTTAGCGCCACCTTTGGCCCAGGGCCTGATCCTGGAGACCTGGAATCGAGTCCCACATCAGGCTCCCTACATGGAGCCTGCTTCTCCCTCTGCCTGTGTCTCTGCCTCTCTCTCTGTCTATCTCTCATGAATAAATAGATAAAATCTTAAAAAAAAGCAAAGATGAAGTCTTCTTGATATATCAATTGGTCGTTATTAGTACATTAAGACAAATTCAGAATATTAATTTCACTGAAATATTGTTTAGTGATTTTCCCAAATGATAATGAAAAACCAATACTGATTTATCAACTTTCTTTTAAGAAATTAAAGAAAAAAAATATGTATTTTCCCACTTTGGTTAGCTACTTTTTTTAATATACATAAAAAAAGTTTAAAAGCCATCTAGCATTTTCATTTGTAATTAGATATGCATTACCCACTTAACACATACTTCACAATTATCAGAGACTTTACAATTTCCAAATGAGTTTTTAAGTGTTATTTTTAAAGCATCTTTTTCTGATCTTAATTTCTTTTTCAGATATAAATGTATGTTATCACCATATCATCAGGATCATGTATAACTGTTTTTGCTTTTTTTATATATGAAAAAAATTTAAGGACATTTTAAACTAGTCAAAGACCTCTATATTGTAGCTTTCACCTGGAAACCTTTTCGGTTGTGCTGTGACTATGGTTTTTATTCATGTGGAATCTGTTTTACTTTCCCAGTCTAAAAATAAATACATATTTAAAAATTATTTTGAGATGGACATATGAGAAATTCTGGTCTGTTGTAGGTTGGGTCACCTTGGGCAAGTAACAGAGTTCCCCCACCTTGAATTTCTCCATCTGTAAAACACAGTTTAGAATAGCTTACAAGCATAGAATAAAGATGCACAGCATTGCCGATATAAAATCCTTTGCATTCCTCAAGAAAAAAAATTATGATGATTGTAAATGCCTATATTTATAGCCCTTTAAAATGAATTATTATTGCATTTTAACTTGAGCCCTCTAAAATCATCCCTGTGATGTGGAGCAAGAATTTTTTCATTCCATGTAATAAGTGTGAAAACTGAGGTTTGAAGTGCCCCCAAATATGCATACTGTGATTTTAATAACATTAGCAATATCATTACTGTGTCAGACAAATATTTTTATAGGAAAAGTATGTAGTGTTTTTAAACTACATTTTATAAACAATTTCAAAATCCTTAACTAAATCCTTAATTTCATTCAAAATATTTCCATTGTTCTGAGGATAAATACTAATGTCCCAACCATGGTCTATTATATTATAGTTGCATAGCCAGGTCTCTGCTGAGCAACCCATTAACAACTCACAGTCACCCTTACCCTCTGTTCTATATTTAGTAAGTTTTGTCCTGATACCAATCCTATATGAAGCGAATAATATTAACACTCCATTTTATTTATTTATTTATTTATTTATTTATTTATTTATTTATTTATTTATTTATTTATTATTTTTTTTTTAATATTTTTTATTTATTTTTGGTAGTCACAGAGAGAGAGAGAGGCAGAGACATAGGCAGAGGGAGAAGCAGGCTCCATGCACCGGGAGCCCGACGTGGGATTTGATCCCGGGTCTCCAGGATCGCGCCCTGGGCCAAAGGCAGGCGCTAAACCGCTGCGCCACCCAGGGATCCCTATTTATTTATTTTTTAAAAAGATTTTATTTATTTATTCATGAGAGAGAGAGAGAGAGAGAGAGAGGCAGAGACACAGGCAGAGGGAGAAGCAGGCTCCGTGCAGGGAGCCTAAGGTGGGATGCCATCCCGGGTCTCCAGGACCACACCCTGGGCTGAAGGCAGGCACCAAACCGCTGAGCTACCCGGGCTGCCCTAACACCCCATTTTATGCCTGAATTAACACTTGTGCACAATGTCACATCATCTGGAGAAAATTCTTCAAAAACAGGCAGTATGCCTCTGGTTCCTCTGCCTAAAAGCATCACATTATGATGAATTTTTGTGTGTTTCTTTGGCATTTCACAGTATCACTCAATCATCCCATTGTTTAGATTGGGCTTGGATATAAAGGGGCTCCAAAATTTGGATGCACCTGCCTCCAAATTATTTTTCAGCCTTTGCCTGGAAAACTAGTCATTTTATAAACACGGCCTTTTGCATTTCTGTTATGATGCCTGGTCTTTTGTCAATCTCCTCATATTTTCTCCAGTATTTGGGCTTATTCACACATCTGCATTTCCTCTTGGCTCTACTTTCAACCTGAATGTTCCTCCACCCACTTATCGTGTCAGGAACACAAACTGATATTCAAGGCTTAATTCAAGCCACGTTGCTTTTGGGAGACTTCTATTGCCCTTTTTCCAATCCAGGAAAGCCTTACTGTTCCCTACTCTGGGCTGCATTATAGGTTAAGTCTACTTCTCTCACTTCACCTGATATTTTTTTTAAGGAGGTGCAGTGGGTGGTAGGAATGTGGACTCTACATTCCCGACAGCATGGGTTTAAACACTGACTGCCATTTAACTATTTGTGTGATATAGGGTGAGTCAATGAATTCTTCTATGCCTCAATCTGCTCATCTGAAAATAATCCCATAGGGTTTTTGTGAGGTTCATTGGAGTTAATTCACATAAGAGTGTAGAAAAATGCCTGCCCTATAATATGTACTATAGAAATGTTAGTAATTTCTTTCTTTCTTTTTTTTTAATTGCACTTAAGGTTTCAGTTGTCTGCCCTGTGAAGACAGGGAGTAGCTATTTCTTATCTATCATTTAATCTTTAGACCCAGCACAAGGCTAGATGCATATAAACAAGGTGTTTTCTGGGTGGTTGGTGGATGAATAAATGAATGGTCAGTTAGGAGGCTCCAATGTAGCTACCTTTCCCTCTGCAATCATGGGACTACTTTATTTGAAATAGTATCTGTGACTAAATAATAACCAGTGCATAACCAAAAAACCCTATTCATGAGTACCTTTTATCCTGAATGTTTATCTATTCATTAGTAGAGCTGTATTATTACAAGAATCTCAAAAAATATATATAGCTCAGTGAAATCTTAGGTTTATTTCGAAACACCTATCTTTTTTTTCTCAAGGCTGACATTTTAAACAGTAATGACAGATGCAATGTTCTCTCACACAAGTACAGAGTAATTCATTAACATACACATGAAAGGAAGAAGTCTACATTCAACCTTTTCTACCAAAGTCCTTGAGAAATAAAAGAGATTCAAAGCAGCTACAAGTGTAGCTTGTAAAAAGTCAAACTGGTTTTATCATACAAGAATACCAGGTTGGTAGCAGGAGCTTTTGGTAACTAGACACCTGCTGCATTTGCTTTAAGGTTGAGGTTGAGGGGAAGAAGGAAGAGCTTAAAATAGAATCTACCTGACAATTTGAAATGACATAATCTTATGTAGAAGAACTGAAGGGGAATTTTGTAATCAGATAATTCAAAACATACCTTTAATAAGTCCACAGAGATGAATGTCTTGTCTGGGTAATGTAGCTGGTTAAAGACAGATTTGATTTAGGAGTATATTTTATAATAGGTAGTTTTGTATACATGGGCTGCATTGTAGCATGGTTTCATGGTGGGATGAATCAGGATGAGGCAAAGTGTTATAGGCTGAGTCTAAAATAAACTCTGAAGGTGTTTTCGAATTGCTGAACATCAGGATAAAAGTTACAAACAAAAGCCATCAATTATCTAGAGGTATGTACCTACAGAGTCTTTCCCAGGGACAGGTTAGGTTCTGAAAGGCTATTCATAGTTCATTTGTTCTGAAGGTCAAAGTGACACTATACAATTGACTGCCAACCAGTAGGAAGCAGAGTTGTTGACACAATTTTACTTTGATGTATAGCTTTGTTCTTACTATAGAAATTCATATGAGTAGGGCTTCTGGACCTAATTTTTCTATCAATAAATAGATCAATTATCTTATATTAAATGTTTAGTGCCTGTCTTACTTTGAGTCCCTTAGAAGCAGAGCCTGAGGCAGATATTCAAGTGTGTGTGATTTAGTGAGAGAACACTCCCAGGATAAAGGGAGGGAGGGAGGGAAGTGGGAGAGAGCCTGGGCAGGAGCTAAGCAAGAAGGGGCTGGTTCTCAGCTGTTGTCTGGTTTCAGCCTGATGGAGTCTAGGGTGTAACTGGTAGACCAGGTGTAGTTGCAGTTATTAAAATCTGAGGATGGGCAGGCTGTCCATTAAATGGAATCCGGACAGGGTTTCAATTTACCATCAGGCTTATATTGTAAAGCTATCTGTCCTGAAGATATGGCTTAATATTTAGGCAATTACTATGCCAATGGCAAATTAAATTAAAAAAGAAGCACACAGGTTTTGTGTGGGCAGTGTTTGGGAAGGATACTATAACATGAAAGGCATGTGCTTTAGAATTTCAACGTTTATACTGAAGTTTCAATTGGTTTTCTAACACTGCTTTTAAGAAGTCCCAATCTCGTAGCATTTCAGCCTTCTAATCTGTATAATAGAAACAAGAATAGTATCCATCTCCTATGGTGGTTACCTGGCTCAAGAAAGTTAGCATATTTCAAAGCACCTGAAAGTCTTGAAAACAAGAAGAAGGAACTAGTATGGAGAAAGTTTTAAAATGTAAATTAGAAGATTTTTCTATGAGTAACTATAGCAGTTTGAAATATGTACATGTTTGGCCAAATTGAGGGATGTGATTAAAAATAGCAAGAAAAATTAGAGCTTTCATTTCACAAATGCTCATAAAGGACCGGGTCTTTGTAATCATTACCTCAGACAATTCATTGTCCTGTGGCTGATGCTATAATTTCCATTGTGTCTATTTCATAACAGAGACTTACTATTGTTTAGAGTTGGCCTGATTTTACCACTAGATATATGACAGAGTTAGAATTGGAACTCAGATCTTTCTGTATCAAAAATCTTAACATTCAAAAAAAAAAAAATCTTAACATTCAACTATCATTGTTATTCAACCTACCAAAAGCTTTTTCTACCAAAATGGGCATTGTTGGAAATCTATGAAGGTGGTGGTGAGGAATTCAAATTAAATTGAAGATACAGGAATGCCTGGGTGGCTCAGTGGTTGAGTGTCTGCCTTTAGCTCAGGACGTGATCCTAGGGTCCTAGAATCGAGTCCCACATCAGGCTCCCCAGAGGGAGCCTGCTTATACCTCTGCCTATGTCTCTCTGCTTCTTTCTCTGTCTCTCATGAGTATATAAATAAAATCTTTTTAAAAAATAAATAAACTGGAGATACAGGATTTGCACTTTAGGAACTTCCCATTTGGCTGGAGACTAGCATTCAGACTCGAATTTCTGTGTGAAAAGAACCTTAATACATAATACTTAACAAGGAAAACTTACTTTTTTTTTCTTTTAATAATTCTGATGAAAAAAATCTAACTGAAATGATGAATTATGATACTATTTTTAAAATAGTAATAAAAGACATGTAACAAAATTTATCATTTTGATCACTTTATAGTGTACAATTTAGTGGAACTGAACACATTCAGATTGTGCAATCATTACTACCTTTCATCTCTAGAACTTTCCATCATCCCAAACTGAAACTCTGTATTAATTAAATGCTAACTCCAGATTCTTTCCTCCACTCAGGCTCTAGCAGTCACTGCTCTGCCATCTGTCTCTATGAATTTGCCTTTCTAGTTACCTCAGATACGTGAAATCATATAATATTTGTCCTTTTGTGTCTGCCTTATTTCATTAGCAGGATTTTTTCAAGGTTCATACATGTCGTATCTGACTTTTATTCCTTTTTTAAAAAAGATTTATTTATTTATTCATGAAACACACAGAGGGAGAGAGGCAGAGACATAGACAGAGGGAGAAGCAGGCTCCCTGTGGGGAGCCCGATGTGGGACTTGATCCCAGGACTCTGGGATCACACCCTGAGCTGATGGCAGACGCTCAACCGCTGAGCCACCCAGGCGTTCCAACTTTTATTCCTTTTATAAAGTTGGATAATACTCTATTCACACACCCCACACATACTCCCACCCCCCCCACTCACACACACTACATTTTATTTATGTTTTGGACATTTGTTTGTTTTCTACCTTTTAACTATTGAGAATAATGCTGCTATGAAGATGGGTATACAAATAATATGTTCAAGTCCTGTCTTAATCTTTGAGGGATACACACAGAAGTGTAATTGTTGTGTTATGTGGTAATTCTGTTAAATTTTTGGGGAACTGCTATATTGTCTTTCACAGTAGCTCTACCATTTTACATTCTAAGCATCAATGCACAAACTTTCCAATTTTTCCACATCCTTGCAAACATTTGTTATTTTCCAGTGTGTGTGTATGTGTGTGTTTTAATAACAGCCATTCTAATGGGTGTGAAGCAGTATCTTTTTATAGTTCTGATTTACATTTTCATAATCATTACTGATGTTGAGTGTGTTTTCTTAGGAAAACTTATTCTTGATGAGGTATGTCCCTTCTACCATTTTCTCTCTTGTTTTTGTCTTTTTCTCTCTTCCCTTTCTCTCTTTCTTTAAGAATAAACATTTCTCAACCTGTCTATAGATTTACATGTGGATACAAATGTGATTTTTTGGATGAAATTTCAGAAAATCTGTTGCAAAATTAGTATCTTATATTCTAAAATGAGATCAGAAGAAAGGATTTGTAAGTCACCAACACTTTTTTGATTCATTCCTAAGATCCTTGTGTAAACCACCTTGAGTAAACCACAGAGAGCTGCACGGCAGTGGGTGGCAAAGCTAAATCTGGCATTTTCACCTTTTTTTAAAGCTATACTTTACTACACAGAATGAATAACTAGCTTAAGTGAGTTCACAGGGTACTTATGAAATACAAGAAATGGAGAGAAATAATGCTAAATTAATAAAATGTGCTGGTTATGTTTAGGGTTGGTTCAAAGGAAGAGAGATAATCACACTCCAGTAAATCTCTGGACTCAGCAGGAAACACTTCAGGCATATGGTACCACTATACGTCCTGGACAGAGAGATGAGATGGTGTGGTTTTTGTTTTTGTTTCTCTAAATTTCAGACTTGGAACCCCAAATCCTTCAAGTTTGCAGAAGAAAGATCAGTTAATGGATATAGGCCATCCTACTTTCTGCATGAATAGTGAAAGAAATGCTTTTAAAGATCAACAGTCATATATCTTCAATCCAAAAAGGAACATTTTATGAAGAGACAGGATAGTCAGGGAAAACAGAAGAACTGATTTCTCCCATTCATTCAAATAAAAGTCTATAATTTCTTCTTAATTTAAATCTTTTCTCTGTCTCTCTCTCTCTTTTTTTTTTTAGCAAACACATTGTAACTTAAAGAGGCTTCTAGTTATTTTTTAAAAAGAATTATTTATTTATTTATTTATTTATTTATTTATTTATTTATTTATTTATTTATGTATTTATTTCAGAGAGCTCGAAAGCACAAATGGGAAGGGCAGAAGGAGACGGAGAAAGAATCTCAAGCAGGCTGTGCCGGGTACAGAGCCCAACATGGGGCTCCATCTCATGATGCTGAGATCATGACCCCAGCCAAAACCAAGAGTCTAATGCTTAATCAACTGTGCCGCCCAGGTTACATGCATTTTTAAAGCAGAATAGGGTAAGAAATAATGTAGAGAATTTAAAAACACATTTTTCTTTAAAAAAAAGAGATGAAGAAAAGGAAATCTACAATTGTAGTAAGTACAGTGCATTAACTTCAGGCATAGGTATTCAGTTGTTGTCAAGAATAGAATCTATAGCTCTATAGAGTAATTGTGCTGTGTGAATTTTCCTTTACCAGAGTGTCAGATTTATCCTACAGATTCTGATCCAAATCACGTGCATCTTCTAGGGTCAATTCCTATCCAACCAGGAGAAATAAATAATTACTGTGGTAGAGTCATTCAAAATCTCTGAAGCAATTATTTCTTTCTACAAGTTTCTGATCAGCATTTTGTTCTCTATTATTTTCCAAATAATGATCTTAAGCAAAATACAGAAATCAAGTATTGTGATTATCTTTATCCAAGTTTTAAAATAGCCTCTACCCTTTGTTCATATTCCACTTCGTTATCTATTTCCACATATATAAAGACATTTGGATACATTTAGCAATGTATGTGTGTACATATGCGTGTGTATATGACCACATATATATATGTGTGTGTGTGTGTGTGTACCCTATATATAATGCTTGTGTGTGTCTGTGTGTATTTATGTATATGTATATGTGACTAAATACACACACACACATATTTAGAAATAAGATCATTCCCAAAATAGCCAACATAAGAGGAACTGTATATGAAGCAAGGGATCTTTGGAACACAATACCTGCAATAAGAAACAGACTCAATTATTAATTCATGTATCTACTGATGACTATAGTAGTTCTGCAAGGTAGGCTCTGGACATATATTTTATTAAAAAATTTCAAAACAATTACTTTTTCAAAGTAACAGATAGAATATACATTTCCATGAGCACCCAAAGATTAGCTACTAACTCTTTTGTCCCCTGATTTATCGTCTGAGGTGGGCAGGGGTGGAGGAGGGGTGAGGGAAGAAGTGTAAGGAGAGAAATTAAAAAAAAAAAAAGAGAGAGAGAGAAATTCAAGGTTTCTTTTCCATCTACATCAACAGATATAATTACTTTCAATCAAAGCTATTCTTGGATCCAATATGAAACATTTCAGTCCCTGGAAACACTACATATAAAGGATATAAGAGGCAATATGTCTATTGTTCATCTGCTAATGTCCTCAAATGTCACCAAGGTAATTACTTGGATGACATTTATGTGATGCAGCTGGACATTGTTACAGTTAATATAAAGCCTGCCTTTGGCAACCACTTTATTTCCACCTACATCAAACTGTGGGTGCATAATCACTTTTCCTGGGAGAACACCCACCTCTCACAAAAGACATCTCTGCCCTCAGCTTTTGCTTTCTGTGTTCTACACACTAATATATATTGCAAAAGAAGAAGAAAAAAAGAAAAAAAAGTTATATGCCATATATCTTTTTCTTAATATTTATATCTGGAACTTTTAGAGATGTTTCTAAACATAATTTATAAAATATAATAACACTGATATTTTCTTTTTTTAAAAGAGGATTTTAACTATCCCCAAAAGTATGAATTCATAAAATGCACAATTAAAACCTTTTACCTCTGTAAATTAATCACTCTCAAAGAACAGATGATTGACAAATCCAGATTTTTTTCCTAATATGAATACAAAAAAATATATTGTATTAAAAAAAAAACACACAGAGATTAGATTCTTCCCCACAAACTCACATGCAAATTGGAGCTTTGCCTTCCGACTCAGAATCGTCCCTAGTGTGTTGGTGGCCAGGCACTGGTATATGCCAATATCTTGATCTGTACGGGGGCTACTGATGGCCAAATTGCCTCCATCCAACCTGTAGTGATAACTCATGATAAAATCAATATCTGTGCCATTTTGCTTCCACCTTCAAGGAAAAAAAAATCAAATTATGTTATAATATACAGAGGTAATCACTCCTACTAGTCTTAAACGACATGCAATTGTAACTGCTAGGACCATTTACACATGTAAGCATATATGTATATATTTATTTCTTTGCTAGGACCATTTAAAACAACAGCAACAAACAACAAACATGGTTACATATGGAGAAAATCCTCTATTTTCATCAAAGATGATTGTCTTCAGGAGCTCAGTGTTATTAATAACTAGGTTATTTGAAAGATCATCCACTCTTTATGAATCACAAACATTCACCCATATGTGTACAAAGAAGCAACATACGTTTTGACATGGGAAGTGAAACTGAGACATTCAGTCAATGACACTGGCCATTCTATTCCTTCAGAGACATTTCAAATAACATATACCACACCTGAACTCCCACAACCGATACTAAAAATTTAGATTTTGAAAATGACTTAGAGATAGAAATCCAAAAAACGTTTATTACAACTGGCATAAAGAAAGTCAGCAAAGATTTTATAATGCCAATTTGAGGCTGATAACAAAACAATAACAATCTGACTACTTTAGAACATGATTGTCTCTGTTGATCTCTTACTTGGAAAATTAATTACTCCAAATATATTTCACCAGTACTTAGAAATGCCAACCTAAAATTATACTTTTACAAAACAAATGCAATTTGGGAAGTTTTTATTTTAGGCAGCAAAAGTTCTCTTGGCTTACCTATTAGTCAACAATTCTTTAGTACATGAATGAAGTAGCAGAAGGCCCTTACAGGTATATTTATTTTCAAAGAACTGTAAGATGTCTTAGAAAATTCCATTTGGTCATTTTAAGATGAATGAATACCACTAATTATTTCTAAATAAACCCACCTTCCCCTTCTTTCTCCCCCTAACTTTTAGAAAAAACAAATGAATGGCTTTTTCCTATGGAACATAGCTAATTTCCAAACCATGTATTTTCAGAATCTATGCCAGGTTTGCTGTGATTTTCCCTTTCATGTTAAGATCATATTAAAAATATTTTGATGAGGGTGACTAACTATAAGAAAGAAATTTTCTTTCTTACATACATTTTACAGTATTGTTCCATATGTCATTCCATGACTTCTTTAGGAACATCTTGAAAAATCCGATGTAGAGAATATGTCAAATGTCTACCATAGTCAAAAAGAAATACAAACTTGGGTAATCCTCCAGTCTATTAAAGATGAGAAGTGATTGACCAATATCAAATCAATCAGACGTTTTCCATCAACTTTAAAATTATTTAGCCAATTCTAATGTATCTCAATTTCCTTTTAATAAAAAGTTGAGAGACAATAGCCAAAACCAATGTATTTCATTTACCTGAACTTTGTCAAAATTTTTTTTCTAGAGAATTTTGTACGGTTTTTTGCTTTCAATGTTAGGAGAAAAAAATATATAGAAACATTTTTTTTCTTTAGGCCTATCCCAAGACTCCTCTATTCTCCTCACCAGCTGCATAATACTGTCTTTCACAATTTGCTTACAGGGCATGATCTTTGTACCTCCATGTTTCCTTTCATTTTCAAAGCAAAGGATATACCACACTTAGTTTGCCAGCTCTCTTTAATTTTGGAATCAATTGCTGAAATAACTGCTGTCATCGTTACATGCTCCTAATTAAGCTTGGTAATTGTTTTTCAACACAAATTCGAAGTTGTTGGCTTAGCTGCAGCAAATGAATTTTTCACAGTATCCCCATAATCGTTCTAATCACTATGGTACAATGATTATTAAACTGTGCATATAGATCAGGGGTTCAGCTCCTGGTGTGGGCTTTGTCCTAATTAATATGTTTAAATCAATGGAGAAATAGTATTAATGAATTCAAGTGATGGTCATAAATACATTACTGATAGGATTGCATACCCAGGAGAATTTTCCTACAATGCAAAGTAGGGAATGTGCTTTAAATGATTATTTTCAGCATCTGAATTAATATCATATTCATTCCAGGAAACATAATGAATTTGAACTAAAATATTGACCTTTTTCTGGAGAACATCCTTCAATATTAAGTAGGTAAGCCCAGTGTGAAGAATACAATGGCTGGGGGCCATGTTTGTTGTCCTTAGATAATATGCATGTCTGTGTCTCAGAACTGGGGCTCGTTATAGAATTATATTTGTTTTTTTCTTTTTTTTAGAATTATATTTGAGTGCCTGTTAAAAGGGCTTATTTAAGGGCTTATTTCTGAGTCCATTCCTAGACTTTGGAAGAGAACTCCAAAACCTAAATTTGTAACAATCTTCTGGATGATTTTAATGTGCACTAAATTTGACACCATTGACGTTGTGGGAAGAGTTTTTGACCTAACTTTGACATTCCTTTCTTGTGTATCCCTGGATAAGTCATCTAATTTCTTCAGGAATCATATCCATCAATTACAAAATTTGCACAATAATATACATCCTGCTTTATCCCATGGGCTTGTTAATAATATAAAGTGAGAAAATAAACAAAGAGAATAGAAGGGCAGAGTGACCACTGCTATGAGTTTTACAGACACCTAGACCTTCTCAGACTTGAGAATGTCTTCATGAGGGACGCCTGGGTGGCTTAGTGGTTAAGTGTCTGCCTTTAGCTCAGGGTGTGATCCCGTGGTCTGGGATTGAGTCCCACATCGGGCTCCTTGCAGGGAGCCTGCTTCTCCCTCTGCCTATATCTTTGCCTTTCTCTCTCTGTGTGTCTCAAATAAATAAATAAATAAATAAATAAATAAATAAATAAAATCTTAAAAAAAAAAAAAAGAATGTCTTTATGACTTGAGTAGAGCTGACCAAACTAGAGGAAAGAACTTCCTGTGGTGATCAGGTGAAGAGCAGATCCATCGGATATCCCTTACAATATTCAAAGACCTTCTTCTGATAGAGTGTATCCTGCATAGAAACCATTTATGTGCGTGTTGCTTCATTTTCCCAAAAATAAATATTCTGAGCTGGAAATAAGTTCATTGCTATCTGATTATCTTAGACTTTTAAGTATAAGCAATCCTACCCAAGTACAAACTTTGGGTAACCCATTTTCTTTCCCTTTGCGAAGCTTCCTCTTTAATTCTCATGTGTTACCTGGTGCTTAAAAAATTAAGAGTGATCCTTTCCATGAGAAAGATTTGTTCAGACTTGCCTCATATTTCTGTATTTTCACACTTGCGCTAAAATCCTGTTTGCGAATGTGTTCACTCCACTGGAAGTGACTGGAAGACAAGTTGCTTTTAAACTATTTCCAAAGTTATGCTTTAGATGTTGCTTATTTTCCCCCATGAGATTTCTTTTCCTAAAGACAAATTACTAAAAGAAGGAAAACATGTCTTAACATCAACCACACCCTCACTTTATGGATAAGGAAGTTGATGCCAGGAGAGAGAAATGATTATTCCAAGGTCACAGGTAAATATCATTGTTATGACCAGAAATGGTAACTTTTCATTCTAACCAAGGGCTCTTTCATATGACTTCACAGTGCATTCAAATAATGTCAGAATGTCTGTCATAAAGATTTTCCCTCTACTACTACTACTACACACACACACATAATCTAAAGTCATGAATGAGTCTTTTTAATAAAATTTAAGTTAGAAAGGGTCATATTAAACTAAAATTTCACATTTTGTTTCTGATGTGCATTATCTGAAATATCTCTGCCCTTTGCTTTATTATCATGGAAATTGGGTCTGAGTCTGACATTTAAGCATTAAAAACAGTTCTTTTTTTTTTTTTTTCACCCTCTTTCCAAAGCCTCTTGCCTATGAGTATTTTATGTTTTACTATTAGAGATGAGCTAAACCAGGTTAAGGGGATTGAAAATAAGAAGCTAAATTACCTGTCTTTAGCCTACTAATGTACAAGTTTCTTAGAAACAGAAAACTTTAACAATAGTGAAATTTGTAGTCTCTTCATTCAGAATATGTCTTCATAAGTAAAATCTAATGAGCAAATTTGTCATAAGAACCATTATTTTATATCTTTCTGCCTGTTACAAGCCAACAGACACTTTTATATAACTATATGACTGATGGACTGATGATTTGTTTTATCTATACTTAACAAATATTTCTTATTTTATAGGAATTCATAGATATTTTTTCCTCTTTTCTGATAAACCCTACCAATGGTGATGACCAATCAAATTAGCTCTTAAAAATAAGATTTCCACTTTAAGTATCACGTAATTGTGAAAAATGTATTAATCAGATTTTTACATATTTAACCATATGTTAAATTTTATAAGACCAACTATTGTTTAAGGAAAACAAACATACAAACTCTGAATTGAGAGAACCAATTTATAAAGTATATGATATTTACCTAACAGATGGGTTATATTGATTTGGGCATGTAAAAGATAGGGAACCTTTAGTAAGTAATGAGAAGATATAGCTTTTAGTTCATTATAAAACATGTTGACGTAATCTCAACAAAATATAAGGTGAGAGTTGTCTTAAATTTGTGCATTTATTAAAATAATCTAGACAATTTTAAGATCAAAGTAATTATACATATAAATATGATTTTTCGAATGCACCATAAAATGTAGGCAAAACCAGTTTATTTTTCCAAAATGAACTGAAATTGTTATTTCCCACATGTGCTGATTCAATTTCACTGCTAAAACTTACAACTTAAAAAAAAAATGCTTTTAAAACACAAAGCTAAAATAGTCATTTTAATATTTGTTATCTTTTCTTATATTCACATTGCATATGTAGTTCTTATGAAAAAATATCCTTATTTATAGAATCATTGTATATACTTGTATATATTTTTAAATTTGTGAATCCCACTCACAATGTGGATCAAATTCTGCCTCTTTTTTTAAGAGAGAGTACATGTGAACATGTGGGTGAATGCTCTGGGGTAGGGGAGGGGGAGAGAAGGAGGGAGAGAGAATTAAGCAGACCCAGACTTAGTGGGGAGGCTCATGCAGGGCTCCATCTCATGACCCTGAGATCATGACCTGAGCAAATCAAGAGTCTAACACTTAACCAACTAAGCCACCCAGGCCCCCCTCTACCTTTATTGTAACCTCGTTAAAACAAACCATTACTGACTCTTCTTTCCTATTAATCTACAGGTAATATGTGAGAAACAAGTACACATTTTTTTCCTATTTGCCCAGAAAAAAAATTATTTTTCTGCGTTAGAGGGTACATATCTGTCTTCAACATGTATTTCTAAAATCAGTGCTTTTTGGGTGATAGGATATGCCAGTGAAGTCATAGAAATTGATCTGATAAAATTAAAGTCTGCACCTTTTTTAAAATTGTTTAAGGGAATATTTCCACGGTCATTGTATATGGGGCAACTGAACCTGTAGCCTCAAATTGGAGAAAGGGGGTACAAGCAGCTTCTACTTTAGAGTCTTTCAAATTGAAGAAACAAGTCTTTTCCTTTTCTTGCTTTTCCTGTCCTTTCTTTCTCTTTCTTTCTTGCTTTCTTCCTATCTTCCTATGCCTCTTTCTGCCTATCTTTCTATTTTTTTTCCTTCCCTCTCGTCTTCCATCCTTCCTTTCCTTTTCTTTTCTCCTTTTTCCTTTCCTTTCCTTTATTGTATGTATGTTTTACATCCAAGAGAAAGAAAAAAAAAAAAAAAAAACAACAATGTGGTGCCCAGAAGTAGGACTTTACCTATAATGGGGTGAAGGGTAACCAGTGGCAGCACAATTCAGTATGATTTCAGATTTTGGTAAGTCCAAAGGAAAAATAACATCTTGTGGTTCCTCGGTAAAAATAGGACGGCTTAAAAGACCAGCACCTGAAAACAGAAGAGAAACACCATGTGAAAACATTTGACCCTGGTTTGGATGTAACTCTGTATTAGATACCAAGTCAATATACGTTTTTAAACTTTTATTTTGAAATGATCTTAAATACATAGAAAGTCTTGCAAGAATAGTAAAAGAGTATATTTTCTGAACCATTTAGAATGATTTTTCAAACCAATGCTACATCATCCCAAAACCTTTTACATTTTCTAAAAGGGACATTTTTGTACATAAGCACAATAAAGCCTTCAAGATCAAACAAACAAACAAAAAACCTCAAAACATTGACCAAGTACTAGTACCCAGTCCTCAGGCCCCCTTTCAATGTTTTCCTAATAAAATCTTTTATAACAAAAGGTTACAGTTGAGAGTCACAGACTTCATTTAATTATATCTTTTTAGTCTCCTTCAGCGTGGAACAGTTCCCTACTCTTTCCTTGATTTTTCTTTGACACCACTGAAGATTACAAGGCTGCAATTTGGTAAAGTTGCACTCAATTTGGGCTTCTCTGAGCAGTCAGCTCCTAAGGACAGGGTAGTAGCCCTGGCAGGAGCTGTATGTTGAGGTTATAAGGTCTCTAAGGACTTTAAAAAGACAATTATAAAACCAGTGAAAATTGGCTCTTATTTTTTAAAAATTATCACCTTGAAGAAGACTCCTTTTCCACCAGCCAGAGTATACTGATCACATTGTCTTACCTTCAGTCCCTTCATTCCCCAACCTAGCTGCGTGCACCTGAGTGTCTGTTATTTCAGTGTGATTAGATTCAGGGATTCTTGTGTGCTTTAAACTGTCCTATCATGTGGTACAGGATGTCTATTTGCCCCAAAACTGCTAAAGTTAACTTTGGTCCCTGATTAAGGTACTGCCTACCAGGCTTCTCCACTACAAAGTTATTTTTTTCCCTTTTTTTTTTTTTTTTTTTTTTTAGGATTTTATCCCAAGATCCTGAGATCATGACCTAAAATTAAGGCAAATGCTTAACAGACTGAGCTACCTAGGTACCCACTTTTTTTCCTCTTTGTAATTAGTAAATATTTTAGGTTTAGGGATTTTGAGACAATGCAAATATACTGTTCTTCATTGAACATTTAAGTATTTTATTAGCATATTATATCAGAATGGCCTGTTGTATCAGTGTGAATCCATGATTTCTTATTTTATTAAACAAGTTATGATCCGTTAATATTATTTGGATGACCAAAATGTCAATGATTTGGCCAGCAGGAGCCCTTTTAATGTTGTTTGTCTTTTCGACATGTGCCTATTATTCTTTGAACTCTTCTTTACTTTCTGGTGTGATAAAGTGTTCCAGAATTATCTTGTGTTTCTCCTACTCTGGCCATGGAAGTAGTCTTCCCCACTGCCATGCCCTGATAAACACTTGGATCCTTTTATTAGAGAATGGTATTTAGAAACCTTGATCTGGATGCTAAGTATATTCAATGTTACTAAGGTGTTCTTGTTCTGAGGTCTTCTCATTCACCATGTGTGTATATGCATAGACATATTTATGCTTTTGTTGTGTTCCTCTGTATATAATTTCTAATTACTGCCACTACCTTCTCTTTATAAAGGTCCTCTTCACACAGGTTCTGACATGTGCTCCCAAGTTTACTCCCACACCTGCCTTGAAGCCAGTTAATTGGGCTATCCCTTTCCTTCTCACTCAGGTTCTAACCTTGTGCAGCACTCCCTCCTTTGTGGATTCCTTCATTTCACATCCTTCAGATATAACACCTCACAATGGAACACATCTTTCCTATGGAAATTGTCCTCATTCTGCTTGGTTCCAACACTAGAATCCAGGTTTCCACTTTTATCACCCTTCCCTGACAATGGAACCTTCCTGGGTCTTCTCAGACTCTGATATCCTGGGCCAGACTTCTGCACTATAGGCGTCCTTACCACCTTTCTAGAGCTCTGCCCCTTCACCACTGAGCCACCATTGCCCTACCCTTTGCCCTGCATGGATACCTCTCTCATCCCTCTCAGGCTCTACTACCTCATGTGTGGCTGCTGTAACTCTCATCCTCCACATTCATGTTGATATATATCTTACTTAGCTCTCTTCATGGCATTTGGACTGAATTATTAAGAAAAAAAGGGAAAGGGAAGAGGAGGATGAAGAGTTCAAATCTTATATTTAAGGTGAAATACTGTTTTGTTGTTGTTTTTTAAATTGAAATGAACAATATAAAGCATAAAGATCATCATATTAAGACTTAATTTAAGGACAATCAGTCCAGAACTCTTATAGTTATACCTGAGAGACATGTAAGAGCATGGTCAGCTCCATCTACCATAGTTAGACACATCAGAGTTGGTAGGTATTTGGTAGACCATTCATGCCAGACTTTTGGTATGGAAAGACAATAGAGTTAGTAGTTAAGAGTATGTGTCCCTATAGGGTGCCTCGGTGGTTCAGTTGGTTAACTGACTCTTGATTTCAGCTCAGGTCATGATGTCAGGGTTCTGGGATTGAGCCCTGCATCAGGCTCCACACTCAGCAGGGAATCTGCTTGAGGATTCTTTCTCCCTCTCCCTTTGTCCCTTCCTCTTCTCTCTTTCTCTCTCTCAAAAAGTAAATAAATCTTAAAAAAAAAAAAAGAGAAAAAAAAGAGTATGTGCTGCTGAATCAAATTGACCTCAGTGGGTTTGAACAATTTTCAGTATCTTTATTGGTAAAACAGACATATGTATATCAAATGGTTGTTTTTTTATTTAATGATATACTGCTTATAAAATGTGTCATATTGTTCCTGGTACATGTAAATGTGTAATCACCATATCATGACAATCACCACCACCATTGTCATCATCACCATTATTATAGACAAGGAAACTGAAACCTAGGAAGTTGAATGATCCTTTTTCCAAATTCACCCCCTGCTTTAAGAGACAGCAAGAAGTAAAACTTGGGTATCCTGATTCCGTCTTCATTGTTTTAATTATCCACTCAGATCTACTTCTTTCCTATTAGTCTTCTAAAATATCTGCATCCATGTAAAATAAATTATTTTGTTAACTTTATTTTCAACTATAATATCAATATACTCCACTAATAACCTAGAAGTGGAGACACAGATTTTAATTCTAGGCTAGTCAGTTACTAGCTACATAATGATGGACAATTTATTTAACTCTCAACTGTAAAATAGCAATATTTAGTCTTATATGTTGTTGTAAAAGCTAATTGAGAAAGAGTGGACTGAAGATATAATACACTCTTTTTATTCCAACCCCCAATGAAATGTGCAAGAAATTACAAATGCAAATAAACAAGTAAGCAACAAAAACGAACAAAGTCTGCACAAGAGAAAGGACAAACCCCAATGCCCTTGACATTAAACAAATCAAAACAAAGAAGCAAACAACAACAAAAAGAACAGTGTAGTAAGAAGAGTCTGCCCTGCTCCGAGAAGTGACTCTTTAATTTCATCCTCACCTCTTGTGAGATTTACTGGTAAAATGACAAAATACTGAGAACTCTCATAACAACCTCCAGTTCTGGAGTTAAGCACATTTGTATATATGTAACGTATTTTAATCTTTCTTGTACTCTAGCTGAAGAGGACTTACAGGAGTTTATGGTGAGCAGAGAGTAAAGCAGGGAAGTGTGAATCAGTAAAGCTGACTGTGTTTCATAGACTAATAGTTTCATGCCTATATACTCTCTTGGTAAAACCTCTAGGGTCCAACTAATAAACAATATGTTTCCCCAGTGAGGTATACCTATGACTCCTCCACCAATAATGCTGCTATACACCACTTAAAAATAAACAAACAAATAATTTTTTTAAAAACCTTAAAATAGAGAGAAGTACCCAAATATTCTAATAAAGACTGAACTTCCCTCTATCCCATCATTCCCTCAAGTTCCAAAATGTGGGTACTTGTGAGGTATGCAGCTTCCAAACTGGAGCTAAGAGGAAGAAAAAAAAAGGTCCCTGCTATGATAAGACAAAAGTTAAGAAATATACCTCCCTATAAAGGAATATATAAATTGTCTGTACATATTTCCTCAAGTATAAGCAAATGAAAAGAAATGGAAGAGTAACTATGCAAATATATTGCAACAATAAAATTGAAAAACATAGCATGCCAAAGATAGACAGAATATCAATCTAGGAAATTTCTCAAAATCATTTCATGCTGCAGAGTAAGAACATAAATTCAGAAAAAGCTAACATAACTCAATGGCAATGAAAAAACAAATAAACAATAGAATCAGCTAAATCCAGGGGCTGTAAATTTAAGGATACATGTTGCAAACCAAACAGCATCAGTAAAGAACTGATCAATCAATTAGAATAGGTAAGAAACAAAACAGATATCTCCTGAAGTCAGATTACTGACATACAGGGACATTTTGAAGTAATTTAAATTAATGAAGTTGAAAAAACACAGATAAAAAGCAACTGAAAAATAGGCAATGAACAGGAAAAATAAAGACGAACAAACAAAATCTTTGATGTCATTGAGATAGACTCATCTATCTCAGTGACATCAAGTTTACTCATTTGATAAAACAAACATATCAGCAGCAGATATCATGAAGAAAATTTCCCATATTTTAAAGAGTACACCGTCTCCGAGGGACATTTAAGAGAAAGTACTTAATAGCAAGGCATGTGTTAGTTAAGTGATCTTCAAAGTTAAAGAAAAGCTTAACAAGGCCAGGCTGAAACAGAATATCATCTAAAAGAGTGAAAAAAAATGTTAACTTAATCTCAGATTTTAAAATGATAGCCTTCTATAGCAGAAGACAGTGGGAAAGAAAGTCTACAATATTCTGAATAAAAGGATACACGTCTATTATCACCCACCAAGTTATCTTCCAAGTATAATTGTATTCAACATTCTTTAACAATAAAAAGAAAAACCACCTTAAGGGGAATATAACATAAATGACCATTCTTAAAGAAATAACAATGAAATCCATCCAATTAAAAATGAGCCAATATATATAAATCTCAAGAAAGAAGGAGGAATAGAAGGCATGTTGAAAATATAAATATAAAACTAATACTTAATATCCATGTTATTTTTAGTTATAGAGCAGAATATGAAAGCTATAAACTTGGATAATGTAAAAATAACAATATAAATTGAAAAATGAAGGGTCATAAGGAAATAAAGATAGAAATGTGTAAATGCTGGGGTACCTGGGTGACTCAGTTCATTAAGCATCTGACTCTTGATTTCAGCTCAGGTCATGATCTCAGGGGTTGAACCCTAAGTTAGGTTCCTTGCTCAGCAGGGAGTCTGCTTGAGATCCTCTGCTCCTTCTGCTCCCTTCCTTACACACTTTCTCTCTTTCTAAAATAAACAACAGGCTCCTCACCCCACAGGGAGTCTGCTTGAGATTCTCTCTCTTCCTCTGACCTCCCCTTTGCCCCCTCTCTTTCTTTCTAAAATAAAAAAAAAAAAAAAAATTCTTAAAAAAAAAAAAAAACACATGTAAGTGCTAATACCATCTTTTATGGCAAAAAGTCAATTGATAAAAATACATATAATATATGTATATACAATTTTTAAAAGCATAAGCACTCTAACCTTTTATTATTATTTAGTGCATCTTAGAGAAATCTTTCAGAAAAATAAATACAAATATATATATCTCTGTTGACTCAATTTATTAGAGGTTCAAAATTCATTTTTATTCAGCCTTATTTTTACTTTTGTTAAACCAAACTAAAATTTAATCCTCATGTTAAAAGTAGTACTTATGATATGATCCCATTTTTATAAAAGTATTTTTCTATGCATTTATTAATCTACATTCTCTTCATTTATATGCATAGAAAGATAGCTAACCAAATTTTAATAATTTTTATTTTGGGGGAGAGTTTTATTTGGGATAAAGTTTTTCATTTTAATTGCATAATTTTTCACAGTTTGAATATTTAAATTAAACATAGAATATACTAAAGAAAATACAGTTGACTTGGACAACATCGTTTTGAATTGCACAGTCCACCTATATGTGGATTATTTATAGTACAGTATTGTAAATGTATTTTTTACTTATGATTTTTCTTAATAACATTTTATTTTCCCTAGCTCAGTTTATTGTAAGAATACAGTATATAACACATATAACATACAAAATATGTGTTAATTAACTATTTATGTTATCAGTAAGTCTTCTGGGCAACGGTAGACTATTCCTAGTTAAGTTTGGGGGAGTCAAAGTTATACATGAATTTTCAAGTGCATAGGAGGTTGGCAACCCTAACACCCATATCATTCAAAGATTAACAGTAACAGATTTTTTTTAAAGGATTTTATTTATTTATTCATGAGAGACACATAGAGTCAGAGACATAGGCAGAGGGAGAAGACGGCTCCCAGTAGGGAGCTTGTTGCAGGACTTGAGGGATAATGACTTAAGCCAAAGGCAGATACTCAATCACTGAGCCACCAGGTGCCCCCAGATTTTCTTTTTAAGTGAAGGAAAGAAACTGAAAACAAATAAGTTGAGGTGGTAATCTAATTTTTGATGGTAGAATATGAATGATTTTCTGTTCTTTTTGTAGAAATTTCCAACCACTCTTCCTGTTCCCCAAAAAAGAAACCTGTCTGAAATATTGCATCTTAACCACCCAGCATAGTGTCATACACAAAAGAGGCAAACAAAAAAATGTTAGTTTATCTACCTTCCTTCACCTTCACTCAGACAAAAGAGCTCTTCAAATTTCATATAATCCAAATTTGGAATATAACTTGACTTAATAATACCTTATATTTGGAAGAATGATTTGTGGTTTTCAAAGGACCTTTATACTCACCAATTAAATTAAACCCTGTGGCACCTTTTTTGAGACATACTTTCATTCCCATTTGGTAGTCTAAGAATTTATAACTAATAGAACAAGGCATTTTCTAACAAATTGTGGTTTATTTTGGAAGACATAAAAACTTGTCTTAGTGAATTATAGTCAGTATCTTATTTATTCATTTTTATTTGTTATTATCAATATTTGAAGAGCTTGAGTTCATATCAGTGAAAAGTCTAGCTTGTCAACTAATCGGTCTCTTTCAGTAAATTTTGAGGGTTTTTAAAGGCTATACTGGAATGATTACATAATAGCACACTTTTGTTGCTTTGTTTATACTGTCAGAAAGCAAAGAGAGCATCAGTTTTTTGTATAAGAACAGCTAAAACTGTGACAACATATATCAAAACCAAGAAATCAAAATGTTTTTTCAAGTACTTTAAGAAGATACTGGAAGTTAGGAAGAGTGCTGACAACAAGAAATTAAATAATTGTATTGATAATATCTACTATTATAAAATCACCTATGATCGTAAAGCTACTCTATAAAACTGTTTTACTTGACAGTAAAGCAAGAACTCTGTAATAAAGGTACACTGAAAAATAAATGCTTTTAAATGGAAATTAAAAGAAAAACATACAGTTATTGAAAATTAATGTGGAATTCTGTCCCATTTTTCTTCCTCTTCATTTTACATGGAATTAAAAATATATAATATTTATAATATTTATATATAAAAAACATATATCTTATTATCTGACTAATACTGGATTAAGCCTACCATTGTCATCTCCCTGAATATTGAGAACATTTGTATCTCAGGCGGTCACATTTTAGCATTTGTGAACAGTTCCACAAAACTCTTCATGGAATATCAGCATTTATTTATTTATTTATTTATTTATTTATTTATTTATTTATTTATGAAAGACACAGAGAGAGAGGCAGAGATACAGGCAGAGGGAAAAGCAGGCTCCATGCAGGGAGCCTGATGTGGGACTCAGTCCCAGGACTCCAGGATCACACCCTGAGCCAAAGGGAGGTGGGGGATGCTCAACCGCTGAGCCACCCAGGCATCCTGGAAAATCAGCTCTTAACCCATTTTAAGAATCATGTGATTTTCCCTTACAGAATAAAGTAAAAAAAAAAAAAAATAGAAATTTTTATAGCAAAAAGTCTCGTTTGATTTACTTTACTTTTCTGGCGATGGTTGACTAGACCTAAGGTGGATATGACCTTCTGGGCTGCTATTCCTTCTCTGGGAACAGGCAAATAATATTAAGATATGGTTGTCACTGATTTTTAGTTGAATAGAGATGAGGAAATCAGGAGTATTAGAGCAATTAATTTTCCATAAAACTCATAAAGAATTAGAGAATGCTAGTCTATATAAAGACTGAGGCAGACAGGAAGACAAGCAGTAGAATGATGGAGAGAAAGAATAACTGAATAAAGAGTGACTTTATTCTCTGAGCTTGTTGATCTTTGGTCCTAATTTTCAGTGAGATCTGCTCTGGGTTCTGTGAGCCATCAACTCTACTATTTCTGTTTCTTGCAAAGAGACTTTAGAAAGACAAATTCAAAACAATAAACAACAGAGTGAAGCCAGTGTTATGCTGGTTATGTTCTTTTTCTAGAACTATGAAAGCACAGACAACCTAGGCAGTCAACCATTTGTTTTCAGGAGAAGTTATTAGGGGCAAATTCAAGCACATGAGAAGGTTCATATCTAAAAGAGCACAGAGCCGAAAAATGTTTAACCATGGTTTTACTTAAATCTCATTGTTTGGGCTTGGGCAAATTTCACGTTTCACAGAAGGGTAAGACTAGTTATCTCCAAGGTCACATCCAGATAGAAAGTTCCTGGGATCTTTGTGTCATAGCTCTTTCCTTTCCATAGTAGTTCCCTACTTAAGCTCCTGGCACTCTTTTTACTGCAGAAATTCAAGTTCTAAAATGATTTTTGGGGTACCTGAGTGGCTCATCAGTTAAGAGCCTGACTGAATTTTGGCTCAGGTCATGATCTCAAGGTTGCGAGTTTGAGCTGCTCAATGGGACTGCATGAGATTCCCTCACTCTCCCTTTGTTCCTCTCTCCTGCTTGTACATGGGTGGCCCCCCTTCTCCCTCTCTCTCTCAAATAAATAAAATCTTTTAAAAAAATTGTTTTCCAATTCACTAAAATTAGAACAACATAAGAAATAAATAAAATGACTTCACTTGGTTTTACCAAAGAAGAAACTAAAACCAGGGTTTGTAACCAATGTGATTACACAGGGCTCATTTCTTAAGAGGGCCCTGCATTTCTGGTTTAATGTTTGGAAGCACTGCCTTAACACTCTTAATACCATTAGGTAGAAATTTGAGTTTTGTAAGTGAAGTCTGATGAATCTGGTAAGCACTGAGGGTTTGGCACCTTGTCTAACACTTGGTGCCTCCTCCTGCCACCACCAGGACTGTCTCCCCAGGACCCTGCAATTTCATATTGCATTGTGCCCTACAAATTTTGCAGCTGGTCCTGACTAAAGCTTACAGAAATTAAATGATTTGCTCAAGGTCACACTGCTAGTGAAATTCCAGAGCTAGTATTCAAATCCAGGTTTGACCCAAAGTCCAGGGTTGCACATACTACAGTATAACCACTGGAGTTCTGCATACTCTCAGGACTAAAAGAGGCTCTATTCTCTTGGCTTTGTTTTCTTTCTATTACTAAGCCTCTTTGTTTCCAAACCAAGCTCTTAGGCCTGTTTTATCTAACTTAGACTATGGTCAATTATGTCTTCTCAGGAATTCAGGTTCAGAGGGGGAAAAGCATTAAGGATTGCTCAGAAATTTGTTATTCTTCAAAATAAAGGAAAAAAAGAAAGGTGGTTTTATAGCAAAAAATACGTATTATTCATTCTTGCAGATGTTCATTTTCATGAGTCTGGGGCTCATAGTTTTTGGCTGTCCAGTAAATAGTTAGATAGATACACTGTTGGGGCTATATAGTGAGGGCTGAGTTGGAGAAACTGGTTTTTGGAAACACTAGCCTTTAAATTCTAAAGGAAAGAGAAGTTTGTTCTAGGAATTTTTTTTTTTTTAAGATTTTATTTATTTATTTGAGAGAGATGAAGCATGAGCAGGGGAAGGACAGAGGGAGAAGCCAACTTCACCCTGAAGAAGGAGCCCAATGTAGGGCCTGATTTAGGACCCTAGGATTGTGACCTGAGTCAAAGGCAGATCCTAAACAGACTGGGCCACCCAGGTGCCCTGTTCTAGCAACAGTAATAAATGATAGCAATCATTTTACAAATATATTTTAAATTATTTCAAGAGTTTATCTTCCCATGTTCAGTGCAGCATTATTTTCAATAGCCAAGACAGAAACAACCTAAGTGTCCATCAGTGAATGAATGGATAAAAAAAATGGTATGTACAGGGCAGCCTGGGTGGCTCAGTGGTTTAGTGCTGCCTTCAGCCCAGGGCCTGATCCTGGAGACCCAGGATAGAGTTCCATGTTGGGCTCTCTGCACGGAACCTACTTCTCTCTTTGCCTGTGTCTCTGCCACTCTCTCTGTCTCTCTCTCTCTGTCTCTCATTAATAAATAAAATATTTAAAAAGTCGTATATACATAAATGGAATATTATTAATCCATAAAGAAGAAGGAACTACTATAGTCTGTGACAACACAAATGAACTTTAAGATCATTATGCTAAGTGAAATAAGCCAGGCAGAGAAAGACAAACACTTATAATGTCACTTATATGTGGAATCTTAAAAGAATGAACTCATAGAAACAGAAAAGGTGGATGTAGGGAGGAATGAGGGAAGGGCAGGGAAATATGTGAAGGTTGTCAAAGGGAACAAACTTCCTGTTTTAAGATAATAAGTTTTAGGACTATAATATACAGCGTGGTGGCTATAGTTAACAAAAGTATATTGTGTATTTGAAAGTTGCTAAGAGAATAGACCTTAAAGATTCTCAACATATAAAGAAAAAAATTGTTACCATGTGAGCTAATAGATGTACTTACTTTATGTGGCAATATATAATATATTCATATATCAAATCATTACATCATAAACCTTAAATTTGTACAATATTATATATCAATTATATTTCAGTAAGTTGAAAAAAAAGATAATAGTTTCAAAATAGCCTTAAATTCAAACCTTAATTAGAATCAAGCTATACTTTGAAATTGGCATTCATTTTACAGCCTTGGTAATCAGTGAGATATTCAAGCAAACATCAAAAATGAGGAGGAGGGGCTTAACATCTACCTAACAGTGGCCATACAATAGACATTTGAGAAGACAATTCTTAATTGAGAAGCTACTTTGAACATGATAGAATCATTCCAGTTATTTTTATATCAGACACCCTAACAGCATAAATTTATGGTATATATTTGGTAAAAGATGTGTACATAGAGACCTACAGTATTTTGGTCTGGTCAGACATCTATAGTGACCTAGGTTGATTTGGGGCTGAGCATTAATTAAACCTGCCTGGAAAGTATAGGACACCTTGGAAGTGGCACACAGATCACAAAGTAAATCATTGTAAGAAATATGCATTTCCATACATTTTATATTCTGTTGATCTCTGCAGTTTCAAGACAAACCAAAATATAATTCTACATTATTGCTTAGTTAGATATTGCTGGTACACAGTAATAAAGTCTAACATAAGTAAATTCAACCAAATCTTATTAGCTCTAATTATATGCTGAACCTTCTTCAGGCACTGATCATATAAAAATAAATAAATAAATTGCACTCAAGGAGCTTATTATCAGATAAAGGCAAACGGGGCATGTAGTAAGTGCCAAGGATAAAGCTGAACTTCTACATGAATTATCTTACATTATCCTTACAAGAACTCTGACAGGCAGATTCTAATATTGCCAATTTAAGTGTAAAGGAATTGAGGTTTAGAGAACTTAGGTAACCTGTTCAATATTGAACAGCTAGAGAGTGCTAGAATCCAATTTTGAATCTAGGCAATCTGACTCCAGAACAGACACTCTCAGTCACTGGGATATATACCCCAGAAAGGGAGGCAGACATGAAAACAAGTAACTAACTGCAAACATTATAGGACAAGTGTCACACTGAAAGTTTAATTATACTTTTAAGGGAGTTCAAAGAGGAAGTGATTAATTCTGCCTAGAGGTTATGGAAGACTGATAAAAAGGGCATTATTTGAGCTATGTGTAAAACAATGAGAGTGAGAATAACTTTGAAAGGGAAGGGTGTAGTAACAAAAGTCTAATACTGGCTTGAATAAAGATATGAACATACCTGTCACTCAAAAAAATATAACTAGTCTGGAAGGTAGGAGAATAATGAAATATAGAAATGAAATGGTATATTTAGAATATTTTGAAGGCCCTTAAATGGCATTACAGAGGTTTGAACTTGATGTGTTAACAGTTAGAAAACATGGAAGTGTTTTCAATTTTAAGCAGGTATATGACATGCTTAGATCTATGATTAACTGGAGGAAGGATAGGGGAAGAAAACCACAAGTCAGGGAGATTATTTATCAAACGTTTGAAAACGCTGAGATAATTGGGGCATTGTCAGTAGGAATGAAGAGAATGAGAACAATGTGCAAGGTCTTTTGAAGTGTTTAGAGGCAATACCAACATAATGATATAACTGATTTAAAGTGAGAGATAGGGAAAGAGAGCATTAAGGATTCCTCTGAGCTAGCTATGAGAGATGAACTAAAGAATGTGTGTCTGTTGACTTCCTTAACTGTTAAAGGAAGGAGAAGGAAAAAGATGAGGGCACCATGGATGAAAGGAGATGAGAAAGCAGCTACAAGTTTAATTCATATTTTACTTATTTACTGAACAAACTTTGATTTGTGGGATTATCGTTTGCAAAAACTATTTTTGGAAAATCCAGCAATGGGGAAAAAAAAAAAAAAAAAACCCTGCTAAAAACTGCTGCTGTAATGGAGTTTGTCTTCTGAGTGGGGGCAGCACAAATTAAGTCAACAAATAAACACATGGTACATGAGATGGTATTAAGTGCAATGGAGAAAAATAAACGTAAGCAAGCTAGGAATTCTGGGTGAGGTGGGGTGTTATTTTATAAAATATTGCAAAGGAAGACATCACTTGTCTGGTAACGTCTGAACAGGGTGTGGTGAGTTTTGGCAAATAGGGATAGTAGGGCAAATAGGTCGAGGGGAAAATGTATCATTAGATTTAGCAATGTAGAGATCACTGAGCACTCAGCAAAAGTTGAGTAGGATATGGATCCTGAATGGAGTGTGTTCAAGAAGCAATGTGAAGAGAGGAAACTGAGACAGTAAGTATGGAAAAAAAAAAAAAAAAGAGTTTTTCCATGAAAGGGTCCAGAGAATTAAGATAGACAGATTCAGGGTCAAGGGCATATTTTATTGAGATGAGATATTATATCATATATTTGCATACTTCTGGACATGATGCAGTACAGTGTGAACAAGATGATGCACGATAGTGAGAAGACAATACCTGGAGAGATGCCCTTGAAGAGGTGCCAGAGGAGCAGTCCAGTTCACTTTTAGTGAGCGGCTTTAGAAAGAAATTTTTCTTCCACAGTAACAGGAGGGAAGACAGAGTATATGAAGACAGAAAATACACTGGTACATGTGAGGTTGAAAGCATGTTAAAATTATCTTCTGATATTTTCCTTACTTTCTTAGGAAAGAGGAAGAAATATTATCGGCTGAGACAGATGATGGGAGAGGAAGTGTGGGAAGTTTGAGAGGAGATGACAATGTATAAAATGATTATCAGGAGAAAGAAAAAGTGACAGAGCAGAGAAATGTGATCCGCCATTATCAGGAGAATTTGTGAAAGATTTCAAAACGGGGGCAGCCTGGGTGGCTCAGCGGTTTAGCGCTGCCTTGGGCCCAGGGTCTGATCCCGGAGTCCCAGGATCGAGTCCCGCGTCAGACTCTCTGCATGGAGCCTGCTTCTCCCTCTGCCTGTGTCTCTGCCTCTCTCTCTCTCTCTCTCTCTCTCTCTCTCTCTCTGTGTGTGTGTGTCTATCATGAATAAATAAATAAATAAATCTTAAAAAAAGAAAAAAGATTTCAAAACGGACACAAGATGATTACTGGGTATCCTGTCCAGTGCCTACTTGGGGTTAACACTGTCTTTCAATGTCTTTTATCTATTTTACAACAATATAAGGAAAAGAAAACTGTTAAGAATGCAAATGATTTTTAACCATTGAAATGTAAATGAATTGTGTCCAGCACAATGGAATTGTTTTTTCCTTTTTTCCCTTGCAGATAAACTAGGTTTTTGTTTTGTTTTGTTTTTGTATTATTTTCCATGAGATATAATTGGCATACCATGAAGTTTAGCCATGATAAACCCATTTTTGCATCCATTTATAAATCCATTTTACCATTTTTTACTGCCCATGCACACATGGTTCTTTGAGTTCTACTTTGAACAAATTGCAACATTTGACTGATTCCCATAATTAACATGGGTAACATCTTTCACATGGGTTCATTCATATTTGTTTGAGATTCATTATTTTGCTATTTTAAAAATATCATTAAAACACATTAAATTATAGTTGCCAGTGGGACTCATTGATGTAGAACCAGTAGCTAGCTATAAGTAGGAGTTGCCTGGGGGGTAAAGGAACAATTGAATGGCATTGCTGTGTAAAGACAGTACCAACATGGAATTGTGTAAAAGGAAAACTGAAGATGGAAAACCAGAGATTATCAGCATCTTTAGAACTGACAAAAGAGAGAAAAGAGCCAAAAAATTCTAAGAAGGCCTATATGAGAAATTGAGATTATTCTACTTGAATCATTATATTAGTTATCTATTGCTACCATAACAAATTATCTCAAATTTGGTAGCATAAAACTACACAAATTTATTATCTTATAATTTTGTAGATCAAAATTCCAAAATGGGTCTCATTGAATTAAAATTAAAGTGTTGGTAGAGCCGCATCCCTTTCTTGAGAGGCTCCAGTGCAGAATGCTTTTGCTTACTTTTTCCAGCTTCTTGAGGCTACTTGCATTCCTTAGGTTGTAGACTCCTTCGCCTTCAAAGCCAACAATAGTACATTGAGTCCTTTTACATCAAATTACTCTGACCATTCCTCCTTACTCACATTTCCCTCTGATTCTCTTCTGTCTTCTTCTAGTTTTAAGGACACTTGTGATTACATTGGGCTCAACCAAGGTAAACTTCCTCTTAAATCAGCTGATTAGCAACCCTTATTCTATCTGCAACTTTGATCCCCCCTCCCCTTGCCATGTAACCTCCATATTCACATGTTCCAGGGATTAGGAAATGAACAACTTTGAGGTCATTATTCTGCTAATCACATCCATCATATGGGAGGCCAGGAGAGGAGAGTTTTTAATAGAGGACATGGTTAAGGTTGTTACGTGTTAGAGAACAGGGAAAAACAGGAGTAACAAAACCTTACTTGATAATTAGAAAATCTTTCATTTCTTTAGGAGAAATTTCATTATCAAAGTCAGGATAAATTGGTATACACAAGGCCAAGTCTAAGGTAAACTGAAGATGGAAAGAAAACTGTGGGATGGAATAGAAACAACACAAAAGTCAGGTGGCAAAGAGGAATGAGAGAAGTAAGTGAAGTCGAGAGAACTTGTTTGTATGTGTGTGTTTCAGTTTTGGTTATTTGTATTTTTGGGACTAAAGAGACAACCTGATTTGTAGACTGATGCCAACTGAGAGGCAAACTCAAATTCTCTCTTCTCTCTTCCAGAACTTCTGGGTCTTTGACACTATAACTTCCTTAATGTAGAGCATTTGAACATTAATCTCTGAAAAGTAACAGCATGCTGTCAGGTATACAAAGCACCTAAAAGCACTTTTCTAAAATGTCCCAGAGTAAAGATGCTAGAAAGCCCCACAAAACCAAGTGTTATCATTGAGATATTACAGTGACCCCGTTGGTTGCTCTCTGAGCTAAGATTGTGTCTCCCCGAAATGGCTTTGATTCCATGTGTGTATCAATAACAAACTGAAAGAAGAACATTTGGAAAAAGATAGATAACTGAGAAAAGCACTCTAAAAATCTGTGAATAGCCAAGACAGACATATTCCCCAAATATACATTACTTGATGATAACTGATACAATTTTGGTAACAGAGTGTGACAAGCAAGCATGCTGATCCATCAATCCTGTTCATGCTTATTGCCAACATGAATATCTTAATGAAATCTGTAAGTTTGGGGTGAAATGTCACCCAAGTGGCCTTCTTTGGAAAGCTGAGGCTGTACCTCATTCCCATGTATGTCATCTATGCCTTGCTATTTTCTCAAGTTGAATTCCATCTCTCATTCCAGGCACGTACTTCTCCTGTCCTCTGTGCCATGCAAAAATGCCACCAAATTTGTCAGAAAAGATTTGCCCTTTGTGAAACTAGCCTGATTAAGTTTTATCAGCTCATATCTCTCTGGATGTTTGGTAACCTCATTCCTTATTACTGTCTCAGAGATCTTGCCTACAGCCAAGGGCAGATCTGCTCATTTATAATTTCCCGGTTCTTTCTCGGCTCTTTTCTCACAGATTGGGGTGAGGTATTTTTGTTTTTGTTTTGCCTCTATCTCTCTCTGTGAAATATTTTTGCTAAGCTTTGCTCATTTTAGTTTAAAACTTATTTAGAAATAGATTTATATGTTTTCCAATTTACCACAATGAAAGTTTCTTATAAATTTAAATTATTGGTTGATAAAAATCTTTCATGCATTTCCTCTACTTGCCAATGTGATCTTTCTTATGAAGAAATGCTCCTTAGAGTAGATGAGCAGTTGTTCTATTTCTCTCTTGCTACATCAGTTTAAACTTCATAAACACCATAATTACACTAGACTAAACTCGAATATGAAATAAGAAAATGAAATAGCATCCCCTGATTCATTATGCTATATTGTCTTCCTCCCAATATAAAGATTAAATGACAAGGATAGTTTACAGAGACGACAAACATGAGTTCAATTTTTTTTTTTTCCAGGCTCATAATCAACAAAAGATTTTTTTTTCTTTTATGAGTGGGGAAATGGTTGGTTCCCTGTGTGAGAGAAGCCCTTGACATTTTCTATTGATTCTTTCAAGGTTCAGACAGTTCTAAATTTTGGTTCCTGTTTTTCCTCAGTTGAATATTTGAACATAAACAGTTTCTCCGGTGATGCTACACTGACTGTAAATATTTTACAAAGATGAAGTTACATCGTGCTTTTCCTTCTCCTCCTTCCTATTCATGTTTTTCCTTCACGTTGTCTATCAACCTGTTTCCACGTTCTTCATCAAAGGGGTAAAGTTAGACAAGAGAAACACATGACACATTTTATTGGCATGGGCTGGTATGGGCATGTAGGAAAGAGTTTTATTTACTCAACCAGCATTTTTTTTAAGTTTAAGGTTATTATTTTATGCCATTATATAAATAATAGATGCTTATCATGGGATATTTACAAGTCTCAGAAAGATAAAGAGAAAAAAATACCTAATTTTGGATACTGGCATCTATAATTCCTAAATCTTTGGCTGTACTATGCTATCAATTGTTGGTCTCTCCCAGTATCCAGTTAAAAATATAACATAAGCAATTTTCCTACTAATAATGAGCACTTGTGAGATTTTAGTTTTAATGGAACTATATATTTTGAAAGATTCATAATAATCCATTATGTGACTAATATATCTAAACAAAGATGTTTATATTGTTCTATATTTTGTTTATCAAAAATAATGCAATAATACATGTCTTTACTGTATTAATTATTATTTTATTTTTTAAAGATGTTTATTTATTCATGAGAGACACACAGAGAGAGGCATAGACATAGGCAGAGGGAGACACAGGCTCCCAGTGGGAAGCTTGAGGGGAGACTCCCAGTGCCCCATTTATTATTATTTTCTTAGCATAATTTTCTAGAATTAGAATTGATGGATCTAAAATAATTAATATTTGGGGTGTTCTAATAATTATTATTAACTTTTATCTAATTGAATTCTGTGAAGTCAGGGAATGCTTTTCAGTCCAACTTTACCCCACCTGGGTTTTGAAAGATAATTAATGGTGATGATGACTGATGACATTTTTGACAATTTACTAGGTGTTACATGTACTAATTTGGCATTTATTATCTAAGTCTTAGCACAAACTCTATGAGGAAAATGCTAATCCTTCCCCAGTTTACACAAATTTGAACTTGAAACTAGTCAGTCTGACACCAGAAACTACAATCTTAACAACCTCAAAGTACAGGAATTAGGACAGAGGGACTCTTTAGAAAGAGGATAAGGTAAATAAATTACAATGCCTTGAGTTGAGAGAAACCAAGAAGCATTTGGAGAGCTCAAGTAATCCTTGTTAAGGAAGTTGACAGAAGATGGGGCTAGAAAAATAGATATCCAAAGTGACATCCAGAAATCACTTTTAGCTACCTTAAAGAATGAGGAGCTCATCTTGAGGGCTTTGGAAAACCATAAATGTGACTTAAGCTTGTGATCACATTTTCAATTTGAAAAACATGTCCAAATTCTGCATGCCAATATGCCTAGAAAGCAGTAGCTGCCAGGCTTGCATTTAAGGAGTTTAATAGGGAATCCTGATAGGACGTGCTCTGCAGAAAAGAAGGAACTAGACTTCTGGCAAATCTACTTTTTTCTTTATTTGCCTATCAGACCTTAAAGGGGCTAAGTGTCACTGGCTTCTACAGATGCCATGATCTTGATGGTTCCTTCTGCTGCTTTGGAGAAATCACAGATGGCCCACCATCAAGTGTGACACATACTCTGAGATTGAGTTCAAACAGAGCTGAGTGGATGCAGCTCTCTGAAGGGCTAAATTAAAAGCATATGCTGTTTTGTTTCTCTAGACAAAGAAAAGAACACAAAATTCTATTCAGCTCTTGATCTTTGAAAATGTAAACATTCATCTTAATTTTCCATGCTGATTCCAAAACTAAGCAGAGAGACTAACTTAAATTTAACAAACATTGCTATCATATATTGGCTATTACTTATTCTATTATTTATTTTATTTGTTTCTCTTGGTGCTAGCATGGAAGAAGCTATTTTATAAACTTTTCACAAGCACCGATAATTCACAAGTGCCAAGTGCTCTTGCTGACAAGAGCACAAGTGATGATAATGGACAGTCTACTTTTCAACCACAATCAGACTCCTTAGCACTGGACATGCTGCTTATCGTTAGCATATACAATTTCTCCCCCTGATCCTGCAATGACCAGAAAAATGGAAGAGGAACCCAAACAAATGGGCAGAAAAGTGAAGAAAGCTCTTATCGAGATACAGTTAATGGCATTTTTCACATTGCAAATTGTCATTTTTGGACTACTACATAAATGTAGATTATTAGTTTCCCAGGACTGCATAACAAATTACTACCGACTTAGAGGTGCAAACCAATAAATATATTCCCTTATAGTTTCAGAAGGCTTAAAGTCTAAAATGAAGGGGTAGTCAAGGTTGATTTGTTCTGGAGGCTCTGAGGGAGAAACCAACCCGTGCTTCTATCCTGGCTTCTGGAGGTTGTTAGCAGTCCTTGGCGGTCCTGGGTCAGCATCACTCCAGTCTCTGCGTCCATCTTCACATCATCACCTCTGTATCTCTGTTCATCCTCCTCTCTTCTTACAAAGTCACCAGTCATTGGATTTAGAGCTCAGTCAGAATCCGGATGATTTCATGTCAGTGGTTGTAACTAATTATATTTGCAAAGACCTTATTTCCAAATAAGATCTCATTCTTAATTTCTGGGGGGACATGAATTTTGTGGAGGACACTATTCAACTCACAACACTTAACCTCTGCATTTTTTTTTTGAAAGATGTTTTGTGTAGTAACACAAGTTATGTGAGATATTTGGGGGAAAAACACCTAAATCATAAACTAAATAAAAGGATTTAAGGCTGTTCCTTTATTCCTTTCATTAGAACTGCTCCAAATTTCTCACAGCCTTCAACACTAAAGTGGGAATTGTGATTCTTCAAGGGACAATTTAGTGTTTTTCAAATTTCTTTGAAGGCAGATTTTTGTTGATTTTTGGTAGCACCTCACCAGTTTTTGTTTGTTTGAGTTTTTTTGTTTTCTTACATACAGGTCTTTGCAGAAGACAAGCCTCAAGTAGTTCATAAAATTAAGTTGGCTTCTTTTCCTGCCTTCCAGTATCTCTTGAAATTCTATCCTAAACTCTAGTACAACTGGACTATACATCTTGAGAAACCCTGCCTAAATAGTAAAAGTTACCTGTCTTTGACTTCTACTGTGATTCTCTGCAATCCTTATAAAACTGGAGCAATCACTTTTTAATAAAATTATTATAAAATGTTAATTGCTTGCTTTTATGAGTTGGAGGAATGGGGTGGTTTCCTAGAACAATAATAACTATCATGTAATTAGCACACATTATTGAACAGATTGAATATCTTATAAAATATTATTTAGTGTGTTTTCATCCTTATAAGAACCTGGTAGGTATTAATATTATTGCTATTTGACAGATAAGGAGAATGACATCCAAAGGGCTATGACTTGGCCATGTTCACAGAGCTGGTAAAATAAGAAGCCCATGCTCTTTCTCTCCATAGAAGAACACATTTTAGTATTTTATCACATTGTGTGTGTGTGCATGTGTGCGTGTGTGTGCGCACGTGTCCTGGATTTACATCACTAAAAACAAGAGATGCCAATTTATGTATTTATTTTTACTTTATGAACTCCTTAGGTTTCATTAAATATGTGTAATTGACTTGGAGATAAAAATGTCCCTATGCATATAACCTCTCACAACAATTTGGCTTTAACAATTGAAGCAATGTTACCCCAGCAAATCACAGGAACTGATTAGCAAGGTTTCAGGGCTGTGCTTGGAACTGCTGACACCTCTATCACTGTTACATCCAGAAAATGTATGAGGTTAGAGATAAAATGGTTTAATTAACCAGGAGCTGCTTCAATATGCTCAATGACTGGACAAAGATTAATCAGAAACTGGAACCCTGCTTTTCAGAAGGCTGAGAGATGATGCAGAGATGTGTGTCAATGAACAATGACACCAAAATGACTGATAGCCAATTATGTCTATAACCTGAAACAACTGGTTGCAAAATTCTCTAAGGCAGACATGGGAAATGAAGAGGGGAGTCTCTGAATAATCTCTTGTCTCAGAGAAAATGCTTTTATACCTCAAGAGTTTTAGAGACTCTGACAGATACAAAAATGACAAAAGATTAATAATAAAGTTAATGATCTAAAAGCTCTGTTTTCATCACTGGCCTGCAGGTTTCATTTTCCTCAGCCATTGGTCACTGACAGACATGTGGGAACTGTACACTGGGCAGAAGGTTTCATGGATGTCCTTTATCTTACAATTTGTGTTAACCTCTGAGCTCCCAGGACCTCCAGTAGCGCATGTGCATGTGATAATTGCTCAATATATATTGGGTGAACAAAGAAATGGACAATACAATTAAGAGTCCAATATAATTAATGAATTTCCTATAAACCCATCACCACACATTTCATTGAATCTAAAAAGTTTAATCTGTTTTTATTTTCATTGTAATAAAGGATAGTTGGAAGAAAGGAAGGTGGGGGCAGGGGGCCGTTCCTAACAGGAAACCACCCTTCAATGGATTTTACACACCCTGGAAGGAACCCTAGATTTTCCTAGGTGAACTACCACCTGATGGGTAGATGAGCGCGTGGACAAAAACCTGATTGGGTGACTGGCACATGGAGGGTTAATCAGATTAAAACAGCCCACCAACATGCCCATAAAAAACCCTAGACCTCACAAGTCTGATGGCAACCGTCTCGGTGTCTTCCCTCTTCGCGAGCTCTGTTCTATTGCTCAATAGGCTTTGCTTTACTATCGCTCAATAAACCTGGCTCTGCTGCCCATCCCTCTTCATTTGGTCTGCCTCTTCATTCTTCAAAGTGGTAACCAAGAACCACCGGCACTAAAGAAAAAGAAATCCTGCAACAATTCCATGCTTTTCAAATGAATATTTACTTAGAGCTAACTAGGTGCCACATCCTAGTCTAAGGGCGTTGCATGCCCAGTGCCAGTTTCTCTTCATCACAACCCTTTGTTCATTCCTTAAGAAATATTTATTGCCCCTTCTGTGCCAGTCACTTTTAGAGGCAAAGCATACAGCAGAAAACAAAACAAATAAACAAAAACCCCTTTCTCTTCCCGGATCTAAAAAGAAGAAAGTGATATTACCACCACCCCCTCTTGAGCAGAGCAGTTACGCTATTTGTCTAAGCTCATCAAGAGCCAGATTCCAGGGTAGACTGTGACACCTGCAGAGCGCCTACTGTTAATCAGAGCATACTGCTTCTATGCCAGCCACCAGGGTGAAGGTTTTCTGCATATTCCGTGTAATATTTCTGCAGCGGATCACTAAACTAAAGAAAGAAAGAAGACACAAACTCTCCGGATGACTGTTCAGCCTGAGCAAATGCCAAAAGCTGTTAAGCAATGCCCATTGCTAAAACAAATTGTTTCAGATTGTGTCACCAAGGTTAAAGGAGATATTTCCATAACTACAAGCAAATTAATTGGAGTTTTGCATCAACAATAATGAGACAGGGCAATAAGAATGTAACCTTTCATGTGTCTTTTTGTTTTATGAGGAAGAGAGCACCTTTCCAGGCCGGGAAAAAAAGGAGTCATTGCTGCTTAGTTTTGTGCAAGCCTTTAATGATGCCTCAAAAAACAAAAACAAAAACAAACCAAAAACCAAAAAAAACAAAACAAAAAACCCCAACAACACAAAGCACACACAGAGACACACACAGAAACACACAAAACCAAACCAAAAACTTCTTTGGTGGCTGAAATAATGGGTATAGGTTCATATATAGAATATAGGAAGTTACAGTGATGTGTCCTCTGATAATGTAGAAATAAGATTACACTGGGACTGGGTGTCTCAGTGCGTGATCCCGAGATCCGGGATCCAGTCCCACATTGAGCTCCTTGCATGGAGCCTGGTTCTCCTTCTGCCTAGGTCTCTGCCTCTCTCTCTCTTTCTGTGATTCTCATGAATAATAAATCAAATATTTTTTAAAAAGATTACACTAAAGGTGAGAAGAATATTAAGATTCGATATATAATGAATGACATCAACTATCTGTCAAAACAGCCCCAGGGGTTATCTCTAAACATGTACCTGAAAAGGTCTGGGGATACCTAGGGTTATTTAAGAAGTAACCTAAGAAGGCAAAACTACAGTTTGTGTAGGTCTAATCAAAGGCTATAAATCTTAATCGGGTACATGTTACCATGAATGAATAGAAAGCTCATTAACAACATAAAAGTGTCTCCTTAGACCCAGAAAAGAAAAGGCAAAAAGAGTAAGAATTTGGCACAGTGCTTTTACAGCACACTTCAGGCAGGAGAGATTTTAGCATGACAACTAAGACAATAACAATACTCATGCTGATTATGCATTGAATGGGTGTGGCAACTAGCCTAAATGCTCCTTTAGGAAAAAATTAAACTTGCCCAAAGGAATGTTTGTCCTTTGCCAGAAGATGTAATCTGTAAATCCTTGGAATGTCTGTGATAATGTATGTGACAAGAGTGTCTATTTACCCTGGGGCGTTGGGCCACGCCAGATAGTCAATGCCCACAATGTGATCTATGGTGTGTGCTTTGGGCAACACTACACAGTCTACGGTAACGATGTGATTTATGGTGCAATCTGTGAAAGGTAAGGGGAAACTTGGGCTTTGTCTATCAGCTTGACCTCTGGCGTGACTTGAGACTAAGGTAAGCCACATGGGCAATCAAGCAAATCTACATGATTGAATGCCAAAAAAAAACACCAACATCAAGAGTCAAGTGAGCTTCCCCACATTGCCATGCATCTTCCCCAGGAGAGTAAGCACTGTCTGCCTATCTGCTAGGAGGGTACAGCTGGAAGTCCTGCACATGGGACTTCCTTGGACTCTGCTCTATGCGCCTCTGCCTTCAGCTTATTTGAATCTATATCACTTCATTGTAATAAACCATAATAGTGAATATGATGGCTATGTGGAGTTCTGTAAATCCTTCAAGGGAATTATCAAACCTGAACGTCATCTTGGGATCTTGAGAACTTGCAGTTAGTATTGGAAAGTAAGGGTGGTCTTGGGGATTCCTATTGTTTGCAGTGCATGACACGTATTGTTTATTTTTTTATTTTTATTTTTTTAAATTTATTTATTTATTCTTGAGAGACACAGAGACTGAGAGGCAGAGACACAGGCAGAGGGAGAAGCAGGCTCCACGCAGGAAGCCCGACATGGGACTCGATCCCGGGTCCCCAGGATCACGCCCCGGGCTGAAGGCGGCGCTAAACCGCTGAGCCACCCGGGCTGCCCCCTAATGTTTGCAGTGCATTACACGTATTCTTTAATACTCATGGCTAACCCATGACGTTCAAGATCACATAGCTGAGAAGAAATAAAAGTAAGGTTTGATCCCAACAGTCTGACTGCTGAGATCATACATTTATCACTTTGCAGTACTCCTACTAGCACAGAGAAAACTAAGGATGGTACTTTGTTAGGTACAGGGAATATGTACAAGGCTTCACCATAACTCTAACAAATACCTCTCAAGACATTTCAGCAGACAGCCTCCCCTCTGCTGTCCTGCCTGCCCCTCCCTTGTGGTGTATTCAATAAACTACTATATCCTTCAGTTTTTTTAAAATTTTTATTTATTTATGATAGTCACAGAGAGAGAGAGAGAGGCGCAGAGACACAGGCAGAGGGAGAAGCAGGCTCCATGCACCCGGAGCCCGATGTGGGATTCGATCCCGGGTCTCCAGGATCAAGCCCTGGGCCAAGGCAGGCACCAAACCGCTGCGCCACCCAGGGATCCCTACTATATCCTTCAAAAAGACTATCCATATTTCATGCTGACCAACCAACTTCCTGATCCATAATTGTTTTAAAATGTGGGGTTTATTATTATTTAGGTATAGTGAAGACAATTGATTGGGAGATGGCTGCCACTGAAAAGATGGCTTGTAAAAAAAAAAAGAAAGAAAAGAAAATATGGCTTGTTACAGTTCCCAAAGGAGGGGAGTTGCCACATTGTGTCAGGCCACCTAGGGGAACACTGGGGTCAGTCAGGAGGCAGAGGGAAATGTAGGTAAGAATGAATAGGCAAAGCAGGGTAAGAAATCTAAAATGGACTAGTTTGAGGCTAATTTCATCAGCCTCTGGGGTGTAGGGGCTATCCCTAATTGTTTCATACCTGGTCCTGGAGTAATTGGATAGGGGAATAGGACCAAAGTATAAAAGCCCAATAAAGGAGGTGGTTGGAGTTATGAGGTCTAGATGGTTAGTCTGCACATGAAAGACTTTTCAAAGGTGAATCCTCCAATATCTGTAGGAACTGGCTAGCCTTGGCATTCTCTCCACATCCAGCAACACTCAGGATGGAAAAGTATCAGAGATACAGGATTAATATAATAATCCATAGTGCCAAGTAGCAAGAAAAAAGGAATAGGGCATTCATTCTCAATGGAGTCAATATCAGTCCTCAAGGAAGTAAAAATTGGCTTCAGGGAGTACAGAGGGTGGTGAAAAACGTTACTTTTTATGTATAAAGCACAGGAATACATATATTATATAAAAAGATATACAGTATGCATGGTTTTAAAACTTCATGGGCTTGACTAAAAGGACTCCTTTGTGGAAATAGGAGGGTGATAATGTAATACAAATTGAGAAAGTCTAAAATAGAGTAGCTTGGATAATGGTTGCAAATATAATACTAAATGAAAATTTAAAAAAGAAAAAGAAAACAATACATTGTAATAATATATTATTAATGTATTGACACATTATATTAATAGAAACTATTACTTTAATATTTATATAAAAATATCTTGTAAATTTGCTTAGCAAGTGTTTATCCATAAAGACATGATCAACTCCATGCTAGGAAAACCAAATCTCTAACTCCAAAGCTGAGAATCAGATAAAAATGTAAGTACTATAATTTGAGGATGTTTTGTTTGGGTAACACCATTTCTCTAAGAGATTTTCTGTCTTCTCCCTCTAAAATATCAGTAACAGTATAAAGACACCTTACAAAACAGAGATTTCTACCTTCAAACAGTCTGGGGGTCATGCTCACCATGCGTTTTCTTTCTTTTTTTTTAAATTAGTATCATTTTTTATTGGAGTTCAATTTGCCAACATATAGCATAACACCCAGTGCTCATCCTATCATGTGCCCCCCTCAATGCCCATCACCCAGTCACCCCCATCCCCTGCCCACCTCCCTTTCCACCACCCCTTGTTCCTTTCCCAGAGTTAGGAGTCTCTTACGTTCTGTCTCCCTCTCTGATATTTCCCACTCATTTTTTCTCCTTTCCCCTTTATCCCCTTTCACTATTTTTTATACTCCCTGAATGAATGAGACCATATGTTTGTCCTTCTCCGATTGACTTACTTCACTCAGCATAATACCCTCCAGTTCCATCCACGTTGAAGCAAATGGTGGGTATCTGTCGTTTCTAATGGCTGAGTAATATTCCATTGTATACATAGACCACATCTTCCTTATCCATTCATCTTTCGATCGACATCACCAAGTGTTTTCTGATCTTAAATTGACTTAAGGAGATTCCTTCATGAATTATTCTTTTCCCTTTCTTAATAATTTCTGCTAGAGGTGAGGAAACAGGGGAGGTAATACGAAATGCGGTGGGTCATGCCCACTTTGACAGAATGAACTAAAATTGGCCCAATACAGAGAAAATTATCATAGAGCCTACATAAGGATGACACAGGTTTTTGAGGCATTCCATTTTGGTTCTTTAATTGAAAAAAGACATGAGAAATTCCCTGGGGCAATAAAAATGTTTTATATCTTGTTTTAAGCAGTGGTTTCTTGGTGAGTACAATTATTAAAACTCATTGAACTGAACAGTCAAGATCATTGTATTTTATTGAATATTAATTATACTTTGACTTTTTAAAATGAGTGCAGTGGGAAGACTGAATGATGATTTAAATCTGAGGTTTACAGGGTTGCTCCTTCATATATAACTAAGGTTGAACAATTAGAGCATTAACCGTAAGTTTCTTGTACTTTATGTAACAGATGAAACTGCATTGGAAAATCACATTATTTGTAAAGTAAATCACACAGATCCTGAGAAAATGGCCTAGAGAGAAAGGTGACTTTTAAATATAGTAACCAGAAGAAGAGTAATATTAAAGAAATAATATTCAAGAATATGTACTGATTGTTCACCATACGCTAGATACTGTATTAGTATTTCAAAATTCTTATTTAACTTAACGTTCATCACGTACCAACCAACTTGTGTGTATTCCTAGAGGCTGTTTGTAATCCTCTAAGGATAAAAGCACCTATCATGGTAAAAGGAAGATGGTCTCAATGGAAGAGATATAGTCAGCAGACTGTGAGAAGAAACAATATAGTCAAGAATTTGAGAGTCTGAGTTTGCATCATAATTTTTCCACTGATTGTGTGACATATAATAAAATGTGTTAACACTCTGAAGCCGAGTTTATCTGTAGAATAAGGGGGTAGGACACATCTTAGGGGTTACTTTACAGGAAAGGTGGTAGCCCTCTTTCTATTCTGTTGGCTTAGCAGACATTAGTATTTAATCACAGAATTCTTTCCAATTGAGTTCTTATGTAGCCACCAAGGAATTCTCATTGCAGTCAATATGAAACATTGGTACTCACAGCTAATTGATGTGGAGTTAACTTGGAGAAGACAATATATCACCTGTTCAGGTGATAATCTGACTTTCTTGGCTGTAACACTCAAAATTGCTACTTAATTATTTTATATGCCCATTCATTGAACAGATATTTGCTAAGTGTGCTAAGAATGTGAATTTCAATTAAAAAATAATTCCTTAAAAAAAAACAAAAGAATGTGCAAGTCTGTGTGGTAGGCACTTTCAAGGATGCAGAAATAAACTGGACAAACCCAAAGGAGTTCGAGATTAGAAAATGTGATTCTACCTCTACATCTATTCTACAAAATAAGGTAGACAGTGATAACTGTAGTAAAGGATGTTTAGAAATGAGATTGTGTGAGTACGTCTGTGTGTGTGTGTGTGTGTGTGTGTGTTAAGGGAGGGGCAAACAAGTTCATAGGAGACCATGTTTTGGGTACATTTTGTTCCTTAAGTCATCAAAAATCATAAACTTCAATCACAAGGTTGTTGTGAAATCTTAAGGTGGGTCTAATAGATTCTGGTATATCAACTCCAGCTACACTTCTAGGCTACATGGCATCAACCTGTGCTGAGTCTTGCCTTATACAGCAAACACCCTTTTCAGCCTCTTTCTACATCACCTACAGACATCTGCATGTCAAAGGTAAGATTTGTGATACCAGTTGACTGGAGTAACTCAAGCCTATTCTAGACAGATATGCAATCACACGTGTACAGAAAAAAAAAATGAAACAAACAAAACTAATCTATCCCTAAATACCAGGGAATTTGGCCAATAAGAGAAAACTGAATTGAAATTCCTAATAGAAAGTATTGTTAAAATTTCACATCATATTTTTCTACAGAGGCTTGGGGAGAAGCCTTCCATTCTCCAGGAGATAACTGAATATTCTATTTTTCTGAACTTAAAGTTAAGAATTTTAATTGAATTTATGAACATTATGTTTCTTGGTTATTGGAAATTAACATTTCCAATTAATATTTCCCATATTCCTTATAATATTATAAGGTATAGCCATTTTTCATTTTTAGATTTATTTAAATAGCATTTTAAAAACCTCAATTGATTCATTGTTTGTTTGTTTTAACCAAAATCCAGTCCTAAGAGACCACAGAAAAACCAAAGGTACATTAGGGTGGCTAATACTGTAAATCCTGTAATCTTTTAATTTTTCTAATATTATGAAGCTGTAAACTTTCAAAATGTTATCAACTCCTGTAAATTCCAAAGGGATAAAATTCTTGCTAATCCATAAGCAGAATATAAGAATCATCAATGTTTTTGATATAAAATCTCATTTTGAGAGAGGTAGTTTATAAGAAGTGATCTCTTATAGAAGTCTCTCAGTCCCTTCTGGGGATGAAGGTAAAGATAAAGATGAAGGGCCAAAGTTACTCTCCAGTTCTAAAAGTACATACTAACTACTGAGTTCATGAAGGCTGATTCCTTCTTACCTTTGAGATGGGGGATACTATTTTTCAGTTGCTATTGATTATTGCTTGCTTATTCACCTTGGATTATTGGGTCATTATTAGGACTTTTGCATGTGTGTGTGTGCATGGTGTGGGGAGTAGGTTGATTGTGGATAAATGAGAACTTGTAGAGGAAAATGAGGATAAGGAGGAAGGAAGTTTGGTGGGAGTGGGATCCAACAGAGATACTTATGGTCCATACTCAAGGAAGTAGTATAGTATGGAGCTCCTATTTGGGAAATTGCTGAGAGAACTGAGGTAAGGGTCACTGTACGAGGCCTCAGGAACCTCTTGGAGCCAGAGATAGACTGCCCTCACGAATTGTGCAGATTTAGTGTTCCAAAGAAGAGCCACACATTGGATCTTTGTTATCCAGGCATCCAAGAACTGGTATGACAACTGCACAGTGCCCCATGCTTATAAGGACCCCATATAAAAACCTGTGAACAAGGAAACCTGCGTTTTCATTTCTACCTGGGCTTCACAAATTATGCAACCAATCCTGAGCAGGGGCAATGGTGGATCCCTACTGTCAATCTTTAGACCACTTCACCCTCTCTACTGCTATCCCCATGAAAATTATAGGACCAAAGGTAAAACCAGGCAGCTGCTGGGCTTTAGGAAAGAAACAATTATACTTGGGGAAAAACATGAAGACTTGACATGGGGAAATGAAGTCGTTGTAGCCTGATACCATGGCCTATAACTGTATATATAAACATACTATAGTTTCTATAAAAGATAAAGAGAAAATAATGTCTATGAAGAAGGATTTTTGTATAACATACACAAACTTTAATTATTTCATCTTCATTGGCCTCTACAACAGAAATGTAAAGCAAAGTGTGAAAGGGTAGAAAAGATAAAAACAATTCCATGTGTGGGTAGAGCTGATGTCAGCTACTAAAGAGGTATATAACTATATATTAAGCAGCATTTCAAGCTTATGTAGCTCCCAATGGGAAATTTTTACTTTGGGGGAAATCAACCATTGAAATTGATCAATGGGGAAGACCATGAATTGTAAGAAGGATGGCAAAGGCTTTTGCAAGTCATTCTTTGTGGATAAAACAGGTAGATCTCATATTGCAGCATTTATGAGGGCACACTGGTCTTACCTCTTCACCTGCCTTGATTGGTTTCACCCTTCAACTTTTTCTCTTAAACAACATAATAAAAACAGATTAATTTGATTATTATTATTATCTTTAAAGACTTTATTTATTTATTCATGAGAGACAGAGACAGAGAGAAAGAGAGACAGAGACACAGCCAGAGGGAGAAGCAGGCTCCATGCAGGGAGCCCGATGTGGGACTCCATCCCTGGTCTCCAGGATCAGGCCCTGGGCTGAAGGAGGCACTAAACTGCTGAGCCACCTGAGCTGCCCTAATTTGATTATTATATAAGACAAGATTTCCTTTTATATGTGTATTTGCACAGGGATAAGGGAGAGAAATCACACCGGTAAGGGCAGTTTATCATACCTCTTTACCTCTCTCCTTTATTAAAAAAAATAATAATAATAGATTGAATACTTCAGAAAGGCTACTGAGTGTGGCAGACATTTAGCCATTGCAACAGGGGCTCCACACTGGAAAAGGTCTCCCACCAGGAAGACTGAGCAGTGCTTCTTGCCACAGCCAAGTTCAGGTTGTCTTTTCCACTCAGAAAGCTAAATTAGGAGTTAAGAGGTACCAATTTAGCTTTTCATGCTGCAAATAAAAAATGAAAGAGCCCTAACTTACAGGAAATATAAAAAAGAAAGAAAGAAGAAAGAAGAAAGAAAGAAAGAAGAAGAAAGAAAGAAAGAAAGAGAAAGAAAGAAAGAAAGAAAGAAAGAAAGAAAGAAAGAAAGAAAGAAAGAAAGACCTAAGTGGAAAGCAGAGTGGCTAAATGATTGCATTTGGATTTTATTTTGCTGGTCATGCCAATAAGACTTGATATTTTGATCATTCTAAATTAAAGATGTCTTTGTGAAAGTTTCTTAAAATGATCAAAATGAAACAGGTCATTTGCTCTAGGTAATTCTGGTAGAGTGGGTAGAATTTGGGAAGCCGTCTGTGAAAATTGGGTTTGTATTCACAAGAGGGTCTGAAGGTATGAAACATTTTCATATATAAACATAGATCTGCAAATCTCTTTTCAAATGATAGGTTACCCTCTAGGAATATCAACCATCTTTGTGGTTGACACCCTTCTGGGTACAGTTCAAAATGATTTCTTCTACAGATACATAGAAATAGCTCCTTTTAACCTTTTTTCTTTGGGAATTTGGTATCTGTAATCTCTTCCATTTCCTTCAATATACTACTAACATATACACAAATATCTATTTTCTATATTAAACAATAAATACATCTATCATAAAAATCATCTTACTCCCTTTTATATTCCTCCTATTATTTGCTGTACTGCCTTGAAGTTGGTAGATGAATCAATTCATGTTTGTTAAATGGATGAAAATAACACAGGCCTAACATTTATTGATAAGATTACACTTCTAGGAACCAGAAAATAGTAAGGACAAAAAATAGTCATAGTCCCTAATCTATGCAAGTCACTATTTTCTTAATTTATATAATCCTCATAAAACTTAATGAGATGTCATTATTAATATTTCAATATTTTAGATAAGAAGAGTGAGATACAGAGATTAAGTAATTCAAGTTTATAGAGCAGCAGAGCAAGGATTTGAACCAATGCAGTCTTTAGTCTGTGCTTTCAATTATTATGCTATCTATAGCTCTTCTAACAGATTATATTTATTGTGTCTGTTGTAAGTGCTCTACATGCACTAATTCATTTCTAACTTGAATTCTGTTTAAGGAAGCTGGCTGTATGCCGGGATGGGATATATTAGCACTTTAACTGGCCTTTTATAATACCAAACATAGGCTGAGAATTTTATACTTTTGTGGTTTTATTCTAATGTAGTGGTTATCAAAACATGCATTGAGAACCCTCAGGGGTTCCTGGTTTCCTTTTAGATCTTTTTGTGCAAGCAAAGCTTTTCTTGACACCAAAGTGTTTTGTACTTTTTTGTTTTTTTTCACATGTTCTAAAAAACATTCTTTTTAAACATTAGTTTTCATTGTGGAAGAGATAAGAATCTCTAAGTGTAAAAACTATAGTAAATAATATAAAATTAAAAAGAAAGTCATGGATCAGCTCCTTAAAGTCAACAATTTTAAGCAGAAGGGATTTTGAGGTACTTGTATCCCATAGGACTTGCTCTATTAACTAGTGAACCATATTAAATTCATTATTAGATAAAGATCTAATAAGCAATGATTATTTTACAAATTTTAGGAATAATTCTTTACTGTCTTTCTCTAATGTAATATGATACTCTAAGTGTGTGTGTGTATATACACATATATATATGTGTGTGTGTGTACATACATATATATATGTATTATTTTTAACCATTCCTGAGTTACCTATTGCTCTAATCTACACCAAAAGTATATTAATGTAATGCTAAAACAAACACTAGTTGTTCCTGATTCTATAAACAGAAAAAAACATAACCTTGTATATTGCTGTTAACATTACAGTCCCGGGATCCCTGGGTGGTGCAGCGGTTTGGCGCCTGCCTTTGGCCCAGGGCGCGATCCTGGAGACCCGGGATCGAATCCTACATCAGGCTCTCGGTGCATGGAGCCTGCTTCTCCCTCTGCCTGTGTCTCTGCCTCTCTCTCTCTCTCTCTCTCTCTCTCTCTGTGACTATCATAAATAAATTTTAAAAAATTAAAAAAAAAAAAACATTACAGTCCCATGTGATTCCCTAATAAACTTCTAGTGAAAAATACCATGAATGAAAATGTTCTACTAAATAATACATCACTTCCTAAGACTTTCTGTACATTTTTATGCTTAATTCCTAGGCTATGTAAGTTTCATGTAGTTTGCAGTTACCTGTTTAAATTAAATCCTAGGGCCATAAAATAACTATTATGTATTTTCAGATGTTCATAAGGAAAGACATCATCATATTCCAGTGAAATCAGTATATTATGTTACTGTAGTACAACTAGTTCCAAATTAGGGTATTATTATTATTATTATTATTATTATTATTATCACTTTAACATGAATTTGTGTCCTTCAAATACGGAATTAACATAAAAAATAAACATCTGGCTTCATGGCAAATATCCACCATTACATTAAAGGAAGGTACTGTTATGATATTTACTAAATTCAAAGCACACTCTTCTCAATGAAACATCATTAGAATTTTTGGTATCAGAGTAAATAAAAATGAAACTTTTCCATGTACTGTATGAGCATTATCTTCTCTTAAATTTGCTATCTCTTCTGTTGCACTTCTGTAATAATCATTTGGCAGACCTGTCAAAACTGCCAGTTGTGGAATAGAAAAAGGATGGTGGGAAGACTCTTCAAGATGACCCCCAATGACCTTTCACCCATATGCACATGCTTTGTAAGTTTCCTGCCCTGGAGTGTGGATGATTGCAGTGACTTGCTTCTAATCAACAAAACAAATCAGGGGGGATGGAGTGTCACATCTATGATTAGTTACATAAGACTGTAACTTCCATCTTGTCAGAAGGGTGTCTCTGTTGGCTACTCAACTTGTACAATTATCAAAGCAAGAATGTGTGGAGAAGCCCATGTGATAACTAATGGAGGGTAGCCTCTGGGCTGCAACCTTCTAGGAAATGAGGCCCTCAATCCAACAATACTCATGAAACTGAGTCTGCCAACAACCTTAAGCATTTGAAAGCAAATTCTTCCCCAGTTGAGTATTCAGACAAAAACCCAATCATGTTTGATACCTTGAGTACCACTTTCGTATGAGATCTTGAAGCAAAGAGCCCAGATGGGCTGTGCCCAGAATACTGACCCACAAAAACTGTGACATGATAAATGTAGGTTATTTAAAGCCACCAAGTTTGTGGTAATATTATTTTGCAGCAACAGAAAATCAATAGAGTGACTCAGATACCAGGTCTCTTTAAAAGTGTCTTTTAAATTATGGTTCTGATTTCAGGAGGTACTGTTATTCATGAAGAAAAGTAAGGGAATTTTAAATGAAAATATAAAAATGTGTCTAATAAACCTAGAAAATAAGTGATACTGAAGATTATAAAAATATGAAATTGAATTGTATACTGTACAATCAGTAGAATATTGGCCCTTGTGAGACATTTTGGTACTTAGCTAATGCTGAAGGAAAAAATATGACCATGGGCAATGAACCTGTTTACACCAGTCTTTGATCAATCTACTTCTTTTAAAATTTATTTTCATTAATATTTTTCATACATTTAAAATTATTAATTGACAAATAATATATATATTAATCCATGGTATCTCTTTGAATAAATAGAATTGTCTTTTAATAGGAAAATTTGGCACATTATGTCCTCAGGCTCACTTTCTTCAATTTCTTTACTCTAATTTTTATTTTGTTACATTAATTTTTTTTCTGAGGACAATCTTGATGTTAGAATGATTCTATTTCTCTGAGAACTGTAAATTTTAATATTAACTTAGAAGCACTGTATGTTGTCTTTTAAATTCCATGCCCATGTATATAGAATATTTCATCTTGTCCTTTTTAAAATTCACAACTTTAACCCACACATGAAGGACAAAAAAAGACCATGCCTGTGAAAATTGCACTAATGGTTTCAGCAACTTAAATCAATGATCAAATAAAAAATAAAATAATTGAGATAATACATTTTACATATTAAACCTGGACTCCTATAGAGCTGATCTTTAGTTGTATCTTTTCAAAAAGCTATAAAGTGAAGTTCTCCAGGATTACTTTTAAAGAAAGAAATTAAATTGTCCATGCAACACCATTACATATGCAAGAAAAAATATTCACAGATGCATGATAAACATTTCAATTGGATTACACTTTTATAGCTGGAACTGAAATATAATTTTAAGCCACAAGCATTCAAGCATGTTTCATCAATTTTCTGTTTCTTTGCCCATATGAAATGTGTGATAAATGATATAAATATATGCATAGTTTGTATATGAGTTACACTTTTGAGGTTAAAAACAAACAAAAAAAAATAGCCAAATAAAATGGCAACAAAAATGAGTGAGTGCTTATCTGTATTTTAACAAAGACTTTAGATTAATGATATGTTTTAAACTAAGAGAATACTCATTATAACTACATATTTGATCCCTGCTCAGGAGGATGATACTGTTTTGAATTAGAAAAAAAATTAACAAGACTCGCTGAAAATGAACTATCAAGTAATTATAGTTCTACAATGACTTCAGAGAACATTGCACCCTAACATCAGTGATTCATCTTTCTAAGACTCTGGAAACAAACTATGTGGAAAGTCTGTTAACTGGAGTACCACCCTGAAAACTGGAAAAGGAAGATGCTTATCTTCAGACACCAACTCTGATAAGGAAAATATAATCATTAAAAGTTCATGCATAGGAATGCTAAGCTAGTTGTATTGTCTCTCTGGGATACTGGGATAAAACATTGAGTAGATTTGTCTACCATTCCTAAACAAAGGCTTAGAAGAGTAGCTGGAAATAATTAACGAGGCATTAATAGGTGAATGTCAAAAGGTCTTGGAATCATTCAATATACACTGAGTGCTTTGAAAATATAAAGCTTTGAGAAATAAAAGGAAAAGATGTTCTGGGGTGATTGCTGTGGTGACTAGTGTGATATTGGTGGGGTTGCTGGAGGTGAAGGCTGATGGTGGACAGAGATGGTGTTTTTCTATTGAGTATGTGGAAAGAGCACAAATGTGTGCAGTAGATACATACTGAATATTCAGTAGTCTTTTGTAAATGTTATTACTAGTTGGATTCTTTATAAAGAATAAGCGCAACTGAGCAGAATAAAATGCTCTCAAATATCAATTTTCCACACTCATGAATAACCTAGCTGTTTAGGCCATGAATCATTAACATGGCACAAACAAATCACAAGGATAAAGTACCCTGTGTGCAAGACATACATTTGGCTAGAAATAAGTCACCTTGCAAACCCAAAACTGCATAAACATAATGCTTAGAGAGATATCTATACACATAACATTGAGAAATATAGATGAATTTGTGTCTCAACAAATTTAGCCCAAAAGCTTAGATGTTTGTACTTTCAAAGCACTTTTAAAAATAAACAAAAATAAACTCTATTATTTCTTATTTTAAAGACTTTAGTTATTCCACTGTGTGTGTGTGTGTGTGTGTAAAATAAGATAAAATATTAGAAAACCTCACAAAGATTTGGAATAATAACTAAAGCAGCTCACATAATTTGATGATGTATATATAATCACAATGTTTGAGAAGTGAGTTCTTCCTCATATAATCTCTATAGAAAAAGCAACTCCAAGTTTTTCTCCCCTTTTTGGGGATATGGGTAAGTAAGTGTTTGTAGCAATGTGTTTTATTCATTGTGCATCTCTGGAGAAAATCAGGTCACCTTCAATGATCTTATCAGTCAAAGAAAATAGGACTGCTTCACAGAGCTATTAAGATGGAAGAGAATTAGAATGTATAAAAAGCTTTCAGATGCCAGGATCAAAGGGAAAAAGGTCACAGACTAGGCAGAGATTGTTGCCTTTGCTGAAATTCATGGTTTTGATTAACATGAAGTTGTAAATGGCTATAACATTGTAAGCAGTCATAATATAATAGAGTAAGAAAGAAAGGCCAAGGACATAGAAATGTAGAGAAAAGAGTCAAAAGAATAATTCTAACAAGTGAAGAAAAATAAACAACTAGAATAGAATTATAATAACATGCTTTTGGGTAATTTGTTTATGATTCACAAAATGCTTTAGCATGTACCAGGGAATTTAACCCTCACAAGTGAAGTAGGTATTGTTATCCATACTTCAGAGAGATGGAGACCAAGGTTAAGATGGTAAACATTTGTGCAAGTTCAAAGAACTATTGGCAGCAGAGCTACTGTTCTCTTCCAAGCCTTTACAACAATCAATAGAACATTGAAGGAACATTGTAGGATCACCAAAAATATTTGTTAAATAGATAAGCTTGTCCTTAAGCCTATTTTTCTAATTCCAAATATTATGTTCTTTCCTGTTAGCTGACTCCCTCAATAAGTGATAAATCTATACAAAACCATTTCCACTCTGTTAAAAACACTGCTGAGAGAGAAGAAAATAAAATATTTAGTAAATGTCTATTTTTAAAATAGAATTAGCTAGAGTACTATGTTACGTGACAATGTCCCATGAGGATGGAAAAAAATGACTCACTTATTTTGGTTGTGACTAATAAGAATATCATAATACTATCACTCAACAGATTATGTCTTAATGACATGTAAAATAACTAATTAAGCACTTTCTATGTGTTAACACAGAGAAATTGAAAGGTAGGTATTATGAATACCCATATTTACTTCTCCTAGATTCACTAACTATTGTCTTGCTCTCTGTCCTTTCCTTTTTTTTTTTTTTTTTCTTTTTTTCCTGAGTCATCTGAAAGGCAGTTGGAGAACCAACATTTTTTCTTAAGATGAACAATGCTGGAAAATATTATACCAATACTTTTTTGAATCAACTTTCCATGGATAAGGAGAGAGGATTAGCTAGCATTTTTGCCTCCTTTATAACAAATTGGTAGAGTATGGGGCTGGTGGCTGCAGGTAACATAGAAATTCTCCCTCACTTTCAGGTTCTTATCACAGAAACACTTGGGGCAGGAGCTATGAGAGAACTTTGTACCCAGTCACAGGCTCCTTCTTTCTTTGAACCTCAGCAGAAGCTCATAAAAAATTACTGTGGTATAATCCTTATTATACAGAGAAGGGAAAGGAACAACAGCCACTGTAGGAAAGGCAAGAAACCCCATTCATATTCTTTGCACTTATATCTCCTACGGAAAGAAAGCTTCAAACTGCAGGGACAAGTGTCTTCAGGAAGTGGTGAAAACACATTATAGCTGGAGATAGAAAATATAAACAAAACAAATCAAAACCTATACATCTTACCCAGAGTTACAGCTGGGAAGAGGGCAAGAAGACTGACGCAGCCACCTTCCTGAAACCCAGGAACAAAATGTTTGCCTAAATTGAACCTTAGTAAAACAAGAATGCCCCTCCATCACTGTACCCTGAGGTTGAACAAGGGTGAGAGACATCTAATAGTAGGATACAACTTGAGGAGTTTCAAAAAAGGGGAAAGATTTTTCTTTGAGGTGGAATACAAAGAGAAGACCCCAAAGAGGGAGAGTAGAATAGACATTGAGAATAAATTTCTGGCAAACCAATTCTCATCCTAAACATCACTGTCCCAAAAGAGTTGAAACCAGTGGTACACTGAGGATATTCACAGCAAATATAAATCCGGTACCTCTCTGTTGGCTAGATTCACTCAAACTCCCACACTAGAGGTAAAAGCATGCCTACTCCCAGGAACAGAAACTATTTAGTTTCTACTATTCTGTCCAAGATGTGCAGCTTTCAGCAAAGAATATATAAAACATATGAGAAAACAAAGAAAAAAAAATACTACCAATGGACAAAGCAATCAACAGAACCAGAATGAGATATAACACAGGTACTGGAATGATCACATAGAAAATTTAAAATAACTATGATTAAATGCATTAAAGCTCCAATGGAAAACACAGATAATAGGTAACATCGGTAGGATAATTTGAACAAAAGTCAATTGGATAAGTTAGAAATGAAAAAAAAAAGTGATAAAGAAAGCCTTCAAAAGTCTCATCAGCAGACTTGGCACATTTGAGCAAAGGATCAGTGAAACTGAAGTTGAGTTAATAAGAGTCCCCAAACTAAATCATAAAGAAAGAATAGCAGAACAGAGCCTCCAAGGGCTGTTAGATAATATGAAACTATTTCAAATGTAATTAGAATCTCACAAGCAGAAAATAAGACCAAGGTAGAAGAAATACTAATCAGGATTAAAAATATTTAAGGAAATTATATTCAAACAGAAAAAAATCAAGGCAGACAGGAAATCTTAAAGACAACACAGAGAAATAACACATACATCAGAAAAACAAATACAAAAATTGTAGAGTTACCTTCAGAAATCAAGAAGGTCAGAAAAAAATGGAGCATATCTTTAAAAGGCTGAACAAAAACATCTGTCTACCCACAATTCTATACCCAGTGAAAGTATCTTTCAGAAATGAAGGGAAAATAAAGATTTTCTTTAGACAAACAAAAACTCTTAGACTATGTTGTTAGCAGATCTGCACTAAAAGAAATATTAAAGGAAGCTCTTCAGGTGGAAGGAAATGTGACGCTAGACAAAATCTTGAATGAATATTTGAAACAAGGAAAGTAAGTGTGCTGGAAATGGTAACAATGTGATTTATTGATGTAACAAAAATTGCAGAATATTACATTTCATCTCTAAATGCCTCAGCATTTATTTCCTAATAAAGGGCTATTATCCTTCAATAATCATGATAGTATTATCACAATTGATACAATTAACATAGATACAGCATTTCATTCTAATCTGTATTAAATTTATCCAGCTGGCCAAAAACATATAGTCTTTATTTCTGATTATGTTATTCAGAATCGCATCAAAACTGCATTTTCAATACAATTTCTTTAGTTTCTTTTAATGTGGAACACTTCCTTATATTCTACTTTACCATATCAAGATTTCTGAAGGGCCTTCGCAATGGAGTTTCTCAACCTGAAGTCTATGGTGGTTTTCTCAAAATCAGATTTAGGCTAAACATTCTTGGCAAGAAAATGGCATAGATGATGTTCTATACATCTTATTCTATTAAGAAGCATACTATTTCAGTTGGTCCCTTTACTAGTGATGCTAAGTTTGATCATTTGGTTAGAGTGGAATGTGCATGTTTTGCCAATGTGGAAGTCTCTTTCTTATTTTTTAAGATTTTATTTATTTATTCATGAGAGACACACAGAGAGAGGCAGAGACATAGGCAGAGGGAGAAGCAGGCTCCATGCAGGGAGCCTGATGTGGGACTCAGTCCTGGGACTTCAGGATCACACCCTGAGCTGAAGGCAGTGACTCAACCGCTGAGCCACCCAGGTATCTCTGGAAGTCTCTTTCTCTGTAATGCAGACAATCTGTGGTGTGATAATTTGAGCCATGTGTAGTGTATTTTATTCCCCAACAAATTATAAACATCTTTACTTCCATCAAAGCTAACCTCTATAAATTGGCTTCTATATGCAGTTTCTATTTTCTTACCTGCCATTCACTAAATTCTACTTTATTATTAATTTCTTAAATAAACATATATAGTTCAGTTAAGGTTACAAGTGACATGCTCATCATAGCATCTATAGGTATTTCTATAGTACTCAAGTACTTCAAGCAGTCTTCATGTACTTGACTCATCAATTGTCACAGGCTGTTTCCTCACCAAAAAATGCTCTGTGATACAACACTCTAGCTTGCTTTATATCTTTTTTGTTTGAACTTTATCACTTTTACCTGCTAAACATTCTCCATTAGCCATTCTCTTCAACTAACCAGCTTGAGTCAGGTTGCCTCACATTTGGTCATGGTGCCCCTTTTTTCGTCTCTGCCTATTAAATTTTATTCATACCCATGACATAATGATTCCCAAATTCACCATGGCTCTAACTCAGCCTTATTCTTTTTGTTCCATGGGTAGCCATTTTTGTGGTCCATACTTCTATAAGAATAATAAGCTTATGCGGATTAAGGAATTCATGATCAAACTCCAGATCTGGTTATCTTTCTTATGCAGAAAATGGTACCATCACTGAACTGAATACTTCATCAGATACCTGGGAAGTCTACCTTCCTCTTATCTCTCTATAAAATGTTAACTCCAATTTTTAACCCTTGGATTAGGTCCTCAATCTTTTCAAATACTTCTATTGTCACAGTCAGATTTCTAAGCCAAACCACTGATTTTTTTTTCTTGCCTTGATTACTATGATTGCCTTTTAACTCTCATTCTTTCTATACAGTCACCATTGAGTGGCCAATGCAGTCTCTTCAATATATAAATCTGATCATGTCTTTGTTGTTTCTCTCCCCATCTACCTCCCTCTTCCACCTGGAAATCACTTAATGACTGGATTACTTTTAGACAAAGGGAAAAATGCTTAATAATTTGCAAAAGGTCCTACAAAGTCCTGTATGATTGGTCCCTACCTCTCCCTATTGTCTTATCTGATGTTCTCCCTATTATTATCTGTACTACCCTTCTGTTGGCCTTGAGCTACCTCTGTTTCCTTCCATCTACTTTCTTTGTTGCTTATTTTTGCCTGTGTCATAAATATCTTTTCTCCACTTTATCTAATTAATGGTCAATTATTATTCAGATTTCATAAAGTTAATTCCTCAAAGTAGTTTCATTGAATTCCCCAAAAGAAGTGCGCTTTCCCTATTATAAACTCTTAAAGACAGGAGTCTGCATGCACTAATCACAGGTGTGTGTGTGTGTATGTGTGTGTATAAGGATAAAATTACTGGGCTAAAAGCTCTGTAAGGATTGAGCCCATGTCAGTTTTACCTATAGCATAGTTCTTGGTATCTTAATTTAATTTTATTTGAGTTTCTCCTGTGTGTCCCTCACTGAGTTAGGCACAAGGATTCAGAAGTGAGCAGTAGGAGATATGTGACTAACAGTTGTTGAATGGATGACCAAGGTTTTATGAGATGACTGTGGACCCCAAAGTCCACACAAACAGTTACTAATTGTACTTCCTACCATAATTATCATCTGTAATATATATATAAAAAAAGGATTCAGTGATTGTCATTACCATCATTCAATCTACTGAGTTCCATTTATGACAGGAAACCTGACGAGAATGTTTGTGATAGGAAACTTGGAAATTCCATGTGATGCAACTAAATAATTTCAATTCGGGACAGAGTCCACTCTAATGCATTAAAAAAAGATTCAATATGAAAGCATATACTACATAAATACATACATTGTGTATTTAAAGAAATAATTCTCATTGTCTCTCAGAGGACATTCTATAGGCTCCCATGCCAATTAAAAGGCATTTAGTAAATTGGGTGCCTCTGAAGAGATGTACAAATTTGTTAGCTTTACCTCTGGCTTTAGCTAAATGAACAGGAAATTCTTAGGGGAAAAAAATAAAGCCTTTGTAAAAGCGAATGTATTGTGTGGGTACTAAAGAAATGCCTCAAGCGATATTTTCAGAAAAGACCCATTTTATAAAGGGCTATATTAAATTAAGTAAATGCTTAGAATCTCTGGGGAGAGACATTATGGAGATATTTGAATGAGCACAAAGGTAAGTAGCAGTGGAGGTAGTATTTCCTATTACTGGTGGTGTCTCCAGTGTATTTTACAAGTCCTTTATGAGACAGAAATACCCTATGCATCAAAAAAATCAGAGAATATCAAAGATAGAAAGGAATTAAGGATTCATAAATCCAATCCCATCAGTTTACAAATAAAGAAACTGAAGTTTAGAGAAGAAACATGACTTTTCTGGTGTCAGAGAGAAAGTAGAAGCATATTTTAGATTGGAATACTGGTATAGTCCATTATTCTAGGTTCCTTATACACACACACACACACACACACACACACAATTAGGAAAAGAGAACTTCCAGAGACTGTTTTGTTTTTAATCCAATTTTTATGTCTTTGAAGATTTTACAAAGGCATTCATTTTGTCAACAAAAATAAAATGAAGATGAAAATAATATTACTGATCAAGTAATAAAAAATAATTCCAAAGGAACTCACTGGAAGGCAGTGTGATAAATGGAATATCCTTAGTCTTGGGATTGGACGAATCTGGGTTCCAATTCCAACTGTGCCACATACTAACTATGTGAAATTCAAAAGCTATTTAGCTTCTCTTCATTAGTTTCCTCTCTCTAAAATGGAGATAATAATATCTATTTCCCTTCACAGTTTTCTGAAAATTAAATGAAATCATTCATGTAAAGCACTTAGCACAATATTGGGCACATGTTAAAAAGCTTAATGAAGATAGCTATTTTTATTGGAGCATTCACACTAAAGTCTAAGCAAACTGCCAGATGATATAAGAACATTTAGCATAAGGGCTAGATTTCCAAATGAAGAAGCCAGAGATGAGTCAGTAATAAGCAGAACTGGACTGATTAACTCCTACAGCAAAGAAGAAAGAAGATAATATATACAATCACTCCCTGTATCTACAGCAAGGATGTTAAACTTTTCTAGGACAAAACAAATAGAACAATCCCTAAAAATGTCCTCTCCTTAAGGTTTGCCTGGCGTGATGTCACAGCTGGTAGGGAGGCCAGAAGGGAAAGAACATCTTTAGATGGGAAGACAAGTAGGTTAAATGAGCAATGGCACAGAGTCAGTTCAAGTGTGATATAAATAGTGCTGAGATCTGTCTCTATTTCGCAAGACGAGACCTTGGCCTGAACCCATCCACTTCTGGAGAAAGATCTTCCAGTAGGAAGACACGTACCTTATGTGAAATGGGCAAAGATTCCTGCCTCTGATGATGAATAGCCAAGCTAGACACTAACAGACTAGCAGACTGGAGTCCAGCTGCCTCTAAATCATTTTTAAAAAGAGACAGCTTGCCTCATGACAGGTCTGTAGATAGAAACTTGTCTTCACTCTGAAGTAGATGAGTTGCTTATCAAAAAATCTGACTATTCTCTATGATCCTCTGAGACATAGTTGATTCAGATTTTAGTGAGATGATTAACATTTTAAAAGTAGGCTTAAGGTGTGAGATAGATACACACACACACCACACACACACAAATATGGTTATGCCGGCTGTTCCCACTTTTCACAGGAATTCCTGAATGCTGTTATATGGGTACACTAAAGTGGGCACAGAATACTGAGTCAGGCAGAACAATCTGGAATGGCCAATTACTTACAGTGCAGTGTTGAAAACTTAATCTATCTCAGTCCCAGTTTCTTCATGTGAGTTTTTACCGTAAAGACTAAATGAGAATATATATACAGTCTACTTAGTCTAGAGGCTGGCATGTGGTAGGTGCTCACTGAGAGTCATTGAGAGTTCGCTAATTTCCTGTCTTATTCCCTCTTTCCTGATACACTCTTTTAGGTTAAAAGCCCATTTTGGTTTTCTAAAATATTTTTATTACCAGTAGTATCTGCAGAAGCCAATATAATCCTGCTTTTTTTGGAAGACTGGTCAAGTAATAAAAAATTGATGAAAGAGTAAACTGGGGTTTAGAGCAGTGAAAAATACTATTTTTAAAGGACCTTTGAGGAAGTATAAAGTTGGGAAAGACAGAAGTATGAATTTCATATAGTTATTCTTTCCAGAGAGTACAAGGGGAATGCATTTGATGGGAATTGACCTATTTGGAGAGATGGTCCAATAAGACAGGGTAGGAGTTCCTAGGTCTGAAGACTCAACAGCTATAGTAGGTTTGAGTGGTATGATATCAGAGGCTAAGTTTTCACCAGAAGGCTAAGTATTGCTAATAGCTGCTTAGAGATTATGAGATTTCTTATATACAGAAATTGTTTTCAGTGGGGGGCACTTCTGATTCCCAGTAGACTTTTTGAGTCTGGAAACACTTTTTGATCATCATGACTTGGTTGGGGGGTATCCAGTCTGGAGGCCCGGGATAGTGCCAAATACTCTACAATGCACAGGACTGTCCCACATAGCAAAGGATGATCTGGCTCAAAATCTGATTATCAGGTCAATAGCACTGAAGCTGAGAAAAACCTGATTTATGGAAAGCAGATTGATTCTTTAGCCAAAATTTTGAAATGAAATTTTGAAGCAAAATTTTGGGCTTTTTTTTCTGAATTTTCACAGTTCTTCCCATCTCTTTCTGAAACCCGTATTTTTTCCTTCATTTAAGTTTGGGGTTTTATCTATGATCATAATCATCCAGTTATTCACTTAGTGTAATGGAGGTGGAGCATAGCCTTTTTAACATTGGATATGTGACTCAGAGAAGTAAGAAGCCCTAAGTAGCCAGCCAAAGCCCAGGGATCAAAGGAAAACAGTAAATTTCCCAGTTGACTGAGTATAAAGATCTGCCCTTAGAGATACGAACTCAATGTAGCAGTCATGGTCATTGCTGCTACTTTAACTGTTACTATTAACAGACTCTTAGCTCCATTCCTACTGTAATCACTAACTATCATTTATTGAGCACTGTGGTAGGCACCCTCCACTCTTACATGTCTATAGTAATGTGAATGTAAATAGTAGTGTGTCAAACTCACTCTATGAAGTAGTTGTTATCTCTATTATAAAGGACTATGCTGAGAAAGGTAGGCAATTTTAGGGTAGCCAACTATCTGAAGGGCAGCAATCAGATTTATACCCTGGTATGTCCTTTTCCAAAGTCCATGTTCAAAGCTAAGCACAGCAGTGTATGTAAGGAAGGAATAAGGGAAGGAGAAAAGAGTTGGTCATGGAATATGTAACTTCTGACACTCTTAATTTGGTTCTCTACGTCCCCTGTGATACGATTTGGATAATACAAGCAATACAAAAAAGAAGTATTTTTGAACTTCATATAATGTTTTAAGTTGCACTTTGATTATTCTGATTTATGCTAAGACCTCAATCTGTATCTTCCTGGGATATCAAATTCTTGAAATCAAAGGGCTCTAGAGATCAAGCATTTCCCCTCCCAAGGAAGTTTGCAATTTAAATAGATACTCTCGGTTTTCGACTCAGGTCTGCTATTAACTGAGAGTCTTAGAAGATAGCGTTACTCATTTTTTTATACATAAAGGAGAGAATAACATTTTTCCTTCCTACTTCATATTTTTGTTAATTGTTATGGTATAATTAAAGAATTTTGCACAGTATAAATGAATAAGAATATTAAAAGTACTCTTTTTCTCATAAAATTTAAGATGAAATATAACTTCAGCCACATATGTAACTTGATAGTCCTAAGAAAATATGCAAAAAAAAAGCTAAGTATTTGATTATTTATCAAAGTCAAAATTCTTGGTAGCATTTGGAAATTCAGAATGGTCAAGGTTTGTCAAATAAAGTGAAAAGTTTAGAGCATGGTTTTGCAGTCACTGTTGATCAGCAATGCCAGCAGTTGGGACAAAAGCTGGATATGAAAAAAAGAGACGAGCAGAAGCTCTTAGCTTATCTCTGTCTCTCTCACAATTATTTACATATTTACATATAGCTTTCAGAGAAATGTGTCATTTCTACCTTATAGGTTTCACCCAAAATTCCTTTTTGGTCAACTTTAATCTAAAACCATACAGGGAGGGCAGCCCCAGTGGCGCAGCAGTTTAGCGCCGCCTGCAGTCCGGAGTGTGATCCTGGAGACCCGGGATGGAGTACCACCTCCGGCTCCCTGCATGGAGCCTGCTTCTCCCTCTGCCTGTGTCTCTGCCCCTCTCTCTTTCTGTGTCTCTCATGAATAAATAAATAAAATCTTTAAAAAATAAAAAGTAAAAAAAATAAAACCATATAGGGAAAAGAAATTTGGAAATATAATTTTAGCTAAGCCAAGGTTGTTAGTCTTTCTTTTTCTGGATTCAGATTTCTCTTGATCATCACTTGGGTTTCTACTGAAGATAAGCAGTCATGTAAATTGAGAAGAATCAAATGATTATAGATTGGCTAAGTGTTTCCCTTCTTAACACATCAGTTGCCAAACATATATTTCAGTCTGTCTCCTCCCATTAATAGTTTGTTTGGAGTGTCTGGGTGTCCCTTGAATTAACTGATTGACCACATTGACAGACAGGCAGACTAATCAATGAGCTCTTAAGGATGGAACAGCAGAGTATAGTACGGCCTTAGCCATGAAATTGTGGTATTTGACAACTCGACCACAGCACTAGAGTTTACAAATAAAAAGCATTACTCATGTATGACTACGTTCTATCCGTGATGCTCAAGAAAATAATTTCAAAATAACAATCAGAAATTGTTTGATGAAAGAACGCACAGAGCAATTCACTCATAATTACCCAAGGGAACAGCATAAGATGGATAAATAAAATTCATAGATGAGTCCCAAAATGCCTTTTAGCTGAAAGAAGCAGTGCTGTACTTGTACATTCTTTCATCAGAATTATTAACAAATAGTAAGTTGTAATGCTTTTCATCTTTAAACCATTGGATATCAAGACCGTAAAAGGTTGTGGTCATCCTTAGGTACATGGATTATAAACTCAAATGTTATCAAGGGCCAAACTGTAACGAGGCTAAGAGGCCAATCCTCAGACACAGATTATTTTCCCTGGTCTGACTTTACTTCTGCCTCCTTTTCCTGTTTCTGTATTCTCATATGAAATGATTTTGATGTTGTAAAAATAAAGGCAATAGGCAGACACAAAGAGACAGAATATCCAAGTAGGTGGTAAACAGAAAAACCTAGCATTTGAACAGGAGATGATTTTTCTGGTACTAGTTCTCTAATGAAACAAAATCCATCTGCTGGGGGTTACACTTGGGGTGAGCATAGCCTAATGTATAGACTTGTGGAATCACTAAGTTGTACACCTGAAACTGTAACATTATATGTCAACTATATGTCAATAAAAATAATAATCTATCTGTTAAAAAATAAGTAAATAATAAAATTTAAAAACCCATCTGCATCATCAATCCTCATGTGCTTTGGACTCTGGAATTATACTCTCCAGCACAAAGCATGGTCGAGCTCCCACAAATATTTCATCATGCCCCAGATATTTTGGCAAGTTGTCAACTTCTATTTAAGAGAGACTGAAACTTGGGGGTATGTTAAATTATACTTATGGCCTTGGATTTAGCTTAGCATTATTATATAAAGAGTACAAAATGGAAAGAACAATTGGCAATTATTAAGAGATACAGTGGCTATAAGATTGATTCTGATCATTTGTTCCCAGAAAGCACTCTTCTTCAATTACTGGTGATTCTGAATAAGACTTCTATGGAGATGATGGGGGATTTGAACCTCTCTCCCTTTTTAGTGGCACAATTGTGGCTGTGTAGAGCTTCAATCACAAATGTAGCATGCATTTGCTACATTGTGCATCCTAGGCATACAAATACAGGTAAAACACACAAACCTCCCTGCCCTTTGGTATAAGAAATGATCATTGTTTCCTGTCTCGGAGTTGAGAACTGATTATAGAGCTAGTGAGTATTTGGGAAGGGTTTTGTTCTTTGTTCAAATGTTGGTTTTAGTTCTGTACGTACTAAATCTCTCCATTGTGAACTTTTGGTAAAGTGAGCAGACGTGTTGTTAGACGTGAGTTTGATTTATTAATTAGGAGAAGGGAGAAGAGTTCTTTTCATCTGTTTTTCTGATAACCTATTAGATACATTTTCAGATTGAGATTTTTTTTTCTTTTGAGCAGCATTCAAGGCTGTTATGTTTGTTTCTGAAATTAGTACTAATTCTTTAGTACAAAATATTTTGTACCCTTTGACTATGTGAGGTGATGGATATCTTAATTAGCTTGATTAAAGGAGTCATTTCACAATGTGTAAGTATGTCAAATCATCACACTGTACTCCTTAAATTTATACAATTCTGTCAATTATACCTCAATAAAGCTGGAAAAATAAATTAAAAATTAAAATATATAAACTCCAATGCCCATCAAGAGTATAATGAAAAGATAAACTGGGAAAGATTCATACAATGGAATCCTATACACAGATGGGAATTAGCAAACTCCTGTTATACACAACAACCTGGGTGGATCCCACAAAGTTCACATTAAATTTAAAAAGTCAGATGGGAAAAATAAATACATACTGTATGATTTTATATGTATTATAATCATACATATAATATACATGATTATATATATATGACACAGAGAAGTATATATTACATAAACTTTTCATGTAAAATATATAAACTAATCTACGTGATCATAAGTCAAATAATGGTTATCCCTTTGAGTCTCAACTGTGTTTGGAGGGACTTCTGGGATGTTGGAAAATTTCTGCAGCTTGGTTGGAGTGCTGGTTATACTGAGTGGGTTCAATTTGTGAAAATTCATTGAACCGACACTTAAAACTTAATCCCAATAACCAAACTGAACATGATTAAATCTGAGCTGCTGGAGGTGGGTTTCTGGCATAGTATTTGGAAAGGTCCTCACGCGAGTCTTTAAAAATAAATATACTAAGGTATTTCTTTGAAAAAAAAAAAGATACAGATAACAATGCAGATGTACAAAATCTGTATAATTCAGAGATATTCTGACAAAATCCAGCCCCTTATCATGACTTATAACACTCTGAATAATTGATCCCTCTCTCTCCCTCGCTCTAACCTTCTAGTTTTCTCTGATTCTGATTCAATGAAGCCACATGAGAGAAACAAAGTTAAATCAGGGGAGGAAATATCTAGACAACCTGCCGAATTACAATCTGCAACTAATCTGAATTAGTTGCAGATCAATAGGCAATTGATATATATATCTACAATTTTAAATAAGGGATCTAGAGGACTGCATGTGTGTTCCTAAGATTTGCATAATATTTTAATGAAATATGATATATTAAATCTGTTTTCCCAATTTTACCCATTTTGCTTTAATCACAATTTTTCAAATATGGCTACTTTTCTATCCCAAATATTCCCCATTATTATGATGAGTTGAGAATTGCTGTAAGTGCAGATGGCTTTCTATTCCCTTGTGACCCTTCCACATAAGACAGATCCTTTATCTTTAAAATGCATAATCTCCAAAGTGGGGCACAAGGAGTACACAAGGTGAACTATTGATAATGAGGAAAGAAAATGTTAGAAATTCTATGTGTTTATTTTGTCTATAATTTTAATTTGTATATTAAAATTAATATTGTTTTTAATGTATATAAAACAAATATCCACCCATTGAATTTATATGCCTATAACTATTATTCCTTTATTTGTTGCTCATAAAATTTTGGAGACTGCCTCCTTAAATCTTATTACACTCTGAGTGGAACCTGGCCTCTAAATACAATTGATACCAACTCAAAAAAACCCAACAGTTACATAAATTTGAATCCATGTCAAGAAGTGATACAAGTGATGCCTTGAATAAATACTGAACAAAATTTTCATCTAAGCTTTGGGTTCTCATCATAAACTCTGCTATTTTTTAGTCTTATGGTCCCTGATAAGTCTTGTATCTCTGAATTTCAGTTTCTCCAGGTAGAGAAGATTACAATCTTTTCTCTGCTCACTTTCAAGAATAGATGAAACACTGCACATAAAACACTTTATAAACTATAAAGCATTAGGTATAAGGCATAACTAATCAAATATTAAAGGTTAGTTTTTATTTTCCTTTTAGAACTAAGCATTCCATCTTTATAAATTTATTGTCAACAAAAATAAATACAATATATTTCTCAGAATGAGTACATATCTGCAGAAAATGACCTCTTTTTAAGCAAAGTATGTGGAAATAAAATTCTACTTCATGGAATAAGTAGTAGGAAAAAGCAAATTATTTGTTGCTTGGAGGATTATTCAGAATGGAGTTTACATTTCACCATCACTAAGAAAGACTGGATCTGACTTCATTAGAAGAAAGTGGATCTGAAGAAGGGCAGTGCAGGTGGAGACATTCATATGAGGAATGAAAAAAAAAGTGCAGAGATCTCATTGGTTGTACCGTCTGACTTATATGAAGGATACATGAAGGAGAGAAAGAGAAGAAATGGCTCAGGACACAGGTTGAATTAAATTAATTGGAGAACTTTCAATATTTGTTGAAGGAAATTGAATTTGAATGCTTGATTAGATGGTTTGAACTTCATAAGAAATTGGATCTTGACATAGAGTAATGACAAAATCCTCTGTACTTGATGAAGATTTGCCTTGATAGTAGTCTGTGTCAATAAGCTATGTCTTGGGAAAGATACATAGGATGCTTCAAATTAGGAAGAACACATAGGAGGCTACTACAGAAGTCTAGAGGAGAGGTAGTGGGGGATTGACTTGATTGATAACCCTGGAACTGGGAAGGAATGGACAAATACATCTTGAGATGAAATATAGCTCAAAGGCTTTAAATATTCAGATTATTTATGACACAATATCAGTGGGTATCTGCTACCCAATATTATTAAAATAACACTGACTGTGTTTCACGTATGCTAGTCCTTGAACAAACAACACTAAAATTATGCCTGCCTAGGTCAAGTGTGCCTGAGCAAACTCCATGTGTTCAGTATACATCATGAATTTTTTAAAGAGTAAAAAAAGTGCTTGAAAACAAATGGTATATTGTGACTAAAATGCATGTGTTTAAAAGTAGATTCTAATAATATATAATAAAATTTTAAGTGTTTGTGGATATTAGATTATCCCTATGTAGTATTGGCAGCTTACTTTGAGTGGTTATTTATTTATTTATTTATTTATAAAATTTTTAAAAAGATTTTATTTATTTATTCATGAGACACATGGAGAGAGAGAGGCAGAGACACAGGCAGAGGGAGAAGCAGGCTCCCTGCAAGGGGCCTGATGTGGGACTGGATCCTGGACGCCAGGATCATGCCCTGAGCCAAAGGCAGATGCTCAACCACTGAGCCACCCAGGCATCCCAAGAGGTCAGTCATTTATTAATTCATTTAAAAATATTTTTTGAGTGCTTACTATGTGTCAGATACTCTAGTATATTTAAGAGATGCAGCCACATACACGGGTGGAAATATTTTTACCTGCATAGAGCTTGTATTCTACTCGATGTACACAAAAACTGGACAAGTAATAAACAAATATATAAGTTAATTCCAGATAGTAACAAGTGCATTAAAAATAGTAAAAAAAAAAAAAAAAGAGGTAGTAAAAGTAATTGGGGTTAATGGTGGGACCAAGTGCTAGCTACCTTGATAGGTTCTAAGAGATCATTCCATGGAGGAGACTAATTGAATAAGGGCATAGGGAAAAATCCAGCTACAGAGAGATTTGAAGAAGAGTGTTCCAAGCAACTGAACAGGAAGAGAAGAATCTCAGAAGAGAAAAATCTTGGTATTTCTGGGAGCATAAGAAAGAATTATGGCTCTAGTGTAGTGAGCAAAGGGGAGTTTACTATAATTTGAGATGAAAAAGGCTGAAAAAAGTCAGATTGACTAGTTTTTTCCTAGCCATAAGGAGGGTGATTGTAAGTCTCAGGATAAGTTTTAAGTAGGAGAAGAAAAACTACCAGAATGCCCATGTTATCTTCAATTTGTGGTTAAGCTATTTATGGCACCCTTAAAATAAAAATATTACCTGATGCTATTACCTCCAGAGAAAAGTTGACTCTCTTTTTCAAAGATTTGGAATCGAAAGCACAATTCCCAATATTCCCATCTACTAAAGGCCAACATCCTTATCTGCATACCAATCATTTCCTTCTAGTGCTGACAAAACAGAAAATTTTTTTTCTAGATGTTATCCATCCAAAAAACAATTTCATTTAGAGTTTAAGAATCAATTACTTTGGAGGAAGATTTTATAATCATATAAACACCTTTATCAGTAGGCATTGCATTTTCAGCATTTCTAAATTGGGCCATCTCTATTAGAAATTGCAAAGATGTCACTTGACTTAAAAATATAGCCTGGTGTTCCATTCCTAAAGGTGCTATTATGCTAACAATAAATCTGAACAAGACCGTAGGCAGAGTGTGGGTTGTGATGTACTCAATATTCATCACCCTCTGACCCAACGGAATATCTATTATGTGCTTCTGGGATCCTTGAGCAAAGTAGGTTTATTACATCTGCCAATTTTCATGGATTTGCTGTGTGATACATCGTCTTCTTTGAAGAAATCGTGGTCACAGTACATATTTCCATCCTTGTGGTTTTCCTCTCTCAGGTAGTTCATTTACTCTGGTTCTCAATTCAATAAAAGGTTATGCTTGAAACAGAATAAAATTCAAGCAATCATAAATAATTTTCAATGTCTCCTTATCGTAGTTCTCTGATTGTGAGTGTTTAGAAGGAGGTAGATTTTTTCCCAGATTCAATTTCAGGCTACTCCATTTGCAAAACAGCAAACTATGTAAAAATACTGACACATAGGGTGTGTTTTTTTTTTTTTTCAATTGTTGGTATAAGTCCTAAAAACAACTGTATTCCAGTTTTAAAAATCCATTACTTTGGGAGAAGTTTTGATAATAATATAACCACACTTCCCAGTAGATACTGCACATAAATAGTGGCAGGAAAGACTTGGAATTCCTAGTCTCATTTTATTCCTCAAGAGTAATTATAGAGAGGGAAAAACCAGCTTGTTAGACCCTGATGACATAACACAATAGTTAGAAAGCCTAAAAGAGGCCTTTAATACTATTCTGCCAATAAATGTGACTAGCTCTAGCTTCACTTCCTTGAATAATTCAGTTTCTCTCTGAAACAAAAATGAGTCTCATCGTGCATAACCACTATGTACTTCTTCAGGACTGACCAAATAGATAGGGATTCAGTCCATAATTTTATAAGATAATGTACAGAGTGCTCAGCCCTAACAAAATAAATACAAATGGCACATAGATAAGCCACTTACATTTATGAACCAAGTGGAATGTTTAGGAAAATTACCATTTAAATGATAATATTTTGTTAAAATAAATAAAGATAGAATAGGAAGAAATTCATAAGATGATATGAATATTGCATGCCATGGAAATAAAGTTCTTTATAACCAGTAAGGGCTGCTATTTCTTATTATGTTCTATGACATAATACAGCCATTGACCTTCATTGGCACTATTCTTAAGGACTGCCAAGCATGTATTAGGTACTGTGTTTAAAATAATGCTATCTCTAAACCCAGATAACCCAAAGCAGACACAGTGCGTGATTCAGCTGTTTATTATTTTATCCTATTATTTAATGTTTTAGGGACACTTGGGTGGCTCGGCAGTTGAGTGTTGGCCTGTGGCCCAGGGGGTGATCCTGGGATCTGGGATCGAGTCCCGCATCGGGCTCCTTGAGGGGAGCCTGCTTCTGTCTTTGCCTCTCTCTCTCTCTTTCTCATGAATAAACAAATAAGATCTTTAAAATAAATTTTTTTTACAATTGTCACATTTTTTAAATGTGAGAAGTTGAATTTTGCAATATGCCTATAATTTATCAAATTGTACACAAAAATCATAGTAAAGTATAAGATATAAAGAAACTTGGATTTCTCACACTTGTGACGTTCTAGCATTAACAAAATCTGATCCTACATGGTTTTTCAGCTTCTTCATTATACTCACTATAGATTTGCTCTAGCTACTTTGTTTAATATTTATCTTAAGATCAAAATATTTCTTTGTGAAAACTTCCTGTGCATTGTGTAAAAGAAAATTAGAGTTTTCACCCATTTATCAATGTAGTCTCCAAATTATTCCATTAATATTTATGTTTTCCCTACCCTAAAGACATGCACATGTCTCCACTAATTTGGGGGCTAAAACTCAAAACTTCTGAGTCTATACTAAACCTGTTGATGCTTTTTTTCCTTTCAAGAAAAACTGTGTCTTTTTGTCACTCTTTTATTTATTCTGTTCCTCATTCCCAGCAGTGAGTAGGCTTTCTCCTGAGTAGAATTCCATGCTCAGCCTAACCTCAGCATCTCCAGTAATTTACATATTTTTTTTTTTTTCTAACCCGCATTAGACAAGATTCTTTCTGTCATGGGGACAGAATCTCAATGTAAACTACCTTTAAATGAGAAAGGGCCATTTCATCGGCTTATCTTACTTAAAGTTCCAAAGGTAGAATAAAAACAAAAACAAAAACAAAAACAACTGTGCCTTTCTTCCCTTGAATTGTCCTGCTTCTGTGTAAATTTCATTTCCAGGGAGACTCTCACTTTACAAAGGCCCTGGGTACACTCCTACACTAATTATTTTTTTTTAAAGATTTTATTTATTTATTCATGATAGCCACACAGAGAGAGACAGAGAGGCAGAGACATAGGCAGAGGGAGAAGCAGGCTCCATGCACCAGGAGCCCGACGTGGGATTCGATCCCGGGTCTCCAGGATCGCGCCCTGGGCCAAAGGCAGGCGCCAAACCGCTGCGCCACCCAGGGATCCCTCCTACACTAATTAAAACACAAATGGAGTGCTTCTCTGTCATTTTATTTTAGCAAAAATCTAGAGATTTGCTAGATAAAATATATAAATAGATTGAAGGTTGAAAAAGGCAGCAGATGTCCTCCTTGAACATTTCCATGTTATATACTCTCTACTATGTTGTTGATATAGCAATTTGTGCTTTATTTCATATATCGACTTACTTGCTGGTTTCCATTTTTAGACTGCAGGCTAAAGGGGGCAGGGACCAGGGCCCTCCTATTGTTGAAGATCAGCATCTAGCCCAGTGCCTGGAACATACGAGGTCCTAATGCACATCTGTTGAATTGAATGGAACTGTTTTCTTTAGTTTATTTGATAAATATTTCTAGACCATCTGCTAGGTGATAGAGAAATAATAGAGAATATAGCAGATGGAAATCATTGCCCTCATGGAGTTTCCATTCAAATGATTTGAAACTTTTAAATATTACTAGAATTTCATCTCAGAAACCCTTTGAAAATAACATCATAACACATATTTATTGGGATAGACTAAACCAATGGTTTCTCAGAGGAAATTATATGACTAATTTTTTTCTATTGGATGATAATCCAAATAGGACCAACAACATTGAATCTCATTCATTCATTCACTCATTTATTCAACAAATGTTTACTGAGTCCCTACCAAGTGCCAGGAAGATACAGTCCCTGCACCCTGGAGCAAAAGGTCTAGTGAGGAAGAAACATAATACTTCGGTTTCCTATGGGTCCTATAGTAATTACAACTTGGTGGCTTGAAACAACACACTTATTTTCTCACAGTTCTGGAAGTCAGGACTCCAAAATGGGTTTCATGAGGCAGAAACCAAGGTATCTACAGGTCCATACTCCCTCCAAAGGTGCAGGGGGGTGAATCCATCTGTTCCCTTTTCTATAGCTTCTAGAGTTTCATTCCTTTCATTCATTGGTTAATAGTCCTCTTCTTCATACATAAGGTCAACAACATAGTATCTTCAAATCTTTTTCTGCTGTTTTCATATTGCCTTCTGCTCTGTGTCCAATCCCACTCTGCCTCTTTCTTATAAAGGTACTTGTGACATCCCACATAGGTTTTTCAGAATAGTCTACCCATCTCAAGATCTTTTTAACTTAATCACATTCTTAATATCTATTTTATTATTTAATGTAAAATTCAGTTTTCAGATACTAGAACCTAGATATCCTTGAGAATCATTATTTAGTCTACCACAAACATTAATGAAATAATTTAAAAGTATATGATTAGCAGTTAGATATCTTAATGAAATGGGCCTTAATTTTCTCATAATATTAAAAAATACTAAGATACAATAATAGAACTTTTAATCACTCACAACTTAAAAAATATTCCAGAATCATAATATATGCCTAGATAGATGATGATTTATAGTAAAGGCTCAAGAGCCTACATCAATAATAAATGTGCTAGAAGAAGTTGTAAATTTAATTAAAGCAAACTAATAAAAAGAAAACAGAAGAGTTTTGGGGCAAAAAGTTGTTTTAATTTAGAGCCTAGGGGGTGCCTGGCTGGCTCAGTCAGTTAGGTAACTGAATCTTGGTTTTGGCTCAGATCAAGATCTCAGGATCTTGAGATTAAGCCCCAAGTCAGGCTCTCTGCTCAGTGCAGAGTCGGCTTGTCTCTCACCCTTGTTCCTTCCCCTTCCCCCCACTCATTCTCCCTCTCTCAAATAAATAAATCAATAAAATCTTAAAAATAATAAATTGATAAAATCTTTAAAATAATTCGAGTCTGAGAAGATTCAAAATATCAAAATTTCCAAAAGATTATACCAGTGAAAATAGGAAGGAAAAAGCAGATAATTACAAAAGATTTGCTAGTCTTTCAGAATTAATAAAAAGTAAGAACTGGGAAAGAAAAGAAGATATATGTATTTCTATATATATATATATATATATATATATATATATATATATATACATAGAAAGAGCACTTCATCATCAGATAATATAATTTTCCAAAAAAGAAGAAAATCTAATTTTCTCTCTACTTTATCTGCAAGTAGGGAGACATATCATGAGATCTTAAATAAATAAATAAATAAAATTAAAGCAATGCACTCTTGTATATATCATTATCAAAACCCTTACCTCCGGGACAATGTTTAGCTCAGACTATTTTATTTAAATAGCTATGGCTTAAAAAAATATATTCAATCTGTTCTTTTACAAGGAAATTGTGCACCAAGGACATACGATTATTTTTCCCTTTAGACTAAAGCTAAAGGACATGTTGAATCACAACCAATTTGGATAAATAAAAGTCAATAAAAGAATTTCTCAGATCTGATATGCATTCTGAGAATAATAATTTATTTTAATTTAACACAAAAGTTCTTTTAGAGATACTATACTGATTCAATATACATATTTAAAGGGCAAAATGTTAATGTTAAATTTTGATAGGAAGCCAAAATATGAAGTAGGAAGAGAATTTCTTATTCACACATTTATAATTTGGGGGCACCTTGATGACTCTGCTCTGTCTTTTTTAATCTATTACAAAATAAAAGCATTATTATTTAACTCTGAATCTTTGTTAGAGAGAGTTAGAAGTGACATGAAGCAAAATAATGTAATCACTTTGAATAAATATGTAGCACTTCTAAACACCGGATTCTCTAGTAGTAAAAATACCTTTATTTACATGGTTTTCAGATTCAAATGGTTGATTTCTACATATTTTAGCATTCTCATAGCTTTCAAGATTAGTATTATCTTTCCATTTCTTAAAATTGCTACTAAGTATGTATCTCTTATAACTGCTGCTTTTCTGCTTGTAAATTACTATGTTGGTTTCTGTGCTCTCTCAATATGTTACTGTTCTTTTTGTTTTTTGTTTTTGTTTTTGTTTTTTTACACAAATATGAACTTCAAGAGTCCCATTATCACACAGTTGGTGGAAAGCAGCATGATATGGTAGAAGGGCTGCTTTGACAGTGAGATAATCTAGCCAATGTCCTAGCTCTGTGACAATTCAAATAGGTAAACTTGACCATTAAGAATAGAACTCTATGATCTTAACAGACTATGGTTGATGATTTAGAAAAATGGCCACTCTTATTCCCTTTTCTACTTCCAGCTCTTTTATAACTTCGCAGCTTCTCTATCAAGAGATGAAGTATATTTCCAAACTCCTTGAACCTAGACTGGTCTTGTGATTTCGAATGGTTAAAAGAAAATGTAGCAGAAATGACACTGTGACAGTTTGTAAGTCTCAGCATCAAGAAATTTTGCATGCTCCTGATTTCTCTTGGCACTCTGAGCAGTCACTATATGGAAGAGCCAGAGCCACAGGGGATGAGTGAGTGATCACTTGAACCAAGGCCAAGGCAGCCCAGTTATCTCAGTTAAGAATGTCTTTGACCAGCATAGTCCCAGATGACCCAGGAGCTGACCACAGATATTCATTCAAGCCAATACTAAAAGAACAGCCCAAGTGAACCTACCCTAAATTGCCAACCTTCAGACTTATCAACTAAATGCATGGTTAGCTCCTACTTAACCTACTAGATTTGGGATGGTTTGTTACACAGCAAAAGCTAATTAACACACCAATATTAATAGATATAGGCTGAGTAAAAGAACATGTATCATTGAAATGGAAAGAATAATTTCAAAGGTTATTTCTATTTTTGATATAACATTCTATATCACTTTTTCTTCTATTTTAATATAGCTTTTTTATACTAAGTTCTAATTTGAGAGAAAAATAGGTATTTCAACCTTAATTTTTAAAGACTATACAGGAAATAAAAAAGAACTATTCTTCATTGTTTATTAATGCAAAGATGATTTAATTACATCCTATTACAATAAAATTTCATATTTGACAATTTATAATTGAAATAATGTTAGCTCTGTTTAAAAATAGAGCTTGATGCATTTCTTAAGGATTCTATATTAGCCATAGACAGTACCTTAAAATTTTTTTTCATCACTTAGTAATTCAAATAAATAACATAAGTATTATGCATTTGCAAATTGCTTCACATATAGAAAAGAAGTATAATGCTAATAGATTATCAATCAAAATCATAATAAAACACTTTACCTGCACAAGTATTTATGAGTGGCAGCAGAATTACCAGTTTCCATAGCAACCTCATTTCCACTTTCTAAGGTCAAAATTTCTCCCATACAATCAGCAGGAAAAAAAGTGTCTATCTTCCAGTCAGTAGCTCAAGAGTCTGAAAGAGACAAAATTGTCATGAAATGACAAATATACATTAGATACTTAAAAATGTATATGAATTTTTTAACATTATTCAATTTATTATTAAAATATTGTTATCCAATATAAAGCAACCTAAATGTCTACCATATATATATATATATATATATATATATATATTTAGTTTTGCAAAGTTTCCATAATTTCAATTCATATTTCCATAATTTCAGTTCGTACCTTAGATACACATGTCATTTGCTATGAGATTTGAGGTAGTAGATAATGGACTGGAATGCACTTCAATTGAATGCATTATGTGGATTAAAACTTTCATTAATATAATTTTGACTTTAATTGCTCTTAATGAGGATTAAAAACATATTAAGCCAACTCCTATAATTCTGTTGTTGCTCTTATTTCTGATCCTATGCCATTAAGAATAGGATAAAATATTACTCTATCTTATATTAATTAACAGTGATTTTATAAATTTCATGGACTTTTCTAAGTTTTTTGTTACTATTTTTGAGAATATATTCATTAAGAAACATGATCTTTCCTAATGTTACTAGAACTAAAACTAATATTGTGCTACAAAATTTTTACAAGAAATGAATTCCTAGAAGTGTTATCTTTCAAATATGAGACATGCTTTTCCTATTGTCTTATATCATAATTTTCTCTAATTTATTTTGACAGGCTATCTTATGAAAAAAGAAATTAAGATAAAGTGTTCTGTGTTCCTTACTTTAAAAGAGAAATCTAATAAGGAGATTCTTAAAACTCATGATCTTAAAATATATTTTATATATTCTCTCTCTCTCTATATATATAGAATAAGCTCAGAATAAACTCATCTAGGTTACAATTGATAAAATGATTGTATATCATATCAAATGATAGTACCCTTTGGGGATTTTTAGCTTACATATATAGTTTTCTTGCAATTTTATTTTATTTTATTTTATTTATTTTTTTAAAAGATTTTATTTATTTATTCATGAGAGACACAGAGACAGAAAGAGACAGACACAGGCAGAGGGAGAAGCAGGCTCCAGGCAGGGAGCTGGACGTGGGACTCAATTCCGGGTCTCCAGGATCACACCCTGGGCTTCAGGTGGTGCTAAACCACTGTGCCACCTGGGCTGCCCTTTTTCTTGCAATTTTAAATACTTTTGGAAATATGTGGACTTTTTATGTGATGCTAGCAGATAATGAAATTTTGAATATTTCCTGATATATTTTTAAATTTTAAAAATCTTTCTTGGGATGTCTGGGTGGCTCAGTCGTTGAGCATCTGCCTTTGGCTCAGGGCATGATCCCGGAGCCCCGGGATCAAGTCCCACATCAGGCTCCTTGCATGGAGCTTGCTACTCCTCCCTCTGCCTCTTTTTCTGCCTCTCTCTGTCTCTCATGAATAAATAAATAAAACCACTTAACAATTTTTTAAAAATAAAAATCTTTCTTTTTTTTCTGTTGCTAATTACTTCAACTGAAGTAAAAAACTGACTATATTCAACTTTAAGGTTTTACAAAATCTAAGTTAAATGCTTTCAAATTTAATCAAGGAATAGAAATCCAAGGGAAAATAATTAATATTCAGTTAATAAATAGGCTATATTGAGTTGATAATGTTATTGAGTTGAGAGTCTTTTCACAAATTCTCCCTTTCTGTTCTTTTTACCCTACGAATTCTAAGACTCAACTTCCTTATATTTAAATGAAGTAATATTCTATATCAACTCCTCATTTATGTTTTCAACAAATATTTATTTATCGGTTTATTTATATTCATTCTCTGAAAGACATTAGATACTTAAGTATTAGTAATGAATCTAAAAACCTTTGTCCACCTCAAGGTGCTGCTGAGTTAGGGACAAACAGGGCTAGGCAGGGCTAGGTAGGGGCCCACAGAAGCAGGCTTACAAAATCCCAAGAATGCTGAGATGTACATTCAGGCCCTCAGGGGCAACTCTGTCGGAACCCCTCTCACTTCAGTGAGCTTTCTCTGTATCTTTTTTTTTTTTTTTTGGATCTTTACTTAATAAGCTTCTGTCCCTTTACTCACTCTCCTGTGTCCGCCAGATTCATTCTTCAACTCTGTGAGACAAGAACCAAGATCTCCTGTATCACTGCCATCTTATAAGAGACACAGACACTTAACAAAATCAACACAGATCAACCACAAAATCAAACACAGATATATACACAGGTGAATATTTATTTGTGGTAAATATGGTAATGTTTTGAACTAAAAAATGAACTCTATGTGATCTATGAGATGGGGTTCAAGTAGCATTTTTGAGCTGAAGTTTGAAGGACAGATAGCTCTTAGCCAGGCCAAGAGTGGGTGTACATGGTATGGGGGGTGTAGGAGTGCAGGGATCAAGGTGGGTAAGGATTAGGAATGAGAGTAGCAGTCTAAGCAAAACGGAGTAAGTAGGACATGGTCATGAGGCAGGACTAAATTTGCATTTTCAAAGACCTGGAGAAGAACTGGTTTCATGAAATCAGAAGGACAATGGCAGGAGACAAGGTTGGAAAAGGAGAAAAAGGCTTGAATACGCCAGGCCTGTAGGCCATGTTAACAAGTATGGATGCCATACTTTCAAATTATAATTGAGGATTTTAAGCAGGACAGAATTTAATTTATATCTTACAAACACCACTCTGGCTGATGTGGAGAATGGAAGGGATGGAGTGAAACATAGACTTTTGTAGTCTAAGAAACAGATGATGATCCTTTTGCCTAGAGTAGTGGAATCTAAGATAAAGACAATGTGATCTCTGAATAGTCTTCCAGCCTGAACTCTCTTGTTCTTTCCATGCCTGTGAATATCACATCCAAAATTATCTTTCTAAGACAAAGATTTGGTTTCATTATGCCAGCATTCTGAAACTTTTGATCATTCTCTACTGTCTAATCATCTAAAGCCTTTGGAATGGTATTCAAGGCCTTATACAATAAATTTCTAACTGTTCTTTTCCAGCCAGATTACTCAGTAAATACTTCCAGTATAGGCTCAAGGATCTACTCTCTTTTTATATTTGATTTACTTTGCATATGTATCATACATTGTCTCCACATGGATGCTCTTTGACTTGCATAGAATTCTCCATTGGAACCTACATCTCCCTTAAAAATCATATAATGGTAACATGACCATATATCTCTATTTTTCCCTGACAGTTTCTATTTATTGAAATGTCAAAGCACAACTAGTAACAGTACCCCATTCCTCCTCCCAAAATGTCCTAGTTTACAAGATAAATTATATGACCAACTTATCTGATGGACATTCATTATTTTTCCAACCCAGCATTTCTTTCCTCTTCTTCTGATAAAAAGCTCTGTGACTTTCTTTTGAGGAACTGCTTCCCTAAATATCTTCAGTCCATATAATTAGAGTAGGATTGCTTTTATCTTCTAGCTCCAGGGATGAGGATGTAACAAGGGCTGTGTCAATCAGAAATCCATTCACTTCACTACACTATTTTGTAAAAGGAGGGGCACATAAGCCAAACCAATGACAACCAAAACCAGGACCTTTGTCAATATATTATTAAGATGATTAAATCGATATCATAAAAATCTGTTAATTAAATATATTTCACAAGAGCTCTCTTAACCAAATTTTGTAAACATGGCTAAAAACTCAATTTCTCTTGGCAAACAGTTTACTAAGTCCTTGCTCCAACTACTTCTTATAGGATCTAATGCTCCTGGGTTATAATGCACACAAACCCAATTTCCAAAAGCCTCCAGATACCCAGGAATGGTTCCTTCTTCTTTTTAGGCTAACATAATTATTCAAAACATCAAATCTCACAGAAGCCCCCCAAAAATCTAGCTAACCCTACCCCACCTGGTATCCATGCTTCCTACATTCCCAACTTGCTTTTGACCCGTCCCTGGTACAATCCCTTGCGTGGCCCTTGTATTGTCTGGATCTGCAAGAAGAGTTCTGCTTCACCTATCCCAGCTGTGTATATCCAAGTGTTACTGTGCCGTGTTCTCCCTTCCAAAAAACCTATAGTCATACCTGATACCATGAAATTATGAAACTATCTGCCATGCTTATACCCCTGGAATTTCCAAATGTTAACCAATACAATGAAATTTTTGCCTAATCTAGTTTTTATTGTATGTTTATCTCTTGCAACCAAGATAATCTGAATAGTACATCGTTCTTCACATTCATTCATTTATATGAAGTGTTTCGCAAAGCTCCCAGAGCAAACTGACATGATATATATCTCCTGAGACTTGTATTTATCAAAGCCTCCACTGTATTGCCAGAATTTTCATACCTTACTTTGAAGATAAACACCATGTGTAATACTTGCTCATAATACTTGGTGTGATATACAATGTAGAGCTCACAGTTATTCCATAATATGTGCTTGGTTTATATTTGAAAGCCAAATAATCTAGTATTATCAAGGAAAAAACTAAACTGGGAACCTAGAGATATTGCTTCTACTGTCTCTCTCTCTCTTAACAAGCTGAGTAATGTTGAGTGATTCATTTATAATCACAGTGACTGCCATTTTCCTCTTATGAAATGGAGGTGTTTGACCTAGAGATTACCTTCATGTTTCTTCCAGCTCTAATATTCTAAAATTGTTTGATTCAACCCAGCATATAATTTCATAGTAAATATTGCACTTTACCATCTGGGTGTTTACCAGCATCCTGTAATGAGGGCAAAGCCCAGGAGACATTTTATTTGGCAATACTCTATAAAGATAGGTTAATAGCTATTATTTATACGTTGGTTGTCATTTGTAAAAGTTCCATTCGTAAAAGTTTAAATTACAGGAGGAAGGAGAGTACTCTGGCTCAATGAGAACCATCCAGATAAGAAGAGTCTGTTATTTACTCACAGCCAAATGGCCTAGAAATATTCAGTAGGTAAAATTTATGCTCGTCACTGACATGAAAAGTAGCCATAGGAATTATTCCTAGGTTCCTAGAATCCTAAAGATTGCCTGAAGCAAAATAAAGAAAGTTAATACATAAACTCAAAAGAATTTCCAGAAGCTCTAAAAAAGTTTCAAAGATGCACCACCCGCATTTTGTTTTTGATGAAACTTTTAGGCCATGCAGACTTTTAAATATCATTTTGACCTAGAAAAGTGGGTGTCTTGACCCAACTGCTAAGATCACTGTTGTATTTTTACTGAACAAACTTTGTTCTCTCTAGACCATGTGTGTTTCTTTTTTCTCTCATGGAATTCCTCATTACAAAAGTATCAGTTTCAAACACTACAACAAAAAGAATATGCATCGGTTCACAATCCCTTTCTTGCAATTCCAAAATATATATATTTTTAAATCTGTGAAAGTTATAATGTCCTTGTAAGTTGGATGGCAAAATTCACTGGGTGGTAAAACCTGTCCTAAGTTATTGTGAGGTTGTTCAGTCTGTTTTATCCAATTTATTGAGTATTTACATGTATTGTTGCTCAACCAGAAATTTTGGTTGATAGAGCTATTGCCCACTGGAGGTATTGTCTAAATACATATGAAATTATACTACAGTGTTTTTCACTGTGGCAAATCGGGATCAGCAAACTACAGAATGATGACAAAATTTGGTCCCCTATCTATTTTTGTAAATAAAGTTTCCTCGGAATACAACATGCCTGTTTATTTATGTACTGTGTATAGCTATTTTTGTACCACAAATGCAGAGATGAATAAGTTATACCACATGAGACCATATGACCCTCAAGAAAATATTTATTATCTGGACCTTTACAGATTTAGTTTCTGGAAGTTCTTTTGCTCATCCTTACTCTAATATATTCTAAACCCTAAAATATATTTGGCTATAAAGATTTCAGGTAAAGGATTGTGGCACTGTATTTCTTTAACCCTATGTATATGCACTCAGCAAAAATATTGTTTGTTTAGCAGAAAAAAATGGGTCCTATATTTTGAAGTAGCTTCAGCTAGTCAGTATCCTGCCTTAAATTGACCTCTTTGGATCACGTGTTGTTAACAAGCATCTGACCCTAAAAGCAGGTAAGAGAAGAATCCAGAAACAAGTGCTGTGACTGTGAGGTCACACTCAACATTAATTATTCTTAACCCAGGCAATGCTAACAGTTTCTTTGTACGGTTCAGAATAATTGCTTTCTTAGAATTGGAAAGCTATCACTCAGTCTACCCCTTGGCTATAAAACCATTCATCAGTCTATGAATTGCATACAATTGCCAGTAAACCAGGAATTAACTAGGAAAGTCAACTATTGGCTAAACCTCAAGCAGCAGGGAAATTCAGAGGGGGTGGGGGCTGTTACCATATTCAACTGTGGTATTATAGCAGACATGGGAGAAATGTGATTTATCAAAAGAGAGAGATTCTTTTTCTTTTACAAAAGAGGTTTCCAACCTGGGACAGGAGCTTAAATAAAAAGGCAGGGCGTGGAGCCCCCAGGTGGCTCAGTTAGTTAGGCATCTGACTCTTGGTTTCAGTTCAGGTCATGATCTCATAGGTTATGGGATCAAACCCTGAATCAGGCTCCATACTCAGTGGGGAGTCCGCTTGAAAGATTCTTTCCCTGTGCCCCCTGCTTCCCAAATAAATAAATAAATCTTTAAAAAAAAAGGCAGAGTAGATGTGCACGTGTAGCTCTACAACAAGCCTTTGGAAGGAGCTCAGACAGGATTCTAGTGGGTACTCTCCAACTACTCACAAGCTTCATAAATGCTTAAGATGACCTATTACATCACATTGTAGGACAGAAGGAAAGCATGGGAAGTTATCCTTGTCCAACTCTCAGTCTCTTGCTCTTTAATAATAGAGATATGTAGGTGATAACATTTTGGATGATGGAGAATTATGTTCTTAATACACTCTTGTAGAAATCCTTAGGTCAATTACAAATTATACCCATTCCTTACCCCTTCTATACCACTTGAAATGATTTTTCTCACTTTGATAGAAAAAACAAAACCAACTACTGCTACTACTGAATGGTTTGGTGATTGGAATGGTTCTAAATAAAGGGTAATAGAATGGCCCATGCAGGAATATTACTTAAAATATTGGCCAACTTCTCTCTCTAATTGTATCTCACTTATATTGCTTTAGCATGAAAGGAAACCATTGTTGAAAGTGCATTAGTCCTAATGGGCTTTATTCTTCCTCTACTTATGGCAATATTGCTTTGACACTAAAGAATTTTGTAGCAGAGATCAAGATCCATTTTCAGATTGTGTGTTCATCATCAGAACAAATGTGCTCAGCACTAATTGCCCTTTTGTTTTTAATTGACCAATTAATTAACTGCATCAGATAAATTAAAAATCCCAAATCCATTTTCTTCAGGTAACTTTACTGTTGTATTTCTGTGTGATCAAATTCCACAGATGGACAGAAGAGAAGATGCTTAACAATTTTTACAACAGATTTCCAACCTCAGCATTCATGGAGTTATTTACTATCAAACTAAATCAATAATAAATTAAAAGATGAAATATTTATGATCTGAAAAAATCTGACTTGGACTAGGAAACTCCAACTGCCATTAAGTCAGGCAAAGTAGCAAGATAAATTGTACCATCACAGTCTTTGTTTTCAGAATATAATGCTATCACTTATGATAATTGTTATGCCAGCTCTCCAAATAGGCAGTCATAATAGATGATAGATTAGTAGAAAGATATAACACAGCGTGTTTAATGCAATCACAGAAGAAGTATTACTTTTTTTCTTAGAGGAGGCATGATTACATGTTAAGTTGTTAACAGCATGAAATAAATGCAAATATGTTTGTTATGAAAATAGAATTATTTGTACATTATTTTTTTGTTAGAGCAATAGGCAGTAGAACTTAACTCACTCTTCGATATAGTCGATCTCAGATGCCTTCTGCTTGAGGAGTCTTCCTGAAAGAGATCAGTCTTGAAAAACTGATTTTCTAACTGCTAAAAAATCATACTTTCAATGGACTGCAGAATTTAAAGAAAGTGTATAGATGACATAGGTCAGCCTTTTGCTTTCATAGGTGAGGCCAGTGAGGCCTTGAGCAGGTAAATGTTTATTCTAATTCAGTTCATGACCTAGAGTAGACCTGGGACTTACAGGCACAACCCTGACAGAGGGTTCTCCTTACTAGTTGTTCCTCATGATCTGCCACATAGGACATACCACCCCAGTCTAAATAGCTTCAGCTTCTGTGGGTCCATTTTCCCAAATATAAAATGCAGGTAATGAGACCTTCTAGGAATGCTCTTGGTGTTTATGCTACTCAGAATAAGAGAATGCAAGTTGGGGGATACTGGTTTGGAGGACTTGTAATGTCCACTCTCCACTCCTAAAAGGATGACAAGAAATACCTGTTTGGCCAAATTCATGTTTATTAGACTTATTGCAGAAAAGGAGACTACTATTTGACATGGTCTTAGCACTACCTTGGGAGGGGAAGTTATGGATGATATATATATAGGATTTCATGGCCTGAGCCGAGTGATTTTAAAGTTGTTATTCCAAGACAAGAACTTGAGTAGGACTGGGCAAGTTTATGCAATAATAGCTGTAGATTGATGGGTACCATGAAGTGAGACTTTTGATGTGCATCCTGAAATGTTAAGTTTTATCCTGTAGAAGCAAATATTTCCTGAAGCAAATAACTAAATGATTTTTTCTTTCAGTACCATTTAACATAGGGATAGGGATATGCCAGTTGTAGTTCCCAGTATAATAGAGTAGATGGACTGTTAGCCAACCGCGAAAACAAGAAGTTGGGAAACTTTTTCTGTATAGCATCAGACAGTAAATACTTGAGGTTTTTGCAGTTTGGTCTTTGTCGCCACTACTTGAACTGAACTATTGTAGCATAAAAGCAGCCATAGACAGGAGAGTAACAAATGGAGTGGCTGTGTTCTAATAAAACTTTATTTATCAAGCAACAATATATGATAGAGTTTAGTCCAAGGCTGCAGTTTACCAATACCTGGCTAAAGAATGACATGGAAAGTAATTTCTGGTGGTTAAGTTCTCAGCCCCAGCCTACTGAATATTTGATTAAGCTCTGGGGCAACAGAAAGCTGAGAGTCATAGAGAACACCTCAGATAACAAATTTCAGAAATATCTAGATTACAAAGAATGAAGTATATGCATTTATTCAGTTATTTTTTAACTTTGCTACTGTATAAAATATACATATAATATATTATGACATATGATTTGGTGTATATATGTGTGTGTATGTGTATGTTAAACAGCAAGGAACAGATTATTTTACTTTTTACTTTTTTAAAATAAATTAACCAAAAAATAATCAAAACAAGAATATTTATAGCAAGATCCTCTTAAAACAGATATGTGTGGTGTGTATGAAGTATTTTTGTTTTGTTTTGGGGAAAGTATAAAATCTGGGGAGAAGTATTAGAAGAGCAGAGGAAAAAAAAAACCTTTTAGTTCTTTCTGTGCCTAAGAAAAAGTAGTCTGAATATGAGAATATTTAAAAAGAAAATTTTCTGCTTTGCTACATTCTTCAAATTAAAGAAAAACAAAACAAAACATCAGTATAGGCCAAAATATTACCTAATTCTAATAAGTCATACATATAATATAAATGTTTAGATATTTTTATATACTATATATTATATAATACGCATATTATATATAATTTATATATTATATAAATAAAAATATATATTAAATCTTATACTTAGGTTTAAAAAATTGATCTACTTATTTAGAAGTAGAGTATGGTAGAGAAAAGTGACTTTATATGAATCAATATTTAAAAACCGACACAACACAAACATATGGGGTGAATCTGCCAACATTTAATATTTGCCTATTTTTTACCTAGTTGCCAAAAATCAGATATAACTAAGACTGCATTAGTAAAATCATAACGGTCAAAACAAGGGAAGTGTTATTTTTGTCTTAATGTGCACTTACGTAACCACATGGGGAGATTGTATTCTCTTCTAAACATCATGGTTTAAGAAGAATTTTGATAAATTGAAACTCCCTCCTGGGGAGAAGGGTGAAGATGATGAAGTGCCTGGGAACTTATGAGGGTCAGTAGAAAGAAATGAGTATGTTTAGCCTGGAGAAGAGAGGATTTAGCAGGCGGAGAAGAGCCATCTTCAAATATTTGAAGGGCTGTCTTGTGGAAGAAGGATTAGACTTATTATTTGTGTCTCAGGAGAGCAGAACTGTGACCAAAGGGTAGACATTTCAGGGCAGCAAATTTCAGCTTAATATCAGCCCAGAGCATTTTAACAAGTAGAACTGTTTAGCCAGTGGTTAAGCGTACTGGCTTTGAAACCTAGACAGTCTGGGCTACTATCGCACAACCTACAGATACTTAATAGCTTTGGTGATTTTAGAGAAAATAGAATAGCCTTTCTGAGCCTGAGTTTCATGATAATTATAATGGAAAAAGTAGTATCTACTACATGGGTTTATATGAGTATTCCATGAAATTGTTCCTACAAAAAAGTAAAAGTGAAATGGTTTCTCCTTGAGATACCAAGTTCTTTATCATTAGGATTATATAAGGTAGCTAGATGACACCATTTCTGGATATTATAGAGAGCATTTCTGCATCAAGGAGAAGGTTAAACTAAGCTTCTTAAGCCCTTTTAAGCTTGTTTATTTTTAATTCTATTTAAGAGCAGGAAGTCAGAAATCCCCTGGACCAGGGTTTATTCGGTGATAGGCCAAAAGCTAGATTTTTGTATCAGAGTATTTAAACATTGAGGAACCCATATAAAAATTAACATTTGGGTTTCTCTTTCAATTTCTGAAGAGATACCACCTCATACCGGTCCAAATGGCTAAAATGAACAATTCAGGAAACAACAGGTGTTGGCAAGGACTCAGAGAAAGGGGAATCCTCTTACACTGTGGTTGGGAATGAAAACTGGTGCACTACCCTGGAGAACAGTATGGAGGTTCCTCAAAAGGTTAAAAAATGGGGGGGCCCCTGAGTGGTCTGTTGGTTAAGCATCTGCCTTCAGCCCAGGTCATGACCTCTGGGTCCTGGAGATATCAAGCCCTGCATCGAGCTTCCTGCTCAGTGATGAGTCTGCTTCTCCCCCTCCCTTTCCCCTTTCCCTCTGCTTGTGCTCTCTCTCTCTCTCTCTCTCTCAAATAAATAAATAAAGTCTTGGGATGCCTGGGTGGCTTGTTGGTTGGGCATCTGCCTTCAGTTCAGGGTATGATCCTGGAGTACTGGGATCGAGTCCCACTTCCTGCATGGAGCTTGCTTTCCTCTCTGCCTATGTCTCTGCCTCTCTCTCTCTCTCTCTCTCTCTCTGTCTCTCATGAATAAATAAATAAAATATTTTTTAAAAATTAAAAAAAATAAAATCTTAAAAAAAGATTAAAAGTAGAACTACCTTATGACCCAGTAATTGCACTGAGTCATACAAATGTAGTGACCCAAAGGAGCACCTGCACCCCAACATTTATAGCAGCAATATCCACAATAACCAAACTGTGGAAACAGCCAAGATGTCCATTGACAAATGAATGGATAAAGATGTGAAATACATACATATATATATACACATACATACACACAATGGAATATTACTCAGCCACCAAAAAGAATGAAATCTTGCCATTTGCAACAATGGGGATATAACTAGAGGGTATTATGCTAAGTGAAGTAAGTCAGTCAGAGAAAGACAAATACCATATGATTTCTTAAATTTCACAAATGAATTTAAGAAACAAAACAGATGAACATAGGGAAAGAAAAAGAAAAATAACATGAAAATTGAGAGGTAGGCAAACCATACGTAAGAGACTCTTAACTACAGGTAACAAAGTGACAGTTTCTGGAGGGGACAAGGGTAGGGAAGGAATAACTGGGTGATGAGCATTAAGGAATGCACTTGATGGAAAGAGCACAGAGTGTTATATGCAACCGATAAATCACTAATTCAATATAAATTGAATTCAGTTAAATAATTTTTTTTAAAAACCTAGATATTTGGCATCTTGTCCACATGTTTACACAGTAACAATACAACAAAAATTCATTAATGACAACCAGTTTCAGGAGTGCTTGGCTTTTTTTTCCACTGTTTGTCTTAGCCTGGGGGACCTCGACTGTCTCAGACCCAACCCATTTCACTCTTTCATACCACCAGCCTAGTCTCTGTTTTCCCTGCCTGACACCACCCGGGTGAGATAGCTGGAAGCAGAGTCCTTTTGGATTGTGTGACAGCACAGAAAAAGAGAAGGAATAGGAAAAAGAATGAGATACCAGGGGGCTGGCTGAAAGGGAAGATCACAGGAAGAATAGTAACATGACTTTTTGAATAGTGACCAGGCTCTGTGCCAAGGATTGTACGTGTAATGTCTCATGGAATTTTCATAGCAGAACTATAAGGTATGTACAAGGACTGCTCTCTTTGTACAGTCGAGGGTACTAATGCTGGGAGGGATAAGGAATTGGACAGAGTGAACCCAACTAATGAGTGGCAGAAAAGTCCATCATCTGACCAGTTTCTGCTTGAATCCTGAGCCTGTGCTTTCTACCACACCAGTCAATTTTATAGACTTTACAATTTTGCCCAAAGCTGACACTAGGAGATGCAGCTCAAATTTCTTAGCATTAAAAAAAAAGATTTCTCCGTATTTGAGTTGCACATGGATGATTCCTCCTTTGTTGTGAATAATCTGAACTGTTATAAATGTATATGGCATTGGGCAAGGGTTCCCATCATGTGCTTTTCAGGCTTAAGAAAAAAAGTTGCATGCAGTCATACAATGCAAAAAACATAAGGTTAAATAAAGTGAACAAATTCCTGCAGGATTTTTCAACATCTCTGCTACTGGAAGGTCTATCATAACATTTGAAGAGAAAGATATAGTATATTGTATTACTCAGACTTTCATGAGCCTGGGATTCTGTTTTCTACAATGCTTTTCCCTAGGGTGAATGCGCCAAAGAAGCACTTTGGGAAAACCTGCTCCAGACAAAAGAGCCCTGGACCAGAAATGCAAAGGTTTCTGAGTCCCATCTCTGCCACTAGCTAGTGATAGAATCTAAGTAAGTCTTGCAACCTCTGTTCTTAGGTTGCTCACAGTAAATTCTGGGACGGTCGTATCTGTACTACCATCTGCTCCTAATTTTTGTAAGGATCAACTAAATAAAGGGTTGGAGAGAGCTCTCCAACTTGGAAAAAGCCCAAGATATACATCAGGGATTAAATGACTTGAGTATCTCTCTCCTGCATAACTGATCAGGAAAATTGACTGGATTCTAATCACGTTCATGCCAATCAGTGATTTTCTGACCGAAGTAAATGGTATATCTTCTTTTTTTAATGCCTGGATGTGTGAATTTTCTGACTTACCTGGAAAAGAATTATTAAAAGAAAATCTATATATTCATATTACCATGAATGTATTAAAACTATGCAGTCGTAGGCTCTCTGCTGAGAAAGAACGCACTTTCTTCCAAGGCTATCCATTACGAGAGAAAGGGTGAAAAAAATAGTGAACTCTCACAGCAGGATGTACACTGATTCCATTCTGTTCCCCTTGGCTAAGGTTCATGGTCCCCAACCCCTGGACAATTGGACCTTTTGCCTTCTCTTCCATCAACCTGTCCCCTGATATGTGCTCCCATTGGCAGTCCTGACCTCACAGAAATAGGAGTTGCCTCAGGAGGAAAATGCAGTTGCCTGTCAACACTGTTGCTGCAAAAGTCTGGGAAATTCCTCTGCTATTGAGAGGCTAGAATTTTGAAAATAATAAAAATAAAAGGAGAGAAAGAAAAAAATAATAACTCATTTGGGAACTGGGAATGCCATTACACCTCAGTCTCTTAAGTGCCCCATTCCTTGGCTTTTTGAAATTACAGAAATGCGGATCAGGCTTTTTTCTTGTTGAAGGTGTGTTATTCTCATTAAATACCTAGGCCCTGAGAGGAGAGACTGTGGCAAGAGGCATGGAGAACCGACCTCATTCCCAGCCCTTGGCCCATTCTATCACCTTTGGAGATAGCGTTTGCAGGCAAAATAAATGCACCTTTTGACCTGATTGGACACTTTCCCAAGGGGAGGGTATTAGGATGTTGCCACTTCATGTCTGCTCTGTGCCCTCTTAGTAACAGGACTTAACTGCCTTCTAACACTTAAAACTCATATTCATGTAAATGGTACCCACTTTTGTAAAATGATCTACAGTGTGAAAGGTGATTTGTCAAATAAAATGTCTCTTTTTAAGCAGGGGTAGCCATCCTTATATCAGATAAACTAAAATTTACCCCAAAGACTGTAGTGAGAGATGAAGAGGGACACTATATCATACTTAAAGGATCTATTCAACAAGAGGACTTAACAATCCTCAATATATATGCTCCGAATGTGGGAGCTGCCAAATATATAAATCAATTATTAACCAAAGTGAAGAAATACTTAGATAATAATACACTTATACTTGGTGACTTCAATCTAGCTCTTTCTATACTCGATAGGTCTTCTAAGCACAACATCTCCAAAGAAACGAGAGCTTTAAATGATACACTGGACCAGATGGATTTCACAGATATCTACAGAACTTTACATCCAAACTCAACTGAATACACATTCTTCTCAAGTGCACATGGAACTTTCTCCAGAATAGACCACATATTGGGTCACAAATCGGGTCTGAACCGATACCAAAAGATTGGGATTGCCCCCTGCATATTCTCGGACCATAATGCCTTGAAATTAGAACTAAATCACAACAAGAAGTTTGGAAGGACCTCAAACACGTGGAGGTTAAGGACCATCCTGCTAAAAGATAAAAGGGTCAACCAGGAAATTAAGGAAGAATTAAAAAGATTCATGGAAACTAATGAGAATGAAGATACAACCGTTCAAAATCTTTGGGATGCAGCAAAAGCAGTCCTAAGGGGGAAATACATCGCAATACAAGCATCCATTCAAAAACTGGAAAGAATTCAAATACAAAAGCTAACCTTACACATAAAGGAGCTAGAGAAAAAACAGCAAATAGATCCTACACCCAAGAGAAGAAGGGAGTTAATAAAGATTCGAGCAGAACTCAACGAAATCGAGACCAGAAGAACTGTGGAACAGATCAACAGAACCAGGAGTTGGTTCTTTGAAAGAATTAATAAGATAGATAAACCATTAGCCAGCCTTATTAAAAAGAAGAGAGAGAAGACTCAAATTAATAAAATCATGAATGAGAAAGGAGAGATCACTACCAACACCAAGGAAATACAAACGATTTTAAAAACATATTATGAACAGCTATACGCCAATAAATTAGGCAATCTAGAAGAAATGGATGCATTCCTGGAAAGCCACAAACTACCAAAACTGGAACAGGAAGAAATAGAAAACCTGAACAGGCCAATAACCAGGGAGGAAATTGAAGCAGTCATCAAAAACCTCCCAAGACACAAGAGTCCAGGGCCAGATGGCTTCCCAGGAGAATTTTATCAAACGTTTAAAGAAGAAATCATACCTATTCTCCTAAAGCTGTTTGGAAAGATAGAAAGAGATGGAGTACTTCCAAATTCGTTCTATGAAGCCAGCATCACCTTAATTCCAAAGCCAGACAAAGACCCCGCCAAAAAGGAGAATTACAGACCAATATCCCTGATGAACATGGATGCAAAAATTCTCAACAAGATACTGGCCAATAGGATCCAACAGTACATTAAGAAAATTATTCACCATGACCAAGTAGGATTTATCCCTGGGACACAAGGCTGGTTCAACACCCGTAAAACAATCAATGTGATTCATCATATCAGCAAGAAAAAAACCAAGAACCATATGATCCTCTCATTGGATGCAGAGAAAGCATTTGACAAAATACAGCATCCATTCCTGATCAAAACTCTTCAGAGTGTAGGGATAGAGGGAACATTCCTCGACATCTTAAAAGCCATCTATGAAAAGCCCACAGCAAATATCATTCTCAATGGGGAAGCACTGGGAGCCTTTCCCCTAAGATCAGGAACAAGACAGGGATGTCCACTCTCACCACTGCTGTTCAACATAGTACTGGAAGTCCTAGCCTCAGCAATCAGACAACAAAAAGACATTAAAGGCATTCAAATTGGCAAAGAAGAAGTCAAACTCTCCCTCTTCGCCGATGACATGATACTCTACATAGAAAACCCAAAAGTCTCCACCCCAAGATTGCTAGAACTCATACAGCAATTCGGTAGCGTGGCAGGATACAGGATCAGTGCCCAGAGGTCAGTGGCATTTCTATACACTGGCAATGAGACTGAAGAAAGAGAAATTAAGGAGTCAATCCCATTTACAATTGCACCCAGGGGCGTGGGATACCTGGGAATAAACCTCACCAAAGATGTAAAGGATCTATACCCTCAAAACTATAGAACACTTCTGGGGGAAATTGAGGAGGACACAAGGAGATGGAGGGATATTCCATGCTCATGGATTGGCAGAATTAATATTGTGAAGGTGTCGATGTTGCCCAGGGCAATATACACGTTTAATGCAATCCCTATTAAAATACCATGGACTTTCTTCAGAGAGTTAGAACAAATTATTTTAAGATTTGTGTGGAATCAGAGGGGACCCCGAATAGCCAGGGGAATTTTAAAGAAGAAAACCATATCTGGGGGCATCACAATGCCAGATTTCGGGTTGTACTGCAGAGCTGTGGTCATCAAGACAGTGTGGTACTGGCACAAAAACGGACACGTGGATCGGTGGAGCAGAATAGAGAGTCCGGAGGTGGACCCTGAACTTTATGGGCAACTAATATTCGATGAAGGGGGGGAGACTATCCATTGGAAGAGGGACAGTCTCTTCAATGAATGGTGCTGGGAGGGTTGGACATCCACATGCAGAGGAATGAGGCTAGACCGCTCTCTTTCACCATACACAGAGATAAACTCAAAATGGATGAGGGATCTAAATGTGAGACAAGATTCCATCGGAATCCTAGAGAGGAACACAGGCAACACCCTTTTTGAACTCGGCCATAGTGACTTCTTGCAGGATACATCCACGAAGGCAAAAGAAACAGAAGCAAAAATGAACTATTGGGACTTCGTCAAGATAAGAGGCTTTTGCACAGCAAAGGATACAGTCAACAAGGCTCAGGGACAGCCTGCAGAATGGGAGAAGATATTTGCAGATGACATATCAGATAAAGGGCTAGTTTCCAAGATCTATAAAGAACTTATTAAACTCAACACCAAGGAAACAAGCGATCCAATCATGAAATGGGCAAAGGACATGAGCAGAGGTCTCACGGAGGAGGACATAGACATGGCCAACATGCATGTGAGAAAATGCTCTGCATCACTTGCCATCAGGGAAATGCAAATCAGGGCTGCAATGAGATGCCACCTCACACCAGTGAGAATGGGGAAAATTAACAAGGCAGGAGACAACAGATGTTGGGGAGGATGCGGAGAAAAGGGAACCCTCATACACTGTTGGTGGGAATGTGAACTGGTGCAGCCACTCTGGAAAACTGTGTGGAGGTTCCTCAAACAGTTAAAAATATACCTGCCCTACGACCCAGCAATTGCACTGTTGGGGATTTACCCCAAAGATGCCGATGCAATGAAACGCCGGGGCACCTGCACCCCGATGTTTCTAGCAGCAATGGCCACGATAGCCAAACTGTGGAAGGAGCCTCGGTGTCCAACGAAAGATGAATGGATAAAGAAGATGTGGTTTATGTATACAATGGAATATTACTCAGCTATTAGAAATGACAAATACCCACCATTTGCTTCAGCGTGGATGGAACTGGAGGGTGTTGTGCTGAGTGAATGAGTCAGTCGGAGAAGGACAAACATTATATGTTCTCATTCATTTGGGGAATATAAATAATAGTGAAAGGGAAAATAAGGGAAGGGAGAAGAAATGTGTGGGAAATATCAGAGGGGGAGGCGGAACGTGAAGACTGCTAGCTCTGGGAGGCAACTGGGGGTGGTGGAGGGGGAGGGGGGCGGGGGGTGGGAGTGGGTGGGTGACGGGCACTGGGTGTTGTTCTGTGTGTTGGTAAATTGAACACCAATAAAAAAAAAATGAAAAAAAAATAAAAAAAAAATAAAAATCTCTTTGAGAAAAATAAAAAAAAAAAAAAACATGAAAAAAAAATGTCTCTTTTTGATTTCTTAAATTACCAGGAAAGAGAAATTTAGGCTCAGTGAGATTAACTTTCCTAGAACCACATAGGATAAAAAAAGCACATAGGGATCCCTGGGTGGCGCAGCGGTTTGGCGCCTGCCTTTGGCCCAGGGCGCGATCCTGGAGACCCAGGATCGAATCCCACATCAGGCTCCCAGTGCATGGAGCCTGCTTCTCCCTCTGCCTGTGTCTCTGCCTCTCTCTCTCTCTGTGACTATCATAAATAAATAAATAAATAAAAATTAAAAAAAAAAAAAAAAAAAAGCACATAGATGGTTTGTGCCTAAGCTGGACCTTATCCCCAGATCTTTTGATTTCAAGACAAGGCTCCTTTTCATATTATATACAGGAAGCACGGGCTTATTGTCAGCTCTCTGGATATATGTGCCTGGAATTACTCTGAAAATAGTATTAATTGGTTTCTATCACAGGAGGCAGATTGAATGTGAAGGTAATTTGGGGAAAAAAGTCTAAGTAAGGAGGGGCTATAGTGGGAATAAAAGCAGAGTGTTGCTCTCAAAGATGACATGGGCTCTGTCAGACAATCCATGTCTGCAGGGAAATGAGAAGAAAAATAATCACTGACTCAGGGGCTCTGTGAGCTCCTCAAGAGAAGACAGTAGCAGGTAAGAGCCCATGCTTTGTAGCCACGCTGCTCATTCCAGTCCAGCCTCTGCCTCGTACTAGGGGAGACTTAGTACAGATTACTTATCTCCTCTGTGCCTTTCCTCCTCAAAAATGAGGATAATAATAATAGTTTCTTTCCAGGTTTGAGGTAAGGATATGTTAACTCACATAAACTGCTTAGAGGAGCATCTCAGATGAAATTAGGGCTCAATTAATAATAATTGCTATTATTATTGTCATCACTATCATCATTATTAACTACAAAAACAAAAAAATTAAAAGATCAGGTCATTTTCAAGAATGCTTCTTTGATTATGTTTGTCCATCTTCCTGGAATTCTCTAATTTTAGCATTCTGCCAAGATTCAGTGATCTTTATTCCATGAAGATTTTTTATTATACCTTCATTTAGAAATGCTTTTGCTTTTCTTTCAGCGTCTAATTGATTTATCTTTAATGAATGAATGAATGAATGAAACATTTAAGGTACGTCTGCTTTTTCATGATATACTTTGCATCATCTATTTTTCTAGGTTGTGTGTGTGTGTGTGTGTGTGTGTGTGTCCTTGTACACTGGAGTGGTTAAGTTATATTAATTCACTGAGCGAATGGGTGCTTTGTTGGTACTTATGAGTGACTTAAATGTATTTCAGGGTGTTATGGAAAAAGCCATCTGGAAGCAATAATAATTTTGAGAGTTACTATTCTCTTTGCTATCTTGATAGATTTTAGTACAATCTCCTTGGAAGGTGATACACTAGACCTTTTATTTTATTTTTTTAAAGATTTTATGTATTTATTAATGAGAGACAGAGAGGGAGAGAGAGGCAGAGACATAGGCAGAGGGAGTCTGATGTGGGACGTAATCTCAGACCCGGGATCACGCCCTGAGCTTAAGGCAGATGCTCAACCACTGAGCCACCCAGGCATCCCACACTAGACTTTTTATATAAGGGAAGTGAACAGAAGTAAGTAGACTTAATCTAGACTACCTGCTTTCAAGGGCCTGAAGAGTTGAGAATGAGCACATAAGTAGAAGGAAGAATTCTTTTTGCATTAAAGTGACTCCAGGCAAACATGGTATCACCCACCCACCTCTTCATATGTTTTTATAAACTATGTGTCTGGTATGACATCAATGGGATAGTTGATCTTTAGGTCCCAAAAAGTTACATAACTTCCAGAAAAAGACAACAACTTCAGTTTCTGCAGCTGGATCCCCAGTGACTTAAACATGCCTTCCCAAATGTAAACTGGTACCCGGGTACAAGCCATTTTTGGTTTACTGATTGCAAACAGATTTTAAAAGGATATGAGTTTGAAAATGTATTGATCATGTTGCAAGATGTTTTTTCAGAGGTTTTAGAGTAAAATAAATACAAGCACAGCTGCATATTTCACAAGTTTCAGGCCCAATCAGGTTGTCAATTCCCAGAATATACTATTTTTTTCAGAGGATGTACACATATAAATAAACTAAATGCATAGAAAAGCACATACATCTTTTCTTTCCAAATCCCTTTCCTTCACTCTACCTGACATAAACTCCCTGATGTCCTGGTCAGAGTAATATTTTTGGCACAATATTGTTCCTGATTTCTCTTATTGCCTCCTGGGGACCTCCCTTTCAAACATCTAATGTGAATTTGCTCATGAATGCCAATGATATACAGCTACATTTTTCCTTCAAACTTTTCATCCCCCAGGCACTCCAAGTACTCTGCGACTACTTCCAAGATATCCATAAGTAGATGAATAGCAATTACTTGTAATAGAGGGTAGAAAAGGCAAGGGCATTTTTATTGGTTCTGGGAAGATTTAACTACATTGATACAGCATTTACTGAAAATCCCCATCATCTTCAGAGTATGATGAATGGCCACCTCCAACTCAGCTCTGCCCCAGGAGACTCCTGGGTGCAAAGTGCCCTGAGGTCTTCCCTGACACACAGAGAAGTTTGTCTTCATTCATTCTCACATGTTAACTTCACTTGAGTTTAGTGAGCAGTGAACACTTTATTCACTCCCAATTCAAATCAAAATAAAGGTTTAATTTGCTTCCCTGTCTTCTGGGGCTAATTTCCCTTCATTGAACACTCATACTTCCATTAACTCAAGGAGAACAACCCCCTAAGCAGCCTTTGATTAGACTCTGAAGGACTGACTGTTCGTGTGAAGCTTGCACACAGCTCCCACCAGCATTAACAAGAACCTCCCTTTGTGTACCACAGGCTATGAGACATGATCATCAAGCTTTATGTGTCTAGTGGCTCATAATTCACACTGTACCAGCTTCTGAGCTCTTGTGCTGAATTTCTAGGATACATATCATAGTCCTTAATCTCCTATCAGACCTACCACTTACAAGTAGAACCCCAAGACATCAACTAATAAGTGTCAAGAACTTTTATCACATAGCAGAGCAGGCTTTAGCAGAACTTAGTTGTCTGGAACATCTTCAGGGTCTGCCTCTTATGTTATGGGTCAACCTCCCAGGTAAGAAAAATAGTTCTCAGTTCCTTTGCTGTTCTATATATTCTATGACTTCAACTTTATTATTTGTATTCAAAGAATCTCTAGAGACAAAGCAAAAATAATAAGCTCCACCTCAGTTAAGAAAGACTTACTCTCCCCAAATCCTGACTGAGTTCCTTTTGTAACAGTTACAAAACCAACTTAGAGAAAGATGACACAAAGAGACAGAGGTTTACTTGGATATGTGTGTATCTTTTCATACTGGTAGATTAATTGCTTTACCAAACATTATTTTCTTGTTTTGAGTTTCCCTCAAAGTAGATTATGAAGTAAGGACTTGAATACAAGAAGTTGTTTGGGGAGGTGATCCAAAAAAAAAAAAAAAAAAAAAAAAGCGAAGAGAAATGGATTACTCAAACAAAGAATGAAGATAAAGGTTTGTGATCAGGCCTGTTATCACTGTGGTCAATTGAATCCCAGTCTTTCTGGGGAACACTACAATGTAGAGAACAATGTATAGTTATCCTAACTGAAGGCACAGAAGATGGGTATTTATTTATTCTTTCCCCATCCATTATGGATTGATGGTTGCTTCTGGGAGCATTAACTCTCAGGCAGTTCTAGTTTGTCCTACATGGAGCAAAGCGTGTTTCTTATGTGATAAAACAGTCAGAGATAGGTTTCCACAGTATTAGCTGGTCATTAGGGTTGTAGTGGTGAATCTTGGTGGTGGGTAGTGGTGTGGGAGATTCATTCAGTGAATGGACAGCATCAGCTACAATTATTAAACCTCTGCTATTAGACATACAATTAGCCTTAAAATACAGTCAGTGCCTTTTATGAAGACTGGACTTCACTAAGGATTTTTATGACTAGAATACCAAGATTATTGCTACTTATCAATCTTCTTGTTTTGTAATTGGCTTTTTCATTAAGTAAAGAGAATATAGGAGATCCCTGGGTGGCGCAGTAGTTTAGCGCCTGCCTTTGGCCCAGGGCATGATCCTGGAGACCCGGGATCGAATCCCACATCAGGCTCCCGGTGCATGGAGCCTGCTTCTCCCTCTGCCTATGTGTCTCTGCCTCTCTCTCTCTCTCTGTGACTATCATAAATTAAAAAAAAAAATTTAAAAAAAAGTAAAGAGAATATAGAGAAGACAGGACTTTCAATAGGTAAGTCGCACTAAAAATTAAGGTTTGGCCTTTCAAACCAGTTTTTAAACTCCACATTAAGGAAATGTATCTATGTCTACCTGGACATATTTGCATACATATATTCAAAAGGACTTAGTATTTAATAAGGTCAATGATGAAAAGTCAAAAAAGAAGACAAAAGTCATTTTATACAAATAAATATTGCCTAATGTAAATAGTTTCCAAAAGCGAAGATACTTAAAAGCATGACCTGGGACTTGAAATCAATATTTATAAATGTACAGAAACTCTTATCTAAAACCATGTCATGTACACTTGACATTAAAGTTACAGTATATATGTTTCTAACAGTTATCACGTAGAAAGGATGCTACAAACTTGTTGGAGTTAAGAAAAACATATTTATACAGTATTTTGAATATTAGAATACATTTCACATTCATACTTTTACTTATATTTCACAATTACATGTGAGAAAAGTATTATTCATATTTTGGGGAAAAACTGGGAAGTGAGAGTGAACAGTTTGGTGATTTGCTTTAGGTCACAAAATTAGGACAGGTTGAAGCCAAAAATCAGCCCACATTTTCTTCCAACTTGTGCCTACATGCCCAAAGATAATGCATTCCTGGCTACTTTTTCACTCAAAACTTTTGGTCAGACCAACAGCACCAAATTTCTTGAGCTATCTGTGAATGGAGGATTTCTTGGGACGCAATATTTTGAATTCTATAAACAGGACCATTCCAGGCAAACAGGAAAAGTTGAGCCCTTTGACACTAACAGATGCATATAATTTTAAAAGCATATGCTGAAGGCTGTGGCACTCATACTGCTCTGTACATGTTCTCCAGAGTGATAGTTCTATAAGAGCACTCTGCTGATCTTTTAAGATTGATAATATTCTATAACTTCCTTTTTTAAATGAATCCATTTTTTTCCTAAGTGGTTCCCAAGAATGGCATTAGCTATATTAGTATTCTAATATCCTTCCTGGAATATATTTTACTCATTTCTCACTTAAACCCATTTACATAAATACTAAAAAGAAAACTATACAAATAAAAGAAGGCATACACCTAGTTGTTCTAATATTGAAATGAAGATGAGATAAGAAATAAAAAACTACCTATCCAAAATAGCTTTGTGGAATTTAATAGTACACAGAAATCTTGAGTTATTAGAAGTCCAATATCTTTCAATTTATAATTTGAATATATTTGGGTTGCTAAAGGGAAAATCAGAAGTTCTAATGTTGTCATTTGATCAAGAACTTGAGAAACAGCTACCACAATGTTGCTGCTTAGCAGTATGTATATCTGTAAGAGGCTGTTGACATTCAAAAGGAAAAATGTTAGGTCAGCTGCTAGTGACTTTATTTCCCTCAAACCAGCACAGCTACATTCCTCACTTTTAAACTCAGTGATTCCATCCCTAGAGGCTTCTATAAGACAATTTTTTATCTATATAGTGTTTTGCTGTAGGCCCTGTCTCTAATTTTCTTTGTGACTTTAGGAATATACTTTGCTTGTTTGGATGGCAGTTGTTTTGTTGTTGTTGTTGTTGTTAATCTGATTAAATTGTGGAGCAAGGAGAAAATCAAACAAGATTGAGTTAAAGAAGCTGACCTGATGACAAGGAATATGATAGTTGGCCCTAGATGGGTGTCAATGGAGGATCACAAAGTAGAGGTGGGATCTCCTCTGTATTTTGGCCACACACATCTTGCCTTGTACTTCAAGCCATCATCATGTGGGCATAAATAAGACAAAGTAAGCATTATGTAACAAAATGTCAAAATACATTTATGGTGCATAAGTAATGTTGAAAGCTGTGGTATGGAAAACTATTCTGACACGAGAGATAGCAATTTCAAAATGATAAGGTATTGCCTCAGAATTGTGCCTCTAAAATTCAACCAATAATAAACCATTTCAAGGTAAAATCTAACAGTAGCTAAAGGGAAGGCAATTACATAAATCTGTTTGGTACATACTTAAACATACTTAATTTCTTAATTTAGAATATGTCTTGTAGACAGTGATTCTCTGCTATAAAACTCTGTAGTGGGTACTCTCTCAATTAAAAAAAATACCCTTTGGTATCTCTCTCAATTTTTTTCTTGAGCAATTTATGTTATATATATATATATATATATACTCACAAAAATTGAATGGCCATATCAAATACTGAAGTTTCATGAATATCAGTTCAACAAATGCTTTAGCTTAATGGAAAGTCCTAAAAAATTCTGGAAAATAGAAAAAATCCTCTCATTATATGTTGGGTTGCATTACCCAGGGGGCAGGGATTCAATAAAAACACATTTAATGCTGAGAATACTTGATGTCAAACTAACAGATTAAAAAGTAAAAAAATCAATCATTGTATTTTTTGTATATAGGACGTGAAACTAATTTATTGACTTGACAAATTTCTTCTGGTTGTGTCAGCTGAATCCAATAATTGGGCCTAACTGAACCTCATGATTCTAGGGGAACAGAGTATAGTCAGAGAGGTCTATGTGTTTACATATATTTCTGAGAGTATACAGCAATACAGATAAATTTGACTTGAAAAGTTTAGAATTCAAGGAATTTATGCAACCAAAAATGGATTTGGTTTATAATACACAAAGTATCAATCTTACAGAGTTTTTCTCCTTTTACCTATTATTTAATATTATTGTTATATAATAAGAAACATTTCTATAAAGTTCTAATTAATTAATAATTATAAATGACAAATAGATTGTCTTTTTTGTGACTGTTGTGTAATTATTATCGAACTGTGCTATGATATGTCTTTTAAGCAACCGCATTTCTGTTTATCTTAGTAAAGGAGAGCAGGCATTTTTTTAACATTTCCATTATATGTGCAAATATATAAATAAGTACTTTTACAAAAGTATATATAAAGTGTATATAGTAATATAAAACAAATGAAATGTATACTCATATAATTCATACATTATGTACATTAAATCATAATATATTAATACTTATATATTGGTTATATATTTCTATATTACTTATATAGCTTATACTATTATATGTACCTATATATGATACATATAAAAATAGTATTTAGAATGGTTAAGCCACCAATGATGTATTAATGACCTATCAGATTATTAGGAAACAAGAAGATTCAGAACCTGTAACAAAAGTATTTGTCTCCAAATGGGTTTCTTTCTATCCTTCCTTTGGTCATGTTGAAAGTTCCTAGTTGGTGTTTGAGGAGGAGGAGACACGAAGAAGATATAATTTAGGAAAAAGCTCTAAATATAAAGATTGTGCAATCTTGTGGAAGTCTTTGTCATTTCTTCTGGCTTTACCCTGGGCATTTCTTTTCATCTCTATAATATTATATCTGCAATCAAAAATATCTAATGTAACAAGTATTGGTTGATGACCTACTACGTGCTCTTCATGTCAGTGATTTAAAAAAATTGAACAAGGCAAACATGGCCCCTGCACTCCTGTACTTTTATTCTAAAGATGGTATTGTCAGAGACAAAAAGAAAGTAGGCAGAATCACAATAAATAAAGGTTAGAGTAAGTATGAAAAAGGAAATAAATGGAATAATAAGATAGTGACCTGGGGTATAATGAAATGGGGAGTCATTGCTTCTACTTTAGATAAGCTGATTAGAGAGGATCAAATCTCTAAAAACCCTTCCAGCTAAATGTACTCTTGCCTTACTGCATGCTAAGACAAAAGAGAGGAATGAGTCTGAGGACCAGATTTACCTTAACCAGAATAATAGATTTATTTTAATAAGCACCTATAATCAGTATATACTCATATACATGTATAAGCTTTTTAAAATATCAAGTACTGATTAACTTTCTCTCCAATTTTTTACATTGCTGCTGAGGAAATGGAGGCTCAGAAAGTCTGCAAGCAAAATAAGTGAATGAAATCTAAAACTTCTCCAAACAATTTTCAATTTAAATATTTGGGCAAACATACAAGCAAGGCAAAAATAGTCTGAGGAACATAATATGCATTTAGAAGATTGTTAGACCTTAGCAAACGCCAATAGTTCTAGAGGTTTTAGTATGTAGCTAATGATAAAAGAAGAAATTAGAATTTTGAAAAATGCTAAGAAACATAAAACCAAACAAACTGAAAACTACAATCCCCAAAAGGCAGAACACATCTAGCATGCCATAATAACATGGTGTTGGCTTTTGTCTTAAATCTTCTCCTAAGATGATACTATCTCAGGGTATTGGGGCTTGTCAAATAACCATTAGGATATATTATCAGTACTTTGATTAGATTAAGTGAAAAAGTAGCCTTTGATTTACTGAAGTTCACATGTTAGCCAACTCCTGCTTGAAACATTTCTGGTCCTTAAAGCAACACTGAAACTTGAGGCATCTTGCTGACAGCATGACTTATTTTTTAATATTTGTAAAGGGCAATAAGTGAGAATGAGTTCTTATATCATTTTACAAGCTAGATGGCTGGTTAGTAGTCATTTTTATTCTGACCTGGTTTGAACTTGCACAATAGTCACATTGCCCCTGGCATTTGACTGTGTGCAGATTACATTTTATTTCGCTCTTTGGAAATTGGACACTGCCTGTGAAACCAGAAATTCTTAGAAAGCCATAATCCAAGCCTATTGATTTAAAACACTGACATGAGCTACTTTCTTTTGCCCCAAATTCCACTTTCAAATCTTGCTTGTATATGTGGTAATTTATTCAAGAACCAATTCTAAAAATTAGTACTCTATAACTCTGGGTCTGCGTCCCAATCTTTAGGCAGATACTGGACTATCTGACAGTTTTAAGAGTTCAGATATATTAATAACTAATTATGGGTCAGATTATTTAAGTAACTAAAATTAAAAATTTTTTTTAAAGATTTATTTATTTATTTATGATAGACAGAGAGAGAGGCAGAGACACAGGAGGAGGGAGAAACAGGCTCCATGCCAGGAGCCTTACGTGGGACTCGATCCTGGGGCTCCAGGATCACGCCCTGGGCCAAAGGCAGGCGCCAAACTGCTGAGCCACCCAGGGATTCCTTTTTTTTTTAATATTTGTTTAAATTAAAATATTTTAATTGAGTATTTGTTTCAGAGATATCTGAGATGTACACACATAAAACACTAACTTACATTTTTTTAACTCCCACTCTTCCTGAATGTTACAGATAAAGGAAAAAGAATTTGGCCTCCTTCATCTATTCTTGCAACTTAAAAAAAATGAAACAAAATACAAATACATAAGTGGCAAAGATGCAGGTCATGATGATAAAGCAATTAGGATTAATAAAAAGAGCAAACAGGATTGGATATGATTTTCTAGGACTTTATAGAAGTTAAAATGTGATTTTAACAAACTGAGAAATGCAATCTCACAAGTGGTGCTCACATTTGGGAAAAACACTGCAAAAGTACCTTTCCTGGTCTAAAGGGAATCGGAAAACCATCCTGGAGGAAATACTGGAGAACTGAAGAATGGGTAGAAGTGAAACCTAGTGATGGTTTTGGGGAATGAGAGGGAAAGTGATGTTCTGATCAGATGGAAATATATGTATAGAAAATGAAGGCAAAAGATAACTTGGTTGATAAAAAAAAAAAAAAAAAACAACTAAGTGAGGTTTGCTATGGCTAGAGCATGAAAGAAGGTAGGAGGAAGGTGAGGTGTTTTAAGGAGTCTGAAGAGAGTGGGATCAGGTAATAGGTTAGCGAGAGAATGGTTGTCCACACTAGAGGAATGTTAGCAGGGTTGGCATAATTAAAAGTTTCTCACCCTGGGCAATAATGATACCTTGGTATGACTAATTCCTTGTGTGGAGGAAAAAGAGCTGTCCTGATCATTGTAGACTGTTGGAACACCCTGGCTTCCACACATCAGATGCCAGTAGCACACTCATCCAGTTATAATAATCAATATCTTGACATTGCCAAGTGCCTATCTAGGAAAAAATCACCATTGATCCAAAAGCACGTTAAAAAGATTACACAACATGTCCAACTGAGATTTATTCCAGGAATGCAAGGATGGTTCAACATAAGAAAATCAATAATGAAATATATCTCTTTAAGAGACTAAAGAGAATAAAAAACATGATTATGTTCATTGATGCATAAAAATGATTTGACAAAATCTACCACCCTACCATGATAAAAACATTCAGAAAACTAGGAATAGAAAAGAACTTACTCAAAATGATAAAAAAGTATTTAAGAAAAACCTACAGATAATATTATACTCAATAGTAAAAGACTGAAAGCTTTCTAATAGGATCAGAAACAAGACATGCATGCTCTTCTTCACAATTGCAATTCAATAGTGTACTGTAAAATTTAGTTAAGAAAATGAAAGATACAAATCAAGAAGAAGAAAAATAAAAGCATCCCCTTTTGTAATTGGCACAATCTTATATTAAGAAACAAAACAAATGAACACAGGGAAAAGGAGAGAGAGGAAAACCATAAAAGGGTCTTAACTACAGAGAACAAACTGAAGGTTGATGGAAGGAAGATGAGGGAGGCTAAATTGGTATTAAGAAGAGCACTTGTGATAAGCACTGTGTGTTGTATGTAAGTGATGAATCACTAAATTCTGTTCTTGAAACCAATATTACACTATATTTTAACTAATTGAAATTTAAATAAAAACTTGAAACAAATTAAATAAAAAGGAAAAAAATCCCAGAGAATCCTTAAAAAAAGCTTCTAAATGAATTCAGCAAAGTTTCAGGGTACAAGATCAATACACAAAAATCAGTTGTGTCCTATGCACCAGCGATGAGCAATCTAAAAAGCAAATTAATAAAACTATTCCATTTACCTCAGCATTCAAAAGAAGATACTTATAGGTAAATGTAACCAAAGAGGCACAAGTCTTGTACACAAAGAACTACAAAAAATTACTGAAAGAAATTAAAGAGGGCAGCCCGGGTGGCTCAGTGGTTTAGCACTGCCTTCAGCCCAGGGCATGATATGGAGACCTGAGATCGAGTCCCACATTGGGCTCTCTCTCTGTGTATCTCATGAATAAATAAATAAAATCTTTTTTAAAAAAGATGACTCTGTCTTCACAGAATCCTTACACACCATTGGAATCAGTTTTCCACTCTGAGTAGAGTTCTAAAGTCTACACTGATGAGTTCTGTAACAGAAAAGAGAAAAGAAGAATCATTCATGCTATGTGATGAAAGAACAGTCATATCCCCTTTTCCACACCAACTTCAAAGAATGACAATAAAGCTATAATCATCGGAATGCCCTCATGGCTTGACAGTCAAACATCTGCCTTCCTTTGGCTCAGGATCCTGGAGTCCTGGGATAGTTCCACATTGGGTTCCCTGCAGGGAACCTGCTTCTCCTTCTGCCTGTGTCTCTGCCTCTCTCTGTGTCTCTCATGAATAAATAAATAAAATCTTAAAACAAAAGAAATTAAAGAAAGCTTGAATAAATGAAAAAAAATCCCATGTTCATGGATTGGAAAATTTATATTGTTAATTTGTTAATGTGGACAACCTAGTGTGATCTACAGATTCAAAGCAATACTTATTAAAATTCTAATGCTGTTTTTTACAGCAGTGGGAATTCTCATATATTGCTGGTAGAATTGTAGAAATGTAAAATGGCACAACTACTTTGGAAAATGTTTAAGTCCAATGTGTGTACAATCCTTTAATTATAATCTTAAGTATGATCCAAAGCAAATGAAAACATATATCTACCCAAATAATTGCTCAGAAATATTAATAGCAAATTTATTCATAATTGCTCTAAACTGAAAGCAACCCAGATGTCTATCAGCAGGTGAAAGGATAAACAAATAACAATATATTCATATCACAGAATACTATTAAGCAATAAAAAGGAACAAAGGTAGTGATACATTTAATTACATGGATGAATCTCAAAAATATTATGCTGAGTTTTTTCCATGCTACCCAGAGAGGGGTCCATATGGCATGTTCTGGGTTCCAATTGTTACTCAAAGGAAAACTTTCACAGTGTTGGGAGCCCTTAATGTCCTGCAAGTGAAGGAAGAGGATGTCCTCAAATTCCTTGTAGCAAGAGTCCATTTAGATGGCACCAACCTTGACTCCCAAATGGCATAGTATATCTACAAAAGGAAAAGTGATGGTATCTACATCAAAATCACAAGACAATCTGAGAGAACCTTCTGCGGGCAGCTCATGCCTTCATTGCCAATGAAAATCTGGCTACTGTAAGTGTCATATCATCCAGGAATAGTGGCCAGTGAGCAGAGATGAAGTGTGCTACTGCTACTAAAGCAACCCCTATTGCTGGAACCTTCACTAACCGTATCCAGCCAGCCTTCAGGAAGCCTAGATTTCTGATGGTTACTGATCCTAGGGTGGACCACTAGCCTCTCACAGAAGTGTCTTATGTCAACCTGCTTACCATTTCCCTGTGTAACACAGACTCTGCCCCGTGCTATGTGGACATTGCTGTCCCTCGCAACAAGGGAAATCACTCAGTGGGTCTGATGTGGTGGATGCTGGCTCAGGAAGTTCTGCACATGCATTGCACCATTTCCTGTAAACACCCATGGGAAGTCATGCCTGATCTCAGCTTCCACACAGAACCTGGAAATACTGAAAAGGGAGAGCAGGTTGCTACTGAAAGACTGTGACCAAAGAGGAATTTCAGGGTGAATGGACCACTCCAGTTTCCAAGTTCATTGCTACTCAACCTAAAGCCACAGACTGATATGAAAGGGTGCAGGTGCCCTGTGGGCCACTAAGCAGTTCCCTACCAAAGACTGGAGCACTCAGCCTGCCACTGAAGACTGATCTGCAGCCCCTGCTGCTCAGGCCACTGAATGGGTAGGAGCAGCCACTTAGTGGTCCTAAGCTGCTTTTCCATGAAGACAAACCAAATGGAAATAAAGTTGGTGGAGTGTAAAATTTCTAAATGTAAAAACAAAAAACAAAAAAACAAAAAAACACTGGACTAATCATAAAGCATAAAAGAGTACCATACTGTATGATTCCATTTAAACAAAGCTCTAGAGTCAGGAAAAAAACAAAACAAAACAAAACTAAACTAATCTATAGGGTTCAAAATCTGATCAGTGGTTATGCGTAGGAGATATAGAATTAATTCCAAAGAAATCAAGAAAGACCTTTTGTCCATTATAGAAATATTCCATATCCTGATGGGGGTAGGTAGTTACACAGGCATATACATTTTCCATACTCAAATTTAAAATGTATATACGCAGTATATATGAGTTATATCTCAATAAATTTGACTAAAAACAATATTGTGGGGAGACATAAGACGGAGTGAAGGAAATGTAAAAATGAAGAAAAGGGTAGGAAAATAAAGAGAAAAATATGCTTACCTAATACTTGAATTTGCATGTTTATGCATATTTGCAATTCTCCCTTAGGTTTGTTGTTGGCTTTTATAGTTTTGCTACCAACCTAACATTTTTCAATGGACTCAGTTCTACTTACATTGTCTTTCAAAGTTTCTTAGAACCTGGTAATGACACCTCAGCTTAACCATTTTCAGAACTTTTTTCTTCATTTTTCAGAACTTTGAAGAAATAACATAAATACCTAGATATGTATGATTGTGGCCATGGAGTTTTTATATTCTAAGAGCTGAGTTGTGCCAAGGGAGCATTCTCTCTGAATTTTGCAGTTTCCTGTCTCTCTTACATACACACACACACACACACACACACACACACATACACACACGCAGTTTTCCTAATGTAATTCATTCTCTTTCTCAAATGTGCCTATTGACATTAACGTTCTAAGGGTGAAAATCAGACCATCAACAGATAAACAGAATGACAGTCATGTTATGATCTGTATCTCCAGGCTTAAAAAGAATTGAAATCATCAGTTTGCTAACAGTTTAGCTTAAAAATGTATATTACAATTATTTGGAATAAGGAATCTGAAAAAGCCTGTGACACACTCTCCAATAGCTCCCTCCTTGACTTTTGCCACACTGATTTCTTTTCAAAATCATTCCCTAAGTGGGTTTAAAGATGTGAGATGGATCAATGAATTTTACCCTTTATGTACAATCCTCTAAAACACTAGCCACTCACCATTCTCACCTTATAAATGTCTGGATCAGAGATTACATTTGTAAATAAAAGAAAACAGGGAAAGAAAAATGACATTTCCTAAAGAAGAATTGGAAAGCAGCCATCTTATTAACACGAAGGTCGTTGGTCTGGCAGAAAATGTTAATAACACAAATGCTAAACGTAACTCTCAGATGTCTCTTGGAGTTGCCAAAATCATTTCCATTAAATTATGAATTAGAGGGACCTGACTATATGAAAGACAAAGTATCCAGTACTTGAATTGAGGAAAACAACATGAATTGGATTGGTTTGGGAAATAAATACATATTCATCTTTTTAGCAATTATGCTGCCTATATTGACCACCTGTCCACCAACCATAACCTCAAGGAGGGGACAGAATAACAAATGAGAAAGACAGTTGGAAAAAATAATGATAAAATTCACTTATTTAGAAGGTCCCATTTTCTGCATTTATGAAAGCAAGACTTCAAAGTCCCTGATCTCTTGGTTTGGGCATCTGTGTTGACCCTGACACCCAATTTTCTTTACCAAATCTGATGTTTCTTCCCTGAAACCTGTATCAAATAAATAGTTAAATATCTCAAGAATAGCTTGCTTACTACATTCCTTAAAATGTTTACTTATTTTTAGGAAGGAATTTTATTTCAAATGAAACTACAATTTCTTCATTCCTCTTCTGGTTTATGGACATGGCCATTCCATTAATCATACAAGTCAAATACTTCGGAGTTATTCAAAGCCCCAGCCTTTCCCTCCCACCCACCGCCACCCCCACATATTCAGCTAGTTATTAAGTCTTATAGGTTTAATTTCTATTCTGCCAAAGCCTCATTTTTACCCTTAGGATAATGCCTAAGCTGATAACTGAGATACAAAAGACTTTCCTCACATTCTAGCATTTAGCAATGATAATAATGGATTAACAATTAATATTTAGCAAACATTACTATGTGCCTGGAGCAGTGTAAATAATTAAATGTGCTTTGTAGGGATTATACCACTTAATCCTCCTGAAAACATGGGTTATGCATTTGTTTGAACTGGACTGGCTTTCCTCAACCGCAGACCCTGAAATAGGACTTCTTTATTGGAGAAGTGATAACAAGAAACAGGTGATATGGGAAATGGGAGACAGAGACAGAAAAAAACCTAGTAACATGTCACATTGTTCCTCTGCAGACTCTCTGAGGAACCACATAGTATGCGCTTCAGGATTGTTTCAGGAAGGGATGGAAAAGATAGCATATTACTGACCTACTTACTCCTTTACTTCATCTGAGGACATTAAATCCCTGACACTTCTGGTTAGCACTTCCCATTTGCATTCTGTGTTGACAAGAAAGCTTCTGGAGAAGAAGCAGAGAGCAACACAGGAACTCGAAAAAGGGAAGTTTGGGTTTCTCCAGTTCCATCTCTGGGTGAGCTTAGGAGCATCTGAAAACATGTGGATGAGTCTCCTACAGTACTAATTAAGGCCTTTCTTTCTTTCTTTCTTTCTTTCTTTCTTTCTTTCTTTCTTTCTTTCTTTCTTTCTTCTTTCCTTTCTTTCTTTCTTTTCTTTCTTCTTTTCTTTCTTTTTCTATAATAGAGAGAGAGGAAGGGGCAGAGAGAGAGAGGGAGAGAGAGAATCTTAAGCAGGTGCTACACCCAGCACGGAGCTGATGTGGGGCTCTATCCCACAGCCCTGAGATCATGATCTGACCTGAAATCAAAAGCCAGATGCCTAACCAACTGAGCCACTCAGAAGTTTCCTCAATTTTCTGATATGGATATCAATACAGAAACTTAGAGAGATTAACTAACTTGATCAAGGACACACAGCAAATTGTGTAGCCATAATACAAAAACGGAAGATAGAGTCCTGAGCCTAGAGCCTTAACCATTATGCCACGTTGCATCTCTGCCTCTTAACTGTCAGCCATATGGCAATTCCATGGACAGGACTTGTTATTTCCAAGCTTTGCTTTTAATCTTCCTTTTCTCTCTGGCTACCATGTTCTTCTGTCCTTGATAATCTTGAAAACACCAAATAGTATGCTAAAGCTCTCAAAAATCCTTTCTTTTTATTTTTAAAATTTATTTATATCCTTATCAAAATAACACACACACATATTTAAGAAGCCAAAAAGCAGATGTCTGAGAAAAACAACAAGGAATACACATCTCCCTAGTCTATACTCTTATGGTATCCACTTTCAGTCTTCCAACTATTTCCACAGGCATTTACCTCTCAAGCTTTAAATAATATGCATGTTATGACAATATCTTGATTCATAAAACAGAATTCTCCAATGGCTGCCAGTTATGACAGGTGACAATATCGCTCTTTTACATCACTATTGCTCTCTCCAGGTCCCCTGGCATAATCCTACCTGGTTTTTCTTTAAATTTATACTCAGTGTTTTAATGACTATGACCACCCAAATACTGTCTACTGCAGATCCAAATAATCTGACCATATTTTTTTCTTTTAAAAACAACTTTTCATTTTCTTTAAGAGGTAATAGCTTTCTTCATAGCTTCATTTCCTTTGATATCTTAGCATGGATGAATGAATCTTCTTTCTTTTAAAGAGGTCTGTAAAACCCTTTTGCTACAAATGTCCTCCTTTTTTTCCTCTCATTTTAAAATTTCATTTAAATTCATTTTGCCAACATATACTATAATAGCCAGTGCTCATCTCATCATTTGCCTCTTTAATTTCTGTCACTCAGTCACCCCACCCCTTACCTACCTCCCCTTCTATAACCCTTTGTTTGTTTCCCAGAGTCAGGAGTCTCTTACGGTTTGTCTTCCTCTCTAATTTTTCCCCACTCAGTTCCTCCCCCTTCCCTTATGGTCCCTTTCACTATTTCTTATATTCCACACATGAGTGAAACTACATGATTATCATCTTTCTCCAACTGACTTATTTCACTCAGCATAATACCCTCCAGTTCCATCCACATTGAAGTAAATGGTAGGCATTCATCCTTTCTGATGGCTGCGTGATATCCCATCCTTTCTGATGGCTGCGTGATATCCCAAAGATATATACACCGCATCTTTATACATTCATCTGTTGAAGAACATCCTGGCTCCTTCCGTACTTTGGCTATTGTGGGCATTGCTGCTATGTACATTGGGGTGCAGGTATCCTATCGTTTCACTACCTCTGTATCTTTGGGGTAAATACCCAGTAGTACAATTGTTGGGTAGTAGGATAGCTCTATTTCAAATGTCCTCCTAATCAGGCCTGCCAAATAATCAGTCCATTCCTTTGATTTCCTGTAAGTCCTACATAAACTACTCCAAGATGCTTTTGTTCTCTAGGCTTATGGAACTGCTGTTATTCAGGGGCTTCCCTTTGTCTCTCTCCTTATTGTTCTATTCCCTGGGTTTTAGAGCATTTCCTTAAATATCTGATCACAGGGAGTAGATTTTAAATAATTTAAGAATATGGAAATTTTTCATTTTACTCTCTTTGTATAGGATATTCTCAAGATTTGGGTCTTCACATTCATTGTGTTGGATGTGGAATCCTTTGAATCCTAAGACCTATGCCTTTTAGAATTGGGCCACTTTTGTGATCATATGTCTTATTTTATTTTCTCCTCCACTTTTTTTTTAATTTTATCTTGTCTATGTTTTAGAAATTCACTAGGATGTTGAACTTTATACATTAATTCTTTAACTTTCTTATATATTGCCACTCATCAGCTTATTTTTATTTGTTTCCTTTCTGGATAATTCCCTTAACTTTAGTCTCATAATTTACAAATTATTTCTAATTCGTATATTGTGTCCTTTTATTTGTTTTAATTTCCTTTTCTTGGATGAAAAAGCTTTTATAATTAAGAAATTGGAGGACACTTGAGTGACTCAGCAGTTGAATGTCTGCCTTTGGCTCAGGGTGTGATCCCAGAGTCCCGGGATCGAGTCCCACATTGGGCTTCCTGCATGGAGCCTTCTTCTCTCTCTGCCTATGTCTCTGCCTCTTTCTCTCTGTGTGTCTCTCATGAATAAATAAATAAAATCTTAAAAAAGAAAAGTAAAGAAATTGGTAAATTTTGAGGTTTTCTTATTTGTTTCTTTATCATGCCATTTTAATAGTTGTTATTTAGTTGTAGGGCTCACTCTCCTACACTGAAGGCTTCCTAAAATGTTTAGTAACCCTAAATAATCATTCATGTATCTATAATTATGGATGTGTTTTATTGCTTGGTGGTCTTAATTCTTAGGTTATCAATGTTGACTCTATTCTTCATTGAAAAATTCCTAAAGATGGATATTTATGAGTTATAATTAGAGTCTCTCAATTTCTCCAAAGAAGGATCATCTAAACTCTCAGTTTTCTATCTGAAGTTTCATGTTATTTTATTTCCTGTCTGAAGACTGAAAGTTTACAGCCTCTCTAGCTTAATTTCTCTGCAAATATTCCTCCTCCAATTTCCAATAGGCTGTGTGTGTGTGTGTGTGTGTGTGTGAGAGAGAGAGAGAGAGAGAGAGAGAGAGAGAAGGAGAGAGAGAGAGAGAGAGAGAGATAGTCCACTATGGGAAAAAGTAGACATCTGGGAACCCAAGTGAAAGACTTTCAGATAAGTCTTCTACTTTCAGTCTCAGCATCCCTCCTTACTACTTTCATGCTATAAGGTAACTTCTGCTCCTGATCTTTTTTAGGGAATCTGCAAGGTAATTCATTTCCTTCTTGCAGCTTTTTTTTCTGTCAGGGCACTTCAGTGCGACTTTTTTCCTCTCTTCATTTCCTTTTACCATGTATCCTTCTGTTTTGTATTCCTGTATTTCTGAGTTATACTAGTCTCTGTTTCATTAACAATGGAATTTTTGTTTCTGCTGCTTGTTCTCCTAGCTTTTATGAGTCTTTCAAGGGAGGACAGAGAGTGAGAAATCTCTTTGCTTAACGTCTTGAGACTTAAAATAACACTTCTGTGAAGTCTTCTTTCTTGACCATCAATAGCAATTATCCTTTACCTCTTCTGAGCTAACATTTGACTATATCTACATTTGTGTTCTTTTTTTGACTACATTTATCATGATTCTTTACTGCTTCCCATGTTTCTTTTGACCTATGAGACAGGAAATTTGTCTTTTCTTAAATTTACATCCACATAATTTCACATAGGATATAACGTATAGAAGGTGCTTAATAATCTTTGTCTGAATTGAGTTAATAATGGAGAAAGCAAGAGGATGTTATTACTTCTTTTCACCTCTCCCTTCCTGCAACACACAGACACTCAGCTTTCAACATCTCCAAGGCTTGATTCATCAGTGAATAAAGCAACAGCTAATAACAAACTACGTTCAAGTTATGTGATAGCTAGATAGGAAAGAGGCTTATACCAGTGAACACAAATATAGATCTCTTCAATTAATGCTATCACTCATCCTGCCATTACAATCATTTCTCTCCTTTTAGTTTACTTATACCTTCCTGTCCTTCCACAGCCTGTGACTAGAATACTGAATACTCCTACACCCACATATAACTGAAGAGTCTATTCTTTAGAACATGGATTGTATGCCTCTACCTTCTTGGACTCTTTCCAGCTGGAAATCGTCTCCTGCTCTTTTGAATTCTGTAGTACTTTTGCTATCATAGTGGCTGGCTGTGAGCATTCAAATTTCTATTGAATGGACAAATAAATGAATGGTGACTATATATGAGGAGAGGATTGTTCTAGCTGTGTGCCCATACGATGAAGAGATAACCTAGAGAGATGATTCTCTTAGTCCATTGTGTAGGTGTGGGCTTTTGATTAATGTGTTTTAGTAACATGATACCATTACATATAATTATTCATGAATTGCTGTGTGCATCTTGAGATAATCTGCAACTTAATAGAGGTCTCCAGTTAACACTAGAGAGCTATCTAGGATTAACTAGATGACAAAGCAGAGTTATCACTGCATCCTGAGACAATCCTCTAGGACAAATAGGGAAATGCAGATTCGATAGTCTCATCGTGCCGGAGTTAGTGAATTTGATTATTGAATTTGATTACTATATCCTGCAAATATTTTTAATTATCTCTTAATTCAATCCTTAAGATTTTTTAATGTTATTATCTTTCTTCAGAAATCAAGCCCTTTTCCTAGAATTTACAATGAAGTTGTTCACATATTGAGCAATCTATTTTATTGCATTAATTACTCCCAGGCTCACATTTTTCATATGATAATTTGTTATTTACTTATCTTCTCAACCAATAATTAGACTATAAACTGAATAAGTCATGATTCTGGAAAAATATACATATGCTTCTCATTTATTCAGCAGGAGGATACAAAAATTCGGCATCTTTTTTCAGTAAGAGGAAGCTAATTTGAATAATATCAATATTTGTGAATGCATTTGGCTACTAGTTAATCCAAAGTAATTAGATCTTCTATTTACTATTCTAAACATCCCTTGCCTCTTTAGAAGTTAAAAGCAATATATTACTTCCACCCCTATCCATCCCTTCTAATTTCATCTCCTACCACTCTCTTGAACTCAGTTTTCTTATTAGGAACCCCAAGAGATATCAGAGCCTTAGGAAAGACACTCTGACTTTCATCTTCACAACCCAGTACCAAAAGTACTGCCTGGGAACTAACAAGTATTTAAGAAGTGACAGTGTAATTAGTAAATGCTCCATTATTACTGTACTCATTATTCTATAAATGTTATATATTTTGACCTCTCTCATTCATTTATCTCTTCTTATGGTTGCTTTTCCACCCAGTGAAATTTCTTCCCATTTCTCAATGCCATGGTCATTCCAAATCTTTGTGTGACCTGCCTGGGAGGATTTGGTCCTTCTGACATTTAACACCATACAGTCTGAGGAACTTTTGTATCTGTTTTCCATATTTTACTGTGAGCTCCTTGAGAAAGGAATTTCTAAGTACCTGAGAAATTATTAAACCTTAATAATATTAAGGTTTGATTGAACTGATTCCTAAATTTCAAATAGAATTTTCCTTGAGGCACTGAATAATGCAATGTAGAAGTTCTGCAACTTTTTTCTGATCATTTTATTCTTTCTGTTTCAGTAATTTTTTTATGGCATCCCTAGGCCAAAATAAGCATCTAACAGTTCCATTTATAAAGTAGTTTGGTTCAAACAATTTGTATTCTAACAACTTAGGGGGCTGTTAGAAAATCACAGTATGTATATGCTGAAAGAAAAATAATACTTTTATTCCATTCAAAAATAACCACTTTTACTTATGGCAAGTGTGCTCCTCTTAGACAAAACATGACTTGTCAAACCTTGGAATAAGAGTGCTCTGCCTATTTCCTGCTCTATATTGACTGTCATGCAGTATTTGCTTCTTAACAAAGCAACTACTGGGAACCCAGCTTCAACAAAGATGTAATACTGAAAGGAAAGTAGTACCATATGATGTTGAAAGAAACCTCAAAGTAGTAGTTCATGTAGTAACTGACATGTTGAACATCAGATGTATTTCTCTGAAACATTTAATTGTATCCTGCGGTGTCTCTGTGAGTTCTCTGGGGTGCCCTAGGGTGCCTTGGTTTTCAGTTTACGAATGCAGAGTATGGTGGTAAAACCCACTGATTTTGGCAAAAGACTGACTGGTTCTGAATTCTGGCTCCACTGTTTAATGGCTGTTTGATGTTGAATAATTTCTTTTACCCCTCCGGGTCCCACTTTACTTACGTGTAAAATGTGGAATGGTATTACTTATGTCTGAGGGTTTTTATGAAAATAAATGTGTTAGTCTATGTAAAGAACTTGGAAAAGTACCTGGGACTATATAATGTGAGTGGCTAGTCTTGTTACCCTTACTAATTTGAACTGAATAACACACATTTGCAAAAGAGATGAGTCAAATACTGTATGGGGTCCCTATAGGTCCTCAGTGGGCCACCACATTCCTTACACCATCTACAACATTTTTTTTATTCATAATGAATCTAATGAAACTATACCACTTGAAACTCACGGAGTAATCACTATATCTCAGACACTGTGCTAAACCTTTAGATTCATTAATACCAATTAATCCTCCAAATAACCATAAGAGATAGGGCTACTCTTATTTCCCAGTTTTACAAGTGAGAAAACTGGTGAGGCTAGAAAAATAAAAATGTATGTCCCCAGTTCATCCAGCTTGTACGTGGCTCAGCTGACTAGTATTCAAATCTGAATGTGCCTGACTGCCACCATGAATTCTTCCCAACTCCCTCTTCATTTGGACCCAAAGAGAAGGACAAGTTTTATCTCTACACTAAGAATCTCAGATCTTCCTGTGACTAAGGACAAAGCAGAGGTCATGAAACCAAGTGTAGGTTTGGGTCAGGATCCAGGAGGCCTTATATTCACATCACCCACAATGCTAGCTTCATATCAATCACAATCCTGACAACACTGTCAACCTGCTCATCATTTTTTCCTGAAGTACTGATTTAGAGTAGAAGATAGAGAAATCCTCAGGGCTGCTGAATATTAAGTGAAAATCTTAGTGAAGTCATTATAAGATATGTCATCTTACTGCAGGATTCATCTATAAAAGGAATTTATTTTTCCCAAATTTGCCATTTTTGAGAGAACCTATTTTAGAAATGTTCAGAAGCTAGAATGTGTGCATAGTCCACCTTCTGAGAAACAATGGATGGTATTGATTTCTTCCAGCCACTCACACCTCTATATCAGTTTATGGGATCCTAAATCAAGAAGCAATTTTTGTTTTTTGACAATGATATAGAAAGTACCTACTTTCCCCATGATAATATACTTGCTTTATGTGTTTTTTTTTCAATTAAAAAAAGGGGTTCTTCTATTTTTGAGCAGAGTTGTATATGTTTTAAAGATTTACTTTTAATAAAAGTAAATATTTGCATACCCTAAATCAAAAAGTAATTCTGCTTTTTTGACATTAATATTTAAAAAGACAATTCATCCATCTCTTTTCCTAAAACTCTGTTCACTGCTTTTTGAATACCTCTCATGTAAATATCAGATGTAGAGAGCATAAAGCACTTTCCCTGAAGAAGAACACTGGTCTGATATTTTTGGTCACATAGAATATCCAAGGGTGACATAACAGCTGAATATAAGTGCTTAAATATAATACAACAATTTTAAAATACCACCCATAGGTAGTTTAAAACTGACCTACCCTTGAGAGAAACTATCAAGGGCCTGTGTGGAGAAGAAATATATGAAAATAATTAAATTGGAAAAATTACAATAAAAGGGAAGAGTGAGAGGAAGCATTAAAATTTTTTTGAATATAAAAAACATTTTTTGAATCTGTTTGTAGTCCCTTTGTCAAAAAGCTGATATAACTCTATACAAATACAAAGCATGTGTGTGCATATGAATAAAAATATGGGTCTATTTGCTTTCCATTTAGATTTATATCACAGGATCATCATCAAAATTGATAAAATGAAGAGAATAAAAAAGATACCATTTTTGTAGATATTACTCAGATCCTCTTTTCAAATCTGTTCAAGAGGCAATAAATAATGTAAAATGAATTATTATGCCTTCTAAATAAGAATATATTGTGAGTATAGACTCAAAATAGTTATGCTGTTTTAAAAAGTCAACAGCAGCAAAACTGCTGGTTCTGTTTAGAGTTAAAAATCATATCCAAGAAGATAAACTTTTTTTAACTGGGAAGAGAAAAACAATGGCAGATAATATCTTATTTATAGCATTATGACTTCTTTTAATGTACTGTAGGTTTATTTTCTTTTGGCTTTGTTCCATTTTAAGCAAGAAAATCAACAATAAAAGATTACAGATTGTTTCAGGACATGATGTTATTTTACTCTAAAATTTTGCACACATCTACAAAAAGCTAACTTTTTTTTAAGAATGAATATGGGAACCATAGCCACTGGATTTGCATATTAAAATCTGAGTCTCAGTGTCTACTCTGTCATCTTGGGTGAGTCTCTTTACCTCCATAGAACTTAGGGTTTCAGTACTCAGTGAGGGCTGTACACTAGTATATACTTTATTAGAGTTTCATGTACGCTGTTTTCTTCTTAAAATGTTAAACTTAGGGGGACCTGGGTGGCTCAGAGAGTTAAGCTTCTCTCAGCCTCTTAGGCTCAGAGAATGATCCTGGGCTCCCTGCTCAGTGGGGAGACTGCTTCTCTCTCTCTTTCTGCCACTCCCTCTGTTGTACTCTCTCTCTCCCTTTCTCAAACAAATAAAATCTTTAAAAAACTGTTAAGTTTAATTTATTTGGCTATATTTTTTATGTTAGTAAAATAAGAAAAAACTTTACTTTTGCCATGATTCATATTCAATTATCTTAATGTGAATAGACTAAATATACTTAAACAATCAGGCTCACTGACAACTTAGGTTATTACAATTTCTTTAATATTTTGGATATTATTCATAAAATTGAAATATTCTGTTTTCCTGAGTGTTTTAAATGCCAATCAACGTTAAGACCCTAACAAGGAAAATATTTCTGAGTATTTAAATCTTGTATATTACTCTAATAAAATAGTAAGCCTTAACTTCTCCTAAATATTTTCAAACTTTTAAAAATAAAAATTAGTAATTTAAAAACATTTTTGAATTAAATTGCTATGTTTTCTGTTGGTTATTTAATTACAAAGTCTGAGTGGGCAGAGGCCCCTCAGTGTTTTAAGTATACAAGCATTTTATACACACACAGAAACCATTCTAATTAGTATAGTCTTAATTCTAAAACTTAAATCCTAAACTTACCTCAAAGGTATGAATACTATGGGTTTTGTTTATGTCCTTGTCTCTAATTCATTCTAAAACTTCTCATATAGATAGACTTGTATCCTCTTATGATTTTTACCACACCAAATGAATTAAAACATTTTGGAGGGTAGAAGCTTGAGGATTAAATGTAGGTAGTAGAAACCAACTATATCTCAGGTGATTTTCTGCAAAATACTCACACAGACACACTGTAATTGTATCTACTCTAAGAACTGGAGACTTCAAGTTTAAACCCTTCAGATGGAGATGGATTTTTGCAGGTCCTATTTACCCTTAAATAGCTTCTTGTGATTCAATTTTGCACCCCCTGACACAGATTACAGCTACCTTTGTTCAGCAAACTCTTTACAGCTCAATTAATTCTATATCCATTTCATATTATTCTCAAGTGGCTAGACCACAACTCTTATAAATACTTCTCTGCCTTAGGGGTCACAACTCTGAAATCATGCTAATTATACACATTAGCACCTAACATAAAAACTGAAAGACTACAGAACACAGAAGTGCACCATCTTCAGAAATCCACCAACACACCTGGAACATGGTCAAACATTACTAAACTACTTAGTGTTTATCACTCAGGAAAATTTAAAATTCTGGGCCATTTCGTTTTGATCTTGTAAAGTCTAAAATATGATTAATGACATATTTAAAAACCAATCTAATTTTAAGCAGGAAAGGTTATTTATTTTGCCCTCTCACAATATACACAATAAAATGTGGCATTTTTGACATCTACATGAATGGCAACTGCAAATGAATGTTCTTGAATTTGGTATGAATAAATATGCAGTCACATCATAATTATATAGAGAATCAAATCAATTTAACATTTAATTTTCAAATGAACAATGGAACTTTTTGAGAAATAGAAATGCTATGAGTATAATTTTAAAGCAAAAAATATATATATGATAGTCATTTCTCTAACTTTCATGTGAAAAGCACCTGTTTATTAGCTAGGTCAGCTGAGTTTCTCTTAATTACTAATAATATAACACTTGGGGAAATCAGTGCAGTTTTATTATCATCATTAATGACAACATGTACATTAGCAAAACAAAATAATCATGCTGCAAAACAAAAATCCATATGGTAGCATGCATTGTGACAATAAAATTATGCTTTAAAATATCAATTTCTGGTTATATTTTTACCTCTAAATTGTTCTATGAGCCCAAAGAAATATATGATGTTCATTGGACAGACTTCTAACCAATATCTGTAACCTGATATGAAAATAACCCAAAGTCCACAGTATATTAAAGAAACCACTTAAGAAAATTATAGAGATTTTTCAAAAATGAAAAAGAAAAACTCTCCATATTTCTAACCTAAGTATATGGGTATCCGTGAAACTGCTTTACTCTTCTTCCCCTCAAGCCACCTCAAAGGCCAAAAATAGCATATATATCTTGTATTTTTTTTCATATCTTGTATTTTGGTATTGGTTCAAGTTCTAACCAACTCTGCACATATAAAACACATCAAGGTGAAAGTGAATCTAACAGATTTCCTATCTTTTTTTTCATTTCTTTGGTCTGATGCAGAAGTTTATAATTTTAAAGATTTGAAAGTCCAAAATTAACCACATACAGCATTCAAAGCCAAATCTATGCCATGGAACTCTTAGCATATTTTTAATAAGGATGTACACATTAGGGGTCTGCAATGTGCACAATAGGAAATTTGAAGATACTCCATACCATTTTTTTCCTTGTAAAAATTAAGTGATCATAATTGTTTCACTTATTAAATGCTCTATAACAAACCAACTCAAAAATTGGTGGTTAAAACAACATGTTCTTTCTCAAAATTCTGTGGGTTCACTAGTTCTTTGGACCTATGTAGTGTTACCTGAACTCACTGACACTGCAACTGGACTGGAAGATCCAAGAAAAGCTCTCTAAACCTTGGCACAGATTCTTAGCTGAGGAGCCTATGTTTCTCTCCGAAGCAGCCTCTCTCTTTGTGTAGTTCGTGTCTCATCACTTAGGGAGTCTGTTGACTACTCTTTCCAGCAGATACCGTGACTTTGTACACCAGTGTGCTCAGATACAAGTGGAAACTGTCTGGCTCTCAAGGCCTGAGACTTGGCACAGCTTCACTTCCACTTTTGGTCATAGTAAGTCACGAGTTCAAAGCAAATCAAGGGGAAGGAAACAGACCCCACTTCTTAGAAGGAGGCATAGCATATATATATATATACATCTTGATTATTCTCAAAGATTATCTGCCACAGTGAGAGTCTTACATGTCTGGGAAATGTTAATAAAATTTTAGCTTTGAATGAAAATATCACAACTTTTGTTATCCTTAAAACATAAAGGTTTAGGGAAATATTCTGGAATAATTTTCAGAAGATATATTATTTATTATTTCATTTTTCTATATTGTTATTTTATATACTTTATTAACTTCCCCTTTAAAAATTAGTAAACTTAGAGCTCCTGGGTGGCTCAGTGGGTTGGACATCTGACTCTTGATCTCAGCTTGGGTCTTGATCTCAGGGTTGTGAGTTTGGGCTTCACAAAAGAAAAAATTAAAAATTAGTAAACTGTTATTTTATTTTTTTCAAATGTTATAATTGACTACTGTGTGAAGAAATTAATATGTGGAACAAAGAACCGAATTTTAAAATTTGTAATATACAAAATAAGGTTTGCTTATTTGTCAAAGGAGAAGAAACTCTAGACAGGTGGCTCTTCTCTCCCTTGATATCCCATTTCATCTTGATTTCCTTATCTATCTAATGTCAAATATTTGAATAATGAAAGATTAAGTTTCTCACATTGTGGACAGGATGATTATTTCAACATATATATCAGCTGATGTTACTTCATTCTCAGTAGTTTTCAAAAGTTCCTCTATTTTCTTAGGAAGAATATCCAGAGTCTTCACATGAGCTACAGAACCTCTTGGTTAGTTTCTAGTCCTCTTCTCTAGTTTCCTCTGGCACCTGGACCTCTGATCTACCTTGACTTCAACTCACCACTTTTCTGTTTTTCACCCCTGCCAATGCCTTCTCTGTTCATGTCTTCCTTCTACACGAACATTCTCCCTCACATCCACCTAGTCAACAGCTAGTCAGCACTCTCCCATGGAAGTCTTTGCTGGCTTTTATTTGCTCATTTTAGGTTCCTACAGAACCATGTAGCTGCTCTTCTGAACAGTTTGTACAGATGACATATTATGTGATGATTTAATTCAAATAGATCTCTTTGAAATGATCTATGATTCAGGAGTACAAACCTTGTTCCTCTAAGCCATGATACTCCAAAGTCTTGGATAGGGTGAATAGATGATCCAGGGAGTTATTGACTGAATGAACCAATGAATGAAAGTGCAATGAATGAGGTGGCTGTTAGTGCACAGCAGACAAAGAAAAGTTGATCACAATCTATCCTCATTGCTCAATATGTACAAAGATAAAATATGTATCTCAATAAAACAAAACAAAAAAGTTACCTGAGCTATTGAGTGATATTAATCAGCACAACTGAAGTTAGTGAGCAAAAGGTCCAGGCAGAGAATTTCTTGTCAGCAAATTCAAAGTGGGAAGTATTGCTGTTACTCACCAATGTTTCTTATTTTCCTCTTTTCAAATATGTAAGCAATATCAGTTCTTCATTCCCCTGAGTGATTAGTGTCAGCCAATTAAATGTGAAAATGTGAATTCAAGTAATATATATCTCCTCTGAGTGGAAGCATTTAACTGCCACTGCAAGACCCTAGAATTCTCTCTTCTGTAATTGTGGAAGAACATGTTTATATGAAATTTAACAATGAACCTCTGACTGGAGGATAGTTTCCTTACAGATGCACACAGAGAAATCTTTGTGGAATCAAATTCCTAAGATTTAGGGACTGTGTCCCTTATATACTCTTGGTGGGATTGTATATTTGTGCAGTCACTATGGAAAACAATATAAGGAGGATTCCTCAAAAAATTAATAACAGGATTTCTATATGATCCAGCCATTCCACTTTTGAGTATGTATCTGAAGGAAGTTAAATCAACTGTCTTAAAGAGATATCTGTTTCCCAATATTCACTGTGGCATTATTTACAATAGCCAAGACATGGAAATAACCGGTGTCCATCAATGGGTTAATGTATAAAGAGGATGTGGTATGTGTATAAACACATAAACACACACTGGAATGTTTTCCAGCCATAAAAAAAGAAGGAAATTCTGCCATTTGTGACAACATTAGTGAACTCTGAGGGCATTGTAGTAAGTGAATTAATATAGAGAGGGAAAGACAAATACTGTATAATTTCACTTATGAAATTAAAAATCAAACTCTTAGAGAGCAGATGAGTGGTTCCAGGGCAGGGTATGAGGGTGAAGGTGAGGGATATGAGGGATGTGAGTTAGTCTAAAGGGACCAATTCTCAGTTATAAGATAAATAACTTCTGGGGATGTATTGTTCTGTATGGTGACTATAGTTAGCAATACTATATTGTTCATGTGAAATTTATCAAAATAGCAGATCTTAGAAGTTCTCACTATAAAAAAAGGAAAAAAATGTGATTGTGTGAGGTGTTGGATGTGTTCACTAACTTTATTATGGTAATCATTTTGCAAAATATACATATATCAAATTATTATGTTGTATTTCTTAAAATAACAAGTTATATGTCAATTATATCTAAATAAAGCTGGAAAACAAAAAAACAATATGTAAAAAGAGCACTCAGTTACAGGCATGCAATAATATTTGATTTTTCATTTGTTGTCTGTGCTGTTGCTGCTTAAAGTAGATTATATTGACATTTTCTGAATATAAGTCATTTAAGCAAGAACTCTTGTTTAAAATATAAGTCATTTAAGCAAGAGCTCTTATTTAAAAAAGAAAGAAAGAAAGAAAGGTTTAGAGGTTATTTTTCACTGTAGCATAATCTGATTTATAAATGTCATAATTCTAAACAGAAATAAAACATGTTTATTTGATGGTCTTCATCTCATTATTAAATATGCCATACAGATGAATATATTCAGTCTAAATCAAACAAAAATTTATTTCTAAAATACTATTTGGCAAAGCCAAATATCACATCTCATTATTTTCCTCCAAAATAAAATAGCATCATATATGACCATAATAAGTTATACTAAGTTAAATGAAGGTTAACACAAAACTAAGAGGCTCTTCTAAGCATCTGGGGAAGCAAATTATGTATCTCACATTCTTTGAGCTATCTGATAAAGAAATTATCACACACATCACATATATAGTCTGTCTCTCTTTAAATTTATAAATTGTTGCCAGATCCAGAGAGATTTACAATCACAGGTTTTACCCTCAAACCTGTTTCCTATTACCTATATGCACTTCTGAATTGTCCTAATAGGCCAAATCCTTGAAAGCCCACAACATAAATCAACTCCAAAGATAGGTCAAATATAATTTCAGGTTGTACAATAAATAACTACTTAAGTTTTCTGATTGCATTATCATGGACTAGATTACAGTGGTTGCCAAGGGTAAAGATATATTTAGGTTTAACATTAATTATTTTAATATGTCTTATTTTTTACACCATTAGATTTAGATGACACTAATAGCATATTTGGAATAAGCACAAATGTATTTAATTTAACGTTTCTCTAGTATATTTAGAATCTACATTCCTTAGAGGAAGCATTTGTTGAATACCCACCACATGGCAGACACTCTGGGAGGTGCTGGAACTATAGTTGAAAACATAGTCCCTCTCCTTAGTAAACTTCAAATTTATTCATTTAGACTTTATGACCTACTATACAATCCATGTTAAATACTGATTTAATTTAATAAGACTAAGAACAATAATTGTATATCAGTAGTTGTATATCACTTAGAGTTATAAAAACATATTTGGAAACATTAACTCTTTCAGTTTTTATGCAGTTTTTTGACTTTGTGGAAGCCAGGCTATTGAATAAACAAAGAGACTGAGGTTCAGTTAATATTTCACACATTTTACAAGGTTTCAGCCTGAAATACAATTATATTATAAATTTAGAAAAAAAGTTTGAAACGTGAAAAATAAGTGTGATCTTCTTGATGTAGGATGAACTTCTTGAGCAAAAAAAAAAAAAAAGTGCAATCCAAATGGAAAAATGGACACAAGATATGAGCCGACCTTCATAAAATTAGCAGATAAAAATCGTCCAGACACTTATGAAATATTCAGACCATATTATGGAAAAGGGTCTTTTAGAACAATATTGTAATATAGTTTCTGTGTTTGTTTTGTCAATACAATTGGAGAGTGCTCACAATGTACACGTGTACTATTTACAAGTGTGTGGCAATGGGAATTCAGCTGCCTGGAAATACAGATAGAATTGTCTTCCCAAAGGACAATTTAGTGATATACACACTATCATCTTCAAAATAATACATATTTAACTCTGAAATTTTAATATTCCAGATTTATTTTTAAAAATAATCATGTAAAATATTAAATATTAAAACATCTCTGTACAAGTATATAGGCACCATAACATTTTTCACAAGTAGTAAATAATTCTAAAAAAGCTAAATATATGATGATACATTATTGGTTTGAGAAAATTTATGGCACACCCACCTGGTGAATATCCCTCAGATTTGGGGGAATATTTATGATATTTGAAAATGCTCACAGTATGTTAATTAATAAGAACAAGTTATAAAACAGAAAATATAGATTCACTTCAATGCTGTATTTTACACACACACACACACACAAAGATGACCAAAAAGATGTCATATCTTAAGTGACACTATAATCAGCAATTTTTCTGCATTTTCCAAATTTTGTGTAATAGAGGTATATAATTTTCATAATCTAGAAAAAAGATTAAAGTGAAGTATATTTTGACCCAGTACTCCCACTATTGGGTATTTACCCAAAGAAAACAAAAACACTAACTTGAAAGATATATACACCCCTATTTTTATAGCAGTGTTATTTATAACTGCCAAGATAAAGAAGGAACCCAAGTGTCTGTCAATAATTGAATGGATAAAGATATCACACGCACACACACACACACACACACACACTTTAAAATATTACACAGCCTTAAAAAAAAGAGTCATATCTTTTTGTGATTTGTGACAGCATGGATAGACCAAGAGGGTATTATGCTAAGTGAAATAAGTCAGATAGGAAAGGCAAATGTCAAACGATTGCAGTTATATGTGGAATCTAAAAAACAAATGAACATAGAAGTAAACCACAAAACAGAGAATAATCTGGTGGTTGCGGTATGGGAGACAAGTAGAGGAATGTGTGAAATAGATAAAGGGGTTAAGAAGGATGAACTTCCAGTCATAAAACAAATTAGTCATAGAAATGAAAAGGACAGCTTAGAAAGTATAGTCAATAATATTGTAATGTCACTGTATGGTGACAGAGGTGACCATACTTAAGCAATGAGCACTGAGTAATATATGTAATTACTAAATCAATAGGTTGTATACCTGAAACCAATATAACATTGTATGTTAATTCTATTTTGATAAAACAAATAATTAAAAATAAATAAATAAATAATTTCTGACTTTTATTTTCTTCATTTGCTATATAGTATAATTTTTCAAAGTTACTTAAGAATTTGAGGTCATTTGCAAATCTTGATCAAATTTCATCATATCAAAAAGTCCATAAGTACTCTTTACTTGCTGAAAATGAATCACATTCAGGTAAAGGAAATAGGACATATGATTAGAAGATTATATGAACATTTATATGAGATGGTACTTTTTGCTAATCCACTCTTTTTTAGGCAGATTGTGAATATTTTGCATAACCTAGAATATATCACTATCTAATATTGGATAATAATTGGATAACTATTATTCCAAGCAAATACATACCCCTTTATTTTTTTTTAAGATTTTATTTATTTATTTATAGAGACACAGAGAGAAAGAAAGGCAGAGACACAGGCAGAGGGAGAAGCATGCTCCATGCAGGAAGCCAGATGTGGGACTCGATACCAGGTCTCCAGGATCATACCCCAGGTTGCATGCAGCGCTAAACCGCTGCCCCACCAGGGCTGCCCTACATATCCTAATTTAAATTTACTAATTTAAATTTAGTCCTTTTGGTATTTCTTACTGTACCACAGTATTTTTTTTTAATTATCTTGGAAATAGATAAATTAACTTCTAATGCTCATTTCTCAAGTAAGATATAAAATTAACAATGTTAGCTACCCAACTGGTAGAGATGAAGCTTAATTGAGCTCAACAATATATTTCAAAATTTTAACTTCACAATAGCAGAACTTTTCTCTTTCTTGTTCAGAGTTAAACACCCCTATGCCTGGAATGGCATCAATCACACAGTAAGTATTCAGGCAATATTTGTGGAACTAAGATATTAGTGAAAATCATTGTCTATTATGAATGAGCAAAGGATATACAAAGAGGAATTAGTCAAGGTCCAAGCCTTCAAGAACTTAGACTCTGGGACAGTTAATAAAACAAGCCAAAATATGACAAATTTCTGTGTTTAAAAAAAGCTAAAATACCCTTTAAAACTGTGTTTATAAGATAGCAGTAGTAATTAACTCTATGTATCACACTTTTCAATCATAAATAAAGATGAAATTAACAAATTTTGGTCTCTGACATGTTATTTAATAAAACTTTAAAATCACCTTTACTATTGCCTTATTAGTAGTACATTTTATTTGGCCATAATATTAATATTAGTAATTAATTATGTTAAATTATTCACCTAAATTAACCAGAATTTTTGTATAAACTGATGTAATTTCATGTACAAGTGGAAACATAAAAGAACTAAAATCCAGGAGCTAAAACTCTGAGAATGGAAAAAAATATTTTAGGACATCCAAAGATATATTTATGAATCTTAAAACTTCGGTGGCATAAAATTATTTGCTGTTGTTGTTGTTTCATGCTTCTTTGTGAAAAATGATCTTTATTAAGTAAAGAAGCCACTAATGGTAAAAGGAATTGTCGCAAGTATTGTGCAGATAATGGATGTGTGTGTTGTGTAAATGTATGAAAATTTCTATCTGGCTTTCTATGTTGAAATACACATGACAAAAAGGTGATTTTTCTTTTAAATTCCAGTCTCTATTTTTCTAGAATAAAGTTGTTTCTGTCACTGAATAATCATTCTGAACATCTTATGGCAAAAGATGGAAGCAGAGTGAAGTCAGCAAACAGAAAGCTTTCCACACCAAAGTGCCCTATATCTTGACAGGGAGATGTAGATAAAGTTCTCATTCTCCTGTCTACAAATTGCACAGATACAGTTTGCACAAAATATCAACTTAAAATAAACCAGCCATCTCTGAAAAATACATATATTTTAGCCACTATTGTAATTTTAAGAGAATCATTGAATATACACTTTTGTGTTAACATATAAATAGGAATGTCAGAATTAGCTTCTCTGTCAGTACCACAGATTCACAATTAAGCAGGTTTAAGAATTTGCTAACTAACATCAACCCAGAAAACATCTTCATGTCATACTTAAAAAAATTACCTCCTATCAACACTTGAGTAACTGTAACCTTTTCATCCCAACAAAACTTTAAGGACTTTCTTTAATTTACTCTTATATCAGCTGATAGAAAAGTAGCATCGTGTCTGATTTCTGACCTTCTCTTTCATTTATTGCTCTTTACTGATTGGAGGACTTTGACAGGTACTAGGGAGAAAAATTATGTTCTTTTGCTAAGAGCTCTATTCCAACAAATATATTCCTGATATTTACAAAGATACTACAAAAAACTCCTTACACAACCCCTTTATCATAAAAATGTAAGAGTAGCCAGATCAATTAAATTTTGGAGTAATGAACAAATAAAAGCATTGAAAATAAAATGTCCATGTTGGCCTCTTACATACAAGAGTGATGAATTACTAGGAACTTTACAAAATGTCTTAATTGAGTTTCTCCTTCCACCCTTAAAAGAACATGTATAAAAAGCTTTTTTAAAAAACCCATCCAAATTCTCACTTTTAACCAACAGAAATCATCTAAAAGAAGAATGATCTGCTTACCACTCAGCTTGACTGTGTTATTAGGAATTATTGCGCTGACAAACATTTTGAGTAATTTCCTGTACATTTTAAGAGTTTGTACTCCATTAAACATAAGGAATTAATATAGTTACCAATCCTAGAGAATATGTAAACAACATCAACTGGCCAGCTTTTCTAACTAAACCTAGAGTATTTCCTGGCATACTGTCTCATTGAATAAACTGTCCTTCTGGACTAAATCAAGCACTTTAGTAAATTAAATTAACGTTTGAGGAATTAATGGAGAAATAGAATTGACTTCACCCATTTCTTATATGCTAATGTGATAATATAGTGAATAAAAAATTATGGAACAGCATCTTTGACTTCTGTGAAAAATCTTATTTTAAACTGATAATTAACTTGTGCTTCAAAATTTTGGAATGAGTTATGCTTTGACCCTTAAAGCACTACTAAACTGACTGAAAATGCATCAGAGGAAATCTATGAAGTCATAAGACTACCAGAAGAAAATAAAGTACCAGCAAACCGGAAAGTTTGATCACTTCCTAAAAGATGGAAAGCAAATGAGGAAAACTACTGTTAACATGGTAGTATATGATTGCATGCAATATGATGCAGAAAGGTATCATTTTTACCATAGACATATAGAATGCTATATAAGAGATACTTTAAAAAATGCATAATTAAGTTTGTAAATGAAAAAGAATAATTGTCAGGGACCCAAAATAAAGAGGAAACTCAGGGTTAGATTGATGAGGACCCAAAATGAGGAGAAAACGCAATGCTAGTTAGAATAAACCAAGGAAAAGAGGACCTGTCATGAAACAGAGGACTTTAGAGGATTCTGCTTATCTAGTGGAAAGAAAGGGCCTTCCAGAGGTATGCTGAAAATCAAGTTTTATTCAAGCTAGGATAGTGCCTAATTTTTTTCTGTCTGCATGGTAAGGTAATTTTACGCCAAAAATTAACATAGAAACTAGTACAAAACAGAGAAATTATAGAGCAATGCTGTAGAAAAGAATCTTCAACTCTGATAATGACTGTCTCTCTTGGGAATCAATGTCTGCTGAAGGTGAATTTGTCATAAAAGGAGATTATAAACACCAAAAAGAATAAACCACCATGAGGGAGATTCAGCAGACACAAATAATGAATAATTTGTCCCTAGAAAACTATAACTAATTGAATAATAAAAAAATCAACTTTGAAATAAGATAATTTTTTAAATAAGCAATAGAAATTACAGAAATCAAAAAAAAATTCTGAAAAGAAAAATAAATTTATGAAATATAGGTGAAAGGAAATCATACAGAGTGAAACACAAAAAAAGATGTAAAAATATGTAAAATAAGACAAAGAAGAATAGAAGAAGGTTCAAATACCTAATGAGCATCTTAGAAAAAATAAAGATGCAAAAGGGATAAAAGTAAATATATAGTAGCTCAGAATTTTTCAAAGTTGAAGTTAGGCAGATTTAGGAGCTTGTAGAGGCCAGAATGGTATAAATTTAAAACAAATCCACACCTACACACATTGTAATGAACTCAAAGACATCACTGCAAAGAAAAATTTTTAAAGTCTACCAGAATGAAACAAAGACAAATATATCTTCAAAGATGTTATAGTTAGATTTTGAGCAGTCTTCTCATGAGCAAAATTATATTCCAGAAGAGCACTGAACAAAATATGCAAAAAATATTGAGAAAAAAATTATTAGTCACATGGAGTTTGTAACCAACTGTATTATTTTCTTAAAATGCGAGTAAGGTAAGTAATTTTTAGAAAGATAAACTATAAGAGAGTTTAAGATTGTTTCTAGAATGATCTTCAAATGGTCTTCAGTACTTAGAAAATAAATCCACAAGATGTATGTATGTAGTAAGAAGAAATGATTAATAAATAACAGAAAAATGTCATAAATCTAAAAAATTATTTTTTATATTTATTTATTATTATTATTTTAAAGATTTCCTTTATTTATTCATGACAGACAGAGAGAGAGAGGGGGCAGAGACACAGGCAGAGGGAGAAGCAGGCTCCCTGCAGGGAGCCCAATGCGGGACTTGATCCTGGGTCTCCAGGATCACGCCCTGGGCTGAAGGCGGCGCTAAACCGCTGAGCCACCCAGCCTGCCCCAATCTAAAAAATTATTGATAAAATATTAGGAGAAGTTTAAATACAAAGTGAAAAAAAAATAGAAACATGGACATTGGAAAAATGTCTTGGAGGAAATTTAAGCAAGCCATTGTCCAGTTTGTGAAAAGCAAGATATTTTATCTTTAGCTTTATTAGAAAGTATAAAGTTTTATTTTATGTTAAAATATTTCTGTTCACTAAAATGTAATAGAATATCTAATTTTAAGGTAGTAAATATTGGAAAAAAGGAATATAGAATGCTTAACAAATTCAATAAAAGAGAGCAAACAATAAATGCAATAAAATAAACTATTGAAAATATCTCTGGGAAGTGGGATTAGAAATACATGGAAAGTTATTAGTTTTTTGTTTTACTATTTTTCCGATAAGTCCACATCTTTTTGTTTCCAAATTCATACATTACTTTTTTAGGATATTAAAATTTTAATTTAAAAAATAGAAAAATAAAACTGTTAACAGGGAAAAAAATGCACAAGTATTTTGTGATGGTTTTCTTTGGTAAAAGTAATTATGGCTTATTCTTTTCTTCTGTTTTTCAGTATGTTGTTTTTATAGTCAGAAAATTAAATAAACAATTTTTTCTTGATCAGCTCTGATTGGTACATGCAGAACTATCATTTCTATTTTTAGGCTATGTGAATCTGAGGATCAGCATCTCCGAATCTTGTCACAAGATTCCCTGAGCTCCATTTTCATATCTAACTATAATTTACACCTCCAAATTAAATTCTCTACTAACTACCCATTATATTTGATTAGATGATGATTATAATTCTCATTTTTTCATTGTTTAATATTATTTTTTCCCAATTAATCCCAAGGCTCATAAGCAAAATATTTTAATAGTAACACTAATATAAAAATGATCAAGCAACTAATATAAAGTGTGCTTATTAATTTCAACTCTTTCTTCCAAGATACTTCTCACAAGTTAACCTATTTGTTCCTCTTGCTATTACTATTAAGTCAGTTCTACTATTATCCCCATTATGGATGGGAAATTGAGGTGTAGAGAGCCTAAGTTACTTGCTTAAGACCACAGAGCTATTTTGTGCCAAATGTAGAGAAAAGCAATAGCTGATGTGTGGCCCTTTATCACAAGAGGCCTGCCTCCAGAATCTTGGTGTTACTATATACACACTCAAGAGGATGGAACTTCTTTTACTAGTAAGATAATTTGTTTTGTACTTCACTAGATACATGACTCACTCATGGCTTCTTTAAAAAAAAAAATTCTCAAGGGCAACTCTGGTGGCTCAGTGGTTTGGCGCCACCTTCAGCCCAGGGCATGATCCTGGAGACCGGGATCAAGTCCCACATCAGGCTCCCTGCATGGAGCCTGCTTCTCCCTCTGCCTGCATCTCTGCCTCTGTCTCTCAATGTGTCTCTCATGAATAAATAAATAAAATCTTAAAAGAAAAAAAATCTCAATATCAGTAATTCCATTCATGTATTCATTTAATTCGAAGCTTGTTATGTATAAATTTTATACCTACTTTACTGTCATAAAATATTTGAGACTCTTGATTTTGATTCATGTTACTAGGACCCAAATTCACCCTAAATTTCCTCAAGATTCCTTGCAAGATAGTTAAGTAGGCCATAGATTTCATTATTAAAGACTGACAGGTGAGTGTTAAGAATAAAAATATATATATATATAATAATTATAATACATAATAGAATAATAAGAATGCCCAATGGCTCTGCTTTTTTCTCTTCCCTAGTATGCCCTGTATTATACCTCTATATCTTCATCACAAGTATTTAGTACTAGAATATATAGTACATATTCAATTATGACTAGAATAGCCCTTGTCAATATGAATAATGGGAATAATTTCGCTTTCTAATGAAATTTCTATTTAAAATAATTCTCCAAAACTGAAAGATGTTTATTTAAAAATATATTTTAATTCCTGTCTTGTTCTACAGAAACAACAAAAAGAAAGAAAAATAAGTAAAAAAACTTTGTCTTTAATAAAAATGTATGTGAATACAACCCCAAAACATAGATCTGAAAAACATTTCCATTGCTGCCAAATACCAAAAAAAAAAACAACAACAACAACAACAAAAAAAACATAAAACGAAAACAAAAACATGGACCTACATGAAGTGAGTAAGTGCAGGCATATAGGAAAGCTGACAAGAACTTTCTCCTTCATTTACTTTTAGGAGGATACAGATTGCTCCCAAGTCTGCTAGGTTATACTCCCTGCCCCAATACATGCACAGCTTCCCCGATTATCAACATCCCCATCACAGTGTACATGGATCTACAACTTGTTATTTTCAACAAAGCTACACTAATACATCACTATTACCCAAAATCCATAGTTCATACCAAGGTTATTCTATGGGTTTAGACAAATACATACTGACATGTAACTACCATGACACTATCACACAGGGTTGTTTCAGTGCCCTAAAAATCTTCTGTTTTCTCTATTCATCTTTCATGTATACATTTTTATGTATAAAAAGAAGAAAAAAGGGAAAAAAGCTAAGAGAAACACAGTTGAAAAATGAGATCAGCCACAGTTTTAACATAATGCTTAGGCAATTATTCTTATACAGATTAAATTTCTCTAAAACATAATCTTTCTGTGTATATTTTTAAAAAGAAGATCAAAGTGAATTGAAAAAGTTTAAAATCAAAATTAAATTTGGATAAAATGATAGATGTGGAAGACAGACAAATGAGATCCATCATGCTCATAACTGGTGATCCTAAAAAAAAAAAAAAGGAACAAGCGATATAATAACAATAAAAAATCAAATATGGAAAGTAACAACAACAAAATTGAATTAAAAATCTCAAATCAATGTAGTACACCATATTCAAGCAAAGTGGAAGAAAACTGGCTAATTCTAGGATATATTATGGCAAAAGAAACCCAACAAACAAACAACCCGAAGAATCATTTGGACACACATCAGAAAGCAGCAACTTTTATTTAAGGATGGAAATTTCAGACATATCTAGTAACCAATGGGCAGTAACATTCAGTATGGGAAGAGTCTCCAGTATTGTTTACAAATATTTACAGGCTTTTAAAGGGAAAGATATGTGTGGTTCAAAAAGATTAATGTGTCTTCCATGTATAAGGCAAAAGAAGAAAATGTTCTATGTAGGCACACAGAAAATATAGCATCTATGACTATCTCTTTGGTGAATGGGTACTGGTTAAGAGTGAAATCCAACAATCCAAGAAATAATTCAAAACTAAGAATATAGGAATGATGAATTGAATAGTAAGTAATTGGTAAGGACTAATGTTTTTCAAATTCCAAATAAGTCTGAGACTGTGTGAATTAAGCCAAAATGTAAATACTATAAATCCCAATAATGTAAAACTGATACTATAACTGAAGTTCAAGTGGCATATATAACACAGATAAACATAAAGTACATGTGTTAATGTCTGTAAGTATCATAACAAAGACTTACAAGAGATTGTTTAATATTTTAACATGCATCCTAAAAATGATGACTTCAAACTACTAATATTTTCTTAATTTTTGTTCCTAACTTGTGTTGTTTTTATGGACCTAATATCTCCTTTAGAAAAAAAAATACATGAAATTTAGCAATTTTTTCAGTTTCATATTAGCCTTTTTTCTATTTAATCCAAATCTAAAATAAATTCAATTCTTTTTTTAAAGAATAGGGTAAGATCATATTCTTTTAAAAGAATATCTTTCTATCTATCTATCTATCTATCTATCATCTATCTCTGATCACATTATCTAAATACTTATTTGCCAAAAACAAACAAAAATGTACATAAGAATTCTTCTGAAGTCTCTTCCTTTCATTTTCTTATTTGGATTTAGGCATAGGATATTTACAAATATGATGATTGTTTTTTTATAGGTGACAAGATTTCTTTTTTGAACTTTTATGTTTAGCTTAAGTTATTTTTAAGGAGTATAGCTTATGCTACTGCATTCTACTTATGATATTAAATACATAAGTGAAAAATAAATATCTCATAATCCTCCCCCTTCTACAAAAATAATCAAAAAGGTACAAACTTACTTTCATATTACTGAGTATTTTAATTTGTCAAAAACACAAAAGTACACAAACAACTTAATACACCTCACATTCTTTTCATGAGATAATTGATTTTTTTTGTCTAAGCTTAAACCAAATATATATTAATTCTCCAAATGACAATGTGAATTTGTTTTCATTAGGGAAAGTTACATGGAGAATACTAAACAAACTCTTCTAGCACTTCACTAGAGATGTTCAAAGGAAGTAATACAGTTTATAAATGACACACTTTTTGGCCAGGATGTGATAAGTTATGCATTTATATAACCTCATAGAAAGACTTCTAAAAATTGCAGATTTATATATTTGAAATCTCTAGATTGCATACCCATGATAGTGCTTTAAAAAAAATCACTGAAGCATCAAAGATGAAATGACTGTGTGTTCCTATTTGTTATACAAATCAGGTCAGTATTTTGTGTGTGCATGTTTTTTGTGTGTGAATTTTTGTAGGTTCACACATGTGTGTGGGGGGCTGGGGCATGGGAGAGTGTGCTTAAGTATCTTACCTTATAAAATACAATGCACATAAATTGATGAAACCTTCTACAACAATAAAGATAAACCCATCACAGGTAAATGAAGACTGTTCAAAACTAGAAATTCAATAGGCAACATATGGCTCTGTCTCATAAACATTTTTTAAAAAACGTTGCCACTGTAGGTAAGATTATGAATACCTCATATTCCAAATTGCTTCTGTGTAATTCTACTGTTCTCCCTATTTTCTTTCTCAGTATAACTTCTGTTTAGTCATTCTGTGAATATTTCTCAGAGGACATAGTCAGGATGCTGATTATTTAAACATAAGTAGTTTTCAACTGGAGAAGCAAGAACTATGAATTCCAATTTCTCCCCAAACCCCCAAAGTTGACAGTATTCCATTAACATAATGGGCTGTACGTAGCTAATCTCAGAGCTCGTATAAGTTTTGTTCCCAAGTCATCAACTTCTGAAACTTTTCATAAAGTATTACAGGTACCTAATACTGACAAGCTTAACTATTGTAAATGGAAACTCCAGAAGCTATTTTCTGGAAGCTGGCGGAGAAGCAAAATGCCAGACAAAATTTGGTGGGGTCATGTGACCTCCAGTCTTGCATTGCTCCCCTCACCAAATCCCTCCCCCAGGAAACTTTTTATAACCATTCCTTTAAATCATCCGACGGACACTGCAAATCCCACCCCTCTGCCCTTTGATGAAAAAAAATTAGCAATAACATTTTCTCATTTGCCGTTACAGAAAGGGCGTGAAGCCATCTGAAACTACCAGAATTAGCACTGTCATCCCGTCTTGCCCATTAGTTTTACTGCAGCAAAGACTAGTGAAACACTGAAAAATGTACCTGTAGTCTCTCTTTCCCTGGTTTGATCCTAAGCTCCCCAGAATACAGATTCAATACATTTTCTCTCACAAGGAATAAATGCATTTTAAGCATCAACATCATAGAAATATAGTATAAATAAAGCAGTGACTTCTCCCTCCAAACCCAGCTTTTACCTGTTATGCTAATACAAAGACATTGAAAGGAAGAAAAACTGCAGCTTGCCCAGCAAAATTCTCATTGCAGCAGACAGCACAATTTTGTACTTACAGATCTTACCAGGGAAATGTCTCGGGATCTTTACAATTTTTCTGCAGAACTCTGTTTCAAGCTCTCAGCCAGGCATGCTGTGCATCCAGGCAGAACCAAGCCGTATGGAATGTCTATGCAGCTGGGAGATAATGGGACTCTTTTTCCCAGCTGGGACTGCAAGCCTTTTATCCACTGAGTATTGCGTGGCTCTTCTCTGGTCTTAAGCATGAAATACGCTCCCCTCCTGCTGCATTCCTGACGGAACCTAGACAATTAGTTCTTGAGGCACATGTGCAAATCTCCCGTTTGGAATATTCAAGAGGAAAATTCTCCCTATATTGAAAAATCAGCTCTATCTTCACCATCCTTCACAGAATCAGAGAGAGCTGAGAGCAGCTGCCATTCCAGTGGCATGAAAGATTAAATTCATCCTCCCCTTTCTTTGACTGGAGATAGTCACTCCTGTTGGGTCATCAGAAAAATCTCTCTTATTGAAAACTGGGTCAGGCTAACTATTTATCAGGTTTCCGAAGTCATTTATTGTCTTCTGGTTTCACTGCATTGTCATTTGCAAGCAAAGATTAAGTCAGTTAAGGGTCTGCACTGATTAAGACTGTGTTCCAATGTAAGTCAGCTTTCTGAAGCATGCCAGTAACTCCCGCTACTAGTCAGGGCAAAGAGAAAAGGGAAATAAAATCAAAGGGTCTTATATGCACTGTCACTAAATCCTTTCTAAATCATATTTTTAAAATATGTGCGTGAGGATTCTGAAAAATGAGAAGTGTGTAAAGAAAGTGGAGTCAAGTCCAAAAGAGTATTCCTGCTTCCCTAGGTAACATATTTATAATCTCCAGAGGCCAAGAACAAGTGTTCATGTGCCTGAAAACAAGTCTGTAAGGGGAAGAATGCTGTTTGTGCCTCACACCCCACCCTCCAACTAAACTTTTAATATGTTTGGATCCTATCACTGGTTCAGAAGGGACTAATTTCTTACTGAAAAAACAAAACAAAACAACAAGCTAACAATAACAAAAAGCTAACAATAGGAGAAAAAGCTGTATATACACAGAGACATCAACACATACAAACATGGCTATAGCATGATGGAATAATAGCGTGGACTTATTTTCATGTTGTAAGGAAAAGAAATTACACTCTCAGCATCTTAAAGTAAATGGATACTGCGAGAGTAAATCCACAAATAAAATGTGAATAAATCAAAAGATAACTCTCAGAGTAAATCCACAAATAAAATGTGAATAAATCAAAAGATATCTCTCAGACTTCGTTTGCTTTTATCTGATGAGCCAGAAGGTTTCTATGGCTACATTTTAGGACTATATTCTATGGATTTCCATGATTACATCCTTCTGTAACTATATCAGTCATATGCCTCATTTCTACGCAGGGTCTGACCACCATCATGGGAAGCTTGAGAGAGGAATTACTGCCTCTTAGCACTAGGTGAACTCAAAATGAGTTCCAATTCATGAAAAGGCAAATGGAGTGAATTATTTTAAGTCATGATATTTGTCCTAATTGAATGCCTGATTTTTTAAATTAAAAGCATCTCTGCCTCTTTCAAAATAAAAATATTATTTATTTAAAACAATGCCAAAATGCTGAATTTTTCTATTGAGGTATGAGAAAAATAGTCACCATGTAGTGGGTTTTTTCCTTGAAGAGGAATTCATTCAATTTAAAAGATACTCCTTGGGCACCTGCGTGGCTCAATTGGTTGGGCATCTGCCTTGAGCTGAGATCATGATCTCAGCTTCCTGGGATTGAGCTCCCACATGGGACTCCCTGCTCAGTGAGTGTCTGTTTGTCCCTCCCTCTCTGACCCTTCTCCCCACTTGAGCTCTATCTGTCTTAAATAAATAAAATCTTAAAAAGTAAAATAAAAGACATTCAATTAGTTAAATCTTCAAAACTTCTACCCCATATTTCAGGACAGAGGATGGCTTTGCTGCCCTTTTCACTGATAAGAAAATAAGAATCTAAAGAGACCTTCAGGAGCTCCCACCACTGCAGCTAGTCATATGTGTGCACCTATACTCATAAACTCTGCCTTCATTCTCTCTGCTCTGGTAAACCACACTCCCTCCATGGGCCAACCTCTCCGCTGTGCTCCAGTCACCATGCTCTCTTACATACTCAACAGATTGCTTCAGGTATGTTGTTCTTTCTTCAGAACAACAGGTTCCCTTTCTCTTCTGTATCACATAGAATAGAGGTTTGCTGTTATTTTGTCCATCTTAAAAATCAACAACCTTTCTGATTTCATATCTTCCTCCAGCTACCATTTCATTTCCTGCTTCTTTTTACAATAAAACATCTTAAAATAATTGGCTCTACTCATTGTTTCCAAATAATCCCTTCTCATTCTATCATGAATGCAATTTAATTTTTTTTTTTTGTCTCCCTTCCCTTACTCACTAGCAGCTCCTTCTCAGAAACTTCTGTTGGTACCTTCTCTTAACCTTTAATCACCGTAGGGCAATGGGATGTGTGTCAAGCTTCTAAATTAAGATCTATACACTAAAAACTACAAAGAATTACTGAAATAAATAAAATAAAACCTAAGTAAATGAAGAAACATACCATGTTCATGGACCAGAAAACTCCATATTTTTAAGAGGTTATCTCCAAATAGGTCTTTAGATTTGAAATAATTCCAACCAAAGTCCTAGAAGGTTTTCTTGGGTCAATTATCAAGTGATGCTAAAATTTATATGAAAATGAAACCAAGGAAATAAAAATATATATGGAAATGGAGAAAAGTAAAATCAAAATGATAACAAAGTTGAAAGAGTTATACTTGGATTTTACCATTCACTACTAATTAAAACTGATCAAGTTAGTATGGTGTTGGCAATGTAAGTCAATAGAATATTATACAATGTCTAAAATAGAACTGCACTCATAGGGTCAATTGATTTTAGACAACAGTGTCAAGATAATTCAATGATAAAAGCACCATATTTCAAGAAATGATGCCTAAACAAATGAATATTCACTTGGAATAAATTAACTTTGAACCTTACCTCACACCATACACGCAGAAAATAGCTCAAAATTGATCACAAATGTAAAAGTAAAACTGTAAAACTCCTAGAAGAAAATATACAAGATCTTGGAATAGGCAAAGATTTGTTAAGACACATACTCACACATACACATTCACATACAAAACCATAAAACCTAAGAAGGAAAAAAAAATAGAAATATTGGGCTTCACTAAAGTGAAAAATGGCTGATCTTTGAAATACATCATTGAGGTATTTTTTTTTACAGCTTAATAACAAGACAAACAACCAGTTAAAATAATTTTAAATGAACAGACAATTCATCAAAGATATCTGTATGGCATTTAAATGCAGGACTTAATCCCAGGACCCCAGGAACACAACCTGAGCCGAAGGCAGATGCTTAATCACTGAGCGACCCAGATGCCCCAATGATGATGATTTTGAGAGGTAACTTCTACAACCAAAACATGTGGTAGTTAATGTTTTAAGTACTTTATGTTGGTAATCTATTTAATCCTCACAACAACCTGATTAGCATTATATTATTTTTTTCCACGTCCAACAAACAAGGAAAGTGAAGCACACTGAACAAGTTAACCAAGTTGTCCAGGAGCATCCAAACAGGAAATGGAGGAGGGATGAACCCCAAGCAGTCTGGATGAAAAATCTATAATAATATTGATTTTATTATTCAAATCTTAATATTCTTTATATTTTGTTTGCTTGGCATGTTAAATTCTGTGAGAGACATAGTAAACATTTCTTATAAATATTTTTTAAATCAAGTAATCTTAATTTTAGAGAAGCTTTAGCACTATATATTTTGCTACTATATTGCTTAATGGATCAGGGGTGAGTGTATATATGTGTGTGTATACATCTATAGGACTATATATATCTTACTATATATAAATACATAATGAACTATATATATACACACACACATATATATAACTATACACATGATTGCATCTTTATGAACTTATAAAATCTTTAGGAATTTATAAAAATACGTTTATATCGCTTAGAATTTTCTTTGGAATTCCTGCTCTCTCTCTGGTTTGCATTTCCTTATATATTTGTACATCAACAAAACTTTTTTTTCTGCCATTTTGTTTTAGGTATCCTTTTCATAATTGTTATGCAGCTAGATTTTTTAAGCTCAATGTGACTTTATATTTTTGATAGGGCACCTTAGTACACTTGCATTTAGTATGGCAGCTGACATTTCTATTAAAATGTCACTTTTATTTATTTATTTCCTCTCACTTTTGCTGAAGTATGGAGTGAGGAGTCTCCTGAGGTACAAGGAATCTTCACATGTCCACAGGGTCTGGGAGGCATTGAAACCAATGGTTCAGTCTGTACCCAGTACAGTGGGATGGCATTCCACAGGACCCCCAACATCAGGCACAGGCAGACAGGTGTAGAGCCTCTCAAGGGATCCAATCACAGAATTCCTTCAGCAGTGAAACCAACTTCAGGAAGCTATGAAACACTGTTTTTTGTTTTTTTGTTTTTCCCCTGCAGGCCTCCAGGATAATCTGCCTTCATGGCTGCTATTTCTCCTGCTTCCCTGCTAGCAGGAAATTCACTTCCCAATACTTAACCTTAAAATACTTAGGCTCCTCTCACCCAACAATTCTTGAAGTGCCCCCTCTCGAATTTTATAAGCTTCAAGTCTCACTAAATCTTGATCTACTTCTGCCTCTTACAGGCAAAAAATATGAACAATAACTATGACTTGTATATAATTGCCTTACTGTGAAGACACCTCTAATAACATTTTTTTTCTTTGAAGGAATTAAAAGAAAAGTTAACACATAATGCTTTATTGAACTTACACAATCATTTAAAAATTATATCATTTACCAACACAGTCTATATTTTGTTGGTATTATCGTTGTCAGATGTTTCAGAAGTTTTCTGTATTCAGATATACAACTATTCTGAATAACTCATGTTTAAAACATATATTTTATGAGATCTTTTTCCCCTGCCCACCATAGATGATTCCTCTAATATCACTAAATTACTAACAATTTTATATAGTTTCCTGAGCACTTCCTGTGGGGGAGATACTAACTCTAAAATCTCACTTGATTCTTATAACAACCTTATGAGGCAGGTACTATCATCTTTGTTTTACAAGCACCTGAGGTTTGGAAAGATTAAATAGTGTATCGAGATCACACAATCAGTAAAAGACCAAACAGATTCCAATGCAGGTCCACTTACTTTGCAAATCTATCTTTTAAGCCTCTCTGCCAGGAGCTCTTGGCCATATTCATTGGTATATCAAATGGAAGGCAAAAATAGCTGCTATAACTTTTATGGTTTATTCTACTCTCAAAGACATAATTAAAGGTTTCTCTTGAATACAGTGTTTTAAGACATAACTTCACAGACTTTGAAAATCAACTAGATAGTTAAGCTCTGAAAAGGACAGAAGTATTAAATGGTCTCAAGATATTTAAATTATTTTTTTCCTTCCCCTTTTCCACTTTGGTAAGGGAGTAGTAGAGATTAGTGTCAGGAAGGGAAATCTGCTATCTGTATTTACTTTCCCTCAGGAAAAAACACAGTGAAAAATGGGTGATAACAATTTTTTAGTCTTTAGCTCCAACACAAAATTTTCTTTTCACTTTAGACCACATATGTATAGATGTTACAGATATTCAAAAATTCACTTCCCTCTGGAAAAAAAATCCATAACATTCTGTAATGAAATGTATTACTTTTCAAAGTGATAATAGTGAGACACATGTATTCTCCTACCACATGTTAAGAAGAACATATATTTTACAAAGCTATTGCAATAATCCAGCTTGAGTTCCTTGATGATATTCATATAAAAATAGAAGAATTGTTTACACAACAATATCATACAATGGGGAGCAGGAGCTGGCATCTTGTGACATGAATTGTTTTGCTTCAACCATAGAAGGACACTGCAAAATCCTTTCATGGAACTGCCTGCCACCTGCTGCTTCCAATACTGAATTTTAATGAGCTCCAATGCTTTGCAACACTCTCATTTCAGAAGTATTATTTATCATAAGACCCATTGTGATCTTTCTAAATTATAAGGTAAATTGTTTTGGGCCCCAGTGAAAATAAATGTATTTCATTAATATGGCTCCTCTTCTACTGTAATTTTTTTTAACACAAAACATTGAGAGATTTTTCCATGTATAATAATTATTGTATTCTATTACCTAGACACAGTAAAGACATCATACAACATAAGTTCTAAAATCTGGATTTTCATCAAGAGTTTAGTGGCTGCAACAAATTTCTGCCTTTCCCATTCTTGTCCTTCATTTCTAAAATATACAACAATTGCACTACATTTTAATGGTAGCTAAACAGATAACATGAGTTTCATGAGATTTTTCCATTAAATAGAATTTACCTATCAGCCCACTGGCATTATTATCAGAGATTCAGTACAGTTTTTTTTTTTCCTTTCACACACAATATACTGTTATTTCTTTCAAAATCATATAGTAGATCAATATCAGCTTCAATCCTTTACCCTTCCATGTATATATACTTTTGCCATTGCTTTATTGTTGATGGAGTATACTTTCCTGCCCTTTGATTTTGAACTTGACACATGAATTACTTGGATCAACAGGATGTGAATTGAATCAATGTGCTGGCTGGCTATAGGTTTAGCTTTTAAGTACCCTTATGTGTTTCTGTTTACCTTCTTGTTCCTTTGGTATTGCCATAGAAAAACATGTTTTGACTATTTGCAGTCCAAGGAGAATGAATGATACTTGGAGCAGAGCCACGTTAGCTATCCACACAACTGTGTAATAAGAAAGCTGCCCAGCACAATGCAACCTAGATGAGCTAAACAAACCTCAGCTATCTTGCAGACATGACAGATAAAATTGACTTTAGTATTTTAAGCCACTGAATATCGGGGTGATTTGTCATTCAATAATAGCTAGTGAACACAGTTACTGTTATTTATTAAAACCAAGTGAACAAAGGCTGGATTCTGTTTAGGGTAGAGTCGGAGACAAGGACTTTCTGTCTTTTGTCATGTAGGAGTTATTTATTTGAAAATGTGACCTATGAGTGAGGGATAGGGAGAGTTAAAAAGAGAGCAGAAAAAGCCAATAAAGGTGCTGAGTTTTCTAACACTAGGCATGAATGACTATTCAATACTTTGGGGACATCTCAGAGTTGACCATATCAAACACCTCTCAGGGATAGCTACCTAGACAGAGCATGGGGAAGCATTTTTCTTCTGGCTCTCATATGCAGTGATAAGACAACCATACACTTGATCATGTAGAATTGGACAACTGTGACAGTGAAAAAAGAAAATGTTAATAGCAATGCTGGCACAACTGATATAACTCATATCTATCCTGGGCTAATGAGGATATGGTACTCTACACATTGGTGCAAGAAAGTTCTGGGAGAAACTAATGCTCCTACACATGTATGGTACACACACACATGAGTGCCAATCAAGTTTGTGTGGGCCCTTAATACCATGAAATCAGAGAAACTGCTGAATAGAGATGAGACAAAACAGAGATGAAAGACCGTCGGGTCACATCTGTGTTAGGCTATATGAAACATTGGCTTCGATATTTGGTCAGGCTGAAAAGATTTGAAATTGGGCAGAAAAAAGGCATCAGACTTAGTTCCCACTTTGAATCACTCAGAGCTATTAAAAACCTTCAAGTCCAATTGGCAACAAAGTCAGCTTCTGGATTCAGCCAGACAAATTCCCTACAATAAGTTTTAATTTATTTGTTTGTTTGTTTTTAAGATTTATTTAGCTACTTGGGGTGGGGGAGAGCAGAGGGAGACAGAAGGAGAGAGCAGACTCTGCTGAGTGTGGAGCCTGGCATGGAGCTTGATCTCTTGACCCTGAGATCACGACCTGAACCCAAACCAAGAATCAGAGGCTTAGCCAACTGTGCCATTCAGGTGCACCCTGCTTTTTAAAAAGATTTTATTTTATTTAGAGACAGAGAAAGAGACACCAGGGGTGATGGAGAGAGAGAGAGACAGAGACAGAGACAGAGAGAGACAGAGAGAGACAATGACAATCTCAAGCAGAATCTATGCAGAGCACAAACCTGACACAAGGCCTGATTTAACCATTTAACCAGCTGAGCCACCCAGGCTCCCCTCCCTGCAATGACTTAAAGTCAAGGGGCTTAGTGAAAAATATCTCTGCCCCACTGAAGCTCATCTTGAGACCATAACTGGTATCCACAATCTCATCCTGTATCACCAAATCTAGATTTCCCTCATCCTCAACTAGCAGTTTGGCTGTTGGTCTGTTCAGGTAACCCAGAGCTTCTTTGCTGGGGAGGTTGCACCCTTAGATCCCTTGCCCTAGTGAAACATTGCTGGACTTGCTTTTTCACAACTATTAGTTTTCACATAAAACCCAGGAAGTATTCCAATGAATAGTCAGCATTACAGATATACTCCTCCAAGACCCCAATATATAGCAGCAATGTTGCTTCTAATGACCTTAAGGGTAGAGGGTAATTGTGCATGATGGTAAAAAAAAAAACAGTTGTAGTACTCCCTTTCATTTCTTGGATCCATATACTCCACTCAGTGTGGGCACCACCCTATATCAAATGCACTTTTGGTATACATATCACATCCTAGATGATTGGGCTCTAATTCTACAGGTTTGTTCCTGGAAATGTCAAATTAGCTGAGTCTTGAACAGTTTATTCCATCATTATATTTGGCTAGTTGTCCCAACACATGGTACAAGTGTTGAAAATCCTATTGTCATTCACCCAAGGTCACTCATCCTCTGATATAAAATGGATCCTTTGGGCTTAAGCAATGATATATAGGATACCATAATGGTAGATTAGGCATTCTCTAAGTCCTCAAAGGGTAGTGCTGGCAAAAGAACCATAGGCAGGGAAGGAAAAGTTATATCCTGGGTAGCTTTCAATTCTGATAAGAATAAATTGCTATTTCCCAGGATGGATGATGTCCATTATAATCAACTTGCCAACAAGTGAGTACCTGGACTTCTTGAGGAATAGTACCATATTGAGAAGCCATGATTTGGTCTCTATTGCCAGTAGACTAAGCAGTCAGCAGTGACAGTAGCTAGTCATCTATATGTGGAGGCAGTTCATGTTGAATTTATGCATAAAGCCATCCATAAGGCCATGGCTACTCAATCCATGGCTCATTGCACTAAGAGTTAGGTGATCAAGGAGAGGGAGTGACTGACATTCAGCAACAAGCTATTCTCTTCATTTTAGTGGTTAGGCATCTCTTTGCAGTGGATGACCCTGTTGGGCATTAATATGAGGCACAAACAAGTGCACACATTATGCTCGTTCCTTTAAGTCCATCACCATGACTCTTTGTTTCTTGCATCTGATTTTCTATGCTTGTTCTTTACAGACTCTCTACTAGTAAGCAAACCATTCACTATTGCTCAGGAATCCATGTATATTCATAACTAAGGGCCCTTTTTGATGGGTCCTCCAGAAAGATTCTCATTTACCCCTTTGTTTAGAGCCACCCTGTAATGGATAAAATGGGACAGCAGTCCATTTTTGATTCACACCAATCTCTCACACCAACTGAATTGTTATGTGTACATGAAGTATGTTTTTCCTCTACTTTCAGTTAGTATTTCCAGTTACAATATATGTTGGTTGGAAAATACAGAACATGTACAAAGTAATGTGTTTCTTCACTAATGATAGGGAGTAAATAGTGAAATAAATCATCCTATGTTAGAAGGGATGTCTCAGGATGCCACAGCTATTTAGAAACCTAAAGACGTCAGTGTAGCAGTCTCAAAATCTTTGTAGGTTTATCTCCCATCATATGACATATTTATTTATCTTACTAGGACATCTCAGTTACCTGTCTTTCTTGCTGACCAGATCAATCAGGATAATCTCAGTATAGTGCACCAGTGTGGTATTCTGCATAATTGCAAGATGATTAAGGTAATGGCAGACTTATGAGAACAATGTAAGAGAATTAACATAGCCTATAACGAGACAGTGAATATATACTACTATCCTTCACATGAAAAGACAATAAACTTTTGCTTCCTTTTGCCAATGCAGATTGAGAAAAGCATGTTCACTAGACCCATATTAACATTCTAAGTGTCAGATACTGTACTGATGTGCTCCAGTAAGGAGAATACATTTAGCTTAGCTCAGCAGTACACCTGCAAATGTACACAACAGTCCCAAGAATTGGGAAGTCCTAACATTCTAATCTATGTGTTACCTTATTGCTGTTGTTGCTAAAAGAACTACATAGGTTAATTAAATGGAAATATGATAGGACTACCATTACTACATCCTTTAAGTCTTTGACAGTGATGCTAATTTCTACAGTTCTTCGTGGGATGCGGTATTCCTTTAGGTTTGTTATTTTTGCCACAATGCAGGGATAAGTAAGAGCATAGAGGGTGCTTACACTATGGCTCTTTCTACCATAATGCCTCCTCTGCTACAGGATGGTCCATATGTACACTGGGCTTGGATCGATTTTTTTTTAACCTAGCTTCCAAAGCCCACACTCTAGCTTGAGGACTTCATGGCTTGCCATGTACCCAAGTATGAGTTTAGAGTTCATATCTAAGAAATCTCAATAATTCTGGACATTGTCCTTCCCAGAGCACAATTATTCTGGTAACCAGCCACTGTCCTCTTTAAGAATTAAAAGCAAATTTACTGTGGACAATTGCAATCCCATGATAAGTTCTTCCTGCTTGACTTTCAATCAATAAGCCTTGGGTTAAGATTGACATCTAGAAATTTAGATCTTATAAACACAGTGGCTTTTTCATCTTGACCTTTGACATAAAAAACATGGGGTTACTTTTTAATGTTAAAAGTCCAGTGATTCCTTCTTTTGACTGCCAATGCATTATATTTGAGAGTATACCATAATCTATCAGACATTGTCACTCATCTCCATAGTTTAGGAATTTTGACTGTCACCCAGGCTTGCTGCCAATTATAGTAATCGTATCCAACTTGCCTTTAAAAGTAAACTGCTGCCAAATAAAACTGCCATTTTACAATTTATTACTCCTATTGATACTAAGAAGCCCTGTTCTATTATATATAATATTGTCAAATCTAGTCTACAGGGGACAGCCACCACCAAAGGACCAGTGGCCTCATTGTTAGGGTGTTCTTTATTGCCTTAGTGAAGATTCTCCCCTTAGTCCTCCAAAGAAAATGATAAGGGAGAATGGGTTTTCCTGCACCACATTATGAATCTATTTTAACCTTCTAACTTTCTTGAGTCTTCTGACTCTTACCTCAATACGTGGCAAGACAATTTTATCACCTAAACTCTTTTACTAGATATATTCACATTTTATCACCTAACCTCTTTTACTAGCTATATTAACATGTCTAAGTTTCCAGGAGCTATCAAAAAGAGCATTAATCATTGATTCCAGATGTCCTTCCCAGAACATTGAGGAGGGATTCACAGATAAGTACTCCTGTGACAATTTATTCTCCCCTTATATATGCCCTGGGTCTTATCCTTGGTTCCCTTCAAAGCAGAACCAATTAGTTTACACTGCCTGGTTAAATCAGGAAGGTGAACTTGGAGAGGAGGTGAGGAATGGGGAAAGCAGAAAAAGGAGTCCATACAAGAGTGAATACACTGATGTTGTCTATGGGTAACTGTTTCCTCCATCCTTTTGGACTTTGAGACTTAGATCAGTCTTAGAATCATCTACCCATCAGCTCCTGACCCTTAATGCTCAAAGTTTGTCTCATGGTGGCATTAACTCCACTACATCCATATCTTCTGCATATGTGAATGCTGAAAAGGTACCCAGGGTTGTTCCACTGCCACAGGGTCATGGAAGCCTTGGAGCAGCAGATGAAGGGCATACTATGCAAACTTAAGCAAACCCCATCAAATAGCAACTGCATGAATCTGGTCAAAGACTGCACATAATCAGAGGACACAGGGGCAGGGGATGAAGCTGAAAAGATATGAAGTAATGTCCAGGAATGATCTGATAGATAATGTTCTGAGAAATAAAAGGGATGAAATAAATTTGTTGTAATTTTTATTATTTAGTTTCATTTTTTAAGTAATTTCAGTACTGTCAAATGTACAAGGTTAGTATAGACTTATTTTGTATTTTGTTAATGGCTACATTCTGCTCTTCCTCACATTCAGCTGTACCTCCCAGAACAATTTTAACTTTATGGTCTCTGTTATTTTGAATTTCAGTTTCCAAATTCTATGTTTATTTCATAAATAAGTATTTATAGTCCTAAGTTTGGTTACATAACTTTAGACAATATCTTCTGACTTCTTATAATACAAGTATTTGTCACCTAATATTACTTTTTCCATCTTGAGTATTTTGGTAATCTTATTATTTTTAGATATTCTATTAATTACCTTTTAATCTGTGAATAGAACACTTAATCCTCTCATTGTCTCATCAAATTAGAAAGTATTTCCACACACTATGAAATATAAAAAAATATTAGTATTCCTATCCTTCTCTTCACACTTCTCCAACACTAAGCAACTCTCTTCTTCTTTAAGTTAGTATTTCTAGTTACAATATATGTTGGTTGGAAAATATAGAACATGTACAAAGTAATGTGTTTCTTCACTGATGATAGGGAGTAAATGGTGAAATAAATCATCCTATGTTAGAAGGGATGTCTTTCCCTTCAATTTGTCAACTGTGGCAAGATTCTTTTTTGGTTCAGTAAGCACAAATAAGGTTTCTGTTACAGTTTTTTTTTTAATTATTATTATTGATTTGAAATACTGAAACCATTAGCATCATTTTAACTATTTTGGATTTACTTTTCTTCCCTGTGGTTCCAACGTCCATTACTTTCCAGTTATTTGATGGAAACTATTTCTGGAGTCATATTCAGATAAATTCCTTTATTTTCTTAATTCATCAATTGCTTAGGATCATGCTACATTTCATTATACTTTATAATGGAAACTTGGATGCCCTGAGTGTTTTTGTGATTTTCTTATTGCTTTTATTTTTTCTTCTCTCAACAAGAATATTGTTCAAAATATTGGTTACCAGTTAGCCATCATTTTTAAGCTTCATACTCATTCTTTCATTTGATAGACTCCATTCCATTTTTTAAAAGACATTCAACTTAGATCTATGTAGAATTGTCTTTATTAACAATTAACATAGACCCTGCCTGGACATCACCCTGTAGCTTATTTTCACTGTACTTTTAAGTTAACTCCATTTGTTCTTATACCTCACATCTCCTGTTTTTCACCTTCATTTTTGTCTGAACCCACATGTATCCTGTGAATCTTCTTGTCTGAGAAATATTTACTTTGGCATTAGTTCTTTGGCTGCTGTAGGATTTATAGTCAAAATAACTTTCCTACAAAATTTGAAAGTATTGTCTTCTAGAAATTGATTTTACTGATGCATTATCTGATGCCACCATGATATTCAATATTTTATAGATTATCTTTGTTTTTCCAGGAATTTTTAGTATGGTGTTTTGAGGTCTTATGATGGCATGTTTAGGTATATATTTTTATTTTTATTTTTTATTTTTTTAAGGATTGTATTTATTTATTCATGAGAGGCACAGAGAGAGAGAGGCAGAGACACAGGCAGAGAGAGAAGCAGGCTCTATGCAGGGGGCCCGATGTGGGACTTGCGTCAGTGACTCCAGGATCACACCCTGGGTGGAAGGTAGGTGCTAAACCACTGAGCCTCCCAGGAATCCCCTAGGTATATATTTTTAAAAATTCCCCTCACCAGATTAGATTATTTTTATCTTTATATATGTGTCTCTCATATCCTGGGGCATTATAGTTTATTATTTCTTGATAACATCCCCTCCTTTTATTCTGCTCTTTATATATAACTATTATAATGGTTTTATGTTGCATTTCTTTGATCTTATATTTACCACATCTTTTACATCATACCATGTCTTTTTTATCCTTTTATGTTTTTTATCTCCAGTTATAGCACTTAATATTTTTGTGTTTGTGGGTATATTCTTAATTGCCTTTTTGATATCTTCAATTTTAATGATTTTTATTTCATAGCATAGCTTAAAATTTGACTTGGTTGAGAAACTCACCTCCTCTTTGGAAGCATTATTCTTTTTCTCCATGATTCTAAATACACAGCACTTAATTCCTAATTCTAGAAAAATACTTTTATGGATTGAATTTTCCCTCTCCCCAATTCATATGTTGAAGCCTAACCCCAAATGTGAAAGTATCTGGAGATAGGGTCATTAAGAGGTAATTAATATTAAATAAGGGCATAAAGCCAAATCCAATACAACTGTGCTCTGAAAGAAGAGGAAGAGAGAGATCTTTTTCTCTCTCTGTCAGGTGAGATCACAGCAGGAAAGCAGTTGTCTATAAACCAGAAAAAGAGCCTTCACCAGAACCCAGCCATGGTGATACCCTGAACTTGGTCTTCCAGCCTCCAGGACTGAGAAAATAAATTTCTGTCGTTTAAATAATCAAATCTATGGTATTTTGTTATGGCATACTAAGCTGGTTAACATAAATACCTGCCTTTTTAAGTTTGTTTTTATCATGATAACAGCAAATAACATCCATTTATTGATGTGCAAAGCCACACCTTTCCTGATGAGTTTTTTGGTCCCAGAGAAAAAGGATAATCTTTCTGTCTATAATTACAGCATGAGTATACTTATTTGGTCAGTAATCACTAAATAGAATTTTTTTTGGATTGATTTTGTTGACCAAGTGTGATGAGTGATAGTTTTTTTAAGGCAAATCTTAAGACATGCTATAGTCAGTTGATGCAAGCTCATGCCATGGTGAGCATAAATAAATCTGGAAATTCACTTGCATAACATTATCCAAGCCTAGTGCAGGTTAGGCAGCTTACAAAAAGGTTATCTTACAAAAAGGCATTCAGAGACTAAGCTACTTCTATCTCTCAACTTTGCCACCTTACAGTTCTTTGTTTATACTTGTGCTGAGGACAGAGAGAGCTTCTTGAAAATACACCCATATGTTTTTGTCATGACCAGGACACATCAATTCTGTTCATTCTCCACCATAAAAATGAATCATCTGACTCTATCTAGATTCATGGGACCCAGGAAATGGATATTGGGTAAACAATAAACTGTTTATGCCAGGTGCCTTCTATAATATGTTGAGAGTTGAGTTTAATAATCATCATGTCTACTTTCTGAAGAATTTGCCAACAAATCTACAATAGTAGTGATTTATCAGCAAGTAAGAAGATCTTGTGATTTCACTTCCCTTTAAGTCAATTCTTATAAGTTTTAGTGTAATATATATATATATATATATATAAATATATATATACTCTATAATTAGTGAAAAATAATCTTACAGAACTTATCTAAAGTATCAGCTAATTAAATATAAAAAGGGAAGAAATAGCAGCAACTATAAATGTCTCTGTCATTGTATAGTAAGAACAAAATAACTGTCAAACACCTCATAGCTGTATCTTGCTTATCTAGTAGAGACATTATTCCTAGAAAAATTATATATTTAATTGTTCAATATATACAATACCATATGATATTTAGTTGCTCAATATATCCAATACTATTCTTGACTATATTCAATAGTTAAGTGTGTGAAGTCATTTGGACAAATTAAACATAATTTAAAAGAATTTACTCTAAAGGAAAAATAACAAATTCCTTCAAGGTGGTTATCTAAATTAGTAGCTCACACTGCTGGCATTCATTAGACAATTATTTCATGTTTAATTTATCAGTTATGATAATATTTAATTAGTGATAAAATCTGAAAATTTCAAATTAACTTCTTAGCAAATGAAAAAAAATTAAATCAAGTTAACATGATTGGTAGAAAATAAACAAACTGATTTTGAAACCTGAAGTTCATAGAAGGCTTCCCTAATAATAAAATGTGTGAGTTAAGGTAAGAATGGGTAAGAATTAGGGGATCCCTAGGTGGCGCAGCAGTTTGGCGCCTGCCTTTGGCCCAGGGCGCGATCCCAGAGACCCGGAATCGAATCCCACATCGGGCTCCTGGTGCATGGAGCCTGCTTCTCCCTCCGCCTGTGTCTCTGCCTCTCTCTCTCTCTCTCTCTGTGGCTATCATAAATAAATAAAATTTAAAAAAAAAGAATGGGTAAGAATTAAATATGGTAAAGGTAAAGAAAAATATGACCAGCAAATGGGACATATGGTGGGAACAAAGGTCCTATATCAGAAGGAAACCTACCTACTATTCAAAACACTAAAAGAAGGCAAGGCTGACTGAGAGGCAGCAAGGAGGGGAGAAAGGGTCAGATGAGGCTGGAATGGCTTTCTACATTTGGCATCCTCATACAATGCCAAATAAATACAATAATTATTCTCAATTTATCATTCACTCACACATTTCATCAGCATTGTTCCAGCAATTCATTATGATATAGATTTCTGAGGATAAGGAGACAAAAAGGAATTTTTGTTTATATGTTTGTTTGTTTTACCCTGAGGGGTTCACATCAAATCTTTTATATAGCAAACTCATTAATTTGCATGCCTACAAATTAGGCTCCGTGAATTCTATCTTGCATGATGTCCTTTCTGCTAACTGCTACTATGTCAGTGTGGCTCTCTGAGGCCACTCTACACAGACTGCTTTACAATCACCTTCCACGTGTCACTATAGAACAGTTGTGCTCATTGCTCACACTTTGGTACATCTTTCCCCTTTGGATCACCATAGGCCTAGCCTACATAAAGATGTCCAGTGAAGTATAAATTTAGTAAATCATTTGGTATCTTCTTCTGCCTTTCTCTGGGGTCATTTCTTTTCTACCATGCAGCAACAGATTTGGGCATTCTTAGCCCCCTCCCCCCCCCATGATATCTCAGGCCAATGAAATAAAAGGTACACATCAATATTTGGAGCTTATCTGTAATGGAATTGCAAGCTTTTTAACAAGAGAAGTCACTATCAGGAACAATGTGAGATTATTGGATATGTTTGAGGGAAATGGGGGAAAGGGTTAACTCTGAAGCTGTTTAAGCAACCTATGTTTTTTCTGGAGAGTTTCAGAAAAATAACCATGCATAAATGATAAACCATCATACAACTGTACCATCTTAAGCTGTCCACAGTATTTTTTTATTTATTCATGAGAGATTGAGAGGCAGAGACATAGGCAAAGAGAGAAGCAGGCTCCCTACAGGGAGCCTGATGTGGGACTCCATCCCTGGACCCATGATCACGCCCTAAGCCAAAGGCAGATACTCAACTGCTGAACCACTCAGGCGTCCCTGTCCACAGTATCTTTATAGAAGTTTCGTAGGTAGTCAGTTTCCAATTTATTCACAGCATGTATTTCACAACATTTTCTTTTAACAATCTATATTATAGAACAGATTGTTTTCCAAAATTCAGATTTGTGTGTGTGTGGTTGCTGTTGTTACTGCAACTTGACTGAATCTAGCAGCAGGTAAGTCAGCTACCTCTTAAATTGACTTTCTAAGGGAGAAAAACCTAAAAAAAGAAAAGAAAACTAAAATGGCAATAGGTTTGCATAGTTGTCCTTCTTAAGCTTGCAAAATGATCACTAAAATTTTTCTTTCTGAACACTGCAGGGCAGACATATCTATCAAGACATATATCCACCAGAGGCGTCTGAGTATCTCAGTCGATTAAGTGTCTGACTCGATTTCGGTTCAGGTCATGATCTCAGGATTGTAAGATCAAGACCCATGTCAAGCTTCATGCTGGGCATGAAGCCTGCTTAAGGTTCTCTCTCTCCCTCTTTCACTGCTCCTCCATCCCTCTCTAATTAAAAAAAAAATAAAAATAAAGACATCCATTCATCAATAAACCAATAGTCCTGGATATTACTTAATAGCTAATACCATTAATGCAAATATTACTCAATATTCATTCAATTATCATGATCTGAATTTGATATGTGTCAGGTATTGGGCTAGGTAGATAGTTGGGATATAGAGATACTGCTTTAATGCGGTTCCCTGGCAGAAAGTCTGAGATGGGAATTCTTGTTCAGGTAATTTATAGACTAATGGCTCTGGATAAAGAGAGGGAGGAAAGCAGGATATAGGCAGGAGAAAACAGTCAAGGAGCTAGAAACTCCAGCCTGTCCCAATGGAAAGCTCTGGAGCATGGACTGCACCAGAGTTGATTCAACTTTTACACAAGGAAAACAGCCACTATCTCACCCTGTCAGTCATTTAGGCTGTGGGTTTTGCAAGAGGGTGCATGGAGAGACAGTGCACTCTCTCAGGCACAAGGGCTCCAATTTAACTGAGGGCACTTATCTGGAAAAAAACAAAAATAAGCTTTAACAGCCAAGTCTCACAGTAGCTGCAGGGTACATGCATTGGCCTGGAAAAGCAATCTGCACAGGATAACACCACCATCCACTACAGAAGCCTCTATTATGATCACCATGTGACAGCAGAAGACTTTAACTTAACCACTTAGAATGATCAGCCAGAGTAATAGGGTTTTTAGAGCAAGAAGAATATCCTATATAGACAAGCAAATACATATTTAAAAGAAAACAAAAAGTTACCATTAGTATTTATCAAAGATTCTCCTAAAAAAAAAAGTCCTTTGGACTCTCAGTATCAAATTTTGGCATTAGAACTATCTTGGTTGTTTCACTCTTTAAATTGTTTATTCTTGGGGACCCCTGGGTGGCTCAGCGGTTTAGTGCTGCCTTTGGCCCAGGGTGCAATCCTGGAGTCCCAGGATCGAGTCCCATGTCGGGCTCCCGGCATGGAGACTGCTTCTTCCTCCTCCTGTGTCTCTGCCTCTCTCTCTCTCTCTTTCTCTCTCTCTCTCTCTCATAAATAAATAAATCTTTAAATAAATCAATCTTTAAATAAATAAATAAATAAATAAATAAATAAATAAATAAATAAACAAATAGTTTATTCTTTATCTAGCCATGAAAAAACTTTGAAAATCCATTTCCTCTCTCTGCACTACCAGAAAAGCAAAGTAAAATATAAAAGTACATGTAGAATTGGTGTTGAATTGGTGAATAGATAGTGACGTTACATTTTATGAGGCAGTCAGTTAATATAGACAGCAAGAAAAGCAACAATTTCATAAAGTCACCCTTGAAAAGCTTATAAAACTCCCATTAAGAAACATATATGGCTTTGGGTATATATTCCTGTGTCAGTTCCTCTAATTCCATTTATTGAATATTTTTTTATGCTTCTCAATTATACTTCTTGCTCAAGGATAGTGCTGATTTGTCATGGCCTACTTATGGATCACTTAAACAAAGAATTTAACTCTTTCTAATGGTCAGGAAACCCTGAAACAATCTTTATGTGTACTTTCCATAAATTTTGATTGTTTGCATTGGTTGTCCTGGTGTGGTTACCGCCACTGCCTATTTAATATGAGTAAGGAAATAGGGGCTTATCCTATGCATAAAATTAAATTTATATAAGATAAACACATTAATTATACAGCTCCACTGTATTGTTTCTCAAGTGATCATAGTTAGCTCATCCACTTAAAAAAAAGGACCAATCTACCACTGGTTTATGAAAACTTCCAAATTCCCTCATGTCTTATTTTTTTACATGGATTTTTTTTTCACATGGATCATCTTAAAAAGCACTGAATAAGTGGTTTCTTTTAGACCTTAACATTGTAGTCCTACCCAAGAGCCACAGCATGGTAGCCAAATTAGCATGTACCCATTAGCTCCCTTAAAAGCGATTTGCTCTTCTATATGCAGACTGTCACATTGTTGTGTTTACAGGATTGCTTCCAGCAGCTAATTATTGTAAACAACATAATGCTATATGGTACTGACAAGAGTAAATATGATAATGACCATGCATACTCATCATAGCTTCATCTTTGGAAAACTATTTCAGAAAGTAAGCAATTGATGATAGTTGGAATACAAAGCAAGGGAGAGGGGGAAAATTTGATTACTAGGTTTTAGAGGTTTCAATTTGCTGAAAAAAGTAAATCTCTAACATAATGACATGCAAGAATGTGGAAGAAAAGGCTCCATTACCACTTGGACAGCTGTTTACATTTTCTTCCATCTGGAGCACAAGTGAAAAGAATAAAATTTTGTTTGATTGGAGCGACCCAGGTCAGGGAATTAAAAATGCAACAAAATTCCTCTAAAGTAGCATGGTCCACAAACTGATTTCCCCTAAGCCAACACAAATTTATCTCTTCCCCAAAGCAATCAGTATTCTGGACATTGAATAAGATGGAGGTTTTCCAGCAGTGGTTTGTCCCTTCACTCAACATCCATCGTCATGCCTTGTTTCATTCTGAGGTATCATTTCAACCACAAGTCCCATTTCCATGTAGTAACATCAAACTACACATTCTCAACCAAAGGGAGAAAATTATATAAGTTTTAGGATATTTCAACAGATACTTTATCTAATCACACACAATAACAAGATAGACACTGATTTCTGGTAAGTAGCTTAAAACAAAATTGTATTAGTAGAGAAATACAAACCACGCAATAAGAAATTGTTCTACAGAGCAACCAATTTTACTATGATATGGGAAAGAGATTGGGAAAGAGATTGAGGTTTCTCTAAGGCTTATAAAGACATCAACAACTACAATTAATTCCAAAAGAATAAACAAATATATAATATAAAGAGTTAACTTATTAATGACTGAAAATTTGATCCAGGAAGAAAGACTTTACTGACAAACCGAATGACAAAGACACTTCTGGCTGAGTAATAAAATATCTCTATGATGTTTCCATATTGTATTAGGAATGTCTCCGAGTATTTGTATACCCATTACTCTAGTCTCATTTCACTGCAGTACAATGAATTAAATACAGTTTGAAATGTATATAGTAATTCTGTATGTATAAAAAAAGTAAGTGCATTACTTTTGCAGTGAAAAATAGAAATATATAATACAGTTTGGCTTTTCATATACTTCAACTTTAAAAAAAAAACAGATTTATTTATTTAATTTAGAGGTGAGGAGAGGCCAAGGAGGAGGAAGAGGAGAATTTCAAGCAGACTTCCTGCTGAGCAAAGAGGCTTGATCCCATGACCCTGAGACCATGACCCGAACAGAAATCAAGAGTCAGATGCTTAATCGACTGACCCACGCAGGTTCTCCTGCAGTCTTTGACTTTTAATTCAATTATTCTCTCAGTCATTTTCAGTCTTCTTTTATATTGATATACCTGAGTATATTTAGACCTGTATCAGTTTTCCGTTGCTGCTGTAACAAATTGCCACAAAATCCATGGTTTAGCATAACATAAATTTATTAACTTACCATTCAGGAAGCCGAAAGTCCAAAATCAAATTTTGTTGGGAAGGCTGCATTCCTTCTGGAAGCTTTGAGTAAGAACCCATTTCTTTCCCTTTTTCAGTTTCTTGAATTTCTTGACTCAGCCCTTGCCTTGTCTTTTTTCTCCAATCTCTTGTTTTCACAGTCATGCCTCCTATAGCTTGCTCTGATCTTCCTACTTCCCTCTATAAGGACACTTGTCCTTAAGAAGACCCTTGATTATTAGGTTCACCCTGATAATGTAGAAAAATCTACCCATCCACCTCAAGATTCTTTCCTTAATCACATCTGCAAAGTTCCCATTATCACACAAGCCAACATATTGACAGATTCTGGGGATTAGGACATGGGCATTTTGAGGGGGCCCATTATTTAGCCTACTGCAACACCTTATAATTTAAGTATGAACTGATTGTTTCCCACATTATATAATGCCATGTAAATATCACATTGTTTTTATTACTCCTTTTTTATTTTAAAAATACCTAACAATTTTATATTAAAATACGTTATTTCTGTACTGTAATAATAAAACCTCATGCAGGTTTGCCAGTTCATTTCATAAAAATGTCACTTAAAATTATTTTCCTTTTACAAAAATAATAAGTAATTTTATGATGTTTTTCACATAAAATATACATGTTACATATGTGTATATTTATCATTATATTTATCATTATCTTATAAAAAGCAAATTTTGTCTTAGAAGTATTTTTCAAGTGTTATGACCAATTTCTTGCAGTTTAAAGAAAAATTACTAAATTACTATGTGCTAGAAATTAGAGCTCCATAATTTTAAATTAACAGAACAAAATTCTAAAGGTAGGTATTATTATGCCCAGTTTCAGAATGACAAAACTGAGACTCAGAATGAACTGATGATAATAACTTATTGTATGTAATCTAGTCTGCTTCTGGGTTCTATCATGAATGAATCTTTCCCCCATTAGTCTCCAAATGAGTTTATTAAAACAAGGGTATAATAAGTGAAAAGCATCATAACATGAAGTAAACTTCAGGTACCCATGGACATTTCAGGAAAAGTTACTGCTCCTTTGTCATTCTTCTTTTCTCTGTCTTCAAAGGTTGTTTTCATATGTTATTTTCTACTGGAGACTGTCCCAGACTTATTACTGTCCCAGACTTATTCATCCTTGCACAAAATTAGTTGTCATTGATTCTGGGCTCTTTTCTTTCTTTCTTTCTTTCTTTCTTTCTTTCTTCTTTCTTTCTTTCTTTCTTTCTTCTTTCTTCTTTCTTTCTTTCAACTTAATAGATATTTCAGAACTTGCTATGAACTTTCTATCCTAAAACAGCAGAACTCTTCTCAAGTGCACATGGAACATTGTCCATAATAGATCACATATTAGGTCACAAAACAGGCCTCAACAAATACAAAAAAAAAAAAAGAATGAAGACATACTATGCACCATTTTTGGCAACAATGCTATGAGACTAGAAGTCAATCATAAGACACAATTTGGAAAGACATGGCATTTTGTTTATTTATTATATATATGTATATTTTGTATCATGGTTTTTTAAATTTTTATAAAATATTTTATTTATCCGTTTGATAGAGAGGATGCATAGCAGGGGAAGGGGAGGAGCAGAGGGAGAGGGATAAGCAAGCTCCCCAGTGAGTAGGAAGCTTGACCACAGGACTCCATCCCAGGACCCCAGGATCATGATCTGATGCCAAAGGTAGACGCTTGACCAACTGAGCCACTCAGGCACCCTCAAGTTTTTATTTATATTCTGGTTAGTTAATCATAACTCTGCCCTCCATCAAGTCTGCACTGAGAAGTCAGTGTGGTTCTTGCTCTTTAAGATCAGGGAAAGAAGAACCTTGATTATCTGGTTTAAAAGCAACATCATCATATCCTAGGAGTTGGGTGCTGGGATGTATCTCAGAGACACTAAATTCTGGTAGGTACTAGATATATAACTGATGATAGAATGAATGAACAAATAATTAAATGTGAGTTTTGATGAAAATTTGAGAATGATTGCCAGAGCTTTATGTTTGATTAATATTTGATGGTGTCTTTTTAATTTTTCTTTTGATTTTCAATGTATATTCGACATATTCCTCACATAATGCTGCATTGTATGTAAATCTGTTCGGTTGGATTAACATCCTTAAAATGTAATCCTTAAAAACTTTGACAAAAAAAACCCAAAAAAGTCTTACCTTGGCAGTATTTCTTACAAGATTGGTAACAGTGTAGAGACAAAAAGCATATCTCTGGGACCTGTTCATAGACATAGAAAGGATGTAAAACATGTACTTTAATAATTGTATTTACTCAGAGGAAGGTAAGTAGCAAATTTTGTTAGGAAATTATGGATTGCCCTATGAAAATGACTGATTAGTTGATTTTAATTCTTTTAATTTTTAAAGTAATAATTATATATCTCCCAAAGTGGAAACTGAGCCACATTATGTAAAGGTATCACCATTTGTATTTTTACAGTAATCTTTCCTTCACTGACTTTGATGAAGTTACAAATTCTTACTCTAAAGCAAACATTTAGCCAAGATTAATTTTTTTTTAAAAATCCATGTTTTCATATATAGAACTTGCTCAAGGCAAGGTATACCTGCATAGGCAAAAAGCCATTTTAATTTTAAAGAAGAAAAATAGCTAAAAGGCATTTTTTGGAGAGTTGGAAAATTATAGATTATTTGCAATTGAGTGACTACAGTGCAAACAACCTACTAAGGCTTTTTTTTGCCCCCTGAGGGGATCAGTGGTCTTCTTCTTCACAGTGGAAAAAACCCATTTGTCAGAAGAGAATTAATACTAAATCTGGTAGAAACCATGCCCACATGTTTCTATGTAACAAAATCTCAGTATTGTCAAAATAAATTCATGCTTTTCCTTTATCAAGTTTTGATTTCAAGAAGCTTAGTTAAAATTTTATCTGAATTTGCACTTAAACTAAATGATGGCCCAGGATTTCTGAGCCTCATACTGTTGACATTTGAGTAGCAGAGAAGCGCCCCTGGTCTCCACTCAGTAGATGCTAGGTGCGACAATCAAGTACCTCCAAATGTTTCCAGATGTCCCCTGGGGATGTGGGAGGTAGCAAATTCACACCTGGTCAAGAACTACTGGCCTAGACAAATGGAAGAACCAAACAGAATCAGTGTTGTGCTGGTTAAACAGAAAGACATATTCTCTTATATTTGTATATGATACAGAGTAAAGCACCTCATTCAATAAGGATCAACATCACTGCTTGCATCCTACACTGTGGATTCTATGCCTGACTTTGAAAACCCAAGGTATACATGATACTTGGAAACTGGGCAGAGGATACATTATAGTCATGCCCTGGAAACAAATTAAACCATTTGATTATTTCTACTGCTGAGATTTATGACTTGAGAATCAAAACCTCCCCCTGCACATTCCAACCCTTATTTACGATAGCCACACTAGTTACCCTGGTGAAAGCATGAAGTGAATTCAGCCATTTTGACCCTACAGTATATAGCTCCTGGCTTTTCTCAACAAATTCCAAAGGCTGTTGAACTGAAACTGCTGGGATATTAGTCAGAAACTTACACAGCGAATGAACAAAAACAACAGCAACACACACTTAAACTTTGGTTTAAGTGTATAATATATGCCCCTCTTCTTTAATGTCACACAACCTACAGATAAACACAGGCACAGACACACAGACAGACAGACAGACACACACACACACACACATACACACACACACACTGGCTTTAAATTTCTTTCTCCCTATGATTATATTAAATTGAATTGTTTATTTATGCTGGGGCCTAGTGTCCCTGCTGGATTGAAGGAATGTCTTTCTCCTTGTGTGTCTAGTTCTTACGTTTATGCTGCTCCTGAAATGCTGACAAACATGTTAGCCTTTCAATTTGCCTGTCTCCTAGGTGAGGAGCTGCTTATTCTTCAATTCTTCAATCTAATTATTTCCACCAGAAAGGCGACTTCTGAAAGGAAGAGCATTGCAAAACCTCTGGGTTTTGTTTTGTTTCCTTTTTAAATAAACAAGGAGTGGGGAGGCAATATTTACCAAAGGGAACTCAAGTAGGATGTCAAGAAATAAGATTTCCTGGATTTCCTTATCTCACTCAAGTTAAGACAGTGAATATGTGCACACAATATTGCCAAAAGTTACCGAAAGTAAACAGCCTGCAATTCTTAACTAGTTTGATAAAATAGAGGGATAACTGGATTATGGATTGATTATTCCTATAGCTTGGATTATGAGTTCTTGGTCTGATTTGTCAAGTTTAGCTAGTTCTCTCAATTTACTAAAGCAAAAGATGTCTACTGTTCTCTTATAGGAGTCTGGTAGGTACATTTGTTTGGGTACAGTGAGAATGAGGCCAAAATTCTGCCAAAACACTTTAGAAGACAAATTCAAACAAAAGAATTAGTAGCATTCTAGTCACCTCCTTAAATCTCCTACTTTGCCCACAATTGTGTAGAATATCAATTTTTCTTTGAGGGTTGACAAAAATTCATAATATTCAATTGGGATTTTCACAATTTACCTGTTTCTGGATACATGTTGCTTCACAACTTATTTCAAACTCTGAAATGGCTTCATCCTCAATGTGTGGGTTATGCTGATCCCCTAAACACTATGCATAGCAATTATCTGACACTTTGAGACTATCTCATGAAATAGTGTGTATCCAATATTACAAAGGAGTTTCAGTCTAGCTAATAATGCACATTAGCATATCATTTCAATTTTAAAGAAATCAATGGCTTACTTACATCACCTCATTAATTCCTCACAGCAACTAAATGGGGTACGTGCTGACAGTTTCACTGCATGGATGAGGAAACAGTTTTAGTTTCATAAATACGCATTGCATGGAAGCTGACCCTGGCTTATACAGCTTCAATGTTTAGAACCGAGACTCAGAACTATGTTTATCTGAAATCAAAACCATTTTCTCATCTAAGAATCTCTTCCTTTCTTTTCAAACTATCCATCCTTTCATTCCATTTGAATGTAGGTCAGTGTATCTAGTAATTAAAAAAAAAAAACTTTCACAGTCATTAATAGAAAAGAATTCTGTATTCAAGTATTAATCTTCACTTAAAAATGATTTTATAAAGAAAATCAATTAATTAAATATGCATAGAAGAACTTCATATTTGCATTGGACATATTTCTGTAGATATCTGAAAAGACCAATGTTTGTAATTTATTCCCATTGAACAAAAATGTATTAAATGAGTGCTAGGGACAAGACAACAAGGCCGTGAGTCTATAAAAATGAGTTTCTAATCTATCAGGGAACAGAGGAAAAGGAGAATGAGATAATTCTAATAGAAGAATCAAAGCATTACTATGAGATTTTCATGAAAGTAATTAGACAACACAGAAGTTTAATTTTACTTTGTTTCTCAATAATGTTAGAGTGGGAAAGACTTTTCTAATTATGATATCAATTACAAAATCCATAAAAGGAAAATTGATACATTTAGCTATAAAAAATAAATTCTGCATGACCAAGAAAAATTCAAAAGCAAACTACATACTTGGATAAAAACATTTAGTATTTATAGATAAGAATCGAATAGAGGGATTCTTAAAACTCAATTAAGAAAAGATATATGATATATGCTGTTATTCATTGCAGTATTGATTACAGTAACAAAAGTATTGGAAATATGTGCTTATCACAGGTTACATATATATGTTACATATATACTATATCATTGTGCATCCATTTAAAAATGATTTTTTAAAAGGAACATAAGAACATTCTTGAAGATATTGAAATGTATTTAAGGTAGGGCCCAAGGTGGAATTTATCTTAGGCTAATAAAAATATGCCTGCGTGTGTATATTCTATCTTTATTGAGTTAGTGTACCAGAAACTCAGAGCAGTGTTTGCCTACACTAGGATCTAGGGAACTAGGAGATAGAGATGGGAGGGATACTTTTTACAGTTACAAGTAAACTCATTATCTAGTCAAATTTTAAATTAAACGAAAAACTTTTTTTGAAAAGGAGTATCTTGTAGAAGACATTATGGGGAGGCTCCCAAGCAGTAAGCATAAAGAGTTGAATTGAAAATTGGAAGATAACTGACTTGGCAAGAAAGAGAGTCAGTCCAGCTGGGGACACATTGAAAGTGCTGAGTTTTGGAAGAGGTGAATTCATCATGCTGAGGCATAAGTAGATAGAGTTTTGTGGCAGAAAATTAGCAATGTGGGTCTAGAATTTTGAGAATGCTTAGCTTAACATTGTTCCAAATCTTCAGCCATAAGCTACCTGCATTCCTTTCTCATGCCAAATCTGGTCTTGAGGACCCTAGCCTAAACCATAAGCCCTGCCTCCTTCTGCTATCTGAGACAAGAATTCAGATAAGGATGCTAGAGTCAAGTGGCCACTAAAGTACTGTGTGAGGTTGGAGTGTCTGGATGGCTCAGTCAGTTAAGCATTAGACTTTTGGTTTCGGCTGGCTCAGGTCAAGATCTCAGAGTCAAGACGTGCATCAGGCTCCCTGCTAAGTAGGGAGTCTGCCTGAGATTCTCTCTCTCCCTCTGCCCCATTCTCTGTTCTCTCTCTCTTAAATAAATAAATAAAACTTAAAAAAAATAATTGTGTGAGGTTCATAGACTTTAAAATTGAAGTTATGGGATAGTAAGGATGACCATAGGCCAAGCGTGATGTCATACTGTATAATTTTTTTTCACTACTGTGTTTCTTAATATCTGCAGACACCAGCTGCATTGGTTTGTGATAGCAGTTTTGTGTCCTTCCTCCAGAATCAGAACACTGATGTTCAAGCCCAGTTCACCCTCATGGGCCACAGTTAGAGAGAATAAGTGAGTTAAAAGAAAGTATCCCAATTTGGGGATTATTTTGTAAGTACTCAAAACAGAGAAGATCTCTTTCACTAGGGACATTGGCTAAGATAAAAATGGGTAAGCCTAGAATTTGGGGGGTCAATTACATAGAGTGAATGAACTGTTGGAGCATGAAGTCATCACCAAAGAATATGAAAGTGTGTGCATGGGTGTGCATCTATGTGTATGAGAAAGGGAAAAAAAAAAATCTAGGTGACATCAACTGAGTTCCTGAATCAAAGCCAAACTCCCTCTAAAATTTTATTTCTTGAGCCAAACTCCCTCTAAAATTTTGTTTCTTGAGCCATATCTATCTATCTATCTATCTATCTATCTATCTATCTATCTATCATCTATCTACCTATCATGTATCTATCATTTATCATCTATTATTTATCTATCATCTATCTATACCCATCACCATCACTTTATCCCTTCAGTCTTGTCAGTTGAGGTTTTATTATTTAGAAAAAATTTCACTTGCACAACACTATACTTGCCATTATGGTAAGTATAATTATAAAACCCCATAATCCAAAATCTTTCTCTATTTCAGGTAAGTCCCAATCTCATAAAATCCGCAAACATTGAGTATATAGCTATTTGTCAAACAGTTCTAAGGGGTTCAGTAAACACTTGTTGACTGATGGCTCTCATGTCTCTTTATTTCATTTTATAATTGACCCCAGAATAACACATATTTGAACTGTGCAAGGAGTTTTTAAATATAAATACAGCACAGTACTATAAATGTATTTTTTCCTTATGATTTTCTTAATAACACTTTATTTTCTCTAGCTTAGGGTAAAAATACAATAAATAATACATATAACATTAAAAAGTTATGTGTTAATCTACTTTTGATATTATCAGTAAAACTTCAGATCCATAGTAGCTATTAATAGTTAGTGTGTGTGGGGGGGTAAAAGTATTCTATAATTTCTTGACTGTGTAGGGGAAAGTGGTGCCTCTAGCTTCCATGTTGTTCAAGGGCCAGCTATATTTCAACAAATGTGTTGAGAAACTACTAGAGATAAGGCTTTGCTTCACTGAAATGAGGATTCTGATACATACAAAGCATTGAGTCAGTTAATAGGCTTTTATAAGACTGAATACAAGATTCTAGTGCTTTAATTTTGATACAGGACAGGAAATCTATTAGTAAGAAGCCATATTTCTTGCAACTTTATTTCACTAATAATCTATAGTTTTATCTTTCTGTAATATGTCTTTTGAATTTGTTTTAGCTTTATAAGAGAAGAACAATCTGTAATCTTTTATAAACAAAGAATAAATATTTAAATTGAAGTCAAAATAACAATATATTTTAGACTCATGGATCAGATCTATGAAGCTTGTAAGTTATATTTTTAAAGTATATGTGGAATATATTACAAATAACATATTGTTATGTTTGGCTCTGCCCAGAAAGTAATAAATAAATTATATGTCTAAAGGCATTTACATATTAGTAGTGGCTGAATTTTTATGGCTGCAGCTTTACTGCCAAAAGAAAAAAGCAGTTATTTTGGGGTCTCTATAGCTATAAACCTGTACATAGATTTTTACAGTGCTGAGTAAGCTTGGATAAAATTAAAGCATAAAATTTCCCCACATGACTACTTTAGTTATCTTTGGGAATATTATTCATTTGAGGATTTTTATTTCAAATAGAAAATGTATGGAAGTACTTTATTTTTTTTTTCTTTTGCTTGATGTGCACCAAATTAATGAAACTAATATAACATGCAGTCAGAAATTGTCAAAGACACTTGCAAGACATTTTGCATCGAAATGTCCTTGTGTTTTGACATTCCGATTTCTTGTTTTCTGACAGGGCTATAATTTGCTTTAAAAATTGTTTTAATCAGTTACCAAATGTTTCTTATGCTGCACTGGATGGAAGTAATTGAATTCTGTAAAGGAGTAGCTGAGTAGCTGGGGTATGATTAAAAAATTTTTTTCATTGACCCTTCTTGCTTTCAAACCCAAAGTCTAATTAAAAACAATGCTTCCTGAAAGAGGTTATCATCAAAGATAGTTTAAATAAAGCTTTACAGGTTTTGATAATACTGTCATTTTCTTTAACAAGACGACTAATGTCATTGCTGCAATGACCAAAATCAGTAGTTAAACATCTCACAGCTAGCCCATGTTCAAGCTGCAGTTTCTGAGAGCGTATAAATCCATGGAAATAAATCTCTCTGGGGCTTTCTCAACTCCAGAAAGATAGCTTTAAATGAGCGATAGAACTGAACCCTGCTCTTTCCCTAAAGTGAGTAGTGCATTGTAGAATGGCTATTTATAGAACTATTGTAAATACAATCATCACTTCTTCTTTTGAAAAAAAAAGATGCATTTTCACTATTTTTTATTCCATTTAACTTTGAGGGGAAAAGCCATTTTCCTTTAGTTCTGAGATTCTATTTACATAAGGCAGGGCTGTATGTTAAATGAAATAAAGTACACCTGAAAAAACTGTGAAACACTAAATCATAATCTAACTGATTCCAGAATTTTTACAACTCAAAAAGGCCTTAGAAATAATCTAAAGAATAAGACAAACATTTTTGGAAACAAACATTTCCTTTTGCCTGCCCAGTATCCACGATCTTTTCTATTAGTGATAATTCAATTCCCCTTTGCAAAATCACTCCTCCCCTGACCCTGACAGCACACAGTCCATTTTCTCCTAGTTCCTACTATCAAGTTTTCTGGAATTCATTGCTCCTTCCAAAGCCTGGATTTCTAGCTTCCCCTTCAAGTCTGTCAGCTACCCTGGGTCTTTTGAATTAAGTCATTTTTGGCTAGTGAGAACTCAAATTGGTTTATGTTGCTTGTTCTCAAAGAATCTTTGCTGGCTTTAGCTCCTTAGTGAAAGCTCAGTTAGGACAAGAATGTGTCTACCACTGCTTCATGCACTAGTATCTAAAACACAGTAAGTGTTCAAACAATGTTTGTAGAATAGAATCAACGAATAAAACTTAGAGGAATGGAGTGACATGTTAGGTTTCACAGGCAGATTATTCCAGAACTTACGTTAGAAATTACATTCCCTTTGATATTTCCTTTCATTATTTCTTCCCAATAAACAGCCTTGTCTTAACTATGTATGCTCTCCTCTAGCTTTTCTGAAGGAAGTGCTGCTTACATTAACATGTGTACCATTTCTGTAATATGGTCAATTTATGCTACCCTGATATTTCTGTTTTATCTGAGCATAACAATATTCCAGGAATGTCACTGGATGACAAATTTATTAAAGTTATAATCCTTTAAATCCTCTTAAGGTCATAAATTTAAAATTATGACATAAAATTGAAGATAGATTGTGACCAATTATTTTCTCATTCATATTCATTCAACACGCAGCACTGTCCACTGTATAGAAAAAAAAAAAAAACACCCAAAGATTATGCAGCTTAGGTAAGAATACAGAGAGAATATGAATAACTCCTTGGCTTAAAGGTTTATTTTCTAAGGAGTAAAGTCAAGCACTTGAACATACCCAATAAAATTGCCCACTGTCTAGTCTCATTTTTTTTGTTTTGCATCTTAAGTCCCATCTGCTCTGAACAACCAGAGCTTTTGCCAATAGTCCCATTTTACCACTTATTCTCCATATACACTGAAATCTCAAAGAAACTTTAGGTCATTACTCATACCTTTGTACATATGGCTTTTTTCACCTCTGAAGTCATTCCATGGACTTTTTATTATCATCCTTTGAGGGGTGCCTGGGTGGTTCAGTTAGCTAAGCAACCAACCCTTGGTTTCTGCTAAGGCCTTTATCTCATGGGTTGTAATCATATGGGTTGTGAGATGGAGCCCTCTGTGAGATAGCCCTGGGTGTGGCTCTGCACTCAAAGGGTAGTCTACTTGAAGATTCTCTCCCTCTGCCCCTCCCCTCATTCCCACAAGCACTCTCTTTCTCTCTCTCTCTCTCTCTCTCTCATAAATAAATAAATCCTTATTATCATTTGAGATGCAGAGAAAACATTAACTCATTCGTGATCAATTTTTCAGAGACTAAATATATTTATGTCTCCATTCTTATCTCTTACTGTATAAAAATCCATTCTAGTATTAAATACATTTGGCCATAATTATTTTAACATGTTTATCTCTCCCAATATTCTACAAGCTCTTCACTAATAACAAATGGATAGTGCTCATTTAATTATTCCCCCCACTCTCTGCATGCTGATACATTGTAAGCTAAACATATTTTACAAATAGAAGTATGAATGAATAGAGACAAGATTAAAAGTGAGAACACAACTCCCAGGTCAACTATTCTTTTCATTGCACCAAGCTGACTTTATCCATGACAGATAGGCCAACAGATGTTATATTATGATCTATCTGTAAATTTTTTAAAAGATTTTATTTATTTATTCATTAGAGACACACACAGAGAGAAGCAAAGACATACGCAGAGGGAGAAGCAGGCTCCATGCAGGAAGCCTGATGTGGGACTTGATCCTGGGACTCTGGGATCATGCCCTGAGTTAAAGCCAGATTGCTCAACCGCTGAGCCACCCAGGCATTCCGATCTACCTGTAAATTAAAGTGATTTCCTTTAATTTCAAATATATCTATGAGTAAATTGTGTAAGACTAGAAAGGAGGACAAAAAATTATTCTGATGGTTTAGGGTATACATTTGCTAATTCAAATATCTATGTTTCAGAATATATTCTTTTAATTAGAAATGCCAATTATTTCACTTCTTTACTTTGTTTTGGATGTACGTGAAACTTAAGCTCATCATAATATTGTAGTTTATATTCACTCACTTCCAAATGTAAATGTATTTCAAACTAAATAAAAAAATAAATAAGACTCAACCCTCAAGCTTTGCTTTAATTGGGTAATTGAAATAAAAATGGTTATTATATATAATATATATATATATATACATATTTGGAGTGAAGCTAGTTTTCTTTTTTTAAAATATACTTGAAAAAATAAAATAAAATACACTTGAAACATAATGTTACATTAGTTTCAGATTTATGACATAGTGATTTGATAAGTTTATATGTTATGTTTTGCTCACTACAACTGTAGTTTCCATTTTTCACCATACAACACTATTACAAAACCATTGACTATTTCCTATCCTGCACCTTTCATCCCTGGAAATAAACACAGCTTGTAACCCTGGTTGACTGGGTAATTGGTACTGTGTTGACTTGGTCTATATTTCCTTGCTAAGGTATCTTCATTCTCAAGACATAGTTTCTATTAGACTTAATTATGGTCCCCTGCTACTTTAAATCGAGGGTATCCTCAAAATGAAGATTGTGTGATACAAAATCAATGCCTAGAAAACAATGGCATTTCTATACACTAACAATGAGACTGAAGAAAGAGAAATTAAGGAGTCAATCCCATTTACAATTGCACCCAAAAGCATAAGATACCTAGGAATAAACCTAACCAAAGATGTAAAGGATCTATACCCTCAAAACTATAGAACTCTTCTGAAAGAAATTGAGGAAGACACAAAGAGATGGAAAAATATTCCATGCTCATGGATTGGCAGAATTAATATTGTGAAAATGTCAATGTTACCCAGGGCAATTTACACGTTTAATGCAATCCCTATCAAAATACCATGGGCTTTCTTCAGAGAGTTAGAACAAATTATTTTAAGATTTGTGTGGAATCAGAAAAGACCCCGAATAGCCAGGGGAATTTTAAAAAAGAAAACCATATCTGGGGGCATCACAATGCCAGATTTCAGGTTGTACTACAAAGCTGTGGTCATCAAGACAGTGTGGTACTGGCAGAAAAACAGACACACAGATCAATGGAACAGAATAGAAAACCCAGAAGTGGACCCTCAACTTTATAGTCAACAAATATTCGATAAAGGAGGAAAGACTATCCATTGGAAGAAAGACAGTCTCTTCAATAAATGGTGCTGGGAAAATTGGACATCCACATGCAGAAGAATGAAACTAGACCACTCTCTTTCACCATACACAAAGATAAACTCAAAATGGATGAAAGATCTAAATGTGAGACAAGATTCCATCAAAATCCTAGAGAAGAATACAGGCAACACTCTTTTTGAACTCGGCCACAGTAACTTCTTGCAAGATACATCCACGAAGGCAAAAGAAACAAAAGCAAAAATGAACTATTGGGACTTCATCAAGATAAGAAGCTTTTGCACAGCAAAGGATACAGTCAACAAAACTAAAAGACAACCTACAGAATGGGAGAAGATATTTGCAAATGATGTATCAGATAAAGGGCTAGTTTCCAAGATCTATAAAGAACTTCTTAAACTCAACACCAAAGAAACAAGCAATCCAATCATGAAATGGGCAAAAGACATGAACAGAAATCTCACAGAGGAAGACATTGACATGGCCAACATGCACATGAGAAAATGCTCCGCATCACTTGCCATCAGGGAAATACAAATCAAAACCACAATGAGATACCACCTCACACCAGTGAGAATGGGGAAAATTAACAAGGCAGGAAACCACAAATGTTGGAGAGGATGCGGAGAAAAGGGAACCCTCTTACACTGTTGGTGGGAATGTGAACTGGTGCAGCCACTCTGGAAAACTGTGTGGAGGTTCCTCAAAGAGTTAAAAATAGACCTGCCCTACGACCCAGAAATTGCCCTGTTGGGGATTTACCCCAAAGATACAGATGCAATGAAACGCCGGGACACCTGCACCCCAATGTTTATAGCAGCAATGTCCACAATAGCCAAACTGTGGAAGGAGCCTCGGTGTCCAACGAAAGATAATGGATAAAGAAGATGTGGTTTATGTATACAATGGAATATTACTCAGCCATTAGAAACGGCAAATACCCACCATTTGCTTCAACGTGGATGGAACTGGAGGGTATTATGCTGAGTGAAGTAAGTCAATTGGAGAAGGACAAACAGTATACTCTCTCATTCATTGGGGGAATATAAAAAATAGTGATTGGGAATATAAGGGAAGGGAGAAGAAATGTGTGGGAAATACCAGAAAGGGAGACAGAACATAAAGACTTCTAACTCTGGGAAACGAACTAGGGGTGGTGGAAGGGGAGGAGGGTGGGGGGTGGGGGTGAATGGGTGACGGGCACTGAGGGCGGCACTTGACGGGATGAGCACTGGGTGTTATTCTGTATGTTGGTAAATTGAACACCAATAAAAAATAAATTTATTTAAAAAATGAAGATTGTGTGTATTAAATTCAATTACTTCCCTCTGGGGATCAAGCGCCTAGATTGCTGCTATTAAGAGGAGGCTGTCATTAAGAAAGGCTGCTCCTAAACTGGACCATACATTTGTAAAACAACTTTCAATTTTGCAGCATCATGGTTCCAACGAGCTGTCTTCCAACTCTTGCTTCAGTTCATTATTTTTTTTAGTAAACATGCCTTATGGAATAAAATACTCCAAATAGATATTCACGCATCTCCTTTTTAATTTTTTTTCCTCTGCATGTCCTTTGAACATTGATCACTTACTTCTACTTGATTGGTATTTCTTCAGGTATTTCTTATCTATTCTACCATATTGTGGCTAATGGTTACTGTACATGAACCTTGAGCTTTTCCAATAATTAATTTATTAGTAATATCCCTAAGAGTGTTGTAATAGAAACAGAAAGGTGATGGAAAGAGGAGAAACGCAATGGAGAATTGTGTCAGCTGTGTACCAAGATCTATTATTACAAACAGTTAACTCAAATAATTGAACTCTAGGGGATGTCATCACTTGAATTTTCATTTTAGAATTGCCCCAACTTAATTCTATGGATCTTCAGATTCATTTATAAGCAAACTTAATACTGATGATTTGTCTAAAGAACCTCAAGAAACATTAGAAAAATGGAACAAATACATTAGGTGTTTTCTATTAATAAGAACACATACTTGGAGTTATTATACCTATGTGCGAGCCTCTGTCTGTCATCTACTAGCTCGGAGACTGAGCAAATTGCATTGGTTAAAATTAAGGTGGTAACTATAATCCATGCCTTACCTATCTTCTGAGGTTGTAAGAACAATGAAATAAAATTTTTCATATTAAATTTCCATGTTAAAATTATTTGAAGAAACCACTATTCATAGAAGTATATATTCAAAACAGAAAAGAATTTAAAAACAGCAAAGAAAAGCTGAGATATTTGGCACATTCAGTGAAAAATGTCCATTCTGTAAAAAGACCTCGTCTATATGATTTTGAACTGGTTTGATGGATTTTTTGACCCAACTGATCGAATATGCTGGCATCCTGAGGACATAATTTAAAATAGCAATTATTTTCTCACCTTTTATTACCTTCTTCCAGACAACAGCATAGGTCAGAAAACTAATTAGCAAAAGCAGTTTTCATCATGCAAGGAAAGGGTGACCAAATTACTTGGGTCAGTTCCCAAATAAGTATTTTTATATGATTTAATATTTAATTGAACCATCTATACTTAATTTTCCATTCCTATAGTCCAACGCATACATCCATGTTCTCCTGATGCCTTTTGCAACCACTTTTCAAAATTTTGTTATGTTGAGATAACTTTGGGTTATAAATTATTCAAAAGAGGGACCCCTAGGTGGCTCAGCCATTGAGCAACTGCCTTCCACCCAGGGCATGATCCTGGAGTCCTGGGTTCAAGTTCCACATCGGGCTCCCTGCATGGAGCCTGCTTCTCCCTCTGCCTCTCTCTCTCTCTCTCTCTCTCTCTCTCATGAATAAACAAATAAAATCATTAAAAAATATTCAAAATATAGTTAAAATGAAGGGTACCTGCGTGGTTCAGTAGTTGAGTGTCTGCTTTAGGCTCAGGTCATGATCCCAGGGTCCTGGGATTGAGTCCCACATCAAGCTCCCCACAGGGAGCCTGCTTTTCCCTCCACCTATCTCTCTGTGTCTGTCATGAATAAATAAATAAAATCTTTTTTTTTTTTTTTTTTTAAAGAAAACAGACATGGGGCAGCCCAAGGGGCTCAGCGGTTTAGTGCCACCTTCAGCCCAGGGCATGATCTTGGAGACCCGGGATTGAGTCCCACCTCAGACTCCCTGCATGGACCCTGCTTCTCCCTCTGCCTGTGTCTCTGCCTCTCACTCTCTATGAGTCTGTCATGAATAAATAAATAAAATCTAAAAAAAAGAGAAAAATAAGAAAAAACAGTTAAAATGATAAGGCAGCTAATCTCAGATGTTCGACAATTAGAAATTCTCTGTACCCTGTAAGAAAGTGTTGAAGGAACTATTTACTAAACAACAACAAAAAAAACTACAGTAAAGTAGAAAGGGTATGAGAAAAAAAGTAAACTCTATCCCATGAAAGACTCTTCAGTTCTGCATAGGTCTTTAGAACACAACGGACATCTAGTTCTTGAAAATTTAAAAATCAATCAATAAATAAAAACAGTAATAATAATGACAACCATGTCTAACATTTATTCAGTACTTATAAGTACTAGGCACTTGGCTAAATATTATATTAATTATGTCCTTTGGACAACTTTACCAACTAGGACAATTACGTACCCTAAATTTACAAATGAGAACACTGAGGCATAGAGAAATTGAGTAAATTGCTCAGTATCACATCAGAATTCAAACTCAGGATTGACATCAGAGTCCACTCTTAATTTCTTCACTACATTGTAAAAGAGACAAAATACAACTCAATGTAACTTTATCTGAGTTCTCCAAGAACAGAATGAGCCTCTTAGTAGTAGCATTTTCTATTCATTAAAAATGAACATGATAGAATAATAAGCTTGAAGTTACCCTATGGATAAAGAAAATGAAATCCAGAGCTTTTTACCTTTTTCACCATCATAAAGTGGTTAGAACAAGAGATGGAATTGGTGGTCTCCTGTTCCTCACTTTAGTGATATCTTCACCATATTGTGTTTTTTCAATTTGATGCTGGAGGAGCACCTTTGATGAGGTTCTAGAGGTGATTCAACAAGAAAAAGTGCCTCAGGCTGTGTTTGCCATTTTTCCGCCTGTCCAGTTAGCTTTCCTATCTTTATTCCTAAAACTGACACTAGTTCCCTAGGTATAGGGATGACCAATAGGACTTGACAACTGTTGTAACTTATTCCCCAGACAAATGTGATTGGCTCAAAGGATGGACAAATCAGAGACCTTCCTTGGTATTAATCCTTGGATTTTATGTGCTTTTGCATTGGAAATTGCTGGTAAGTGATTATTGATTTATGTTCAGAGGAAACTGCTCCGGCACATAAAAAGAAAGAAATGAGAGGTCAAGAAGAATCCTGAAGCCATTAAAACATTGGTTTCTAACTTTTGAATCTATTAGTAGTTTGTTTCTTTTCAATTTTATGAATTACCCTATATCCCTCCTTAACTATATGAGTCCATTAATTTCTCTTTTGTTTAAGTTAGTTAGAGTTGGGTTTCATTTTCTTGCAACTGAAAGAGAGGCCTAACTAACTCACGACGATCAGAGTGAACTCTATTTCCCTTAAAATGTCTTTTTGAATCAAGTCACTGTGAATCACTAATCCTTACTACATTCAGTCATTCAACACCACTGCCTATTTACCACCAATTCATGAAAGCACCCAGCAAGTCCATCTGAGCCCCTTTTGTGAAGTCAGGTAAAGACCTCTTCAACATATAACCCTGTTTCCAAATGGCAAAATGGAGAGAAAGTCTAAAAATTAATCCAAATTTTGATAGTTTATCTTTCCTTAGGGGAATTAAAAACACTGTAGCTAGAAACCTTTCTTAAGCACCACTACAAAGAGGCACTTGAATGAAGCATTTTATAAGAAAAATCTTGTTTTCTCAAAGAGAAACTCCTTTGTGACCTTCTACACTAGGTTATTTTTTCCCAAGCACTTGTTTATTATGATGTAGTCCTGGGAGCTGACATGACTATTTGTTGTGCCTGAAATGTAATTATAATTCTCTTTCTGCTTCTCAGAAACATGTCTTTGAAATTAGGAAACCAATGGTCAACACAGTCGAAAGAGATGAGCCTTTCAAAATCATTGCAAAATTTCTTGCTCAGGACACTCAGTAAACTTTGGAGAACAGTTTGTGGATAGGTTGATGCCTAGCAACTCTTATAAAAGTGGCAAAAGTGACCAGAACTGGGAATCACAGATTATGACGATACACCTAAAAACATCACTGTAGTGCTCTCATTAAAAATAAAATTATTAAACTTTTGATGTTGCCCATGAATTTAAATACCTCAAATACATGTTGCTAATTCTACATCACTGTTCACATTGAATTGAAAAGAGAAATGTTATGGTGTGCAGGTTGTCATTAGGGTCAGGAAAAAACAGCAAATATATTTGAGTCATGACAGATACTATATTATTATCTTTTATGTTGAATTGTGATCATTTTTTCACGTAGGTTTAAAATTAATTCAAAGTCATTCTATCTCTAGTCATTCTTAGAGAAAAGCAAAGAAAACATGGATTTTTAGGAGCTCTCAAATACTCAAGAAATGACCATCTTTAGACCACTTTCCAGTGGGTGAAATGGAAAATTTTCAAGGTCAAAGTATTGAAGAAGCATCTAAATAGAACATGTAATATGCTTATCCAGCTATCTGTAACTTTAAATCACTGACTTTTATCAAGACTTGTCAACATTGGAGTGAATTTATAGAGGTCAGGGCATAGAGAGAATTATTGAATGGATTGATTATGCATCAGGCTTAGTGTGGGATTATACCTAATTTTCTCAAGTGCCACTTAGACAATAAATAGAAGTTCACAACATACTGAACACCCAATATTTGTCTATTCAGTCATCAAAATATAGGTAGTCAAGTAAAAAACACTGTTATTCAAGCTACGATCTGGGATAATTTTTTTTTTTTTTTTTTTTTTTTTTAGTTGGCTTACCAGAACAAAATGACTCTTCTCTGTAAGTGATTAAACTTAAATTTTACAGAAAATTCTGTAAACTGGAAGGAAAGTTAAAACTACTCTATGCTTTTCACATCTCCCTCAGGATTTAGTAATTAAAAACAATGTTCAGCTTCACTTTTCCTGTGAATTCACAGCCTTAAAATAGTGATGTCCTTTCAAGAGAACACTATTCAAAATGACAAGGGCAGGGCATCACTAGGCGAAGAACCATTAACTTTCAACCTTTTGTCCCTTTTCTAATGCTTTGTGAAAAATATGGTAGTAACAGATAATTTACTTACCTCATTCTAAACCACTCCTCACCAAGCTATCTACCCTTTTGGGGCACCTTACTTTTCTGCAACTTCACACTTTTGCATATATTTCATGCATACAGCCCCCTTTGACTTTAAACAGAGATTCTTATTTTTAAAAATGGAAAAGTGAAAGCAAGCAAAAATCTATAGACTTGACTGGAAACAGAACTGAACAAAATTGAGTCAATATTAAGAAAAATGATGAAAATATACACACCCAAGTAACTTCAATTATTAGGGCGATCTAATATTTTTGTACTTATGAGTTCCCAACTTAATTCATTTTGATAACAAAGATGAAATTATCAGGTACAATTTTATGAAAGAACAAAGGATAATGTAGGTTATTATATAGCTTGGGAATTTTGTTCATTTTTGAGGGGGATTAAGGAATAATAATGTTTTCCTTGGTACACAGATGTATTACCACCATCATCTTTGTCCTCATTGTTGTCACCATCACCATCATCATCATCACCATCCATTCATTAGTTACTATATAGTAAGCTGTATACTCAGCATTTCTTAACCTGACATAGAAATAGGAAAAAGATGTGGTAACAAATTCATAAGGCAGGTAGCAACGTCATCTGAACTTTGCTTATGAAATAAAGACAAGTAAATAAATGCTTAGACACATAGAAAGAGCTAGTCTAGAACCGAAGATCTGAACTCAAGCAATTTGAGAGTCTTGCTTTCAATCCATTTCTTATTCAGTTCCAGGAAGCTTTAGGTGAAAATTTTTTGTATGTAACATTCTTCACTAGTATGTGAACTATATGCTACTCTAAGATTAAACATTACTGGGGATCTCTGGGTGGCTCAGCGGTTTAGTGCCTACCTTTGGCCCAGGGCGCAATCCTGGAGTCCTGGTTGAGTCCCTGCATGGAGCCCGCTTCTCCTTCTCCCTGTGCCTGTGCCCGTCCCCCCTCTCTGTGTCTCTCAAGAATAAATAAATAAAATCTTAAAAAATATATTTATTCTCAAAACTTTTGAAAGTTTCTTGAGGACAGGGCTTCATTCTTAGTATCAATTACAGTAATGAGGCACATGCAATGGTTCTAAGTAATTTTTGATTAATATTTTATCAAATTAAAACAAGAATATGGCTTAAATAATTAAATAATTCTAATTGCTTTGGATAAACATAATTTTCTGTTACCCTCATTTCTATCTTGGAAGAAGAAACTTTCTTCTTTCTGTACTTTATTTCCAAATAACATGCTTACATTGCTCTCTCTCTCAATGGATATCTGGATATTGATATTTATAAAACTTGGTATTTTGACAGGTGAGGATTTTAGCTCTCCTAACTTGCTACTTTTCCTACTTCTATTCTCAAAATGGTGTTGCATCACAATCTTTGCTTAATGCCATATTCAGTGTTTTAATTACCATAATCATGTGAATATTGGTCACTATTGAGTTGTTATGTACTGTGGTAACTCTTTTTTTGTTATTCCTTTAGTTTTTCCTGGAATTAGCATTGCTCATTTTTACTGCTTAATAGTCTTTGAATCTTTTGCCAAGACTCTCACACCCTCCAATAGATCTGAAAATCCTCTCAACACAGTTTTCATATAATTACAACTGTCAGAAAATGTCAATTTCATTTTTTTAATCCGTTGTAGATATTTCTTCTGGAGTCACTTTCTTACTGTTCCAAATCATACTAGTATCTTTTATCAAGGCCTGTTGTACAGATATCACAGGTTTTTCTTTGACCTCATCTTGGCACTTACCTGATCACTCTGTTGTAATAGATACTCTCTTCTCTAGATCTAAAGCTTCCCTTTTCATATTTTCTCGTTACTTTTGAAGTGCATCCTACATCAGATTCCCATAAAACAGTGCATGAAAGAAAAATTTTTGAGACACTGAATATCTCAAAACATCATTATTCTACCTTCTTACTCAATTTGTAAATCTATATTTAGTCAGACCATTTATTAGAATAAATTAATTTTAAAATGAATAAATAAAATATCATTTCACTATGAATTTTGAAGACAATGGATCCAACTATCTTCTAGCTTCAGTGTGGATGCTGAAGAGTTTCTTATCAGGCTGGTTTTCAATTCTTTATATGAAATTTTCTTATTAATATCTGGTAAATTTCAGAATCTTCTTTTTATAACTAATATTTTGGCAAAAAAAGAAAAAAGGAAAAAATTAATAACCACATGTTACAGAGTACATCATTTTTAATTTCTTTCTTTTTCTTTTTAGTAGACCCTTTTAAGATGGAGATGTATTTACTTCAATTCTGGAATTTTATCACTATATTATTTCTTTGTTAATTTCCCACTATTTTATCTGTTGTCTCTTTTTAGAATAGCATCTAGAAGAATAATACTGGACTGCCTGACCCACTCATTCAATTTTCTTACATGTTCCCCACTATTATCCATTTTTATCTCCCTAGTTTCCTGGAGAATTATAGAATTTATATTTACAAAATTGTACAGATGTTTTAAATTTTATCTAATCATTTGTTTAATTTCTGACATCCTTATCTTTTCTCTAATTGTAATTTGTAGTTTTTGCAAAGCTTCCTTTGCTCTTATTCTGGGATTTCTCCAGGTGGTTACTAACTATATTTTTTTTATATATATGTTTATATGTTTTCTTTTTGAGGTGTTCTACTTTCTGCAATTTTGTTCATCTTGAATTATGTTGTGTTTTTTTTTAATTTATACATTTGATCATCTTTCAGCTTTTTTTTTTTAATTTTTATTTATTTATGATAGAGAGAGAGAGAGAGAGAGAGAGAGAGAGAGGCAGAGACACAGGCAGAGGGAGAAGCAGGCTCCATGCACCGGGAGCCCTATGTGGGACTCGATCCCGGGTCTCTAGGATCGCGCCCTGGGCCAAAGGCAGGCGCTAAACCGCTGCGCCACCCAGGGATCCCCTTTCAGCTTTTTTTTAAAGATTTTATTTATCTATTCATCAGAGACATAGAGAGACAGGCAGAGACACAGGCAGAGGGAGAGGCAAGGCTCCCCATGGGGAAGCCACCCAGGCATCCCTTGATTATTTTCCATCTTGAAGAGGCTCCTCAACTGTGGCTGTTTATATCTCATTTGGTACTTCCTAATATCAATATTCAGCTGTCTTCTAAGGAATGATTCAGTTCAGTCAAAAAGAATGCTCCTATATCCTTCATTAAAGATCACAAACCTCTATGCCAGCTTTATAAAAATACTTCCTGGAAGAAAGAGAGAGCTCAAGCCCCATAGGTCAGTAAGCACTATTCCAGCTTTCTGGGATCTGAGAGTTGGGAGGAGCTAATTTAATTACTTCAGAGATTAGATCTCCTATCTCTTGGGATATAGGTTTATCCACTTGACTATAACTAATGAAAGGGACAAACTTAGGTTCTTCTTGTTCTAATTACAAACTTTTTAATCAATATATCTTTGAAGCATATCTACCACTAACCTCAAATAAACTTTTTTCAGTAATTGGTGCCTTCAAACTTAGAGCCTTTCAAGAATTCTGTGGAGTATGTTAATTTCCACTTGTTACTATTTCTCTAATCTACTATGGAGATTTGACACTTTCCTCTGCCCTGCTTATTTTATTACCATGTATTCAACTCTTTATCTTTTATATTATGATTTAGAGATATTGATTTATCTTAGATTCTTTAAGGCCAGAGTATAGATCTCTGTTTCATGTACTTCTTATGGTATAAGAAGAGAAAGGACCTAAAAACATTTCTCTACCACCTTAAAACTAAAAGCCTGCTAATTATAAGATGGCTTCTATAAATGAATAAACAGATTAATAAACAATTAGAAATATCAGTGCAATTGTTGGTCTGTTGGTCATTGTCTATGTGTCTCCAATACTTGTTGGAATTGAGTTTAAAGCCTCAAGAAGATAGTAAAATCAGCCTGATTACATTTTCCCTTTCCAACAAAGTTTCTCTCTTTTCTAATTTTATGGAAGATGCTGAAATTCTCCAACAGGTGTGGAAAACTCTGCTGGGAAACTTTAAATAAAGTAAATTGAAAGCTAAGTAAATAAAGTACTTAAATTTAAATATATCTAAGAGGTCAGCTACTATTCTTAAGTACCTCAGCTATCTCTCCCAAGTCTATCCATCTAGTTATTCAGAATGTAAGGAGATGCCACTGCTTACTCCAGTAACTTCAGTGGATAAATGATTGTATCTATAAATACAAAAATGTTGCTTTACAATCCACATCACATTTTCAGTAATTTACTTAAAAAATTTGGGTGACTCAAGCAATGATATTTGCTAGCTGGTCACAACTGTTGATTGGCTGGCCTTTCATTAGAGAATTTTGCGTTAAGTTTCTCAAAGATTGAGAAAGATAGGGTACCTATGATAATTTTATGAGGAATATTATGAAAAAGGTAAAATATTATGAAAAGTAAAATGTTATGAAAAACATAAAAGATTTTGTAATTGATTATATAAAACAATTTGATTTTTATAATTGATTCTATAAAACAATAATTAGCACATGAAAATTGCTACACAATGTTTAGGAAGTACTCAGGTTTGGAGAGTTCAAATTAAGCAAATGTTAAAACTTTATAGGCACACACAGAGCTCAAGGATGCTCTTCAATGTTTTAAAATAAAACTTCAGTGACTTCCACCATAACTGTTTAACATGGTAGTATACACAACTAGTCACTTAATGTTGAATTCTCTAAAATATCACTAGACCATCTGTTAATAAGTAAAAACTAACTTCTTAGAACACGCAGTAAATGAGAATACTATTCTGACAAAGTCTTACCAGTTTCTTAGAAGGGAAAAGTTGTAAGTGAGGTATTTACAAATGTCTGGGGTCTAAATTCAAATGTATTAAGGCAAGTTCTTTAGGACAGAACAATGATTGGGATAAAGTAAAATTTTAAGAGAAAAGTTAACATTTGATGGACATATCTAGGCAAGGTCCTTTAAATGATTCTTGCTAAGTAAACTGTTATTCACTAAGTTAACTGGTTGTTCAGGTAAATAAACTTTTGTCTCAGATAAACTTATTTTTAAGAACTTCTGTATAAAATAATATTTGTATGTAGTTTTACATTTCTTAGGTAAAATAATTCTGAGAAACACAACTAAGGCATTTGAACCTAAGTGGTCAAAATTCTTTTCTTTCCTGGACAAATCTTCCTGTTTACAGAACTAAGTAATGGTGACTTAGGTGGTCAGTTATACTTCTTAAAACAATTTACTTTTGGATTAGATAGCTTTATCCAAGCTCTAACAGATACATTCTGATTTTTCTCTATTCCTATGATGCACTTCAGGCCAAAAAATAGAGAGGGAGGAGTGGCATCAACAAATTGGCACCTCTAGGCCTCACTCCTCTAACTGAAGCACTGAAATGCAGGGGAAAACAGTCAGAAGCAAATTTGTCAGAACCCTGCAAAGGAGTCAAAAGTTTACAGCTCCCAAGCAAACAGTGAGTTAAGAAAATTAATGTTAAAATGGTACAAAAGTTTTGTGATCTTTTTACTTTTACTTGTTCCGTGCCCTCATGGGCACGGCATCAGTCTTTTAGAGGGAAATCTGCATTTCCAGTGTGGAACTGATCCCTCATCTAGTAAGAGTAGAGAAGCCGTTACTCACAAATCATCACATATGTACTGTCTAACCTGTCTATGGACTATCTCAATGACAGATTCATCTTTGTTAAACCTAGCTCAGATATCAGGCAGGAAAAGTAGTAGGGATCCATAAAAACAAACAAACATGAAAGGTGAACTAACAAACCACAGATATCTGGGACAAATTATTACAGTCAAAACATACAATAGCCTACCTAAAGGCCAGAAGAAAAAGCTGAAGAGAAGGTCCCTGGGAAATTAGGAAGTTGCACACATGGGATGTTTAGAAAGCCAATTTTGGAAGTCTTCCTAGGGTAAGAATAATGTTCAGAAAAGATTGAAGAAGACCTAACATTTTTACTTTAAGCTGAACCATAGGCTAAGGGCAAGTCTGCCTAAGTGATGATGGAGTACTTTGGCAGAGAGCAAAGATGCAAAGATTTAAAGAAGTATTTTGATCTTTTGTTTGCTTTAGCATTTAACATAATTTAAATAATATTTATTTTGGCATATAACACAATCACTGCCAAAACACCTGAACACAACCTAAGGAACAGAGACTATAGTGAGCACATACGACAAAGAATATAGTCATTTCAAATAGAATTTGGAACAATCAGTAAATGGACTACTATAAAAATCAGCAATTTAAAAAAAAACAAAGCAAAATAAAACAGTGAATTGGAGAATGGTGAGAATTTATTTATTTATTTTTTAATTTTTTAAAGGATTATTTATTTATTTATTCATGAGACACACACACACACACACACACACACACACACACACACACAGAAGCAGAGACATAAACAGAGGGAGAAGCAGGCTCCATGCAGGGAATCTGATGTGGGACTCAATCCCTAGGCTCCAGGATCACGCCCTGAGCTGAAGGCAGGCACCCAACCTCTGAGTCACCCAGGTGTCCCTGTAAATAATTTATATACTTATAGTTATGACATCATAACATTCAAATGTCTAGAGGAAAGAAAAATAAACCAAAAAACTCATACACCTATGGCCAATTGACTTTCAACAAGGATGTCAAGACCATTCAATAAAGAAAGAATAGTCTTTTCAAAAAATTGTGCTAGAAAAACTGGATATTTTCATGCAAAAGTGAAATTGGACTATACACCACATGCAAGGATAAACACAAAATAGACCTAAAGGTAACATTATACAACTCCTGGAAAAAAAAAATTAGGCCAAATCTCTGTAACTCTGGATTTGGTAAAGGATTTTTAGGTATTACATCTAAAACATGAGCAACCAACAAAAGAAAATATATATAAGTAGAAATTAATTTTAAAAGTATTTTTTAAAATTTTGTGGTTCACATAACACTATCAAGGCAGTGAAAATAGAATTCCTAAAAAAAAGAAAATATTTTGACCTCTGTCTTAAAATTGGAGCAGGATATTGTCAAAACTGGAAAAAACATAGTTTTGGAACTATCCTTTGCTAGCTGTATGGATTTATTCAATTCATTTTGCCCTTCAGGGCTAGGATATCCTCTCCAAAACTATTGCCCCTTCTAAACTAATATTGTATCTTTGTAATTGTAAGTGATAATATTTTCTATATTTTAGTAACCTTTGACATGTATAATTAAAATATAATTTTTATGTTTGTCATTTTTGGGGTGGCAATGCTAAATCTCCTACTTCTTTATTCTGCTAATTATATCTCATAATAGATCACAATTTTGGTTGTAATTTTCACAAATTACATCTTTAGTGGGTTCTTCCTCACCCAGCCCTGTAGGAGTCCCAGAGCATCAGCAATGTTTTGTCACTTGGAATAATTTCTTTGTTGCTAGATCTTGAGATTGTACTTTTTCCTTTTTTTTAAAATTTTTTATTTTTTCCTTTCCTTATCCTTTCCCTGCTCTTCCCTTCCTTCTTTTTAGATGGACAATGCCATGACCTATTTGCTTTTTTAATATTTTATCCAGAATTTCTAGGTACTGTTAGGGGCAGAAGGATCATTCCACGTCAGCTCAGCTGGCATATTACTGAAAGCTCATTTGTATTTATATATTATCATGAGACCTTAGGTTTGCATTAATATTAGGGAATGGATGTGTTTATAGGTAGCTTGACTTTCTTTTTCATCATAACTAGATTGTTTATAAATTTAATCTATTCTACTTAAATTAGAAGATTTTAAAATAAGCAGGGAAAGCTATTTTTCATCATACTTTGACTATCTTTAGTCACATAATTCAGCATGTAATTTTTTTATTACAACCCAAATATTAAAAAAATCTAAATATTGTTAAAATTTACAATCCCATTTAAGGGCACATAAGTGTTTTCATTTAGTTATGAAATGTGTTTTCTTGTCCAATATGATTTATTTTTATATAATTGAATAGATTTTCATTTCAAAATGAAGCACTCTCTGAAAATCATCAACACGTGGAAATGGCAATAGCACCCCGTAAGCTTTAAAAAAAATTATGTTAAAGGACCAATTTTGATTGACTTTTAGAAGTGCAAGAGTTCAGAAAATAAAGTAGGTCAAGTGTTAGTCATATTTTTATACTTGGCAAATGGGAGTGGCACTTGGATATACTATTTCACTGAGTTCAATGTTCTCATCATTACCTTTTGGTTTCTAATTAATAAAAGTTCATCCTTCAGAACTTAGCTTAAACATTACTTCATGTTGGGAAACTTCTATGACCCCTTAAATTGGGTTATGACATATGTTTATACCTGATCATAGTGTATATTATGTGGGAAACTTGCAACATTGTTTAACATCATTTTTCCACCATCCTATAAGTTCCCTGAGGGTAGTAACTGTAATCTGGTTTCCTTCTGTATCTCTAAATCTTTAACTATTTAAGTTTGGAAGATGTTCAAGAAATAGGTACTGGATGTAGGAACGGATGAATAAAAAGAAATATATTCAGACTATTCCTACATATAATTTCAAGACACACTGTGTTAAAAAGTTTTGAAAAAAAAGGTGATATAATGAAATTAGAATAACTGCTACTTTTAAATGTTGATCAAATGTGTTTTCTGTAACCACAGACCTGACAGCAAAGACCATAACTATTTTTATATGCTCTTTTTAATCTTTTTATTGTTCCAAGATTGTTCATCTTCTTTTGTATTGACCTTTATGCTTGGATCTCAATTTCCTTTTATATAAAGCGAGGACAATACACTGGAATGATGATCTCTAAGAACATTTTGAAACTAATATATTAATCCAGGAAACTATTTTCTACAATGGTTCTTGTTCTTTTTCTTCTAATATTCTATAAGGAACTTTGGTACTTCTTTAGAAATTCCTGCATTCCAAATAAATACTTTAAAAAAGGAATAGCAATAGGTCTTAATTTTATATTTCCCTCTTATTCTGGGAAAGGTCATTTGATTGATTGATTTTCAATCTTCATAAATCTAACTATCCAGCCTCTTTGAGTACCTCTAAAGGACCTGCTTATGTAAGCAAATGAAAAGGATATCTAGAAACAAGTGGATACTACGATACTTAACAATACTTATTTCATAAACTAGCCCTAAATCTCATTTTTGCTCTGAGATCTTACTACTCTGTCAAAGTTTCTCAGAAATACATTAATTCTTTTCACTTTTGTAGACTTTATTTTGCCCCAGCTAATAATATTTAGATGATTTCTGAATTTGCTTTCTATTATTTCCATTGTTGCCAGTTTTCAGCAGACAATTTTCTAGTCTATTTATTTAAACACCACTTTAGAATACAGCCAAAAGAAATATGATGTGGTAACCTATAAATTAGAGTTTACTTGGAAAAATATAACAATTTCCAGCCAGGATTTTACTGCCATTAATTTCTATTGTAGTCTCAGATAATTAGCTTATAAATACCCAAGTATCATTCAACTCTGCCCCTTCCCCCCCATGTCTAGTAATACTTTAAATAGCCTTTTCAGGTCCTGGTTTATTCATTTTACTAAATAAATCTGTAAGGCACAGCTGCAAACTACCAATGAATCTACGATATTACATTAAAAGAGAAAGAGTAGAAAAAATTTCTGTTTATGCACTCCTGGGAACCAAAGTATTACTTGTGTAATATTCTTTGTAGCTAAAATTAATACCTGGACACTTTAGAGTTATTTAGTGCTATATAAGTCAGCATTTGAATCTTATTAGTAATTCTATCCCCACTTTTTTTTTTTAATTACAGTTGTTTCAGTATGGTACAAAATACTTCAAGTTTAATTTGAATATTAAAGAGTTTTATGGCAGCATTTGGCTGCTTCTTGGAGTGAGTTCCATTTGGAATTGCAGTCTTAAGTTTCATAGGGCTTTTTAAGAAAATGATTAATTATTTTGCTGTGGTGCTATATAATGTGTGACTCTGATTATTTCAGTGTTACATGGGCTTTAGTGTCGGATTATTTCTTTCTCATTTAATTCCAAGGCTTTTTAGACTATGCTGTTTCTTAAGTCTAAAAAATAAAAATTATAGAAAATTATCTTTGGATCATATATGAAATGTCTGATCATGTACAAATTTAAAAACTGAAAATTAGAATGTTTAACTCTGAAATTTAGATAAGTATAAAGAATGTTAACATTTTAAAGTTTAAAGGGACTTTAAAAATCATCTTTTTAAATCATAATTCCAATTTGGGTCTCATATTTTGATATTTCCTGTCTACCTTGTAAACTATAATTTATGTACTAATTATTAATATGCTCTAATATTTTATTCATTAAAGTTATGTGTACCTAAAAATCAGAAATTGTGATTAGTATATAATAATTACTGAGACATCAAAGAATTTTATCCCAAAGCACACAAAACTTGATATTCTAAGGTAAGGTTTGTGCTTCATTATTAACAAGTAAATTTTTATAATAAGAAGAAGAGCCTTCACCCACCCTATTGCTACTGTTAAGAATTTCATTCCATAAAGAATGAAGGGCCAGAAGAAATAACCTTCATTACCATGGATTTGTCAATCAGATAATTGTTACCTTAGAAAAGTGAGCCCAGAGGCCTGCATAAAATGAGGAATATCATACAGATTCAGAGCTTGGGTCATTGCTAGTATTTAAGTTCTCAATATTGTAGACTATTGATTTATCCTACGCCTGGCTTATGATAGGCATCCAAAGCAGGTTTCTTGAAAAGCTGAATTAAATAATCAAAATAAAACAAAAAGAACTTTAGGATTGTGCTGTGAGTGGAAATTTGAAAAATGTTCCCACATTGGGAGCAGAAAATGACAATCTTAGAAATCTAAATCAAAGGGAATTTTAAAATAATTTAGTATAACTTCCTCCTTTTCAGTTTCAATATTCTGGCATCATATGATCGAGCTCAAAGAACTGACTAACCAATGGCATTACCAGATCTTGAACTCAAGGCTTCCAGATGAGATGGAGAGAATTTTGCTTACTTCATTCTTTACCTACAGCCAAGGAAGACTGCTGTATTCATACAAAAAGAAGGCGAAATCCCCTACCTAAGCATCAATGCCTAAAGATCCTTGTTTGATACATTCTGCTTCTGTTCAGTTCAGCTTCAAGCCATGACAAAGGTTGTTAGCAATCCTGATAGAAAAGGTTACAGTTGATTTCTTGATCATGGCATTTATAATGTTCAAGTAATATCATTCAGCAGGCAGCTGAGGTGATATTGATTTTACTAAAGAGAAAAAATTCTCCATACAGCATTTCTGAACCATTTGTTGGCAGACTGGCTGTTAGTTATGGTCTGTATCTATTACATTTAACTCTGGTCAAATGGCCATGTAGGTGCAGCAGTTGAATCCTATCTATCAAGGATGATGTGGGACATTTTTTAATGTAACAGAACATATCTAATTTGAGTCACAAAATTGAAAATTGGCTATCTATGCACTGAATCTTCTGCTATGAGGTCTCTTTGGTGGGGATTTGAAGCTAAGAAGATAAAATGGTAGATTGTTCTGCCAACTGCTAGTTGGTACCACTTATGCCATTGCAGCCAAAAGGCAAAGGAACTATAAATAGCTTTCTTTTTTTTTACATTTGAATGCTTTATTGAGATTGCGAGCAATAAATGTTAAAGACAATAAATAGCTATTTTTAATCACTAACAGGGAAGGTCCTACTGAATCAAGCTCAATTAGTCAGAAATGGAAAACTTCAGCTACCTCGTATCTCTGTAGCTCATTTCTCATGTGTCTAGGAACATGTTTTACATCACATATTTACCATAAGAGATGTTTCTCTAAAACTATAATTTTTTTTTCTTCAACTTCCTTGGTAAGAAAGAATAAGAAAACCCACATTTAGTATCAACCATTCCACAACGTTCCAGTTATATGATTCTGGATAAGTCATGCATTACTTCATTTGTCTTATCAGAGAAGTGAAATATATGCTCATAGGTACCTTAATATCAACACCTATTTGTCAGATTCAGTAAAACATCTTTAACCTAGATGACCACACTTAACTATTATAAACCCTTAAATATAGGTATCTTCATTTTATTGATATGGAAACTAAGGCTCAACTAGAATTTGTTACTTACCTAAATTATGACAGAGCTGAGCTCTGAATGCTGCTGGTTGTGCTTTCAAAGACCATACTACTTTCACTATACAGTGCTGATGTCCTGGTCATCAAGGATACTTGTGTTTTAGTAAGTTTTTGAATGTATATTGTGGAGTGGTATCCTTAGTTATCTATGCCAAAGTAAGCTAAATAACTCAGTGACTCTGTCTGATTTACTAGTGGAAAATAGAATTCAAAAGCAAATAAAATTTGCAAGGTTAAAACTCTAACAGAAGATATCTATATACACTCTGTAATCTTAGTTTTCTAATTGACTATGGGTATGTGTGTGTTTGGGGGAATCTGAGGGCTTCTGTGAGTTAATCCTTGTCTCAAACAAGATTTCTCTGATTTCTAATTGCAAAATTATCTTGCTTCCGCAGGCTTCTTTAAGTTTCCCCTATGATCTCTATCACACTATGTCCCCTCAAAGAAATTATGTTAGAAAATTCTGGCTCACAATAATAGATAATGTTAGTTAGCACCAATGATTCCATTTTGTTTTTTTAAACAGCATCAATTTTCCCTTTATTTAAAGTTAAAAGAAAATAATATTTAAGTAGTGTAAGTAGCGTTTAAAGCTTCCAAAGCCAGGCTTTAATTATTAATGTCCCAATGGTCTTTTCAGTTTACTTGAAGTCATACAATTCTCTGAAATGTATTTATGTATAATTAAAATGATCAATTTTTCATTTATTTTGTAATTAGATGATCTTTGATTGCACAAATTACACATACAGACACACATTACTATGGAATCCAAGTTAGACAGATCTACAGGTTCAAAGGGTTAAGTTTAAGTTATACATAAATGCTATTGGCCTAAACTTTAGCAGGCCAGACCTACAAAACAGCCTTAGGATTAGGGAGATTCTCAATCATAAAGAGAATCTAAAAACTAATCAGATTCTTACCGACATACTAATCAGATATATATTCCTTTTGTATGACCCAGGAGAGAGAAATATTAGATTCACTGATTATGCTATGTTATATTATGATGATTAATCTTGTGATTGATCTGAGAGATACAATTGGAAAGTATTTTCAGCATCATGCAAAATGTTGGTATATCTGGAACTTATGTTCCTTTGAACATTCTCTTTCTAAGCAATATTTCTTACTTTGTTTAGACATATAAGTAAGAACAGACAAAGTGTGATTCCACACCCACGCTATCATCCCTGGAAAGTTTCCCTTTATGTGCAACTGTCTATGAACGTGCAAAGAGGGTGAGAGTCTTGCTGTCATATTAGCCAAAGAAACCTTTATGACATTCAGAACATAGCAAATTGAAAGAAAAAAGACTGAATTTAAGACAACATTAAAAATGAACAAGACACATTGGTACTTTCAACAGGATTACTGGAAACCTCTTTTTTCAATAATAACTGCACAGATAAAAGAAAAAACTATTTTAAAGAATACTGTTTTAATCTAAATGGAAAGACTGCAAAGCATGCAATTATAAGTGTGTAAAAAGTCAGGAAGTGAAAAAGCCAAAATAATGAGAGATTCTTGTAATATCTAGTGTCACAAAGTTGCAGTTCTGTCAGAAGTTTTAGTCTCAAGAGGTATCTTGGAAAGGAAAAAAAAAGCCTCAGGAAATAATAACTAGAACTTGGCAAAGAAAGCTCCTTTATGAGAAGTGCCTGCAGGGCAGAAATAATTGGAAGTAGAGGCTTCCTTTGCCCTGACAGGTGCCCCTTGGTTCCACCAGGAGTGGACTTCCTAAAAGACCCCAAACAGAGTATAATAAAAAATCATCTGGGGATGATCTCAGTATTGTATTTGTACAAACAGAAGGAAAAGTGAAGAGAGACATTAACGCAAATGGACATTCAAACAATGTCCACCATGGAGCTAAGGGGCAATTATTGGGGTAGTGCAGGCAAAAAACATGCCTTAGCCTAAAGTATCCAGTGGATACTTCCTCCCATGACTGGGATAATTGTTTCCATTTTCCCATCCATTTTTTTGCAGGGGAGTGCCTAGCTGGTTTAAGAAACATTAGTGTTTAGTGGAAAGAAACTTCTCTCTTGGTGGCAGTGCAAACAGTGCCTTTGAGAATGTATTTCATCTACTGGAAGGTTCAATTCATAAGAGCCCAACTGAAAATACAAAAAACTCAAGTGGAGAAGAAAGTATGATATCAGCTACTACCTTGGCAGGACAAAAGCTATTTTAGCTGCCAAGATAGAACCAAAAATTTGAATCAAGTAAAACAAAAGTCTGAGTACTTTTATAATTTATTTTTTAAAAAACTAGTATGAAAACTTTAATATATTATTATATATTTAAGAAGTTTGAAATTATCTATCTATTTATCCATCCACCCATTCATCTTTCTCAGGTAGATAGCTATGGAGAGAAAAATAAAGAGAGAAAGATCCAAATAGTTGTTTGATGAACATCTTCACAGTAAGGAGCATTGCATATTTGAAAAAGGTAAGGTTGATGTGAGATGTTGAAGAAAGCAACAGAAGTTCACTGAGGTTCATAACAATCTTATAACATGGAAATTACAAAAATATACTTGGAAAAATTATTTTATTCTATTCATCTTAGAACTTTGCTATTCTAAAAATACTTAGGTAGAGTGATGCTTGAAACATTGTACATTTAGGATGGGTCAAAGGATACTATTTGGGGTGGTTTCACTGTGACAGCACAGCTAACTTTGAAACTCTATTTCCCAGAGTCCCTTTCACTACATGGCTATAGGTTAAGTTTGGCCAAACAAGGAACTCATGTGAGACTTGGATGGTGTAAGTAAAATAATGACTAAAGAAGTAATAGCTTTCTATAGCTAATCTAACTCTGATGCAATCAGAGTCCATCACTTTCTCATTATCCACTCTGTTACCTACTACTTTTCCCACCTGATGGTCTGTTGCCCACAGTGGCTCCAGGTCTATCACCGGATGCGTGGCTGCATAACCAGAGGAGCCATAAATTTCCATTGCTCTCCCTCCCTCACCTTCAACACATGCTGTAGAGAAAAAAGTACTGGACTAGGAAGTCAGAAGGCCTCCATTCTTATCCTGAATTTGCCAGTTTCATGACTTTGGGCAACCACTTACATTCTTTGTGCCTCAGTTCTTCAATTACATACTAAAGGGATTGAACTAGAGATATTCTCAGGCCTTTTACAGGTCTAAAAATTGACTTGCGTTTTTACTAGCCTTTTATTACAGTTGTCTCATATAGAAAGTGAATCAAGTAAATGACTTCATTACTTCTCAGGTATGTATACATGCTTGGCTCCCAAAAGCCTGCTGCTTCTGAAATCAATTTAGTGTTCCATGTTTTACTTCCACTTTGGTAGACAAATACTCGAAATTCTGCTTTAAGAAACTTCTTTTATTGTTCTGGTATTTTTTATTAATGTATGAAAATGAAATGAAAATGAGCAAATTCTTCCTAATAGGGATGAAATAATTGCATTCTGAGCATAGGGAAACATTAATGCAATGGTTTTCTATATTTTTAGTTATTTTCAAACAAAAATAAATTATGCCACTGTTCAGTCTATATGTTCTAAGTTAAAATAGTAAAAAAAAGAGTTATAAGGAAAGATTTAAAATAAGCATAGATTGGAGTATTTTCTTTTTGGAATAAAGTCGAGAGATAAAAGTGAAAAAAAGAGTCAGGAAAGAAAGAAATCTATTGGAAAGTCACTAAAATTAATTATCATTTAATTATTACAGTAAACAAAACACTGAAATAATCTATTAAAATACTTCTAAAGAAATCTTGTATATTTTACTTTGCAGTGATTGAATAATATCAAGGCCAATGTACATCAATTTTTACTGTAATAAGCTTGTAAGGTTTGTAATCAAATAGAGTGTTCAGGCAAGTGATTCTTAGTTCAACTCAAAGCTTAGGATCATGGTCTCTCATCTTTCTATAATCATGATATTTAGCTTATCAGTTATTTCAAATCATTTAGGAAAAAAATGAAGTATCTAACCATCCATTCATTCGTTTGATGGTTAATGTGGAAGCACTATGTACTGAACATGTGCAAGGGATTCACTTAATGCATTTTCTCATTTAATTTTTATAGGAACTAAACTAGGTAATATTATCATATGCATTCTGCATATGAAGAAATCAAGACTGAGAAAATTCAAGGATTTGCCAGAGAGCACAAACCTAAGCAACAAGTAAAGATTTGAAGGCCAATGGGGCTGATTGCAAAATCCATATCTAATATTAATAATGTATTAGCTTTTATGCATAAGGGCATATGGCATTGAATTATAATAGTTTATAAGTCTCCTGCTCATGGAAGGAGAAAATGAGTCCAATGAAGTTAAGTGACTTACTCTTGTTGTCAGAGGCTTTGACACAATCAAAAGACTGGAGATGCTGTATGTAGATACAGATAGAGTTCAAATGGGAGGGGCAGCATCAATTGAACCTTCTCGAGGTCTCTTCTTTAACCTCAATTATTTCAAATGACTAGTCTATTGCTGTTTTGTATACTGGTCTAAAGATGTGGTTAAATAAAGAACTCTAATGAAAGGAATATTCCATCTTAAATCAGAAAGATGAACCAGATGGTCTTTCATTTCTTTCAAAACAGCCAAAAGATCTTTATATTTTCCTAATTTTATTGAATAATTTTAGGTAAAAGTTTATGGCCATTTATTTTTATTTTATATTGATATCATTATCAGTCATTTTTGTTATTATACATTAGGATGCTGACAACGTCTATTATTGTTAAAATTTCTTAGTGAGAAAAAACTGAACAAGTGGCTACATTGACAATTACTACTTTTTTAAAGTATCATATACTGCAGGATGATAATACATTATGTTGCATTCTTAGTTGTGTATGACACTTATAAAATCTTTCAGGATGGGACACCTGGGTGGCTCAGTGGTTGAGCATCTGCCTTTGACTCAGGGCATGATCCCGGAGTCCAGGATCAAGTCCCACATCAGGCTCCTGCAGAGAACCTGCTTACCCCGCTGCTTGTGTTTCTGCCTCTTTCTCTCTGTGTCTCTCATGAATAAATAAATAAAATCTATAAAAAAATTTAAAAAACAATAAAACCTTTCAGGATCAATTGGCATTTGAATCATTTGGGCTTAGTTTTAGCTAAATATGGGAATTTTACAGACAGCAGACAAGCATTAAAATTACATTTTAGGGATCCCTGGGTGGCGCAGCGGTTTAGCGCCTGCCTTTGGCCCAGGGCACGATCCTGGAGACCCAGGATCGAATCCCACATTGGGCTCCCGGTGCATGGAGCCTGCTTTTCCCTCTGCCTATGTCTCTGCCTCTCTCTCTCTCTCTCTCTCTCTCTGTGACTATCATAAATAAATAAAAAAAAAAAATTAAAAAAATTACATTTTAAACTTAATTAATTTAGCAAGTATAACTTCTTAATTTTTTCTTTAATTCACTTTTTAAATCATTAACATTGAATATAAATTATAATCAGGATATTTTTCTTTATAAAATTAATGTCATAAACCTTCAATTACTTACAGTATTAGCACTCTATCCTTTATCTCCACATGTCCCAAACCATTCATTATAAATAAATGGAAAGATATTCCATGCTCATGAATTGGAAGAATTAATACTGTTAAAATGTCCATACTACTTAAAGCAAACTATAGGCTGAATGTAATTCCTACAAAATACCAATGGCATTTTTCACAGATAACCCTAACATTTGTGTGGAACCACATAAGACCCCAGATAACCAAAGCAATCTTTAGAAAGAAGAACAAAGTTGGAGGTATCACAATTCCAGATAGCAAGCTATACTATAAGGTTATAGTAACCAGAACAGCACAGCACTGGCAAAAAATAAATCAATGGAAAAGGAAAGACAGCTCAGAAATAAATCCAAGATTATATGGTCAATTAATATATTACAAAAGAGGCAAGAATATACATTGGGGAAAAGACAATCTCTTCAACAAATGATGCTGGAAAAATTGGACTACATGTAAAATGGTGAAACTAGATCATTTTCTTACCCTATAGGCAGAAAGAAACTCAAAGTGGGTTAAAGACCTAAATGTAGTACTTGAAATGATACAACTCTTAAAAGGAAACATAGGCAGCAATCTCTCAGACATCAGTCTTAGAAAATTTTTCTGAATATCTCCTTAGGCAAAGGCAGCACAAGCAAAAGTAAACTATTGGGACTACTTCAAACTAAAGAACCTCCACACAGTGAAGGAAACATCAACAAAATGAAAAGGCAATCTACTGAATGGAAGAAATATTTGATAAGGTGGTAATATCCAAAATATATAAAGAACTCATACAACTCAAAGACAAAAACATAATCCAATTTGAAAATAGGCTGAATATAAGTTTTTCCAGGGAATATATGCAGATAACCAACAGACATATGAAGAGATGCTCAACATCACTAATCATCAGGGAAATTCAAATCAAAACCATAATGAGTTATCATCTCACACCAGTCATAATGGCAAGTAAGAAGTAATAAGTGAGAATGAGAGTAATAAGAGAATGTGGAGAAAAGGGAACACTCATACACTGTTGATGGGAAGATAAATTGGTCAAGCCACTATGGAATACAGTGTGGAAATTCCTCAGTTAAAACTGGAAGTACTATGCAATCTAGTAAGTCCACCATTGGGTATTCACCCAAAGAAAGTGAAATAATTTGAAAGATATATGCACCCCTATGTTTTTTGCAGCACTATTTACAATAGCCAAGATATACAAGAAACCTACGTGTCTATTGATAGTTGAATGGTTAAAGAAGATGTGGCAGATATATAATGGAATATTACTCAACCGCAAAAATGAATGAAATCATGGGCAGCCCTGGTGGCTCAGCAGTTTGGAGCCTGCCTTCGGCCCAGGCATGATCCTGGGGACCTGGAATCGAGTCCCATGTCGGGCTCCCTGCATGGAGCCTGCTTCTCCCTCTGCCTGTGTCTCTGCCTTTCTCTCTCTGTCTCTCAAGAATAAATAAATAAAATCTTTAAAAAAAATTTTTTAATTTAAATTAAATTTTAAAAAAAGAGGGAAATCTTGCATTTGCAGCAACATGGATGCGCCAAGAGGGTTTCATGCTAAGTGAAATGTCACACAGAGAAAGACAAATACCATATGATTTCACTTATGTAGAATTTTTAAAAAATGAACAAACAAAACAGATCCATAAATACAAAGGATAAAATGATAGTTGCCAGAAGGGATGCGGGGCAAAATAGGTGAAAGGAATTAAGAGGTACAAGTTTTCAGTTAGAGAATAAATAAATAGAAAGTTAGAATAGGGAATAAGGTCAATAATATTCTAATAACATTGTATGGTGACAGATGGTAACTACATTCATCTTGGTGAGTAATACATAATGTATAGAATTGTTGATTCACTATGTTGTACATCTGAAACTGATATAACATTGTCAACTATACTTCAATTTAAAAAGAAGTCCCCTATATCCACACCCTCTACAATGTGACTTTGTATCTCTTCCCATCATGAGTAGAATATGTTTTTCTACTCCTTGGATCTAGAATGGTGTGTGAATTGTTTTGTCAAATAGATGCAATATATGTGAAACTGTGCCAATTCCAAGGCCCTGCATGCTACTGCTTGCTCTCTTGATATGCTGCTATTACCATGAAAACAAGCTCTGGATAATCTGCTGGATAATGAAAGACACAAGGCCTAGTCATTGTGCCAGATGACGGCCAGCCAAGCATCAGACATGAATGAGGTCCATCCTAGGACACCTAGCCCCTAGTTCATATGCCAGCTGAGCACAGATGCATGAACGAGTCCTGCCAAGATGATCCCAGCCTGGCCCAGATCAGTAGAACCACCTAGCTTACCCACAGATGTAAGAGCAATGATATATACATGGTATATATGGTATAAATGGTAATTTAAACTACTAACATTAAAGATGGTTTCTCATACAATAATATATGATAGACTTTCCTTTGTTGATGCCAAGCACATATTCTTCCTTTCTGACAATTAATGTTTCTTACATATGATTTATACTAATTATTTCAGCTATGCATATCTTGAATACTTGAAGTATTTTAAACATTTCGTATAGAAGAGCCATGTGTAGCAGCAGCAGTGGCAGGAGGAGGAGGAGGAGGAGAGAAAGGAGGAAGAGAAGGAAGAGCAGAGTCATATGTGGTTCTTGTTAACCGGTTTATTTTTTTATGTTTTTAATCCTCAACAAAGTACCTATAATAGTAGGTGATTTCATAGGATAAAGGAAAGAATTGTGGAATAAACATCCATTAGGCTAACTGCTAGTACAGCTTGTTTCATGTAAGTGACCTTGAGAAAGCTTCTTTTTCTTTTTTTTAAGATTTTATTTATTTATTTTATACACACAGAGAGATGAGAGAAAGAGCACAAACGGGAACAACAAGCAGAAGAAGAGGCAAGCAGAGGGAGAAGAAACAGGCTCCCCACTAAGCAGGGAACCCAATATGAGGCTCCATCCCAGAACTCTGGGATCATGACCTGAAGGCAGATGCTTAACAGAAAAAGCTGTTAATGTCTTTGAACCTTCTAAAATTTTAAGCTCAGAGTGTTAGCCCCTACACCATGTTTTAGAGAGAACAGCATCTGGACACTATCCTTCTGTTTTGATGACAAAGCCAGGGAACATGCACTCTTATTTTCCATTTTATATCACAGGCCCAAATTTGAAAGGCTTATTCACTCTAAACTCTCTTGGACATCTCTATCACTTTGTACCACATTAGCATTTCAAACTGTCTTTCTTTCCAGCAGCTCTTGCTTTTGCCAATATGTTGAACAGGATAAAATGTAAATAACTGATTTATTTTTTGGTAATGAATGTAAATAATATCAACATATTATTTGCACACCTGGGCAAATGGTAAACTGATCGTCTCATGTTAAAAATATGCTTATAACCTGGGTAATTTCTCTCACTACTTCCACCCAAAGGCTTGCAACCATAATAGACTTTAATTGAAAGGGACATATAATTCTGAGGTTGTCTGAAATATGCATATGTTGATACTAAAAGTACTGATATAAACAAGCAGCAAAAAAATCACCCAATAACTATCAAATCAGTAGTGATTATACTAGATTTTGAGAGAAATTTACAGGTGTCACAAATCTCATCATGCTTTTCTTGGCTACGTTTAATTATAACTATTTGCAGAGTGCAAATAACATATACATACAGTTGAATCTAAATAGCAGATTGTAGATACAAATGATATATTTCATAAACAGTGAGTTATTGATAGAACTGCATTATGATCTTGTAACAAGAAAAGTACTTTCATGCCATAATATTAGCTAAACAAAAATTTTAAAGCAAATGTTTGGCTCTCATAATTCTGGAGTACTTGATTTTTGGAACATTGCACTTGGTTTGAAACCAGGGTAATTAGCCAGGTTTGGAGAAGTGTCTCTGAGCAGAGTACGTGTTTGTGGTCATCTGCAAAGCATAGGAATCTACCATTCAATGGGAACTCTTATGTTATTCAGGAAATATGGACTATAGATATACAAATAAGCTTACAAAATTATCAGAAACCTATGAATTATACTTAGCAATTATTAGACTTATTTGATTGCATCAATTCAGCTTGTTGAGCACAGATACATTTAAAATTTTTATGCTTTCCTCATACTACATAGATGGGTTTTCAATGCTGTGTTGACCTAAGGAGCCCTGTCGTGGTATAAATTTTTCATTCATATTATTTAGGGTTTAAGCAACAAAAGTAACCAACTAGTTTGGTTTGTGATTCTTACTGAATTCATTTACTCTAGGTAGGGAGGGTCTAATTCTTTAATTTAGAAAGACTCTAACATGACTTTGAGATTGTCTCACGTAGGAGAAAAATCTAATTTACTTGTAATGCCCTAGTGGATGTAATTGTTGCATCCATGGAGAAACCAAAATATACTTATTAAATTACTCTCAGTCTAGAACAATATATGCTGATAATTGAGATACAGCTTTACCATATTTTATTGATTCTAGTATGCATACCATATTTTATTGATTCTAGTATGCATATTTTGCATAACATCTCTAAAATAAAGATGCATCAAAATCAGAAACATCTTAAAATTACTGCTGGCCAGACAGCATCCATGAGATGTTGCTTGAACACATGCAATTTTTTTTGGCTTGTTTTTTGGTGGCATCACCAGATACCAGAAACCCTTTGACAATCTAAATTATTAAACTACTTGAGATCACAGGAGAAGAACTATGAATTCTAGATATTGTCTGAAAATCTTCTATTGTTATCACCTGGTAAAGTTAGGAGAGGAATTAAACTTGAAAAACCAGTGTCAAGGCTTATAAAAGAATGCTGGAGGTAGCAGTGAAGTAGTATTTTAAGAAATATTGCCTCCATTGCAATGCCTGGGATAGTACAGAAGACACTATGCTATGGAAAACCACTGACATTAACAACTCTTGAATTGAGAAGTGATTTGAAAGTATTGGATTTGAATGTTAAGACATTTCAGGAGTAACTTAAGTGTTTTCAAGGTTGTTTCCATTTTTGCATACACACAGGAGTTTGGTATTTTTTTTTTTAATTATTGAAGAGCTTCTAAATGATCTTAAGTACAGATTTTAGTGAGAAGACCTAATGAAACAATAAAGAGCATTGTGTCATAGTTGATTCTAAAGCAGTTTTTCTTCTTAAACTTTACAAAAAATATGATGTCTATTAATGACATCTTACATTTAATAAGTAGGGTGCTACCTATTTGAGAAATCATAGTAACCTTTATACTTTAGGAATATGAGTTTAGTCTTCACCTGACCATAAAATGGGCACTGAAGTCCCAAACATGCTCTAATAAACCAAATGGTATAATCTATGAAAAGAAAATTATTAGTCAACTCTATTACTTAACATTGTAAAAATACTATGACAGTAAAAGTTTATTATAGGATTTTATTTGATTATTTTTTAGATAGGTTACATTATATTTTACGATTTCCTCTTCACTAGAAATTTGCAAAATTATATTTTTTTTAAACAATAGACTATTTTTTTAGACTTTTTTTTTTTTTTTTTTTTATTTATGACAGATACAGAGAGAGAGAGAGGCAGAGACACAGACAGAGGGAGAAGCAAGCTCCATGCACCGGGAGCTCGATGTGGGATTCGATCCCGGGTCTCCAGGATCACGCCCTGGGCCAAAGGCAGGCGCCAAACCGCTGCGCCACCCAGGGATCCCTTAGACTTTTTTTTAAAGCAGTTTTAGGTTCACAGAAAAATTGAAAGGAAGGTACAGAGATTTTTCCAAATACACTGTTCCCACACATGCACAACTTCTCCATTATCAATCACCCACCAGTGTAGGACAGTTGTTACAATTAAACATACAGTGGCCCATATTATCATTTAAAGTCCATAGTTTAGAGTTTTTTCTAGTGTTGTACATTCTATGGGTTTGGATAAATGTATAATAACACGTATCTACCATTACTGTGTCATAGTGAGTAGTTTTACTGTCCTAAAAGTCCTCTGTGCCTATTCCTCCTTCCTCCCAACCTCTAGCTATCAATGATCTTTTTACTATCTCCATAGTTTTGCTTTTTACAGATACTAGATAGCTGAAATCAGACAGTATTTTTAGTGCTGAATAATAATCCACATTTTGGATATATCACACTTTATCCTTTCATCTGCTGAAGGGCATTTTAGTTGCTTCCAAGTTCATCAGTTGTGAATAAAACTTCCATAAACATTTGTGTACAGGTTTTGGTGTAGACAAAATTTTTGACTTATTTGGGTAAATACTAAGGAGCATAGTTGCTGAGTCACATGGTAAGATTATGCTTAGTTTTGTAGGAAAATGCCAAATTATCTTCCAAGGTGGTGGTATGATTTTGCATTCCCACTCACAATGAATTAGAGTTCCCGGGGTTCCATACTCTTACCAGTATTGGGTACTGTCAGTGTTCTAGGTTTGGGCCATTTTAATGGGTGTATATTGATACCTTGTTGTTTTAATTTATATATCCCTGATGATGTAGGATACAGAGCATCTCTTTCTCCTATTTTTCAATTGCGTTGTTGTTTTCTTTTTTGTTGAGTTTTAAGAGCTCTTTGTATATTTTAGGAAATAGTTCTTTATCATAAATATCTTTTGCAAATATCTTCTTCCAATCTATGGCTAGTCTTTTCATTCTCTTGACTGTGTCTTTTATCTGTTTCTTTTTTCTTTTCTAATATCTTGAGTATTTGTACTTTGATTTCTTCTGTTATGTTACCAGTTTCTTCATCTATCTGGGTATCATTCATTCTTTACTGGAATGTATCTGAAATAATATTGTAAAAATAATTTGAGACCTGGGATGATGTTATCTTCTTCTAGAAAAAGAAAATTTACTTGATTCTGCCAGGCACCAGGGCACTATCAATCCTGGATCTTAGTAAGAAAAAAAATCTGGAAAGTACTTATTATATGCCAACTATTCTTCTGGATGGTAGAATGTGGTAGTAAAGTGATTTGACAAAGTCTTTGTCCTCATGAAATGAAATTATATTCCACTTCAAATTTACTTACCTTGGAATATAGGGAAAACTTGTTCTATTTTTCTGATATGAATAGCTACATTATTCTGGTATAAAAGTCTTAAATTCCCTTTAAGTGACTACTTTAATACATTGTAAATATTTCTTAATGGAACTATAAATTCTGAGTCCCTTCTTATAGCCTTATAGCAAAGGTGTTTTGTGGACATAGGTGAGGGAAAATTAGAATAAATGAAGATATTAGTTGTTTCAAAAATAACTTAATTCCCTGATGAAAATATGGTAGGTAACCAATTATTTTTATATGGTTAACACCTTGAATTTATCCTCTAGATTGAATATAAGGTTATATACTGTGTATATTTTTAGAGAGACTGTATTTTTCTTTCTTTGAAATGTGAATTTTATGTTTTTATATCAAGCACTCAAAGAGGAAAAAAGGAAATGTCTCAGGTGTCTTTAACATATCTACTCAATCTTTCTTTTGTTATGTTTACAAATACACAGAATTTGGTAATTTTTCAATTAGCTTCTCCAGGAGAAATGCATTTACCATAAAAATAACAAATCTAAAATTCTCTGCCACTAGAAATAATTTTGAATGCTTATCATAATTGCTAATCTTTGAATAAAACTGCTTTATTGTCTAAGATATAATTGGCTAAACATAGTAGCATTTTTATTATATACAGTTGGGTTGAAACTGTTTTTTTTTTTGTGTATCTATTCAAACTTATCAGTGAAATTATTATTGTAAACTTACAGCACAATAAACATATTTTACAGGTAAATAGTGCGTAACATTCTGAAAAACATTTTATGCTATAATCCCATTTGATACATACATAACTTTTAAACAGGCAATGCTGGTGTTATGTAAGCCATTTTCTGGATGAAGAAACAGAGAATCAAAAAAAGTTATTTCCCAAAGCTTACATGATATAGCAGTGTTGGAGTTAAAATTGCCACACTCTGACTCCTAGTCTCATTTGTTTTTTAGACTTCACTGAATATATTCTGCAAACCATCATTCTGAGAGATGTAATATTGAACACTTTTTTAATGCCTTTATGGTGAAGATATTTGAAAAATGCCAACTACTACAGATTCACAATGTATGTCAGCATATAAAAATTTCTGAGAACTTGATTGGTACTGTTTAACTTTGTTTGATGAACCCTTTCTCACATCTATTTATGCATCGAATTCTTCTTAATGAGACATATATTCATATTCTGTGTAAAAATATTCTGTAAGATATCACCCAAAGAACAATAGTGGATTATATTCTATTGCCGGTCTTATCTTTTATCCATTGTTTTTTTTTTTTTTTTTTTTTTTTTTTTGTAGACCAAAAGCACTGTATGGGATTCCAAGATAGTACTATATAGTTTCTGCTCTCAAATTGTTTTCAATTCTCCTAAAAGGTAAATAACTTCACTGACCCGAACCATTTCACAAATTACATTATGTCATGATGAACATAGCTAGTAAGTGATGTGGTTGCTGAGAAAATGGGAAGATGGGGGATCAACAGGGATAGAACTTTCTTGGGTATGGTGTCGTGAGGAAACCTGTGCTAAAAGAGTACTGAACTGATTTCTATTGTAATTGTGCCTCCGCTTCTCTGTGCGAACTTGGAAAATTACATTCACTTGACATCTCTGATTTTTTTCCCCTCATTCTTCTATAAGATGTTATTTGACTAGATCATTAGTTTTCAAATTGTGCTGGACAAAGTTCTTGAGAGTTCATGGAAGGGAGGAAGTGGGAAGAAGTTTTGTGGTACTCAGTTCTCTCCAGATTCACCCTGCAATGCTTGTCTGCTTTTGATACTGGTCTTTCCCATCAAATTTCACTTGAACAATGGGTTTGCAGGTTAAAATTGACTTTGAAAACAGCATCTTTGGATGATCAGTTTCTTTCCCTTTTGACAGTCAAAAAATCTTAATCTATGGACAAGTGAGAATGAAAAACCTGACCTATTTTAATTTTTATAATAAATAATCTGTATACAGCATTTATTATACCATTCTTAAAATATTTATAAGAATACTACCATTGGTTGATACACAAAATGTCTTATTTAATCAGTTTAGAAAACCATTGGTCACTCAGAATTTGAATCTTGATATCCATCACTATTTCTCAGTTATATATGATTACTCACAAAGCAAAACAGCAGAGTTTCATTTACAGTTCAGTATAGCATTATATGCCAAAGGGGTTCAGGGCACATCCCCCCACCAATGTATCACTTTGGCATGTGGATTATTTTGGGCTGAAGTTACTTGAAACCATGTGGGTTTAAGAGAAACTCCTGTCCCTTCCTTAACTACAAAGAAGAATCTACATTAGGATATAGATTTAACTGGGGTTTAGAATAAGGATTTCCCAGAACAGGGATTATTAGTAGAGATAATTTTATCTGAGAGCCCCATCTGTATAATAGGACAAACATCTAATTACCTAACATGTGCTCCTCTTATCGCCCTGTCAAGTGTATTCCTTTCCTCTAAAATTCTAGATCCCCTACCACTTTCTCCTGGGTTCAGAACGATGTATAAACCTCATTTTGCTGACTATCTTGGAATTTCCATTTCTATGTGGATTCCCAATACATATCCTTATGAAATTTGGTTTTCTCCTGTTATCTATCTCAAGTCAATTTGATTCTTAGTCCAGCCAGAAGGACCTCTGAGGCAACAAGAATGCTTCCTCCCTGACAGTGCTAATTAGAAAACAGTCTTTATATATTTAGGTTTCTGGAATTATTGATCAATCATGAGCAGAAAGTTTGAACACTAAGGGAAATTAATTTGGTTATTTATATAGATTCATTTAAAGTGCAGGATAAATCCCTCTTATGAACATAGATTTAGAGCAGTCAGGAACAAAGACACATTTGAGCTTTGGGAGAAGAGTCAAGATGGGGAAGGGTTTCATTTTTCAAAGACTATTCAGATATCCAATTGTCCTCTTCTTGGGTTGACAAAGATTTTCCAAAAGGGGACATTTTAAGATGAAATACAATGTGTTCATTCCTGTCTATCTTAACAATAACTCTGACTAAAATTATATCTCAATTGTTTTTCCTGAAATGAACCAGACTCCACCATCACCTTCTGTGAGATTTATCAGGCAGGTCAGTAAAGCTAAGTAGGAGTAGATTGCCTTTTGGAGATATATTAATGGACTTCTACCACATAAAGGTTCTCTAATTACTTGCCTGAGTGTATCTTCAAAAATTAAACAATTTATTGCCTACCCCCAAGTGACTTGAATATTGGGGATTTTTCATTCCCATGTCCAACCTTTTAGGATGAACTTTCTTTTAGGAAAATGATGTTGGATGAAAAGTATACAAACTTACTGCTTAAAAAAATCCCTTCATTAAAAACAAGCTGTTGAATTCCTAAAGTACTGTGAAGAAGTGATTTGGTCTGTAAATGTGTCAAGCAATAGAAATAATGACAGCAGCTTTCAGTTAGGTTTCCCTAAAATTATTTTCATGCTGTTCCTATCACAATTTTTCCTTACTCAATATACATAGGGAATGTTTTTATAAGTAAAATAATCCCACCACAGGATGGTTCATGTATATTCCTTTTTTTATTTCACAACTGTATGGATTTATCAATAGTCAATTGCCCAACACTGAACCAAACACTGAAACGGGTTTGATAGGCCTGATTCTATACATGTCACCAAGTTGAAAGTGAACTATTCCCATTTTATACAGTTAGCAAACTATATGACAGTTAATTTTATAGCTCCAGCAATGAAATTTATGATCTGTGCGTCTTTGAAGCAATTCATTTAATTTGTCTGAACCTCAATGGCTTAATCTACAGAAAGGCTTATATTAGAAAGTAAATGAAAATTCTGGGAGAGTCATGGCAGATAAGTAAAGAAAACATTTCTTACCCTTGGGATACTTCATTCCTTGATCGTGACACTGTTATATGGTAAAGTAACACTAACATGTTAATAAAAATGTAAGTACAGCATACTAAAAGGGCCACAAAATGAGGAAGTGGGGGATCCCTGGGTGGCACAGCGGTTTAGCGCCTGCCTTTGGCCCAGGGCACGATCCTGGAGACCCAGGATCGAATCCCACGTCGGGCTCCCGGTGCATGGAGCCTGCTTCTCCCTCTGCCTGTGTCTCTGCCTCTCTCTCTCTCTCTCTCTCTGACTATCATAAATAAATAAAAATTTAAAAAAAAATGAGGAAGTGGGAGAGAGAGGATGAATGTTTCTGCATATATGTGCTTGTATGTATGTGTTGTGTAACACTGCAGTGAAGAGGATTTGGTATCCCCAAGTAATTTAAATTCAAAACTGAATGTAAACACATTTTAGTTCATTATGCATGGCCCTATCATCGTCTTACTTCTGTAAAGTAACATGAAAACCTCTAAAACACTGCTGTCTCCTATTGCTCTTTTCTAAGGTTCAATCTGATACAATTTTTAAAGCAAGTGAAAACTCAATCAGACACCCTGAGTAGATCAAAGAAAATACAAACCTTTATCTTTTGTGTTTCTTTTCACAATTTAGCAGTTCCAAGCTTAAAGGCTTCAGTGGCCATCTCAGTAAAGAATACCTCAATCAAGTGCTACAATGTGTTAATGCATCTTAATAATAATAATGAAATAGCCTCCTTTACTGCAGATAAAGGTCTTCACTTGTTATTCATTTAAGAGCTTAAACCTATGGTTTAAAAAGAACACAATTTCCTCTGATTGTCAGCCTACTTCAGCAGATGTAGAAGAGTAAAATGCCTGGTGAGACTGTAGAAAGTTTCCGCTTCTTAAAATCATTCTCAACCTTCATTCACTGGCTAAACAAATATTTACTGAGTGCCTATGAACTGTTGGACTATGCTAAGTGCTAGGGTATAAAAGTGATTGAGAAAAGAATCCACTCTTGAGAATTTCATGAAACGGTGGAAGAGGCAGACCTGTATCTATATAACATCACCATTACTAAATAGGTATAGAAGATCATCCCAAAATAGAGGATATGTTTAGAGTGTTAAGATGGTGCCAGATCTGGGGACAGTTTTATACTTAAGGAAAGACTTTCAGGAAAAATAAATCAGGTCCCACTTGGTCTGTTCTATCTACTTTTGATTGTCTGATAGCACTGAGAGCCAACCTACTACCTCACATACAGTGCTTTTTTAAACATTGTGTTCCAAAAATAAAGACTATCTTCATAATATAACTTAAAGTCCAGAATCATGATGCCTCCAGCTTTCCTTTTCTTTTTGCAAGATTGCTATGGCTATTGGGGTGTTTTGTGGTTCCATACAAATTTTAAGATTGTTTGTTCTAGCTCTACGAAAAATGGTGATGGCATTTTGATAGGGATTGCATTAAATGTGTAGATTGCTTTAGGTAGTACAGACATATTAACAATGTTCTTCCAATCCAAGAGCATGGAATATTTTTCCTTCTCTTTGTGTCCTTTTCAATTTCTTTCATAACTTTTCTGTTGTTTTCAGAGTATGGATCTTTTATTTCTTTGGTTAGGTTTATTCCTAACCAAAGTTTTGGTGCAATTGTAAATGGGATCAGTTCCTTGACTTTCTCTTTCTGCTACTTCATTATTGGTATATAGAAATGCAACAGATTTCTATGTTGATTTTATATCCTGTGACTTTGCTGAGTTCATGTGTTAGTTTTAGCAATTTTTTAGTGGGGTCTTTTGGCTTTTCTACATAGGGTATTATGTTGCCTGCAAATAGTAAGTTTGACTTCTTCCTTGCCTATTAGATGCCTTTTATTCCTTTTTGGTGTCAGATTCCTGAGGCTAAAACTTCCAGTACTATGTTAAATAGTAATGGTGAGAGTGGACATCCCTGTCTTGTTCCAGACTGTGGAGGAAAAGTTCTCATTTTTCCCCATCTAGGATGCTATTAGCTGTTGGTCTTTCATATGTGGCCTTTAGGATGTTGAGATATGTCACATCTATCCCTACTTTATTGAGGATTTATAGCAATAGACGCTATATTTTGCCAAATGCTTTTTCTGTATATACTGAGAGGATCATATGGTTCTTATCATTTCTTTTATAATGTGGTGTATCACATTGATTGATTTCCAAATATTGAATCATGCCTGCAGCCCAGGAATAAATCCTACTTGATTGTGGTGAATAATTCTTTTAACGCACTGTTAGATTCAATTTGCTAGCATCTTGTTGAGAATTTTTGCATCCACATTCATCAGGGATATTGGCCTGCAATTCCCCTTTTTAGTGAGGTCTTTGCCTGGTTTTTTAATCCAGGTAATGTTGGCCTCATAGAACAAGTTTGAAAGTTTTCCTTCCATTTCTATTTTTTGAAACAGTTTGAGAAGAATAGGTATTTTTTAAATATCTGGTAGAATTCTCCTGGGATGCCATCTGGCCCTGGACTTTGTTTTCTTGTTTTGTTTTTGTTTTTGTTTTTTAAGGATTTTATTCATTTATTCATGAGAAACACACACAGAGAAAGAGGCAGAAACGCAGGCAGAGGGAGAAGCAGGCTCCATGCAGGGAGGCCGACATGGGACTCGATCCCGGGACTCCAGGATCACACCCTGGGCTGAAGGGAGATGCTCAACTACTGAACCACCTAGGCATCCCTGGACTTTATTTTTGGGGGGACATTTTTAAATTATTGATTCAATTTCTTGCTGGTTATAGATCTGTTAAAATTATCTCTTTTTTTTCCTGTTTCAGTAGTTTATATGTTTCTAGGAATTTGTCCATTTATTTCTTCCAGATTGCCTAGTTTGTTGGTATAATTTTTTATAATATTCTCTTATAATTATTTGCATTTCTGTGGTGTTGGTTGTGATCTTTCCTCTTTCATTCATGATTTTATTTACTTGGGTCCTTTCTCTTTCTTTTGGATAAGCCTGGTAGGGTTTTTTTCAATTTTATCAATTCTTTCCAAAAAGCGGCTCTTAGTTTCATCGATCTGTTCTACTGTTTTTTGTTTGTTTCTATATCATTTATTTCTGCTCTAATCTTTACTATTTCCTCTTTTCTTTGGGATGTAGGGTTTATTTGCTGTTTCTTTTCTAGATCCTTTAGATGTAAGGTTAGGTTGTGTATTTGAGACTTTTCTTGCTTCTTGAGGTAGGCCTGTATTGCAATATACTTCCCGCTTAGGGCTGCCTTTGCTGGATCCTAAAGGTTCTGGACTGTCATGTTTTCATTTCAATTTGCTTTCATGTACTTTTTAATTTCTTCTTGAATTTCCTGGGTAAGCGATTCATTCTTTAGTAGGATGTTTTTTAATCTCCCTGTATTTGTGGCCTTTCCACATGTTTTCTTGTGGTTGACTTCAGATTTCATAGCGTTGTGTTCTGAAAATATGCATTGTATGATCTCAATCTTTTTGTACTTGAGACCTGGGTACTTTGTGACCCAGTATGTTATCTATTTTGGAGAATGTTCCATGTGACTCAAAAGGAATGTGTATCCTGCTGATTTAGGATGAAATGTTCTAAATGTATCTGTTAAGTCCATCCAGTCCAGTGTGCCATTCAAAGCCATTGTTTCCTTGTTGATTTTCTGCTTAGGTTATCTATCAACTGCTGTAAGTAGGGTGTTAAAGTCCCCTACTATGATCATTGCATTATTATGAATGAGTTCATTTATATTTGTTATTAATTGATTTATATTTTTGGGTGCTCTTAAGTTGGGAGAATAAATATTTACAAGTGTTAGATCTTGATGGATAGATTCCTTAACTATGATGTAATGCCCTTCTTCATCTTTTGTTACAGTCTTTGGTTTAAAATCTAGCTGTAGTCATCAAGACAGTATGGTACTGGCATAAAAACAGACACATAGGTCAACAGAACAGAAAGAAAACCCAGAAATGGACCCACAATTATATGGTCAAACTAATCTTCCACAAAGCAGGGAAGAAGATCCAGTGGAAAAAAGACAGTCTCTCCAACAAATGGTTCTGGGAAAACTTGGACAGCAACGTGCAGAAGAATGAAACTGGACCACTTTCTTATACCATACACAAAAATAAATTCAAAATGGATGAAAGACATAATGTAAGACAGGAAACAATCAAAATCCTAGAGAATAAAACAGCCATCAATGTCTTTGACCTTGCCTGTAGCAACCTCTTATTAGACATACTGTCAGAGGCAAGGGAAACAAAGCAAAAATGAACTACTGGGATTTCATTAAGATAAAAAGCTTCTGTACAGCAAAGGAAATAATCAACAAAACTAAAAACAACCTAAAGAATGGGAGAAGATATTTGCAAATAACATATCTGATAAAGGGTTAGTATCTAAAATCTATAAAGAACTTATCAAACTCAACACCTCCAAAACAAGTAATCCATTAAGAAATGGGCAGAAGACATGAGTAGATATTTTTCCAAAGAAGACATCTAGATGGCTACCAGACACATGGAAAGATGTTCAACATCACTCATCACCAGGAAAATATAAATCAAAACCATGATGAGATACAACCTCACACCTGTCATAATGGCTAAAATTAATAACACAAGAAACAACCGGTATTGGCAAGGATGAGGAAAAAGAGGAACCCTTTCACACTGTTGGTGAGAATGCAAACTGGTATAGCCACTCTGCACCAAAAAAACAGTATGGAGGTTCCTCAAAAAGTCAAAATAGAACTACCCTATGGCCCAGCAATTATACTACTAGGTATTTACCCAAAAGATAGAAAAATACAGATTCAAAGGGGCACATGCACACATAGCAGCATTATTAACAATAGCCAAAGTATGGAAAGAACCTAAATGTTCATTGACTGATAAATTGATAAAATTTGGTACATATACACAATGCACAGCCTCAAAAAGAATGAAATCTTGCCATTTGCAACAATGGAGATGCAGCTAGAGTATATTATGCTAAGCAAAATAAGTCAGTCAGAGAAAGACAAATACTGTATGACTTCAATCATATGTGGACTTTAAGGAACAAAACAGATGAGTATATGGGGAGCGGGGGGATAGAGAGAGAGGCAAACATACCATAAGAGACACTTAAGGATAGAGAACAAAATGAAGGTTGATGGAAGGTGCTGAGTGGGGAATGGGATGGATGAGTGATGGGTATTAAGGAGGGCATTTGTATGTTGAGCATTGGGTATTATAGCAAGTGATAAATCCTTAAATTCCACTCCTAAAACCAATATTACACTGTATGTTAACTAACAGAATTTAAATAAAGATTTGAGAAAAAAATGAAAAAAAAAGAAAAGTGATGAATAATAAAAAAAATAAAAAATAAAATAAAAAAAAAAAGCCCGGTCCACAATTATATCTCAATAAAGTTGGGAAAAAAAACTAATTAAAAAAACAGTCTAATATAAAAACTTCAGTTTAAAAAAAAAAAAAACTATCTCAAATGATGTTTCTGTTCTTTTACCCTGAATAAGGAAGAGTATATACCTTCTTTTGTCCTCTCAGAAGTACAGGATTCATTGATGAAAAAAGATATAGGTCATCTGGCCAGATTTTAGGAGAAACGAATCTGCCACCATTTTTCCTTTTTCTCTCACAAGGATGACCAAGTTTTAAAGTATCTTTCTTTGTCTTAAAATAAAAACAGGGGCACCTGGTGGCTCAGTCAATTAAGCAGCAGCCTCTTGATTTTTTGCTCAGGTCATGATCTTGGGGTCCTGGGATTGAGCCCTGCGACAGGGAATCCGCTTGAGGATTCTCTCTCCCTCTCTCCCTGCCCCTCCCCCATCACCTGCTTGCATGTGAGCACTCTCTCTCTAAAGTAAATAAATCTTTTAAATAAAAACAAACAAAGGCTGTCAGAGACTCTGGTCAGCAAGAGTTTTAGATACAAGGTTTGAGTTTAAATTTGGGTATTAACTCTGATATTTATTAGCTATATGATCCTAGAAGAATGGCTTGGTTCTATGTGCCTCAGCTTCTATCTTTTAAATGGACTAATAACACCCTCCACAGAGAACTGGGATGAGGAATAAATGAGTTCATATAGGCAAAGTGCTTAGAATAGTAATTAACACATACTAAAAGCAAAATAGATGTAACTATTCTAACCTATACACATAAATCCATATGAGTGGGACTGAGGTCAGAAGGAAAAGTTAGTCACAAAATAAAAATTATGTTGTTAAAAAAATAACCATTTGTCTGATTTAGTTCTTTTTCCATTCATTTAATGCTCAATAAATATTAATTACATCCTTACTACGTGGCATTGTAGATAAAAAATATATACAAAATTATCAAAATGGACAAAAATCTTGCCCTCCTAGAATCTAAATTCAAGATACTAAAGTTGCATAGGAAGGGAAATAGATTGACTTTTCAAATCCCATCCTACCAGCATGATGTTAAGAAATATTTCAGGAAATTATTTTTTCAGTAAAATGAGCATTTGCTATATGGCAAGCTCTGTGCTCAGCTTTTTCTACATCTTTTATTTTCCTTTGTGAAAGTGGTAGAACTGGTGTTCAAACCCCTCTTGTAAGTTTCCAGAGCAAGTGTTCTAAAACATTATCTGATACTCTCACTTCAAATAACAAAAGATAACACTCATGGAACACTCACAATGTGACAATCACTATTCCCCTCATTTTGCCTGCATTTGTATACAACTTGTTTAATTCTTAGAACTGCATTTTTTAAAAAAAAATTATTGTATTTATTTATTTGAGAGAGAGAGAGAGAGAGTAGAGAGAGAGCAAGCACAAGTGGGGGGATGGGCAGAGAAGCAAACTGCCTGCTGAGCAGGAAGCCTGATACAGGGCTCAGTCCCAGAACCTGGAATCATGACCTGAGCCAAAGGCAGACACTTAACCAACTAAGCCACCCAGGTGCTCCAATTCTTACAATTTTATAAGATAATTTAATATCCTCCCTTTCAAGTTGGAAAATAGGGAACATAAAGAGGTTTAATAACTTATTGAAATTCACCCATCTATAATGAATATCAACAACACAGCTCTACCTTTCAATACCAAAATATGTCTAGCATTGGGACACTGTTTCTTTTTAATTATTTTACTGATTCATCAGATTAACTCTGCCATGCAAACACTAGTAGTATTTTACATACAAGACAACTGAGGCTCAGAAAATTTAGGTAAATCACCTGAGGTGACAAAGAGTATAAATGTCTAAGCTGGTATTTGAACCATTGTTTTGCTAACTCTGGGTGTCATGAGCTGAACCACAGGTAGAGATTAAGATATTTCAAGCAGTTTCAGATTTACTCTCTAAAGAAGGTAAGAACCCTTAAGGAGTGTCTCCTGGGAATAAACTACTATGACTGTTTTTGATATGTTTGCATTCAGCCCTTTATCAAGCCCATTCCCCTAATTTTTCAGAAAAGGTACAAAATTTGGTTCAAGGTTGAACACCATTCTTAATTTTGTCTTTTGAATATACTATGTAGGTCACCTCCTAAGTGTATAACTCTATCCATAATTTACTTACACAGTTAGATAAAAGTTCCATTATACTACAAGACTGATTACCCAGGTTTTTTTTTTTTTTTTTTTCTTCATTAAATGAAGTTAAAAGCCCAGAATCTTTATCTAAAAACCATCTGATGGGTATTGTGCTGACATGATACTTTCATTTCTGGCTGGCCGTGTAGGGTACATTTTCATTACTTAGCAATTCCTTGCAAATATTGTTCAAGTTATGCTAGTATGAACTGAGAGTCCTCTGAAAGGATTTGACAAGATATAAATGGCTGTTTTACAACTATTTCCATTTAAATCTTATATATAAGCGATCAGAACTCTGTATAATACCTATCTAGACCATAATGACCTCTGATGTCAGGTCTTTCTATTTCCCACTAGACCAGTGTGTACTGTCTCCTATGTTGTCCTTTTTGAGTAAAGTTTTAACTTGTTACAATTTGGGATGTTCAGTACAGCAATGAATTATTCACCCAGAAATATGAAAATAGAATTTCATTATCTGCTGATTATGAATGATTCTTTTTTAATGGGCAAGTCCAGTTGAAATTTTTCTTACATTTCAGAAAGAACTATTTCAAAGCAGTTCAGTCGAAGAAAGAAAAAAAAAAACAATTAAAGTTCTTCAATAACCTAATCTTCATGTAGCTGATCTGTAGATCAAAGTCAGACTTCGCTGTATTTCTGAAAGAGATCTTAAGATTTAGCTAAAAAAAATTCATAACTAAATGATGACTCACATTTACATTGTTGTCTTATAAAACATCTGGATAATGTTGATGTGTGAGTCAAAATACTGTCAGAACTTAAATGCCAATATGGGAAATATAGAGTTGGATTTCAGGGTAAATGGACTGCTTCATGTTATATCTAAATATATGTATTGACTCAGTGGGCTTATAGCCTAGTTCTACATGGATTTACTTCAAAGCTTATAGAAATATATTTTAGGATTACTATGTAATTGTAATAAAGCACATAGAATGTCTTAATGATGAGGGTGTGATAATAGTACTCCTGTTGATAACTTACATTTATTAAGTTCTTATTACATTCTGTCTTTCAACTGAGTAAAATACTTCATTATAGACAGTGAGTATCTGATATGTGTGTGTGTATAATTGTGTATATGTGTGTATAATTGGTATTTAAAGAGAGAAATTTTCACACAACTCCTATGAGGCAGAGGTGATTCACATCCAGCTTTGCGGGCAGCCCGGGTGGCTCAGCGGTTTAGCGCCGCCTTCAGCCCAGGGCCTGATGCCAGAGACCCGAGATGGAGTCCCACGTCAGGCTCCCTGCATGGAATCCACTTCTCCCTCTGCCTGTGTCTCTGCCTCTCTCAGTCTCTCTCTGTGTCTCTCATGAATAAATAAATAAGATCTTAAAAAAAGAAGGAAAATAAATACAAAATTATAGTCAGAAATTGTTAGCATCCTTCTTTTAGTAATTGGATTGGACAGGGAGATGAAAAAATAGATACATAGGAGATCTTAATCAACTCACTTGACCTAATTGGCATATACAGAACTCTGTACCCAATGACTGTGCCATATATTTCATTTTCAAGTTCCCAGGAAACATTCACCAAGATACAACCTGCACTGGGCTATAAAATGCCTCAATAGATGTCAAAAGCTTGAAATCTCACAGAGTACATTACGTGAATACAAAAGAATTAAAATACAAATCAACAATAAGATAATGAGAAAACCTCCCACATATTTAGAAATTAAATTACAGATTTCTCAATATCCATAAGGTCAATGAAGGTAAATAAAATGCCCTGAGGAATGAAAATTAAAACTATGTATAAAAATGTATAAATAGGGGATCCCTGGGTGGCTCAGCGGTTTGGCGCCTGCCTTCAGCCCAGGGCGCAATCCTGGAGTCCCGGGATCGAGTCCCACGTTGGGCTCTCTGCATGAAGCCTGCTTCTCCTTCTGCCCGTCTCTCTCTCTCTCTCTATCATGAATAAATAATAAATAAAATCTTTAAAAAAAATGCATAAATACTAAAATATCAAAAATAACACTAATGAGGCTTAGAGTAAAATTTTACAACTATAGATGTTTAGAAAGAAATTTAGAGCTTTAGCTAGAAAAGAGGGGGAAGACTTAAAATTAATAATATAAAGTTTTACCAATAAAAGCTAGAAAAGTTGAGGAAATTACTAAAAAAGGACGGAGGGAGGGAAGAAAGAAAGAAGAAGGAAAGAAAGATTGATTAAGAAGCCAAAAGTTGTTTCTTTGAAAAGATCAGTAATGTTGATAAAATCCTATCAGGAATAGTAAAACAAATGACAGGAAATGTAAACTGCCAACATCAGAAATGAAAATGCGTACAACCCTACAGAACCTACAATTATTGATATAAATGTAAGGGAAACTTGTGAAAAGAGTTTATGCCAAGAAAATAAAAAGTTAGATGAAATGGAAAATTTGATAAAACACAATATATTGGGACACCTGCCTGGGTGGCTCAGTGGTTGAGCGTCTGCCTTTGACTCAGGGCATGATTCCAGTCTGGGGATCCGGTCCTGCATCCGGCTCCCTGAGAGGAGCTTGCTTCTCTCTCTATGTCTCTGCCTCTTTCTCTGTGTCTGTCATGTATAAATAAATAAAATCTTAAAAAAAAAAAATCACCATATATCAAAATTGACTGACAAAGGATTAGAAAATATGAATAGCCACATATTTGTTGAATTCAATTCAGAATTTAAAAAAAGAAAATAAATAAAGCTCCTTCTGAGAAAAATACCAGACCTCGGTGCTATCATTGAGAAATTATGTAAGTATTAAATGTAGAATTTATGCCAATATTACATAAACTCTTTTAGAAAATAAAAGAGGCAATAATTCCCAACCAATGCTGTAAGGACCGACAGTTGTGTCTCTAATCTTGAAATCTGATGAAACCATTTGAGAAAAAAATTATTACTGTGGAGTATCCCACATGACCATAGACACAAAAATTTTCAGTGGAATATTAAGAAATCAAATCCATCAAAAGAAGAAATAAAAATTGCATCTTGACCAAGGTGGATTTTTTAAATTTCAGGAACACAAGATTGGTTCCATATTCAAAAATCAGCAAAACTCACTAAATTTTAAGGATAAAGGATAAAAATTTTTAAAACATAAAAATTTTGTGATATATTAGTAGGATGTAGAAAAAGCATTTAAAAATTCAACACCCGGACACCTGGATGGCTTAAGTGGTTAAGCGGCTGCTTTAGGCTCAGCTCATGGTCCTGGAGTCTTGGGACAGAGTTCTGCTGTTGGGCTCTCTGCTCAGTGGTGAGACTGTTTCTTCCTCCCCCTGTTCATGCTCTCTCTCTCTCTCATTGCCTCTCAAATAAATAAATAAAGTCTTTAGAAAACAAAAATTCAACAACTATCTAAGATGAAATTCTTAGAAAACTATGAATAGTAGTAAATCCAACTTTCAAAGCACATCTTTGAAAACCTACAGTGGGGATCAATATATAGTGATGAAAAATCAAATGTTTTCTCTTTAAGATCAACAATCTAGGAAACATCTGCTTTTACTAATTTTATTCCACATAGTGCTGGCTATCATATTTAGTGCAATAAGACAATAATAATAAATACATAAAGATAGAAAAAGGTGATAAAATATTCCTTATTCAGAAATTCCATGATAGTCCATATTATAAAATCTTGATATTTGTACCAAAAATGTCTTGTGGGAACTAAAAAATAAATTTTGTCATAGAATACAAGATTAATATATAAAGATTAACTGTATTTCTATAAACTAATGCCAAAATCACTGGGAAAATGAGTTTTAAAAATATTACATATTATAGAATAAAATTAAAATAACTAGAAATCAATTTAATAAAGATATGAATAACTCTTCAGTATAAACTGGGAAATATAGTTGAGAAATTCTTCTTAAAAAAAACCTAACACTAAATAGGCAGCTATATCATCTTCATAGTTCCAAAGATTTCCTATTTTTAAAATTTTCATTCCCTTAAAAAAATAAAAATACAAATTTCATCCTCTACAAATTAATCTATAAACTTAAACTCATCCCAAATAAAATTCTAGTTTTTTTTTAACTGACAAGCTGATTCTCAAATTTATAGAGAAACACAAAGCATATAGAATAGCAAAAACTTATTTGAAAAGGAGGAATAAAATTGTAGGTTCTGATTTCAAGAGATCTATAAAGCTATTCTTATCCAAACAGTGGAGTATGACATAAAGGAAAACATAAAGTACAGTGTGGTCCTGGTACAAAGATCCACAGACCAAAACAAAAGAATCCAGAAATGACCTGCACTTAGGTGATTAATTGATTTTTGACAAAGGCACCAAGTTAAATTAACAATGACATGATAATCTATTCAACACATAGTCCTGAAGCAAAAAAAGATACACGTATGGGAAAATATATAAACCTCAACCTCTATTAGTTTTCTAGGGGTGACTCAAAATTTACCATAAAGTGGTGATTTAAGCTGGTAGAAATTGATACTTTTACACTGTAATTCTGGATGCCTGAAGTTTGAAATCCAGGTGTTAGGAGGGTTAGTTCATTCTGGAGGCTATGAGGAAGAATCCATTCCATGCGTCTCGTAACTACATCTGCAGGCAACCTCTGCTGCTTGTTGGGAGCATAACTCCAAAGTCTGTCTATGCTTTCACATGTCCCACCCCTGTGTGTGTCCGTGTCTTAAATCTTTCTCTTATAAGGACACCGGTTATTGGATTTGGGTCCTGCCCTAATTCCAAGATGATCTCATCACAAGAGTTTTAACTTAATTATCTGCAAAAACTCTCTTTTAAAATTATGTCACATCTATGGGTACAGAAGGTTAGGACTAGGACATATCTTTTTGGGGCCACAACTAAACCCAATATAAACCCTGTCTCAAACTGTGCACCAAAACTAATTGGAAATGAATTATAGGTCTAAAAGTAAAAACTAAAATTATTAAAAATCCAAGGAGGATAGAACATAAGAGAACATCTTTATGATGTTGGATAAGCCAAGTTTTCTTAGGTAGCACACACAAAAAGCCTGAGATGTAAAAGAAAAAAAAATGATAAAAATCCAAGGAGGATAGAACATAAGAGAACATCTTTATGATGTTGGATAAGCCAAGTTTTCTTAGGTAGCACACACAAAAAGCCTGAAATGTAAAAGAAAAAAAAATGATAAACTGGCTTTCAAGAGAATAAAAATCTTCTGATCTCAAAGGACAGCAACAAGAAATTCTAACGCCAGGCCACAGACTAGGAAAAAAAAATACTGTAACATATATCTTACAAAGGAATTGTCCATAAAATGTTTAGTAATTTCTTATAACTTATATGCACATGAAAACAAGCACATAGTAAGAGGATCAATATTAGTAGTCATCAAGGAAATTAAAATTAAAACTCCAATGACATTGAGTATAAAAAGGGTTAAGGTATGAGCAGGGAGAAATAGGCATCTGGGACTAGGCTCTGAAACTCTTCCTGGCAGGCAGAAGAATTAAGCCAGGGTGAACAAGAAGTAAGGGAATAGACCAGACCACCTGACTCTGGATGTCAGGAGTATTTTTCTTGGACAGCTACATTTAATCACAGAAAATTACCAGACCTCAAAGAAGTAAGTTATTAAGAGTGTTATCAACAGTCCGTGCTTAAACCAAGACAGCACAAGAATCTCAAGGCCATAAACTTCCTGGTCAAGTTTTCAATAAAAGATAGGCCCTAAAAGCCTTCAGTGGCAATCCACTTGGGACCCCTCTCACTCTAGAAAAGTTTTTCTTCCCTTTCTGCTTTCACTAAATTTTCACTTCACTTCACCATTTTGTGTCCATGAGATTCATTCCTTGACTCTGTGAGACAAGAACCCTATAATCCTGCAACAGCATCACTTCATGACTCAAGGGGTGATTGTCAGTGACAATGTAGAGTAGAACAACTGGAATTCCCATAGATAGTCACTGAGATGGCAATGTGGTATGACAACTTTGAATGGCACTTCGGTAGTCTATTAGGTACACACTGTCTGGATGATTCATCAATTTCATGCCCAAGTAATTACCCAAGAAAAATGATAATGCATATCCACATACAAGCATCCTCTACTTTTCAAAAGTTCATACCATGTCACCACTCATTTATGAAAGACTTAAATTAGTACCTGTTTTTGGTAACTGGAAGAAACCCAAAGAGGATTTTAGCTTTTATGAAAAAAAAAAGCAAAAACCAAAAATAGTATTTAGTATTTGTTTTGCTGCTTAGAGGCAGTGCATCTCCTAAGCAGCAATAGTGGCCCCACCAAGCTCCTTCCCCAGATATTAAACTTAGCATCTCAGCAACAAGCTGGCATAGCTTTCAACTGTGCCTGTGAGCATCTCTTCTTTATCTGGATTTATTTTATTTTTTTGCATTCATTAGCAAGATGTACCCTAAAGTATCAGAAAAGCCTGAGAGAGGTTATTTTGAGGGGCCTGGGAATACTCAAAAATGTTTCCATATAAATTAATGATAATTGTTTCTTTGCTTTATACCATTTAGATTCATGAAAGTTTTCATAGCAGTGCTCTATAAAAGCAATGCTCTACATACTTTCAGATGGTGAAGGAAACCAGTAAAGACTTGTATACAAATGCTAAAGTCCAAGATCAAAATATCTGCAGAGTTGGTGTCCTCTTAGTTTTCTTTCCTTAGCTTGCAGATGGTCATCTTCTCTGTGTGTCCTCATACTGTCACCACTTGGTCTGTGTTATCTATGTTCTAACAACCTTTTTGTACAAGGACTCCAATCATTTTGGATTAAGGCCCATCCATATGACCTCATTTAATCTTAATTATCTTTTTAAAGGCCCTAACTCCAAATGCAGAAACATTTTGAGGTACTGGGAATTAGGACTTCAACATATGAATTTGGAGTGAGGGGCACAATTCAGTCCATAACAATGACTTGATGTGAAATCAATGAAATTGGCACAGAAAAGTCAATATTGCAGGAATCCGTTTATATGGGATTCTGAGTAGGCATAAGTAACGTATAGTGATGGAAATTCCCTCAGTACTGCTTGAGGTATGGATGATGACGGTGGTGTGTATTGACTTCAGTGGGGCTCAAGAGAAGATGGGCATGTTCCACGTCTAACTGTTGGTTACATAGGTGTACATATCTATCTATATTATGTGATTTTATCTTGTAAATTATATCTGAACATTTTTGACCACAAGAAAGGATATTCAAAGTTTAATTCAGTAAACATCTAGCACTGTGTTAACATCTGGGGGTAACAGTATTCTCCAAAACTCATTGAGTCACCCTGTGTTAGGCCTATGCTACCCTTAGGCTAATTTGACTGTTGTGTTTAAAATTTCCATATTACCAATAAATTGAGGCTAAAAGAATACATGATACACAGCTAGGAAGCTGTTGATAACAGCATTCAAACCCTGGCAGTGTAATTCAGATCCCATGCTCATAACCTATATTTGTTGCAAATAATTCTAAATTAAGTAGGTCATTTCCTTACCACTTGATTCCTATATGAATTTGAGTAGACTGCACTGATACTGTATTTATTTTATTATTCATAAAATGGAAATGATAGCTATTTACTGGACAGGTCTCTTTCAAAATATGTTAAAGTTCTAAAATATTTTCTCAAAAATATGGAGCTGTGTTGAAATTAAATATAGTATTTTTAAACTATGAACTTCAAAGAGAATGTGAACAATTCAACTAAATGTTAAATTCTTTTTTTTTTCAAATAAGGAATAATTTGGAAAGTTTTTTTAAATATTTTTTTTATTTATTCATGAGAGACTTACACAGAGAGAGAAGCAGAGACACAGGCAGAGGGAGAAGCAGGCTCCACGCAGGGAGCCTGACGTGGGACTCGATCCCGGGGCTCCAGGATCACACCCTGAGCCGAAGGCGGCACTAAACGGCTGAGCCACCCGGGCTGCCATAGGAAAGTTTTTTACCAAAACTTAGAAATCATTTAGTTTTCCTGATTATTTGTAGGAAAATGCTACTAGTCCTGCCAATTTTCTCAAACTAATTTTGTAATGAAGGCCAGAATAAAATGTATAAATTGATGCTTATTTTAAAGGCAAAAATTACACCTAGCAAAATTTCAAAAGGTTACTCTATATGGCAGAAAAATTACACAACACATAAAACAATACAAATTCAGGGAAATAATAGCACTCAAAAGTAAATTTTAAAATGATACTGAGGGATGCCTGGGTAGCTCAGCAGTTAAGTGCCTGCCTTTGGCCCAGGGCGCGATCCTGGAGTCCCTGGATCGAGTCCTACATCAGGCTCCCTGCATGGAGCCTGCTTCTCCCTCTGCCTGTGTCTCTGCCTCTCTCTCTCTCTGTCTCTCATGAATAAAAAAATAAAATCTTTAAAAAATAAAAAAAAATGATAGTGAATACAGGGAATATTTTAAGACAATTTTGTATGCTGACTACTGAACAAACATATAGAAATGTTTTCTCTATATATCATATGTAAGTCATAAATATCATTTGTGTATGCATGTGTGTGTGCATCTATGTGTACATAGTGAGAATCTTTACTCATATAAAAGGAGAAAAATATAATTTTTGATAATAAGAAATATCAAAGACAATTATTTAAAGTAGTAGATGTACTAAAGATTTTTTTACCAATAAATCTTTTTAAATTTATGTAAGACTTTAATATTTAGATTTTTTTCAAGTAAGGTGGTGGTGTTTATTAGTACACTTTATAATTAGTACACATAGTTTAGGCATATATATGTATATATATGAATGTATATAAATACATGTCACAACCATCCTTAGTGAATCAATTCAGTTTTAAAATAGGAGAACCAAGTTCTACAGTTATCACATTTTTTTTTCCTGCAAAGGTATGTTTGAGCATCTTGCAGTGCTGTTCCTCTAATCCCCATATTTTGTACATGTACATTGCTTTGACAATTTCAAGAAAAAACATTTTGTTTTAAAAATGTGTAAAAGTATTATGCTATATTTATCTACACTAATTATGAAGGCACTTCTGCCTAGGAGAATGGAATCACTTAAAATAACCACTGTGTTTAAACCAGGGATGCCTGAGTGGCTCAAGTTGCTTAAGTGTCTGACTTTAGCTCAGGTCATGATCTCAAGGTCCTGAGATGGAGCCTATATAGGGTTCTGCACTCAGCCAGAAGTCTGTTTCTCCCTCTCGATCTGTCCCTCTCCCCACTGGTGCATGCACTTTTTCTCTCTCTTAAATAAATAAATAAATAAATAAATAAATAAATAAATAAATGATTTAATAAAATAAAATAACCACTGTGCTTAAACCAAATATATACATATTTAAAGTAAGATCTCAATATTCTGTCTCTGAAGATAGATCATGTGGTTTCTGATACTGTGGAAACTAAATGTGTTTATGAGTTTTCATTATTATTACTATGTACTGATGAAAGGTTTAGCAGGAAGTTTAACTTGTTATCAAAAATAAAACTACAAAAATTTTTAATAAAAAATAAAACAATAAAATGGAATGTTATGTTTTCATTGCAAATGGTTAGGTTTCTCATTACTCACTTATTTTTACTTATTTTCAGAGGAATGAAATAATGCCTAGTGGTACTCACTGTTCTGTGTTTCACTGAGAATAATAATGGCTTCCGTAATTTTTGCATTAGACCAGGGTGGTGACAATTATGCATTATATATTTTTTTTTTACCATAAATACATCACCCATAGACGAATCTAAAAGAAAACCATGTCTTTGTAAAATTCTTAAGTATCTGTTAAAATGGGATATCTTCTCCAAAAAGCAACCTTATATGGGATTTTTCCAAACGTGCCCTTTGAAAAACATATCCTGCTGGTGCTGACAACTTTTTTGATCCATGTTATCTTTCTTGTAATGCACATCACAACAAGTAATACCACACACTTATTGCTTTTTCATATCTCCTTTTTATAAATTTAACTCCACAAGATGATGAATGTCTATGTCCAACATGGAGTTACTAGGGGTTGAGGGAATTCTAGAAAACATCTGATTAGTTTTCAATTTAAAATGATGATAGGACCAGTTTGCACTACTACAGGAACAAACAAAAAGGGAGGAATGCGCATAGTACTGTGTTGACATCAAATGCCCAGAACTAAATATCTTGAATTCCAGAATGGAATCAAGAGCGTTAACCATTTTTGGAATTATCAAAGAGAAGAATCATTCACTTTAACATTGTACAGGTTACAGACCGTGCTCCCTCCCACCCAAAAGACATGACAACACTTGGAAACTCACACTTTGGTCCCAGTGATTATGAAACTAGTTTTATTGGATGACTCGATGTAGTTATTCTTTTAGACAACATCCTGTCTCATTATGCTGCATTCTTGTTAATGCATTCAGTGCTTTTAATGAGGAGATGAAAGATGCCTGAGAATACATTCAGATTATCTTATTTATTTATTTATTTATTTATAAATTTATTTTTTATTGGTGTTCAATTTGTCAACATACAGAATAACACCCAGTGCTCATCCCGTTAAGTTCCCACCTCAGTACCCACCACCCACCCTCCGCCCACCTCCCCTGCATTATTTTATTTTATAAATGAAGGAAGAGAATGCAGTTTTCATGATATGAAATATATATCATATATCCTTTTTATAAAAGTGCCTCAGATATTCTCTTATTTCAGAATTACCACTATAAGTTGTGTGTTGATGAAAAAAAATTGAGATGCTCAGTCATTTGCCACAAGAATAATCTTTGATTATGCTTTTTGCAAATTGTATGGAAATAATAACAAAAACAATAAGACTCTATAAAACAATAATTTTAATATGTTGTCTTTTCAGAGTTAATAGTTTCTTTAGCTTTGGCTTTTATCTGCCAAACTGCAGCAATGAAGAATTTTGTTGATATGCTATTAAAAAAAAAAAAAAAAGATTATAGAAATCACTAGTGTCATCTGTTGGTGAAACTGAAAAATACAAGATATTCTAGAACTGGATTTCTTTTAAAAAAAAACTGTTTATCGTTCTTATAAGATCCACTGAAGAATCATCTTTGGGATTATGAGGCTAATAGAATTGTTTTGTGCCTCATTTTATCATTTCTTGTCACTGAAAAAAAATTTAGCTCTTTTAGCTCATGGTTAAGAAATGGTAAACTTTTTACAAAATGAGTTAGAAATGTGAGGCTGTCTTCGATAAATGGATATATATTTTTATAGTAAATAGGGATGTTACTGCAGAATAACATAATAACAATACCTCCCTCCACTTTCTACTACTAGCTATGCTGATACATTGGGGATGCTCTGAACTCAGGCAAAGTAACATTAAGTACATTAAGTTTGGATTGTGGGATGAAAGAAGAAGCATATTCAAAAATCTCTTTCCATTGAGCAGTAATTCCTATTACCCCAATCTATATCTTATCACTTCCCTTCTTTCAAAAAATTCTACATGAATGAAATAGCAGTGATTTTAAAAATACAAAAAACAAAGAGCCCCCAGGAAAACAAAACCAATGTTTCCTATCACAGGTTTCAAAAGGAGCTATAGCCGGGGAGGGGGAGGGGAAGGCAAGAGACACAACCAGACTTCTCCTTTCTGATGTACCATGGGATTTATATCCTTGCCACTTAAAGTGGTCTCCAAACAGTATCCCTGACAACTACTAGAGCTACAGTTAAAAATGCAGCGTCTCCAGCCCCACTGAGATCTACTGAATCAGAGTCAAGATTTAAATAAGATCCTCAGGTAATTTATAAGAATATAATCACGGATCACATCACTTACTCTGTTGAAGTCTCACCGTGCCATTAGGTACATATATTTACTCACCCTCATTTTGCTGATCAAGAAATAGATCCTCAGAGAATTTCTTTCCACTTACCCATGTGTCCTATATACAGCCAGTCTCCAGGAAAGCAGCGGCCTTTATTAGTGTACTTATTAGAAATGACATTTTTTCAGAAATTTTTGTTGGCTAAACTAATCACTTTTATTTGGCCTTTATCATTTATTTGTGAACATTTTTTCCTCCTATTACACAGAATAGAAGCTGTTTTACGCATCTGTATTCCTAGCCCCACATTTGTCATGCTAAAAATGTTTAACAATTTGAGAGTATCTATGTGTGTAATTGTATCAATATTCTCTGTAGCTTTGGGCAAATTTCTCAACTTCTATTAGTTTCAGAGTCATTATCCGTAAATAATAATCTGGTAGTAGAATAGTGGTTCTCAATTCTAAAGGACCTTCAGCCGTTTTAGAGAAAAAAATATTTCATAATGCCTCCTTTATTATCCTAAAATTAAATTCACAGACAGTACTGTCTATCTCTACACATAATCTAGGAAAATGGAAAAGTTATATAATGCTCTACATTGATATAGTGGAAAAAGAAAAGGAATCAATTGATGAAATAATATATTTATCACTGTGTAACTACATTAGTATGGCTACTCTTGATGATAAAATACAACGGTCCACCTGTTTCCAACTAGTCCACTAGAATTACCATGAATTTTGTAGCCACAAATGCAGACAAGTAGTTGCCTTGGCTGTTTATATATTAATGATGTGATTTCAATCCCAAATGGCAAATGACCCCTAGTGAAAGTATAAGGAAAGCAAACTGATTTGATTTATTGAGGTGATTTAATTTGACCAATCTAGACCAAAAAAAAAAAAAAAAAAAGTCAAACTGACTGGTCCAAACCTTGGTTCTGCTTCTCTGTGCCACCCACAGGCCCATGGACTTGGACTCACCCCTGAATTTAAGCAAGCATAGGAATAGAAAACACATCTCCTTAAAGGTACCGCCCCCAGATCCACTGCCTTCCAGGGAAATGCTCCCTGATTAACTGCTCTATCACACCACCCTCTCATTACACTCCCCCTCTTCTAGTTTCTACCAGGTTCATTTACTTCATTTTATAAAAGAAAGGCCATTCTGTCTGATTTTGGAGATTTTTGCAGATCTTATGATTAAAGTAGTCTCTCTCTCTTGCAATAATCCTTCTCCTTCTATTACAATAGTCTGTTTGAATAAAATCTCTCTTTACCTAAGTCTGAATCACTTATTTATTTTTTTGACACTGTTCTAGAAATTCAAAAAAGTATGTGACTAGGGAAAATAACTGTCCTTGAAAGGATCTCACACTGTGGTCATTTTCCATAGGCCTCTCTGGATATTGTTAAAGGCAGCCTTAATAACTGAATTTTAATAAATTTTCAGAAAAAGAGGAATAAAATATAATAGGCTACACAATGCCTATCCCAGAGCTTAGCATTTGGGGCTAGAGTCTAATTGGCAGGTTTGGATGCAAACTATTTTGTGTTTAAAAGTAAAGCAGAATTATATAAAAGGCTCAGATGATTATGAACAGATTTTTGAAAGTGTGTGAGATATGAAAAGCTCTTTTCATTAAGTAAGACTTTTCCATGCATTGTGATCTGTAGCGATGCTGGCTACTAAACACCATTAGTACTCCCAGTCATTGTAATGACCAACTCATTCCCACCAAATTCCAAAATGCTGCCTGGAAAACCATACTGCCCCAATAAAAATCACTGTACTAGAAGATATCCGCTCCTTTTTGCTTGGAAAATTTCACAAATCTAAAGCTTTATAAAGAATAGGTACAACAAGGGCCTATATGCAAGATATGTGTGCCTTTCATTAGTCTAAATCAATAAATCTCTGAAATACAGGGATGCCTCTGTGTGTGCATGTGTATGTGTGTGTGTGTGTGTGTGTGTGTGTGTGTCTATGTATACCTCACCTCACTCCCAAAACATTTGAGGAAGTAATATTTTTTTTAATCCTTTGATATATTTCCAAGGCTGATGGATAAATACGTCAATATAATAACTTTTTTCAAAATAGGAATTTTAGGTGCAGCCCTGGTGGCGCAGCGGTTTAGCTCCGCCTGCAGCCCAGGGAGTCATCCTGAAGACCCTGGATCCAATCCCACGTCAGGCTCTCTGCATGGAGCCTGCTTCTCCCTCTGCCTCTGTCTCTGCCTCTTTCTTTCTCTCTGTGTCTCTATGAATAAATAAATAAAATCTTAAAAAAATAGGAATTTTAATCCTTTTAAAGGCCATATATGTAGAAATTGTATAATTAACATTATTCTAAATGTATTACAGTGTATTTTTTTAAAGATTTTATTCATTTATTTATGAGAGAGAGAGAGAGAGGGAGAGAGGCAAAGACACAGGCAGAGGGAGAAGCAGGCTCCATGCAAGGAGCCCGACGCAGGACTCGATCCTGAAACTCCAGGATCACGCCCTGGGCTGAAGGCAGGCGCCAAACTGCTGAGCCACCCAGGGATCCCCACAAAAGTGTATTATATGTAGAAGGTCTAGTAATTAAAATTAAGGGAAATCATTTGATGTAGTTCCCATTCATTTAGTCAGTCACTCAAAAGATAATTGAATACTTAGGCAGATAATATGGTCCTAAATAGACAGAGACATGCTCATGAAACTTAGATTTTATTGGGAGGACAAGGGTAAATAAAGGCACAGACACATACAAAAATAAAACTATCAAATAGATCATAAAAGAATAAATGCTAAGGAGACCAATTACATGGAGCCATGCTGGAGAGCTATCAGTTTGCTGTTCCAGACCGAGTGGTCAGAAGAAGCATTTCCAATGATATACCATGTAAGATGCATATGGATATGGTGAAACAAGCAGATGTGTGAAGATCACAAAGAAAGGCTGGTTAGGCAAGGTGGACAGCTCGTGCCGTGGCCAGGCAGAAATAAGCCCAATGTGAATAGAACTTAGGGGGCAAGGAGGGGTAAGTTACAAGAAGTCAGAGAGTTAGGCAGGGCTCAGATTGGAGGTTCCTTAAAAGTCATGCATTTGACTTAGCGCCCTACATTATTCAGGAAGCTCTGAAAGGAGGTGGTGTAGCTCATCCACCCAGGTGTCCACGCCTCCGTTCATGTATCTGTGCACAAATTTGTCTATCCATGCATCTTTGCATGCATCTGCCCATCCATTTATCCATGCATCTATTTGCACATAAACGTTTATCACATACTATGTTCTGTTTGTTTGTTTCTTTTAAATCTTGAATATAATGATAAATAAATTCCCAACCACTGACTGCAAAGCACTCACGATCTAATGGAAAAACAGTTTACTTTGCAATTAAGAGAGAATCAGGGCCCCTCCTTCTGCCACTTTGTTGCCCGCTGGGAGTTTCACCCAGGTGAGTTGTCAGCCCCCTTGCAGTCACACAGTAATGGCTGTGGTGTCTGACAACAATCAAGCCCTTATCTTCAGATAACTCACAAGATAAAGCCCTTGACTGCTGCATCAAACCAGACTAATGTGCCTCTCTCACTTTATGAGAACACATGCCTTTGGATATAGCTTTAGACGGATACACTGGTGGTGACGATAAATAGATGTATTACATTGTCTGCCTAAGTGTACAGATACACAAATAGATAAATTCAATTGGGAAAAAGGCAGGCCTTGGGATATCAGCACCTCATCCCTGAGAAAGCTGATTGCTAGTGCCTTGACAGAAGGAACCTATTTACTTGTAACAAGGACCATGCCAGGCTGATTTGACAACTTCTGAAGTAAATATTTTAAAACCATAACGGAAGAAGAAACTACTTCACCTTGGGTCCTTGTAAACCAAGGGAAGCTTGTCATATGACATTTTCTCCTCAGTGACTTTATGTTGTAGTTCCCCTAAAGGCACAACTATTAACTAGATTTGATGGCTTTATTATTTAGATTCTATTTTGAGGAAGACAAAATAGGGGGGAAAAAAAGAGTGAACTACACAGCATGCTCATTAACAGATAGATTTTTCTAACTGTTTCCTAAATGGAATTTCTGGTTCATCTGACCTCTATTTTATTGCCTCCCGGATTTGCTTGAAAAAGGTTGAAGGCTTAGCATGATGTCTTAACTGTGATGATTCTGCTGTAGAGAAAAAGTTAAAATGTCCTTAGCTGGGGAATGGAGAAGAGATTCACTAAAGATATCTTGCTGTGCAAATACAGAAATGTCTCACCCTATTCTTCCCCATCTTCTTATAGAAAAAAGAACAATCTCCTCAAACTTTCACCTCTAAAAATTGCCACTGTGTTATAAAATCCCACAGAAATGATGTAGTTGACTCTTTCACTCAGGGTCAGTTCAGAAATGCTGGTATCTAAATAATAATACAGTTCAGGCTCCCTGTATTTAGAAACAAAACAGTTAGGATTTACCCTTTCCCCCCTGCAGTGTTCCTGAGATAAATCTTTCCCAGAGAATTCAAGCTGTTGTTAAAAGCAAGTCACCATTGTGGCTGGCTTGAGAGTTTAACAGCCTAGGGTCAGAGTTAAATAAAAGGTTGTTTGTAGTCAGACACAGAAGAAGAGGTGAGGTGAGGAAAACTATTTCCTGCATCCTGTCATAGTGGACATCCTCTGTACTACAGAAACATTTTGGGGCTGAGGTAGGTTCACCTAAACCAAGTTTGAAAGGCTTTTATCGTTTGAAACTAGAAGATTCCAACTAGAATACAACTCAAATAATTAAGCTTCAAAACGTATTTAATAGCCAATACTGTGCTTTACCTGAAGTACACGTACATTGAAATACTAATATCTTTTTTTTAAGATTTTATTTATTTATTCATGAGAGACAGACAGACAGACAGAGAGAGAGAGAGAGAGAGAGAGAGAGAGGCAGAGACACAGGCAGAGGGAGAAGCAGGCTCCATGCAGGGAGCCCAACGTTGGACTCGACTCCGGGACTCCAGAATCAGGCCCTGGGCTGAAGGTGGTGCTAAACTGTTGAGCCACCCGGGCTGTCCCTGAAATACCAAACAAATAACTAATATAGTGTTCTTTAAAGTTAACAAGACATATCATCAAAGTTTATTTAAATGTATGTATAGGGATGCCTGGGTGGCTCAACAGTTGAGCTTCTCCCTCTGTTTGTATCTCTGTTTCTCTCTCTGTGTCTCTCATGAATAAATAAATAAAATATTTAAAAATAAAATAAAATGTATGTATAAAACATGCAATATGTATAAGGCTCTAATAGTGAGAATAGGAAGGTTAATTAGATGTCCTTGACATTGTAAATGAGGGATGAGGCTCCTGGCAGTAACTTTCTCTAATATCACATGTACAATATATAAGTATTTGTGTAGAATGAGAAGATAAGACAGTGAATGTATGGGTCACAGTACTCATGATTTTAACTGGTGCCTTCAGTCACAGAGTCAGAGAAACATCCCAGGAGTTTTCGAGACTGTAATAAACCAAGTTCTCTGAGAAGAGTCTGAAGTGAAATGATGTGATAAGCTCCTCACTTATATAGACCTGTCCTTGGAGAAATCCAATTTCAAATTCTTGGGGACTCTGTCCAAAGAAAACAGTCCAATAACATACCAGGAAATCTATAAATCCAAGATGCTAAATGTCAACCTACTATTAGTTGGATATAAAAGCTTGGCAATTAATCTCTGGGGACAACAGTTGCATGTGTTGGAAAATGATTATGGAGTGGAGTTGTTAATCAGATGTGTTTGGCAGATAGTACTTTAGATTAATTAAAGAGCTGATAAAAATTATCAGAACATCGGGCTACACTCAGGGTTCCTAGCTTTCTTACTGGGGCACGGGGAGTCTAGTCTAAAAAAGAAAAAAAAAATGCCCTTAGAATATGTGGATTTCTAGCCTTCCATGATTAGTCATAGAGATTTGATTTAAAAAAAAAAAAATAGCTAAAGAAAACCAAATTGTAACTTCAGTACTCATGGTGATACCTTAGTTTGGTGCCATTCTACATTACAGGCTGCTCCAAGATCTCTGCCAACAAGGAACTGTTCTAGATTCACAAGACACAATCCTTAGGCCAGCATTCCAGTTCCATCTGAACCACTCACTATGTCATTTTGAACAAACCACTTAACTTCCTTGTGCGTGTTTCTTTATCTGTAGAATGAGGGAGGGAAAATCACACTAACAGCACCAAGAAAATTAATTGTAATCTATCTCAAAAGGTACCGAGCCAAATGAAAGAAATCAAAATGTTTACTAACTTATTAGTTCTCTGAAGGAGCTAGTTATCATGTTTAACTTCCTGCCTCCTACAATTCTTCCTGTTTGATCATCACCATAAGCACATGTCCACTGATTCATCTCTAATGTGGCTTCTTCTCCACCTTCATGCCCAAGCTGCCCTTCCACACCAATGAATCAAAGGCCAATGCCTTTAAAATCCAACTTATTTAAAATTTCCTTGATGGCTTTACATAATGTCCTTTCCCCTCTTCCTTCATTTATTTTTTTAAAGATTTTATTTGTTTATTCATGACAGACACATAGAGAGTGAGAGGCAGAGACACAGGCAGGGGGAGAAGCAGGCTCCACGCAGGGAGCCCGATGTGGGACTTGATCCCCGGTCTCCAGGATCACGCCCTGGGCGGAAGGTGGTGCTAAACCGCTGGGCCACCAGGGCTGCCCTCTTCCTTTATTTAAAAGAAACCTTTTGTAAAATAAGTAATAGAGACTTTTCATTTAAGAACATAACTGTCTTTTTTCCTTGTCTCCTCCTTCATTAGACCCAAAACAAGGTTGGGATTTTTCTTTACCCTCCTCCCTCCTCCACTTACATGCTCAAGGAAAAAATGCATGGGTTTTTAACCCTTCTGAGCTTCTTTCAAATTGGTAAAATACATCGTGGGGCTTGGGATGATTATATTAGGTAGGATTCTGATTGTTCTCCTTTGCCACTGCTCCTCCCATCCACTGTCTAACTCTGATCTGGGACTGACTGAACTCTGCAGAAAGCTTCACTGGGCTCCCTGGCCCACAGGTTTCTGGGTGGGTTTGGCAGGACGTAGGAGGGGCTGCTCTCTACTCAAACATGAGCTGCCCCTCTCTTACCACTTTTCTGGCAGTGTCAGTGTTTTTCTATGGCTACAATCTCTGCTTGGTACGTTCTCTTCCACAGTTTTCATCTGGACTCCTCACCCCTTCAGGCCTGAGTGGTATCAGCTCCTCATTTTTTTTTTTTTTTTTGGTTAGACTTTTGGCACTTCACCAACTGCTAATGATTCTCTTAACCCTTCCCATACTCTGTAAAAATGTTCATTTATTAAATTTTCTTCTGTTGAACCCTTTTAATGAAGCCATCTTTTTCTGTGTTGATTGATGTGTAAAGCATTTCCTACAGTGCCTGTCACTTAGCCTGCATTCAAGACATATTGACTTTTTATGTGTAACAAAATAATATATAAAATGATTAAATGATTAGTTTATTATTATTAATAGTCAGTGTCAGTGTATAGACTCCTAGAAACAACCCTAAATTAGTAAGTGTATGTCTATTCCAAGATTTTCAAAGACAAAGAGCTCTATAGAACTTCATAAAGACCCACCCTTTTAAGTAGTTTGCCAGTAAACATAATAGGATCAAACTTGTCAGTTTTTTTCAAAATTGAATTCAGTGTTTCACCTCCTGTTTTAATTAGGGGGTTTTCTGTTTTGTTAAGCGGAGTTTTGAGGTCTTTTATTTTGCCTGTTTTTGTTTCTGATAAAAACAATTTTAGTTGAAAAGACTCCTTAAGTTGTATGTGGTGGATTAAAGGCAATTTAAGAAGCAACAGAAAGGAACTGGGCTTTTAAATGCATTATTATAGTTGAAAAGCATTTGCATGAAATCCTCTCTCTCTCTCCTTTACAATACTATAAACTTAAATGAGAAAAACCACTATCTTATTTGAGAATCACCTGACAAACAAGAACAATATATACTCAACCCAAATCACAGAGTTGTTGTGAATAGCAGTTGAGTTTGTACATGGGTACAAAAACTCATTTGTGCAAAGCAATTCAGTTACAAACACTCACCGAGCACCGATGATATAAGCCAGATGCTTTAGAGGGTTTTGAGAGGATAAAAATGAGTGGGCACAATCCTTGCTGCTGGTGGGCAACACATGGCATGGGAGTTGGCCCCGGGGTGGGGGCAATTAGTAAAGAACATGCATTCGTTTTCTGAAGTTGATTTAACAAAGCGCCACAAACTGACTTCAATAATACGAATTTATTTTCTCTCAGTTCTGGAGGATAGAAATTTGAGGTCAGGGTATCATCAAGGCTGGTTCTTTCTGAGGCTGGGAGGGAAAGATCTTTTCCAGGCCCTTCTTCTTAGATGGTTGTTCTTCCTCCATGTCACATTAAATTGCCTTCCCTCTATATGCATCGGTATCCAAATTTCCTCATTTTATATGGGTACCAGTCATATTGGATTAGGGTTCACCCAAATAATTTGTTTGCCTCTGAAAAGACTCTACTTTCCAAAACAAAGTTACACTCTGACATACAGGGGGTTAGGGCTTCAACATATAAATTGGGGGTGGGGCACAATTCAATATATGACATAATTAATACAGAGAGTTGACCATATGCTGTGACAGAGGAGAGCACAGGGTACTTTGCGAGAATTAAGATGAGGTGTTGACCCGAAATCATTAAAATTGTCTTAAGCCTCATTTTCTAATTTCTCCCTGTATTTCATTAGGTCTAAGTCATTTCATGTTTTTTCAATATCCAGGGCTTTCCTGTATTAATCTAACAAATATACAATCAATTCATTAATCTGTAAGTCATTACATTATTCTCTTTCCAAGTATTTCAATGGGACTGAGGCCAGGATTCAAATCCCTGTTAAGCACTAACTAGCTAGGTGACCTTGGGCAAACCAGTTAATTGCTCTGGGCCTCTATTTCTACCTGTGAAGCAAGGATTCAGGTAGTAACCTTACTAAGATATCTTTTAGCCCTTATATTCTGAGGTTCTGATTTACTGAATGGATGCTGCCGCATACCAACAAAGACCCCTCTCTTACTGAAGAGTTCAGCTCTACTAAATTGGGTAATAAATTTACCAAATTCTACATTTAAAAAAAACACAGGTTGTGCTGAGTATTTAATTGATTCATTTAGAGATAAAAAGTTAATATGAAATTTTAAATCTTCTGGGAGGAGACATTCAATTAGAGTGTGCCTAGTTTCAACTTTCAATATCATGGCTCTGCTTAAGCGAAAAATAAAGTGGATACTTAGTTATGTTAATTTAGGGCCTTTGAACACATCTAGCATTTTATTTGGATACTTTAGGCATAAATTTACTTCCCAGAACTATCTGGTACTTTACTTTGATTTTTTTACTTTATGGTGTGTACTTGTTCTTGAAGGGGTCCAGAATATGCCACTGTGGCATAAGGATTATTTTGAGTGGAAGGCATTAGAGATTCAACAGATACAGGAAGAGGCTTCTGTGTACTCACCTTATCTGCCTAAAAGCAGAAAGATTCAACTGTCACAAATAAAACTCCCTTAAGGAAGGATTCCCATACCAAGGAAAAAGAGTGACTCCTGTCACAGGGGATGAGGCACGGCATAAACAGACCTTAATAAAACAAGACCATCTTCTACTTGTTTCCTCTGTATATTTCTCAGTCATTCTCTGCCATTTATTTTCCCTTGAAATCCTAACCCTATCCCCTTGTTAAGCTGGTATATAAGCCCTAAACTCAAACTGCTTCTTTGAGTTAGATTTTGTGTTCTCCTTGAGAAGTATACCTAAGTGAATAAACTTTGTCTTTTTCTCTTGCTCATCAGTCCTTGTCAGTTTAATTTGCAAGCACCAGCCCCCTCCCCCCAACACACACATACACACAAATACACACAATTACATGAGAGGGTAGAGGAAGAGTATTTTCTCCTCAACATTTTCTGCATCTAACTAACAATTTAGGAAGTATTTGACAGATAAATATATTTAATTAGTTAATCTAATAGTTAGAGTGGGGATAGTTCAAAGTCATGCTTTTAAAAAGTAGACGGATGCACAATCCTCATATTGGTTATTCGAAAGACTAATATAGAAAAAGAAATGTTACCTATCTCAGTAAAACAAGTGTGTGTCATGAACATCACAGCACGTTCTTCTTGCCCACAACTCTGAGATGTTCCCTGAAGGGATACTGCTGGCACAGAGTTACAGTGATAACAAATCAGCATCTTCAGTGGAGTAGGGCAATGCTGCCTTGGGGAGCACTCCCTTCTGGTGATAATTCCACACATTACACTGAAATATATATTAGCATTCCGGTGGGTTCAGTGATATAGGTGTTCAAATGTTCCCCTACTGTGAGTCTGCATAATGTCCTTGGAAACACAAGTTACAGCCCCAGCTAGTGTTAACTCACACCAAATTGCACATTTGGAGAATCCAATTTCTTTCAGAATTTGAAGAAGCAAAAGGAAATGTGACTACCTGATGAAAACCATACTGAGTAATAAAATAGCAACTCCCTATATAAAGTTTGTGTGTGGAATACTTTTGTAAGTTAGCAGTATGGATGGAGGCCCTCTGAGCAGCCAGATATTAATACAGAGATGGTTATGAGAGAAACGTACCGATCAAGCGGAACCTGAGTGAAGGTCACTGGAGGAGGAGTTTCTGCTCCTGCTCCTATCATTTGCCAGGTGCAATGAGACCTGAAACTTCAGTGCAGACCAGGTTAAGACACACTCTGTCAAATTTACCTCAACAATCCATTCTGATATGAGTTCATCATTTATCCATTTATCCATTCTTTGTGGGGACTATGGTGTATCAAGCATTATGCTAGGCACAGAAGCCCCCCCTCCCCCAATATATTCAGTTGAATAAAACATATTCAGTTTCTGTAATCATGCAGTTTTTCACATGTAGGGGGACAAGTGGAGCATGCCTGGAAAACGGAATAGAATGTGGACTAGGTACAGGTGTGTGGAAAGCTCATGAATGCAGACCCTAAAAGCTATACCAGAAAATTACATTTCACAGTGGAGTCAAAAGAGATCTTTTAAAGGGATTTAAACACAAAGAAAGCATACTGTGTTCTACACTTGAGAAGATCATTCCAACAAGCCCGGTGAAGGGTGGATTTATAGACATATGAAAATAAGGAAAGGAAACCTCATTTAAAATGGAGCTAGGAAATTCTAAATGTGTTGATGTCATGTATATGCCACTCATGGCAGCCAGCCCAACCAGCAAAAAGAAGGAAGATAGGGATTATCTTGACAAGGGAGGACATGGATCACGTAGGAATTTTATCTCCTACTTTTTTTTTAAAGATTTTATTTATTTATTCATGAGAGACAGACAGAGAGAAAGAGAGAGGCAGAGGCACAGGTAGAGGGAGAAGCAGGCTCCATGCAGGGAGCACGACATGGGACTCAATCCCGGGTCCCCAGGATCACACCCTGGGCCGAAGGCGGCACTAAACTGCTGAGCCACCTGGGCTGCCCTCATCTCCTACTTTTATGAAAAAGAAGGAAGGTCTCTTCTTGCCTTAGCAAGGAAGTACTAACCACTGCTTACAGGCAATGAGAAACCACCACAATCTCAAACTCTTCTTGTTCTTCTCCAGTGAATTTTTGTTAAAAAAAATCCTCCTCAATTCTTCCTGAAACCTAATAAAAACTGTCCTTGACCTTCTCTCTCTGGATCTACCATAATTGATATGTCCCAAATTACAATTCATCCACTACTCTCAAGGAAACTTGTTTCACTAGTATAAATAACTGTCTTTTATTTTTAAAGTTGACAAAGCAAAATAAAAACCCACCATTTCCTTTCCATGAAAATTCAATTAATAATGGCTAAGAATGGCATTTGACTTTTCTCTGCATTGGTTTCCTCACATATGAAATAGGTCAGTTGCACTAGATTAGAGGCTAGTAAACTATCTCTAAGGCCAAATTCAGTAGGCTGTTCTTGTTTTTGGAATAAGTCATACTTATCCATTGTGCATTCTCTGTGGCTGTTTCTGCACTACAATGGAAGAGTTGAGTAGTGACAACACAGACTTATGTAGCCCACAAAGCCTAAAGTATTTACTATCTGGCCTTTACAGGAAAAAAACAAAAACAAAAAAAGCCAACCCTGCACCAGATAATCAGGTGGGTTTTTTCCACTCATAATATAGAGTTTAGTCAAATACTAAACTAAACATCTATAGCCACAATCACCCCTCCTTTCTTTCTCAGGCATGCACTATTTCGAAAGTAATAAACATATATATATAATGATTTGGGATATTTCAGGTACCTGCATACCTTGGTTAATTGAGAGTCACACATACTCACAATATGGATTAGAAAATTACAAATACTTGGAAAGCTTTAAAAAATGCAGTAAGCCTTAAATCAAGACTTAGTGAGTTTTATATCTGAGGGTACAAATTATTTTGGGGGAGGTGAAATAATTAATATTTGGTGTAATGTACTGGAAAGTAGAATGTGTAAGACAAACGACTGAATATAGCATAATAAGAATGATATGTAAGATATGGTTTATCAAATCAGTTCCTGGCATCTCCTTTTCTAATTATAATTCATTTAACTTCTAAATATGTTGATGTTTTAATTGTTTGTATTATATATATTATATGTATGTGATGACCAGACACACCTTTAGAGAGCCACTGAACGATAGAATTCCTTAGGGTTCTTCTCTCAGGGACTCACAGTTTATTGCTATGAATAACGGAAATATATCATATTTATATAACACCTTTCCTTGGAAAAACTCATTAGATCATTTATTCTCTCAGATTTTTATTTAAAATTTCATGGCTCGTACTTCTATCAAGCAGTTCTTAGATGGAGAAACATTATTTTTAGCTATGTTTATCTATGGGGAAATTAAAGGCCAGAAGCCATCATTTATTTTATTTTGCTTCTTTTTCTTTATTATTTTTGTCACTTAGTGACAGAACTAGTTAAGCAGAACTAGTTAGAAATAAGATCAGTTAGACCTTGGTTTACCTCCTAAATTAGAACTGATATGCTATTTCCTTAGTTGGATTAATGCAGGAAATGTTGAGATTAGAAAGTTAGTTTCCTTTAGAAAGTTAGTTTCCTTTTTGATGTACATGAAATTTTGAAGCTCTCCAAGAAGATTTCTGATGAGAAAAAGATGGATAAAATGCCAATGTAGGTAAATCCCAAAGGTATTCCAAAAATGAATGAGAACATAATGGTTCTTGTAACAAAATCTCAAAGCTTTATTGATTGCCTGATCCCACACTATCCTTGCTGGGAATAAAGTTCTTCTTTTATGACCACTCAAGTCCTACAGCTACTCTGAGCTTAGTTCAAATTTTTCTTTCCCTGAAGCACTACCAAACCCCCCAGTCCTAGATAGTTTCAGGTAGATCTAGGTAATGTTAGCAAGTATTGAGTGTTTACTATGCTCCAGGCACCATATTATCTGATTCTAATAGCAATCCTAAGGAAGAAACTATTAATTTTATTCTCCCTATTTCATAGATGAGAAAAATGACCTTGTAGAAATACAGGAGAAAAAAATTATTTTCCCTCTACTCTACTCTATTGGGAGGAAGACACCTTCCTCCCAATAAAAAAAAAAAAAAAAAAAAAAAAAAAACAGATTAACAGGAGAAAAGCAAACATGTTTAATAGAATATATACCTTCTGTACACGAGAGAGAGACACTTAGGAAAACTGAGTCACGCTCTGAAATGGCCCAAGCTATCACCTTAAATACCATTTCCAGCTAAAGACAAAATAAAATGTTGGACCAGTTACAAGAGGTTTCCAGGAAAAAAACAACATACAAGGATATGGTGGTTATGCAGATGTCTCAGTGCCTTCTCTGTTGATAAGTTTCTAGAGTTTCTTCCTCTTTCTGGTACAAATGGGGAGATACCCTAATAAATGGAGATTTTCCTTATAAGTGTAAATGTCTCATAAAATGGTAAAATAAAAGTGTAAAAGCTCTATTTTCAGAGCTTTTTCTATATCTGTTGTTTCTTAAAAATAATCAGCCTAAAATAATCCAAATGCCAAAGAAGCATATTTTAGGGTGGCAAATTCTGTTCCCCTTCACCAGTAAGGATAAGGATTCAAACCCGGGCATCCTGACTCCCAGGTCTCCAGTACTAATGGCTATTCTATTCTGCTTTCTAACTCCTCAGTCCCTTTACATCCTGCTCATTTGATGTTTTGCTTTTATATTTTGTAAATAAGCCTTATACTTTTATTTTAATTTAAATAAAGCATTTGTGCCTTTTCTCCCCAGACGGTATGCCACTTGAGGATAGTGATTCCCTTATCAGTATCTGGAAGCTAGGTACATATACACAAATATCTCCCAAGTGACATAAATAAATGAGTGTATGAGTACCAGTGTGCTGGTGTAAAGTCTAATGCAAATGTCAGAGGTCTTAACAAAAGTAACTATGAGTCTTATCATCTTAGAACTACGAGTTTCTCCTTGCTTAAACGTGGGTCTCTTGTTATGTGCATCCCTCCTCCAGAATTCTTTAAATTTCTTTAAATTTAACCTACTACCACAGATACTTGAATATGCTTTAGCTCCCTTTTTAAGTTATTAGCTGCTTGAGTTTAGGTTCAAAGTCTTTTTTTTTTTTTTTTGTCTTTTATCTCTACTGATTTTAACAGACTGTCTTTATATGATCTGCAAAAATATAAATCTCTGCTGGATAAATGAGTAAACATCAGTTGATTTTATGTGATTTATTATTTTGTTGCTTTGTTGGTGCAAGTCACAATGTTTACCTTTATGATCAGATCCCTTTCTTAATCTAGAAAGTATTCCAGATTGTGTGAGATATAAAAGTCCAAATAACACTGTAATTGGAGTTCTGCCTTTAATATTTAACCTTAGGGCCTACAAAAAGTTAAATCTAAGTCATGAATTTGGCTAGTTTATGGTGGCATAGTAATATTGGACTGAGGTCACCTTGAGGTCAGGGACATTATCTTCTTCCTTTGGAATTTACATTATTTTTTTTAAATTAAGTGACTCTGGATATAAGGAACACTTGGTCAGGTGTCACTACTTAACACATTGTATCTACAAGAAGAAATGAAGTTTACAAACAGGTGACAGACTACAGAACCATATATCCTTTTTCTATTTGTTCAATTTATATCTAGACATGCTTTTTTTTTTTTTTTTTTTTTTTTTTACTTTCTCTCTTCTGTCCCCTTCTTTCTGTATAGTTCTAAAAATTTTTGCTTAACAATACTTATAACCCACAATCACAATTTTTATTAACATGTTTTCAGGGAGGTTTAATTTTAATTACTCAAGATACTCTGCTCTGACTTTCCAGTAATTTAAGAAGGGAAGGGATGTGATGCCTCAGTACATTACTTTTTATTAAGTTTTGCAAAGAAGTGTGAAGATTATTAATTATCGAGTTTTTAAGGTGGGAAATGGAAGTTTTACCATGTTCAAAAACATCTACAAAATTATCTTCAGAACTCATAAATTACACTTCCTCTTCCACTGTTGATGAGGATCAGAGTGGATAACTCTGGGGTCAGGCTGTGGGCTCTACCAATTGCTCCATTAATAATAAAAGCTAACATTGATGGTGTACTTATTGTGTTCCAGAATCATGTTTTACACAGATGACCTCATTTATTCTACTTTATGTGCAATAACATGCTTAATTAAAAGAGAAATACCAGTAAGAGAGGAACAGAGTCACAAAGGAAATAAACATAGACGTAGACGTACTCAGACTTGTTGAACTTGTGTTCTTACTTTGATCATTGAGAATGCAGATACAAAAGTCATGGGTGGTTAGAATTTTGCAAGGAGGAAGTCTGTGCAATAAATGAATTCATCTGCCTCATTTTAAAAATTAGAATTGGTTCAGCCAATTGAGGTGATTTGCCTAAACATATTAGCAGCTGTATCTGTTAATGCAATGCTTTCAAAAATCCACCTCAAAACTTCATGAATTGAAACAACCACACTCTGTCATATCTCATAATTGGGCAATCAGTGCTGGTTCAGTGGGACAATGTTTCTGCTTACTTTATATCTTCTGAGCCTGGAATAATATCCAAGATGTTTCTTCATTCACATATGTGGTATCCCAGCCAGGATAGCTGGAACCACTAGGGGATGGTCAATCACCTCTTCTTCTACTTCACCTTTGCGTGTGGCTAACCTGCATTTCCTTACAACATGGCATGTGTTTGCCAAGAGGAAGGATGCCGACGCTCTGATCCTTTTAAAGGTAAGGCCTGCAACTGTCTTTTTTTTTTTTTTTTTTTTTTTTTTGCTGCATTCTGTTAGTTAAAGCAAATCACCAGTCCATTCTAGACTGAGAGGAGAAGACTCCATCTTTTGATGTATATATCAGTCTGCGATTAAAAAAAAAAATAGTGACCATCTTTCCAGACTATCACAATAGTACAACTGAGAGGAATCACATTCCCTATTCTATTTTAGTTCTGTCTCGAAACTCTGTATCTCCTATTTGTATTTCATAGCATTATACCTGTTGGAGAAAACAAATAGGGTTTCTGATCTCTTCCATGGCCTGAATGCTTGCACCAGATGCTTTGTTAGGCCCATTATACATAGTACATAATTCTAGGTTGATGTTTCCTTAGTCCTTAATACTGCTCCCTCTCCTCTCCAGACCACACTTTAATTTTTTTATTTAAATTCAATTAATTAACATAATATGTATTATTGGTTTCAGAAGTAGAGGTCAGTGGTTAATCATTCTTATAAAACCCCCAGTGTTCATTGCATTGTATGTCCTCCTTAATATTCATCACCCAGTTACCTCGTCTCTCCATTTCCTTCCCCTCCAGCAACCCTCAGTTTGTTTCCTATGACTAAGAGTCCCTTATAGTTTGTCTCCCTCTCTGATTTTGCATTGTTTTAAAAGTTACCTATCTTAGAAGTAAAGGGTGAGATGGACCTTGGAGAAAACTTAAGTCAGTTATTACTTATTGAGAGTTAGCTATCTATCAACTGCTGTATGGGTGAAGACCACATACTACTTTGCATAAACCTCACTGAAAACGAGAGAGATGTGGCTCGGTATCTGAGCAAGAAGTTGAGGCCACTTATCAAAGGTTACTCAGCAGAAGATAGAACCAGGAAAGAAATCCCAGTATATGTTCTGGACCATGGCCTTTTCACATGCTATGGTATTAAGAAAGCAGAGGCAGTTTACCCTTTTAAGAAGTGTGGCAATAAAATGAAGAGAAAGAAGGAATGTGGAGACAAGGGACAGAGAAAGGGATAAAAGAGAAGGCAAGAAGAGGAGAGGAGAGTAGGAGAGAATAGAGAACAGAAAAGAAAGAGTCCTAAGATTTTTAAATACTTTTAAAAAATGGTGTTTTAAGGATTAAGGAGGCTGAGCATATCCGACAGCTAATTTGAGCCATTAGAGAATGAGAGATAAAATATTCAACTAAGGAACTGGTTACTGGAGGGAGCAACATCCCAGAGGAAACCAGAAGTATGTGCTACCTGGGCAGATGCTGCTAGGGCAAAACATATTGACCTTCGCAGTGAGGGTGGGCATTTCCTTCTCAGACAGTGACCACAAAAGAGGATGAAGGAAGGCCTGAGGACTTTGGAGGTAGAGAGGAGGAAAGGTGTAAGATTCCTTGAGTGATTAAAAATCCTGTTGAATGCCATTTCAGGGTAAATATTCAAAAGTTGACTAAAAAAGCAAATGATGTTACCAAAGGAAAGAAAAGTTAAAGAGATGCTTCTGTATTTCTCCCTAAGAAAAACTGGCATCTTTTAGAACAAGGAAGAAAGAATAACCACAGCCTAAGATACTTTTGTTTTCAAAACCTCTTACCTTTGATTTTGAAATAACCCCTAATATTAGAAAAGGATGAGTAGTCAAATTAGAGCCTAATATTGTTGAGTGCTAAATTTTCCAATTACTTCCTGTCTTCTGAGATTTTTTAAGTAGAAGATTTAGTCTTCTCGATATCTGAAGCAATAAAACACATTCTGTAGATGATAGTAACATCCTTTACTTAGAGTGCACTGAACAGGAAGAGGTCAAGTTCAAGAGGAAAAAAAGATGTCCATAGATTCTCAGTGTTACCCAAGCCTCTGCTGTCTTTCCCATTTTTAGGCTATGCCTCAGCCTTTCTTAAAGAAAAATCTATGTAACAGATTGTACAAGGTTTTGCTCTTCCTCTTTTCAAAAAAGTGTCTTTTAAAAAAGAACTTAATATTTCATTAAGAAAGACCAAAAAATAAGCTTCAGGAAATTAGCCATAAAGGCATTAATGGGTCTCTATGAGAATAGCCTGCAGCAAAACTGAGGAGACATCACTCACTAATCTTAACATTAGCTGACATTAATTTTGAAGTAGTTATTGCTAATATGAATCATGTATAACAGATTACATTATATTTATTTGCAATCTTTAAAATTCAAGGAGATGTTTTCTCCCTTTGATATATATACTTAGACACCCATTCACACGAACCATGCATGCTTTTTCTCTTAAGACTGGGCAAGAAGCACATAATCATGCATAAATCATTTTTAGTGGGAAGGAGTCTCATACCTTTTTTATTCCTCAGGCCTAATTCTTTCATTTTACTAAGCTTGAACATCAACATTTTTGTTGGAAAGTTAATGAGTGCCCTCTACCTTCTTAATCACCCTACAAGGTGCAAAATCATTACTGAGACTGTTGAGGGTATGTTCAGAATACATTTTCTGTGGTATGAAAAGAATTCAACATAACATGACCAGTGGTTAAGGTCATGGACTCTGGAAGCAGACTACCTGGATATGAATGCCAGCATCACCACTTACTAGTTGTGTGATCGAGGACAAATTGATGTTTGTTGGTCTTACTTTTCCTCAGGGAGGGATAATAGCAGGGCCTACCACATCATTGTCATGAAGGTTAAATGAAAGTTATCAGAACATCCAGCATTATACTTTTTGTTTTATTATTTTATTATCTCAAGCACACCAAAGTACCCTAGAGTTTAATCTACGGTTTCTTCTATGTGAAAAAATGCAGCTGACTGAAAAATAAAAATGATAACTTTTGGTTTGGTTTATACAATACCATGTAGCTAAAATGTCACTACTCTGATGAGGCTTATCTTATTTAAAATTGTTAATCTAGGGGCTCCTGGGGGGCTCAGTCAGTTAAGCATCTGACTCTTGATTTCAGCTCAGGTCATGATATCAAGGTCCTGGGATCAAGCCCCTCACTGGGCTCTGTGCTTAGCATAAAGTCTGCTTGTCCCTCTCTCTCTACTTCTCCCCCTTCCCTCTCTCCCTCGAAAATAAATAAATAAAACACTTAAAAAAATAAAAGTAAAGTAAAATAAAATTGATATCTGTACTCCTCCATCTTGACCCAGTACTTAGAAAATTCTTTATCCATTTTTTTCTATAACACTTATTTCCTAACCTGTACTATTTATTTATTTTATTTGCATTCTTTCTCCTTCCACTAGAATATCAGTTCCTCAAGAACAGAGATTTATATCAGTTTTATTCCCTAATATATCCCAAGTGCCAAGAAGAGTGCTTGGAATATAGTAAATTCTATATCAATATTTGTACAGTAAAGGGAGGAATAATAGAAGAAAGAATGGAAACAAGTATAACAGTTCATATCCAAAAAGGAAATAAAAAAGGGGTGAGGGTGGAGGTGGAGAGGAAAAATGGGCATATCTTCTATAAGGTTTAAACTATTTTAAGGAAATAGTAACATTATGAAAATGTTCTTTCTCCATGAGTATTCATTATCCTTTTAAATCTTAAACTGTGAAAATGAACTTAGATTTTTTAATAGTAAAAATTTCTTCAACAGAAAGGAAAAACAGCTTTATTTACATATAAAAATAAGTATAAAATCAATGGCTTGAATAAGGCCAGGGGTACTTGTTCTGACTCATTTTGCTTTTGTATTTTTTAAAATTTAAAATTTTTGTTTTATAGAAGCAATTTTCTATAAATAGGGACCATAGATAGCCAATAATCTTCTTCCTCAGAAGTAGAACCCATAGGACAAGAAGAGTCAGCTCCCTCTAGTCCCAGAGATAATCAGAGCCTACCTAGAACCCATTATCTCTGATTCTTAGTTAAGGGCGTAATATCAATCCTGCTTTATCAGCCCAATTATATATGGCTGTCCCTCTTCAGGGAATAAAATAAGATATTCAAATTATTTAATTAGCATTTGTATTAGATCCAGAGGTAGAACCATTTGGCAAGAAGGGATTGGGGGGACACAAAACAACCCAATGTCAAAAACACCACCAACAAGCACGATAACTGGGTGGGCCAAACGAAGTCAAACATGTGCCTCATTTCATCATTTACAACTTAGAAAGAAATTAATAAATACTCTAGGAAAATGGGGTGCAGAACCAACAATTGGGAGAGGAGGGTTCTCTACTAGGAGTGATTATTCAGCTTCAGTAAATTATTAATATGTTATCTTCATGGGCGATAAAATCTAGATAGCATTGTTATGCAAATTATTTCACATGCTACTTTCTGTACTTTCTCTTTTTTCATGCCCCACATCTCCCCACCCATGCTATATAAAAACATTATTTCCACTAATTGCATAATTATAGATATATATAGAAATATAGATATAGATATAGATACAGAAATAGATAGATAGATAGATGATAGATAGATAGATAGATAGATAGATAGATAGATAATAGATAGATATGGATATAGATATGGTAGGGGGTGGTATTTTAATGGTACGCCACCTAATAGCCCAGAGTCTAGGTATTTAGATTGACCATGCATCCCAGTTTTCCAGGGATAGCCCCTGTGCCTCAATATTCCCAGCATACTTAAAGATAATGCTCCTTTCATTCTCAAAAGACTTGCAATTTGGATGACAAATGTTGTGATCGCCCTAAAGATATTGAAGTCCAGATATCAAGAGGAGGAAGGAAAAAGTTTCAGAGAGAACACATCATAGTATATTTTCCAAAGCCACCACATAGTACTATTGTATACACTGGAGGATTCGAGACTAAAAGCAACATTCATTCAAGGAGACTCCAGTCATCCATGCCCTGACTTACATCATTGCTACATCTTGAAAATGTCATTAAGTTCATGAATCCCAAGATTTCACTCATATATTTTTATATTAAATACCTATTTTTGTCAAAAAACCCTGATTTTCTAAAACCCTTCTTTCCAAATCTACTTGAACATTACTAAACAGAAAATGTGATATCTTGCCAGCATGACTTCTAACCTTGAATCAAGAGCTAATGTCCATTTGCTACATATCCATGTCCTAAGCAAAAAATATATTCTTAAAAACATTCTGTGCGCATTTATGTATTATAATCATTTAAATCTTGGTGAAAAAGGAAAACATAGCTGTAATAAAGAAAATAAACCAATCAGTTGAACTCAAAAGATTTTTAAAATGTATAAGGCAGCCCGGGTAGCTCAGCAGTTTAGCACCGCCTTCAGCCCAGGGTGTGATCCTGGAGACCTGGGATCAAGTCCCACGTCGGGCTCCTTGCATGGAACCTGCTTGTGTCTCTGCCTCTCTCTCTCTCTCTCTCCCTCTCTCTCTCTTTCTCTGTGTCTCTCATGAATAAATAAATAAAATCTTAAAAAAATATTTTTAAAATGTATATAGAATATTTTTCCTATAGACTTTATGCCATTGATGGGGAGGTAGTTTTACAGATTTCCTATAAGCCATCTCAATTAAACTACCTTTTCCTCGCTTGATGATCTCTTTCTTTCTGTTGAAAAATCATGATCACCTCTCCTTTTGGTGATATATTAAAACATAATGAACAAACTAAAACTTTGTTCAAACGAGGTGAACATGCAGGCATAATAAGATCAGCCTATTGATTGTTGTTTAGCTACTGTTTCACTCTCAGGCGGTGGAGAAGTGACAAATTGTGGGCCCTGAAATCATCAGCTTGCAGGATCATGTCATTTAAATGGGAGGATTACACAAGGCTTGTATCTGTAGAAAATGGCACTCCTCTCAAATTATGATTCCAACTACTCCAGTGGCAGAAATGACCATCATCAATATGAGAAAATGTTCAGGATCACAGGAAATGTTGTCCCCCATTTCTCTTCCTTTCCGATACAGCTCTCTGCTTTCCAAAATGAGATAGCTGAGTAGTCGTTGGATCGTTTCCTAATGATTAAAGATGCTGCTCGCGTTACACCATACGTTTTGTTGCTTGTATGTTGGGGCTCTAATAAAAGACAGATACCTCACTACAGGAGAAGCATGTTTAGGCAATGCCCTTTTCCCAGAACCTGATTAAATCAGGATGCTTAAAAGAGTTTTGCTTTTAAGATACAAGTAGTTTGAGCCCTATTGGCACTGAGTTTAAACATTACAGGCAAAATATTAGTTTTGGGTCTGTGGTGTATTCATAGCCCTGAGTGTCTCCAACAAGCTTATCTGGAGGATTCTGTTTATGTGAAAGAAATTGCTATGATCAATCACTGTGTAGTAAGGGATCAAACAAAATGCTGAATCGAGGAATGTTTTCCATTGGCCCTGTTCAGCAAGAGACAGGAGCACTACAAGTGAGCTGTTATATATTCTGCAAGAAAACTACAATTTATGTTCTAGATTTTTTTCTCCACTGTTGATATGAAACCTCATGTTTCAGGATCATTTTTTTTCCCAGCTCATATTATGTGGTCTCCACAGAGCAGAAGGCAATTTCAGTACCCAACCTTGGCTGTTATGAGTATTTTAGAAGCTTATATTTTTCTTGAAATAAAAGAAAACCTCTGAAATTCTCAATGTGCATTGCAGAAATGAATTCAATTTGTTTCTTCTCTAAATCCACATGAGGTGGCCAAAATCATTATCACCATTTCATAAATACATTGAGAAACTGAGAGAACATGTGGGTTATAGGAAGCTATTCAAAGAAATAGTAACAAAGAGAAAAAAAAACGAATTGAGCCCCAATTTCCAGGTATGATGATGAATCATATGGCCATATGTCCTTCCAAAATTAATTTCCCTGTGTCTTTATGACTTCACAGGGTAGAGCAGGCATTCAAAATTGCACAGTGATTAACTTGGGTTCTTTATGTAGGATTAGCAATAGGCAAACTTAATATTCTAATGTTATATTTGTCCTTTTCCTTTCTTCAGTTTCCAGCCCCCATTTAGTTAGATATTTATACATTTGGAGCCATAGTTCCCTCACTTTCTGATGCTCCAGTTAGACCTTGCAGTGGTTTCCTTATCTGGTGCTCTTGTACATAAACTCAGGCTTCTCTGTTATAAAGGACACTGCTGAAGGACTCATTTTTAGAGCAATGCTCTGACTAGGTCATTCAACCACTTGAAAGTTTCATGAGCTTTTTCCTATAGAATAAATGTCAAGCTTCTTACCTAAGCATTCAAGGTCCTCCACCATCCGGGGAACACTGATTTTTATTTTTCTCCTTGAGTTTCCTTCCTTATTTTTTTTTCCCTTTTTTGGTTCTTTAATCAAACCCTGCACTCCAGACAAATACTCTTTATCGTTATAATTTTACTGATTTGCTTTGGGGATCACTGAGGCCCTTTCCTGCTTCTGAATTTGCCTAGAACTTAATTTTTTTAAGAGCACAGATGTTATTCTTCAAGCCTCATCTTTACCAGTACATACTCTATGACATCATTTCTCATCTTTTTGACTAGAGACGAGAACCTTCTGGTCTTTCATACGCTCTCATGGCCTACTGCCTGTTATCACACTTAGAAGTTTTTACAGTATATCTTTAGTGTCCCTGAGCCTGACAGACTACAAATTCCTCCAGAAGACCTTTGCCTTTATCCATCTGGCCTTCTCACTAATAAAGAGTGATATATATGTGGCAGGTGCTCAGTATGGTTTTGGTAAGTGAATCAAGAGAAGCGCTTCCTTTTTTTTTTTTTTTCCAATTCTGTTGAAATAATCAAAACTTATAAGTTTCAGTTCCTCCTTCATTAAGAAATGAATAAGATAGTTTACAATAATGCAGGCTAATGAGTGAATGTTTTATTATCACTTCAGGTATCTGCATTTAGAAAGAGGCTTATTAGTGGCACTGCTTTGGAGCTCTGGCAGCTTTTATAACATGGACAGAAACACATTTTTCTCTTGCCCTGCTGACTCTGTCTAATATTCAGCTTAGGGGTTTTGCCTTTAATGCTTTGCCCAGGTAATGCCAGGACCCCTTTGCCCTCAAGAATTCAAACCCAAGCTCTGCTGACCCATATCTTTTCCTCTTAATGAACACTTCACAGAGGCTTTCTTCCTACAATTTAGTTTATCTTAGTTAAACCCAGCCTGGGCCTCATGTTCTGAGCAATCTGGAGAAATATTTTCTTTATATAAAAAAGGAAACCGTTGAGAAATAGAATATTCAAATATACAACAATGAGACCATTTATAAAAATAGAATTCTGCTCCAGAGTCTGCTGTGATCAGCCCAACATAGTTGTAGAAGAAGCCAACTGACCACCTATAGTAACCAGTCCAGGAAGCCAAAATTTAATGCCTTTGACAATGGAATCAAAATGTCTATAAATTTTTAACAATTGACAGTGTCTCTAATTTTTGACCCCATTTCCAGCAGAAAGAAACAGAGAAAGGCAAATATACACCCCTAACCAACCATATAGGATGCTCTGCATCTAGTTAGCCCTACTGCAGCTTCCAGTCAGGGTACATCTGAAGCCTTCTCTTTTTTCCCCCACTATTGAAATCCTTTCCACTCCTCTGCCTGCCTTTGAGACTCCGCTAAATGCTAGTGATGGTAGCTGACTCCCTTGCCATAGCAAGTTCTGAACAGATAGCCTTTGCTTGTCTTAATTTGGATTCATTTCTACAACACACTAATAACACTGATTATTAGAATATTTTAGAGAACACTCCTGAGTACTCACCTGGGAAAGTGAGCTTGGTCTTGCTCTACACATCAGTTCTCTATTGCTATGTTAAAACCCATCCTGAAACTCAGTAGCCTAAAATATAGTTACCATTTTTCATGATTTTATGAGTTGGCTGAGTGGTTCTTCTGCTAGTCTCACTTATGCTTGTTGATGATGTAGCATTCAGCAGGTGGGTTGCGTGGGCTCAACTAGGACTATTGTGATAGCTGGACATCTGGATCTCTTTCTCTATGTAGTCCTTCACTCAACAATGCAGCAGTGCCAAGGCAACCACCTAGGATCTCAAGGACAGAATCCACAGGACTCTGAAACTCATGCATTGTCAGTTCTGGTACATTGTGTTGTTCAAAGTGAGTCATAAATGCAGCCCAGACTTAAAAGCATGGAAAGTTCCTCTTAATTGAGGCTCAGGAAAGTCATACTATAAAGGGGCATGTATGCAGGAATGGGATAAACATTGACCAGTAAATAATCTAGCTTGGGCTTAAATGGCATATTCTGACCTCTGTGTCTGCTTCTACCCATTGACTAAGCAGTACCAGATTTCCTCCTCCCTCCCTGTCTCCTTCCCTCTCTCCCTCCATTCTTCTTCCTCTGCTTCTCTCTTTCCCTCTCTCCTTTCATCCCCCCTTCCTTCCTTCCTTTTTTCCTCCCTCTTTCCCTCCCTCTTTCTTTTTCTTTCTTTCTTTCTTTCTTTCTTTCTTTCTTTCTTTCTTTCTTTCTTCTTTCTTTCTTTCTTCTTTCTTTCTTTCTTTCTTTCCTTTTCTTTTCTTTCTTTTCTTTCCTTTCTTTTCTTTTCTTTTCTTTTCTTTCTTTTCTTTTCTTTTCTTTTCTTTTCTTTTTTTCTTTTCTTTTTTTCCTTATGCAGATCTGACAAAGATGGCAGAGATTGACTGCTTTAAGAGAACTCTAAAGTATAGCCTGGAGATCCTGAATGGAGAGCTAAAGGGAAGCATTTTCTCTACCACTTAGAGAAAACTGAAAATAACTCCCAGAATTTCCAATTATTTAAGTCAATAAATGAATTTCTCTCATGCAAATCTGTTTGAGTAAATTTTTGTTACACACAACTGAAAAAAAAACAACAAAAAGAATATTTTATTTTGGAAATGGCTTTCTGAAAAGCTTTATTGTCTGGGTAGACTTCAAAAGATAAAAAATGGAGAAAGAGAACATGAATTGGGAGAGAATAGGGCAGGATCAGGCAGTGATGAGAAAATCCCAATTTGACTGACACCAATGGAATACAAAGGGAGAGAGTGGGAGACAAGTTGACAGATATTCTAGAACCATGAACAAATGACCTAGAATGCCACAAAAGACATTCTGTATTTAATGCAATGGATACTGGAGATTCAGAAAACATTATTGCATACAATAACTCAATCAGTGAAAACCAAGAGTGACTAAGAATAGATTGATCAAAGAGATGGTAATACAAAAGAGAAGAAATCAAGAAAGACCCTTGTTAGTTAACTTAATTATATTTTTTAATATAAATAAAAATATAAATAATAAAATAAAAAACATATATCTCAAACATCACATCTTACATCTCAAATATAAAAAAATTTTATATGTCAATTATACCCCAATAAAGCTGGGACGGGGAAGAAAAGATGCTTTTAAAGTAGAATCTATCATAATTGAAAATTCATAGTCAGGGATGAAAGGAGAATTGGGCTGAGGTTTTGAGCTTTAAATGTGTAACAAAAGAAAGAAAAACCTTTCTATTTTTCTAGCTTGTGGGCTCCTTAAGGGTAGATTTCAGTGAAAGGTATTTTAAGCAGGGAAAAGGGAAATAGTAGTCTGGTTTAAGTTTTAGAAACTTTGTTGACTACTGTGGATAGATCACCCTCAAAGAAATGAAACTGGGATCATAGTAAGCATCTTGCCCAAGGTCATACAGCTAGCAAGTGGCAGACATATAATGTACACCTTGAGAGTTTGGCTTCAGTGTTACCCTATTTGTACTTCACTTACCCTTATAGACATGAATTGTTCTTCTCATATTAAAAATATTTGAGCCTATTGCAAATTGAAATAACATAACAGCTTCCTAACTCAAGTCCCCCATTTGAGCATTCCATCTCCTTGAATCTTTCCTCCACAGAGCTATCATAATGATCCATAAACACACACACCAAGTCATGTCGTATCACACCTTTCTTCAAAGCCTCCCTATTATGTAAAAGAGAAAGTATAAACTCCTTTTAAACATAATGATGTCTAAAATCTAGCTGCATTAGTTTGCTAGGGCTACCATAACAAAGCACCACAGAGCGGGTGACTTAAAAAACAGAAATGTATTGGCGCATAGTATGGAGACTAGATGTCCAAAATTGAGGTATAGGAAGAGTTGATTCCTTCTGAGGGGTGTGAGTGAAGGATCTGTTCCAGGTCCCGTTCTTTGCCTTGTAGATGGCACTTTTCTCCCTGTGTCTTCATATCAACTGGTCTCTATGAGTATCTGTCTCTGTGTCCAAATTTCCCCTTTTATTAGGACACTACTTATACTGGATGTGGGCCCATCCCAATGACCTCATTTTAACTTAGGAACACTGTAGTCAAAGCCTTACTTCCAAGTCAGGTCATGCTCAGAGATTCTGGAGGTTAAGACTTAAATATACGAATTTACATATTGGGGACATAATTCAACTCATACCACTGGCCTTGCTTAGACTCTCACAATTTCCTGCCTTTGCCTCTTTACCAATCCTGAAACACCTGCAGTCCCCTCACACAACACTCATCCCCCATCACCATTCAGTTCTTATAACCTGACGCAGTTGAATTTTCTGTCTGCCCTGCATTGTTTTAGCAATCAGTCCTTCATCATCCCCTTGATCTGCTTAACTCCGATGAATTCCTAAGGAGACTTTCTTGTGCTCAGGCTACATAAATACCTCTGCAAGGCCCCAAGACTTAGGTCTATCACAGCAGGTCCCACATCTAGGAGTTTGGGGAGAAGGCTGACATCCATTTGCCAAAATCCTAAGTTTGGTGTATAAAGAGCAAATATTCAGTTTATGGGTGAAAATAGAACTTCCCTAGATATTAATTGGCCTAAGCACAGCAATTCTTCCCTCAAGGCAGGCCTATGTACAATGCCTGCAACAGAAGCAACAGAAGGTTGCTTCATGAACAAATCATCAGTAGTAAGAGAAGATCATTCAAATGATCTAGTTAGCACTGGGCCAGGGTGGCCTGATCATCTTCTCCCATAATAGAGACAAGAACACCAATTGTAAAAAATATCAATATTTCATATTAAATTATGTGCAATAGGCATTTTATGTAAAAATGAATTATCTTATCTAAGCCCCACAGTAAGCTAGTAAAATTGATGCTGTTATCTTCATATTAGATCTAAAGAAATTAACATCTAAAAAGGTTAAGCCAATTCTGCAGGATTTGAGAAAGTAGTATCTGACTTCAGATTCCTCAATCTTACCCCCTCATGCTATTGGAAGCTCACTGATCCTCTTTCCACTGATCAGTGCTTACAGATTCTAACTTGTTTTACATATCTGCTCTTCCAACACTAATCAATACGTCTTTTGAAAAAATGCACTTTTTAATTTTTCTTTATGTCTTGATGGCAAGGAAGCTGTCCTTTATCTATCGTACATGGCTGCTTATCTGTGTTATTCTCTCTTAAATTTTAGTTTTAAATTTAAGACTGCAGTTTAGGAAGTAGAAGTTTTAGAAGGATGCCTCACAGTTGCCTGCAGGGTCTGGTACCAACTCATTGTATTATAATATCTTTTATTTATATCCATCTCCTCACTGAAATGACAGCTGCTTATTCATAGGACTCTAAAGTATTCATTTTTATACTCCTGTGTCTAACAGAGTGCCTCTTGCATGGTAGATATTAAATAAACAATAGTTGAGGATATTGGTTGTGTGTGCATGCATGTGTATGTGCATTTGTTTGCAAGGAACATAAACACTCTGGCTGGCATAAGAAGAAAAAGATTAATTGGAAGAATATAGATGAATCTGCAGACTCAGAGGGGAGATGGAATGAGGAGGCTTAAAAAAGACTTGGGCCAGTGCAGCTCCAGGGGTCTGTAGGTCTTGATAGACCATCTTTTTCAGATAAAGTCGCTGGAGGGAATCAATTCCTACTATTTCTAATCTTCATGTCAATCAGATCAGAATGAACTAATCAGAGGTCTTTGCAGCAACCATCTGGCCACAATAGGGCTGGCTACCTTAACTGCCACCCTCCCAGACTGCAGCCAGCAGACAGAATTAGTTTCCTCAAAACTGGAGCTATTTGGCCTAAAGGTGAAGGAATGCATACTGACTACCAAAGGAGAAATAAAACCAAAACACACTATTCTAGCTGATTTAATGATATGAAAGTTTTGGAAATCTGAGCTTGGCTGGCATTCCTAGAAGTTATCAGGCATTTGGTGGATTAGAGATATGAATTGAGTAATTACTTGCCCATGATTACTGTTTAAGATCTTGAGAATAGGCAAAATCAGAGAAGCAGCAGTGAGAACTTAAAAATAAATAAAAATAAGGAAATTGAGGAAACCACTAATTTTTAGGGGAAAAATAAAGAAAGTAAGAAACCTTCAGAAAGCTATGTAACCTCTCCAAACCCAAGCTTGTTTATTTTGGTTTGGTTTGGTTTTGTCTTTTGTAAAATACAGGTTACAAAAGGGTGTACTCCTTTGATGGTTATTTGGATGAAACGAGATAATCCATATACAGCTTTCACTAAACTGTGAGAGTTTAATGTAACTATCACCCTTATTAGTAAAAGGAGAAAACAGAATGCCATGTCTTAGGAAGTGGGGAAGCCCCAGTAAGTTTCATGCTTCAGAGTGACTGAGAAGAATAAGGCTGGAAACCTGATAGAGAATCATTGGGGATATTTAGGAAATATTTTTCAGTAAGTGAAAAAGGGTTAAAAATTGAATGAGTCATAAGACAAGGCATCCTTAGGGTAATCTTTCTTCCAGGAGTCTTAAGTCGAAGTAGAGGAGCTAGAAATTCATCAAATTCTCCCCGCCAGCTTCCAGTTATAATCTGTCCTGTGATCGGGACCAAAAATTTGGAATCTGGATGTCCCCGTTTCTTTCTGTGCTAGAGCCCAGAGAGGACAATTCTGAAATAAACCCAGACTTTTCAATTTGCATTGTCTGTAAACATGCATCTACCTTTGGATCTCAAAGAGAGCTTTCTAAGTGAAAGTTCATATATTAGCTTAATTAAAAAAAATAAAACAAACAAGTACAGTAATAAAAAAACTAAAAAGCCAGATGATAGAAAATAATATTCTCCTCCCCCCCACATGTATACCTCTGAAACATCTACTCCTAACTGCTCAGAGAGCTTCATCAATACTTCCTGGTTGCAAGATGATATAGAATCAGTCTACCGTCTAAATTTCCATCAAAACAGGTTATCTAGTGCTCTCACCATCCAAACTTTTTATTAAAGTTTGTGTGTATTTGCTGAACTTGCATAAAGATCATACCACTAGTTGAAAAAAACAACAACTTTCCTATTCCTACTACCTTTTTGGTGACAGAGATGAGTTCCTAAGCTTAAATTATTATAGGCACCTCATTATTTAAGTTGAGCTCCCTCTATATATTAATGCTACATATTGTTTTCTTTTGTGTTTATTACTCTCCCATTGAAATTCAATAAATTTTAAATACCTACTCAAATACTTTCTTTAAATTCTGCCCAATTCTTCCATTTGCAATTAATCTCTTCCACTTAATGTTTCTCCCCCTTACTGTGTACATTATCTTCTAATGCATTTCTGCACATTCCACCAGTTAAAAGCTTCTTGGAGTAGGTACTTATATTTAGGTTAGTCTTTCCAACAGAATCTAGCATTCAACCTAGCAAAAAAATTGAACATCGATCACTTGCTGTAGGAGGTACTCAAAAAATACATATGAAATTGAATTTTATTTATGTGTATATTTTTTTCTAGATCAAGGACATATTGTTATGTTTAGCTTATTAAATTCATCTTTCTAAATACTCAGAATTCTATTTACACATCATCTAATTATAGGGCTACTGGGGAGATATTCTCATACAACTTAAGAGACTTAAAATCACTGAAGCTGGAAAACACACGCCTATCCTATAGCCATTTTTTTTTTTTTTTTTTTGTATTTTCCACATCTATCAAATCTAACTATAGTGATTGGGCAAAAGACCCCTCCCTAAAAGCTACTGTGAAAATCAACTTTAGTAGCAGCCAAACAAAGAATCCAAAAAGACTACTGGAATTACATTTCTAAGAAACTCATACCTGGTTATAGTGCAAGGCCCTTCTGTGAAGAAGGGCTACCATATCTCAAAATGTAATAAAAACTATCCTACCATTTTGCCATGGACTCTTAGACTTATAAACTTTAAGAATACAAAAGAATCCTAATTCTCACCAGATATCATGTCCATTTTAGAAATCATGAAACTGATGTACAGAAAGATTGTCTAACTCTCCACAGATATAACCACTTATCATGGATATATTTAACATGATAGCTCCAGTAGCAGAAAACTTAAAAAGATATTCACAATGTCTACCCTTAATGAAGGGCACTGAGCAAGCTATTTCCTTTAAAAGAGATAGAATTACTTATGCTGATATATTTCTCCCTGACCAAGTGTCTACTTCTCATCTAGTGTAATTTCTGTGTCACTCATCAACACTGGACCAAAATGGCCATCAGCTCCCTAAGAGTTCTACAAGCAGTAAAAGCCAACTGACCCGACTCCAACTAACTCCAGTGATACACATGCTACTATATCCTCTATCCATATAGATGAAAACATTAAAGAGTATCTTTTCTAGGAGAGTTTTATTTACTAGATCCTTTTAAATTGTTTCAATGGTTTTGGAGAGTCAATCTATTTCTGCTGGAATTTCAGGTCAATTATTATTGAATATTACAATTTTCACTCTTTATGAATGGTTTCTTTTTTATTTTTTTAAAAAGAATTTATTTATTTATTCATGAGAGAGAGAGAGAGGGAGAGAGAGGCAGAGACACAGGCAGAGGGAGAAGCAGGCTCCATGAAGGGAGCCTGATGTGGGACTCCATCTGGGATTCCAGGATCACGCCCTGGGCCGAAGGCAGGCGCTCAACTGCTGAGCCACCCATGGATCCCCTCTGAATGGTTTCTTTGCTGAAGATTGCTGTTGCCTCTGATGTTTGCTTTATGAAATGGGTTAATACAGTAGGATTCAGACTCAGCATATTAATGGTTGATAATCACAATTACCTATAACACTGAAAATTCCATGTTTCATGTAATTCACTACATATTATCTATGCCTCTCAACTCAGCTTGAAATAGTCACCAGATGGACAATAACAGTGCCCAGTATGATACTCTTGTCACTGGGGCCATTTGCATTTTTCAGAGCCCAGGAGCAGTTTCCACTTGCCTCATTAGGCATTTGTTTAACTGGCGTCATCAGTTCTCTGTCTCCAACTTATCATTGGAAACTAAGGATTTAATAATGAACACAAAGTGGTTGAAGACTAGCCCAATCTATATTATATTGAGCACTAATGAAATCCTGGTGCTTTCAAAAACTCTTCAATAATTAAACTAGGCAGACACATACCAGGTTTAGTTTACAGAGTACTTAAAACAATTGAGTAGGATAATTGATGATTAAAATACAAAGGATCTGCAATTTGTTCTCTAGAATGAGAATTAGAACACTAAAGAGAATACAGACTCCTAAATGAATGGCATGATACACATGTAAATAGGTTAAAATATCCAAAAAATCATAAAAGGTAATTTTTGGTCAGTACAGATAAAATATACTCTATTTCAGCAAAAGTTTAAAAAAAATCAGGATTTTTTTCCCTCTCCCATTGGGAAGTGTACTATAGAAGAGAAATAGAAGTTAACCAAAAAAAGCTCTGTAATATCATCAAAAGACACTGAAAATGAAGTGAGGCTCTTAAGAGTAACCAGGGAATATAGTTTCCAGTCATATTTCCCTCCCATGTGCCTTAGATCATCTTGGCATAACATGCTTCTGTGACGTTGCTGGAGCTGACTTCCTCAATCTGCTTTATGAGACTCCATTTGGGGCAGGAGGCAGCTAAGGGAGCAGAAGAATAGGAAAATGGCACTCTGTGGCATTGCCATGATGGAAAAAGCCATTAACTATCTCTAATATTAACATAAAATACCTTGTACATGAAACATAAATAGAGTAGCCTTGATAGAAGACTGCAAACATATAGTGTTGAATCTATAATATAATAACAATGGAAGAAAATGAAACTTGTTTTGCTTGCTAAGATGATACTACTAAGCCATGAAATGTAGGTCATGTACTTATATTTTCTTATCAGAAGTGGTCATAGGACTAGACTCAAGCATGTAAATCCTGTATCCCATCTTTGTCGTGCTAAACAATTATTTGCAAGATAATAGCCACCACCAGGTAAAATTCTAACTGGAACAACCAAAGATTAAATTCACAATTGTGTTCTTTTTAAAATAGGGCACCTAATAGAGTAAGCTAATTCATAACCCCAACATACATATAAACTTTACCTTAACCAAACTTGTTTTCATGCAAAGCAGATCCAATTATTCTCCCCTGTTACCACTGCTTTTTCAATTAATTTGTAATATATATATTTACTTATTCTATTGTCTTTCTAACCCTCACTAGATGATAAACTCTGAAGGTAGAATTTATATCTCCTTTGTTCATCACTCTATAGTGCCTAGAAGAGTGTCTCTATAGGGTACAATTTAATAGGTAATTGTTAAATCAATCAACCTGTAGTCAAAAGAGAAATAAATGGAGGAGAGTCTAATTTCTAAAATTATTTCCCAGAGGAAAATGAAACATGAATAATTTGGTATTTTAGCAACAGATCTGAAGCTGAAAAGAAATAAAAGGAAATCAGTAAACTCCATAGCAGAGAAAACAAATTTTCTAACTGTAAGCCAGGGGAACCTTGGTTAAGTTTCAAACTAGAAATCACCTTTATACTTTATCTGCAGCATTGGGCTGCATATCATGATGATCGGTAGCCTCCAAAGGCTTTTGAAATATATACCAAGCTCCAAACTCCTCAGCACAGCAAACCCCAAATTTATGTCCACTTCAGTCTTTGCCATTTCAGTGATAATTTACTACTAGGGCTGGAGATAATAAGCAAATACTATATATTTCTACTCACTTACATGGACAAGAGCCTTCAATGACTAGCAAATCATTTATTTTATAATACTGTAGCTCTAGCCAAACATTCTTATCCTTTCACACCACATTTGCATTTGGTGACTTAGTACAATCAATATTTTTTTTTCATTGCCTATTACTTTTGAATTAGAATGCTTACTGATGATTTTATTTTTCTGGAAGGAAGTTGAAGGTTGAGAAGTATACATGTACAAGTATGAGATGTATGTTTGAGAAAGGGAATATGAAGGTATAGAGAGGTATAATGGAGAGCTTTAGACTTGGTCATATAGACTACAGAAAGTATGTTATTTGATATGCGTCTCTTCCTCAATAGTTCATACTGTTAAATGAATAATATTCCTTGAAAAGTCTCATCTCCAAGTAATTTGATGGATGATGGATGTTTCTTTGGAGGTAATATTGCTCCAATATATAAACAAGCCAAAGCAGGAAAACTTCTGCAATAGGTGCAAAAGGTTGTCACCTAACTTTAGGTTGAAAACCTCCAGTAATGAAGAGTAAAGGAACAAAATGGAGTAGTAGAAATGTGGAAAACTATTGATGCTGATTTGATGGACTTCTCTGATTGCTGTTAACAAATTCTTTATAACAAATTCAAGTTCCATTAACAAATTCTTTATATCCCACCACCAACCCATATCCTGGTCTATCTACTTCATCTTCATTGTTCATGGAGCCCTCCATCCTCGCCAAGCTACTATCAAGCCTCACTAAGCCTGCTGTAATTGTTTCCTAACTTGTCTCTTTGCCTCTATTCTTTCAATCCAGCAGTTGTAAGTTAAACTTACATTATCAGGACATAAAATATCTCATATCCCTTCCTTGCTTAAAGGATTCCTGTGGTTTCCTATCTTATCCAGAACCAAATTCAAATTACTAAGGGCCAATATATTGCCTGACCTCTGTTTACCTTCCCAACCAACCTCTCTGTCCCCATTCCTATCCCCCAGTACACTGTTCCCCTAGAGCCTTTACATATTTAGTTTCTTCAGCCTGCAAAGCTCTCCCCTCTTTATACCATTGGCTGAACCCCATACTTCACCAAAAAAGAACATGCATTACTACCCTGTAGGGTATTTACCTCTCCTCCAACTTATAGAGGCACTCTCTGTGCAATACCCTGTTTAATTTCAGGGAAATTGTTAGCATCTGAAATTATTTTAATTACTCACAGATTCATTTTTTTCCTTTGTGCATTTTGTTGATTCAACTCTAGTTGCCCAGAAAAGTTTCTCATTCATGGAAGCTGTCTAATAATTTTTTTACTGATTGAGTAAATGAAAGAATTCTTGTTCCATATAATAGGCTTCTGATGATCATAACTTCCTTATCGTGGAATGAGCTACTTGGAAAGTAATCAACCTCATCATATTTGGGCCTTTAAACCTTTGAAAGCTATGTCATGTTATCTATTATGAAAATAATATTCATCACATTGTATTAAAACTCATAGTTCCTGGGACACCTGCGTGGCTCAGCAGTTGAGGCTCTGGCTCCCGCCCAGGGTATGATGCTGGAGTCCTGGGATTGACTCCCACATCAGGCTCCCTGCATGGAGCCTGCTTCTCTCTCTGCCTATGTCTCTGCCTCTCTCTTCTCTCTCTCTCTCTCTCTCTGTCTCTCATGAATAAATAAAATCTTAAAAAAAAGAAAACTTACAGTTTCCATGCTCTTCTCACCAAACTCTGAGCAGCATGTAGCCAAAGACCATGTATAATTCAATTCTAGATCTTCTGTGCCTGTCATTGAAGAGATATTTCTTTATAATGATATGTGTTACTTAAACACTTCATATACTGCATAGTAGCAGGAGATGACAAAGCAAATCTTAAATTTTTTAAGTGAATTACAAACAGAAACAGTACCAATTACCTGTGGAGTTAACTTGGACTGCCAAGACAGGTAGGTTACTGTAGCTAAATGTTGACACATATATCTTTTTTTAGCAATGCACAAAAACAAACAAAAACAAAAACTACTTTAAGGGGATCTGACAGGTATTTGAAAAAAACATAGCTTGAGATCTCCAACAGTAAAGCTGATGGTGTAATGTGGGCTTGGAAGGAAATGTAACTTGCTACTAATTGAACAAAGCTGATGGTAAGTCTGTCTAGAGAAGAAGCCCTGCCTGCTTGCATTCCACTGGAAAGTTCTGGGAGGGCTTCTGCTGCCAGGGCAGCAGCTGAAATGATGGTTTTTCCTCCTTCCTGCTGAATGTTATAATCTCTTAACATTTGTCATGCTTGAGAAAATCACATATGAACTAATGAAATTTTGCATAATACTGACATCATACCCCTACTTAATCATATATGAGCTAATTGGAATTACAGAAACATGCAGAATGATAGAATAGATACAGTCATGGTTGAAACAATGATATAGGATGACAAAAATATTTTGGCTTAAGGGACATCTTCACAAGTTCTCTTTGTCAGTCAACACAATTTGGAAAATAAATATATTAATTGCTTTACTTCAAGATAATGAAATGTGGTAATGGACTTATGATCTGACATATTTCATTTTGGAGTTCCATAACATAATATCTATCTTTTGGGGTGGGGGCTTTTTCCTGTCATGTTGACATTCTCATAAAGTTCAGACCTCATAGACACATGCACTTGATTTTACATTTCTAAAGCATAATCGTAGTGTTGTCAATATTTAAGGAGTTTTGTTGCACCTTTAGGAAATGGCATACTTCTATGTAATTAGTATCATGAACACCAGGGCTAGTCATGGCCTAAGAATGCAAGCTTAAATGTTATGAACTAATCCTTTTGTGAATGTTCTCACTTGTTTTTGAGTGGCTGTTAATAAAATATGACTGATTAAATCATGATGGATGATGGCTCTTTATGGATGACCTTTCAAATTATGAATTGGTTTCACATTCAACATGTTGATTAAACATCATTCTCCATTATTAAATACTTCTATGTAAAGACTATGCTATATTAAATTTATCCCTAAGTTTTATGATTTAATAAATGAATTGTCTATAAGCTAATTAAATATATGAAAACCTAAATAGGAAAATTAAGATCAAAAATTAGGTATAGGTTTGTAAAGAGCCACTACTTATTCTCCTAGGTTGGGTGATTAATGTTAACAAGTGTTAGAGCTAATACTTGAGCAAAACTTGTCAATCATCTTTGTGTTTTAGATGAACAATTACAAATTAATAGAAAGCTAAATGAAGATCATGACATCTTCTCTTCATCATCTTGAATAAAATTACATCCAGTCAGGTGTTTTGGGATATAAAAGTTGAAGTCAGCAAGGATGTACCACTGAATCATAGATTCTCTGAGTTGAAAGAAATCTTACGGATATTTACTTATTGGAAACCTACGTCGGATAAATCACTCCCATTTACAAACCTGTGAATATATTTATTTTTCAGTTCCTTTTGAAAAACTTTTGCAGCAGGATATTGATTTTAAAGCAGCATATTCCATATTTGAATACCTCCATCTGTTATAAACATTTTTCTAAAGCTGACCAGAATTTGTGAACTCAATATTCCCATCTACTGATAGAGTCACAAAAATAAACTGAATTTCACTAAAGTATAACAATTCTTTTCATGAGTATTTATTCCAGTTAGGAAGTACTCACTATTTTTTCTCTTTTCTCACACATTAATAGTCCCCCCCCCTCTTTTATTTCCCAACTATACCTCACAATGATTTACAAAGTCTCCAAAGTCTTCCTGGGGATTTTCACTCAAGTATACTAAATTTTTATATATTTCACTTATGTCCTCTCTACAGCTAATCATAGTGTAGTCCATTTCACTAAGCTAGAAAGTTTTAGTTCTGGAAATAGCTATATAATAATAATAATAATAATAATAATAATAAATAGCATTATATTATATATTATTAATGTATTATTGTATATTATTGATATATTAATCTTATATATTAATTATATATATATAGCTTAAAGATATGCAGATATGCCTTCTCCCTTTCCTTCCGCCTTTCTAAAAAAAAAAAAAAAAAAAAGGCTGAATCCCAGGCCATTTCACAAAAATAGAAAAATAAGGGTTGTTTTTGTTTTTATATCATGTTTTATTTTAACTTTTAACATATAAATTGCACAAGTTATTATCCCTGTTTTTAAAATCAAGTATTGGTTAAAATTTGATCACCTCTGCTAACGCTACCCCCCCCCCAAAGAGCCAAATTAATCTTCTTAAGTATTTTTCTTCAAATACCACCAATTCACTGCAAAATGTTCAGTGTCTTCTTTGATAGTCTGCTGAGTGGAGTACAAGTAGTACAACTCATCTTCATGTTTAAAGTTCTGTGAGGTATATATACATTATATAGATGTGTGTGTATAAAAGGAAACATGTATAAAATGTAAATATAAAATGGATTTCTCTACTTTTCACATTGTCAAAACAGTAGCATAACCAATTATCAATAGCTGCCTTAGAACAGAGTAAGAAGCATAACTAAGAAGAGAGAATACTATAAGAACATAATGAATGAGCAAATGCAATAGTGCCCAACTGGCAACATTGAGTCTCAACAGGATCCAGGGGAAGCTTCATTTATAGAAAGCCACAGAAAATGAAAACATGTATCACTCAAGCTGATGTTCCAGGGACAAACTTTCCAGTCTGGACTGGTGTGGGGCTAGTACAAGCTCTCATCTATACTTCTCAGAGAAAGGCAAGATTCATAATATTCACACTCATGCTCTTTGCCATCTTGTCTCAACAATGACTCGTGAAGAGTTTGCAGCCAACAAAAGCTGTTTCTCATACAGATTGCTATCATTATTTATTGCTATATCATTATCATTATTTGATTCTATCTTCTCCTTCCTGGATTTTTTTTTTGTACTTTATTTTATTAGGATCAATTATCATTTCAATAGGATCAATTATCATATCAACATGCTGATATAGAACTGGAGCTCAACACTACTATTCAAAGTTTTTATTACTTTATTTTGAACCATTTAGGGCATATCAACAGTGTTAGCAAAATTGGTGGAATTAGAATTAGACAGGAAAAAAAGCAGAGATCTTTAGCTAGAAACTCTATTTTAAAGTGAACAATTTCTATTTGTCACATCACACAAGTATATGCTGTTGCTATTTCTAGAAAGGTGAGTGATCTGGAGAAAGATAAATCAAGGGAAGGTCAGATGTAATCTGTTAGTCATTCACTGGTGATAGTACCATTATGAACCTTTTACAATTTTATGTCCAATTTTGCCCAAATTGTCCAGACATGTTTGTTACCTCTTGCTTAGAGGATTAAAATAACACCATCCTTCACATTTGTTCACACATACAACAATCTTCATATGTGATTTTCTATATGAGGGTCAGGACTCTTACGCTCTTATCCAGTGTACCATAGTGTATCAGAGGTAGCTCTCTATCACTGGGTGTCACACAAGTTATGTATTCTTATACAGACTTCTTAATGAAACCATTTCCTGTATTATTTCATGAAGCATGTTATAAATAGATGCTGTTGTAAACTTGTAAATGAAGCAAAGAGAGAACTCCTGAAGGGTAAGATGGTTTTGACAGGGTGATTCATATTTTTTTTCAAGGCACAAACACTAAAAGAATAAACAAACAAATAAACAAAACCTGGCAGGTTGGTTGTCAAATATAATTAGACTATAATGGCTGTTATGAAACCTCCGTTTATTTCTAGCACAGTGAGCTGAAATAGAACTTTACTGTGCTTGTGCCATTGGTGGATTTAACAGGCCAGCCATGGAGAGACCAAACTGAGGGGATGGCCCCCTCCTTTTTTTTTCACACTCAAGGTATATGCCAAAGACTCTCCTGACAAAGATGGTCCAGGAATTAAGGTTTCGTGTAGAGGAATGTAAGAGGCATGATCTTCCAATCAGGAGCCCAGAGTTCTTATCTTTTCTCTGCCACTACCTGGTAACTTGAGGCAACATATCCAAACATCAGGTATCTCCATTTTCATATATATAAATGACAGGCTTGGACAGGCTTGGACTGAATTATCTCCTTTCAGGACAGCCTTTATTTTTTTTCTTTTTTTACTCTATTCATTATCTAGGAGCCTTAAAATCAATCAGGCATTAAAAAGAGAATTCAACTGACTCTAGTTTTATTTTGCCTTTCATTGGACATTTGGTCTGTGGTGGAAATCAATATTATATTTGCTCTTAATCTGTGGAAGAAAAGAAGTGGTAGGAAAAGTTGGTGAGAAAAAGAAAAAAAGATTCAAATATGCCCTTATCCTTAATGAATCTAAATACTGGGCCATTTAAGTCACCAATCTTTAATTATTATACATAATTGGAAGTGAAAACACTCCTACTGTTATACTTTACTCAGCCAAAATATTTAAAGTCTGCAAACTCTACAGTATCCTTTTCTTCCTTGCTTGCTGATATTATATCTTGCTGGAAGACCTGATCCAAAGAGGCCTGCGAGAGCCAATTGTTCAATTTCCAGAAATTTTGCAAACTGGTTATAAAAATCAAATTGCATAAACTTGCAATTAAATTAATTATATTAAAAACAAGGTAGTATAAGCTCAAAATTTCTAAGTATCCTACTGAGTACTATTATTTACGCTCTTGGGTTAATTTACATTTATTACATCTGTGTAGTGGAAGTTCTACATAATGGTATGCTACTGCACACTGCTTCTCAACCCTACATTATAGCATTATGTTGGTAGCATGAAACTGGGAATGTTGGGAGTATCTCCACCATAAAAATAGGCAAATGCTACAAGTCAAAACATGATTACCTGCTTTGTTGATTATCTAGACTTAAAGGAGTAATGTAAATATGTTAATAATGTAGGTTAAGTTTAAAAGTATGTTATATTAAGCTATTAGGTTATGAAAAGAACACACAATGATGAAATATCTTCTGGTATTCAAAGATGTCATAAAGTAGCACCACTGCCTCCTGGTAACAGCCTCTGTGCCTGCTCCATGCAGACATGGCAAAAATATCCTGCCCTACTGAGGCTGAGCCGTGCATCGAGTCTCTGATTGCTTTTTCCAGAAGTATGCAGGAAAGGAGGGCAACAACTGCGCACTCCCCAAGACAAGAGTTCCTAACTTTCCTGAATACAGAACTGGCTACCTTCACAAAGAACCACAAGGACCCAGGTGTCCATGATGAAAAACCCAGACCTCAACTCTGACGGGCAGCTAGATTTCCAAGAATTTCTTAATCTTATTGGCCACATGGCCAAGGCTTGCCATGACTCCTTTACAAGGTCTACCTATTTATGGAAGTAAATCTGAGGGGATCTTGGGCCTGGCCCTCAGGCCATCCCCTTTCCTTCAAAGCAGCCTCCCAATCATCATGTTGTCCTGGCATCCTGCATATACCCTGAGCGTCCACCGCCCCCTACAGGCCAGTCCTGCTGGTAGTTAATAAAGCAATAACATTTTTTAAAGCACACACACTTCATGTGTAAAAAGATCTAGCAAAGGTGTCTTCACATTAATGATAAATAGGTGAAATTGTGATATCTATCTTCACTCTTATTATGCTTTCATATTACTCATTAACTAGAATGAAATTATCAACTAACATTCACACTGAACTATGCTCATGAGCTGCCACAGCAGTCTGATATAAAAATACAGATGTGGACAGCCCTGGTGGCTCAGTGGTTTAGCGTGCCTTCAGCCAAGGACCTGATCCTGGGGACCCGGGATCGAGTTCCACATCGGGTTCCCTGCATGGAGCCTGCTTCTCCCTCTGCCTGTGTCTCTGCCTCTCTCTCTCTCGGTGTCCCTCATGAGTAAATAAATAAAATCTTTAAAAAGTAAATAAATAAATAAAAATTCAGATGTAAAGTTTGGGAAACAATTGGTAGACATATTTTATATGAATAAATTAGAATTTATAATAAAGAATACTGCATATACTATTATTATTAGCTATAAATACTCATCATTGAAAATTCCATCCATTCAGGTTGGAACACTTCAAACCCTTCCCATCTACTTCAGTAGTTAAATTGTATAAATATTTCATCTTTCACCTCAAGATTGTTTCCTTGGACAAGCATTCCTGACCCTATGTCTTCCACTATCACTATTGTTTTTGTTATTATAAAATATCATCTTTTCTTTTGTAGCAGTTATCCTGGTTTTATGTTTTACATTAATTTGTAGAATTATTAATAGTTAATATTGGGCTTAACTATTCTTTTTATTAATAATCTTATTCATTTTATTAAAAATATGTCTAATTGTTTGCTCTCTCCACTAATCTCTGAACTTATCACTCTGCCATCCCTGAGATAACTTTTTAACTTGCCTTCCAGGACACCATCTATTTTTTTTTTTTTTTTCACTCACCAACTTGTCCTTCTCAATCTCTTTTGATGGCATCATTTGAGCTCCTTGATCTCTTAATAGTAGTGTTTCATTCACTGTACAGTTCTTTAATCTCCTCATTTCTTATTACGGCATTTCCTGTGAGGTGTCATCTTATCTAATTTCGTCAAATACGGTCTATGATGACAACAGCCCAGACTTTTCTTTCCAACCACAGCCTAATGGAAATCTCCACCAGGAACTCAAAATCAACATTCTCAAACAGAACTCCCAATCTGTCCCCACTCCACACCTCACAAAACCTTCTACATCTATACTCCCTTGCATCCCAAGTAAGGGCCAAGTCAATTTGAGTTAACCTTGACATATCTCTTGCTGTCTCACTCCAGGTCTTACTGATAAAGAAATTGTACAAGCCTTACTTCAAACTACATCAAGAATGTACCCACATCTTCCCAACTTCATCATTACTACCCTAGTTCAGTCCTCCATTATTTCTCCCCTGAATTATTGCTATCATCTTCTAACTAGTTTCCCTTCTTTACTCATCTTTAGGATCTTTTCTATATAACGGCATTTGGCTTTTACTCTACTTGGGAAAGAGAGGCTTTGGGGCATTATGACAAGCTTTTGCAATGGCCTCAATTAAACAATTATTGTATGGTTCTCTCTGCCTGCCCAAGGTGATTCTGACATAGGTTATTGAGGACGGTACTTGCAGAAACAGTGGGCTTAAAAGCAGTGGGAAAATAAAGTTAGAAGAGAGGAAATCCCCTTTGTGATTTTTGTCATCTCTCCTTTATCCTAGAGTTTTTGCTTGAGTTGCAACTCAAACACATGATGCCTCTATTTGTCAGCAACATGTGTTTTATATCTTGGATGTTATTGCTTAGCAATGTATACGAGACACTTCACACAGGCATGGGGTGTCTTCCATAAAGAATAGCAGAAAACCACTTGAAGCCTTTTCTCTACCATCTTTCACTTCTTGGGCCAGTTCAATACATTATCAATTCTAAGAAAGAATTTGTGTTTTGTTTCATGTGACTCTATTTAAGGGGCATTGATTTTATATTTGAGTACACAGTATTAATTTCCTTAAATTGTCAAAATAACAACAGGCTATCATAAAATACCACACTCTTCTTATTGAATTGTAATCTTTCCTCTGTTGTCACTGGCCTTTCCTTCTTTCCCCCATTTCTTCCTCCTCCACTCGCCTTAACTCTTTTCTTGATTCCCTTCACCCCTGCCTCTCTTTATTTCTTTCCTCCCTTGTTCTCTTGTGAAGCTGTGGACATGAGAGTGTAGATGACAGCAGGCACCAGCATCTTCCATGTTATACACAGGGTTCTGAGCACAGCATGCCTTTGGCCCAGGCAGGTGGGGGAACTGAGAGAAGCAGGCTAGCCATCTGGAGATGAACATATGGGTGGTGTGGCATACATTCTCACAATTGGCGGCTGGGAGGATCAGAAATAGAATGGGGAGGTTTGACTCCTCTTAATCAGAGAAAAAACAAAATACTGGAAATCAAAGGAGGTACTAATAGGGAGAGATCTCAGCTTAAAGGAGAAACATAGTTTCCTTAAGTGTTCATTTAGTACTACATATTTAAACTTTTTTAAAATTTAGAAATGTTTTCACTTTTATATAAGTATTGAATGACTTTCCTCTCTTGTATCTAGTTATCAGCATCATCACCATCATCATTTTAATAGCTACTATAATAGCAGATTACTTAAAATACTAGCTGTTTAGTACAGTAGTTCCATCAATTGTAAGATCAAAAAATAACTATGGGATTTTTTTTCTTCCTACTGATAGCCAGATACCAACTCAGATAAAATGAAATAGAATCTTGAATAGTGGGTATAAAATAGGTACAAAATAGTGCAAAAAATGAAATAGTTTTTTTTTAATCTTCCTAGATTTTCTGCTAATCATTAGTCAACTTTGGTATATCTTTATATTTTTTCTGGGCTAGGAGTCAGGAAAGCTGTATTTCAGTTCTAAATTTGATGTTTCCCAGAGCTTTAGGCACATAATTTTGCTTTCTTGGATTCCATTTCCATATCTCAAAAACATAGTAATCAAAATAAAAAGATCTTTTCATTCAGATATTCTGTGATAGGATTTATGATTCTAAGTTCACTGTAGTTGAAACTCAGCAAAGTGGATAAGATAGAACTATTGTACGTTAAAACAAATTGGGAATTATGTCAGAAAAATTAAGTAGGTTGCCTGGTAAAACAGATTAATGTGGCTAGTCTAATAGTGGTTCCAGGATGGCTATTTAATAAGCTAATCTTCTAGTCCCAACAGAATTGAGTTAACAGAGAAGTTGAGACACATATGTACAGAGAAAAAAAATGTTATCCAGAGTATTGGGTTCATTTGGTAGAAGGAACTAATGTCTTATAACAGAAACTATGGTCTTATAATAGAAGAGACATGGTCTAATTGAGAAACCAAACAGGTGACTAGGACATATAGGTTTAAGTGAGGCTGTAAAAGGAGCTAAAACATATAGGATTTTATAGGTCATATTGATTGTAATGAGAATCCATGGAAGTGTTTCATGTATGGAATGAAGCATGTGATATTATTCCATATTTATTCAGATAAATGCAGTGTGGAGGCAATTGAAAAAGGCACACAAGAATGGCTGTGGATTAACCAGTTAGGAAACTTCCCCCTCCAGACAAGAGATAATAATATTTGGTCTAAAGTAGTGGTGATGGAGATGGAGAGAACTAGGTATGCATGTGGGATGTTTAAGAATGAAGAACAACATAATTTTGTTGAACTGCACAGTGTAAGAAAGTGAGGATGTCAAGGATCACCCTGGTTTTCTGGCTTGTACGAGTAGATTGTAGTGTTCTTGTCTTTCACTGATAACATTAAACTGGGGAGACTAGGTTTGGAGACTTGCGGATACAGATCATGGGTTGAATCTACTCATACTGAATTTATGTGTCATGTTTAAAATTTTAAAATCACCAAGTCCTTACACGCATAGAGTCTAAAGAGTCCAAGACACAGCTTGGTATTCATGAAAGCCAGAGGTGCTGTAAAGTCTGGAAGAGAAAGGGCAAATGAGAAAAGACCTTTTTGAAAGCAGCTTGGCTCTTCTTAGTCCTGGATCTTGTTTTAAGCCAATGCTGAGACAAGCATAAAAGAAGCTCTCAGCAAATATTCAGCAAGAATCCAGTGTGACATTACCCAGAGGTCTGTATTCAAGGTTGAAAGCAGTACTGGAAAAAATAAGCTTGTCTGCGTGTTCCTTGCTTGGCGCTAAGCCTCAGTGCCTGCTGGTAATTCAAGCTGTTAATAAAAAGAGGGCAACCTTTCCCCCCACATCAACAATGAGATAAATAAATAAATAAAACACCATGTGAAGGAATGCATAAAGCAAAACAAGTAAAGGAATAACTGAGAAAGGAGAAAACAAAGTCAATAAAAGCTATCGATCAGGGCTGCTTTAAGAATGTAAACATTCAATATTGAAAAGAAAACAGAAACATAATTGTAGAGGCAGTTTAATATTTGCATAGCCATCATTAGAATGCTCACTGCAGTTAACATTTCTCGAAGAACCTTTTTCATAAACATAGTGTGCCTACAATTTAAACAATGCTTTCTCCAGTTGTCTGAGTCACTGGATAGAATAATTCTAAATTCCCATTGACTGGTAGGACGTTCAAAAGTTATTTTATTTAAAATAGAAATGTAGGACATTTGTGAAGTTTTACTGTTGGTACACAATTCTCCTTTTAATACCTTCAAGTTTTTAAAATGTTGGTATTTGGCAGTTCACTATGCTGTAGAAAAATTATAGCATGTCTTTCTCAAATATCTTGGGTTTATGACAGAAAGACATCACTAAGAAATCAATCATTCTCCAAGTTGAATCTTTTCCAATTTTGCTTCGGAAATAGTCAGCAACATGAAGCTTTTTAAAATGATCATTTCTTTAGTAGCCTATGGGCTGTTAAATCATGCAAATAATTAATTGATGTAATTAAACACATAAAGCAACACTTGCAAAATATTGTATAGTGAAAACTAGAGTTTTACAATAAATAGGCAATTAATGCAAAAGAAAATAGAAGTAAAGAAATATACACTGAAATTCTGTTTTATGTATAATATTACCACAACCAGGGATAATTTTTTTAATTGTTCTTTTTGGTGGAAATATGAGCAAAATAACACAAATATTTATAATACTAATTCATCACTTTGGTATACCTAATATTAAACCAAATTATGAAGTCCAGTTTTCTGACATATCTTCAATTAAGAAAAAAAAAAAGCCTACAATGATTGCAGAGAGAAAGATGTTTTTTGGAAAGAAAAGGACAATCACTGACCTGAAGATCCTGGTGTTAGGCAAGCTCTTTTTCAACTTCTGTGCCCTAGGCATTAGAAGATATACTAATTGTTCCCTTTCCTAGATTTTCCCCTGACCCCCAGTCAAAAATAGCTCAGCAACTCTACTTGTTCCTACCACTTTCTGTTTTCTTACTTTCCTTCCATTCTTAATAATAGCTATCCTGGTTGATATTAAACTATATGCTTTTCATTTGTTCAACATACCTTTCTTTTTTTAGAGCTAAATCTTGTCATGTTTCTGATATGTCCTATGTCCTAGAAAAATGATTAGCATTTTGTAGGAGTCAATTATTAAAAAAAAAAAAACACTAAAAACAGAACAAAGCCAAAAAACATTCAATAGGTGCCATGCAATGTGCACAGTGCTTTATATGCATTTTTCTTATAATTTTTAATATGCTTTGCTATACTAAACACTCAATAAAACTAATTGTGTTAAAGTGAAACAAAACACTCTTATATAATAAGTTTGCTTAAATTCCAGTTAAGTCCACCTAACTCTACTGGTTAAAAAAATAATTACAATGACTAGTTAATCAATAAATGGACATTTGGCCAAATTTATTACATTTATTACTGAAACTGAACAAACATATTAGTAATAGAATACAGAAGCAAATACATTTTGCTTGTGTATCTATCTATCCTTGGTTTCTGAAATTCAGTATGTATATAATGAATGTTTGTTAAATTTAAAAAATAGCTATAACTAGTTTATGTTTATAGCTATAGGTGTACAGTTACTTGGTCCAATGAAAAGAAAAATGTCTAAATATCTAAAGACTGCTTATGCCTGGAATCAGAACTCTCCGTAGATACTTATTTAAAGGCACTCATTAAATGAGTCTGAAAAGCATACAGCATGCAGATAATGGAAGTGGCACAGATGACTATGAATGATAATCCTCTAAAGTATGTGTTATGGACTAAATTGTGTCCCTCTCAAACTCATGTATTGAAACCAAAACTTCCAATGCAATGGTATTTGGAGATAAGGCTTTTAGGAGGGAGTTAAGGTAATAAGATTGGGGTGGTAATGCCATAAAACTGGTGCGCCACAAGGAAAAAAAAAATGAGTAGGAGGTCTCTCTTTTATCCTACAAACCCACCAAGAAAGACTATGAGAACACCCTAAGAAGGTGACTGTCTGCCAGCCTGAAAGAGAGGTCTCACCAGGAACCAAATCATTGGACATCTTGATCTTGCACTTTCAGCCTCCAGAACTGTGAGAAAGAAATCTCTTGTTGTTTAAGTCACTCAGTCTGGTATTTTATTATGGTAGCCCAAGTAGAATAATTCAGTTGGTAGTATAATCTTCTCCATTACATTGATAAGAAAATTAAGACACAGAGAATTTAAATATTTTGCTTGAGGCCACAGAGCTAGATGTAGCAATTCAAATCCAGGATTTAAATTTAGGAGAATATAATTCCAGACCACATCCTATTAACTATTTATAGTGCTTTTATATCAAATAGGTAGAGGGGTGCAGATACAAAGACAACATGTATGTAAAGAAATCATAGAGAAATGAACATGAACCTAGAGAGGCAAGTAAAAGCCAAACCAGGCAAGGACTTTTTTTTAAAAGTGCCCTATTTTCTTTTCTTTTCTTTTTTTTTCCTATTTTCTTACGAGTGAAAGGAAGCCACTGAAAGGGTTTAAGCAAGACGGACAATGGGGAAGATGAGACTTTGGATGGGGTATGGATTCTGAAAAGGTCACTGTGGTTACAGTCTACTTGTTAAAAATGTTGAAAAGACTGCATCTTGACAGTAAATAAAAAGTGGCAATTTAGAGTCTACTTGACATTTTTTGGTTCTTTTCCATAAGTCAGTTCAATGCTTAACACATCACTGGAGAGGTGGAACTGTTAAAAAGGCAAAGAGGTGTAACTTCTCCAAAGAGAGTTAGATATGTGAGGTTTGCCTACTTAAGAATCTCAGTTGCAGGTAAACATAGTGTATTATTTTCCTACTGTTATCAAAACAAGTTACTATGAACTTAGTGGCTTAGAACAATAGAAATTTACAATTTCACAGTTCTGTGGGTCCCAAGTCCAGGTAGGGTGTGGCTGGCCTGATTCCATTAGGGCCATACAGTCATAGGAACGAGGTCCCATTTCATTGCTGGCAGTCTGATATGGGTCATTCTCACCTTCTGAAGGCCTATTTCCAGGCTCTTACTCGTCCCTTCTAAGCCAACAATTGTAAATCCCTGAATCACTCTGATTCTTTTATCTCTGCCTCATCTCTCTACCTTATCTCTTCCACCTGAATAATCAATCTGTCTTGGTCTTTTGCTTTTTGGGACCCCTGTGGTTGCAGTGGACCCACCCAGATAATCTAAAATAACTTCCCTAAATTGAGATGAGTCTATTAATAATTTTAATTCCATTTGCAAAATCTTTATACAGCATAGTTAGATTAGTGTTTCAATAAACAGAAAATAAATCTTGGGGGACATCTTTAGAATTGCAAATACTTCATAAGGTTCCCATTTTATATACACATATCATTTAGAATTAATCATGTGAGAATGGAGGATGTTCTTGAACTGACCTTTTGCTTAATTTCAGTTACTATAAATACATATATATTTTTTATTCCTCCTTTAGTCATAAAACAAGAGTCATATGAAAACACATTCTCTTGAAAGAAATCTAATGCAAGGGGTGCATATGTCATTAAATTTGGAGTCAGTATATATGAATAGAGATTGAAAGCATAGAAAACAATTTCTTAATATAATAAATTAAGATAGTCTACTCATTCCAATTATCTTTCCAGCAACTCATCATTCCTCCAGGATTTCATTTTGCTATTTCAGATACAAATGACATATTTTAATTCAGTCAAACCAGCACTAATAATTTCTTAGCAAAATATGACAAAAAACAAGTGCACTTTAGATGATAAATGATGGAACTTGGCAGTAGAAACAAATTCTGATTTCACTTATTTTACTGTCTATGGCAATACCTCTAGCAACAAAGGGAACAAGGATATGTCATGGTGAATGTCTGTGTCCTAAAGCAAGGAATAATTAGTCAATATCAGTATTTTGTATGAGTATTTATGCTTCATCTAAATCAATCTTCACAAAAATATTAGGTGCTTCAGAGATGCCCTTAAGGCAGCTACCACATGATATCCCTGATTTTGTAGGAGTTAATGTGTATCCTTTAAAAAGTAGCTTATCTGAAGGTAACTGAGGTATTGGAGGAAACATCGCTCTAAAATAGGATAAACATGGATAAAAACTAAAAGTGATGTTTAATCCTACATTCAGATAAAAGATCAAATTAAATATTATTTAATGGATTTCAAAATCATACTACTTTCCCTCCAGGAAAAAAATAATCAGGTAAGATTTAGTAAACAACTAAATATTTTTCTAATTTCAAAGAGCTTTGATAAATAAGTGCACACTTCAATAACAAATAGAAAATTAAGTTTTTTTCCTTAAAACAGAAACAATAAATCTAGGACCAGTATGAATTACAGTTTTTCAATTCACTCTATAGCTCCCAAAGTCATATGTCTCGTGTTCAAAGTGATCAACATCTCTATGTTTTCTGTAAGGGGTCAGAAATAATGCAGAAGGGATGTAAATTACACGGTCATTATAGAATGTATACCATGTTGATTGATTATTAGAAACTATTGTCTATGCAAATAAGGAACTGAAGCCCAGAAGTTATGAAATACAAGAATGAAAATGAAGTCAAGAATCCCACATAAGTCTTTTCAACTCTGACTCTTTAACCAGTTAAGTAGGGAGGTTATGGAGTTTACATGTGTTTCATTTTCAAGTTCATGTTAAATACACAATGTAAGTAAAACAGCACCAAATTGTTTCTTACATATTTTATGAATATTGCATGTAAGAATAATAAAAAATCAGAAAGGAGTTGCAGCAGTATAGGAAAATGTCCTTATCCTGAGCCAAATCCTTGTTACTTCTATTTTGCTTTAGAAAAAAATCTTCAACTTCAACCATTACCTCCAAAGCGTATTTCCAAAGTAGCATGTGGTTTCTGAGCATGGACTGCCCACAATTCTTTTAGAAGTCCAAATGCAGCCACATCTATCTTATATTTATAGATACAGTCATTTTTCATAATACAACTACTTAATCTTGAGAAATGCATAAATAACTAACAGTATATGTCTCCTGGTATATATGAAGTTTATATTTTTTGGCTTTAAAAATGTAGATCAATTCACCAATACTTTGATGAACAGCATAGATCCAATTTGCCTTGCAGACTATGTTTATTAGATATAATGGGAGTTGTTTGCTCCAAGACTTACTCATGAGGTTGAAATTATATATAAATTAAATATTTTTTGTGCTGCTGAAATGAAACTCAAATCCAAGAACACCCAATGAGCAATGCTTGCATTCTACAAAGAATTTAACAACATCACTGGAGGCAACTCCTATCTAATATATTTGGGCTTCAATTGTACCAGGGTTCAGGAAAAAATCGAGGGAGTAGACAGCTATTTATGCCTTCTCCAATCTTCTGTCAAGCTGTGGAGAATAGCCATTTTTATTCATACGTTTCTCGAGCTGTTAAAGCCCTACAAAATGGAACTCTGAAAAGTGATATAGAACCTGAATAAGCACAACCTTGCAACACCAACTTTCTAAAATAAGACTACGTTTAAGGAGGGGAAAAAAAAAGTTTTACATTGTGTAAGTATCCCCTAGGGGTTACCAAATGTGATATCATTACTTATGTTTGGATTAAATAAAATAATGTCTAAATCACTAATTGGACAGAATTTTGTAGAAAATCCTACAAAGGGGAAATGAAGGTATAGTTGCTAGAAGAAAATAAGAAGAAAATGTGTTTTCTTAGTTTTAGTGTAAAATTACTCACAGATTCCTAAACATTCTCTGCCAAACTATTGGGATATATTCTATATAAGCTAACAATTTATAGATAGTTTCATGATGTAATTAAGCATTAACTCTTTAGGGAATTTTTTGTTGTTGTTGTTTTGGTTTAAATCTTAGCTTTACCATTTACTAAGAATGTGATTTAAAGCTGTAAATATGGATAATAAAACATTTGTGGAACTCTTGAGGGGATTAAATTAGGTAATATACATGAAACTTTTATTTTCTTTTTAAAGATTTTATTTATTTATTCATGAGCGACAGAGAGAGAGAGAGAGAGAGAGAGGCAGAGACACAGGCAGAGGGAGAAGCAGGCTCCATGCAGGGTGCCTGAAGTGGGACTCTATCCAGGTTCTGCAGGATCACGCCCTGTGCTGAAGACTGGGCTAAACCACTGAGCCACCTGGGCTGCCCCACATGTAGCTTTTAATAGAATGCTTGCTTTATATTAGATACTCAATCTTCTTAATAATCTTAGGTAGTAATATTGAGAGAAGTAGAAACAAAGCAATTTTAAGATAATAATAACTAGGTGCTGCAGTCAACAGTAGATTTTCACATTGATGCTGTAAGGGTTTTTTGTTTTTTGTTTTTTGGTGTGTGTATTTTATATTTATTTCATTTAGGAATTATAACCTGTCTACCTTTGAAAGGATTTTAGACAAATTACAAAATATAGCATAAGAGAAGATAGACTCAATATGAATAAAATCACAGTGAATTATTCTTTCTTTTGCACTTACCTAGTATATTGCTTTGCACATAGGTGGTGTATAAGTAATGCTTGATGAATAAATAAAAGGATGAAAGGGTGAGTGGATGTGTACATGCATAAGTGAAAAACATTCTGGATCATCTGAAAGATACAGAAGGATTATATTTACAAGAACTAATAAGCAGATTGCCATATCCTGGCAATAATTCTAAAGGTAAAGAAAAGTAGAACAACAACAAAAATGTTTAGGTTATCGCTTTTATGCTACAGGAAAGAAAAAAAAATTAAATTTCTCCTGGCATTACATGTGGGTAGGATTTGGAGAGCAAAAGGATTCGAGTTTCTTCTCCTGATTTTGACACTATTACATAGCCATGTGACTTCAAACTCCTCAGAATTTTTATTTCCTTGGCTGAAAATGAAGGAGGAGGACAAAAGTATTGCTGAAGTTCCTTTTACCTTCAATTTTTTGTAAGTAACTTAGATTTTTAAAAAACTGTTAAAGCTACTGTATTAGGTAGTAGGAGAGGATTCTCTTGTTAAAAATGCAACATTAAGGACACCTGGGTGGCTCAGCGGGTTAAGCTTCTGAGTCTTGATTTTGACTCCGGATTGTGAGATCAAGCCCTGTGTCAGGTTCCATGCTGAGGGTGAAGGGTGTGGAACCTGCTTAATATTGGCTCTTTCTCCCGCATTCTCCCTCTGCCCCCCATTCCTCCCTGCTCATGTACATGTGCAAGCATGCTCCCTCTCTCTTTCTTAAAAAACAAAAACGAAACAAAACAAAACAAAATACAAAACTGACCTTAATAAGTCAAATCCGTTCTACTCTAGTGGGATATAACTTGTGATTCTGAGACCCTGGCAGCTGCTAATGACAAAGGGTCAGTCACTCATTGATTAACTGGAAGCAATGGAACTCAGACTCTGGATACAATCAGACTAACTTCAAATCCCAGCTCTTCCTACTAATAAGTAGTCAGATAATCACTCTGTTCCTCCTTATCCACATCTCTTAATAAGAGAATAATAATAGCATATACTTCTTAAGTTTGTTTTAAGGGTTAAATGAGTTACTGTAATATATTCAGGAGTGTGGCATGGTTAGTACCAACAGATGCCCGCTATTAATGTGGTAGCTCAGAGTTCATTAGAGGAGTTTTCCAGAAAATGGATGGATAGTTGATTTGCATCTTTAAACCTATACTACTAGACAACTCCCTTGATGGCATGAACCATGCTTTTATTTACTTTTCAACACTAATTTACAACAGATATTTTCCATGCTCCATCTGTGTCCCAAACAATGTATAAGCACAGATCATGCATTAGTAAGCAAATTTATACATGGACTGTGCCTTCAAAGATCTTGAGTTGGATAGAAATGAGCAAAATAATCCAACAAGTAAATGTCTTAATTACATTAAATTACTTCTTTTGTTTTATATGATTAGTAAATACAGGAATTTATAACAATTTTATGCTTATAAATATTTAAGAAGATACATAGTAAAAACAAATAAATTATTTAATAGGGATCCATATGTCATTTAAATTAATACAATGCATTTCTCCACCTTCTGCCTTCATATTTAGTCTAAGGAAGTCAACCTGGCCAAATCTTTCAAGATGGCCTTGGGAAATCACTTTGGAATACTAAAGTTGAGTATTTATCCATTCATCCAGAACTATTAAGCACTGTTCTAAATACTAGGGATGCTTAATTGAACAAGACATAAGAGATTCCTATTCTTGAAGAACTTACATTCTAATTTGGAGAGACAGACAATGAAATAGCCAATAAATAAATATATAAATAAGAAGAACTACCTTTGGTAAATAATGCTTTGCAGAAAATTTTTTAAAAAGTAATAGATGATATGAAATCATGGGTTGGTGGCTGTTTTAGGTTGAATGATTAAGAAAAAAGTCCCTTGGGTTACCTGGGTGGCTCAGTTGTTAAACATCTGAGTCCTGTTTTTTGCTAAGGTCATGATCTCTGGGTCCTGAGATGGAGCCTGTGTTGGGCTCTGTATCAATGTGGAATCTGCTTGTCCTTCTCCCTCTGGTCCTCCCTGCTCTCTCCTCTCTCTGTCTCTGTCTCTCTCTCTCATAAATAAATAAAAACTTAAAAAGAAAAAAGTCTCTTGAAGTCACATTTAAAATGAAAGTTGATTGATGAGAAGGAGCTATCAGTGGGAGGCACTCATGCGGGCAGAGAATCCCAGGCAGAGGAAGAAGCTAGTTCAAAGGCCTGGAAGTAGAAATAATATGTTGTAGCAATAGAAAACTCAGACTGGAATGCACTGGGCAATGAGGGAGAATAGAGCCGGCTGCAGAAGGAGGATGGATCCAAATGACATAAAAGTTACATAAAGTAGGGAGTAGAGATTTATTCCAATTGAGAGGAATCACTTCCAAAAGATTTTAAGCAGAGAAAGAACTATGTGATATGTGATTTAAGAAGACCTTTCCATAATTTAAGAAGACTATTAGAATTACAAATGGGTGGGGGAAGGATTACAAAGGGCAATGAAGTAGCAAGGAATCCATGAGGAAGTTGCTTTGGTGCTTCAAGTAACATATGATAGTGATTTGCATTGGGAATTAAAAGAATATAAGTATTTGGGATTTATTGTAAAGATAAAGTCCATAGAAATTGCTGATGCATTAAACATAGTAGGTAAGAAAAAAGAAATTAAGTATAATTATGAGAATTTTGCTTGAGAAATCAAACAGAAGGTGGTATTATCCAATTAGATAAAGACTTATTTGGAGAAAAACAGGTTGGGTATATAGATAGACCAGCCATTGACAAACTTTCTAAAAAGGACCAGACAGTAAATATTTTAGTGTTTGAAGATCATAAAGTCTTGGTTGTAACTATTAACTCTATATTGCAGTTGAAATCATCTATAGACAAAATGTAAACAAGTGGGGTGGTCACGTTCCAAAAATTTGTACTTAGAATTATTTGAGGGTCAGTTTTTAATTACAGTTGTAGTTTGTCAACACCTGATATAGACAAAAAATTTTGTTCATGTTAAGTTTGAAATGCCTATCAGGCATCCAAATAGAAATGCCAGGTTGGGTATATAACTCTAGAGTTCTGAGAAGAGGTCAAGAATTGAAGCCAAAAATTGGGATTTAGCAGAATTTCTTTTTTTTTTCTTTTTTTAATTTTTATTTACGTATGATAGTCACAGAGAGAGAGAGAGGCAGAGACACAGGCATAGGGAGAAGCAGGCTCCATGCACCGGGAGCCGATGTGGGATTCGATCCCGGGTCTCCAGGATCACGCCCTGGGCCAAAGGCAGACGCTAAACTGCTGCGCCACCCACGGATCCCCCGGATTTAGCAGAATTTCAATTGTATTGAATTTGAGACCCAGTAGTGAGCATGCAAAGAAAGAGAGACAGAGAGATAGATAAAGATTCAAGGATAATTGAAACTCTCCAATATTTGGAATGTTGAGGTCAAAAAGAAGAGATCATAAAGATAGGAAGAGAACTATCATTAAGTTTACCACTTATTACTATCTCATTTAATTTATTTTTAATTTCTGTCTGATTAGATCTAAATTATGCAGTAACACAGATGAATCGATAAAAGAATGTGATATATGTATACAATGGAATATTACTTTGCCATTAGAAAGGGCGAATACCCACCATTTGTTTTGATGTGGATGGAACTGGAGGGTATTATGCTGAGTGAAGTAAGTCAATCGGAAAAAGACAATCATCATATGGTTTCACTCATACAAGGAATATAAGAAATAGTGAAAGGGATTATAAGGGAAAGGAAGGAAAATGAGTGGAAAAAGTTAGAGAAGGTGACAAACCATAAGAGACTCCTAACTCTGAGAAACGAACAAAGGGTAGTGGAAGGGGAGGCGGGAGAGGGGATGGGGTAACTGAGTGATGGGCACTGAGGAGGGCACTTGATAGGATGAGCACTGGGCGTTATACTATGTGTTGGCGAATCGAACTTCCATAAACAAACAAACAAACAAATAAAATAAAAAATGTTTACCACCATTAAATGAAGAGAAGAGGTGATTTTTAGAAGATAGTGTAGCTGGCCATGTTGAAAGCTGCTAAAATGTTAAGATAAGAATAAAGATGAGACTACTCATTTTGGCAGTGTGGAGGCTACTGATGAGTAACATTTGAATCTCTGAAATGTGAGAAGTGGATATAGCAATAAAAGATAATTTTTTTTACAAAGTTTGGCTGGGAAAGGAAATAGAAAATTGGGTCATGACAAAATATGGGGTTAAAGAAAGGCTTTTTATTACTTAAGATGGCAAGAAAATATTTATTGCTTATTGAGAATGAGTCAGCAGAGAGAGAAAAGCCAATGTAGGCAGAAGAAAAAGAGGATATATACATGTAAGAATCAATCTCTAATAAGGAGAGGTACACTCAAATCCAGAGCATAAAGAATTGGGGGTTAATTTTGTCTCATAATCTGGAGATTTGGGATGTCATTTTTCTTCCTCTTTTGGGAAGCTTTATATAATAGGCAGTTGCTGGAGCCCACTTCAATTAGCTAGAAAGCACCAATGTGAAATATTAAGGAATTTAATTTTTGATAACTTGAAGTTGGCCATGCTATATTTACTACAGAGAAATAGGCAGATCCTACAAAGTAGGACTTTTTTTAAAAAATGAATATGATGTATTGTATAAATGTTGGTGGCCTGACGCTACTATAATACCAAGAAACCATTAGAGGAATCCCTTCAAGATTTCTTAATACTGAAGTTTCTAGGTGAAAAGCCCATTGTGACCTACTGCTGGAAACTGGTACAGAAGGAAACTCTGAAACCAACACAATTACTAGGTCTTGGAGCACTGACTCTTCAAGGTTAATTTGAATGTTTTGATATAAAAAGTCTGAACTATAAAAAGTCTGTCTAGAATGAGAATGAATCAAATGTCTCTTTTCATGGCAATCTTATTCTCATTCAGTGTCTGGTCTTCAACCTCCAATCAGTTCATGGATACTGGGTTTTCTGCTTCTATTGTTCAAATGGGACACTTCCCATTGCTTGCTGATGCTGACCCCTTCCCTGACCTTACCTTCATTTGGCTTCCCCAGTGCAGTTTGGGCAGTCTGATCATCTTTTCCCAACAGTAATCCCTGGTTTCATCTCTAGTTGGCCTTTGAAATTCTCACCTTGATGTTGATAATGTATTATGGACTGAATATGTACGTCCCTCCAAAATCCTTATGTCGAAGTCCTAACCTCCAATATGATGGTATTAAGAAGTAGGATCTTTGGGAGCTAATTAGGTCATGAGAATAGAGCTCTCATGAGTAGAGCTCTCATAAATGGGATTAGTATTCTTGTAAGAAGAGACACACACACACACACAAAAAAAAAAACCTTGCTTCCACTATCTGCTCTTTTTCACGCAAGGATATGAAGAGAAGATGGCTGTCTACAAAATAGTAAGAGTGTCCCTGACAGACAATGGATCTGTCAGAACCTTCATTATGTACTTCCCAGGTTCCAGAAGTGTTACAAATAATTGTGTGTTGTTTAAGCCATCCAGACTATGGTATTTTTGTTAATGTAGCCCCAAATGACAAAGACTCAACCTATATCAACAGACACAATCACCCCAGAGAGCTTCTGTTTTACAAATGGAAATAATTAAATATATGTGAGACAAACAGAAAATGAAGCTCATCTTTATTTTATTTTTATTTTTAATTACTGGAAAACAAACTAAAAACAAATTGCTACCAAGTCTTCAAACTTTGTAAATGAAACTCATGCCAGAATAAACAGATGGCCTCCAAGCCTCCTTCAAGAAGCACATCCCATCACAGGCAAGACTGTAGCATCCAAGTATGTGGCATAAGGGAGCTTAAAAGAAGATATTTAGATCTGTGATCCTGCACATTATGGGCTCACAGGTTTAATGAAGTTGGCATGACCTGTGCATCAAGTCAATTATACTTCTAATAAGGCAGTAGTGAGAAACAGGAGAAGTAAATTAATTCTCCTGAAAGAGCCACATTCCTCTAATTTTAATAGATTTTCATAAGATTTCACCCTCACTAAATACCCAGTTGAGATAGAGAATAGTGCAATTTGAATAGACAGGTATTTTATCTCTTTTTTTCCAAAAGATCTTTCAATTTCAGATAAAAGAAAAACCTGCAATGCAAATATAAGTAATTACCATTATACATGAATGATTCTATTGGTCAGACATTGTGACTGGACGATGAATAAAATTTCCTTGCTCCAGGATTAATTATATCACTCTAATAACTAACAGTAGTCTTCAGAAGTGGCAAAGAAATGGGGGGGGGGGAGACCTCTTATCATTAATTTTATTTTTACTCTTTTTGTAAGTTTTCTCATTAACCAAGTGTACCAAGTTTATATTGCAACTTCATGTTATTTAAACTACTGGAGAAATGTGATAATTAGGAGGAATGGCAGGAAAGGCATCACTAAGCTGAGATGGAAAGAAGAAAATCAAAACAGATCACAAAGTTTATATTTATTTTCATCAATTCTATCTTGTGTACTCTCTTGGTGAAGAACTAGAAGTCTATTACATAATATAAGTATCTAAAAAAATGTAAGGATCTAGGTAATTATCTACTTTTAAAAAATTTTATTGGTCATTATAAATCATCATACCTTATATTTGTACATGACTTGCTGACTTATATTATATAATATATGTTCACATGCATTACATTTCCATTATTTGTATTTTACAAGTAAGAAATGATATCCAGAGATATAGAACAACTTGACTTAAGCCAGATAGAGACAAATAATGGCAAAACCAAAGGAAGGCAGGTCTTCTCAATCTGTTATCACTGCTCTTTTCTTTAGTTAAGCTAGTAGTTAGAGATTCTAAGTACTTATACTGACATTTATTTATTCATTCAGTGAATACATAAGAAATTATTGAGATCTATCCTGGATCCATTCTGAGATAGTACTGTGTATGCAGTGATAAAACACAAATTCTCCTTCCTTTCTTAGGGCTTAGAACCTAGATAGTTGGAAAGAAAGCAAAAACAAGCAAAGGGACATCCAAAAAATGACAAAGCATGTAAAATAAATGCTATTTAAAAGTGACCAGGGTGTTCTTCGACAATGAATAGGAGCAGGTCTTATTTGAGGTGGCAAATAATAAGGGTAGGTTTCTCTGATGATATGAAATTTAAGCAGAGACCTGAAAAATGTAGAGTCAAGAATATGAAAAGTGGGTGAAGAAACATTCCAGGGAGAGAGAATGTGTGGAAAGAGAGGGTCTGGTATGTCTGAAAAACCAAAAGTTGTCCCTTGTGACAAGAATGGAAAGCACAAGGGGGAGGCTGTCAGGAGGAGAATCTGGAAATGCTGTCAGGGGCCAGAAGAAAGTGTTGGCTATGGTAAGGGGTGCACATTTTATTCTAGGTTCAGTGGGAAAGCAGTGCGTGGTTTCCAGGGAGAATGGTGTCATTATTTTATGTTCCCCTCTTAACATAGCTATTAGATAAGTACAAGAGGCATCAGAATAGCTGGTGGACTAGAGCATGAACAGATGCAGAGAGCTTTCAGTAACGTGCTAAAGGGACACAGTCATTTATTCACACACTCATCCAGGTTTCCCTGCCTAGCCTGATAGAAATACCCAGAATAAACTTAGAATGAACACCTCATGGTTTAAAAATAACTAAACAGTTTCTGAAACTTTACTGTCAAAATACATAAGTCCCAAGCAACAGAGAAAAAGTCAACTTTCAGCAGCAGACTGCAATACTCTTAGCTTTAGGGAGTTTAAAACCAAAATACTTATGTGGATTTCTGGCAACGGACACATCGTTTACAAGGATTGTCATTTCTTTAAAAAGAACATGCAATGTTTAATACATAAGCTTTATCCACTGCTTAGTATCATGAGGATTAATTAGTTAAAGCTACACAAATACATTGAGGATAAAGAGTGCTAACATGTCAATACATCATGTTCTTGCTGCTGTAAATCAGACACTCTAAGATTGGAATTTGTTTAGAACCTTTCACTTCCCTGAAGTCAAATTTAAGATTTGTCTGCTTTTGTTTGTTGCCGTATTCTCAATGCCTGTAACAATGTCTGACTTGAAATAAATGCTGGTGTCAATAAATTTGTGTTCCATGAAATAAATTAAAACATAGCTCTAAAAATCCTTTGAAAAAGTGACAGTATTAAGATACTTGTTATTTTGAATTTAATTGCTTTCTTATATCACTGATTATCATTTACACATCTAGTTCTCTAAGTATAAATTAGTGAAAATTAACTGAGTACATATGTATATATGTGTGTGTGCACATGTGTATAATTTAGTCAGCATACTGTGGAACAGTGGCACTGTAGTTGGGGAGGGGGTGTCAAAATGTCAATGTTTCATTCAATGTCCTGTCTCACCACACATTAGTTTATTAAGCCAAGCAGGAAAAAAAAACTCCTTAGAACATGCTTTAGAAAGTTAGGGTGCATGTTCAAATGTTTATTAAACAGAAATCTTATAAGGAAGCTCTTCTTGTCCTAACATTAGATTTGAAATCTTGTCATTCTATGCATGATGACTTCTCCAAGTATTGTCCACCTAATTCCTGTGCTTGTTTGCTTAATGGCACTGTTTTAAGCTATAAGTGAATTATTTATTTTGTCTCCCTTCTGTCTGTCCCAGAAAAGAATAAGCTCACAAGAACTGGGCCTTGTCCTTCTTATTTTTTCATTCCAATTTCTAGAAACTAGCACAGTTGCCCTTGCTCAAGGTGCTTGGGAAATATTTTGAGAATGAGTAGACCAGGTTCAGTTATATATCTAAGGATTCTGTCCTATAAATCCTTATGCCCTTTCCATTTAATATTTATACCATTCATTCTTCGATATATACTTTTAAAAAGGCTTCACGTATCAGATGTTATATAAGGCTTATGTATCAAGATGGAAATAAATGTAGTTCTTGGAGGAAGCAGGCTTTTACGGAGGCAGGTCAGAAATAAGAAAGCACACATGAATAAGATAATTATAAATTGTAATAATGGCATATGGGAATTAAATTGAACAGGGCAGAGGAGGACATGGGAATCAGGAAAGATTTGGAAAAGTCAAAAAATCAGTTATGAGGAAAGCTAGAGAATGAGATCAGGGGTCAGTGAGAGGTTCCAAGAAGGGAGAATTTTGACATTTGAAACAAGTGTAAAGAAGAAAATGAGCTTCGATACACCTGGGTGACTCAGTCAGTCAGGTATCTGCCTTTGGCTCAGGTCATGATCCCAGGGTTCTGGGAGCATGCCCACGTTAGGCACCCTGCTCAGTAAGGAGTCTGTTTCTCCCTCTCTCTCTGATGCCCCTGTTCCCATTCATCCTCATGCTCATGCTCTCTCTCTCAAATAAATAAATAAATAGCATTAAAAAAAAAAAAGAGGAAAATGAGCTTGAAGTAATCAATATAGACAGTGAAGCATGCTATGGTTGGAGAGATAAAAAGCTATCAGATAGGGTTGTCTAACAAAATATAGGAAAATCCACTGAATTTGAGATAAAGTATGTCCCAAATATTTCTTAGATATATTTACACTAACAATTTAGTTGATATTTATCTGGAATTCAAGTTTAAGTCAGCATTTTTATATGTACACTTAAAACTCATTATTTATGGATTCTGTATTTGTAAATTTACCTACTTGCTAATATTTAATCACAATACCCCAAATTAACACCAGTGGTACTGTCACAGTCATTCATGGACAAGTGCAGAGAATCAAAAACTTTAACTCACCCAACAGGCACTCTCCCAGTTGAAGTCAAGCAAAGAAGTGTTCTGGTGTGAACTCACATACTGTATATGTGTTCTTCTCATAGTCCACCTAGTGTCCCTTTTTCTTTTTTGCATTTTTCCATTTTAGTACTTTTGTTGGTGATTTTGTGATTTAACATGGTTCTCAAGCTCAAGTATTGTCAAATGTTGCTAAGTGCAAGAAGGCTGTAATGTCCCTGAGGAAAAAATATTGGTGCTAGATAAGCATTATCCAGGCATAATTTATAATGCTAATGGCTAGGAGTTCAGATATTAATCAGTTATTATATTTCATATAACTATGTATATTTATATATAATGCTATAATTTTTTCATTTAATGCTTTTATGAATTATATATTATTTATGTATTATTCATCAATATTTGAATCATAGCCAAAATATATATAATATATATATTATATATACATATAATTTATATAGCTGATTCATTGATCTTGGCATTCATGGCCAATATATATATATATATATATATATATATATATATATATATAATTTATAGGATGAAATATAGTTTGATATGCTATAGTATGTAGTATGCAGTATATGATATATATATGTTATATATTAATTGATATTTACCCTCACAAATAATATACATGCAACATAATATATATACATATATATACATATATATGTATATGTATATAAAACAGTATGTCTTTCAAGAGAAATACAAATAACACAAGGTTATGTATTGATTGTTCAATGAAAATATTCCAGCCAGAGGCTCTCAGAGATCTAACCCTCTATTTCTCCTAGGAGTAATAGTTCCATATTTGCTAATTCAATGTTGGCAATTTTCTAAAACATATGGACTGCAAATAATATAAATAACGAAAATGCAAATACTGCAAATCAATGTTGTGGATTGATTTTCACACAACGTGGACTTTATATGTGTGTGTTCTATATATTTACATATATTTATATATTTAGAATTCATAAATGTATAAAATACACAATTTTATGCATTATATATAAAATACACTTTTTTTTGCCTAATCTGACAACCTGATATATCTTATAGAGCTTTGTAGAACATGGTAAGGAGTTTAGATGTCATTCTGTTTGTAGGTTTAGTAAGAAACCACTGAAGTGTAAATATGGAGAATATGTTGGGGAGGGGACAAATTTGGAAGCAGGGAAAACAATTAATTGCCTATTGTGTTAGCCAAGGGAAAAAAGTGATGATGAACTGATTTAGAATAAACAACTGTTGGTAGAGATGGGAAATAACAGACATTTTTAAAGTTTATTATTTTTGGTAGAATAAAAACTATAGACATTGAACAACCATATGCATACATATGAGTGGACAGACTGGAGTGAGTGTTCCAGATGAAGTTAGTACTAGATATCACTTTAATGCATCATTCTGAGATCAAAATGAGATAATACATGTAAAGAACCGGCATGATTTACACTCATGGGAAAGACACAGAAATGTTTATGCATTCTCTCACTATTCTCATCACTCCACAGACAATTCTTATATTTTGCCATAAATATTATTTGAGAGGATTATCTTCATAAAAAGTGAGTTCCAGGATAGTTATTTTCAAACAGCTCATCTGACATCTTTATAGAATCAACATAGTTTTCCCATCCATGAAAAGCTCCTTGCAAGTGCCTTGGATGTTCCCTTAGGTTTAGTGGTATAGGCACATATTTGTCAACTGTCCAAAGATTTCTTAGTATTCCACAGGAATAAACATATAAATATTCAGATGCTCCTGTTCTTGGCCAGCATCAACAGCATAAGGCACTAAAGTCTGCTATGTGATCCAAATCTTGTAGTCTTTAATTCAACGCTAATGGTTGAGATATAAGAGCAAACACTTGTTCAGGTTCCAGAGTCATCTGCTATGAAATCCACTTGGCAGGTCAAGTAGGAGAAATGTTGACACACAAAATGTTAAATAAAGGTTTGCTTTAAACTTCCATACTTCACATAGGGCTCAAGTTGTTTCTGCGTTATGAGTGAAAAATACTGCGGATCAGAAGTTATATAGACTTCCCATTGCTAGCAGGCAAATGTTGCAAGAGTCCAAAGAATATAATATAATGAGCCTATTCCAGATGCAAAAATAAGGGATAGAATGTCAGAAACTAGGTTATTTTGGTTTGGAAATAGCTGTGTGTTAAAGGAAATTGCTGTAATTAACTAGTTCAGTAATCCAACAACTGAATAAACGTGTACACACACATTTATGCAAATCATTTGTATGCATGAAACCAGTAGCTTAATGTAATGCAATTTTGAAACATTAAGAGGAGAAAGAAGACACAATGTAAAAGAGAAGAAAGAAAACTATGGTCTCTGGCTGTGGAAGTTCTCTCAATAAGAAATCTATAACAACTCACGGGGGGGAAGAAAACATCAGTCATGTTTGCTAATCAAATTATATACCAAATCAGCAAAGTAAGAAAGAGAAGGAATAAAATGTAATTTGAGTTATATGCATATGAGCACATGCACCTGCACATATAAAGAGATTGAGAAATTGTGGGTGGTAGAGAGGGTGGCAGATTACACTTCTACCTGAGACATGGAATGCTACATTTGTTGGTACTTGTGTCAGAATCTAGTATCCAGGTCCAGATAAAACCTCATGCAGAGTGACTATATAGAGATGAATGAAAATACGTCACTAGACTTAGAAAGTCAACATCATCCCCTTCAAGCTTTTGTGAGGATGTTTAACATTCTATTTAATCCAAATGGACATCAGCAGTAGATACAGTGTTCACCTAGAATAAATGTGTGTGTATTGAAGGAAGAGGGAGGAAAAAGGCAAGACAAAACCATTATTAGGCACAGCTATCTGCACCTCAAAGACCTTCTGGGATTACAAACTTTTTAGCTTCTTCTGACCCTCTCCACCAAAATGTTTATTCACACACAAAAAAAACTATTTTCTTCTACTTAAGTCTTATTATCTTTGTGATTGTTACATTTGAAGATTTTTGAGGTTTCCCAGAAATTCTCTTACATACTGCTAGTTTTATTTTTCTGTTCTAAATTCATAACACTAAGCATAGCTGTAGGCTCTTCATGACCTGACTTCTACTTGATCCCTCTCTCACTTTTCTCATCACTAATAGCATGTAATCCTCTATTCAACCTTTATTCTTTTCCAGTGTTTAGAAAATTCTTTTTCACCTAACAACATGGGGATTAAGGATTATGGAAGAATAGAAATCAATGTCTCTAAAACAGAACTTCTAAAACTTGGCACTATTGATATTTGGGGCCAGTTGAATTTGTTTTTTTCTGGTTGGGGGTTGTCCCATGTAAGATGTTTAGCAGTACCTCTGGCTTCCACCTACTTAATGCCAATGGTAATATCATCAACCGTTCTCATGATCAAATATGTCTGCAGATATTACATTATAGCTCTTTTCTCTCATCCACTCATCTTGCAGTTATAATCTATACAGAAAGATTCAAAATCCTATTACAACCATTAAAAAGAATAACATGCTACAAAAATTAAAAAAAAGAAACATCACCTAGAGAATAAAAACATAATTGTTAAAAATTAATTATCACTTTTAAATAAATAATCTTCTTAAATAAACCAGAAGAAAGCAAAAATTATCTTTAAAAAAGACAAACTCAGAAGGTCCAGTATCTTAGAACAGAACAAATAGAGAATAAAAGAAGATAATGAACACAGACATTGTTTTTGAACTTTCTGTACAGTAAAAAATATAAAGATCCTCCCAAAAGTATCTTGAGAGAAGAAAATCAAGTTTACTGCTAATGGAAGGAGCATATATTAGATTGCTTGCCATCTATTCTGTAGGCACAAAGACGATGGAGAGAAACTAAATTTGAGAGGACTGAAAAGGAATGAAGGAGTGAGGAAGGAGCAAAGAAGGAAGGCAAAGGGGAAAAGTTTGCCCGCTCTTTTATAGAGGTAACATTCATAAAAAAATAAAATCAGAAGACTTTGCTTCTGGGGAGAAAAATGGGTGGGAAAGATATTGTGGTTACCATGAGTGTTATTGTATTATTGACTCTCTGGCAACCACTGAATTTGAAATTTGTGTGAAATGTACCTTGATTTAAGGAGATTCATCATTCAATTAATTTGATTAAGCATCAACTTTACCTGAAAATTTCAAGCCTAAAAGAAACAGCATATTTTGTTTCTTTTTTATGAAACATAAACTAATTCTGATGGATCATGTGTGTTACTCTCTCCTAGTTGTCTCTAACCCCAATCCCATTGTAAAAGAGTCAGAGTAGTTAGTTTGGTTCATAATAAATCATTTTCTTGTTTGGCATAATTCCTTCTTCATGATACAGTTTCCCTTGAAAAACTATATCGTAAAGATATTCTCTTCATCATGCCTGATATGTGACACCCATGACTAGTATGACAAGACCACAAACGAAATATGCATAATAAAGCTTGCTAGAAATAAATTTTATTTGAAAAAAATATATTTTATCTTCACAGGTGGCTGGTTATTGCATCTTGTCATAAAATCTAAATGATGTGCCTGGTGTTAGAGTATATTCGAAACAATAAAATGACTTGTACAGCCATCAAATGCCATGTTTTGCTTCCTCATTTAACTGGTTTCCAGACTCACTGATAACAATTTAAACAAACATGTTAATATGCTGCTGTTATATAAAAGTACGTCTAATGGAATACAATTATAGTTTTGTAATTTAATCTTGGATAGGCCATTGGGATTATCCAACTCAATTAATTTATGCATCTCTTGTCTAAACAATTGATTACACAATCAGACTTAGACCTTCAAAAAGAACATTAAATACAATGCAGACTGAGCTAAAAACAACCAGCTTAATTATTACTTGAACTGTGTGTGAAGCGTATTCTGGCCCCCAGTAGTGAACAAACTAGATAAAGTACCTTCCCTCACAGAGGTTCCAAATTCTAGTAATTTTGATTTTGCAAAAGAACAAAGACAAAAAAGGAGGAAAACAAGAGAGGGATTCAAAAGTAGCTGGTGTTCAAAAATTAAGTGCATCTCATTTGTATATTTTAAACAGAAATATTAATCAGGCTAGCAAAAAAAGAACCTCAATTTCTGATTTTACTTGAAGAACACATTCAAGTTTTTCTTCCCAAAACAAGAAATATACCTGGGACTATATAATTTCTCCAAAAGATGTCATCAGTCTTAAGTCTTCCCTTCCATCTCTAGAGGGGAAAGTAATTGATGAGAAGTCCTCTCCTTGTGTTTCTTTCCACTGTACTCAGAGATGGAAAAATGTTATAGCAATGCTTTGAGAGGACAAAGAGTGTCAGAAGGAAAGAGAATTAACAGAGAGGCCCTAAAGAGTTGAAGAAAAGTAGGTCCAATAAGAAAAGACAAAGTATTTACTCTAGATATCAAAATTCAACTGGAAAACATGGGAGTGTTGGCTATAAATTCCCAGAGACCATGGCAATTCCCTATCCTTGATGCCTTGAAGCTACATGTGCCTCATCATAACTACTGGCTTTAATCTCACTTTTCTTTCTGATGTTCACCCAGAGCTGAAGCACTTCATTTCCTTCTCTATTCCGTTTATGATAACCAGGCTCTTCCAGTCATCAGAATGATTTTGTGGAATTTCCTTCTTGTGCCCTTTCTTCTGCTTTGAGTGTCTTTATCTGAGATTCCCACTTGATGAAATCCCATTCATCAGTCCCAAATCAAATTCCACTTCCTCTTTGTGCCCTGGATTCTCCAGCTGGAGGGATTTGTCACTTATCTTTACCTCTAAATCTTGTCACTCAGACAAGGTATATGGCAGACAGCAAAATCTTGTAGGTATTACTAAAACAATTGTTCATCTCTTTAAACCATCATCAAGTTTCCTTGAAGTTCAGAAGTATGTTTTGTTAGACTGAAAAAGGCCAGAGTTTAATGAGTTCTAGACCAGACATGAATCCTGACGGTCACTACATTTATACTCATAGTTAAAACCCTTAATGATTGTAAATCCCAATTTCTAATCTATAAAATGAAGGTGCTTTATCAAAATAGCCACATGATTCTGTTTCTGGTCTGCAGTGTCTAACATCATATTTTTAATATCACAGGCTTTTATAATCATTTGTGGAGTATTGAAAGAATTTACTTCAAAAGTAAAAGATTTAGGATGATAAAGTGGAAAGGACTATATAAAACATAGTATCAGAGAAATGTGTTTCCAAGTCTGATCCTGATACTAATAGTCCCTATGGGTCTCATCAAGTCTGAATATATTTTTCTATAAAGTGTGTGTGTGTGTGTGTGTGTGTGTGTGAGAGAGAGAGAGAGAGAGAGAGAGAGAGACCTAATTTGCATTCCACTATGTAAATCAAATAAAATCATTTATAGTGGGATTCTATTTTTAGATATATACCTTATTTTTCTCTGTCTTTATATTGCATTTGTCCACTCAATGGGCTTGTGCTTGTTGGCTTAGTAGGTGGATATAGCTGAGAACAAACTTGAAAGAGCCAAAATAGCTTCTTGGCTCTTTCTAAGCCTTGCAGAACAGAGGTGATATACTGGGCATTAACTAAGGGCTTGTCTCAAAAATAGAGCCATAGCAAAAATGATGGGAAATGTTGAAAAAAGATAATAGTAGATCTAGGGCAGTGATTCAGAAAAGATATGAAGATCTGGGGAAAAAAGGGTAAATAGTGCATAAAGACGGATAAAGGCAGAAGCCATAAATTACTCAGAAAACCAAAAGCCCTGATGTTATGTCTCATTATTAACTGGCGAAGTTGACTCATCGACCACAGTCCATGGTTCATCTTGGCACTATTTAAGATTCCATACATACCAACAACATGCTTTAAGTTTGGAGAAACCCTGAAAAAAACTGAGGTTAAATTTTCCGAATTCTTGGTGGGATTTAGATATGATTGGTAATAAAAGACTATGTCTTTTATTATTATTTATGTTTTGTTTGTTGCTTTTATTATTATTTATGTTTTGTTTGTTTGCTTTTGCACATCAGTGTATATGGGCTGAGTTTCACATCTTCAAAATATATGAAAGGTTTTTATAAACTGCAAATTGCTACTGAGCAAAAGTTACTCATTTTAAAACCATGACTACATGGATATACTGGATGTAATTAGAACAGTACCTGAAGTAAGGTATGCAATTAATAATTTTTATTGTCACCTTACTACCATTAGAGATAAATTGCAGATGGAGAGTCTGTGTATGTAAAAGAAGTGTTAAAGAGAATTAAACATGGATTTCTGGTACATCCCCATGTAACACTAAATCATAGTATCACTGATTTGAATGTTATTTACTATTCCATCCTTATCTGCAAAGAACTAATGAGTCTTGGATTGAAACAAAGGTGGCAATAAGGTAGAAATCAGGCAGTCTGGGGAAAATGGTAACCTGAGTATCTTTTCTAGAGTAACTGTTAAGTTTACTGGGGTGAAATCCTGTTCCAAGTTTGCATAAATAACTTATTCACAAAAGCATTAAGAAATGCTGTAGCTTCCTTTGGGTGCACATCAAGTCCAACTCCAAGTTAACATTAGTAGAGACTAAAAGTTTCAGTGACAATGACTTGCTGATTAATTTCATGTTTAATAAGCAATGACTCAATTCATGAAAAACACTTGCTATACAATATGGCACCCTAGTGTTTAGTATAATTCATTTCCAAATTAATCACTGAATCTAACAAAGGAATGTTACAGTCTAATAAATTTCTGATTTTCATAAACTAAAATAGGAAATTCTTCTGTTGAATTCTATTAAATATATAACAAGGATTTATAACCTTTTACCCACCTACTTGTGCCCCATGAGAAATACCATGAATCCATAAAAGCTTCTCCCAAGGCATTTTTTATTTTATTTTATTTTTTTCCCCCAGTTATAGTGTTCTTCATATCAAAGGTTCCTAACAACTCTACCTCTTTAGAGTACAAAGTTTTGCTCCACAGATCTGTCAGTGGGATCTTTTGAACTTTGCTAACCTGAACTGCTTCTCCCCATGCCTAACACAATTCGGAGATATCTGAAAGACCCCCTGTCTATTGACTTATTCAATTCTTATTCCTTTTGTTGCATTTCTATCAGCAATCCTATGGAAAAGCAATGTTGAGATTTATAGTCAATTCTCAGTAAATCATGCTTACTAATCGTTGGATATCATTATAAATATCACATTAGCATAATGAATTCCCTCTTAGTGTGTTTTAACAATCGACTCATTATACATATATATAATTTACGTGTATATATATTTAAATATTTTATTTATTTATTCGTGAGAGACACACACAGAGAGAGAGAGAGAGGCAGAGACATAGGCAGAGGTAGAAGCAGGCTCCTCACAAGGAGCCCAATGCAGGACTCTATCCTGGACCCTAGGATCATGCCCTGAGCCAAAGGCAGATGCTAAACCACTGAGCCACCCAGGTGTCCTGACTCATTTTATATTTTAACAAAAGGGTGTAGTGTTCTTTTAGTTTTAAGTACAGCCAGGCCTTAATAGTCTTCCCAGTGTACACACAAGTAACATTAAGCATGATTCTACTGCTGATGATTGAGGAAGCTCCATCAGCTGTAAATTCTAAACTAGACTTTTGTCTATAAATGCTCAGTTCTTTTTACTATATAATATGGCTTTCCAGCCTTCTTGTTTCTCATCACTGTTTCATTTTGCTTTTAAGAATGGTGTATTCCAGGAGCCATCTAAAATATCCCTAATGGCCAAAGCCACAAAAATGTAACATTATAGCCCAAATTATAACAAATATTCATGAGTCTATAATGAAGTAAGTGAAGTGGTGATTTAATAGATATATAAATCAATAAATAAGGAGAATAAACCCATTTCCCACATAGAATAATGTCAAATAATTTATGTAGATACTCTTCCCCCTATATCTCAAGAATATGGACCATTAGGCCCTACTTCTTAAATGTGGGTTATGGATAGTAACTTCCTTCCATAGTATACAGTGTGTAAAGGGAGGAAAAAGTAGCTTCACATTGGAGAAACCTGACAAACATATGTTGGTCAAGGTCAACATAAACAGAGATATCATGTTGATAACATTTATCCTTGAGATGATTTGATGAGAATGGAATTTTTATCTATCTCAAAAACCTGGATCTCAGTCTAATCAGGGGGAAAACATTGCAAATACCTCAATTGAGTGATATTCTACAAAAATACTTAATGATTGTCACTCAAAAATGGTAAGGCCACAAAAAATAGGGAGGTCTGTGAAGTGCAGTCAAGAGTAGCTTAAGAAAACATGACAGGGAACGGGTTCAGGACAGCCTCTCCCAGATTGTGTCATTTTGGCATGTGGATTATTTTAAGCTGAAGGCACTTGAGACCCTATGGCTCAAGGGAACATTTGTCCCTCCCTTAACTACACAGAATAATTTAAATTGGGGCTCTTTCCCAGAATAAGGGTTATTAAGAGAGATAAATAAGGTTATAAAGAGGGAGAAATACAGAGTGACCCATCTATACGGCAGGGCTAAAATCTAATTACCAAACATCTGTTCTTTTTATCACCCTGTGAAGTGCATTCCTTTCCTCTGAAGTCCCAGATCCTGACCCCCTTCTACTTAGTTCAGAATGACATACGTACCTCATTTTGCCTGACTATCATTGGAATTTCCATGTCTGTGTGGATTCTCCACATATATGCCTATTAAATTTGATTTTTTCCTGTTGATCTGTCTCATGACAATTTGATTCTTCATCTAGCTCGGAGGACCTTGGAGGGGACAGAAATTTTTACTCCCTAGCAACAACAAAATGTATATAACTTGAAACAGAAAAAGGACTCCAGCTTAAAACTAAAGAAATCTGAATAAACCACAGACTTAAATTACTAATAATGTTAGCGATACTATTTTATTAATTGAAACAAAGCTACTATCCTAATGTAGGATATTAGTAATAGGGGAAATTGAGTGGGAGAGAAGAACTCTCTGTATGATCTTGTAATTTTTCTATAAATCTAAAACTGTTCCAAAAATTCTAAAAATTAAATATTGGATATTCCTTTGGTGCAAGCATTTACACATCCTCCTTACACTAATATGTCTACTTAGTATCCTACATAACAATCAATTTTTACTTTATCTTCCTGTCCTTTTTCTTGATTTCCTTTACTCATGAGGTGCTATTAAAGCCAAAGAATCAATTCATTTTTCAAAAGGTGTTGATAATATGTGGAAAAGATCTGAGGTCCATCTTGTTTTCCACCCAAGCAGAAAAAATGGCAGATCTTGACAATCACCAAGTACAATGGTGACTCCCCAAAGAAATAGCAAATCCTTTTAAAACTTTACAGATTTATTTTTAAAGCAGAAACCCAAATCCCTTTCCTTCTAACTGCCCCAAACCGTAGAGCATTACCAACAGAGGGCTTAATCCCCTAGCAATCTAATCAATCCCAAACAGAAAACTTTATTTTGCTTTTAAAAGATTAACCCTGCCCAATTTTTCTTTCTGCCTGCATAGATTTAAAAGAGATACATGTCCATGTCATTCAATTGATTATTAAATTAATCCATGTAAAGGGGACAAGAGAGTGAGCTTGAGTGCATTTTTTGCTTTTTAGTGGAAATCTGGATATAAGATAAAAACAAAATCCTTAAAGATTTGAAAATGTATTCAACAAGGCAGATAGGGATACAAAATATTATGATCTCAGGAAATAGGTAAGGACTCCTCTGAACATGTTTTCAGAATATACTTTTGCTTCTGGGGAGAAAAGTCTTGGTTATATTTCATGCTGTCCTAGCTCTACTTTAGAAATGCAAATTCCGTGTGAAGTGCAATGGTAAATTGAGTGTCTTTAAGGATTTGACGGTCAGTGTCAAGTCACTGGCTGTTTCCACAGTTTTGAGGCCCCTCTGATAAAGGAGATGGGGAATCAAGCTAGCCAAAGAGGTGGGGTGGGATGGCAGGGTACAAAACCTGTCAGCCAGTGCAGCTCAATCATGCAGAAGAGAGTCTTTGAGATCCTCTAACAAGTTGGACTACAAAGATTAAACTGCGAGAGAGAAAATGTGTTTTAAAGGACAACTCTCTAAATTTTTAAAAATTTTGAAAAGAGGTAAAGTAAATTTCCTTCCCTCTGTACTAGCTTCCCTCGGTGTGCTGTTTATGTAAAGCTGCTATACACCAGATTTCAGGGTTCTTTTATCCACAGTCAATAAAGTGACTAGAGAATAAAATGGTGAAGAGAGTCAGCTGTATTGTGCCTTAGACCAAACAGTCTACACATAGACCCTGTGGGCTAGCTCTCTATAGTTCAGCTCAAGGCTTCTCCAATGTAATGTGCACAGGGATCATCTGGCATCTTAAAATGCAGATTCTAATTCAATAAGCCTGGCATAGGTTCTAAGAGTCTGCAGTTCTAACAAGCTCTAAGATGACACCAGTGCTGATGGTTTACAAATCACACTTGAAGTGGCAAAGGTCTGGATATCATGTTTTAATGTATCAAACAAAGGTACAGGTTGAAGGTTCAAGCCTTGGCCATGTCTGGAGAACATCCCTCATGGACAAGTTGTCTTCTCTACTACACATACACAACTAGTCTTTTGTAATGTGAATCTTCTCTCTTATCCCAGTCCATCATTTTTTTAAATCCTTCTCTCCTCAATGCTGCTTTCTCTTCCTGTATCCTTAGCAGTTAACACATCCCTAGCTTCTGCCTTTATCTTAGAAGAGTGCTTTCATTTCCTTTGAATTGCTAAAAAGGAAACTAAAGGTCCAAAGTGGAGTCACTTGCCCTTAGGCCAGCACACCAAACTTAATTTCAGTAAGTGGAACTTTATGCCAATCAACCTGGAATTTCTGTTCTGCACCAACGAGGTAATCTGTCTCATAGGCTTTCTCAATCTTCCAAAGGAAAATGAGGTAATTTGCATGATAAAGAACTACCCCCCCCCTCCCTCTAGGGAAAGCTGACCTTGCCTGAAACAATTCTTTCTTTTCTTTAGCTAATAATGTCTTGTCCCATCCTCCTTTCCATAACAACCTTCTGTTTTGTACAGCTCATTGGAGCTCCCCTTTATTTGCTACATAGGATGCTGATTCAATGAATCACAGCCAGTTAGATCTTCAGATTTACTCATTTGAATTTTTTAACAGACTGAATATATATGTTCAGACATGTTAGCATATGAATTTCAGCTAATAGCCCTCTCCAGATTTATTAAAAAACTAAATGTCTTTTCTCACTCTCCACCCCCCATCTTTAGCATAATTTTAGTAGTGGATTATGTTAAAACTGTGTGTGTCTTCTACCTAATATTAGGCCTGTTTTACAAAACATCCTTCCATGAACCTAACACTGGCAGGTGACCTTCCTAATTTTCCCTTCCCCCAGTTACTAGAATGGCTATCAGAACAACTCAGACATGGTAAGTAACTGAGGACCACACACACACACACATACACACACACACACATTTTCTAGAAAGCGTTTATAAATATGTGGCTAGTTAAAACAATTTCTTTATTTAACATTAAAAAATTAAATCAATTAGAGTTGTGAATATGAAGGTGTATGGAAGTAGGTGAGGAGATACGCAAATTTTGCTCTAAAAATATAACAAATAATTTCCATAAAATTAGTTTAAGAAACACTTAAATCACTTTGCCCTATTATTTTGCTTTTGAAAATGAGAATAAAGTATAAGTGAAGGATAAATAAATATCCTATTCTTACTGGCCTATTCCTATTGTTCATGGGCTTATGAAGATTTGAAATCATATTAAAAATATACATTTCTATATTCTGAATAATGAGATATAATCTCCCTCATAGGGTGTAAAGACAGAATGAGAAACCTCATTATTTTGTAAAGTCTGCTTTCATGCATCTACTACTCATGAATAGTAAAAGAAAATTGTCAATCATAGCAATTTTGCTCTTATTTCTATTGTTATAAGTGGTTCTTTAGGGAAGTAATTCAAATAATGAAAAGATCCCACCTATAGAATGGATTGCAGAACACCTGTTTGTTCTGCATTGTGAATGCAAGCAGACAGATAAATCACTGTGCAATGGTGCCTCTTTATCTGGAAAATTGGTCTCAAATAAAAATGTAATCAAATCTGCATATTACCTTTATAAACAAATTAAATTAAGTAATCAATTGTTGGATATGATGCTATTCAATGATGGTGCTTCAGGTCCTGCTATTTAGTCAACTAAATCTTCTTATGTGTGTTTACTGTTGAGTTGTTTTGTTTCTGTAATTACATATTACAGCAGTTCCCTGACCCTCAGAGTTCACATTGCCGCTGATGCTATCTAATTAGGTAAGACCTTAGAGTTGCTTTGATTGGCTAGCACAATATTTTAGAGGTTAGGAAAAGAAAAAAAGACTTTGAATGCCATGAGAAGGAACTTACTCTTTAGATCATCCTATTTTTTTTTCCCACATGTGCCATTTTCTCACATTCCCACATTTGTACTACCCCATCCAATTTCAGTCGTGTATATTTCTTGAATTGGTTTTAAGGTATTTGAAGTGGTATCCCTGTTCCAAAGCTGGTTTCAGTAAAGAACTGGAATAAACACCAGCACATCTGCTGAATGGCATTTGCTATCCCACCACAATGCACAGCATAGTTTTTAGTTTTAACTACTTATCAGCATACATGTTTATTCTGCTCTTTGGCATTTTGCTCATAGCCACATTGTAACTTTTCATGGTAAACTGAAATACCTGATATAGAATGTGATGCTTCAATTTGTTTTTTTCTTTGTTAATTTAAAACGAAAACACATACTTACTTGAAGTATTCTGATGAGCCTTGGTGGCCCAGTCAGTTGGGCAATGGATTTGGTTTCAGCTAGGGTCCTGAAATGGGGGTGTGGGAGCAAGCCTCCATTGGGTTCCAAGTTCAGTGAGGAGTCTGCTTGAGATTCCTTCTCCTTCTGCCACTGTTCTTCATGCTTCTTCCTCAAAAATAAAATAAATCTTTTGAAAAAATCTTCATATATCTAAAATACAAGGCAAAATAAACTTCTGAAATATTCTAAAATAGATAGAATTTGTTTAGCTTATTTCTCTTTTCATCCACATATGTATAAATCAACCAAGATATATTTAAGGCTAGCAAGCTCCACTTTATTTTGACAATTAATCAAATAACAGTAGTAATGTTCTTTCCTATTTATAATTTTTGACATGAGAATAATTCTCTCTAAAACACATATCACTCAGCTTAATAATTTTATAAATTAAGGCAATATGAAAGATTCCTCAGGGTTCTAGATTTTTAGGATAATTTTTTATAAATCTTGATCATATTTCATATGGACAAAATAACTGTGGATTGTCATCAATCAGTGTGGAATCGTACTGGAATCAGGTGGAAATTCTATATCATATTTTATTTTCCCATTGGCTAAAATTCATTCAACGAATACCTATTATCTACTCTGTGAAATGCAGTGTGAGAGATTCTATACAGCACTAATCTCCTTTGCTATGGACTTACTCTTGCTTGGTAAGTTTTTCTTATACTCCTATTAGACAATGACACCACACTCAGGCAATGGAAAACTGTTATCAGCTGCAAGAAGTGAGGTAAATAACTCATCTTTGCTTGGTATTCTGGAGATGGAATTTTGTTTAAATCCTGGCACTGTTACTTGTAATACTATGCAAATGACTCCACATATACACATTTTTTCATACCCAGTTTCATACAGTTTTATGGCCTGAATTGTGTCCTCCCCAAAAAAGTTATGTTGAAGTGCTAACCCACAGTACTATGGAATGTGACCTTATTTGGAAACAGGGTTTTTGTAGATATAGTTAGTTAATAAGATGTCATACTGGAGTAGGTTAGACCCCTAACCCCAAATGACTGATGTCCTTGTAAAAAGATGGCTAGAGGGAGACAAAGATGCACACAGGCAGAACTCCAGGAGATGCTGATGGTAGAGACTGGAGTCACACAGGTTTAAGAAGTATCAAGAATTACATAGCTTCATCCAAAAGCTATAAAGAACAAAGAAAGTACCCCCCCAAAGGATTTCAGAAGGATCACTGACCCATTGACACCTTGATTGTGCATTTAAAGCTTCCAGAAACATGATATAATAAGATTTGAGAAGATTGTACTCTTTAAGTATTTTTTAAAAATTGATTTAAGAAAAGCAAACTTTCTCTTTAAAATATAATTGGGAGAATGCAAAAAAATAGCCAAAATAAATTGAGAAACAGCTTTTAATTTCTCTAAAGCACAGTCTTTAAAAAGTAAATTCATTTATTTATTTATTTATTTATTTATTTAATTTTTATTTATTTATGATAGTCTCACAGAGAGAGAGAGAGGCAGAGACATAGGCAGAGGGAGAAGCAGGCTCCATGCACCGGGAGCCCGACGTGGGATTCGATCCCGGGTCTCCAGGATCGCGCTCTGGGCCAAAGGCAGGCGCTAAACCACTGCGCCACCCAGGGATCCCAACAGTCTTTAAAAAGTAAGTTCATTAATTTCTCTAAAGAGAATCTACTTCTAATGTTTACCAACTGACTACTGATTGATGGAAAGAATGAATAGATATTTTAAACAGAAAGTTGTAACTCATAGCATTGGCCCTGCCCCAGATACAGTCATGTTACCTAATTTGACTTTACAAGCCATGAGCATTCTTAGATTAGGAGCCACTAATGAGGTAGAGATGACTGTGGTCACCTACTCTAAGCACATGCAGAAGAAAATTTTTTTTTAATTTTTTTTGCAGAAAATTATTTATAAAAGAGAATGTAGTCAACATGTGGAGAAAAATGAGTTTTAAAGGAATATAAAACATTCTGACATTATGATTGAAGTACTGGATCTAGTTAGGCCTGATATCAACTGGACCTACAATTGGATATTTTAGTCCTTATGGCATGAAATGCAATTAAATTTCTTAGGCTAAATCAATGGTTGCTTTGCAATATGACTTGGGAATTTTCCCTAATAATTCAAATATGCAACCAGGTTAAGAATTACTAAGCTAATTAAGGAGGGTTGGAATCACTTGGAACCTATGTAAACCTGAATAAATAGCTCAATAAATCACCAAACATAATGTAGTATAATGTAGTGAAAATCACCAAATAACATGAACAGAATTTAAAAGATTTTAATCTTTATACACTCATCTGCCTCCTGTTCCCCACAAAAATTGGATTCTATAAATAACTTTTGGTAAGAGGGGCATTTAGAAGTTTTAAATAATATAACAACTCCTACTCGTCTTATTCAAATGTAATAGAATGTTTTGATAAAAATGGAACATGACTTCTTTACATTTACTTCCCTAAGTATGAAGCAGAGGGTACAATAGTCTGGATCATCTATAGTTTTTTTTTCTCTAAAATATATAAACATACATGACGCTGATACTACAACAGAATGAAAGACACACAAAAAGTTGGAGGGAGTAAAAAGAGGTAAAGAGAGACAAGGAGAATGGAAGGGAGAAAGGAGAACAGAGGAGAGAGAAGGGAAGAGAAGAGAGAAAGAAAGAAAGAAACTTATCTTAGGAAAGTTCAGTGTCTGTATTTTGATCAAATTTTCAAAGTTCAAGGTTCATGTTGTATTATGTTGACCTTTGAAAATTATGCAGATGTAATCTTCTTTTTTGACTATATTTCTTTGTCATTTTCCTAACAACCACATTTTTATGATTTATGATAATCCTTCATAGTATGATAAATAGGCATGGTACATCTTACAAAAACTCTAATCTGAACAGTACCTTTTATTTTTTCATATATCCTTGCAAAATAAGCAAACTGTTTAGAAGAGAAAAAAATGAACAGTAATCACATTTTATTGCAGAAGGTCAGAAAATGTACTGCAAATCTGCTAAAACAATAGCTTTTGAAACTTAGGAGTCAGCCATATATACATGTATGTTGGAGGACGTTAATTATTGTATTTTATTTTATTTTTTTAGAAGGGAGGAGGGGCAGATGGAAAGGGAGAGAGAGAGAATCTTAAGCAGGCTTCATGCCCAGGATAGAGCCCAGCACAAAGCTCAATCTCACAGTCCTGAGATCATGACCTGAGCCAAAATCAAGAGTTCGATGCTTAATGGACTGAGCTTTCCAGGTACCCAGTATCTTTAGCTCAGTGTTATTTATTTATTTTTTAAGTGTTTATTTATTTATTTATTCATGAGAGACACAGAGAGAGAAAGAGAGGCAAAGACATAGGCAGAGGGAGAAGCAGGCTCCATGCAGGGAGCCCGACATGGGACTGGATCCCAGTACTCCAGGATCACGCCCTAAGCTACAGGCAGACGTTTAACTGCTGAGCCACCCAGGCATCCCCCTTTTGCTCAGTTTTAATTGGATTATTTTGCCATTTGATAATTGAGTCTGGAGCATTCTCTATATTCCCTATATAGTAGTCCACTGATACATGATTTGCAAATATTTTCTTTCCATATGTAACTTTTCTTTCTATCCTATCAATAAGAACTTTTGTAAAGAAAGGTTTTTAAATTTATTTTACCTTTTATGAATCATAATTTTGGTATCAAGTCTAAGAATTCTGCCTACTTCTAGATTCCCAAGAACTTCTCCTGAATGTCTTCTAAAAGTTTTGTAATTTTACACTTATATTGAAGTCCGTGATCCATTGTGAGTTAATTTTTGTAGAGTGTAAGACTTCAGTATTCTTTTTTTTTTTCGTCTATGAATGTTCTATTTCTCTAGCATCATTTGTTGAAAAGACTGTCTTTCCTCCTTTGCACTGTATTGCACATTTGTATATGATCAGTTGGATGTGTGACAGGGAATCAAAGTCAGGGGTTTCTGTCTGGTATCATTGATCTATGTGTCTTGCTTTGCAAATACCAACCCATCTGGATTTACCATTTTAAAATTGAGTAAACTGATTCCTCCTACTTTATTCTTCTTTTACACAATTGTTTTGTTCATTTGCCTTTCCATATAAAGTGTTTAAAAAATGTTTGTATTTGAGTAAACTGATTCTTCCTATATTATTCTTCTTTCATACAAATGTTTTGTTCATTTGTCTTTCCATATAAATTTTAAAATAATGTCTCTATAGCCTTGCTATGATTTTGATAGGAATCTTTTTAACTGTTAAGTCACTTTAGGAAAAATGACATCTTTCCTATGTTTACTCTTTGTCTATCAACACAATTTTTTTCCATTTATTTCAATTGTCTTTAGTTACTTTTATCAGCATTGTGTAGTTTTCACATAAAAGTCCTGTATATGTTTCATAAGATTTACATCTAGTATTTAGTTTCTAATGAATGTAAATGATATTAAAATTCTAATTTTGGTGTCTGTGTGCTCTTTCCTTTGATTCGTAATTTTTTATTCCTTCCAAAGAATCAGTTCTTTCACTGATATTCTCTATTCTTTTCCTGTTTTTAATTTTAGAAGGTTATAGTCTTCTCTTTATTATTTCCTTCCTTCTTCTTGCTTTGGGTTAATTTTGCTTTTCCCTATTTAGATTCTTGTGTTTTTGGTCTTAGATTATTGATATGCATTAGCATTATTCCAACAAATTTTTATATATTGTATTTTAATATTTATTTAGTTTATTGTTTTGCTTGCTTTTTCAATTTTCTTTGCAACTTTGACTTACAGAAGAGTGTTGTTTAGTTTTCATGTGTTCAGAGATTTTTCTTTAACCTTTCTATTATGGATTTCTATTTGGATTTCATTTTTTGTTGGGGATCATTCTCTATGGTTTTAATTCTTTTATATTTGCGACATTTGTTATATGGCCCACCACATGGTTCATTGTATATGTTTTATGGACACTTGAAAAGAAACTATACATGACATGTTGTTGTGGGATTGGTTGAGGTTTCTGCTGAGTTCTCCTTTATCTTTATTGACTTTCCCTCTAATCATTCTTTCAATTGTTGAGAAAAGGAAATTGAAGTCTCCAATTATGCAGATTTGCCAACTTTTCCTTTTAGCTCTATTGGTTTTTGTTTTTGTTTTTGTTTTTTTTAAAGATTTTATTTATTTATTCATGATAGTCACAGAGAGAGAGAGAGAGGCAGAGACACAGGCAGAGGGAGAAGCAGGCTCCATGCACCGGGAGCCCGATGTGGGATTCGATCCCGGGTCTCCAGGATCGCGCCCTGGGCCAAAGGCAGGCGCCAAACCGCTGCGCCACCCAGGGATCCCAGCTCTATTGGTTTTTGAATGGTAAATTTTGTAGTTCTCTTTGATGCATACACATTTTAGGTTGCTAGATCTTTTCTGTGGTTTGACACATATATCACCTGTTTAATAATTTTTTTCTCTGAAATCTATTTTGTATGATATTAATTTAGCCACTCTCTCTTTGCTTTGATCAATGTTTGTATCCTATGTAATACTTCATCGTTTTATTTTCAATCTACTTATATTACATGTTAAGTGTTTTTCTTGTAGAGAGCACACAGGTGAAATTTTAAAATTGACTTTGCTATTTATTCTCTGCCTTTTAAATGGTATATTTAAAACATTTACACTTAATGACATTATTGATATGTTAGAGCTTATGTCTGCCATTTTATTTTTTGTTGCCATTTTTTTCTGTGTTTTATTTCTCAATTTACTTTATACCTTCCCATTGGTATGGGTAGCTCTGGGTTTTATGTTATTCACACATATTAATCATAGTCTACTATTGTAATTTTACCATGATGAGTGAAGTATAGAAACTACTCCTGCTTCTTGCCCCTTTACTCTCTAATGTTTAAAAATATTTGTCTCAAACATGTTCTTTACATACATCTAGAATCACATTACACAAATATATATTTTTCTTCAACTGTTAAACATAGTTTAGAAAATCCAGAGAAAACAGAAATCCTACTGTGTTTAAAGTAACTTTGCTTACTGTATTCTTTCTATTTTCCTGATGTCCCAAGTTTCCTTGTTTTATTACTTCCTTTTTGTTTAGAATTAACTTTCATTAGTCATTCTTTTATGGTTCGTCTGCAAGTAATAATTTTCTTTCATCTGACAATGTCTTCATTTCCTCTTTAGTCATTCAGGAAAATTTTAAAGGGTATAAAATTCTTGGTTGAAAGGCCCTTTTCTTTCAGTACTTTCAATAGTTGTGTCACTTCTTTCTGTCTCTCCTGGTTTCTAATAAGAAATCTATTGTCATTTGTAGTGCTTTCTTCCTAAAAGTAAGGTGTTGTTTTTCTCTGGATGCTTCCCAGATACTTTTTCCTTATCTTTAGTTATCATTATCCTAAGTGTGATGTTTCTTGGCATGGATATTTTCGGTTATCTTACTTAAGTTTCATTCAGTGTATATGGCTGTTTATAAAATATTATTAATGGTATTATTAGAATAGTTGGAGTAATATTTACCTCATCCATCCAAAGACTAATTGTTCAACCAATTGAGAATCACACTGTAATATTGTATATATAGGGCTGATGCAAATCAATAAAAAATTAAATGTCTATATAATGTCTATTCAATTGGGAAAAAAAGGGTTATTTATAACCCACACAATTCACAATAAAAGAGACACAAGTGGCAGAGTAACCATCTATAAAACTGTTAATCCTAGTTAGTGCTAGGTTTTGGGGAGGTATTTGTTTTTTCTATTAAATTGGAAAAACTGGGAATGTTTAAAAGTAAATAGGGAAGAAAGAAAATGATACCATATAGTATAATACAGGGTACACATTTTATGATAATTTGAATTTTGTGAATTTGAAAATAAAATTTATAAACATACAGTGGAAGTTAATACAAAACTCATACATTAAAAGTGTATTACGGATCATAGAGCTTCAAAGCTCCTGGAATGAGTAAATTATAAATGGTTTCCATGTAACTGCTATATAACTCTGGCTCCTTAATGAGTGCAAAGTAACAGCTACCATTCTTCATGAGCATTAGCTTTGAATGATACAAGCTTTGAGTTAGGGTAGTCTTTCAGAAAGTCCCTTTAAACACACACACACACACACATTCAAATATCAGATCTGTTAAAATATGCATATATGTTCCTAAAAAGTGCCATAACTATACAAACTCGTGATATAAGACCATGGAGCTTATGGGAAACATGGATTTTTGACACAATCCTTATAAACTTTGTAAGACATGAAACTAATAAAAATGATAGCATACTTAGGTATGGGAAATATTAAGGAATATACAATTATAAAAATAAATATGTACTTCACCTTCAAAACAATAAATATGTACTTCACTTTCAAAAAAAATGTACTTCACCTTCAATTATAAAAATAAATATGTACTTCACCTTCACCCTGAAGTTTGCTTGTGAGTGTCAGAGGGTTTTAGCTTGTGAGGAACTATGAAATGGTGGGAAAAGGATGATCTGAAAAAGAGATAGAAAGTTGAAACACTAGATATGTATAGGGAAGCACATAACACAGGTGCTGACCTGAGGTAGCTGGCAGATATTTGAGGTATGCACATGTTTATATTGTGTGTATTCCCACAGATCTTCGTTCAATCAGATACTGGTTTGTACATCCACATAGTGTTTCTCAAAGACAAAGTAGCATATAGGCAAGTGTGGAATTTATGTTATGCTCCAATTGTCTGTTAATATATCAGTAGTATTGGAACAAATTCTCCTCTTCAAAGTAAGCAGTTTAGCAGAACTGATTGCACCTACTTTTCATAATCAGATATGTTTCTTGGCAAAGGCTTACGTTGTCATAGACATTGTCTAGTGTAATTTTTTTTTTTAATTTATGATAGTCACAGAGAGAGAGAGAGAGAGAGAGGCAGAGGGAGAAGCAGGCTCCATGCACCGGGAGCCCGATGTGGGATTCGATCCCGGGTCTCCAGGATCGCGCCCTGGGCCAAAGGCAGGCACCAAACCGCTGCGCCACCCAGGGATCCCTGTCTAGTGTAATTTAAAACAATTCCTTTCTGGGGTGCCTGGGTGTGTTTGAATCTTGATTTTGGCTCAGGTCATGACCTCAAATTTGTGAGAGCAAGCCTGGAATTGGGCTCCATGCTGGATGTGGAGCCTGCTTAAGATTCTTTCTCCCTCTCCCTCTGCCACAACCCTGTTCATGCTATCTCTCCCTTTCCCTCGCTCTCAAAAACAAAACAAAAAAAAAAACAAAAAAACAACAAAAAAAGTTTGAATGTTAAGTAAACCCCACAAAATCTGTATTGCTTTTGATCCAAAATATTAATTTTTAAAACTTTATGAAAGAGTTAGAAACTACTTATTTCAAATATATTTAGTGTGACAAACAAGTGGAAAGACATATTATGCTTACGAATTAGAAGAATTAATATTATTAAAATGTCTCTATCACCCAGGTAATCTACAGATTCAATGCAATCTCTATCAAAATAGTGATAATGTTTTCTCACAGAACCAGAACAAACAATCCTAAAACTTACATGGAACCACAAAGGACTTCAAATGGCCAAGGAACCTTAAAAAGGAAGAACAAAGCTAGAAGTATCACAGTCTCAAATTTCAAGATATACTACAAAGCTATAATAATGAAATCAGTATGGTACTAGCACAAAAGTAGACACAGATCAAGAAAATCCAGTTGAAAGCCCAGTAATAAATCCATGCTTGTATGATCAATTAAAGTGTAACAAAGTAGACGAGAGGGCAGCCCGGGTGGCTCAGCGGTTTAGCGCCGCCTTCAGCCCCAGGGCATGATCCTGGAGTCCAAGGATCTAGTCCCTGGAGTCCCGGGATCGAGTCCCACATCGGGCTCCCTGCATGGAGCCTGCTTCTCCCTCTGCCTGTGTCTCTGCCTCTTTCTTTCTGTGTCTCTCATGAATAAATAAATAAAATCTTAAAAAAAAAAAGTAGACAAGAATATGCAATTGGGAAAAGACAGTCTCTTCAATAAATAGTTCTGGGAAAACTGGACAGCTATACATGAAACTAGACCACTTTCTTACACTATATACAACAGTAAGCCCAAAATGTATTAAGGAGTAAAGTAAGACCTGAAATCATAAAGAAACAAAAGCAAAAATAAACTACTGAAACCACACCAAAACAAACAAGTTTTTTTGCACTGTGAAGGAAACCATCAACAAAACAAAAAGGCAACCCACTAAATGGAAAAAGATATTTGCAAAAGATATATCTGATAAGGGGCTAAAGTCCAAAATGCATAAAGAATTTATACAATGCAACCCCCCAAAACCATTCTGATTAAAAAAATGGGCAGAGGATCTCAATAGACAATTTTCCAAAGAAGACATCCAGATGAACGTCAGACACATAAAAAGGTGTTCAATATCACTAATCATCAGGGAAATGCAAATCAAAACCACAATGAGATATCACCTTATACCTGTCTGAATGGTTAGTATCAAAAAGACAAGAAATAACAAGTGCTGATGAGGATGTGGAGAAAAAAGGATACTCCTGCACTCTTGATAAAATTGTAAATTGGTGCAGCCATTGTGGAAAATACTACGGATGTTCCTCAAAAAATTAAAAATTGAAACACCACACAATCCAATAACCTCACTGCTGAGTATTTACCCAAAGAAAATGAAAACACTAATTTGAAAAGATATATGCATTCCTATGTTTACTACAGCATTATTTACAATAGCCAGGATATGGAAACAATCTAAGTATTCATCAATAGATGAATGGCTAAAGAAGGTGTGGCATATATGCATATGCAAAAGGATATTTCCCAGCCATAAAAAAGAATGAGATTTTGCTACTTGCAACAGTATGGAAACATGTAGAGTGCATTATGCTAAGTGAAATGAGTTAGATAAAGACAACTACCATATGATTTCACTTATATGTGAAATTAAAAAAAAAGGAACAAACAGACCCATGGATAGAGAACAAATTGATGGTTGCAAGGCAGGGGGAAATGGGCAAAATAGGTGAAAGGGAGTGGGAGATATAGACACCCAGTTATGCAATGAATAATTTATGAAGATGAAAATTACAACATAAGGAATATAGTCAATGATATTGTAATAGTGTTGCATGGTGACAGATTACAGCTACATTTGTAATGAGCATAACATAAGGTGTAGAGTTTTTGAATCACTATATAGTACACCTGAACCTAATACAACATTGTGTGTCAACAGTACTTTTACCTATTATCTATCTATCATCTATCTATCTATCTATCTATCTTTGTTTAGTGTTAGTATAATTTAATACACAAAAGTTAGACCCTACTTTAATGTATAAATAAGTTTTTGGTTTAATAAATTATGGTAAATGCATATGATTGACTGCCATGCAAACGTTAAAATAGCTTTTTAAAAATTATCTTCTGATGTGAAAAACATCCATGGTACACAAGAGGAAAAATATTAAAATAATACATATGGGTGACATATAAGTTGATAACATGCACAGAGGTATATATAAGAATATCAATAAATTGTTGGCTTTGAATGGTTGAGACTATAGTTAGTTTTTACTTAAGGTTTTATTGTTGTGTTCCTTTTGTTTATAATATTCAGTGACTGTTTTCATTTTGTAATCCATGTACAATGAACAGTATAATAAAACACATATTATACATTATGCAACTTACAATGCTATTTCAAAATATTTAATGATATATTTTAATTAAGTGATTTACCTATGGCCCCAAATTTTATCAGGTAAGATACCTTTATTAGGCTCAGACCTTATTATTCTACATCTTTCCCCTCCACAGGGTAGCATATCACATGTCTCTACTTGGGTCCCTGGTAAACATTGCTAATTCATCCCTCACTCATAACGTTTATTAACAAAGTATTGATATAACTGTCCCTGAGCAATTAGAATAGGCATGTGAAATAAAATCTATTGGCTCTCTCTTTATTTTACCATGCTAAGAGGACAAGTATGATAAATTCCCACTTGAACACCCATTGTTAGAGATAATTAAAGAAACTTGGTTTGATTATTTTTAGAATTGGTTAAAATGAACTATATATTTGCTGCATTGTAGTATGTATGTTTTTGAGACATATGTGTCCTACAGAAGCACCAGGGAATGATCTATTTTCTAGCATATAATACTTATATTTCTTCTAATGTATCCTCAGAGAATTCATTTTTAGATCCCACTCTTAGACAAAATATTGTTGTGCTCTCCTTCACTGGTGACATTGAAATAAAACTGCTATGAACCAAGGAGTAGAAAAATAAATATGGTATGTTTTAAAGAAGCTAATTTGGCAGCAATTGGGGGGAAACACTGCTGTGCCAATGTCAAAAACAGCCCTTCCTGAAATCCTATGCTTTTTGCAGTGCAGAACAACCTTCATACTTTTCTCACATCCCAAAGCCAAACTTAAAAGTTTAATCCCACATGAGCTAGAATGAAATCCTTTATAAAAATAGCTCCTGGCCAAAAAGTTCTACTTAAAAAAGAAAGAAAAAAAAGAAAGGAAAAAGATTAAAAAAAAAAACAAAAAACACCCAAAAAAGCAGGCAGCAAATGGGATAGTAAGCCAACAGAATCCTAGCACTGTAACCTTACCACCTACCATACAAAGATTCTGGGCAGCCAAGTGTCAAGCTATGTTGAGAAGAAGCATGAGTCTCTGGTGTTTACAAATTCAATTCCATTAAACAAGTATTTATTGAGTGTCTTCCATGTGTTCAGTAATGTTTTAGACACGATGGAAGAAACAAAGGAAATATAAGACAGTTACTACCCTGAAGGTGTTTGCAATCTTGTTGAAGAGCTTCCTCTAAAAAAACAATTTACTGCTAATGAGTAAGAAATACACATGATTCAAAATACCCTGTGGACAGAAAACCTATTCACATGTCATCCAGATGTCATTTTAGTAGAAGTTCAACCACCTCATTTTCAATTTACCAAAGGAATCAACCCAGAGCACACACACATCTTTAGCCTTGTCCACATTTCAAGTGGATTATTCTAAGCAAACAAACTCAGTTCCCGGCCCAGAACGCTCCAGATGAACTGTGCTTAAGCTGTCTGAATTCGCTCTTTGACCTTGTCTGTCAAATATGATAGCCATTTTTTTTCTGGGTAATGCATTATCGCTGCATCCCATTTTGATGATGTATTATACTTACACATCATTGAGAGGCAATTTGCTTTGATGATATACAGACATGCAATATATCACAACGCTGAAAAAGCAAGAAGAGAGCACCCTAGAGTCTATAATTCAAGTAGTGATGCCCTCCATGGAAGAACAGGGAGACAATTAATTTAAATTATCTGGACAGGAACTGGATGACAAAAAGACTTTTGACCCTTCCCTAAATGTAAAATGTAAAAATAGTTATATTAAAAATGCTATCACATGGTTATAAAAGAACAAGGTCAGAAATCCTGTGTTTATGGAACTTTTCTATATATTAACCATGATGGTAGATACACAAATCTATACAGGTGACAAAAATGTATGGAATTGAATACACAGAGTACAAGTCAAACTGAATTAATCTGAATAAGATGGACTGTCAAGGAATTGTCGATGTCAATGTCCTGATTGTGATATTATACAACAGTTTTACGAAATACTACTATTGAGGAAAACCAGGTAAAATATTTACAGGATTTGTGTTATTTCTTACAAATGATTCTACAGTTTCCTCAAGAATTTTGATGAAAATATTTTTAAATATTTTCTCAAAGGCAAGACCAACACTTTCATCTGTTTAGGGAATTGCATTAAAAGAACTCACTTACCTTTTTTAAAAAAAATATCGACAAATATTTAATATTTAACTGTGACCCTTACATTCACATTAACAACTAATTAGTGTTCAATATATGGAAAAAGTTCTATTTAAGAAAGAAACTAATACTGTTTAAATAAAGATATGTTAGTATGCATGTAGAAACACAGGAGATCTTAGGGATATCTTTTATTATAAAACAAGCAGCTAATGGGAGTCAAGGATGTGAAGACAAATTCAAATGAAGAAGTCTATTATAAGAGCTGAATGTGAGATCCATGCATAAGGTCTTCTAGAAGTAGGGATCTTTAGGTAGAGAGGGTATCTACTTGACATGAGAAATATCCTTTGGGGGATCCCTGGGTGGCTCAAGGGTTTAGTGCCTGCCTTTGGCTCAGGGCATGATCCTGGAGTCCTGGGATCAAGTCCTGCATTGGGCTCCCTGCATGGAGCCTGCTTCTCCCTCTGCCTGTGTCACTGTCTGTCTGTCTGTCTGTCTCTCTCTCTGTATCTCTCATGAATAAATAAATAAAATCTTAAAAAAGAGAAATACCCTTTGATAAACAGATATTTCCATCATTAATCATATTTAAGTGCAATGGAATTGATCTTTGATTCAAACTGAAGAGATGGTTATACATAGCTATTAACTAAGGGAATGGTTTGGCCACTATTTAGCTATTAGGAACATAACATAGATGCACAACTACAAATGGTAGAAATATAAATTGCAAAGTGATGAATTAAAAGAATCCAAATGTAAAAAGAGCTTCCTATGGGCGAATGTAGATACTAAGCCTGTGTAGAAAGGGAGTAAAGGAAATACCAGGAGACAAAGACTTTCACACCTTCTCGGTAGCCTGAAGACAAATTAGACAACATTTATAAAAACAAAAACAAAAACAGAATGTTCAGAAAATCAGCAGAAAACAACATAGTACAGATAAGAGTTCCTCACAAAAGAACCCTTAGGAGTTGGTAGTTGGTAGTTATGAAGATCAGAGGTAGGAGGAAGTAGGTATGCAAGTTAGCTACACTAAGCTGCTTCCCTAGAGATGTTCTCACATTTGCTGAGGCCAGAGTAATAACATATTCCAAAGAAACTGACCTATAAATCTGAGGTGGGGACTTCCAGAAAGGATGTTGTAACACGGAATAGAATCAACATCATTTTTACAATGAGGAAGGAAGGCATGTGACTGTGTATTTTCTGCTCATACTCTTAAAATTAGCAATTGCTAGTCACTGTTGACAATTTCTTCTTGTTCAGAGGTAGACGCAGCATATAAAGAGAAAATCCACAATAGCTTCCTAAATTTGTTCAGCTATTCATTCTTAAATATGAATGGAAAACTAATACACACAGAATATTTGGGCAAAAAAAGGCAGAGTTAAAGGCATAAACTTGCAAAATTGAGTTTTGAGATGAAATCATCCATCCACGTATACATCTAAAATTTATCTGGTGATTTCTGCGTTTCAGTTCCAGTAACTGGAGATAAAAAAAAAATGTAGTACATGCTGTTCCCATTAATGAGCATCTAATAAAAATTAGATACATTAGTAACATCTCCCAAGATTCTGAGAGGCACTATAGCATATCAAGAAAGGATACAGACTGCAGATAACTTGATCAGTGTTCACAATGGGGCTTCCCAAAGACCTTTAGTATTTGCTTTAGTTTTCTGAAATGAAAAATATAAATATATCTTTTGCCTGAAACAATAAAATAATGGAATTTAAATGTATAAAACACAAGAAGATTAAATTAAAAAACAAAATCATTTGTAACATTAAATATCTTTTAGAATGTTATAAAGACTAGTTGGTCTAAATTAGGACTAGTGACTTAGGACCATTGTACTAATAAATAAGTAGAATATTCAAGTGGAAGAAAATGTAACTAAATAGTAGAAAGTTCACTACAAAGTTGTACAAATGTAAAGATGTGAGAACATAATATATGTGTTTATGAATATGCATAAGAAAAAGTGATTCTGCATGTGTATCAAACTTCGTTTTATACTGCTTTGTAGAAAATTATCAATGAAAAATGCAAAGACTTTCATTTCTGAATCCAAATGCTATTGGAATTGACTGGAGCAAAACAGTGTTGCCAGGGACTGTCAGAGGTAATATAATGATAGAACAATAGAGAATTTTTTTCAGGTCACTAATAACCAGGAGGTCATGATTCTTGACTTTGGAAATCATAATCAATTAACCAGGGAAAAAGATTAAAGGCAAAACAGGAAAGGGAAAGAAGAGTCAAGAAAGAGAGGAGAGGCCATTTCTACTAAAAGCTGATACAATTCAAGTATTCCATACATCAGAGGTACATTTTTTCAAAAAAGAATAAAAATAACACAAAAGAGAGAAATATGCTTCTGGAATGGTAACCAAAGTGAACATAGCTGACAGATTATATCAAGATATGATGATTTATGAAGAATTCTGAGAAGGTCCAAGCTTAAAGACAAATTCATCAATTCTTTCATCTATTCTCCAATGGAAAAATTCATTTGAGTCTCTCACTTTAGTTTACTGGGACTTTACAAATTTCTTTCTCTCTCTCTGTTGTTATTTCTTGCTCTTTTCCTCATTCAATTTCATTTGCAAATTAAATACACAGAGGCACATAGATACGTTTGGCTCTTTAAATTTTTACGTAAATTTCAAATTTATGTGACACATATTGCATGATAAAGAAAGATGGTGGCACCAATCCATGACAACCACTGGATTTTGAGATGTATTAAAAGTAAGGTTTTAGAAAAATAACAGAGGTTAGATCACTACAATAAACACTATTGATTCTGGAAACCACCACAAACTTTTTAAAAAGAACTTATGTTCTAGGAAAGTTTTATATTTACTGTTTGATCCTACTGATATAATGAGCAATTTTATTACAACATTATTGTCTAGAAAAGGCATTGGTAGCATTGTATTTTTTACACAACATACAATAGAAAAAACAAAGAGAATTATTAGAGTCACAGAGGATGTGATATAAAATTTAGTATTTCTTTTAAGAAATCCAAATTCAGCTTCACAAGTCTTCAGTTAGTTCCAGTTTTTCAAATCCTATATTACTAGAATAATGATAGGATTTTTAGGATAATGAATATGCTAGCTTTTCCAATGAGAAAATCAAGATAAATTCTAAGAGAGATAGCTGAAGCACACTCCAATGCTCTAAAGAAGGAAATAGTTCTAGAGCTTATTTGGAATAAGCTAAAGCAATCCCAATTTATAAACTAAAGCAATCCCAATTTATTGCTACTTAATCTAATCTGCCTTAAACTCTTATTTTCTTTTTAGTTTTCAGAATTTGGAAATATTTTCATTCCTAATTGTGATTCTCCACTTTGTCACTAAACATACAGGGAAAGCTCATCCTATTGAGAATGAAAAAATTAAAAACACGTTTGTCTTAGACCTATGATATAATATATGACAGGTTTCCAAGAGGGTTTATTTTACTTATTTATGTACTTATTTATATTTTTTATTTATTATTTTTATGTCAACATGATTGTTTTGAGTAAAAAAATTAAAGTCCTTTCATGTAACATTAGCTTATCTTCTGGAGTTAAAGGCATAGCATATACAGAAAATGAAAAAAAAAATCTTTCTTTTTTTGCTAGCTAGTATTTCTTTAAAAGACATCTTTTTAAAAGTTCAATGGCAGCAGCATTTATTCTATTTTCAAGATTCTCACCAATTCAAAGAATAAAGGTCCCTATTTGTTGTTTCAGGAATTTAACATAACAAAGTACAGCACTATCTTAATAAAGCAAAGTAGGATTAAACATTTATTTACTGCTACCTCAAAACTAGTTAACATGAGCAATAAAACTCCCAAGTTTTCTATATGTGCTAGGGACCTTTTTTCAATTAAAAAATAATCTATATTTAACAAATAAGTCAAATATTATATACTCTCAGAAAAGCAAAAATTAAAATACAAGTATCTATTTTATCATAGATTTCCATTAGTTTTATAATGTTCCCTATTGAAACAAATTAAGTTATAAAAGAATTATGATATGAATTCATACATATTTTTTTAAAGATTTTATTTTATTCATGAGAGACATAGAGAGAGAGAGAGGCAGAGACACAGGCAGAGGGAGAAACAGGCTCTATGAAGGAAGCCTGATGTGGGTCTCCGTCCTGGCATGCCAGGATCACACCCTGGGCTGAAGGCAGGTACTAAACAGCTGAGCCACCCAGGGATCCCCAAGTTCATACATATGTTAATGTTTTGTCATTAACATTTGAATTCTCAAATTTATTTTGAAGTTAATCATAACTAAGAGATTCCAAGATATTGAGAAATATAGTAGCAAAGAAAATCCTTAAGTTTTGATCTCTTTGGAAAAATTAAAAATGGATTGTACTCAAAGATGCATACCATATGCATAAAGCAATAGACACTTATACATGTTTTGGGTTGAGGATTAATCCTGAGTTTATTAACAAAGGGATGGTGTCTATTTGGACTTAGTTTAGCTGGAATAATCACTTAGGTAGTCAGACCATTCGGGGGTTTGTTTGTTTGTTTGTTTGTTTTTGGTAGTATTGCATGCTAAAGAAACTGATTACTGAAATTCAAGTATCTTGAAAAAATGCAATACAATACATAGAAATAATAGCCACAAGTACTTAGATTATTTATATCAATTTTAAGCATGGTGATTTTAAAGAGAGACAAAATAGAAAATATTTCATGGTGATAAGTAATATGATGAGAGAAGATTCAGAGCCATCACATGTTAGTGATTGCTGAAGGAGCTCAATTTTTAATCTAGCATTCAGATGACTCTGGACTATATGCCAGTAATGTATATAGCACTAAAGAATCCAACTGGGGGATCCCTGGGTGGCGCAGCGGTTTAGCGCCTGCCTTTGGCCCAGGGCGCGATCCTGGAGACCCGGGATCGAATCCCACGTCGGGCTCCCTGCATGGAGCCTGCTTCTCCCTCTGCCTGTGTCTCTGCCTCTCTCTCTCTCTCTCTCTCTCTGTGACTATCATAAATAAAAAAAAAAAAAAAAAAAAAAGAATGCAACTGGGCCAAATTTTGGAAGGCTGCCTAAGGAACTTTTGGTCCTCTATAAAAATACGGGAACTGTACAAAGATGCCATAGATTTCTCTGGAATATATTGAGTTTTTTATTTTACTTATTTTATTTTATTTTATTTTATTTTATTTTATTTTATTTTATTTTATTTATTTATTAGAGGGAGAGAGAACAGACACAAGCAAGAGGAGGGGCAAAGGGATAAGGAGGGAGAGTTTTTTGTGTTTTTTTTTTCCAGAGGGAGAGAATCTTAAGCAGACTCCATGTGGAGCCCAATGCAAGGCTCAATCTCACAACTCCCTCATCATGACCTGAGCCAAAATTCAGAGACAGACACTTAACCGAATGAGACACCTAGGCGCCCTAGAGTTTGCTTGATTTTTTAAGTTAGAGGTATTTTTAAAATATCAAGAATAACAATTGGCAAGGAACATATAGAAAAGCTGGTCCTTATAATTCTTCATATCCATGATTCTAAATAAAAATAAAACTAGGGGCGCCCGGGTGGCTCAGCAGTTGAATGTCTGCCTTTGGCCCAGGTTGTGATCCTTGGGTCCTGGGATTGAGTCCCACATCAGGCTCTCCCCGGGGAGACTGCTTCTCTCTCTGCCTAATCTCTGCCTCTCTCTCTCTGTGTCTCTCATGAATAAATAAATATTTAAAAGAAATAAACCAAAACTAAATGCTACCAAATGTAGGACTGATTATATATTAAGACAATGTGGTATCAAAATACAACTCGGCTCTATGTAAAAGTATTTCTTAAAACTGTATTTTCACAGATTTCACCTAATATACCTAAATATAAATATATAATGAAGATTTATATTAGATTCAATGCATATTTAAGCATACTAAAGAGTTTTACAAGTTTTTTTTTGTTTTTAGTATTAATAATAAATGCAATTTTTATTAACTAATGCTAATGTGCTACGTTCTGTTCTAAACACTTTATCGGATACTTTATTGAATCATTTGAATCAAAGCATTAAAAAGTTAGGTAATTGTTTAAAGGGTATCCAATAAATTATAAATGAAAATCCACATTTCAATCTATCTAAAATTCATAGGATACTTCACTATGATTTAGTCACTTTAACCATGTTTATGTTTTGCTTTATTTCATATATACCACTCCAATTATTATTTTATTTTTAAATTATTTTTACATTTTTTTCTTTTAATTTAAATTCAATTAATTAGCATATAGTGTATTATTAATTTCAGAGGCAGAGTTCAGTGATTCATCAGTCTTTTAAATTATACCCAGTTACATATAACTAACACCCAGTGCTCATTATATCGTATGCCCTCCTTAATGTCCATCACTCAGTTATTTCATCCCTAAACCTCCCTCCCCTTCAGCAACTGTCAGTTCAAATGTAATAATTATTTTAATATCTACTTTTTTCTATACAGATAAAATATGAAGGGATTTTATTTATAACTATATAATACAGATTAATATGTAATATAAATAAGATATAAATTATATATGTTATATTATATACAAAATACATAACATATATTTTATATTATTGAAATGGCATAACTAATGTAAAAAATGTCTAGAACAGAGAGACTGTGAAGACAACCACTTATTTTGTTTCTTATAATACAAATAATAACTGTTCAAAATTTTAATTTTATTGGATTTGGTGATGGGCATTAAGGAGGGCATGTGATGTGATGACCACTGGGGGTCATATGCAATTGATAAATCATTGCACATTACATCTGAAAGAAAGTATGTACTTTTTGTTAGCTAATTGAATTTAAATTTTAAAAATCTGTTAAAAAAAAGTACTACTGGATCACATTTTTTCTTTTTTTTTTTTGGCTTTTGTCTTCTTCACGCTTGAATGGGGTACATTTGAGTCACAGATATTTTGGCAAGTTCTATGATGCTTCAACTGGCATGATGAATGAGTCCTTTGAAGATAGGAGGCAACTGCCTCTGACTTTAGCCCCAGGAAAATCTATGAGCCCTAACATTGTCTGCTTTTTTATAGGAAGTAAGTTTTTCCTTTAGACCTTTGACCCTGGATAAGTTTATTTGCTTGCCTTTCTTTCCTCCCTAGTGGCTTCTCTGGGCAGCAAACTAAGTCTTTTTCAGTCAAAAAGTAAAAGATCATACACGATTTGACAAGTCTGTTATAGTTTCATATATGTACTGGATGTTCCATATAATGTAATTTCTTTTGTCTACATCTCCACACATAACATGAAAGAGGATTATTCAGATCACTATCCAGGTAACTCAGGCAAGGAGTTTTATTTGCAACTATCAGGGCTCTGTGTGAGTTAAGAAAACATATTTAAAATGATTATTAACATTGTTCAGCTGATCACTTAACTGAGTTGCATAATCATAATTCTCTCTCTCTCTCTCTCTCTCTTTCTCTCTCTGACTCTCTACCTGATAGATGAAACTAGCTAAATTTTGACACAAGAAAGGAGATTAATAAGTACTGAGGGTGATGAAGAATTATTCATTAGCTAGTAAGAAAGTTGCAGATGGTCATTAGAAAACTCTAGAAAAATTACAGTTAATGGCAAAGAGAAACAGAGACAGTCAAGGAGCTGAAACATGTACAGCCTAGGCAGCTGAGTAGTGTTAGGGCAAAAGCCTGTCTATGTAATTTTCCTGATTTTGAATTCCTCAAGAATAATAGCTCAGTGATGTGCTGTTCATGGAGACACATGCATATGTTTGCTCCATCCTTTTAAACTTCTTCTGCCTGAGGTCAATCATAAATCCTATAATTAAATCAGTTTGAGATATGAACCTAGAGAAGTAAAAACAGAGGACTTGCATAGGTAGGGATACACCCCATAAGGTTGTACTCAAAGAATGTGCAGCATGACAACTCAACATATTGAATCTTAGCCATCTGAGCACTTCTGCACTTGATGAAACACCCAAGACATACTAAATGAGGTTGATTCTAGGTAATGCTGAAAAGTTGTAACTTTTGATAAGAAATGGATTTTGAAGTCACATTTCATCATTTAAAAGTGACTCAGAAATGAAGATATCCTCATCATGAATAATTTTTCAAGTTTTCACGTTTGCAAGTTACCTTTAACTCTTAATCAGGATGTCCTAAATAAGCACCAGCTGGTCAAAAGATAAAGTTCATTCTTCTATATACTTTCTCTGTCTTAATTTATGTATTGAACTACAACACATAACTTCCTATTTTGTAAATAGTTGTGATAGTTATGCTGTATGTATGCAAACATGACTAGTGTAGCTTATCCCAAGTCTTTGTGTGACTTTTGCCTTATTTATCCTGCTATATAGTAAAACCATTATTTGTGTGCCTGCTTACTTTTAGATCAAGTATTTTTGTCAAAAGTTAATATTTTTGGGTACTACATCAATTCATTGAATAAAAGAAGTTATTTAATAAATGGTTTTGAAACAACTGGGTAATTGTATTAGAAAATAATGAATCTTGACTCTTACTCAATAGACAAAAATAAATTTGGGTCATATTGTAGGTCAACATGTAAAAATTTTGAACCATAAACCTTCTGGCTTACTGACATTGAGGTAGGCACAATTTCATAAGGCATAAACACTATTCCTAAAAAAAACCTGATACATTTAAGATTTATTCAAACCAAAAATTATAGGTCATCAAAAGCCAGTGTCAAGAAAATAAATATGTAAGCCATAAATTGGAAAAATATCTATAACACACATACCTCACAGGGAACTAGTATCAAAAATATATACAAACTGCTAATCAACAACAGAAGGAAAGTGATAGGATGATAGGCAAAAGACTTGAAAAAAATATTTCACAGAATAAGACACACAAATGTCCAAATGCATATGAAAACATGTTGATGTTATTAGTGAAATGCAAATTCAGTTGGCAATGCTAAATCATTTCACATTCACTAGAATGGCAAAAGTTTAAAAAACTAGCAACATTTAAAGTTGGCAAGGATGCAGACTGTATTAGTTTCTATTGCTGCTATAAGAAACTACCACACACTTAGTGGCTTAAAACAACACAAATTTTTTTTTTTTTATCTAGTACTTGTGGAGGTCAAAAGTCCTAAAATCAAGGTATTAGAAGAGTTCTATTTATTTTGAAAGTTTGTGACATATATTTCTTTGTCTTTCCCATATTCTAGAGGCTCCCTGCCTTCTCTTGTTAATGGCCTCCTTCTCCATTTTCAAACCAGTAATATGACATTCCATCTTTTTCTCACTCTCTGTCCCCCTCCTCACCATCTCTGAATCCACCATCATATGTCCTTCTCTGACTCCCACCCTCCTGTGTCTCCCTCTTACAAGGACTTGGCAATTATACTTGATCTACTAGATAATTCAGGATAAGCTTCTACCTCAAGATCCTTAAATTGAGATAGCAAAGTTCTTTTGTCATGTAAGGTAACATATTTATAAGTTTTGGGGGTTAGGACATCTTTGGGGGACAATTATCTTGCCTACCACACAGAGCAACTTAAAGTCTCAAAAGCTCATGGCAGTAACATAAAATGGTACAACTTTATTAAAGAACAGGTTGGCAATTTCTTATAGTCAAACATAGTTAAAAGAAATTAAATATATACAACTAAACTTTATGACCAGGAATTCCAGTCCAGGTTATTTGCCCCAATAAAAATAAAACATATGTCCACAAATAGGCTTATATAAGAATGCTCATAGGAGCCTTGGTTAGCAGACAAAAACCGGAAGTAACTAAAAATTTCTGTTGATCATAATGATTAGATAAATCCATTGTGGTACATTCCTACAATGGTATATTATTAAGTAATAAAAATGAACAAACTAACAATACATGAAACAATACACATGGATCTTTAAAACATTACACTGAGTGGAAGAAGCTGGACATAAGACTACACATTGTGTGATTCCATTTATAAGAATTTAAGAACAGGCAAAACAAGCTGGTTTGAGTGGAAATCAGAAAGTGGCTGCCACCTTTAAGTGGAAATTGAATAGAAAGGCATATGAGGAAACTCCTTATGTTGACGAAAATCGTTTATGTCTTGCCTAGATTCTTGGTTACATGGATATATAATTTGTTATTACTCATTGAAATGAACGCTTAGGACTTGAGAAATTTGTGAATGGAAATGATAAGGCTATCAACATGTTTTACAAGTAAATATGTTCAAAAATTATTGTCTTGACAAAACCTCAAGACTCTGTGTTTCATTTTTCTTCTATAGGTCTCAATTCTGCCTAAAGGTAGTACAAATGTCATTATACTGCATCTGTGTAAGGAAAACAACAAACACCATCATAAAACTTTATTAACTGCGAACACACATGTATGAACAGTCTATTTTCCTTTTTCTTGATTTCTTCTCCCCCTTTTCCTGGATAATTAACTATGAAAACAAGCAATTTGACCTGACAGTAAACTGAGAAATGGTTTTTCTTCATTTTAATATACTACAGGTAGCCCCATGGCTAAATATATTTTTTACAGTCAATAATAACAATACTTCAGTTCTGATATAAAATTCCTTGCTTCCTTGATTATAATAATTTTATTTGATGTTAAATTGAACAAAGATATGATAGAGACCCAGAATCAATCAATCTTCATCCCTATTCTCTGTATCTATTTAACTAACTAGCTATCTTCCTATATATTTATATGGAAAGCATAGGGTATTTTGTGCTCATGTTTTTATATTTTAACTAAGCTTTCTATTAATTCCTCTTAAAATATTCCTTTGAATATTCTCTTTATTAATCAGAATTACTGATTTTGAATGAAGGAACACATTAATAAGAATCATGCTAGCTGTTCCTTAAATCCTTGTTGAAAACAATCAAACACACAAAGGGATTTTGTTTCTCCTTAACCCACATGTGCTTCTTACATTGAAATTCTATGGCATTTTGTTCACCAAGGCAGGCAGCTGACATATTCATGTTCATCATTTCAATAAAACCAAAGCAAACATTGCAGTACTCCAAGTAGTCTTCTTTTGAATACCGATAAAGGTAACAGTGATGTGCAGGCTTTATGTGCAACCCCTATTTCACCCAAAAACTGTCAAATAACAGTGGCTTTTACTTGTGCTTCAACAAGCTATGCTAGCTAATAGTGCCTTCATTGATTCTGAAATTATCTTTCAACGATGATTTTCTGTGGCATCTGTAAAAGTCCACAGAGCTGAATCACCTATTAAATTATATCAGCTTGTTCCTGGGGATTTAATTAAGACTATCAAAAATTGAGTAATAAAAGCAAAAAAAAGTACTTTGAAAATTTTCACTAAGGGGAAAGGTTTGCTTTATGCAGCTGCCCTCATTGTGAGTATGAGGAAGATCACTTAATTGATAATAAGACTGATTCTAATATCATAACCCAAAAGAGGATGGAAGAGGGAAGGTAGATGGGTAAGGAAACATCACTACTACTGATGCTTCTTGTATCTTTTAGACTGCAGAAGTGTGCTCTACATTTTTCTGGGGGACTGCAAATGTTCTTCAGATGACCCAAACTACTCTGTTTGCTAACAACCAGCACTGCAGCCATAGTGTTATTTTATTCATAAATGACAAATTTTTTTTTCAAATTATTTGCACTAATTTTGGTGATTTTATTAGAAACTTAAAAACTGCAAAATTAAAGACAATGAGATTTCAGATATTTTATACTTTTATAGTGGCCCAGAGACATAAAAATACGATGCAATTTAAATTATCATATTGAAATCAAAACATCTAGCTCTTTACAAATGTAATTTTGAGTCCAATCCAAGCATTTTTTAACAAACAAAATGTCTGTAATTGCTTCTGTTATTATATATCATAGGAAAAATAATTAAAATATTCTGTTATAGAAAAAAAGGTACAAAGTACCCACTTGTATGTGTCTCTCCAGTTTCCTTTAATCAGATGATGGTACTTTGGCTAACTATTTAAAGTGAATTAATAATCATTCAAATTCACCTGTGATTGAAAAGATTTAGCCTGCCTGAAAAAGTAATCTCTTGGGTTATGAAATGTGTAGATATAACTGATCCAGCTCAAGAATTAATTATCATTCAAGGGTAGATTTCCCAGCTGGTACTAGTGAGTCCAAAATCCTGGTTTTCAATCTATGCAGGTTTTGTTGTTTGCCTTAAGATTCTGTACTGTGAATTTAAATTACCTCATCCTTAAGAGCCCATTCATCAAAGACATTGTCCATGCCATTATCAAGATATATCCCACACTGGCCATCTTTTTAATGAGGACCTTAACTGCCAGAGAAATAGAAAAGGAAAATCTGGATAGATCAGTGAAACCCTTCACCATTAATGAAAAAAAAAGATAACAAAGACTACTCTCTAGGCTAGGTCCAAAATAGCATGTTCATCCGCAGAGGGCATTGCATGTTTAACAATAAATAGTATAAGTCATCATTATCCCTTAACTACAAAACTGAAATATTTTTCCTCTGGCCTATATAGCTATAGATTTTTACCCTTCAAAATTATCATCTTTCCCACAACTCATGGTCTCTCTAATAAACAAATATAAGAATGTAACTGCTTTGATTAATAATAATAACAATAAAAACTTCTATATCACTGAATACTAGGACCTTATACTCCTTTGCTTGCAAACATAAGGGCCATTTTAATCTGACATTGTCTTTCTTCCTCATCAGTGTTTTCATAGCTAGGTATTCTATCATTAACGACTCTAAAATACCCTTTCATAAGCATAGTGTATTTGCTTTTTAAGGATACTGCAGCAAAGTACCACAAACTGGGTTGCTTAAAACAACAGAGATTTATTCTCTTAAAATTTGGAGGCTCAAAGTCTGAAATCTAGGTGTCAGTAGGGTTGTTGGTTCCTTCTTGAGGGCAAAAATTGAGAATCGGTTCCATCTCTTTTAGCTTCTGGTGTGTGTAGTCAATTTCTGATGTTTTGGGGTTTGCAGCAGTCTCTACCTCTGTCATCATATGACCATCTCCTTTTGGTGTGTGTGTGTGTGTGTGTGTGTGTGTGTGTGTGTATTGTCACGTGGTGTTCTTTGTGTGTTCTTTCTGTCTCTGTGTATCTCTTTTCTTATAAGGACAACAGTCATACTGATTTGAGGGTCCACTCTACTCCAGCATGACCCCTTCTAAACTTACATCTTAATTACCTCTGCAAGATTCTATTACTAACTAAAGTCATATTCATGGCTACCTGGAGCTCAATATCAACATATTTGAGAGTGGGTGAACACAATTCAACCCACAATAAATGGGTTATGCATTTATGACTCCTTGATATTTTCATTACTCTTTCTATCATGTATTGCCTCTATCCTTACTTGGAAAAACTTCTCCTGTCTAATTTTATAACATAAGTTCATATGTCCATTTCCTCCATAGATGTCCATACCTTTCTTGAGGTAGACTTGCTCTTTACTCATAATAATTTTCACAGAAGTCTTAGGACAAGGGTTATAGCACCTTGTCTAGTACATGGGTTGTAAATGGTTTTTAAATGAATAAGTGGTACTTAAGTTTTATTATATTTGTAATAATCTATTAGGCTAGAAATCTTGGAGCATATGAAACTATGTATTATACATAAACTCTTGCTAGTTCTTGATAATATTTATTCATTTGAATTGAATAATTTTGTAAAAAAAATGAATACTGAATCATTTAGCTGGATATTAAATATTTGTGAATCGTTTAACTGGGTATTAAATATTTGTGAATAATTTAGTCTGTTCCTCTCCTTTCTAGACATAGATCAAAATCATCCCTCACAAATAAAAACACTTCATTTCTAGGATCTCTCCCTTCCCCCATCTCTTTCACTTCAATATATTTGTCTGAAGATACACAATGAACATAATGTCCATTGCAATAGAATATAAACTGGAAAATGCAAAATATAAGTACCTTTGACACATGACAAATAGTATGATTATTGTTAAACATAGAAATTATTAGAAGTGTATCAACAACAAAATTTTATTTGGAAACCATTATGGTCATTCTCTGGGTATGTAATCCATAGACCAAATCCATTATAAATAGGCCATTAGACATTTAGCAATTTACAAGGGAAAATGAGAAGGTGAATGATTCTTTGAAAAATTTCAGTTCCACCAAAGTTAAGTTTACAGAAATATCTTCTCTGACTGGTCTACATGTTGACATAAAATCAACTCGTTCCACCTACATTGTGTGGAAAGTATGAGGGCATTAAAAAACCAATAGTAATGTTTGCTATTTTTTTAAATCATTATTATATTGGATATAAAAACAATGTTTTTGACATTGGTCTAATTTGCATGAATTCTATTTCTAGTATCTCAGCCAGTTTTTCAAAAGTGGAGGCAACAGAGGCCCCTGGGTGGCTCAGTCAGTTAAGTGTCCTTTTGGCTAAGGGCATGATCTCAGGATTATGAGATCCACCTACCTTGGGCTCTGCACTTAGCAGGGGGTCTGCTTCTCTCTCTCTCTCTCTCTCAATCCCTGCCCCTTCCCCTGCTTGTACTTTTGTATTCTCCCTAAAAGAATAAATAAATCTTAAAGAAAAATGGTAGGCAACAGTACTAGCCATATTTTCAGTCTACCAGTATACTACATACTAATAAATATAGATACATTATTCTATAATAGCTTACTCTGACATTATGAATACTATATTTACATGAATGTCCCAAGTATTACTTTGCGGGTTATGCTTGCCATGAATATGGTTTTATATTTATATTACAACTGAAGATTCAAGGAACAGATTTCTCCAAACTTACCAACTATAATCCAAGTAGTTTCCTCTCATTTAAATTAATAGTATATTATATGTATATAAATACATGCATATGCTGTGTGTATTCTATATGTATGTAAGTAGATATATACTTGTATGTGTGTGCATTTTCCCCCTAAAAATATCATATCTATTTCTTTCTAAAACCTATTGTTTACAATCTTATTGTCTTAACAGAGCATAAAACTTTACTTGGTACTTAAGGTCTAGGCTGCACAATTCACTTTATCTTAGTATCTTTTATTCTCAGAATTACATCCATGCTTTAAACAAAAGTACTCCCTATTCCCATCTCCTTCACTTTGCATTCATATCTACCAAAGTTTAACTCTTCCTCAATGGACCATTGCCAATGTTACCTCCCCCCTGAAATTTGTATTAATCACCCTAATTAGAATCATTATTTTTCCTTTAAATGTTCTCGATGTTTTAATATCACTTAGTGCACGAGGAACACTGCTTTACATTGTATTAATTATCATAATATATACATCTCAGCTTTGAAATGATAAACTTCAGGATAGCAATTCTCCTACTTATCTTTATGCTCCATATGGTAGCATATGTCTGGTCCAGAATGGATATTGGGTATTCAGAAATATTTGTTGGCTTGAACTGGATAGAAGTATTTAATGCAAATTGTGAAGTTTCCAGTTATTAGTAAGAAACTGTGCCAGAGAGAATCTGCCTTGAGTTAATCATATATAATTTTATGTATATGTCTAATATTAAAAACAAAAATTGGAATTAGAAATTAAAACCGTATGTAATATGTACTTTTCCCTAATTATTTGACAGGACAAAAAAACAGTATTTTATATTCTGGATTCTAAATTCTTTTTATTGTCATAATAGACAAATATAGGCTCTTATGGGCTACATGCATGGTATTGGGGAGGTCTCACAGAGTAGGAAGAAAGCAACTCCAAGTCTCAGGTGTAAGATTTTCAAAGAAATAACATGTCTTAGATTATATCTCTACTTATTCATCTACTGCTCCCTTAGAGTTATTTACTAAATACTAAATCTAGAGACCTCCAAAAGGTATTTCTGATGTATTTTTATTTTAGCAATAACAACAACAAAAAATAGACCACAGCTTTTTTTTTTAAGATTTATTTATTTATTTATTCGTGATAGACACAGCGAGAGAGAGACAGAGACAGAGACAGGCAGAGACACTCAGGCAGAGGGAGACGCAGGCTCCGTGCAGGGAGCCGGATGCGGGACTTAATCCCGGGATCTCCAGGATCGTGCCCTGGGCCAAAGGCAGGCACCAAACTTCTGAGCCACCCAGGGATCCCCAGACCACAGCTTTTTAGTAGTTATTCTGACTCAGGATTTAATGAAAGCATAAAATCCATGATAAATCTACAGAAAACAGTCCTTAGTTCTCTTTCATGGAAGAATTAACCATTCTGTAATCCAGATTTTTTTTTTCAATCAAAAAAGATTATAATATTAATGAGGAACTCAAAGAAAGCAACAAATGTAAAAAAAATACTTCCTCCTCATTTATTAGAAACAATAGATGTTTTACGGAGCTCATGTTAACACATTAGAGATGCTCAGGTAATTAAATATTGAAAACCTTCTGAGAAAAGAAAATCATCCAGGAACTTGGCCAACATGTAAGTAAAAGAAAGGTATGAATATCTATGATGACAAGCAGTTGAATCATAATTCAAACAAAATTTACTAACTGGAGCTCTACAAAGAAATTATTCAGCTAAACATTTTCCTTTATATGAAGATTGTTTGAATGGCTAATAATGCTATCCATTATTTGAGGAAGTTTGGCACAATTTATTAAGTTTCTGGTATTTCCTTTATTTCCCCACATATAAAGTTGCATATATTACATATTTTCAAGAGATGAGTTTCAGGTAAATTGAATGATGGCATCAATTAAAATCAATCTAATTTAAATAGTGTTTAAACATAGTGCACAATAAAATCCTTATTTTTTATTTATTTATTTATTTATTTATTTATTTATTTATTTATTTAGAACTGTATGAATGTATGTATGTATTTGACAGAGAGAGAGAGGGAGAAAGAGAGAGAGTAAGAAAGGGGAACAGGAGTGGGAGAAGCAGGCTCCTCACTAAGCAGGGAACCCTAAGCTGGGCTGATCACAGGATCCCAGGATCATGACCTGAGCCAAAGGCAGATGCTTAACTGACTGAGCCACCCAGGAGCTTCCATGCTCATTTACTTAAAGTAGAAAGCAGAAATTTCTTTGTTAAGTTTTTGTTTATATTTCAATTAGTTAACATACAGTATAAGTTTCAGGTGTACAGTATAGTTATTCAACACTTCCATACAATACCCAGGGCTCATCACAAGCGCTCTTCTTAAGCCTCATCACCTTTTTCACTCATCCTCCCACTGACCTCCCCTCTGTTGATCATCAATTAGCTCTCTATAATTAAGAGTCTATTTCTTGGTTTGTCTCTCTCTCTTTTTCCCCCCTCATTTGTTGTTTCTTAGATTCCACCCATGAGTGAAATCATATGGTATCTGTCTTTCTCTGACTTATTTTGTTTGGAATTATACTTTCTAGTTCTATCCATGTCATTACAAATGTAAAGCAGAAAATTTTAATGATAGGGACATTCATTCATTTCAATGACCTTGGCTCAGTTTTTTTCTCCTAGAGGAACAGAGAAAACTAGAAACATTTTTCACTTTTAAAAGGTAAATTATAGGGGTGCATTGGTGTTTCAGTCAGTTGAGCCTCTGCCTTTAGCTCTGGTTGTAGTTTGGGTCCTGGGATTGAGGCTGGAGAACAGTCTGTGTCAGGCTCCCTGTCAACAGAGAACCTTCTTCTCCCTGTCAACAGGGAGACTTCTTCAACTTCTTCTTCTGCCTGTTGTTCCTCCTGCTTGTACTCTCTCTCTCTCTCTCTCTGTCAAATAGATAAATAAATTTAAAAAAAAAACTAAATAAAAATAAAAGGTAGATTATACCATTGAATACTCTTCCGAGGAACTTACTTAGGTTGAAGAGAATGGGATTATTAAGTGTCTCAGGATTACAATGTTAAACTGTATTAACATTTAGTTTATTAGAAATCAATTATTTTTTCTCAAATGGCCTTAATGCCACAAGTTGCTTTTTATCATTTATTCTCACTATATTTTAATATACATAAAATAAAATTTATTTTCTGATGGTTTCCAGACCCACATGCATAGACTCTTATAACCAGCACCAGCAAGATCATAAAGAACAATTCCAACACTCCAGAAGATTTGTGGATGCTACCCGTCCCTATAGTCAGATACTCCCTCCAAACCTAACCACAAGTAACAATCTCTTCTCTGTTTTGCCTGTGTCATGTTGTCTATATCTACACAGAAAACTGCTAAGTATTGGAATTACATTAAATCTAAAAACAAATTTGGAGAAAATTGCATCTTAACTATATTGAGTCTTCCAATTAAAAAATATGGTATATCTCTCCATTGGTTTAAGTTTCCTTTGATTTCTTTCATCAGCATTTTGTGACTTTTATCATATAGATCTTATACATAATTTGTTATAATTACATTTAAAGATTTCATTTTTGAAGGACTATGACAAATGGTATCTTTTAAAATATTGGTTTTTAATTTTTCAATGTTATATAGAAAAACATTTTTCTATGTTAATCTTGCATCCTGCAAACATGCTAAAGTAGCTCTAAGAATGTTTTTGTAGATTCCTTGAGATTTTTTAGAGACACATCTTGTCTATCACTAGGGATATTTTTATTTCTTGCTTTTGAAATTCCATGTCATTTATATATTTTCCTTGCTAGAACTAGAAGCAATATGATATTGAATAAAAATAGTAGTGTATATCTTCACTTGTTCTATTAATAGGCATAAGTCATTCACTATTCACCCAATAAGTATGATGTTAGCATTTTTAATAGATTATTTTTCAAACTGAGAGTGTCATCTTCTATTCCTAGTTTGCTGAGTTATTTTTTTTATCATGACTGATGTTGATTTTGTCTAATGCATTTTCTTCACTTATTGATATAACTATATTTTGTGGGTTTTTTCTTATTTAGTCTGCTAATGCAATGGATTACATTGATTTTTGCATCAGCTTTGCTTGCCCCAGAATGTAGACTATTTGATGAGCACTGCATGTGTGATTAAAAAGCGTATGCATTGCTAGGTGGAGAATTCTATAAATATCAATTAGGTCAAGTTGATTGATGGTCTTAGGACTGTTATATTTTTGCTGATTTTTCCATTTGTTGTTCTATGAATTACTGAGAAGAAATGGCTGCAGTTCCCAAGAATAATTGTGTACTTCTATATTTCTCCTTTTAGTTCCATCAGTTTTTGCATCATGAACTTGAAAGATCTGTTATTAGATGAGTACACACTTAATTACTATAGAAAAAAGTTGAAAAAGAAGAATCAAGCTGGAGGGTTCACACTAAGTTATTTCAAGATAGACTAGAAAAAATGCAGTCAAGGATATTAGTGGTGGGCAGCCCGGTGGCTCAGCGGTTTAGCACTGCCTTCAGCCCAAGGCCTGATCTTGGAGACCCGGGATCGAGTCCCACATCGAGCTCCCTGCGTGGAGCCTGCTTCTCTCTCTATGTGTGTGTCTCTCATGAATAAATAAATAAAATCTTAAAAAAAAAGTATATTAGTGGTACTGAACAGAGACCTCAGGAATAGGCCCATCCTTTTATAACCGGTATGACAAAGATACAAAGAAAAATCTCTCCACTGGAGAAAGAACAGTCATCAACATTTGGTGCTGAAATAATTGTTCATTCAGGTGCAAAAAAGGAAGGAAGGGAGAAAGGGAGGAAGAAGTGAAAAAAGAAAGGAAAAAGAGAAAAGGGAAACTTGCTCTGTTCCTCACAATGTATACCAAAATCAAGTCAAATAGATTATAAACTTAAATGTAAAGGCAAAACTTATATAACTTTCAAGAGAAAACTTAGGGAAAAATCTTTATGACCTCATATCCGCCAATAATTCTTAAACATTACATGAAGAATATGTTTCATACCAGAAAATGTTGTTCTTTGAATGTATTATAATTTAAAATTCATTATATATTTATTTAAAATATTTATTTATTTATTTATTTTACAGACAGAGGGAGAGAGAGAGATTGCTTACATACAGGAGGCAATGGTGGGGGTGGTGGTAAGGGGGGGAGTGGGAAAGACAGAGATAGAGAATCTCAAACAGACTCCCTGCTAAGCATGGAGCCTGAGGCATGGCTCAATCTCACAACCCTGAGATCAGATCTGAGCTGAAATCCAGGGTCAGTTGCCCAACTGACAACTTGCACCAGTCACCAGGTGCCCCTAAATTTCATCTTTTTAAAGACACCGTTAAGAAAAAGATGACAAGCCAGAGAAGAAAACTGTATTTGAAAATTCACAGCTGATGAAAGACTTCTGTAAGGCATACTCAAAGAATTTTTTAAAACTCAATAATAGAAACATAAGTAACCCAATTAAAGAATATATATGTGTATACACATATACGTGTTTACAAAGGTGTGTGTATATATGGTTTTATGATACCAAATTCTGGTGAGGATGTAGAGCAACTGGAAATCTCATACACTGTTGATGGAAAGAGAAAATGGCAAAATGCTTTAAAAACCAGTTCAGCAATGTTTACCAGTTTGGTAAATGTAAAGGTATTCATTTACTATACTTTCCACAAATCACATACTTAGGTATTTTCTCAAGGGTAATGAAAACTTTGATTTACAACAAAACCCTGCACACTAATTTTTTGTATCTTTTTCATAATTGTCAAAATCTGGAAAAATCTTAGTCTTTTTTTTTTTTTTTTTAAATCTTAGTCTTTAATGGGTGAATAGATAAAGAAACTATGGTCCAACCATACAGAATGATATTACTCAACAACAAAAATTAGAAAGCTCAAACTACTTAATAGGAAAAACATGGATAAACCTCAAATGCATTATGATCAATTGAAAAAATGTATACTTGAAGGTTATATGTGTATGATTCCATTTGCATGCACTTCTGGGACAGTCAAAATTAAAGGGACAAAAAAAACAAACAGATCAGTGGCCACAAGTAGAAAGCGACTGGGTACAAGAGGCACAGGGGACACTTTCAAGTGATGGAAATACCTTCGGTTACATAATTATGTACATTTATCAAACACTATTTACCAAAAAAATGAATTTTACTTTAAACTATATCTGAAATAACCAGTTACAATAAAAAGTGATTGAGAAATGAGTTATCGAGGAATTAATAATTAAATATCAAAATGTGTTTTGATATTTATTTTGGAAGTTCTGGGAAACCACTTGGCAGATTTGAGGAAGTGTTAAATGAGTAGAGATGTGCTGAGGAATGATTTATCTGTTCAAAGCATGTAGGATGGATCATTTCATAGATTAGAGGAAATGCCTGTTATAATTTTCCTGTGGTGTTGTTGCTAAGGAAACATCATGCCTGATAAACCTACTTGCTTTTCTGTTCTGGAAAACATGAAAGTGTACTCATCAAGGAATGGATCTATCTATCAACTATTTTAGTTTGTACCATTTGCAGTTTAGCAAACAAAGAAGGAATATTATTTTGTTTTTATTATATATACTTTTAATTACTCTATAAAATTTAAATGAAATACTATAATGTATTATTATTATTATTATTATTATTATTATTATTATTATTACTCTTACTTACCAAAAAATACAACTATCTAATAGGCATTTTAAGAATTCAGGTCTCAGTGGGTGGTAACACGACTTATTGAAAAAATTATGGGCAATGGAGCAAAATGACTGGTTAAATAAGATCTTTTCTGGATACTATTGATTGACCTCATGTAACTAAATGTAGCTTATCTGTACCATCCTCTAAATAAATTAATAATGATAATAATGTTAATAAATTTCCATCCCATGAGTTTTGTCTCATTTTGTACACAAAACAAACCTATATGGTGAGAATTATTATTATATTATAAATACATATGTATTTCAACAGAGAGTACATGGAGAGACTACTCAATATACTATTTGTCATATATGTTCATTATATGTCAATTCTTTCCCCATTGTCCTCATTGCTAACCAGGACAACTGACATGATTTAATCCTATTATGTATTCCCCAAAATCACATATTTGACTCAATTAAGTGCAAAAAAAGAAATTTACAATTGCAGTCTACACACTACATTCCATATTTTGGAGAATTACATCTTACATCTTGATTTTAACACATTAATCTATAGTATAACATAAAATATAGTCATAGATATCTACAAATGGTATATCCAATAAGTGATAAATATTAAAAGTATATGAAGAATTTATAAAAACACCAAAAAACCCTAAACAATCTGATTGAAAAATGATTGGAGGATCCAACTAGACATTTTTCTAAAGAAGACGTCCAGATGGCCAACAGACACATGAAAAGATGCTCAACACCACTAATCATCAAGGAAATACATATGTAAATCACAATGAGATATCATTTTATATCTGTCAGAATGGATAGTATGAAAAAGACAAGAAATACCAAGTGTTGGCAAAGAGGTAGAGAATAAGGAACTCTCCTACATTGTTGATGGAAGTGTAGTTGGTGCAGCTACTATGGAAAACTGAAGGGAGTTTCCTCAAAAAATTAAAAATAGAAATACTATACAATCCAGTAATTCTACTAGTGGATATTTACCCAAAGAAACAAAAACACTAATTAAAAATATATATATGCATCCCTACGTTTAATGCAGCATTATTTACAATACCCAAGATATGGAAGTAACTTAAATGTCTATTGACAAATGAGTGGATAAAGAAGCTGTAGTATATATGCAATGGGATATTGCTGCCATAAAAAAGAATGACATCTTACCATTTGCTGCAACATGGATGGACCTAGAAGATATTATGCTAAGTGAAATAAGCCAGAGAAAGACAAATACTGTATTATTTCACTTATATGTGCGATCTAAAAAAAACACACACAACAAATGAACAAACAAAACTGGGAACAGACCCATAAATATGGAGAACAAAGTGATGGTTGCCATAGGGTAGCGGGATGGATAAAATCGGTGAAGGGGAGTGGGAAATAAAGGTTTCCAGTTATGGAGTGAATAAGTCATAGGGATGAAAGGTATGGTATAAGGAATATAGAAAATGGCATTGTAGTAGTGCTATATGCTGGCAGGTGGTAGCTATACTTGTGGTGAGCATAGGATAACACACAGAGTTGTCAAATCATTATATTGGACACCTGTAACTCATGTAAAAATGTGTATCAACTATACTCCGATTTTATTTATATATTTTAAATATTTATTTATTTATGAAAGACACAGAGAGAGAGAGAGAGAGAGAGAGGCAGAGACACAGGCAGAGGGAGAAGCAGGCTCCACGCAGGGAGCCCGACGTGGGACTCCATCCCAGGTCTCCAGGATCACATCCTGGGCTGAAGGCAGATGCTCAACCACTGAGCCAACCAGGCATCCCAACTATACTTCAATTTAAAAAGTAAAAGAAATATAGATGGACTAGGCATATGTTTCCTTTAAATGGAAATTAAACAATATCTGTAGCTGATAAAGTTTGGGAAATTACTAATCACTGATTTTGGTGCTAAACGTACTTCTGCCATATCCAAAGTTTGGCACCAAATAATGATGTCACCAATCTTTTTATCAGCTATCTCATACATACAATGAGAATACTAGCTATGCTGCGGTGTTACGAGAATTAGCTTTTCATCTTACAATTTTCCTTCATTAATATTTTTATAAATTTCCTTTAGGAAAACACTCACCTCCTGTTCCTAATATGTTTATTCTATATGTGTAGCTGAACTCAAAACTTGGGCCCAGGCAATCTGAGCATGACCACATGTCTGTAGTGGTAGGTTCAGGGATTAGCATGTGGCTCTCATAGTCAATAAGATATACAATGGAAACTTTTTCCAAGACTCCTGAAAGTGAGATGTAAAGCCTATTTTACTAAGCAGGATAGGCTATGGGTAGCTATCCCCCATCACTTGGAGTGTTGAAATAAGACAGCATAAAGGAAAACAGAACTCAGATACAATAAAAACTAGGTCATGATGACATTGTGAAGCTCACCCAAACCAGCCATCTCTGAAGATATTTTACCTATGAGTTGTAAAGTTACATGAGGTTATATATATTTATGTATATTTTTTAGGTTAATGTGATAGAATATTATGGAAGCATGTATATATGCATATTTGTCACCCATAGCCAAAAGTCTAGATTTACAGATTTGGACCAATCATCCATGACCTTTCTCACTCTAAAATTCTCTATATTTTTCTAAAAATTTTCAATAGAGTCCGTCAATTAATAACCACATGCTTATATGTATTAAATAAAAAGATGGAATATGTGCTTTTAATGGCTAAGTTACCTAATGTATTTAAAAACTTATGCGGAGAAATAATAGCTTCCCTTTGAAACTTGACAATTAAAAAAAGGAGGTTAGACATCTTACCAAAGAAGATACGCAGAAGGTATACATGCATATGAAAATATGTTCCGCATTATATGTCTTCAGGGAAATGCAAATTAAAACAACAATGGGATACTACTCCACACCTATCAAAATGGCCAAAATCCAGGACACTGACAATACCAAATGCTAGTGAGAATTTCAAACAACAGGAATTCTCATTTATTGCTAATGAGACTATGGAATGATAGCTAAGAGAGTCTGACAGTTTCTTGTAAAATAAAACATACTCTTACTATACAACCCAGCAATCTTGTTCCTTGATATCTGCCCAAAGTTGTTAAAAATTTATGTCCACACACACAAAAAACCTGTACACCATATTTTGTGGCAGATTTTTTCATAATCGCCCAAACTTGAAAGCAACCAAGATGTTCCTCAGTAGGTGAATGGATAAACTGTGGTACATCCAGACAATGAAATATTTTTCAGCACTGAAAATAAATGAGCTATCATGTCATGAAAAGACATGGAGAAACTTTAAATCCGTATTACTAAGTGCAAGGAGCAAATTTAAAAGGCTACATACTGTATCATTCTAACTATATGACATTCTGGAAAAGGCAAAATTATAGAAATGTAAAAAGATCAGGAAGGAAGACACATAGGCAGAACACAGAGGATTTTTAGGCCAGTGAAAATACTCTGTATAATATTATAATGGTAGATATATAGATGCCATTATCCTTTTGTACAACTGCATTGAGTGTAAAACACCTAGAGAGAATCTTAATGTAAACTACAACTTAGGTGACTATGATGTGTCAATGTAGGTTCATTCTTGCTAAAAAAAAAAGAAAAAATGTACCATTTTGGTAAGTGATTATCAACATAATGAGGGACACTGTGTTCAGGGGGCAAGAGATACATAGGAAATTTTTGTACCTTCTACAAATTGGTTGTAAACCTAAAACCACTTTTTAAAGTTTTTAATTAAAAGAAAGATTAAAAATATGTTTTCTTTAATTTATATTGTTATTGTTTTTCAAAGTGTTAATCATACACAATGATGGCAAAATTCAAATCTTCAATATTTTCTGAATAGGTCTTTCATCATTGCTGGGAAACAATGACTGTATGTGTTAAACCTATGACTTAAGCCAGTAATCTGTGAAGGCATAATTGTGAACTCTTTAATCTTTAAAGATCAGAAAGTTTGTCTACTATCAGATTTTATGTCAACTTCTACTCTCCCTTTGTCCATGTTTTGAAGACATATTGGAAGATTTGGCAGTGGCGGCAGGTGGCGGTCAAAGTGAAGATTTCTCACAGAAGGCCATATTGAAACTACTACTATTATTTTTCTGGAAAATTTAAGAATGAGGAAATGAAATAATCAGAGAATCTGAAATAATTCTGTAATGTCAATAAATCTTTTATATATTTATCCATATCTTTAGGAGGGTGAGGAAGGAACTAAGAATAATGGAACATGTTTGAGTCTATACATAACATGCAAGCACAGTTGTTATTTCATATCCCAAAATAGATATTTTGCACTGAATTACTTGATTCTGTTGCCTGACTGGCTCAATTTGTTGCACAATCTTAAACTCATTTCCTTAGACAATGTTTAAATTATACTCTTGTAAAGCCTGATTGATTATAACACTAAGCTCACATGATAGGCTTAATAAACACATACTCAGTTGAATAAATACTGACCTGCACAGCTCCACTGATGGGATAGTGACCTACATTATGCAGTTCATTAGGATAGTGGCATGAGTAACCCTTCAATTATACAGGGTCCAGCGAACCATGGCCACATCAAACCAAATCCTGATTTTGCTTGTTTTTATAAATACAGATTTATTGAAATAGCCACACATTTACACCCACTTGTTTATATGTTGTCTGTAGGTGTTTTCACCTTGTAACAGTCAAGTTGAGAGTTGTAATAAAGATGGTATAGTCCACAGAGCTGAAAATACTGTTAGCCTTTTACAGGAAAAAAAAATACATATTGCTGTCCCTGCCCTCATATATATATTTTTCATATTGTCTGTCATAATGAAAATGTAACTTCAATCTTTATGCATATAAGCTTAATCTCTAAAAGATCAGGACATGAGGACTGAGATCCAAGTGATGGATGGAGTAAATTATACAAATGTCAATAAGTACCTAAGAATAGCATGAATTGTATTCATGTTATTTTCTATAATCAGATAAAATTTTAAATATCATACTTTATATAGTTAAGGTAGATACCGAATGCAATGAAAGTTAACATTTAAGAAAAAGTAGGAAATTCTGTGTGCTTATTTTTTTTACCTTAAAATCATATTATAATTTAAAGTATTAATATCTAGTGGATGGTACAGGATTTGATTTTTAATTTAAGCATCTGTTTTGCCTAAGCATTAAAATAACGATACCATGTTTAAACCATATGTAGCAATGGAATGAACCCCATATATTTAATGAATTCTTTGTGGTTGGAGGTATTCTACATCTAAGCCCAGGTAGTTGTAGAAACGATATTATTGAAACTGTGCCCAACAGGGTTAATGAGGTTGAAAGTAGCAGGAAGTTTAAAGTTTGTTTTTCAGAGAACTGTTTCCCCCAAATCAGCTGTTGTGTCTTTTCAGACCCCAGAAAGGAATTCACTAACACTTTCTGCAGAAGCCTGGACTCAAGGGTGAACTGAAAGGTTCTAGCCTATGAAGAATCAAAGCCTTATATTCCTTACCCAAGGTAACTATAAGGATCCCAAGACCTCATCTGGTTTTTATCAGCTTTCAGAACATACCCATAGCGCCTTCTTCTTGTCCTAAGATAACCTCCTGACATCAGGGGCTAAATTTTACCTTGTTCTGGTGTTAAGTCTCCATCCCAATGTGAACATGAGATGTATGTTACATATATGTTTGCACTATGTGTATGCTCCAGCTTTCCTCATGAATAAGTTCCCCTGCCCTTTGTATCAATATGTATGTGATCTCAATCCTTATGATTATAAAAAAACTTGTTCTCTCCCCCTTTGGGTAGGTGAATTTGAAGCTTGTCTTCTCATCTTCTCCTTTGGCTGCCTTCTTAGTGAACCCTTTCCTTACTGCAAGCCTGACGTCTTAGTGCTTGGCTTTGCTGTGTATCAGGCAAGTAGACTTGGGTTCATTTACATTATGAGGAGATTCAACACAATACAAGTATTCTCAACATTGCTTTCAGTTGAGATTTGATATTGTTTGGGTGTACTAAATAGGACTGAAGAGCCTCCACTTAAAAGCTTCTATATATATGTGTGTGCACGCATATGTATGCATGTGTGCATTTGAATATGTTCCAGAGACTTCGTTTTTAAACCTGTGACTATTTACCAAACCACTTTTCTACACTATGGGAAATACAAAGTGTCATAAGATATGGATCCTGCCCTCAAGAACCCTAGATTTGGTTTCAAGAATTGTGAGGAGAGATTGTTCACATTAGCTGACATACTTAAAGTTAGGCATGAAGGCAACAAAATCCAAATTGCTTAAAAGAATTAAGATTTACACAGAAAGAAATGACACAGAGGGGAGAAAAGGTACAGTATTTTTTTAGAGAAAACAATTCAACTACTTTGGCTGAAATCTAAAGAAGTGAACGTCAACCATATAGGACACCTGGGAATCCATGTAGTAATAATCAGTATTCATATTTTGGTACATGAACTTCTGGTCTTTTTATGTATTTGTGAATTTCTACAAAATCAGGGCATATTGAATTTACAATTAGGTGACTTCCTTTTTCCATTTAGTAAAATAAAATGACCATTTTCCCATACCATTAGATATTCTTTTTAGCTGTACACTGTTTTATCTCGTACAGTTGAATCCCCAGTTTTTGCTATTTCCATTAAGATAGTCAAGGAGGAGCATGATTTAAACAAATTTGTATTGCTAGTAGATGGATCCGATATTTGAAATTTAGACTATTGGCTAATTTTGCAATGACAAAGAACAAGTGTCAATGCTATTTTTGAGACACTGATATTGCCTTATAAACTTATATGGTGGACTTGTTTAAAGAAAGAAACTAAGGAAGAGGACCCATAGACAGACATGCTGCTGTGCCTTGTTTTACATTTGAATACCAACCATGGCTTATTATGGTAAATGTTACCTTAAGTGCATTAAGTTTTCCTAACGAGGCTTTTGTTATAAGGCTAGGACAGAATTTAGTTGTTTTTACAAATGCGTGTTAGAAGAGATGGAAGAGTCCATTATTATCTATGCTTCCTCTGGTTGTAGATACTGAGGGGAGAGCTCACTTTTGCATTTTATTTTGCCTTGAATGTTATTTTTGTCTGAAGAGAAGGAAGATGAGTTGTATGCCTGTAACTCTGTCCAAACGTTTCTCCTAAGTGCCATTACTGGTTTATCAGCTTTCCTTTTTTGTACTTTTCTGTGAAGATTTCATATCCTGTGTATTGGGAGAATAATATCTCTGGAAAGAGGTTCTTTTTTTATCTCTATTTCATATAAGGAAATAAAAGAGGGATTCTGTGTTGCTTAAAATATATATCAATAACTTAATGGAGAATTGATATAAATAGGAGAAGTGATCAAGATAAATGTACTTTTTAAAGAATGTGGTTGTCCTCAAAAGAACAAAATTCAGAGCAAAAAAACCCCACATTTTCTTTTATTGAGTCTATCTCTGTAGCACTTTCATGTTCTTTAATCTCTTTTCCTTTCTTTTTTATCACTTGGATTTTGAAAACTTAATTCTCTGTGCTATACTTCGGGCAGTAAAAAGTATATACAGAATGAGAAAACTTCTTAAATTTTGGGTTTTATTAGAGCAAAGATCCGTGAACGGAACAAGAGAGAAACAAATTCTGTAAGATTGATGGAAAGAGAAAGAGAAAGAGAAGTTGAAGAAACAGAGGTGCTAATAATGAAGATTTGTTTGGTCCCAAACTACCCAGCATTCTGCCCAGGCAAGCACAAATATATCATCCTCTTGTGCTGAATCAAAGAGGCTTCTCTCAATCTTACTATTGGTTCTTGGAAGATATAAATATAATTTTCTAGCAATAAATGGGATAATTATTAAATTACAAGTGAAATGTCTGATCAGTTTTCTGGAACTTGAAAAGATGACTTTTCTTAGTAAATTAATAATAGGCAATCTTAATTTGTTTTCTGGTGATGATTTGATTGAATATCATTTTAACCAAAAAAGTATTAGGTTGGCAATTATCTAGATAAATGTCACAGGGTAGTAATGTGCCAAATCAATGTTGACTAAGAACCACCATGCACAGATTTGATAGGAGAGCTATTCTCAAAGTCATACTCTTACAAGTATAACATTTTGGTTCAGTGTGAATTCTTCTTAGAATAAATCAGTGATGGTCAATGTGAATTATTTAGTCAATTAGCCTTCTTGTTAACAGTTATTTCTTTCCTAAGCCCACAAGATGGATTCTGAAAAGCATTCCTCTTTCTGTAGGTCTCCTGTGCTCTGCTCTAGCCACAGTGCTATGTTGGTAGTTGTGCAAAAGCAGAAGGATGATTCAGACCAGATATTAAGGATTTAATGCTTAAATTATGTGATTACTTAACATAGTGTTTTTGTAAATAGGTCTGATTTCTTATTAAGCACATAAACCACAATTGTTAGGCCAGGACTAGAGGTAATATTATAGCTTTGGAGTATAGAGACTTGGATTCAGATTTTAAACCCGTGTTTGTTGATTAAGAGTTATATTGTTTTGGGTAAGTCACTAATTTCTTCATCACTTCATGACTCATTTATAACGTGGAAAAACAATATCTTATGTATATAGTTGTTGTTGGGAATAAATAATATAATTAAGTAACTTAAACTACAGTAGCTCAATGGGTAAGAGGTTTCAAAATCCTCTCCTAAAAGCCGCTCAAGGCTAGAAGTTATATCATAATCCTTCTGCAGCTTCTTGCATGATGTCATATAGGTTATGGACAAGTAGGCTAATTTCTCTGTATGAACACATAAAAAATTGGGAAGATAAAGATTTGTACATTTTAGGTTATGTTCATTTTCAAATCCTTAGTTTTATTTTAAATCCTTTTAGATTTTATTTATTTCAGGCCTCACACCTGTTATCTTAGGTAGTACTGCAAAACCTTTTAAAAACATCATTAAATTAGATTTAGAAACAGTTACAGATAGCACCTTTCCAGAACTCTTTGTTCCTTCCCTCCTTCCTTCTCTCTCTCCTTCCTTCCCTTCCTTCTTTCTTTCCTTCCTTTTCCTCATAAAAATGTGTATATACATAATGGAAAGTGTTTCTTTTTCTTAATCTTTTCTGGTATTAAGTATCTTCAAGTAAGCAGAAAAATATATATGATTTTCATCTACCACTTTAAGTATCTGAGGAACTGCAGGATACGGCTCTTATACTTAAATCATATTTAAGATTTTCATACACAAAATATAAAGCTATATATATTATTATTACTAATAAGTCATAAATCAAAATAAAACCTAATCTGGTGAATAGTAATCCTATGTGTCAAAATGGGATATTTAAAGGCTAAATGGACCAATGAGTTGATCTCCATATGCTTGTTAATTTGTTTTCTCTTGTATTACAGAATATTGAAGCAGCTTTTAAAACATATCTTGTCTAATATTCATGTTCTATATTGTGATTAGCTAGTCAAATTACCTGTGCTTTAGTAAGCATGAAGATCTAGTCAGCACTGAAATAAACCATGGTGTAAACTATAAATCTTGGGGAAATTATGTTTATGTCAATATAGTTTTAGATTATTTTTAATATGTGCTTCTAGTGTGATAAAAATTACATGATTAAGAATAAAAACTTCTATGGATAATTTTCAGAAAATTTAACATATTTAAAAAGTGGTGGTAAGCCAATTAAGATGAAGTAGACTATAATAATTTGCTAGGAAACAGAATTATTACAGAGAAAATGAAGATTATTTTAGGTCAAATTGATCAATCTGGCTTCTCTGCCATAGGTTGTATTGGGGTGCTCTATATTCTAGGTCTCTGCTGATTACACGATTTGTAAAAACCCCATTACTCATGTGCTCAAGAAAGGGTTCCAGCTTACATGGGGCTATATCAACTAAACTGTGACTTTGCAATGTCCAACCAATCTTAAAACTTATAAAAACTCTTGGGTATTTGTACAATGCCTCTGGATTCTTTACTCCCAACTTTTGATTAAGGATTGTATTGGAGAATACAGAAATTCTTTTGGTACAACCTGGCTAACAACTGTTCCAACTCAGTAGAAAATTGGTTGTATGGCCCATGCTTCCCTTATCATCAATGACAGTAGTAAGTATCAGCTAAATTTCCTCATCATCATGGCAGCCACCCATGTGGCTACCATCTTAGATTACAGTCTTCCTATGAGGGAGTAAGAGACTGTAGGTGTGAAATGTATTTTGAAAAATAACCAGTCTCTTTGTAAGACTGCATGGCCCAACCCTTAGCACTCTCTCCAACTTCATTTTATACTACTTTTCCCCCTTACTCAAACTCTTTCTGCCAGTGTTCTCTCAGGTTCTTAGGAAAACACATCCAATTCTTGCCTAAGGACTTTGCATATGACTCTATCAAAGAAGAAATCAGCAAAAGTGCCATTTCAGATCAAGGCCTATTGAAGACCTTGAAGTGATGCTATCACTCTAATTTCATAGGATGTGAGGACTTCATACTACCACTACTATCCATCACTGGCTAAGGGCCTCGGGTGACAGGGGATGTAAACTCTCAAGCACTCTGGCTCTCCATGTCTACAGGTAGAGTGTCTACAACAGCCCTAGGAAAGTCTGCCAAATAAGACTTGCAAGTGCAGGATATTGGAATCAAAAGCACATGGAAGCTCAAAGAGGGCCACTCAGAAATAAGAAATGAGAAAAAAGAGTCTGGGCAGTGCACCAAAAGGTCTTATGGCACTCATCACATAAGTAGTGTTTTATCTCTAATAATGATCTTATTAGAGATCACAATGGAGATCCTCCTTTGTGTTTTAATTCTTGTAATACATACTTACAATTCCAGGGATAACTGCTAAAAAGCAATGTGTTACACATCAATGAATTGTCCAAGCAGTATTGGCAATTGGCCTCAGAGTTGTAAGTATAGAGTAGAGGAAAGGATTAACAAGCAAAGGAGGAATCAAAACATTATCAATTTCAACAGCATAAGATGATATAAATAGCAGTGGAGGTAAAGTTCCTTAAAAATCAAGGATATAAGAAGAACTGAAAAGGGTCAGTGGAAGACTGGTGCATCAAACCAATTCCCAGTTTAGCAGACCTTTTCTTCTGCTAGAGGGAAAACTCCTTAATCATCTTGATAGTCCTGCTAGCAAGAAACATATCCTAATTGGATGCCTGGCCCAGTTGTCTAAGATTGAGCAACTATTTTATTTCATAAACCTTTTAAAAAGAAGCCTCTATAAGCAAAAAGAAAAACTACACTGTACTATACCTTCCAAGTGAGAACTTCTTAGAATGTAAAAGAGAATTGGTAAGATACACTGAGAAAAGATAAAAGCACTGACTTAAGTAAATGGATGAGTGAGTGATTTGTTTTGCCATTCCACATTCATTCCGCCTTCTTTTGGTGACAGTACAGTAATTTGCTGTTAAAGAGTTACTTATTTTCCCTTGTAAGCAATATGGAGGAACTGTCAGTCAACATCATGCACTTTTCTTAGCCAAGGAGTGAATATGTGATGCATAGTAGGTCAATCCAGCATTCTCTCTATCTCTTGCTGGTCTGTGAATCAAGGAGCAGAACACAAGAATGAAAAATAATTGAAGTTGATACACTCTAGTGTCAATATTCAGGTAAGATGGGATCTTGGTAGCAGGTAATTGGAATAGCCATTGTTTCTGTCTCATTTATTTGATTCTGTGATGAATGTAGATTTACGATAAACTTAATTGACATGAATAGCAGAGAGAGAGTTGCTGGTTAATTAGCCTACCTCCTCTCTGCTAAGGTACAAACTTCAGTATCAAAGCTCTTTATAATTTGATGCAGTTTAAATGGCTGGGATTCTAGTTTTACTCCGAGAATATGTGTCATTTGAAATATGCTTTATGAGGACATTATTCTGTACCCAGAGTCTTACAGACACCTGTTACTTAGCAGATGCTTAACAAGTATCACATTCTACTTAGCAAAATGTGAAGAGAAATAAAAATTATATGGGTTATATTGAATAAGTCATTTAATGCTTTGAATCTTTTTCTCTCAGCAATAAGATAAAAAGACAATTTCAAGTTGTAAAACCCTATGCTTCTTTCAAATTGTCTCCTCTTCCTCCATGTAACCAATAATTATTGCTTACTATATACTGGTTTCTAATCTTAATTCTTTATATGCGTTATTTCATTTAATCTTTATGATAACCCTATGAGAAAGACATTAGTATCAGTTGAGGAATTCATTTGGCCACAAGTGACAGAAAACCACTTACACACTTAGACTCATTGATTTATTCACTTTACACACACAAAATCTAGACTTAGACAACTGATGTCTTGTCAATGTCAAAATGAGAACTTTTGAAAGAAATTCTCTTGGCTTTTCCTCAGATGTTCTCAACATTGCATACCCAGCTTCTTATACTTATGTCCCTGTTTAAGGCAAGTAGAACAGAGAAAGGTGGAAATGTCTAGAACTCAGACCTCTTTTCTTTCCCCATCAAGAAAGAACGTTGCTTTCTTCATAACCCACAGCCAACTTCTCCTGACATCATCTTAGCAAGAACTGTTAGGTGGTAATCCTTAGCTTTAAGGGAACCAGGTAAATAAAAGTTTTACCTGGAAATATTTCTAGACCTCAAATTGGGGTTTTGTTGGCAATGAAAAAGGGAAGAATAAATGTTTGGAAGACAAATGATATTGTCAGCTGCAGCACCTTCCCCCCTTTTAATTTTGCTTATTTCTTTATTTTTATTGAGATATAATCAGCATATAATACTATATTAGTCTGAAGTATACTACATTATGACTCAGTATTTGTATGTATTGCAAAATGATTGCCATAGTAATCACATCAGTCACAATACATAGCTATATTTTTTTCACTGAGGAGAACTTTTAGGATATACCTATTTATCAACTTTCAAATATGCAATACTGTGTTATTAACTATAGCCACCATACTGTACATTAATTATTTGTAACTAGAAGTTCATACCTTTCAACTCCCTTCATCTATACTTTTTGCAACATCTTTTTTTAAAGATTTTATTTCATTATTTGAGAGGCAGAGAGAGAGTTCACAAGCAGGGGAAGACAGAGAGAGGGAGAAGCAGACCCCCTGCTGAGTAGAGAGCCCAATGTTGGACTTGATCTCAGGACCCCAAGATCATGACCTGACCGAAAGGCAGATGCTTAACTGACTGAGCTACGCTGGCACTTCTGCAGTATCTTTTTAATTTCTATTTTACGCTTGAGGAATGAGGGCACCAAAAGGAGAATAACAATCTCTCACAGATGGTATATGGGGAAAAGAGGAATTGGAAGCTAAGCATTCTGATAGAGAATCCAAACTCTGAATAATGGTAGGATCAATACAACACAGAACCAAAAGAGGCAGCCAAAACTCTGTAGAATCCACTAATAATTAAGTAGTGAAACCAATTATCAATGGGGCCAGATTTCTTAAACATGACTTGTAAATCTGTGTTAATTATTGCAAAAAGTATTTTTTTTTGTCATCTTATTGTGTATACTGGGTCTTAAGTTTCCATTTATGGAATCTGCATTAAATCCTCTAGGTTCCTGTATTTCAAGGTCATATGCCACATTCTTTTATATAAATACATAATAAGCTTTTGATGAGAATGTGGGGTGATATAAATAGATTCACTTGGGGAAGTCAAAACCTAGACTTGAAGTATAACTCAACCTATGTAAAGTGTTAGTTAATAAATTACAATGAGACTCAGTTTATTTATACATAAAACAAAACAATAGTAGATAAACCATTTTTCAGAACAGATTAAATAGACATAAAATTTCTAGCAGAGTACATTGGCATGTTGTAGACATTCAATAAATGGCAAGTTCATTTTAATTACTTATGACTCCCGAGATTTTCTCATTACCAAAAAATACATATACACAGTACCAAATGTTTTAAAAATAAAAAGTAAAATTGAGAAAATATAACAAAGCCCAATGTCATTCTTATACATTCTATCACATTTTCCCTATTTGAATAGTTACTACAATAATACATGTCCCTGATAACTATTCAAATTGTACAGAAAAACACAGTATAGAAAAGCCACAATCTATAGTCCCACTTCTCTTCAAACCTAATTCCACTTTTCAAGGAAAACTCCTAGCCTTTAGAGAATATAAATCTGCAACTATTTCCTGAGCTATCAACTGCAGAAAATATCTTTGACTCTCCAAGGTGAATAATAAAGATTAAACTAAAACTACATATACTACACTTTTTATAATCAATAGAAGAATTATTGTGTAGTATTGAAGGAGAAAATATTTTCAACCTTAAATAATATACTTAAACCTCAATTTCTTGTTCCATTAACATTCAGTAGTATTTCCTGACATTTTAAAATTAGAATTTTAGTTCCCTTACTCTCTCTTCCACCTTTCTCTGTCCACTGTCTCTTCCAGGTTAATGTACTACCTTCAGTAAGTTATGCTTTAATTTTAAGACTGTTGACATTTTTAGGATTAATATTTTATATTTCACCTTCAACTAAGTTTTATCACACATTGTTCTTAAATGTTAAAAAGTAGTTTCACATTTTATGATTATATAAATATGTTTTGGTTATCTAAAAAGTACCATGGAAAGATTGTTTCAAATCTTTAATTATAAACTGGGTTATTTTAAATTCTCTTCTGTTCTCTGAGTTACTTATATTTGCTCTTGGAATAGATTTTATATCTGAGTTTCTTTTTCTTTTTGATTCTGTTAGCTCTCCTCAGAAGCATGGTTTAAATTTAAGAAATAACGATGTTGGTAATGTGTTTTTCCTTTGTGCCAGATCATTAGTACAGTTTCCTTTTGATTTTCCCCACTGATTTGGAACTTTGACCAAAATGTCTACATGAGGTAGAATAAGGTCCTACTTGTTACTGGCTGGTCATTGAACTTCCTCCACCAAATGCCAAAATGACTATGATCTTGTTACTAATACTGACAGTCATATTTGGAGACTAAATGTTCCTCAAACTGTTGCTTGGCAACAGTTGGGGTTTTATCTCAGGTAACTATCTGATGCCTATGGTCTAAGACTGGGTATAGAAATGCTATGTGGGTTAGTTCTGCACAATGACCATTCAGGTTCCCATGTGCCCTGTGCCCTTGACTGTGGTTACTGTCTCTGACTCCATAGTCTCTAGGAATCTTACTTAAAACAGTTTGGTTCCAAAATCCCCAGGCCTCCATGTTCTGGAATGTGTAGCTTTCTTCATATTCATGCATAACCCACTCCCAAGTGATTTTCAGTTCTTATTCAGATTATTAATCACCTCCACTTGTCTTCCTTGTTGCTATATAATCATCTTATATTAATTTGAAACATAGGAAATAGCCAATGTCTAACATTTTTGCCTTTAAAAATGGCAGTTTTAAATCATTCAATCAATGTACTACATTCTGTAAGCTCTGCTTTTCTTTCAATGTTGTTATTTCAACAGTTCTCAGAGACGACAAGAGACATAATTCTACTAAAGCTATCCATCTTGAATTGGAAGCTTATGTTATTTTTAATGGTAATTTTAACAAGGATGTAAATTGAGCCCTGATAGATTATGGACCAGATAGAGCCAGTTCTCTCTGGCCTAGGAAGGCTGAAATGGTTTATGATAAGGAAGAAAACTTTTTTTAAATTTTATTTTAATAAATTAATTTTTTATTGGTGTTCAATTTACCAACATACAGAATAACACCCAGTGCTCATCCCGTCAAGTATCCCCCTCAGTGCCCGTCACCCAGTCACACCCACCCCCCCGCCCTCCTCCCCTTCCACCACCCCTAGTTCGTTTCCCAGAGTTAGGAGTCTTTATGTTCTGTCTCCCTTTCTGGTATTTCCCACACATTTCTTCTCCCTTCCCTTATATTCCCTTTCACTATTATTTATATTCCCCAAATGAATGAGAACATACACTGTTTGTCCTTCTCCGATTGACTTACTTCACTCAGCATAATACCCTCCAGTTCCATCCACGAGAAGCAAATGGGGGGTATTTGTCATTTCTAATGGCTGAGTAATATTCCATTGTATACATAAACCACATCTTCTTTATCCATTCATCTTTCGATGGACACCGAGGCTCCTTCCGCAGTTTGGCTATTGTGGACATTGCTGCTAGAAACATCGGGGTGCAGGTGTCCCGGCGTTTCATTGCATCTGAATCTTTGGGGTAAATCCCCAACAGTGCAATTGCTGGGTCGTAGGGCAGGTCTATTTTTAACTCTTTGAGGAACCTCCACACAGTTTTCCAGAGTGGCTGCACCAGTTCACATTCCCACCAACAGTGCAGGAGGGTTCCCTTTTCTCCGCATCCTCTCCGTCATTTGTTGTTTCCTGCCTTGTTAATTTTCCCCATTCTCACTGGTATGAGGTGGTATCTCATTGTGGTTTTGATTTGTATTTCCCTGATGGCAAGTGATGCAGAGCATTTTCTCATGTGCATGTTGGCCATGTCTATGTCTTCTTCTGAGATTTCTGTTCATGTCTTTTGCCCATTTCATGATTGGATTGTTTGTTTCTTTGGTGTTGAGTTTAAGAAGTTCTTTATAGATCTTGGAAACTAGCACTTTATCTGATATGTCATTTGCAAATATCTTCTCCCATTCTGCAGGTTGTCTTTGAGTTTTGTTGACTGTATCCTTTGTTGTGCAAAAGCTTTTTATCTTGATGAAGTCCCAATAGTTCATTTTTGCTTCTGTTTCTTTTGCCTTCGTGGATATATCTTGCAAGAAGTTACTGTGGCCGAGTTCAAAAAGGGTGTTGCCTGTGTTCTCCTCTAGGATTTTGATGGGATCTTGTCTCACATTTAGATCTTTCATCCATTTTGAGTTTATCTTTGTGTATGGTGCAAGAGAGTGGTCTAGTTTCATTCTTCTGCATGTGGATGTCCAATTTTCCCAGCACCATTTACTGAAGAGACTGTCTTTCTTCCAGTGGATAGTCTTTCCTCCTTTATCGAATATTAGTTGACCATAAAGTTGAGGGTCCACTTCTGGGTTCTCTATTCTGTTCCATTAATCTATGTGTCTGTTTTTGTGCCAGTACCACACTGTCTTGATGACCACAGCTTTGTAGACAACCTGAAATCTGGCATTGTGATGCCCCCAGCTATGGTTTTCTTTTTTAAAATTCCCGTGGCTATTCGGGGTCTTTTCTGATTCCACACAAATCTTAAAATAATTTGTTCTAACTCTCTGAAGAAAGTCCATGGTATTTTTTTTAATTTTTATTTATTTATGATAGTCACATAGAGAGAGAGAGAAAGAAGCTGAGACACAGGCAGAGGGAGAAGCAGGCTCCATGCACCGGGAGCCCGATGTGGGACTCGATCCCGGGTCTCCAGGATCGTGCCTTGGGCCAAAGGTAGGCGCCAAACCGCTGCGCCACCCGGGGATCCCCCAGTCCATGGTATTTTGATAGGGATTGCATTAAACGTGTATATTGCCCTGGGTAACATTGACATTTTCACAATATTAATTCTGCCAATCCAAGAGCATGGAATATTTTTCCATCTCTTTGTGTCTTCCTCAATTTCTTTCAGAAGTGTTCTATAGTTTTTAGGGTATAGATCCTTTACCTCTTTGGTTAGGTTTATTCCTAGGTATCTTATGCTTTTGGGTGCAATTGTAAATGGGATTGACTCCTTAATTTCTCTTTCTTCAGTCTCATTGTTAGTGCATAGAAATGCCATTGATTTCTGGGCATTGATTTTGTATCCTGCCACGCTACCAAATTGCTGTATGAGTTCTAGCAATCTTGGGGTGGAGACTTTTGGGTTTTCTATGTAGAGTATCATGTCATCTGCGAAGAGAGAGAGTTTGACTTCTTCTTTGCCGATTTGAATGTCTTTAATGTCTTTTTGTTGTCTGATTGTTGAGGCTAGGACTTCCAGTACTATGTTGAATAGCAGTGGTGAGAGTGGACATCCCTGTCTTGTTCCTGATCTTAGGGGAAAGGCTCCCAGTGCTTCCCCATTGAGAATGACATTTGCTGTGGGCTTTTCGTAGATGGCTTTTAAGATGTTGAGGAATGTTCCCTCTATCCCTACACTCTGAAGAGTTTTGATCAGGAATGGATGCTGTAAAAAAAAAAAAAAAAAAAAAGGAATGGATGCTGTATTTTGTCAAATGCTTTCTCTGCATCTAATGAGAGGATCATATGGTTCTTGGTTTTTCTCTTGCTGATATGATGAATCACATTGATTGTTTTACGAGTGTTGAACCAGCCTTGTGTCCCAGGGATAAATCCTACTTGGTCATGGTGAATAATTTTCTTAATGTGCTGTGGATCCTATTGGCTAGTATCTTGTTGAGAATTTTTGCATCCATGTTCATCAGGGATATTGGTCTGTAATTCTCCTTTTTGGTGGGGTCTTTGTCTGGTTTTGGAATTAAGGTGATGCTGGCCTCATAGAATGAATTTGGAAGTACTCCATCTCTTTCTATCTTTCCAAACAGCTTTAGTAGAATAGGTATGATTTCTTCTTTAAATGTTTGATAGAATTCCCCTGGGAAGCCATCTGGCCCTGGACTCTTGTGTCTTGGGAGGTTTTTGATGACTGCTTCAATTTCCTTCCTGGTTATTGGCCTGTTCGGGTTTTCTATTTCTTCCTGTTCCAGTTTTGGTAGTTTGTGGCTTTCCAGGAATGCATCCATTTCTTCTAGATTGCCTAATTTATTGGCATTCATCAAGCTGTTCATAATATGTTTTTAAAATCGTTTGTATTTCCTTGGTGTTGGTAGTGATCTCTCCTTTCTCATTCATGATCTTATTTTTTTTTTTTAAAGCCAGAGTGAAATTTTATTTTTATTTTTTTTTAATATTTTATTTATTTATTCACGATAGACATAGATAGAGAGAGAGGCAGAGACACCGGCAGAGGGAGAAGCAGGCTCCATGCCAGGAGCCCGATGTGGGACTTGATCCCAGGACTCCAGGATTGCACCCTGGGCCAAAGGCAGGCACAAAACCGCTGAGCCACCCCGGGATCCCCCCATGATTTTATTAATTTGAGTCTTCTCTCTCTTCTTTTTAATAAGTCTGGCTAATGGTTTATCTATCTTATTAATTCTTTCAAAGAACCAACTCCTGGTTCTGTTGATCTGTTCCACAGTTCTTCTGGTCTCAATTTCGTTGAGTTCTGCTCGAATTTTAATTTACTCTCTTCTTCTGCTGGTTGTAGGGTCCATCTGCTGTTTTTTCTCTAGCTCCTTTATGTGTAAGGTTAGCTTTTGTATTTGAGTTCTTTCCAGTTTTTGAATGATGCTTGTATTGCGATGTATTTCCCCCTTAGGACTGCTTTTGCTGCATCCCAAAGATTTTGAATGGTTGTATCTTCATTCTCATTAGTTTCCATGAATCTTTTTAATTCTTCCTTAATTTCCTGGTTGACCCTTTCATCTTTTAGCAGAATGGTCCTTAACATCCACGTGTTTGAGGTCCTTCCAAACTTCTTGTTGTGATTTAGTTCTAATTTCAAGGCATTATGGTCTGAGAATATGCAGGGAACGATCCCAATCTTTTGGTATCGGCTCAGACCCAATTTGTGACCCAGTATGTGGTCTATTCTGGAGAAAGTTCCATGTGCACTTGAGAAGAATGTGTATTCAGTTGAGTTTGGATGTAAAGTTCTGTAGATATCTGTGAAATCCATCTGGTCCAGTGTATCATTTAAAGCTCGTTTCTTTGGAGATGTTGTGCTTAGAAGACCTATCGAGGGTAGAAAGAGCTAGATTGAAGTCACCAAGTATAAGTGTATTATTATCTAAGTATTTATTCACTTTGGTTATTAATTGGTTTAAATATTTGGCAGCTCCCACATTCGGGGCATATATATTGAGGATTGTTAAGTCCTCTTGTTGGATGGATCCTTTAAGTATGAGATAGTGTCCCTCTTCATCTCTCACTACAGTCTTCGGGGTAATTTTTAGTTTATCTGATATAAGGATGGCTACCCCTGTTTTCTTTTGAGGACCATTTGAATGGTAAATGGTTCTCCAACCTTTTATTTTCAGGTTGTAGGTGTCCTTCTGTCTAAAATGAGTCTCTTGTAGACAGCAAATAGATGGGTCCTGCTTTTTTATCCAGTCTGAAACCCTGCGCCTTTTGATGGGGTCATTAAGCCCGTTCACGTTCAGAGTTACTATTGAGAGATATGAGTTTAGTGTCATCATGATATCTATTCAGTCCTTGTTTTTGTGGATTGTTCCACTGAACTTCTTCTTAAAGGGGAATTTTAAGAGTCCCCTTTAAAATTTCTTGCAGAGCTGGTTTGGAGGTCACATATTCTTTCAGTTCCTGCCTGTCTTGGAAGCTCTTTATCTCTCCTTCCATTTTGAATGAGAGCCTTGCTGGATAAAGTATTCTTGGTTGCATGTTCTTCTCATTTAGGACCCTGAATATATCCTGCCAGCCCTTTCTGGCCTGCCAGGTCTCTGTGGAGAGGTCTGCTGTTACCCTAATACTCCTCCCCATAAAAGTCAGGGATTTCTTGTCTCTTGCTGCTTTAAGGATCTTCTCTTTATCTTTGGAATTTGCAAGATTCACTATTAGATGTCGAGGTGTTGAACGGTTTTTATTGATTTTAGGGGGGAATCTCTCTTTTTCCTGGATCTGAATGCCTGTTTCCCTTCCCAGATTAGGAAAGTTTTCAGCTAGGATTTGTTCAAATACATATTCTGACCCTCTATCCCTTTCGGCACCCTTGGGAACCCCAATTAAACGTAGGTTTTTCTTCCTCAGGCTGTCGTTTATTTCCCTTAATCTGTCTTCATGGTCTTTTAATTGTGTCTCTTTTTTCCTCAGTTTCCCTCTTTGCCATCAACTTGTCTTCTATGTCACTCACTGGTTCTTCCACCTCGTTAACCCTCGTCGTTAGGACTTCTAGTTTGGATTGCATCTCATTCAATTGATTTTTAATTTCTGCCTGATTAGCTCTAAATTCTGTAGTCATGAAGTCTCTTGAGTCCTTTCTGCTTTTTTCTAGAGCTCCAGTAGCTGTATAATAGTGCTTCTGAATTGGCTTTCTGACATTGAATTGTAATCCAGATTTTGTAACTCTGTGGGAGCGAGGACTGTTTCTGATTCCTTCTTTTGAGGTGAGGTTTTCCTTCTAGTCATTTTGCTCAGTGCAGAGTGGCCAAAAACAAGTTGTATTGGGAAAAGGAGAAAAAGAGAGAGAGAGAATGAAAGAAAAGAGAAATAGAAAAAAGAAAAAAGGAAGAAAAAAGGAAAAAAGAGAAGAAAAAGAGAAAGAAAAAGAAAGGTGAAAAAAAAGGGTGGGGGAAGCAATCAGAAATCAAAAAAAAAAAAAAAAAAAACCACGGGGGAGTATCTTCTGATTCTGTGTACTTTAAGTCCCTTGGCTTCCCCTGGAACTTGTCCATCTATCTGGTCTTCTGGGGGAGGGGCCTGTTGTGCTGATTTTCAGGTGTTAGCACTTGGGGGAGCTGCTCTGCCCCCTGCCTGGTGCAGGGCTCAGTGGGGGTTGTTTACCCCGCGAGGCCCCCGGAGGAACAACCCCAGTGGTGGGGCCAGCTCTGCAGCCCTGGAGTCATCCCCCACAGTAACTCCGGAGCTCTCCGTCTGCAGGGCCTGGAGGCTCCGGGGCGGGGCCGCTGATCAGCTCAGCTGGGGCAGGAGCGTCCTCGCTGTCCTGGGCCCTCCCGGCCTCTACCTGTCCCGGGGGAGGCCGGATCCTGGGCTGTGTCCCGGCGCCCTGTGCTCCCGAGCCTGCGCTGTTGGATTCGCGCTCCCGGCCCGCAGCCCCCTCCGCGGAGCCGCCCCCGAGCCCCCCGAGCTGCTCCGGGTCCCGCCGCGCGCTGCAGCCCTTAGGGAGCTCGGCGCACTCTCCTGGGCGCGCAGTTGCTGTTACTGTCCCCGGGAGCCCGAGGGCATCCCCGCCCTCCTGGGTCCTGCTCCACCTCCCTGCGAGCCCCTTTCCCCCGGGAAGGTCGGTGCAGCTCCTGCGTCTCCGGGACGGGGCTCTCCTGTCCTGGGGACACTCGCCCCGGCCTCAGCCCGGCTCCTCCTGGGCCCCTCCCCCTTGGAGACCTTTTGTTTATTTCTTTCTTTTTCCCCGTCTTCCTACCTTGATAGAAGCGTGACCTCTTCTCACCGTAGCATTCCAGCTGGTCTCTCTTTAATCTCAGGCTGAATTCATAGATTTTCAGGATTATTTGAAGGTTATCTAGGTAATTTGGTGGGGACAGGTCACTTGGGGACCCTACTCTCCCGCCACCTTGCCCCTCCTCCCAGGAAGAAAACTTTTTTATTCAGTATTTTTCAACCCAAGACCCTGAATATTTTGCAGATCTTACTTTAATTGATAATGAGCAATTTTGCCCTGGCAATCCTTCCTCACTGAAAAAGGAAACAAAAAAAGCCCTTAAAACACAACAAACAAAACCTTTGTATATCTCGAATACATGATTTTTCCACAGAAACTTAAGATTAGTTTATGTCCAGTGGTACAAAATATAGACTCTCTTCCTTGTCCGAGAAGCAGAAACTTAGCTGATGATTCTCCCACAAATAGGAAAACCCGCCAGGATGTAACCACGTGGTTAGAAGCCAGGAACACAAAGTTTCACTTTGTGTTTCACTTCCCTTTCCCACACGCTGAACAAGCTGCAAATGCACCGAGGCGAGCACCAACAGGCCAGAGTGTCAGATTTAGGACTCCCACACGAGGCTGCCCTGCTATCATCTCCAGATTGCTGCACAAGATTTGCAGCCCTGCTCTGCTTACCGCTGCCAATAAGAGAGACATCAGGGAGGCAGCTTTGAAGAAGACAGGATGTGCTTGCATGTTTACAACTTTACATACTGCAGTAGGTTCTCCAGGGGCCTAGCAACGAGGCCCTCATCCACCTTAGTATCCTCAGTACTTGTGCCTTGGGAGTCTGAGGTGTCCGAATGATTGTGACCTGCTCCACATGCCAGGAGAAGTTTGATATACTGTGTACTCATTAACACTTCACTTGTGGACCAATGCTTTTGTATAGAGCTATTATTTTCACTCATCTTTCAAATAAATTCTGCAAAGATCAACTGAACTTCTCTGTTCTAAGAAATTGCTTAAAAATTCAGATAAACCTTTATTCTGCAATAATAAAAGCACTGTCTGAAGCTGCTCAACTTCCTAAAGTAGGAATGGATATCATATTCTGATTTTTAAAAAGGTTTTTTGGGGGGTTGGAAATGTTCTAACTTATAACTTAGACAGTAACTGAACTGTAGACTGAACAACCTTTGTAATAAACTATTTTTAAATAGTTAACCTTTATAATAGAAATATGTTGCTTTAGCTGATCTATATCAGTTTTCCTATGTTCTGGTAACAACTCCCAATTTTACATTGATGGATTTGTTATTTAGTGCAATTGTCCATCATAGTATCCTGCAAGTAGGTAGACACGTAACAGACATTTGTCCTGTCCCACTCTCTAGAGAATCTCAACTTTGAGCACGGTGATCAAAAACTGAGGATAGTTTTAGCTGATTCATTCTAGGGGTAATGCCTGAAAAATTTGATCAAAATTTCCTGCTCCCCAGGCCCTGGACCTGTCTGTTTTGTCCATCACCAGACTTATTCTTCAACTATTTATTCAATTTTCTGAACTACCTTTTTATGTCAATAAACTTATTTATTTATTTATTTATTCTGCTTAAGAAAACCAGAGTCAGTTCCTGAGAAATTGTTAGGAAAAAAAACATGTAATGATATATTTAGATTGAAGATATGCAAAAATATCCAGAAACCATGGTGGCAGATCTGATATACAAGTCTTTTAATTAATGGAAGCTTTTCTTGGCCAATTGTGATTTATAAATGAACCACATGGTTCAACATTGCTAATTCAGGATTAATTCTGCCCTGAGAAACAGCCTTTTCTACATGAATTGCAGCTCACCTAACTCAAATGCAACAAATTCAAATAAATGTGTGACATGATCTTCATGTCACATATGTGGTCACGTAGAAGACAAGGTTAAGAGAAAAAGTCAGAACAAGAAAAAAAACAAGACTCCAGAAAAATGTTACCCAATTTTTTCTTCCCTAACTCCCTGCATAAAAACATTATAGTGATATTGACAGTAAAAAATGACATCATTATGCAAAAGCTGCAGCTGAGGAAGCAACAATAATTTTATAGAAGGGCAGAGCTGAAGCAAGTGCATACATGTTAAAGAAATGGGGAAAGAAAAGAATGCGTGCTTCTCCTGGGACTAAGAGTGCATCTGATTTAAAACAGATCTTTAAAAAGAAAGCAAGATCTGTCCATCAGCTTTGATTTCAACAGAGGGATCCTCTCTGGATAATATTTTCTCTTCTAGGAGAATGGTTAGGATGCCAGGCACTATACAGACAAAGGAAATAGTGTATAGATAGATTCATTAGTTCTTTGAGGTAGGAAACTACCATGGGTTAAAGGCTGTGAAACACATGACTGGATTATGAAAACAGCCTGAGGATCTGTCATTAATTAAGAAGGAAAAAAGTTGCATGTAGTGAATTTTTAAAAATTAAAAATCTATTAATAAAATTTAATTGAGCTCCCTAAATCATTTTCTTCAATGACATACATACATGAATATGTTAATACACACATGAATATTATGCATGTATATAATGCACATTAATATACTATACACCATGCATCTTAATATGCATAAAATGTATACTGCTTACAACTGTGTGACCTTGGGTAAATATTTTAACTGTTCTGATTCTTAGTCTGCAAAATAAATATAATATCTACCACATCTAGTTATCATGAAGATTGAATAGGGTAACATATGAAAAATACTTAGAAAAATATACATGCTATTACACAAATGATAAATCACAATTTACTTTGATAGAAAACATCTCTGATCCTCTTATTATTCTTTCAATATTGTGTGATTAACTAGTAACAGGAAAATAAATGTTATCTCATTGAAATTTTCCTGAGTTTAAAACTTGAAACTCTGTATTTTAGGGCTTTTGATATAGTAATAGGCTGGCCTGATATATGCTGTAAATCATTCAAATAAATAATTTTAGGTAAATATTTTATGTCCAATTCTGTGTTCTGTAAAAGATGCAAAGATGAAAACAAGTGCATCTGCTATAGAGTCTCATGATAATGCCCCAGTAGTTGAGAAGAAGGCTTAAATGATAGAATTTAGGTGAAAACTCTCAATATGTTATGTGAATACAATTCATGTGTGTGACTTGGTGTGTATGATATGTTGCCAATGAACAAATCAAGCTATCTATCTCAGGAAAAGCTTTGGTTCTGTAGGTTATGCTTATTGCCTCTTTCTTTGTACCACTGTTGAATTTTTTATATTAATAGTTGGCATTAAAAATAAAGCTTGACTATGTAAGTCAAATGAAGAAATATGTTCCCAAAACATGATACGTAAGTTGTATGGAAGTTAAAATGAAATGGGTCCATGGATACATATAAAACAAAAGCATTTCTACAGTCTTTCAAAAATATATTCATTAAGCTTGTTAACTACCTTCCTGCTTTACCAGGTAGAGGATATTTCATCTTTCCTCTGTTGTCAGTGACTTGCCTTTAGATTTGCTTTCCACCCCTAGAAAGTTGCTCACTATAGCAGAAGGAGATCTAACAATGATCTGAAGCCCAAAGGGTTCAATAGATAAAGAGCTTACTGTTTTTGATAAACAGAAAGTTTTGAGTTCTCCAGATTGGCTATTGATACTAATCAAATTAAGTGTTAACCAGTCAAATTATATAAACCACATAATCATATCCTCAATATTTTAATGGATATTTATTAGGTCTTGTTGTTGGATACCACCTTCATCATCTTTGCTATAGTTGTTACCCCAACAAAAAGTGTATTCTATCTCGCTGCATTTTAGGATCACCAAAAAATTTTAGACTTGGTAAAATGCTGAGTTCACTGAACTAAAAATATGTTCACTGCCAGTTTCCTAAGTCACATTCTCCAGGCTTCCCAATAATTTTGAGAAGCACCTATACCTATTTAACAATTCCTTTTCCACTTAAATCAGAGCAAATTTTGGTTGGTCACAAATAAAAAAATATGACATATATTGAAAGAAACAAAAATTGTCTAAGTCTCATAAGTCCTATGAGCTAGGAACTGTTGAAATTCTTTGGAGGCACATTAACCATGACAACAACTAATAATACTTGATTCTCTATCTCTAGAAATCGTTCATCCCACAGTACATATACTGAGATGACATGAACCTACTCTAAATCATCACAAAATGTTTACACATGATTAAAAAAAAATCTCTTACCATCAGGCACAAAAAAAGCTTTTCTTTCTTTCCAAATGGCTAAGAGTATACCAAGTTTTGCCCAAGTTGCACTAATGAGGAAGGGATTTTTGTTCCCATACAGTAAAGCCTAAAGCACATCCCCTTCTTAATATTGTTACAAGTTTTTTTAGTCTTTACAGCAAATTTCCATTTATGGTTCTTCTTAAGAAGGTAGCTGGGAAATTTTTGCAAGAGTTCATTTTTCCATCTTTTTTGTGCCATTCAGTTATTGTGAAAAGTTAAAATAAAGTACACCCTTTGGGTTACTGCACAAATATCCACCCACAGGATTAGATGTGGAACAATTCTGTGCTGCTTATGTTTTACATTTGTTACTCATTTCCAGAGCCTGACCTCAGCTGATAAGCTGATAAACATTTTTCACTTTTAGATGAAAGTAAAGGAGCTGAAAGAAAGCTAGTCTCATTTGGGGGATGTTATAGTCACAGCTACTTAATGTTCCAACGCCTTTCTTCACACTTAGAAATGTGTGAAGCTACCTTGAGATTGTGCTATGGTTTCAGTTACTTATTAGTATTCTTAACCATGAGTCTTTCTGTCAATAAGAAAATGAGTTTTGCTTGGAAATCCCTGATAAAACGGAAGTCTTCTCCTAATCATCTCTTAGGTTAAAGCAAGTCAGAGCTATGATTACAGAAAGCTGGTGATTTCTTTTTTTTTTTTTTTTTTTTTTTTTTTTGATTATTCAGCTTCTTTGCAAAGGATTTCTGACTTAGGGGGTAGGTAACCCTTTCAAATTCAGAATAAAATTTCAAATAGGGAGAAACCAAATCAAGCACCTGAAAGGGAGAAAATGCAGTTTCTTCCTCAACGTCAGGCCACTAACTCCCAACACCACACAACCATGTTTTCCTTAACCAATTATTTTCCAATGATGGAGGAGAGCTCTGAGAGTAGACCAAGAGGCAGCCTTGGAGAGTGTCAATATTTTTGCAACTGTGGCACAAGATGTAGAACAACCAATGGCTGTCCTAGAAAATTCCAAATTACATTTTTGACAAGTCTAAAAACTGGTATCATTCAATTTGTGATGCTATTAAATATCTGCACTTAATACCGTTTCATCATGCAGTGAATTTATGATTTCAAAAAGAAAAGCCTCTCAAGCAAGACAAAGAGTGAAGAGAGAAAATGTTTACAGCAAGCAGTTTGAGGGGTAAAGATCTTTTTTGCAATATACAGAAATCATACTTGAAAAGGCTATAAATTTCCAAATCACCCACAACCTCCTGTATGGAGCCAGTGCAGAGTTAGCAGAGGTTTCAGTCTAGAGGTCAATTTTTATCTAATGTCAACATGATGGGATGGGGAACATATGGCATTTAGAATTAGCATAAATCTTGGGGCAACTGGGTGGCTCAGTTGGTTAAGTGGCCAATTCCTGACCTTGGCTCAGGTCATGATCTCACAGTCATGAATCAAGCCTCACACTGGGCTCTATGCTCAGTGTGGAGTCTGCTTCAGATTTTCTCTCCCTCTCCCTAAAGCTTGTACTCTCTTTCTCTTAAATAAATAAAGTGTTAAAAAAAAGACAACATTATTCTTTATGACTATAAGACCACAGAGATGGACAGTGAAGAACTAACAGCAAATTTCTCCACAGTGAGAAATTTTGTTCATCAGTTCTAGAGGGCAGCTCATCCCTTGAGCCAGAAGAAAATAAAATTTTCATTCTCCTAATTAGAGGATGATCATCACAAAAAATTAATACTTGAGTCCAAAATAAGTTGACCCAAATCATTTCAAAACATAATCGCATAATATAGGATAGGATGTAAGTTAAGAGATCTTAGAAAGTATAATAAGATATCACTATATCTCCACTATTATCATAGGATATCAATTTAAAAATTAAAAAGACTGACATCACTAAGTTTTTTTTTTGTTTTTTTTTAAAGCTTTTCTTTCTTTTTTTTTCTTAATTTTTTATTTATTTATGATAGTCACACGGCGGGGGGGGGGCAGAGACACAGGCAGAGGGAGAAGCAGGCTTCATGCACCGGGAGCCCGACATCAGATTCGATCCCGGGTCTCCAGGATCGCGCCCTGGGCCAAAGGCAGGCGCTAAACCGCTGTGCCACCCAGGGATCCCCATCACTAAGTTTTAACAAGACTCTAGAAAAAAATGTCAGCCTCTACTTGAAGTAAAGTAAAATGATTTCATGATTTTGGAATGTTTGCCACTTTTTTGCCCTATGACCCAGCAATTCCATACCTCAATATATAATGAAAAGAAATACGTCTGTGTGTACATCAAAAGACACGCACCCAAAAAATTTATGGTAGCATGATTTGTAATAGCTCCAAACTACAAAATCCAAAGGTTCATCAGCAGTTGAATGGATTTGAAAAAGCACAGTAATCTAGATAATAGAATATAATAAAGCAGTGGACATGAAAACACAGCTCACCAAATTAAATATATATTCATGTTTCATTTATAAAGTGTTCAGATGGAATAAAAATTTCCTGGCTTAAAAAAATTAACTGACAGTTTTGGAAGCTACAAGTCCAAAATCAGTGTCTTATGGACCACACTCCCTCTAATAGTCCTAGAGTAGAATCCTTTGCCTTTTCTAGCTACTCATATATGCCAGGAATTCAAAATCTGTTTTTAAAAAGATTTCATTTAATTTTTCTGAGAGAGAGAGAGAGAGAGAGAGAGAGAGAGAATGAGTCAGGGGAGGGGCAGAGGAAAAAGGAAAAACAGATTCCCTGCTCAGGGAATAGGGCTAGATCTCAGGGCTTTGAGATTATGATCTGAGCTGAAGTTGGAGACTTAACCTACTGAGCTACCCAGGTGCCCCTCAACATGTTTTTTGAGGGAAACAAACTCAAAACGCTCCAGAAATTTTTGATGTAAAATTGTTAAAGTTAATTGAAAAATAGCAGGGATTCGATACAAAGCCTCAAGCATTCCTATGTTATATATATGTACATGTAGCCTTTACAATGGATTGTTGGTCAATACTAACTCAGGAGCCAGCATTCAAAGTAGTTTCTCTAAATAAAACCACATTTGACTTTCCTACTGTCTACACTAGTGTATATATAGACTACACTGCTCAAGTCTTTAAGGTTATATATATTCCTGGTTGAAGTATCAAATAGTACAGAGTCAACTCATGTTTTTATATGTCACAGGACTAATCAGTGATTCTGTGATATTAAGAGTCAAGCATCAAGCCACGGAAATGTTATCTAATTTAGGGATAACACATAATGTGAATTCTGTAGAGAATTATAGTCTACATCCAAGCTTATCACAGACCTTGAAAGGAAGAGCAGAGTACACTCCCACACAGACCCAACTGAAACTCACACTCTACCTCAATATCACATTATAGACAGCCATTCCCAATTACCTGGAGTTGCTATGTGAGGTGAAACCTATGATCAGTGTATACTAAACATGGCAGGACTGGCTGTAAGCTGTCAGGGAAGTTTAACCTCTGTGACTACTTTCACTCCTTCCGTTTTGTCCCATTTTTCCTCTCCTCATATCCTCAATACTATCTGGATTTCTCTGGCTGGCCATGATTTAATGGTTTCTAGTCTCAAAATAGATTGCTCACCTTGATAATTAGCTACATTAACTCTGAACATGCCTCCACTTTCAGCAGCAAACTTTCGCCACTTCTGGATTCAATTTTTCTGGTTAAATAATAATGTGTTTATTATAACCATAATGCTAATGGAGTAATTTATAGCTGAAAATACGGGAAATATCCTTGACCCCAAGGCATTGCTTGATTTTGGTAACAGAGATGATACATCATAATGGTTATGGGCTTTTGACTCTTGATTCAATTGGTCTGAGTTCAAATGCTGACCGTGCTACTCATTCACTTTGGGTGAATAACCTTTCTGGTCTGTGCCTTTGTTTCCACCTTTGTATAATGTGGATAAATAAAAGTGCCTACCTCACAGGGTTGTTGAAAGAATGAATGAGTTAATACAGAAGTGCCTTAAATAAAACATTTTTTGGCATGCAGAAAGCATTTAACACCAGTTAGTTATTTTAATTGTATAATTATGCAAAAGAGTTCTATGTATGATGATTAAAATTTAAAGGTTAAAAACAACAAGAATTTTTACTTGGTTTTCACCTATATTTGGGGAGCTGTATTAGATTCTGGAGATAAGCAGTTGTGTCTTAAAGGAAAATTTAATGAAAAAGAAAAATAGAAATTAAAATGGAATATGGTAGGTTGCTATAATGACTTTATTTAGCACCTGTTATGAGAACATGCTGACATGATGCAGCTTATTTTAGTTTTTTATTTTTGAAACCATTTATTGTTACTAGATGTGATATTTTCTTTGTTACTATACAGGAGAGAAATTGTCCAGTTAAATCAATAAAGTGCTTTTTACAAATGTCTGATTATCTTGCCTTACTGTCTCCTCTCTATCCCATTCTTTCTCACAGTATGCTTTTCTAGACCAGATTATTATGTATTCTTGGACCAATACACTTTGTAGATGAGTGAATTTTTAAAATATTTGTCATTTGGTTTCTAAGAAACTTCCTTATAATTCAAAGTTAGGTTTGTTCATGAGAATTTATGAGGTTGTTTTACATTAATTAATTCATTTATACTTTGAAAAAATGTGTGTGCATACATATGTATGTAAGTATATTATAATTTTAATTTTGGCTTACAAAAAAGGACATCTTATTAGAAACTGCACATAATTTATTACAAATATGCCATATTTTCTCTCATGCTTTAGCTTTGTAATTCTACTTTTCATAGTTCCTAAATAAAAAAAAATATATATGGTCAATTTTCAAAGATTTTTTTTAACCTTAAATTGCTTTCCAGTCTGTGAAGCAAATAAGAAGGAAAACATGAAGATGTTTTTACATTTCAACTTGATTTTTTTAACGTAATAATGAATACATGCATTTAAAAAAAAATCATTTGATAGTCACCAAATAAACGAGGCCAGATAGGATACCATGTCTTGGGCTCTAAAACTAGGTTATTTCACCTACATCTCACCATTCATAAATAAATTTCAGAGTACCCAGTTGTTTGCAACCAGAAAACATTTTGAAATAGAAATATATTTAAAGTCCACACTTAATTGCTTTAGGCATTAGCTAGAATTCTATGGTGATAAAAAAGTGTAAAATACTGAGGCTATTTACTAATGTTCAGAAACATTTTCAAAATATTCCATTAGACTTACACTATGTAAAAGATGTGATTCCAATTTCTTAACAAAGGGCATATCTCTATAGTTAATATCAAATGAACTCTAAATTTGCCATTTGCAAATGGCATTACTCCCATTATTGGGAGGTCTTGAATGGAACTCTTCCCAGCATACTGAAAGAGGACACGCTGCAGCCATGAATCTGTAAATCATTCTAGTTTCATCCTATTGACAAACTTATGTATGCAAGTAGAGGATGAGTTCAGTACATTTCTTCCAAATTCACTATTATAATCTCTTTAGCATCTCCCCATGCTTTTCTAAACTCTTCAGCTATCTATATCTATAAACTTAGCTCTCTATAAAACTTCTTTATGCATAGTTCCAACAACAGATGTTGCCCTTTGAAATCTGCTTTGAAATCAATTCTGAGATGTAACCAAAAGTAAGCAAGTAGGGGAAGAAGGGCTGACCTTAGTTTGCTTTTTACTTTACAATAGCATCAGCCTATTATAAAAGCACAGTTTCTTACCCATCTTTTGTTTGAGACACTGACCTCTCTGTAGCAATTAAAGAGTGTGTGGTTTCTGTTGTGTAGTTTTAAATTTACTCTTTATGTGTGTTCTCTGAGTACTTGCAGGCCTGCCCTGTGCTATTTTCAATTTTATTTCAAGTTAATGTCAGAAGGTCTTGAGTCAACCTTCAGAAATATAGTTATGTTGTCATTATAAACAACACAAGATGGTATTCAATAACCATTAGGAAGGAAGAATAACATTGATCACAAATACAGTTTGTGAATAAAGGTAGTCACTGTTTCAATCCTTTGGAATGAAAGTAAGAATATTATTATGATGAACATAATAAAGAGGTTTTCTTTTATACTGAAAATATTTGAGTCCATCTTGGATTCACCTAAGCTTAGACCAATTTTATACTTTTGTCATCACTCAAGCCATGGTGTAAAATCAACCCCAAATCACAGAGTGCCAAATAATATTTAAACTTAAATGTTATTTTTTCATCACTGGTTAGCAATCTTTAGACTAAACAATATTTTATTTCAGAAATTATAACATTAACATGTATCAATAGTTTGGCAGGGCTACCTTGGTCAAAGATTTTAAATATCCTAAGATTTTTTCCCAAATACAATAATAATTCAGTACAACATAAATTTTAAGAAATAATAGTAGCACAAATTGTAGGACTATTAATATATTATACAGCAATATTCCTACCTGCATCAATATTCTTAATATATATATATATATATTTTTTTTTTACATAAGGTGGCTCTTCAATTTTCTATTTGGATCACTCTTCAAACTGTGCAAAGGAAAATAACAAATTTTTGCTTGTTCTGTGATTTTGCTTTGTTTTCACGATTTCCATAAATGTGACATTCCTTTATACAAACTTTAAACCATCAGAAAATGAAATACACATTGAAGAAATATAGAGAACAATCTTTTGAAAGGTCTGGCTTTATATAAGTTATATAGAAATTTGAGCATGTTTGGTCAAAATGGAAAAAGAGAAAGAGATGGCAAGGGATGAGTTATCTTCAAAACTAAAACCTGCAAGAAGACTCATTGCAGATACCAAAAGAGCTGCAGAACTGGAAATGAATGGATTTAAGAATCTTGTGATGATTAAAGCTCTCTGGAAATGCTCTGTGCCACCTCAGTAGGTAATAAGCCCCTGTCACTCTAGGTATTCAAGTAGATATTGGATGCCAGTGATTAAAGTGTATGATTTTCAAGGAGTCTACTACCTCTAGATTTCTATAAGCTAAGTGTAAGATATACAGTGCAATTTTTAAATTTTGTCCAGTCTTACTGAGATATGATTGATACATAGCATTGTATTAGGTGTATAAGAGGCACAACATAATGAATGATTTGATATATGTATAGTTTTGAAGTGATTAGCACAGTAAGTTTAGTTAAGATCATCACCTCGTAGTTACAACTTCCTTCTTAAGAGGAGAAATTTTAAGATCTACCATTAAGTATAAGTTGTACATATTTCGTTGATGTCTGTTTCTCTTATTAACACTTTGAGGGAAGGAACCATATATGTTTCATTCAACATTATACACCCAAATCTAAGGTAGTTCCTGGCAAATTGTGCACATATGCATAATTTTACTATTTTTAATATTTTCCCAGCTTCAATCTTCAATGAGATATTAACATACAGCACATGTAAATTCAGAGTATACAATGTGATGAAGAGATACGCATATATATTGCAAAATGATTACCACAATAAGATTAGTTCACATCTCCATCCTGTCATACAATTATAATTGTGTGTGTGTGTGTGTGTGTGTGTGTGTGTGTGTGTGGTGACAGCATTTAATATCCATCTACAGGCTTAAAAACTTCCAAGTATATAATAGAGTATTATCAATTATAACCACCATGCACTAGATCCTCAGATTTTACTTATCTTATACCAGGAAGTTTGTATCTGTTAATCAACTTCCCCTCATTTCTCTCACCTCCTAGCCCCTGGTAAGATCCATTCTAGTATTTCTATAAGTTTGGCTTTTTTAGATTCCACATGTGTGAGAACCTACAGTATTTGTCTTTCACTCTCTGACTTACATCATTTAGCATAATGCCCTCGAGGCCCAACCATGTTGGGGGGGGAACCAACCAATTTAAGACAATGTCAAATTTCATTAAATTGATTAAAACTAAACGCTTTTTAAAACATCATCCAATTTTGGTATCAAAAAGACACCAAAGAGTAAAGCAACATTTACTTCTCTTCCTCTTTCCCTCTCCTACCTCTGTGGAAAAGGAAAAGAGAAAAGTTAGGTTCATAGAGCAAATAAAAAAACCTATCCTCACAATACTCAGAGGTAATCCAAGACCCACTGTCTAGCAATTTTAAGCAACAGAAACATTTAGAAGCTTTTCTTATCTTCTGCTTCTCTTTGTGGTGTAGATACAGCCTTAGAAAACATAAGTTGCTCAACATGACATCCAACTGAGAGAAGTCTGCCTTCCATGAAGTGAGCACCAATAAAAAGTGGCCCATATTCATATGCTTTTGTTAGTGAGATATTTAAAGATTAAAATAAAGCTTTCATACTGAGACCATCTTCCCACATATAAAAAGCACTTAAATATATCCTTTTGATTTTAGTTCCAATCTCTATGAAAGCTGATGTGTGACAATTACATCATACGGCATAGAAATCTACAAGGAGAATTTTGGCATTATTTATTTTCAGGTATTTTGTGGGGTTTTGTTGTTGTTGTTGTTGTTGTTGTTGTTGTTGTTGTTGTTTTTAAGAATCTAATCTAGAAAATAGTGAAGCAAAGTACCCAGCAAAACCACCGGAAGACAATAATGCATTGCATGGAATGAATGATGAACAGAGTTCTTTTATCTCCTGACTTTTTAAAATGTCATTCTGTTCTCTATTGGTGATTTTTGAAATTTCCAACCACTTCAGATCCTCCTGGAGATTTTTCATCAGGTAGAAAAGAAATAAAGAGAGGAAAAAGAAAGGACTGAGCTAAAAAAAAAAATTTAGGACCAATATAGTCTAATATTTGTTTGTGTGTATTCAGGATATTTAATAACAATATTGAGGTTCTTTCAATGTGTTTCAAGGAATTCTCTATATTCTAAGATTAATGACTATCTAGGCAGGCACTGGTATATTTGTTAACCAACAATGTGCTTTATTATGTTATGGGTTTAAACACAGTGTTTAATTTTTTTTTTAATGACAACATTGTTTCAAGAATCACAATTAAAAAGCCCTTCAAAACGTGACAAAGAATTCATTAGTCTAGTAGAGTATATTTTTGTTTAATTGATGATAACTGTGTAATGATGTGGTAAGCTGGCAATTAGGCATAATTTGCTTATGCAAGTGAGTTTTAAAAAATGAGGATCAATATTCAATTTACACCTATGTGAAAAGCAATTAGTTTAATTGATGGGGAAAAAAACCCCTCAACAATGGCTAATTATTCCAAAATGACCTGAAACACTCATGCAAATTATTAGAATTAATTATACATGAATGATTAGATTATATAAATCATTTTAAAACCTTGAAGTTTCTATAGTTAGTCATTCATAAAATGTTAGTAGAAAAGGTGATTTCATAATATAATGGATGCAGTTTAGAGAGTAATCATCAGGTTTTCCCTACAGTGTGCTGGCATGATGCCACCTCAAAATAGACAGTAATGGATATAAACAACACAGGTGCCCCATTTCATTCAGGTATAACACTTCAACAAAGAAACACTGACCCGACAAAATGCTATGTTGTATAATTATTATTTCTCTCTCAAGTCCCACTGAGTGTCTACATAAATTCCTGAGACACCTGTAACATTTTATATTACTTTCAAAGGTAAAACGCAAATACCTTGATTTATTTATCATCAGCTCTGGTTTTGTTTATGAAATAGATAAAAATTTACTCTTATTCTGTATTCTATTCTTCACAAAACCATGCCATTCTCATCATTACTTCTATGAAAGAAATAATACTTTATGAATATCAGAAAACAGCATATTTACTGTCCATCTGATATAACTTTATTTTAGGACTGCTTCTCATTATCAGTATATCAATCTACCATTGAAATACATATAGATCCACTGCCTGACTTTCTTGAACTCCAAGTGACATGACTGAATTTAAATAAATTAAGGGCAACATCACAAACAAAATGAGTACTTGGGTCTTATTTCATTCTTTAGTGTCAAGTTATAAAATTGAAATCCTGCTGATAGAAGAAATTTGTTTCAGGTAAAATTGTTTCTAGTTTATAAAGGTGATATTTGGGATCCCTGGGTGGCGCAGCAGTTTGGCGCCTGCCCTTGACCCAGGGCGCGATCCTGGAGACCCGGGATCGAATCCCACGTTGGGCTCCCGGTGCATGGAGCCTGCTTCTCCCTCTGCCTGTGTCTCTGCCTCTCTCTCTCTCTGTGATTCTCATAAATAAAATAAATAAATAAATAAAGGTGATATTTTTTTAGGAAGGAAAACACACTCACATGGAAGATGGGTGATGTTCTAATTTAGGCTGTGTATTTTAGTAGACACCCCACTTTTTGAAATATATAGATTTATTTCAATACTTTTTCCTACAGAAAGTAAATAAACACTCAACACAATGGTTAGTTTTCTTTTAAGCTTACCTTAACAATGCCATTTGAGTTTCATTCTAACATAGGCCTACATATTTTTTACTATTTTTAACTTTTATCCATTACTCTAAATCCAACCTCTCAATGGCCTCTATAAAACCTTGTTTTTTAACTTTCGATTAGTCTTCATCTTTGCCTTTAACATCTTGGCTTTATCCTTATATAAGCTGTGGAGTTGCACTGTGGCATAATACAATGTTATTAGCATGCTATAAGAACTCTGCACACATTCTCACAAATTATAGAAAGGCATTAAGCATGAATCTCAGAATGCCCAAGTGCATTTTATAATGGCTCTGATAATACTCTGAGCTATATTATATTTTTGTTCTGAACAGAAGCCCCTCAGAGAGGAGGTAAAAAGTTATCTGCTGTCAAAAAGCCTTGATGTGTTTCCAGTCATGGAAGTTTCACACTTGAGAACTGAACACGGTTTTGTATAGCATATTCTGACCTTCTCTAGAGAATGAACAAGTATGAAAACAAATAATAGAAACCGTTGGGCTCTGAGTTCTGCCACTGGCTCCTGATCATTGTAGGCCTTTTCATAGCCGGTTATTGAACCCATAAACTTGCAGTTATCAACCTTGTGATTCACCAGAGACAAGTAATCTGGACCTTAAAGGGTGACCAGAGGTGAAAGCTTCTTACCTAAGCATTGCAATAAGAATTTCAAATTTGAGATCACCTTTCTGAATTTGAAGTGTAAGTCAGTAGGTTCGAAATAAGCCTTTTTAAGCTTTTTATGGTAGGTTTATACTTCTGTGTACTTTAATTTAGATTTTCTGTTTTTGTCTTTATCACAATTTTATGACATGAGTACAGCAATAGTATGTATATGCTGTTGAGTCATATATGGAAAAAAAATGAGACCCAGGATGAGAAAATGACTTTCTTGGGTTCCACAGAATATTGACCCTAGACCTAAGATTACTCTATGATTAATCTAGGTGTGAACGTTCTCTGTAGATTGGGCTGCACATCTAATGGGTTGGTATGATTTGTTCAGCTCAGCAAGCAGAGATCCACAACAAATGTTCCTGCATCAATCCCAGGTCTCCAATATATAGCTTATACACAATATATTGAACCTCTCCAAATGTTAGAACAATCGACTTCAGAATTGTAAGTCTTAGAATTTATGAAACAAGAGAGATTTTAGAGAATAAGCAGTGGTTCTCAAACTTAGTTGTGCATCAAAATCCCTTGGGGAGGTGTAAATACTCATACCTGGGTCCTACCTGTAACTAGTTTGATAAGTAGTCTGGAGCAGCCTGGGCAATTGAGATTTTTAAAACTCTCTACAGGATTCCTCTGGATAGCCAAGATTGGGAACCAATGATCTAGAGGCAATATTGAGGACATAAATTTATATATCTACAGGAGCCTAAAGGTTTTACCTAGTAAAAAGTCAGACAGGCATCAGAGAAATATTGCTTAGAATATTGCTTAGTTTTTTCATTCTTGATTGAGGAATGGGTAGGAGAGGTATTTTTCCACTATGAATAAGAAGAAAGGGGCACCTGGATGGCTCAGTGGTTGAGCATCTGCCTTTGGCTCAGGTTGTGATCCTGAGGTCCTTGGGGTCCTGCGATTGCGTCCCACATTGGGCTCCCCTCAGGGAGCCTGCTTCTCCCCCTGCCTATGTCTCTGTCTCCCTTTGTCCCTTGTGAAAAAATTAAATCTTTAAAAATTTTTCAAAAAAAAAGAAAAAAGAAAAAAAGTGCAAGCTCAGTGTCAAATGGCAACCGACACTTAGACTTTGTGTGGGAGGTCATAGGGAGTATCGAGAATTGTGTTTAACTAGATTACTGTGTAAAGGGCTAAATGCTCTTAAGCTGCAGGTGAATTAGGGCCTAGAGTTTCCAAATCTACTAATTTTGTCAAGAGTATAAAATTTATTTTTTATTTAAAATTTCTTGATGTTTTAAAAGTTGGCTTAATCAGTTAATTAATTAAAATTAAAACAGGAGAGCTTTATGGTCCAAGTGTGGAAGAAAAACAAAGGAAATGAGCATCTGCTCCAGTCTGTTATTTTTTTTTTTTTAGTCACAGGGTTGGGGTGGAAGTCCAGATTACATGTGTGGTCTCCACAGACTCTGCAGTGGGAGGAGAGAGCTCATTACCGCCTGACATGGGTGAGAGATTCGGTTTCCTATATTGCCTTCTCTGATACCACCCTGGTGGGAGGTTAGAACACCTCATTACTACCTCGTAAGCATGGTCTGGGCTCCCCACTTGGATTTTGCTGGTGGGAGTGGGACTACAGTCTTTTCTGGGGTGTTTGGTTAGAGTAAAGCAGCATTATCTGAAAGTTTTTTTTCTTGTTAGGTTCTGCTTTTTCCATTCCTTTGGCTAGAGAGAACAGGGTTTTGTTGAGCCATTTTTGTCTATATTCGTTGACCTTCCTGGATTGCTGCCTTCTTTACTTTTAAATCTGTCTATGAGTTTAAAAAAGAAAACCCAAGGAATTCATCATTATGTTATCCCTTAGGTCCCAAGAACTTCAGCTAGTATGCCTTCTTCCCCCCACCCCCCATCAGAGTCTTATGTTTGTTTTGTATAAAATGTCCAGGGTTTTTGGCTTTACTTAGCAGGAAGAAAGGTGGGAAGTCTATCCATTCTATCTTTCTGGAAATGAAAGTCAATTACAATGTGATATTTTAAAAAGGATTCTAGAATATCATTTAGCAACCTTTGCAATGTCTGGTAGCTCTGTTAATAAAAATACCTTTCTTCACAAACAAGCTGGGTTTTTATTTTTCCATTAAAACATATATTATCATCTCCTGCTGGTGGATATAGTACCTGGGGCTTATAAAACGTAATCCTTTTCAGTGCTTTGCTTTCAGTCCTATAGTATGAATCTAGGAGCCTCACCTCACTACTATAGTCCCTGAGAAATTTAGCATACACCAGCTTGTGTTTGCAAAGCTCATAGACAGCATTAGCCTGGCTACACTGAGTTGGATTACACAGAAAGCTCTGCATTTCTATGACATTTTCACCTATTTCTCTTCCATTAACATCTGAAATTTCACACGGAGCAAAGTATCTGCTAGAGAACCAATCACAGCAAGTAAAATATAAATGAGTCCAGTCATTGGATTCACACCATAGAAAAGCTGGCAAATGCAACTTGTCATTGGTATTTTTAAAGCTATTAAAATTGTACACAATACAACAATCTCATAAAACTTTTATAATCATTATTATAAAATGTATTTTCAAATCAGTAAAGTAGTCTAGATACAAATCTCTTTTCATATTTCAAAATCAGCTTATCGTGCCTTATTTATGATCATCATATTACTTTAATAGGGTAAAGTAGTGCCTAAAATTATGCACTGTGTACCCAAAACATTACCTGCCTCAAAACTGGGGATCACTAAATGCCTGTTGATTGAATACTGAATGAATTAAACATATATTGCCACCCCACTTCCCAGCTTCTCATTCTGGTGCTTAGGAAATGTCCCCCAAATGTCTCCAACATTCTAGAAGAGTAGTACTATTCAGATTATCATAACTGTAGCAGTTAGTAAATGCTTCTGAATGCCCAATATATGTGCAAATATACTATTTAACTTATAGAATCCCCCTCTTAATTTCCTGTCTCAATTTGACATCACTCTGGGTATGTCAGTTCCTTAAAAAAATACATTCTTCATATGTGATTTGACTTTCCTCTTGATCTTATATTTTATGAGCCTGCAGATCAACATCTACCCCATCAATTTTACATTACCATGCAGACTGTCAAGGTTACTTCATTCAGCCATCGCCATGTGTCACGGTGGGTCAAGAAATATACTATTTCAGAGGACAACCAAAATCTTTTGACTAAAGCTACAACTTCCCTGATAGCAGCAGGACCAAATCTCTCATGATATGTAAATACACAGCAATCAAGCATCTTCTTGATGTTGTAAGGGCACAAAGAATAAAAAATAAAATAAAAACATAATCCCATCTTAAGAAAATCAATGATAACCTGATGGCAAGCAAGTGAAAATAAAATGGTATTCTTCAGCTTTATGAGGTGTCTCCACTTATAAAGAAACATAGAAGAGTCTATCATGAATATGGATTGTGAAATGAATGTGGATCGTGAAAGAGGATGTCTTATGAAAGGAGAAAAAGACTCAGGCTAAACGTTAACAAAAGTAAAGCTTATGTCAACATTTAGAAACTGCGGTGGGCAGATTGAGTCTCCATATGAAGAATAATTGAACAAGTTGATTTGTTGTAGAAAGTACGCCCTCAGAAGGTAATGAGTTCTACCACTAAGCTATTTTAAGTTCAGAGAAGGCATCAAATTCCAGAAGTAAAAAGCACTCAATTCAAAGGAAGAAAAGTCTCAACAGGAATTGGCAGGGTTAGGTTACCATTCCTCCTAATACTCCTAAAGTATTTTGAGACTCTATCAAAGATGAGCTCAGACTGTACTGTTTGCCTGCAAATTCTCACAGAAAGAAAGAAAACAACCAAAAAAAACAAAAAAAACCCAAAGCATAAATAACTGAAAATAGATGCTAACATAGAAGTAACACCTACTCTACAACTAATTGCTGGTGTGATTCTCCTCTAATTGCATGGCTCTCAATGTGTCTTTTCTTTTTAAATCTTCTGCCAAGATGGCTAAATCCAAGCATAGTTTATAGCAGCTCTAATAGGGGAATATATTTTGGAGTAGAATTTGTTGAGTTCCCATCACAATACCTGTCATTATTCTATTTGATCTTACTGACTTCAGTAGCATTCTCAGGTGATACTTTCCAGATTAATGAGTGGATTGTTTGCAGAGAGGAAAGTAAACACTTTTCTCTTAATGAAATGCATAAAAGAATTAACTTTATGTCTGCCCAATTTTATAGAAGTGGTATTTCTGAGCCCTGTTAAAATTGTTTTATAGACTTCCTAACTGCCGTAACACATTAGGGGATAATCGCATTAGATGTTGCCTGCTGAGCCTGGCAAGACTTGGTCAGTAGTTTAAAGGAACTGTTCCAATAATACAGTCATCTCACTAGTAGCTGGGTACTCTAATTGAAATAACTGGACCGCACCATTAGTCCACATAAGCCCTTCACTCCCATTTATGCTTCATTTAAAATGAAGATTAAGAAGATGACACTTATAAAAATTATCTTCATTATAATATTGTCCTCAAGGGTCATGATCGCGGGCATATATTATAGGTGAAACCTCATACTGATACACATGTTTAAATCATTTGTCTGTTAGTTTTGATTACAAGTACCAATTACCTACTTAATCAAATCACAGAAATCTTTATGCTATAATAAATCTCAGTATATCCATTTTAATTGACCACTATTAGATGAAGATAAAGCAGACTTTATGTTGATACCCTTGACAAAACCCACTCCATAATAATGGTGTGTATGGAGATCATGCTTTAATAACTGTAGTAGTGGGGCTCAAGGATTCCTCTGCCCCGCCATCCATGAACCCCACCTCTTCTTCCAGACCCTTACAGAGTCATCACCCATATTGCACTAGGGTTGGTCATTGTGACTGTAGAATATAACACAGGTGATAGTATATCACTTGTAAAATTAGGTTGGGTTCCTTTTCTTGGTTCATTCTTCCTGAGGGAAGCCAGTTGCCATGTTGTAAAGATACTCAGAGACTACAGTGAGGGATATATGGCAAGGAAGTGAATTATCCAGCCCCAGCCACATAATAAATGTTTATTGTTTTAAGCTTCTACATTTATGATAATTTTTATGCAATAATAGGTAACTAGATTCAGATTTCAGCACTTAAGAAATGGGATGCTACAATAACAAAATTCTAAAGTAGGAGAATGACTTTGGAACTGAGGAGAGTGCTGGTAAAAGCTTAAAGTGCCAGGAATACAAGAACTTAAAGGAAAATGAAAATAATCTCATAGAAAAATAAAGCTTAGCAGTATAGTTGCCTGTAGTAATGTATAAAATGAAAAAATGTGCTTAAAGAACTGGATGATTTTGTCTAAAGATTTTCCACCCAAAGTATTAAAAATGTCTCTGGTTTCTCCTTGCTGCATATGAGAAAATATAGCAGGAAAGATAAATTTTAAAAAATTTTTAACAAAAAGAAGTCATTATCATTGCTAATAACATTCTATTAATAAATATGTAATGAAAAGAGATGACATGACAATTTCATTAAAATATTCAAAATATGGAAATTGTGAACAGATTAACATGAAGCAAATTGAAATGGTAGTTAAAAACATGTTTTTCATTGCAACATCTACTCCACCCTACATTAGACAATAATAATAGGGGTGCCCAGGTGGATCTGTTGGTTCAGCATCTGACTCTTGATTTTTAGCTCAGGTCATGATCTCCAGTTCCACATCAGGCACCATGCTGAGCATGGAGCCTACTTAAGATGCTCTCTCCGTCTGCCTCTTTCATCTGCCTCTAAAGAAATAATAATAATAATAATAATAATAATAATAATAGTAATTCCAGATAAATTTATAGGTGAAAATTACCAAACCATCCAAGATAACTTATTCTATGCTTATTTTTCCTAGGGATACTCTAATGAAATACCACAAAATAGCTAGCTCAAAAACAACAGAAATGTATCCTTTCTACATTCTAGAACTAGAAGGCCAACATCAAGATGTTGACAAGGCCATGCTCCCTCTTCTAGCTTCTGGAAGATTTTTTTTCTTATTTTTTAAGACTTTTTTTTAGGACTTTATTTATTTATTCATGAGAACCACAGAAAGAGAGAGGCAGAGATAGGCAGAGGGAGGAGAAGCAGGCTCCATGCAGGGAACCTGATGTGGGACTTGATCCCAGGACCCCAGGATCATGCCCTGGGCTGAAGGCAGGCACTAAACCACCAAGCCACCCAGGCATCCCAGGTTTTTGTTTTTGTTTTTGTTTTTTTTTCTTAATAGACTTTCTATCTAGAGGAATTTTAGACTTATAGCAAAACTGAGTGGAAGGTATAGAGATTTCTTATAAATTCCCTGCCCCTAAATGTATGTAGCCTCTCCCATTACTGGCACCCCCACTAGAGAGGTGCACTTATTACAACTGATGAGTCTACATTCATGTATCATCATCCAAAGTCCATAGTTTATATTAGGATTCACTTCTGGTGTTGGGCATTCTATGGGCTCAGACAAATGCACGTGACATGTATCTATCATAATGTTATTATACAAAGCAGTTTCACTGAAGTTTTAATATTCTTTGTCTATTTATCCTTCCTTTTTCTCTAACCCCAGCAGCCACTGATCATTTTACTATTTTCATAGTTTTACCTTACCCAGAGTGTCATACAGTTAGTACCATACAATATGTAGTCTTTTCAGATTGGTTTCTTTTGTCTAGTAATAGTTGCCTATTACTATAGTTGCCTTTCTTTCTTTAACTTTCTTCCATGTCTTTTCATGGCTTCATATCGCACTTCTTTGTAGTGCTGAATAATATTATATTGTCTAAATGTACCTAGTTTATTTATCCATTCACCTACAAAGGGATGTTAAGGTTGCTTACAATTTTGGCAATTATGAATAGAAATGCCATAAACATCCATGTGCAGGTTTTTGTGTGAATATACATTTTCAACTTCTTTTGGTAAAGAAGCAGTATGACTGGCTGATTATATGGTAACAATATGTTTAGTTTTGTAAGAAACCACCAAATTCTCTTCCATAGTGGCTGTATCATTTTGTATTCCCAAAATTGATGAATCTGGGCTCCTGTTACCTCATAACCTTGTCAGCAGTTTGGTGTTGTCAGTGTTCTGAATTTTGGACATTCTTAGTGTAGTGGTATCGCATTGGTGTTTTAACTTGCATTTCTTTAATGCTCAATAATGTGGAACATCTTTTCTTATGCATATTTACCATCTATATGTCTTCTTTGGTGAGGTGTCTGTTAAGGTTTCTGGCACATTTTTATATCAAGTTGTTATTTTCTTATTGTTGAGTTTCAAGAGGTTTGTGTATTTTGGATCTTTATCTTTTGGAAGTGTGTCTTTCCTTTCTCCCAGTATGTAATGTGTCTTTTTGTTCTCTTGACAATGTATTTTGCAGTGCAGAAATCCTTAATTTCATTGAATTCCAGCTTATCAATTTTTTTCTTTCATGGATTATGCTTTCATTCTTGTGTTTAAAAAGTCATTGTAGGGCAGCCCTGGTAGCGCAGCAGTTTAGTGCTGCCTACAGCCCAGGGTGTGATCCTGGGGACCCGGGATCGAGTCCCACATCGGGCTCCCTGAGTGGAGCCTGCTTCTCCCTCTGCCTGTGTCTCTGCCTCTCTCTCTGTGTGTCTCTCATGAATAAATAAATAAAATCTTTAAAATAAATAAATAAATTAATAAATAAATAAATAAATAATAAATAAAAATAAAAAGTCGTTGTCAAACTTGAGGTCATCTACATTTTCTTGTAAGTTATCTTCTAGGATTTTTATGGGTTTGTATTTTTACACTTAGGTCTTTAATCCATTTTGAATTAATTTTTGTGAAAAGTCTTGCCTTTTCCACTGGTTCCTCCTCTTCTGAGGTCCATTTATATATTAATTTATTTGTTTTCTCCTGAAAATCCATCTGAGCTTTTCATTCCCTACAATTCTTAGCCATGGTGGTCTGGAGACTGGTGGTAGCGAAGGTCTATCACTGTAGGACCAGTGCAAGTCTTCACTATCAAAGATGGCCATTGCTTTGAGATAGATGAGATCACACTAAATCAAAGTCTTCCCTTAGAGGCTTTCAGGGTCAAGGAGATCAGTGCTGTATCTGTTGCTGGAGAATTAATTAAAGAAAGAACATTTCTGAAAGAGTTCATGCTGAAACACATGTACAACCAGGAATCAGTTGATTGAATTGGACATTATAAGAATTACTAACTAGTTTTGAGAGGGCTCAATGAGAAAGCAGAAAAATTCAGACACGGAGTTGTCTTCCTTTTCAATAAGCTTGTTGGTAAAATGTTTGCAGTGTTATTGATGGGCATTCAGGGAACATTTAGCAGTCAGTTTGAGAGATTCAACCACAATATTTGTCCTTGGCAAAATGATAAGCTTAATATAGGTATATAACCTATTCCAAAATGTCCAATAAAATGATCTCAGAATATCTGGCTTTCTGCTGAGTATGACTGACTAGCAAAGGGGGAAATATTCCCGAAGCCATTTCAAAGCCTAATATTTTTCATCAAGAACTGAAGTTACTCACGTGAATTTGGGGAAATTGATAGTGGCACCAAGTTGGGGGAAATTTCCTAAGGTTTTCGGAGAACCAACATGAAGAACTACAGAATGTTTGAAAACACATCCATTCCTGTCTCACCAAAATATACTATTTTCTGCTACTTCATCCTGGCTTAAATTTGACGGAAAATTTAAGGAAATACTTTGATGGAAAATTTAAGGTGATGAATTTAACAAATTTAACAAATTTAAGATGATGAATTTAACAAAACTTGAAAGTACTGATTCCTTGGATGCCTTAGTACTGAGATTCTAGATATTAAAGACATCAAAGAAAATAAATCACTTTCTCAAGTATCATGGACTACTTCAAGACATATATAAAAATGTATCAGGATAAAGAATTACCATATCCCCAATCCATGTTCAGGCCAGAGCAGAAGGTAACAATTTAGTGGCCATAGCAACTGCTAAAGATACAAGGAACAAAATGACAAAAAAGATTTGTGACTGTAACAAAACACATTTAGTCCCAAAAGACTTGCAGATCAAATAGCTGGAGCTTAAGGAAAAATTTGTAAAGCTAATCTGAGGGATGACAATGATGCATGGGTTAAAAATTTAGCTAATGTTATCAGCAGCAGTTGGAAAGTAAAATAGATGAACAGTACACCTAGGATATCAAGCAAATAATAGCAAATATGTCTTCTGGGTAGCTTATACTCCGCCACAGTTTTTGTTGTTGTTGTTGTTGTTGTTGTTTTTTATCATCTTTATCACATGAGTGATTGCTAGTGTAACTAGATTCATTATAGATTCATTGGTTTGGATGTTAAAGCTTGACTGTGCAATATGATAATGGAATTGACCCTTTACCCTGTGCTCCTGGGCATACATTTTGTACTCTGGATGCTTGTAATGACTGGGTAGGTTCAGCCTTATGAGACTCAACCTTTATACAGAGTAGCAGCTACCCACAAAAATCTGTATCATCAAGTTTTACTGCTCCAAGGTCAGACTCTGCTAAACTTCAGAAAGGAAGAAAATTTAATCCAATTTAAAAAATACAAATGGATAGCCAATTTTCAGCTAAATAATACGTTTTATGTCTCTATGAAAACATTCAAAGTACTATCATCAGAACGGAGTAAAACATCAAATACCTCTAAAGATTGCAAATGATTTAGTTCTTTTACTTCAGTGTTTGATAAGCAGATACGTATACATAGTTACATCATTTTGTTAGTATATAGTTTCCTGATTTTGTAGTCAAATATGCTGTCATAATTTAAAGTATTTGTATATTTACAATTATGTTACTTATGCTTTCTTCAAATATACTAAATTCTACCACTGGTTTATAATTGAATCACACAGTGATATTTTAAAAAGTTGTGAAAAGAGTCAGGTCTGTGTCTAGATTCATGTTTTGCATGTGGATGACCAGTTGTTCCAGTATTGAAAAGACAATTTTGCTCTATTGTATCCTCTTGGTTCCTTTCTGAAAGATCAGTTGATTTTTATTTATGTGGTTCTATTTCTGGGCTCTCTATCCTGTTTCTATTGATCTATTTATCTTTTGTTTTGCCAAAATCACACTGCCTTGCTTACCAAAGCTTATAATAAATTTTGAAATTGGACAGTGTCAGTATTCCAACTTTGTTCTTCTCCTTCATTTCTACGTTGGCTATTCTGGCTCTTCTTCCTCTCTATATGAACTTTAGTATTAAATCATTAATATCCACCAAATAACTTACTGGAATTTTGGGTGAAAATGTATTAATTTTTTTTTAATTTTTTTTTTATTTATTTAAGAAAAAATATGGAACGCTTCACGAATTTGCGTGTCATCCTTGCGCAGGGGCCATGCTAATCTTCTCTGTATCGTTCCAATTTTAGTATATGTGCTGCCGAAGCGAGCACGGTGAAAATGTATTAAAACTATAGACTAATTTGGTAAGTAATGGTATCCATGAATATAGAATATCTCTCTTTTTATTTAGTTCTACTTTGATATCTTTCATCAAAATTTCGTAGTTCCTCGTATAAATCTTATACGTATTTTGTAAGTTCATACCAAAATTTTCATTTTTTGTACATTAACGATGTATTTTTTAAATTTCAAATATCACTTGTTCTTTGCCACTTTATAGGAAAACAATTAACTTTTGCATATTTACTTTCGATCCTGCAACTGTGTAATAATTAATTACGCAGATTTTCTGCATATTTTGGGGAGTTTCTACATAGATGATCATGTTATTTGCTAAGGAACATAGCTTTATTTCTTCCTTTAAATTCTATATACATTTTACTTGCTTTTCTTATCTTGCTGAATTAGCTAAGACTTTCTCTCTCTCTCTCTCTCACACACACACACACACACTCTCTCTCTCTCTCTCTTTTTAGAGCTACAATAGTTTATTTCTTCCTCACACCATAACTACATTGCAAGTCGATGGAAGAGTCCTGATTCTTAAGTAGAGCCTCCAAATTACTGAGGTGCCATTTTTTTCTGACACTTCTCTCTTAAGATGTACTCTTATAAACACCAGGGAATGAGGGTATAGAAAATTGCTTACTGGCTCTAAAATTTAGCTAGAACTTCTAATATAATATTGAAAAGCAGTGGTGAGAGGGAACACCCATACCTTGTTCCTTATCTTACTGGGAAAGCTTCAAGTTTCTCATAATTCAGTATGACACTAGCTGTAAGGTTTTTGATCTTTTTAAAAAAAGTTATTTTTTATTGAGTTGAGGAAGTTCTCTATTCCAAGTTTACTGAGAGTTTTTAAACATGAAGGAGTACTGGGTTTTGTAAAGTGCTTTTTCTGCATCTACTGATATGATCATGTGATTTTTTTCTTCTTTGGCCTGTGATGTAATGGATTACATTAATTTTCAAATGTTGAAATAGCATTGCACACCTGGGATAAACCCCATTTAGTGGTGGTGTATAGTTCTTATACATTGTTGGATATGATTTGCTAACATTTCAGTATATATTTTTGCATCTATATTCATCTGAGATATTGGTCTGTAGTTCCCTTGTAACATCTTTGTCTGCTTTTGGTATTTGAGTAATACTGTTCTTACAAAGTGTTAGGAATTATGTCTTCTGATTCTATCCTCTGAAAGAGATTACAGAATATTTATATAATGTTTTTCTTAAATGTTGGTAGAATTCACCAAGGAACTAATTTGTACCGGGTGCTTTCTGTTTTACAAGATTATTAGTTATTATTTCAGATTCCTTAATAAAGATGGTCCTTCAGATTGTATGTTATTTTTTCTGTGACTTTGGAACTGGTCCTTCTCATAGGATACTAATTTTGCGACCACAGAGTTGTTCACAGTATTCTCTTATTATCTTTTTAATGTCCATGGAATATGCAATGCTGCCTTCTTCTTCATTTCTGATACTAACAGTTTGTTTTCCTTCTCTTTTTTTCTTAATTTGCCTGCTTAGAGTCTCATTGAAATTATTAATCTATTAAAGGAAACAGCTTTTGGTATTGTTTACTTTTTCTATTGATTCCCTGTTTTCAATTTCATTGATTTCTACTCAGTTTTTACTACTGTTTTTTCTGTCTATTTTGAAAACTATTTTCCTAAGGTGGAAGCTTAGATTACTTATTTTTAATATTTCTTGTTTTCTATTATATACATTTGATGCTAAAATTTCGCTTTAAGCACTGCTTTCACTACATCCCACAAGTTTTGAAAAGCTACGTTTTCATTTTTATTTAGTTCAAAATATTTTAAAATAGTTTTAATTTCTTCTGTAACCCATGTATTATTTAGAAATGTGTTACTTAGTCTTTGCATATTTGGGGACTCTCCAGTATTCATTCTGTTATTTATTTCTAGTTCAATTCCACTGTGGTCTGAGAAGAGGCACCGTGTGACTTCTGTTCTTTCAAACTTGTTAAGACATGTTCTATGTTGCTGAATGTTCCATGTGCTGGTGAACTTTTGGGGTGACACAAACCAATCATAACCACCTGCCTTCCCCTCCATCTACGTTCTACATTTACCCCATTCCAACATCTCCTAAAGTCTTAATCCTTTCTATTATTACCTCTATATGAAAAATATCACCCAAATATGATTTAAAAGTCCCAAATCTCATCATCTAAAGCATCTAAATTATGTATGGGTGAGATAATAGATATGGTTTACCCTGGGGCAAAAGTGCTCTCCATTTCTGGATATTTAAAACGGAAAACAAGTTATCAGTTTCCAAAATGCAATGGTGGTCTAAGCATAAGACAGATTCCTATTCAAAGGAAATTTGAAGAAAAAACAAAGTTCACAGGTCCCAACCAAGCCTAAGCCATGTCAAAGCAAATTCCATTAGATTTTAAGGTCTGAGAATAATCCACTATGACTCTGTCCATTGCGCCCCAAATGTTTAGTCCTCCATGGCAGCATCTCTGCCCCCTGAGTTCATGGCACTATCCACCCCACTTTCTCAGCCTTGAAAGATCTCTCTGGTCTCTGAGCCACTCTTTGAGTCTCTCTTCTCTTTTCTTGAAGGATAACACATATTTGCAGCTGAGTACCTTTGGATGTCCAATTCCTTTGTGTAGTATTCCAGAAGTTCAGCACCTTCCTTCATTTTTTCCATCTCTGTCCTCTTCGGTCCACGTGGAAGCATTGCTGACAGTTGATTGGATCCCTGAATCATATACCTAATCCTTCTAGCATAAACGTGACCAAGAATATCTTTATATATTTTTTTTCTCCAGAGCACTCTTCTGGATTTTTTGAAACATGGATAGGCTGAAAATTTTCTAAATCATCAAGCTCCTGCCAGTTTCTGAAAGGATCACCTTTACTTCATTGTCCAAAATCAAGTTTTTCATTTGCATCTGAGATCCCATCAGAACCTTTAATTCACATTTTTGCCAACAGCCTCTTCAAGGCAAACAAAAATTTTTTCTAATATGCACCTCAAAAATTCTTCCAGCCTCTACCCATTACCCAATTCCAAAGCCAATTTCAAATCTTTTTTCTTATTTGTTGCAGTAGTGTGTCATTTTCCGGTACCAAAATCTTTAATGGTTTCCTAGGGCTGCTACAATAGACTACCACATACTGGATGGCTTAAAACAACAAATTTATTCTCCCATGGTTCTGGGAGTTCTAAATTAAAAATCAAGATGTGAAGAAGGCCATGTACTCTCTTCCTCAATATTCTGGTACTTGCTCTCTTTTTTTCTTTTTTCTTTTTTTTTTTTTTTTTTTGGCTTATAACTACCTAACTTCAATTTCCTCTTCTCTTGTCACATGGCAACCATCCCTTTGTGTGTCTATGTCTTCACATAACATCCTCATCTCTCTATTCATGTCTGTGTCCTTTTCTTATTCTTATAAATTCATCAGTTATATTGGATTAGGGATTACCCTAATAACCTCATCTTCATTTGAATACTCCTACACAGACTCTATTTCCAAATAAGTTATATTCACAGGTCCTAGGGTTAGGACTTCAATATACATTGTGTGTGTGTGTGTGTGTGTGTGTGTGTGTGTGTGTGTTGGGGGAGGATACAATTCAACCAAGAACATGGGCATTAATTTATTTTTCCTGAAAAATTAAGTAGAAGAATGAAAGCTACCAAGATTATTTTGTGAGTCTAATTTAATTTTAATTCAAAAATAAATTTGAATTTATGATTAAATAAATAAGTTTATGATTAAATACAAAAATATTAATTATATAAGAAAATAAAATTTTAGCCACATTTTGCTTATTTATTTATTTTTTTTAATTTATTTTTTATTGGTGTTCAATTTACTAACATACAGAATAACCCCCAGTGCCCGTCACCCATTCACTCCCACCCCCCGCCCTCCTCCCCTTCTACCACCCCTAGTTCGTTTCCCAGAGTTAGCAGTCTTTACGTTCTGTCTCCCTTTCTGATATTTCCCACACATTTCTTCTCCCTTCCCTTATATTCCCTTTCACTATTATTTATATTCCCCAAATGAATGAGAACATATAATGTTTGTCCTTCTCCGACTGACTTACTTCACTCAGCATAATACCCTCCAGTTCCATCCACGTTGAAGCAAATGGTGGGTATTTGTCATTTCTAATAGCTGAGTAATATTCCATTGTATACATAAACCACATCTTCTTTATCCATTCATCTTTCGTTGGACACCGAGGCTCCTTCCATAGTTTGGCTATCGTGGCCATTGCTGCTAGAAACATCGGGGTGCAGGTGTCCCGGCGTTTCATTGCATTTGTATCTTTGGGGTAAATCCCCAACAGGGCAATTGCTGGGTCGTAGGGCAGGTCTATTTTTAACTCATTGAGGAACCTCCACACAGTTTTCCAGAGTGGCTGCACCAGTTCACATTCCCACCAACAGTGTAAGAGGGTTCCCTTTTCTCCACATCCTCTCCAACATTTGTTGTTTCCTGCCTTGTTAATTTTCCCCATTCTCACTGGTGTGAGGTGGTATCTCATTGTGGTTTTGATTTGTATTTCCCTGATGGCAAGTGATGCAGAGCATTTTCTCATATGCATGTTGGCCATGTCTATGTCTTCCTCTGTGAGATTTCTGTTCATGTCTTTTGCCCATTTCATGATTGGATTGTTTGTTTCTTTGGTGTTGAGTTTAAGAAGTTCTTTATAGATAAATATAAATAAGGGGTGCCTGGTTATCTCAGTTGGCATAGCATGCTACTTGATCTCAGGGTCATGAGTCAGAGCTCCACAATGGGTGTGGAGAATACTTTAAATTTTTTTTTAAATAAATAAAATACCTAAATGAACTTCCATTTCCTGCATTAGAACCTGATTGGAAAAAAAAAAGAAAAAAAAAAAAGAAGAAGAAGAACCTGATTGAAGCCACTGGATAATGATGACCTTGTTAGATGGTGAGAACAAGGGAACCACATAGACTCCTAGTGTAGGGCCATTCTGGAGAGGCACTCCCCAGTTCCTAGTCAAATTCAGTATATAATACTCAGAACTCTTGGGACACCTGGGTAGCTCTGGTTTATTGCCTGCCTTCCGCCCAGGGCATGATCCTGGAGTTCCGGGATCGAGGGATCGAGTTCCACATTGGGTTCCCTACACTGAGCCTGCTTCACCCTCTACCTGTATCTCTGCCTCTCTCTCACTCTTTCTCTCTCTCTTTCTCTCTTTCTCTCTCTGTATCTGTCTCTCATGAATAAATAAAATCTTTTTTAGAAAAATAACTCGGGATCCCTGCGTTGCTCAGTGGTTTAGCGCCTGCCTTCGGCACAGTGTGTGTTCCTGGAGTCCCACAGTGGAGTCCCACATCAGGCTCCATGCATGGAGCCTGCTTCTCCCTTTGCCTCTCTCTCTCTCTCTATCTATCTATCTCATGAATAAATAACTAAAATCTTAAAAAATAATAAAAAATAAAAAAGAACTCTGTGTATAAGATATTATTGCTTCCATTTTAGGTGAGGAAACTGAGATCTGAATATATTTTATTTATAAATATCATATAGCAATAGCAGAATTTGACTCTAAAGTTTGTGCTAGTGACCCTATATCCATGCCACCTTCTACAGATTACATAAAAGGGGCATTTGTCAATAAGCATTTTTTTTATTGTTGACTTTAGAGCTTTCCATTAAAAGTATTCTAGTTTGCTTAGCAGCCATATCCTTTTCAAATCAAGAATGAATATATAACATTATGTGTCAACTATAGTTCAATTTTAAAAAGTCTACATAGATACAAAAAAAATCAGTAAATAAGTACACATTCCAACTACTTCAGGTCCTGGGTTTATAAGCCAAATCCATGCTCACACAAATGTGCAAGGAGATGCTGGCAGAAATTTGATGCAATGATTCTGGTGATGGTATAAAACTGAAAGTAAAATGAATATCTATTTCTGAGGAAGTAATTAAGTAAGATGCAATATATGCTTATACTAGATAATTGCACAGCTTTAAGAAGACATGGACTGGGTATACCTGTACCAATATATGTATCTCATAGAAACATATTGTTAGGTCCAAAAGTGAGACAGAATATGATTAATAGTATACTATTTATGTAAATGTAAAACAACAGACCTAATTATATGAAGCATACATGAACAAACAGTACCTATCACATGCATTAAAAATCTTTAGTCTGTTTTGAAAAATCAAAAATCTGTTTTGAGGGGAGCCTGGGTGCCTCTGCTGGTTAAGTGTCTGTCTTCAGATCTGGTCATGATCCCAGGGTCCTGAGATTGAGCTCCACGTTGCACTCCCTGCTAAGTGGGGAGTCTGCTTCTCCCTCCCCCTACTTGTGCTCTCTCTCACACACATATAATAAGATTTTTTTTTAAAAGATTCTGTTTTGATTTGTTAGGGGAGAGATAATCAATAGTGAGTATAGGGATAAAAATCAATGAATTAATTGGTTTTAATTTTCTATCACATAAAAGTAAGCTTGCATTTACTTAGTAGTACATTAATTTCATCCATCTATACCTTCAGTCAAATAATTAGAATTCAACATACCTAAAACAGAGAAGTTACACACTAAAACAGTTGTAGTATATATTGTGAATGTCTCCACAGAATTGATGGTACCCTCCCCAACTGTAAAACTCTGTGAAAGAAAATTCAAAAAGAAGTAAGCATTGTTAAAAGAGTCACTCAAAATAGAGCCAAAGGATGTTCAGGAATTAGGGCATATGTACAACTCCTGTTTCAATTCTCAGAATACCATGAACTTTTGACTTTTGTCAATTGTAACTTGTCAATTGCAACTCCACCACCTCCAAGAACACAATCTCCTACTTAGCACTGAGATAGTGTAACACTTGTTAGCCAAATAGCAAACCATGTATTAGTCAGTTTAAACCCTACCAGCATCAATCATAATTCTTTCAAAAACAATTTATGTACCCTTGTGGGTTTTGCCTTTATAAATCTGCCCTACCGGCTCACAATTCTGAGTACACTTTCAAATTTGGTCCACTATTGTTCTTCCAGACTGCAATCCTTAAAACACCAAATAAAGGCTTTTGATTGTTTTACAGCCTCTTCTTGATTGACACATCTTTGTAGTTAGATAAACTTAACCACCCCCCAATGGGTGGGGTAGGATATAACTGGCTAATTCCAAATAGGGTATTCTGATTCACCTTTTCCATGATGATCACTGCAGCTAATCCAAGTCTAAGTGTCCTACCCTTGGCTACAAGGATAGTTTCATGGCTGATTCAACCTGCAAGAAAGTCAGGATTTATCCTGGGAACTCCAGGTCACAGATTTCCCAAAACCGCCATTGACCTTTTGCAAACATGAGAGATGTCTACAAGTAAATCTGACACACTTGAGGACAAATGTAGGGGATTCATAAGAACGAGGATCCTGGACCTTATGTTTACATCAGCCAATAAATCTCAAATGTTTAAACCATTGAGAGTTGAATTCTACAGAACAGCGGACATCATCATTCATCAAAAAAAAATACACATTGTTTGATCTCTGATTCCTTTTTTCTTCCTCTTGCCATCCACTAGTAGGTAAATGTGCACACACAAATATACTGATGTATGGCATACTTTATTGGCAATGGTGAAACTGCATCATAGAGAGTACCAACCATGATGTCTAAAGAACTGGGCCCAGCATGCACTTATATTCCATTTGTCTTGCAAATGTGAAGAAAGTACTATTAGATTCTCCAAGTCCTCTTTGAGGAAAAAGTGAGTAATATCTATTCCATATGTGTAAAAGGACTATTTTGAAGTTCAAATCAAATTTTATAAGTGAAAACATTTTTAAAACTAGTTATTATTATCTTGCATATGATGCATCTGTAACAACATTGAAGTAAAATTCCTAATCTCCTTGAGTTTATCTTGTACTCTACTCAACTTCCTGCTGTGCAAGGGAAGGACAAAATGTCACTTTTAGCTTTGAATTTCCCATCTTTTGTCAGTGTGTTTCACAACCTTAACTTCATTTAAGCTCGGTTCAGTGGCAAATTTCTATATATATCTACACTTTCAAGTTGCTTAAAGATATAACATAATTGGGTGTACCTTTAACCCAACGGTTTAAAGTCCTAAAGGAATGAACAGTATGCACACAACATCTTCCAGTATTAAATAGCCTGGGATCAAATAAAATGCAATGAACAACGTCTGCCCCTACTGAACTGGAAATGTTGTTAGTGAGATACTGGACACAGATGACAGTGCTACCTCAAGAAACATAATGAGGGAGTTTTATCAAGCCAAACCTTTTAAAATGTTTGAACTCCATAAAAACCTGCAGGCATGACAGATTAAATGTAATGCTTACCTCTGATTCTGAGCTGCAGCTTGTATCATCTAATTCCTGTAAATAAGAACAGATGTGCTGTTAGAAGGTTTTGATTTGTGTTTTTATTTTTCAAAATCCATCTAGCATAGTGAGGGTATCCCGTTTGGGGGATGGTGGAGTAGCTTTGTTTTCTTGCTCAAGCATGTCAGAAATGGGAAAGTAAGTCTCACTCATCTCCATCCTATTAAAGGAGAAGCTCAAGACAATTTACAGAGATGGATGTATGCTTTAAACATCGATGAAAAAGAGACTGATCTATCCAAGGACATTTTCAAATATTTAGAGAAGGAAAAAAACATTATTTTAGCAAGTTTAGAAACATAACAATTATGAGTTTCAACTTGTATTCACGTTACACCAGCAGCAATTTGAGAAGTCAATAATCACCTAGAACAAATACATAGGGTAAAGATACTCCAGGCATCTCATCTCTAGACAAGCCTTCTACTCCTGTAAATCACACACCCTCTGCTCTAACGATACATGTTGTTATTTTTTTGAAAGAGCGATTTCTTTAGCAAAACATAGAAGCCTTGGCTTTAGCACATATAAAAAATATAATTTACAAGTTTGGCATTTTCATTTCTGCTGATGACAGTTTCATGAGAACCTCACAAATCTAATTAAATAGTTCACAGAAACACAATTAAATATACTCACATGACAATGATATGGGGAGGATGATGATAATACGTTTTACTTACATTGGATATTTTATCCAAAAAACCCAGAATAATGAAATAAAGATTGCACAGCATCATAGAATAACATGGGTTCTATTAGGATTACAGTTACAGAGTTGTATGTAATAAAATAATACACAGAGATCTTTGAAGTGTTATCTTCTGAATGATCATATTTATATACTAACTATAATCTACATATTAAAATTATAAGAGAACAAATCTTTAGCTCTTTTCACACGATGCACAAATGAAGAGCAAAAATAGTAATTTACATGGTTTCTTTTCTTACTCCGAAATGAAATGACTTTTTAATGTCACATTTTAAAAAATCATATTACCAGTTTCTTTTGAAATTATATAAGTACAATGTTTGTCTATGTACACATATTTACTGAAAATTACATATTTTTAAAATAGTAAGCAGCCAAGAATATAGGTAAAATACAATATAGCCAGAAACCAAAAATCCATTTATTATTATTTCTGTATATGATTGTGGATTGTGAAGGATCATAGAGCAATTAATTCAGATCATCAATCTTATTTGGTCTTATTGTATTAGTACCTACTATCTTTGGGTACCAACACTACAGAAAAGCTTAAGATCGAATAGTTAATTTTTCATGACAGTAAGAAATCATCAGTTGAGATGATTAATTGGATGATTCATGCCATCTGTACATGATATGAATTATAAGTAATATTTCTGCCATTTTTGAAACCCTAGTTCCACGCAAAGTGAAACAGTTACTAATTATTCCAGAAGCGTTTGTTAAATAAATTTAAATGCATATATATGTGTGTATATGTGTGTATGTGTGTGTGTGTGTGTGTGTGTATAAATTTGAGAGTTGCTTAGAATAGTAGTATGATAGTCAAAAGAATGGACTGGGATCCCTGGGTGGCGCAGCAGTTTAGCGCCTGCCTTTGGCCCAGGGCGTGATCCTGGAGACCCGGGATCGAATCCCACGTCAGGCTCTTGGTGCATGGAGCCTGCTTCTCCCTCTGCCTCTCTCTCTCTCTCTCTCGCTCTCTCTCTGTGTGACTATCATAAATAAATAAAAATAAAAGGAAACAAAAAACACTTAAAAAAAAAAAAAGCATGGACTTTAGTATTTCAAAGACCTTAATCTAACACCACTTACCATTTACCAGCTATGTGATTTCTGGTAAATATTCCAAGTTCTTAATTATCAGTTTACCAATCTGCTGGGCTACTACCAACTCTTATATTGCCAGGGAAAATGAAATAAGACAATAATACATTTAAAGTACTTTGTCCTATGGACTCTAAGAAATGTTAGCTGTAATTATGAGAAATTACTATTACTGGTAAGTCAGCTTACAATCATTCTCTAAAAATCCTACTAAATTAAGTATTATATTTCATAATTATTAATAATATATAATCTATTTACATCTGAATTTTAACACAGAAAAGATTTGACTTGTAATGGGGACTGTTATGTGATAAAGTTGAAAAAAAAAAAAGGGAGAAAAAGCCTCAGTAAATACTTGCACAGTCACAATTTTTTGTGTAGATCTAGAAAACAGCAATTTTTTTGTGTAAACCTATGTGGTCGAAAAAGTAAGATTTTCCTTCAGAGGAACACAGAATGGATTCCTCTTTGATCTGTTATTTAAAAATTGGTGGTGCCCATATCTAAGCCAAAAGTGATACTATTTCAATATTTCATACTTACATTTAACCTTTACTGAAAAACATATATTAGGGCCATCTCCTCATGACACTAATAAACAAATAAGGTGCTGCTTCCTGCTTATTCTCTGTGATTTCACAACCTGAAGAACCCCATCTCAACACAGAAGCATATGCTCTTCAGAAAAACTGAAAGGACGATGAAGAGGCACTTTAGGATTTAAATCAATGATCATTAGAAAGAATGCCAAAATAACAACAAAAAGAACATAAGATTTTATATTTAATTTCTAAGTAGAATATATAGTCTCATGGATCAAAATCTAAAAATGTGACAAAGATATATACAGAATATCTTCCCCTATCTTTGTCCTCCATCTGCACAGTTTCCACCCTGCTTTTGAAAAACTAATGAAGACCTAAGATGGCAGCATTCATACTGAGGGAAGTTACTGCCAGCATACCAGGTGGGGAAAGCAGTCGATGAATGTTCTGAGGAACGTACAGAAACTCACAAACTTTTGTTTTCCAATGAGGACTTCTGGGCACTGTAATATGTAACATCTGTTCTGTAAGCACATTGTTCTGTTCAGAGTATCCTGTCAGAAGCTATCCTGTATCAAGTCTCTTCTGATTTTAGTGTATATTTCTCTAGAGTTATTGTTACTATTTTAGTATTTTGGTGTTTCATTCATCTATTCTTCTCTGGACAGAATGACAAGACTGGAAAAACTCAACTCAAAAAAGAAAACAAGAGACAGTACCAAGAACCTAACCAGTATAGATATAAGTAAGATGCCAGAATTAGAGTTCAGAATAATGATTATAAAGATACTAGCTAGGTGTGAAAAAAACATAGAAGACACTAGAGAAATATTTTTATTTTGGAGATTTATGTCTCTTATTTCTCCAAAATTTTGGAGAAATAAAAGAAACAAAATCTGACCAAGTTGAAATCAAAAGGCTATTAATGAGTTCCAATAAAAAAAAAATGGAGGCTCTAATTGCTAAGATAAATGAAGCAGAAGAGAGAATCAGTGGTATAGAAGATAAAATGATGGATAATAAAGAAGCTGAGAAAAAAGAGAGCTAAAAAACTACTGGATCATGAGGGGAGAATATGAGAGATAAGTAATACCATAAAGCAAAACAGTTAAAATAACTGGAATCCCAGAAGAAAAAGAAAGAGAGAGAGGCAGAAGGTATATTGGACCAAATTATAGCTGATAACTTCCCAAGCTTGGGGAAGAAACAGGCATTCAAGTCCAGGAGGCACAGAGAACCCTACTCAAAGTCAATAAAAAAAATTCCAACACTTCAAATATAATAATGAAGCTTGTAAATCCCAGACACAAATAGAAAATCCTGAAAGCAGCTTGGGGAGGGGAGAGTCCTTAACCTACAAGTGTAGAAATATTAGACTGACATCAGACCTATACACAGAGACCTGGCAGGGGTCTTAATTGAAAAAAAAAAATTCAGCCAAGAATACTTTAACCAGCAAGTCTGTCATTCAGAATATAAGGAGAGATAAATAGCTTCCAGGACACACCAAAACTAAAAGAATTTGTGACCACTATGCCAGCCCTGCAAGAAATATTAAAGAGTATCTTTTAAGCAAAGAAAGAGACCAAAAGTAACATAGGCCAGAAAGGAACAGAGATACTGTATAGAAACGGGGACTTTACAATTAATACAATGGCACTAAATTCTTATCCTTCAAAAGTCACTCTGAATGTAAATGGGCTAACTGCTCCAATCAAAAGACACAGGGTATCAGATTGGATAAAAAAGCAAGGCCCATCCATATGCTGTCTGCAAGAGACTAATTTTAGACCTCCAGACTGAAAGTGAGGGGGTGGAAAACCATTTATCATACTAATGGAGATCAAAAGAAAGCTGGGGTAGCAATCCTTATATCAGACAAATTAGATTTAAAACCAAAGACTGAATAAGAAATGAGGAAGGACACTACATCATACTAAAAGGGTCTAACCAACAGGAAGATCTAACAGTTGTAAATATTTATGATCCTAACATGGGAGCAGCCAGTTATATAAACCAATTAATAACAAAATTAAAGAAACACATTGATAATGATACAATAATAATAGGGAACTTTCTTACCACTTACTGCAATGTACAGATCATCTTAGCAGAAGATTAACAAGGAAACAAGGGTTTTGAATGACACACTAGACTTGATGGACTTCACAGATATACTCATAGCATTCCATTCTAAAGCAACAGAATACACAATCTTCTCAAGGGCATATGGAACATTCTTCAGAATAGATCCCATACTGGGTCACAGATCAGGTCTCAACTGGTACCAGAAGACTGGAGTCATTCCCTGCATACTTTCAGACCAAAATACTTTGAAGTTTGAACTCAGTCATAGGAGGAAATTTGGAAAGAACTCAAATACATGGAGGTCAAAGAGTATCCTACTAAAGAATGAATGGCTGAATGGGTCAACCAGGAAATTAGAGAAGAATTTTAAAAAATTCATGGAAACAAAGGAAAATGGAACTACAAGTTTTCAAAACTTTTGGGATGCAGCAAAGGTGGTCCTAAGATGGAAGCACAACACAAATAATACAAGCCTTTCTCAAGAAACAAAAAAGATTTCAAATACACAAGCTAACTTTACACCTAAAGCTGGAGAAAGAACAGCAAATAAAGCCTAAATCCAGCAGGAGAAGAGAATTAATAAAGATTAGAGCTCAATGAAACAGAAACCAGAAGAACAATAGAATGTATCAAAGACACTAGAAGCTGATTCTTTAAAAGAATTAATATGATCAATAACCCCCAAGCCAGACTTATCAAAAAGAAAAGAGAAAGGATCCAAATAGATAAAATCATAAGTGAAAGAGGAGAGATTACAATCAACACTGAAGGAATACAAACAATTTTAAGAATGTATCATGAGCAACTATATGCCAAAAATTAGGCAATTTGTCAGAAATGGATGCATTCCTAGACACGTATAAACCCCCAAAAGTGAAACAGGAAGAAATAGAAAACCTGAGCAGAATCATAACCAGAGAGGAAATTGAAGCAGTGATCAAAAGATGTACCAAGAAACAATATTCCAGGGCTGGAGGGCTTCCCAGGGGAATTCTACCAAACATTTAAAGAAGAAATAATATATATTCTTCTGAAGCTATTTCAAAATATAGAAATGGAAGGAAAACTCCCAAACTCTTTCCATGAGGCCAGCATTACCTTGATCCCTAAACCAGACAGGAGAATTACAGACCAATATCCCTGATGAACATGGATGTAAAAATTCTCACCAAGATGTTACCCAATAGGATACAACAGTACATTAAAAGGATTATTCACCATGACCAAGTGGGATTTATCCCCGGGATGCAAGGCTGGTTCAACGTCTGTCAATCAATCAATGTGATATACTACATTAATAAATGGAAGGACATGAATCACATGAACCTCTCAATTGATGCAGAAAAGACATTTGACAAAGTACAGCATCTTTTCTTGATTAAAGCTCTCTGCGGTATAGGGATAGAGGAAACACACCTCAATAGCACAAAAGCCATCTACAAAAAGTCCACAGCAAATATCATTCTCAATGGGGACAAAATGAGAGCTTTTCCCCTAAGGTCAGGGTCATGGCAGTGATGTTCACTCTCACCACTGTTGTTCAACAAAGTACTAGAAGTCCTATACTTAGCAATTAGACAACAAAAAGAAATGGAAGACATTCAAATTGGCAAAAAAAAAGAAGTCAAACTTTCAGTCTTCACAGATGACATGATACTTTATGATACTTTATGCAGAAAATCCAGAAGATTCCACCCCAAAATTGCTAGAACTTATACAAGAATTCGGCAATGTGGCAGGATATAAAATCAATGCACAGAAAACATTGCATTTCTATATACTAACAATGAGACAGAAGAAAGGGAAATTAAGGAGTTGATCCCATTACAACTGCACCAAAACCCACATGATACCTGGGAATAAACCCAATCAAAGAGGCAAAGGATCTGTATGCTAAAAAGTATACAACACTTATGAAAGACATTGAGGAAGGCACAAAGAAATGGAAAAGTGTTTCATGTTCATGGATTGGAAGAACACATATTGTTAAAATGCCTATGCTATCTAGAGCAATCTATACATTCAAAGCAATCCCTATAAAAATCCCATCAACTTCTCTCACAGAGCTGGAACAAGTAATCCTAAAACTTTTATGGAACCAGAATAGACCCCCAAAACTCAAAGGAATGTTTGTTGGAAAATAAAACCAAAGCTGGTGGCATCACAATTCCATACTTCAAGCCATATTACAAAGTGGTAATTATGAATGCAGTATGGTACTAGCACAAAAATAGACAAAAGAATCATTGGATCAGAATAGAGAACCCAGAAATAGACCCTCAACTCTATGGTCAACTAATCTTCAGCAAAGCAGGAAAGAATATCCAATAGAAAAAGGACAACCTCTTCAACAAATGGTGTTAAAGAGACCATTTGGTTCTTCAGTCGCATGAAGAATGAAACTGGACCATTTCCTTACACTATACACAAAAAATAGACTCAAAATGGATGAAAGACCTAAAAGTGAGATGGGTATCATTAAAATCCTAGAGGAGACCACAGGCAGCAAATTCTTTGACCTCGGCTATCCCAACTTCTTAGTAGATATGTCTCCAAAGGCAAGGGAAACAAAAGCAAAAATGAACTATTGGAACTTCATCAAGATAAAAAACTTCTGCACAGCAAAGAAAACAGTCAACAAAACCAAAAGACAGCCAGATAAATGGCTAGTATCCAAAATCTATAAAGAACTAATCAAATTCAACACCCAAGAAACAAACAATCCGGTCATGAAATGGGCAGAAGACATGAACAGACATTTCTCCAAAGAAGACATACAAATGGTTAACAGACCGTCGAAAAAATCCTCCACATCACTCAGCATCAGGGAAATACAAATCAAAACCATAATGAGATACCACCTCACACCAGTCAGAATGGCGAAAATTAACAAGACAAAACAACAAATTTTGGCAAGGATGTGGAGAAAGGGGAATCCCTCTCACACTGTTGGTGGGAATGCAAGCTGGTGCAGCCACTCTGGAAAAAAGTATGGAGGTTCTTCAAAAAGTTGAAAATAGAGCTACCCTATCTATGACCCAGCAATTGCACGACTGGGTGTTAACCCCAAAGATACAAATGTAGCGATCCAAATGGGTACCTGTGCCCTAATGTTTATAGCATCAATTTCCACAATAGCCTAACTATGGAAAGAGCCTAGATGTCCATCAACAGATGAATGGATAAAGATGTGGTAAATGTATACAATGGACAACTACTCAGTCACCAAAAAAAAAAAAAAAAAAAGAAAGAAAGGAATCCTGCAGTGATGTGGATGGAACTAGAGGGTATTATGCTAAATGAAATAAGTCAATCAGAGAAAAACAGTTATCATATGATTTCATGTATATCTGGAATTTAAGAAACAAAACAGAGGATCATAGGGGAAGAGAGGAAAACATAAAACCAGACAAAATAAGAGGGGGAGACAAACCATAAGACTCTTAATCATAAGAAACAGAGGATTGCTGAAGGGGATGGGAGGAGGCGGATAGGATAACTAGGTGATGTAATGAATACTGGGTGTTGTATAAGACTGATAAATCATTGAACTCTACCTCTAAAACTAATAATACACTATATGTTAATTGAATTTAAATTAAAAAATTAAAAAATTAAAAAATCACTTATTTGTTCTATATCTGTATAATCTCTGGTGATGTTCTCTTTTTGTGATATTTCTGTCTTGTGTTCTCTTTCTTTCCTTTCCTATCCTTTTTTTTTTTTGAGAGACAGCGAGCATATGAATATACATGAGTGAAAGGGGGAAGGGGCAGAGGGAGAGGGAGAGAGAGAATGTTAAGAGGCTCCATGCTTAGTGTGGAGCCCGGCAGGGGGCTTGATCTCATGACCTTGGGAAAATGACCTGAGCTGAAATCAAGAATCAGATGCTTAACTAACTGAACCCCCTAGTTGCCCCTAGAGGTTTTTCAATTTTATTGGTCTTCTCAAAGATCCACAGTTTGGTTTCATTCATTTTCTTTATTATTTTATGTTGTCAATTTCATTGATTTTTTTTTTTGATCTGATGTTTATTTTCTTTTTTTTTCTGCTTATTTTTAGTTTAATTTACCCCTTTTCCAGTTTCTTAAGGTCAGATCACTAAGTCACTGAGTCACTCGCTTTTATACAATGTATACAGTTTTCCACTGTGTACTCATTGGTGATATCCCATTAAATTTGATATATTGTTTTCATTCATATTCTGTTCAAAATATTTCTATATTCCATGTTAATTTCCTCTTTGTCCATGTGTATGCAGCTTAGTTTTGATATATTTGGGGGGTATTAGAGATCCTTCTTTGGTTATTATCTATTTTAATTACCTTGCAAAGAACATACTTTGAATAATCTGCATTGTTTACTTAAGATTGTTTTATTACCCCGATTGTGATCTACATTAATAAATGTTTATACTGTGTGCTTAAGAAAAAAAAGAAAAACTACTATCAGTGTCCATTATTAATTCCAGAATTCCTTTAGACAAAAACCAAATATGAATATATATCCTTATTTTCCTCTTTCATATATGTAATTTTATTTTTCCCTTCCATATATGTAATTTCAAAATGTAATGTAACACCTATTGAGTGGATCTTATGTATTATGCAATTTGTCAATAGTTTTAAACCTACCACCTCATTTCATCTTTACAGTAAGATTTTATATAATTGTGCAATGTGATCTACTTACATCAAAACCATACATAAATATCTAACTCTGCATGAGATTGTCTACTGTGTCTAGTCACCAAGTACTAAAGCCCAACATGCATGGACTAAAATATATCATGGGGGTATAGTGTACCTATACCACCTCTGCCACCCCCTCCCCATCTTGCTAAATGGACAAATGTATTCAAACTAAGGCCATTAGGTCACAGGAGAAATGTTATAGAAATTATCTTTAAGATATGCAATAGATATGTGCATTTAAGAAACATCTATTGAAACCCCTTATATTATAAGACAAGCCATCAGTTAAAGCTGTATCTCAATAAGCATCTATCTCTCTGTCCTTCTAAGCAATACTCAGTGATTGAGAAAGGGGAATCTATTAACCTAAGAGGAAATAGGGAATGGATGGGGAAGCCTGATCTCTGCCTTCAGGCACATATTAGAAGCAATGATCAGTAAAATTAAGGCTTACTCTATGCAAGAGAAATGATCATCAGCGCGACGGTGGTATATTACTGTGTGTGTTGGGGGGGTGAAAATGAAAATGATGGGTAGTAGAATATTTTGAAAATAGTTCTGTGGATCAAAAAAAGAAAAAGATTCCATGAAAAAACTGCATTGTAGCAATTCACAAAAAAAGTTGTATTTTTAGTTATGCTGCAAACATTTCACAAAAATCATAATTAAATTTGCATCTTGAGATTATACACATAAAGCATTTCCCCACCCAAGATAGCCAGAATTCTCCATCAAGCTCCCCCCCAAAATTCTCCCCTCAGGGCAAATTTATGACAAGGAGACTGAATATTGTATGGAATGCTCTCATGTTGCTAGTTTGAGTTGATGGAGAATTGAATGCATTAAGACTGTGTACATTCTCATGCCTTCAAAATTAGCCACTTTTATTTATGGTGTTATATTGCTTGAAGCAGTTTACATTTTCAATAAATAATTAAAACATAACTCTTCCATAACTTATTCTGCTTCTGGGGAAAAATAATACTAGAAAACAAATGACACTTACATATTTTACCTTGGAGTCACAAGGGGGAAAGTAAATAGAAGATGAGGAAAAACTAGGTCTTTGTCATCTTTAAAAAAGATGAAAACTGTCATTTTCCCTAGTAGTCTAAGTTTTCTTTTTTCCTTTTTATGGAAAACATTCTAAAATGTGCATTATGTGGTCTAGGATACCCACTAAATGTACATCCATTTGCCATTTACTTAACCCCTTGAAATCTATATCGAAAACTATTATTCTAAACTCTCATAGCTTTGTTGAGGTATAGCTGACATACAATAAATTTCACATATTTAAAGCATATTATTCAATGATTTTTGACATACATATATATCCATGAAACCACAGTTAATATAATTAATATATCCACCACTACCAGTGGTTTTTTGTGCTGTTATAATCTATTCTACTCTCTAGGCAGTCACTGGTCTGCTTTCAGTCAACAGAGATCAGTTAGCTTTATAGAATACTTTATAAATTGAATCCTAAAGTGAAGATTTTTATAGTCTGGTATATTTCAGCACAATTTTGAGATTGATACATGTATTTCACGGATAAAAGTTTGGTAAATTCATTCCTTTTTATTGCAGAGTAATATTCCATTGTGTGTTTGTTTTGCCATTTACCTGTTGATAGCTCTTTCAGTTGTCTTTTCCTTTGTTTTTTTTTTTTTTTCAGTTGTCTTTTTTTCCTTCGAAGGTAACTAGAATCCAATGTTTTACAAAATCTAGTAGTCCTTTGCTGACCCCATCTTCTTGGACTATACTATTTGATGCTGCTAACCACACCCTGGTGCATTGAGATTTGCCTTTCTTACCTTTCTGCTCCCCCATGTTATTGCTGTTCTGTTTCCACATTTCAGACAATCCTCCCCCACCCTTCCTCACATGTCTTATTTCTCTCCTTTCCAAATGAAGGCCATCCTTCTTACTGTCCTTAGTTCTTACTCTGATTTCCCCCTCTTTGAAGAACCAAGTGCTCCTAGAATTTCACTGATCACAACAAATGGAATGTTCCTTGAATCTGAATTTCCCGACTAAGCATTTTGTTGTTGTTGTTGGTGGTGGTGGTGGTGGTTTATTTTTTTTTTTTTTGGTTTCAAACCAACATCTTATTTTCTCCCTGAAAATGGCCTTTAATTCACATCACTCAACTGAAATATCACTTATACAGGGAACTAATGGTGTTCTCATTTGCAAACAGATTTACTCATTCCTCATCCCCTTGAGACTTTATTCCATCTGTAGATTTTGAATTATCAAGAGAACATCCCCCCCAAAAAAACCCAAAAGAACATCCCCTTAAGTTTACTACCACTGTGACTAATTCAGCCAAACTTGTTACTTCCAATTCAACTTAATTTCATTAACCAAAATTTTTCAAGTTTTTTATGATGACATCATTTGTCAAGTATCCCAAACTCAGCATTTGAATTAATCTTGACTTAACCCCTTTCTTTATCTTCAATGATCAATCTCAAGTCATATTTTCTTTTGAAATTTGACTCAGAATAATTCATTTCTCAATTTTTAGACCTACCACTCTTTTATAAGAATGCAATCTCATGATTTCTTTTTGATCCCCTTTCACGTTCCTTTCCAGTCTCCTCTGCTTACTGTCATCAAACCAGTATCTCTGAACACAAGTTTATGTTGCATAACTCTTCAATGCTTCTCAATTACTTCTTTAAAACAAAACAAAACAAAACATAACAAAACAAAACAAATGAAAATTCCAGGATCCATCATCTGGCTCAATAATTTGGGAACTACACTATGTGGTAAATCAGTCTCCTGCTCTTTCCCAATTAACACCTCCCTTCTCTAATTGACAGCCTGGTCTATACACATCCTTTATTGTCTTTTTTCAGACTAGTTCTCCTTCCCTAAAGGGTAGAGACTCTATAGTCAGATTCTCCAGACTAGAATCCTGACACTACTTATTGCCGTTATGTCACTTGGGTTTGATTCTGTGTCTTCATTTTCATCCACAAAGCAGGGTCAGGAAGATTAAAGATAATTTGTAAAAGGCTTTGACATATATTAAGTGATCAACAAGCATTATCTATCATTATTAAGTAAATATTACTTGTTTTCACAGACAAGCTCAAATTTCAAAAAGCATAGTGACTTAAACCTAAAGGCAGTCTAAGACAATGGTTAAGAGTATTGGCTCCTGAAATGGACTGGCTGTATTAAAAATGTGGCTCTACCTTTCTCTAGCTATGTGGCCAGGGAAAATTCTCTAGCTACTTGTATCTCAGTTTCCTTATTTATAAAATTGGGATGACATAACTATTCACCCCATATGTTTTCTTATCCCCCCAACACCATTTATTGAAGAGACTGTCCTTTCTCCTTTGCAAACTCTTAGGTCCTTTGATATAAATTAATAAACCATATACATGTGGATTTACTTGTGGGTCATCTATACTGTTCTATTGTCCTATGCATCTGTTTTCATGCGAGTATCATACTTCTTTGATTACTATAGCTTTGTAATATAGTTTGAAATCAGAAAATTTTGTCCTTTCTCAAGATCATTTCACTTTTGAGTCTTTAAATAGATCAATTAAATAATATTAATTCTTCCAACTCGCAAGTATGGAATATCTTTCCATTTAACTTGTGTTTTCTTCAATTTCTTTCATTAATGTCTTATAGTTTTCAATATACAGATCTTTCATTTCCTTGGGTAAATTAATCCCTAGGAAATTCATTCTCATGGGGATTTTCTGAAGGAAAGAATAAGATCATCCATGAAGGAAATGAGAAAAGCACCTGGCACTATCCTCATTGCTTATTCCAAATTTTATTTTTCATGAAACTCAGCTCTGTAGTAGTTTCTGGGCTTGTTTCTATGGGATGTATTCATCATTAAACTGTATCTATATTTTATTTAAATTAAATTGATTTTTCTCTTTGCCTGCAATATGAAGGATACATAAAAATAGAATTTTTGCCTACTAAGAATTCAGCCCTAAATTGGGATTATCAGTACCACAGACAGTTCTGGTCCCTGCATGGATTCCTGTTGATGGTTCAGAGTAAACATTCAGTAAATATTCATCTTTATATGATGGTATCTTAGTGATGTAACTGTTTTCTTCAATTTTTTCCCACGCCTGTACCTAATAATCTTCTAAAGCAAGCTCAGCAAACCATAACACATGGGCCAAACCTGGCCCACTGTGTGACTTTAAAAAGTTTAAATGGAAGGCACCCATGACCATTCATTTGGATACTGTCAATGGCTGCTCTTACTCTACAAGGCAGAGTATAGTACTTGTGACAGAGACTATTTGGCTTGAAAAAAAGAAACAAAATATTTACTATGTGATCCTTCATAGAAAAAGTTTTCTAACACTACCTCTAAAATATTAATTTCCTCCCTAATGACAGAGGGATGTTATTTTGACAAAAACTTCCAGGTAGAGAGCATCCTTGGCTCAAATTTTCTTATTACTTTGATATGTGTCCCTACTACAGATGTATACATTCTAATATAATAAGTGTATTTATACTTGCTTCAGATTAGCCAGTTAATTATTTTTATTACCTATTTGATTTTAAAGATTAAAAAAATCAAGAAAACCATTTATTTTATCATGTATTACAATAAATGGTTGAATGAAAATGTTTTATTGGTAGCTCTCATGTGCAGAAACCACCTTAGAATAAGCTATACCAGCTATCAGCATTTATACTAAATTCTTTTTAATGACTCATAAAGTCAAATGGATAATAAAGCAAATCAGAATTATTAGGCTGCTATTCATGTTCCACCAAGATATTTTTAACCACATCTCTCAATTCTCTCCAACACAATGCACACTCCTACAATCTTAGATTCTTCCTTAAACATTAAAGCAATCTGTTATTTTCATATCTTCACTAAAGTAATTTCTCTGCTTGAAATTCCCTTCTATCTAACACCGTTTTTATCCCTGAAACGCTATTTATAAAATTCCCACTCAAATGTCATTCACTCCATGATATTTTTCTGTCACTTCAGCCAACATTATTTTTAAGCTACTTACTTCTATTTTGTGTTGTAGGAACATGTCTCTCTTCAATGATTACATTGTAAATTCCTTGGGGCCAAAAATCTTATGTTTTAGGCATCAATGGGATTCAAAGACTAAGAGAGTAATTCCAGAGCTCATGCTTATAATCTCCCAATAACCCTGAAGACTACAAAAGAAATAAGAAGTGATGAAAGGTTCCAGATTAGAGAATTAAGAGATGTGAGAAACATCTAGGAAATAAAAACTCTGATGTAAGGACCAGGATTGGGAAAGAATCTCTTAATATAGCTTCCAAATTATTAAAAATTTTCCTTAAACTATTCAGACATCATTGTAGAGAAGCTAAATAAGACATCTGCTCAGTGTTTAACAACTGACACATCAGTAAATATGACTGTTAAGCTCCATTCAGTCTCAGATTTCAACAAGTGTAAGTGAAATGCTGACAATTTTCTCTGTGAACACGGGTTTAGTATTAGTCAAGTAATTTGAAAAATACAGCTATACAGAATATATATATATTCGGAGCTCTCACTGTGTCATCTCTCTTCTAGGTCAGTATTTTTAACCTACATTTAAAACAGAATATATAGGTATACGTATGTATGTGTGACTGTGTGTTTGTACATACACATATATGAATACACACACATATATATACACACACATACATACAAATATATATTATGGGATACACACACAAACACACAAATATGTATTGTATAAAATATACACATAAACCTATAGGATATTATCAATGTATACTCTATTGCAATACCTCCCTATTGTGTTATATCTATCAGTATACAAGCATGGTGTACCTCTGATGTAAAAGCAAAACCAAAAATGTCCATCATCCAATTACACCAACTCCCACACCCCTCCCCTCCAGCAGCCCTCAGTTTGTTGCAAATTGTTAAGACAATTTTTTTTAATTTATTTTTTATTTAAAAAATTTTTATATTAGAGTTCAATTTGCCAACATATAGCATAACACCCAGTGCTCATCTGCCAAGTGCCCCCCTCAGTGCCCATCACCCAATCACCCCAACCCCCCTGCCCACCTCCCCTTCCACTACCCTTTGTTCATTTCCCAGAGTTAGGTGTCTCTCATGTTTTGTCACCCTCACTGATATTTTCATTCATTTTCTCTCCTTTCCCTTTATTCGCTTTCATTAATTTTTATAGTCCCCAAATGAATGAGACCATAGAATGTTTGTCCTTCTCCAATTGACTTATTTCACTGAGCATAATACCCTCCAGTTTCATCCACATCGAAGCAAAGAGTGGGTATTTGTCGTTTCTAATGGCTGATTAATATTCCATTGTATACACAGACCACATCTTCTTTATCCATTCATCTTTCCATGGACACCGAGGCTCCTTCCACAGTTTGGCTATTGCGGACATTGCTGCTGTAAACATTGGGGTGCAGGTGTCCCAGCATTTCACTGCATCTGTATCTTTGGGGTAAATCCCCAGCAGTGCAATTGGTGGGTCGCAGGGTAGCTCTATTTTTAACTCATTGAGGAACCTCCACACAGTTTTCCAGAGTGGCTGCACCAGTTCACATTCCCACCAACAGTGTAAGAGGGTTCCCTTTTCTCTGCATCCTCTCCAACATTTGTGGTTTCCTGCCTTGTTAATTTTCACCATTCTCACTGGTGTGAGGTGGTATCTCATTGTGGTTTTGATTTGCATTTCCCTGATGGCCAGTGATGCGGAGCATTTTCTCATGTGCTTGTTGGCCATGTCTATGTCTTCCTCTGTGTGATTTCTGTTCATGCCTTTTGCCCATTTCATGATTGGATTGTTTGTTTCTTTGCTGTTGAGTTTAAGAAGTTCTTTAGAGACCTTGGATACTAGCCCTTTATCTGATAGGTCATTTGCAAATATCTTCTCCCATTCTGTAGGTTGTCTTTTAGTTTTGTTGACTGTTTCTTTTGCTGTGCAAAAGCTTCTTATCTTGATGAAGTCCCAATAATTCATTTTTGCTTTTGTTTCTCTTGCCTTCATGGATGTATCTTGCAAGAAGTTGCTGTGGCCAAGTTCAAAAAGCTTGTTGTCTGTGTTCTCCTCTAGGATTTTGATGGAATCTTGTCTCACATTTAGATCTTTCATCCATTTTCAGATTATCTTTGTTCAGGTTGTAAGAGAATGGTCTAGTTTCATTCTTCTGCACGTGGATGTCCAATTTTCCCAGCACCATTTATTGAAGAGACTGTCTTTTTTTCCAGTGGATAGTCTTTCCTGCTTTGTCGAATATTAGTTGACCATAAAGTTAAGGGTCCACTTCTGGATTCTCTATTCTGTTCCATTGATCTATGTGTCTGTTTTTGTGCCAGTACCACACTGTCTTGATGACCATAGCTTTGTAGGACAACCTGAAATCTGGCATTGTGGTGCCCCCAGCTCTGGTTTTCTTTTTAATATTCCCCTGGCTATTTGGGATCTTTTCTGATTCCAACAAATCTTACGATAATTTGTTTCAACTCTCTGAAGAAAGTCCATGGTATTTTAATAGGGATTGCATTAAATGTGCAAATATCCCTGGGTAGCATTGACATTTTCACAATATTAATTCTTCCAATCTATGAGCATGGAATATTTTTCCATCTCTTTGTGTCTTCCTCAATTTCTTTCAGAAGTGTTCTGTAGTTCTTAGGGTATAGATCCTTTACCTCTTTGGCTAGGTTTATTCCTAGGTATCTTATGCTTCTGGGTGCAATTATAAATGAGATTGAGTCCTTAATTTCTCTTTCTTTAGTCTCATTGTTAATGTATAGAAATGCCACTGATTTCTGGGCATTGATTTTGTATCCTGCCACACTGCTGAATTGCAGTATGAGTTCCAGCAATCTTGGGGTGGAGGCTTTTGGGTTTTCTACGTAGAGTATCATGTCATCTGCGAAGAGGGAGAGTTTAACTTCTTCTTTGCTAATTTGAATGCCTTTTATTTCTTTTTGTTGCCTGATTGCTGAGGCTAGGACTTCTAGTACTATGTTGAATAGCAGTGGTGAGAGTGGACATCCCTGTCTTGTTCCTGATCTTAGGGGAAAGGCTCCCAGTGCTTCCCCATTGAGAATGATACTTACTGTGGGCTTTTCGTAGATGGTTTTTAAGATGCTGAGGAATGTTCCCTCTATATCCCTATATTCTGAAGAGTTTTGATCAGGAATGAATGCTGCATTTTGTCAAATGCTTTATCTGCATCTATTGAGAAGATCATATGGTTCTTGTTTCTTCTCTTGCTGATATGATGAATCACATTGATTGTTTTACGAGTGTTGAACCAGCCTTGCATCCCGGGGATAAATCCCACTTGGTCATGGTGAATAATCTTCTTAGTGTACTGTTAGATCCTATTGGTTAGAATCTTGTTGAGAATTTTTGCATCTGTGTTCATCAGGGATATTGGTCTATAATTCTCCTTTTTGGTGGGGTCTTTGTCTGGTTTTGGAATTAAGGTGATGCTGGCCTCACAGAATGAGTTTGGAAGTACTCCATCTCTTTCTATCTTTCTGAACAGCTTTAGTAGAATAGGTACGGTTTCCTCCTTAAACATTTGATAGAATTCCCTTGGGAAGCAATCTGGCCCTGGACTTTTGTGTCTTGGGAGGTTTTTGATGACTGTTCAATTTCCTTCCTGGTTATTGGCCTTTTCAGGTTTTCTATTTCTTCCTGTTCCAGTTTTGGTAGTTTGTGGTTTTCCAGAAATGTGTCCATTTCTTCTAGATTACCTAATTTATTGGCTTATAGATGCTCATAATAAGTTTTTAAAATCATTTGTATTTCCTTAGTATTGGTGGTGATACCTCCTTTCTCATTCATGATTTCAGTAGTGTTTGGATGTAAAGTTCTGTAAATATCTGTGAAATCCATCTGGTCCAGTGTATAATTTAAAGCTCTTGTTTCTTTGGAGATGTTGTGCTTAGAAGATCGGTCGATTATAGAAAGCGCTGTGTTCAAGTCACCAAGTATAAGTGTATTATTATCTAAGTATGTCTTAACTTTGGTTATTAATTGATTGATATACTTGGCGGCTGTCGCATTAGGGGCATAAATATTCATGATTCTTAGGTCCTCTTGTTGGATAGATCCTTTAAGTATGATATAATGTCCCTCTTCATCTCTTTCTACAGTCTTTGGGATAAACTTTAATTTATCTGATATAAGGATGGCTACCCCTGCTTTCTTTTGAGGACCATTTGAATGGTAAATCGTTCTCCAACCTTTTATTTTCAGGCTGTAGGTGTCCTTAGGTCTAAAATGAGTCTCATGTAAACAACAAATAGGTGGGTCTTGCTTTTTTATCCAGTCTGAAACCCTGCACCTTTTGATGGGGTCATTAAGCCCATTCATATTCAGAGTTACTGTTGAAAGATATGAATTTAGTGTCATCATGATACCTATTCAGTCCCTGTTTTTGTGGATTGTTTCTTTGGACTTCCTCTTTCTTTTACAGAGTCCCCCTTAATATTTATTGCAGAGCTGGTTTGGTGGTCACATATTGTTTCAGTTTCTGCCTATCTTGGAAGCTCTTTATCTCTCCTTCTATTCTGAATGTGAGCCTTGCTGGATAAAGTATTCTTGGTTGCATGTTCTTCTCATTGAGGACCCTGAATGTATCTTGCCATCCCTTTCTGGCCTTCCAGGTCTCTGTGGAGAGGTCTGCTCTTATCCTAATACTTCTCCCCATATTGGTTAGGGATTTCTTGTCTCCTGCTGATTTAAGGATCTTCTCTTTATCTTTGGAATTTGCAAGTTTCACTATTAAATGTCAAGGTGTTGAGTTGTTTTTATTAATTTTGGGGGGGGGGTTGTCTCTCTATCTCCTGGATCTGAATGCGTGTTTCCCTTCCCAAGTTAGGGAAGTTCTCAGCTATGATTTGTTCAAATATACTTTCTGGACCTCTGTCCCTTTTGGCGCCCTCTGGAACCCCAATTAAATGTAGATTTTTCCTTCTGAGGCTGTCATTTATTTCCTTTAACCTCTCCTCATGATATTTTAATTGTTTTTCTCTTTTTTCCTCAGTTTCCTTCCTTGCCATTAACTTGTCTTCTATGTCACTCACTCATTTTTCTACCTCATTAACCCTCGTTGTTAGGACCTCCAGTTTGGATTGCATCTCATTTAATTGATTTTTAATTTCTGCCTGATTAGATCTAAATTCTGAGGTCATGAAGTCTCTTGAATCCTTTATGCTTTTTTCTAGAGCCACGAGTAGCTTTATAATTGTGCTTCTGAATTGGCTTTCTTACATTGAATTGTAATCCAAATTTTGTAACTCTGTGGGAGAGAGGACTGTTTCAGATTCTTTCTTTTGAGGTGAGTTTTCCTTCTAGTCATTTTGCTCAGCGCCGAGTGGCCAAAAACAAGTTGTACTGGAAAAAGGAGAAAAAGAGAGAAAAAAAAATTGGGGGGGGGGGGCAAAGAAAACGAAAAACAAGGGGAGTATCCTCTGATTCTATATACTGTAAATTCCTCGACTTCCCCTGGAAGTTTCCAGTGCTGCTTGGTCAATAACTTGATGTTCCCCTGTCCCTCTAGCTGGTCTTCTGGAGGAGGGGCCTCCTGTGCTGATTCTCAGGTGTGTGCACCTGGGGGAGCTGCCCAGCCCACTACCAGGTGCACGGCTCAGTGGAAGCTGTTTATCCTGTTTATCCTGTGAGGCCCCTGCTTAGTCCCAGGTACAAGGCGACACCAGGAGGAACAACAACAGTGGTGGTGGCCAGCTCTCCAGCTCTAGAGTCAGCTCCAGCAGTAACCACCGCAGTCTCCCAGTCCACAGGGGCCTGGATGCTCCGGGGTTGGGGGCTCAGATCTGCACAGCTGGGGCCCCGGCGGCAGGGGCAGCTTTGCTGTCCTGTGACCTCCTGACCTCCGCCTGTCCCGGGGGAAGTGCTGAATCCTGGGCTGTGTCCCCTGCGCCCTGGGCTCCGAGCCTGCACTGCTGGAATCGTGCTCCCGGGCGGTGCAGCCCCTTCCGCGTGGAGCCGCTTCGGAGCTGCTCCCGGGTTCAGCTGCGCTTGCTGCAGCCCTTTAGGGAGCTCAGCCGCGGGGTGTGGCGCGCTGTGCCCGGGGCGCAGGTGTCTGTTAGTGTCCCAGGGAGCCCGATGGCATCCCTGCCCTCCTGGGGTCCTGCTCTAATTCCCTGTGAGAGCCTTTCCGCCCGGGAGGATTGGTGAAGCTCCTGCTTCTCCTGGACGGGGCTCTCCTGTCCTGGGGACACTTGCCCCGGCCTTGGCCCAGCTCCTCACGGGGCCCCGCCCCCTTTGATGTTTTTTTTCTTTATTTTTTTTTTCCATCTTCCTACCTTGATAGAAGCGCAAACTCTTCTCACTGTAGCATTCCAGCTGTTCTCTCTTTAAATCTCAGATCGAATTCGTAGGTTTTCAGTATGCTTTGGAAGTTATCTAGGTAAGTTGGTGGGGACAGGTGACTTGGGGACCCGACTCTTCCACCATCTTGCCCTGCCTCCTTGTTAAGAGTCTCTTATGGTTTGTCTCCGTCCCTGACGACTTCCTATTCAGTTTTCCTATGATCCTCTGCACTGTTTCTTATATTCCATATCAGTGAAATAATATTATAATTGTCTTCCTCTGACTTACTTCACTCAGCATAATATCTTCCAGTTCTATCCACATTGATGTAAATGTTAAGTATTAATCCTTTCTGATTGTTGAGTAATATTCCATTGTGTGTGTGTGTGTTTGTGTGTGTGTATAATATAATATCTTTATCCATTCATCTGTCAATGCACATCTTTGCTTTTTCCACAGTTTGGCTATTGCTGACATTGCTGCTATAAACATTGGAGTGCAGGTGCCCCTTCGGACCTCTACATTTGTATCTTTGGGGTAAATACCTAATAGTGTAATTGTTGGATTGTAGGGTAGCTCTGTTTTTAACATCTCCCATTGTATTGGTTGGCTTTTGGTTTTGTCAACTGTTTTCTTTGCTGTGTGCAACCTTTTAATCTTGATGAAGTCCCAATAGTTCATTTTCACCTTGACATGTATAGCAAGAAGTTGCCATGGCCGACATCAAAGAGGTTGCCGCCTGTGTTCTCCTCTAGGATTTTGAAGGATTCATGTCTCACATTTAGGTCTCTCATCCATTTTGAGTCTATTCTGGTGTATAGTGTAGGGAAATGGTCCAATTTCACTTTCATGTGTTGGTAGCATACTGTTTTAAATAGAGAAATTTGTAGTTTGTAGTATCTTTTAATGTCTATTAAGCTGGTAGTTCCATGTATTCATTCTTTTACAGAGTTTTCCTGGATATTCCTCTATGTTTTTTATTCCATCTGAACTGTAATATAATTTTTTAATATAAGTTTTATCTAACTGTATGATTCATTGGTATAATTAGGCTTGCACTGAATTTATAAATCAACTTATGGAAAACTTGACATTCTTACAGCACTGAGTCATTTTTTTCAAGAAGAGAAGGTGTCTTTACATTTGTTCAGGTCTTTCTTAGTGTCTTTCAGGAGTGTTAAAATTTTCCTCATACATTCATACAATTTTTAAATTAAATTTGTTCTTAAATTAGCATTAATGTTGCTATTGTAAATGAGGTTTCTCTACTCTTAAGTTCTCTAACTCTTCATTGTTAAAGAGTGTATAGAACCTCTAGGATTATCCAGGTATAATCCTTTAACAATAGCAAATAGAGATAGTTTTACTTCTTTATCTATGTTTTATGTTTCCTATTGATCTCTCTCATTTAATTGATTTGGACAACACTGTAGAATAATGTAAAGTAGTAGTGTGATAATGTGTATTCTTACTTTGTTTCTACTCTTACTCTAGTATTTCCTCATCAAATAAGATACTAACTTGAAGACGAAGGTAAATATATTTTTATCGTGTTAAGAAAGAATCTCTTAATTCTGATTTCCTTGTGTGCTTTTATCATGAATTAGTGTTGTTTTTTGTGAAAGCCTTTCTTAGAATTTACAAAAATAATTTTTGTAGTTCTATATATGTTTGGCCATATACACATTTTCCATATATTTGCCTAAGTATTTTATCAGTCTGTCATATTTTATATTAATTTGTTTAAACTACATTTGTACTTATTTTAATGATTACCTCAACAATTCCTTTACAACAATCCCTCAACAATGTCGTATATAATCCTTGCCATTATTTTAAATACATTCTTTTCTTTCTTTTGCAATTTAAGTTTTTAAATAGTAATTCCAGTATGGTTGACACACAGGGTTATATTACTTCAGGTATAATATAGTGATTCAATAATTCTATACATTACTCAAAGCTCATCATGGCAAGTGTACTCTATTCTTAATGACTTATTAAATGATTCTCACTTCAAAACGATCAATTTCTAAGTGAAAAGGAGACTACCAATATTACCTGAATAGAATAAACTACTCATGTACCTCAAGTGGTTGCTGCAGCTTAGTGCCATGGACGCTACACTACATTTTAAGTAAATAGAGGCCATATGACATTATAGACTGTAGAGGATAATTTTTTTTTGGAAGGCTTAGTATCTATACCATCTATCCTATGTTTGGATAATTCACTACCTGAAGAGTCTCACTAGAAGGTAGAGATTATTTGTTTCTTTAGAAGTTAAAAACAGCATGTATTCAACTCTTTCATCCTCTTTTGCATCTAGGGCATGGCCAATCAATGAAATGCTTACAACCAGTTCTTAAAATAGGAAGGTGATGATGCAAAAATATAAATACATACATACATACATACATACCGATGAGAGTCTACTGCAGAGGCAGCAAAAATATGTGATTCTCATGGGCAAGAGAGTGACTTACAACTGAATGCTCTCACTAGTATGGCAACACTCCCTTTGCACAATTAGTGGATGTGCAGTATATTTGCTTCTTTTTCTTCCCTTTTCTAGCTAGTTTAGAAATAATTGTTTAGCATTTTATATACATGTTTTCCTTTATGTCATAATTCTAACTCTTTTCTGAATCATCACCAGAACCTCTTTGTATCTCTTCAACAGTGGAGGGAGAACACTCAGTAGTTGGTAGAACCTGGAGGCTTAAAATCAGATAAAGATAGAAATGTAAAGCCTAACTCTACTACTTAGTAGTTGCATAACTTTTAGTAAATCAGTGAACCATTATTTTCCATAGTAAATCTGTGAATTGTGGAAAAAGTTACAAATTTTATGGGATTGTTATAAGGGGTAAATGAGGTAATGTTAGCAAAGACCATAACATAGTATCCATACTATTCACAGTAGGTATTCAGTAGTGTGTAGTAATCATTATTAGTAATTATATCTTCTCAATATGGCCTGTGATCTTATAAGTATTATTTGTATTCACTATGCGAGATACCAATCTCTACCATCACATTTCAGTTTGACTTTTAATTTTTCTTGCTTTTATTTTCTCAAAATTATGCCTGTTTATTTAGTTCTCATTTTTAAAATGATATTCACCCAGGCCTCAACATCTAGTGATTAAAATTGTGAGAGAATACGGATCTTTAAAAACTGCCAGAGTGTCTTAGGATGGTACTAAGTCAAGTTCTAAGAGGGTTATGGTTAAGTAAACAAATAACATTTTATGCTGTTCATGTAAGTAGGATTTTATGTTGTTTTTGAAATGGAGTTTATAGGCAACTAAGAAGAGGGAACAAATGACTAAGAAGAAAAACTAGCTTCCCTAAACTGGTTTTGGGGAATCAGCAGATTACATGGGGGCACAAATAGATGAGTCCAGCCAAGTGTGATAAACAGCAGATTTTTCAAGTTTTGTTTCTTGGGACATTAGTACCATTCAAATTATTATCAACAGCATTTTATGAAATAAAAGTGCTTTGTAATCAATTGTATGTCAGAATCTTTACTTATCAGCATTGCTTCTTGAGTTTTTACCATGCAAAATGGTATACTAGAGATTCTGAAAAGTCACAGAGTAAATAAACTTGCCTCATATTTCTAAAGCTTTTATTTTTCTCAATCTACTGGAACATTTCTTTAAATTAGTTTGTTTTGATGTCTTTAACCATTTTGAGATGATCCAAGGAATACAGTTGATATGATTCAGTAACGACAAATGAAACTGGAAAGGTAGGTCTGACCAGTTGTGAAGACTCATAGAAAACAAACATTTGAAGCTTTACCCTTAAGGAACTGGAGAGCTATTAAAGATTTTTGAGGTAGAACAAAAATGAATTGATGAGTTAGGAAGATTAATTGAAAATGATATGTGCCTTTTATTAAAAAGAAGGGACAGAGATGGAAGCAATGGAATCCATTAAATAAGCTATTGTGATACCTCAATTTTGAGAAATTAAGAATTAAAATGAAGGCACTGAATATAGAAAAGAAGCCATCAGTAGAAGAGATTAATTCACAGGATATGGTGACTAATGGATGTGGGTGGGAAAAGAGAAAGGACACTGATAAAGTAGTTTAAACTGGCAGAAGAGTCCAAGCTTGAGGAGTGGATAAAATGTTTTATGAAGGGGCACCTGGGTGGCTCAGCTGGTTAAGCATCTGCCTCCAATCAGATCATGATCTTAGGGTCCTGAGATAGAGCCTCACATCAGGCTCCCTGCTCGGTGAGGAGTCTGTTTTTCCTTCTCCCTCTGCCTCTGCCCCTCCCCACTATTTGTGCTCTCTCTCTCTCTCTTTCTCAAATAAATAAATAAATAAATAAATAAATAAATAAATCTTTTCAAAATATTGTATGGAGTAATCCTTCAACTGATCAAATCAAGAGGATGGGGCTATTTGTGGAGGAATATTACAAATACTTTAGGAACTTAAAAATTGGGAATTATTCTGATGTCTCCACTTAGGTTGTCTGGAGTCAGAATTTCTCAAGGATTGAATCATGGTCCAGCTCTCTATCTTTCATTTTCTAATCTAGTAAAGAGAGCTAAAAGATGATAAACACTTCTTTTGACACAATCTGTGTCATGTTTAACATACTTGTTATGTAAAAGCATGCATCTGATCTATTGATGATTGGCATGGAAGAAGGAATCAACAGCAAGATCATTAATGAATGCTTTAGTGTTTTTGGTATAGCATAACACACTGTGAAGGCACTATATAAGGAAATTAGTGTTCTTCCAAGGACAAATATTCCTAAATGATGTGTAAAAATAATCTAAGACAAGACAATTTTTCTCAACCTTATCGAAATGTTCCCATTCACTCCCTATTTTGTACTTTGGGATATTATAATCCTTGAAAGGAATTGCAGAAGGGAAGAAGGGAATATTAAAATCTTTGTACTAAATAAATCTTTGAGTTAGACATTCATACCTCATGCTGCTCTAGACTGAATTTTATCAATAATCTTTTCTAGGAGTCTAAACCTTAGTGTCTTATGTTTTTGTTGTTGTTTTTTTAAGTTACTCCATACTTCTAAAGAGCCACAGCTATGAAACTGTGGTCTTAGCAACAGGTGTGGTAAATTTGAGAGGACTGCAGAATAACCAAGTGTAGAGATCCACTAAAATTTAGAAGATATGGGGCTGAGTTGAGAGACAGAGAAGGAAGGAGGGAGCAAGAAGAGAGATATCAGTGCTAAAAAATGCATTTTGGAATCATCAGCATAGAGTAAATGAAAAATAGAGAATTTCTCAAAAAGGAGGAATATAAGCAGGAGATTTTAATGCTATAGAAAACTTCACACAACACACCAAAAAAATCAGAATTTTCAGCAATGGAGACTGAGATAGAACAACTTAAGAATAAAGTAGGTATATCCAGTAGAGAATTTGAAGGGAAAGGAAGTCAATTGAGGTCAAAAAAGTATAAGAGGAAAAGAAAGGTCATTAAATTTAGCGATAGGAAATTTTAGTAGGCAGAATAATGGGGCCTCAGAGATGCCCTGTCCTAATCTTTGGAAACTGCAAATGTGTTATATTACTTGGTTAAGGGGAATTAAGGTTGGAGATGGAAATATGGTTGCTAATCAGCTGACCTTAAAATAAGATTTTTCTGAATTATCCAAGTAAAGCCAATGTAATCACAAGGCCCTTTTATATATGAATTAGGGAAGCAGAAGAGTTAGTATCAGAGAGGTGCAATGTGAAAAAAGACTCATCTGGGTATTTCTGGCTTTGAGGTTGAAAAGAGGCCATAAGCGAAGGAATGCAGTTATTCTCTAGAGGCTGGAAGAAGAACATGAATTCTCCAGAAAGTAACAGGGCCCTTCTGACACCTTGATTTTATCTTAATGAGACCAATTTTGGCATTCTGATCTCCAGATAATAAATTTGAGATGTTTTAAGACACCAAGTTTGCAACAATTTGTTATAGTAGCAATTGGAAACTAATACAAATAACTATTGCTTATATAGTCTTAGTACAAAATATAGCAATCTATTGCAGTGTTACAAATGAGAAATAGAAACAGCAGGTGTAGCCTATATTTTCAGCAAATTAGGCAGTGGAATAAGGAAGAGAAGTAGGATGACAAGGTCTGAGAAATTGTTAATTGGAGAAAAATTCAAATGGATCTAATTAAATAGAAATAGTATTGCTTGAGAAAAATGCTCTATTATATTTAGTTTTTTCTTTGCAAGTAATCAGAACATTTCTTAAGAAGATCATGTGAGCATTATTGTCAAAGCAAACAAATGAAAATATTCCAAACTAATGGATGCAATAAGTGAAATCTAGAAACTCACAGAAAGCTGTTTCATTTACTATAAAGAGTATAAAAAAACCATCTCTAAATTATATGAAATACTGCCAATTCTGAATGAGATGAAAATAGACACTTAAAAAATTCTGGCAACTTCATAAAAATGTCAATTTTACATATTAAAAGAAAAAATATAATGTTGACATGTTAAGTGCATTTATAGAGAAAACAAAGAAAAGTATGCTAAATCAAAGCATATGCAGAGCAAAATAGAAAACTGGGAAATTGTCAACAAAATCAGGGTATGTAGAAAGTCAACCTAGCTTTTACAGAAGTCTGTATTAGAAAGTCTATGAACATTTAAGTGGAAAAGATAACTCTGCCAGTCAAATGCTGCTATAGACAACGCTGAAGTAAGAGGATCATTTTTATGCAAAAATACTTCCATTATAAAAACAAAAAGATTGGAAAAAACCTTCAAATCTTTATACTGATTTGATCAATTAATGCTAATAATGCAGTTTTAAAATAAACCTTCTAAATCTAGATAAATCATCTCATTGAATGATTGTCAAATATAAATGAATGATTTAGACCAGATGACCTACCAGTTTCCCTCTAAAATACTGTACCAGGAATTCTGGTGCTGGAGATGCAAACATTTCTTGTAAAAAATATCCTGTGACTAAATGTTTGGTAAATATCTCATTAAATTTGCTTTATGACTTCACAAACCTTAACAAAGAATCTCTAAGAAATACTCTAAGTGTAGCATTTTCCCAGGAATATTATTTTGATAACTGAAAATACATTCCCCTGAGAATCACGTAATACCCATATGTAAATATCAGTATTTCCACAAATACCACATTATTCCCCAAATCACAAATACCAATATATTACTATTTATAGATGAAATTGGAGTCTTAAAACAAAAATGAAAACTAAAAAGAATAATTTTGACTTATTTCTTTTTTAAACCTCCATTGTTAGTAGAGTTTTGGGGTTATAGTAGACTGTTCATCTATTTCCTAGCACTGAACTCACCACCTGATTTAGTTATCAATACTTAATTATTTTCTATTTGAGAAAGTCCTCGTATGTTGTTGGTTCAGATTTGTCAACTGAAAGAAAACCAACCCCAGAGTAGATTAGAGAATGTTTTATTTGTTAGTAAAATGCTTTATTTGCGTTCCTGAGGAATATAGTCTGAGAAAGTGCTCCAAAACTTGTTAGCTATAAGGATTGTATATATACAAAAAGGCGGAAAGGGTTCATGTGCTTGAAAGAAGTTCTTCAAATATTGTGTGTCACAAGGTATAATCTGTTGTTAAAATTAAGATTTACTGGGATACCTAGGTGGCTCAGCAGTTGAGCATCTGCCTTTGGCTCAAGGCATGATCCTGGAGACTGAGTCCCACATTGGGCTTCATGCATGGAGCCTACTTCTCCCTCTGTCTATGTCTCTGCCTCTCTGTGTGTGTGTGTCTCTAATGAATAAATAAATTAAATATTTTAAAATATTTAAGATTTGCTGATTTCCACATAGATATCAGAAAGACCCTTATGTCACCTTAATACATTATGTTTCTGTCATATCCATTGTTTAAAATTATTGCTTGCATGCTGTTTAATTAACTTCCTGTTTTTGACTCCTTGAGTTCACCTGAGATGGTCACAGAATGGTGACATCTGTGACCAATTTTAATGTACTGCGTTGTTGTGCACAGATCTTTGGGCATTGAGAGCTCCTGTTTACTCCACATTGTTGATCATTCATTTGCCAAGTTATTCTCTACATGCTTGGTCACCCTTTGGGTGTTTCTTAGACAACAATCAAAACTCCTACAATTTTTTTAATTATTATTTGAGTACAAACTATACCAATAATTTGCTGAGCACTTGAAGATGCCTTTCAGTTTCACATCTTATCTCAATAGTCACAACTCTGTGGCAGGTGTTTGAGAAAACAAACCTGAGAGAAAACAAAGGAACAAAGACTCCACAGCTGGTTCTTTACAGAGGCAAGATTTGAACCGAGGTTTGCTTGTCTCCAAAACTTGTATTTTAATACCGTTGTCCTGTGATCAGTTTTCTTGCCTTCTCTGTTCACCCTCATGAAACCCTCATAACTAAGATTTTAGTCTGATTTCCATGAATTGACCTGACTCTAAGGAGATGGAGGATGAAGAGGCTTTAGTTAGGCGAAGAGAGGTGAAGGACTGGGGGCCTGAGGATGACTTCTTACCAAACCCAGTATTAGAGCTGACAGCCTCTGAATTCACGCCTAAGCATACCTTCTTGCCTCCAGAACCCATATTCAGGCCATGCAAGATGGGCATGCATTTCCCTCCAAGACACTCACCTCGACAGCTTCTTTATACCAACTACCCCTCTGTGAAGCCTGTCCCTTCCAGGAGGAACCTGGACTTTCACCTGTGAGTAATTTCTTGTCTCCATTTTAACTATGTGCCTTCAATCAACAGCCCTTCCTCCTCTCTTGCCACTGATCTTTCCAGAGGTCTGAAAAGGTGCCTTTTTTTTTTTTTTTAGTAAAGAAAGCCTTTTTGTTCTGTGCCATTGCTCCCTGATGTTCTTTTCTGATCCCAGAAGGAAGCTTTATGTTACTAATGCTACTTTAACCCTAGAAACTGAGGTAACTGATTTCTTTTTGGTTGTGCTGTATTAAACGTATATTCTGATTCACATAGAATCTGACAGTTTTCAAGAGCCCTTGGTATGACTGAGCAAAATGATCCTATCGGCGTTTGGGTTCTTACTGTTTTGGAGATTTTTCTATTCTAAATGAAGTATAGTAGTATCTCATTGTTTTAATTTGCAAATTCCTAATGACATACGATATAGAATGTATTTTTTCTATTTCAAATTGAAGTATACTTGGCACATACTATTACATTAGCTTCTGGTGTACAACATAGTGTTTGTACAACTTTATGTTATGCTATGCTTACCATAAGTATAGCTACTGTCACCATATCACACTATTACTACACCATTGACTATATTTCCTGTGCTGTACCTTTTATTATCATGACTTACTCATTCCATAACTAAAGGTCTGTATTTGCCTCTCTCCTTCATCCGTTTTGCCCATTTCTCTACCCTGCCTCCCCTCTGGCAAACCTCAGAGGCTGTTCTCTGTATTTACAGGTTTGTTCATAGTTTTTGGTTTATTTGTGAAACATCTTTTCATATACTTATTGTCATCCATATATTTGCTTTGGTGAGATGTCCACTGTTTTTGCCCATTTTTAAAATCAGGTTCATTTTCTTATTGTCGAATATCGAGAGGGTTTTTTGTTTTTGTTTTTGTTTCTTGGTATCTTTCAGTTAACAGTTCTTTATCAGAAATGTCTTTTGCAAATATTTGTTCCCAATCTGAGGCTTGTCTTCTCTTTCTCTTGACAGTGTCTTTTGGAAAGCAGAATATTTTCATTTTAATGAATTTCCACTTATCACTTCTTTCTTTCATGAACTGATTTGAATCTCACAGAAACTTCATGATGCAGACTGTAGAAAATCTTAAAACTTAGACAGATGAAATGACTTTACCGTCCTGATGTTATATTGATAGAGTAATGAAGGCAGTGTAAGAATACGTGCCTTTTAAATCCATATCTGATGTATTTTCTACTCTTTTACTTAATGTAGATTAAATAAGGACCATTTGTCTGCTATGCATTTTTAAAGACCTGTGCAAACTGCCATGCTTTAGAACAAAAGCAAAATAAATGCTCACATGTTTTGAGGTGATGGAAATGTCTTATTGCATGCCTTGGCAACCCATTCTGAAGCTTAAAACATATTAAAAAGACCCATCTCTTCCATTTCTAATGGTAAAACTACCCCGTCTGGCTCCCTAACTCCTGTGTTACTTATCTCTTATTTATCATATTCAAATCTGCAATCTTGATGCTATTTTCGTGATCGTAATTCATACTCAACAATCTGTTTCCATTCTCAACTCAGTGAGCTAGCAATCAATTTCTTAGTGCTCTCTGGGAAGAAAGCAAAATCTAAAAATGAAGCCATTAATATATTACAAATAAGTACTAAATCTGTTAGGTAGGGGCTGACAGGTCACATTAGAATGGGTGCCCTGCAGCACTGTGAGGCACGAGAAAGGACTTGTGATGCATGATACCATTATTGACCTTTGAGTTACACAATTTATCAGAAAGGAAAAAATAGTTTCTTTTGTGTGGGTAAAAACTGCTAAGTGAGCCCTTTACCCTAGATTTCCAGGAGAAGCAAATTGGTCATTGCAAAAGTTCACTAATTAGGCTGTTTATTCCCTCAAACTGAAATGGGATTGTTACAGCTTAATCAACATGCATTTAGCATTAGTTCTTAGCTTAATATTATATCGGAAGCCAGGGTAATAGACTGTATTTTGAGAATCATTGGAAGTGGTTGGCCTGCCTTTTAATTTGAGTTCACTATTATCCCCCCTCTCTTCATCTCCATTATACACACTTATACTACTATAAACATAAAATTACCATGTAATAAACATAATGGTGCTCTACTACTGATAGAGCACCTCCTCCAATTTATGCATGATAGTTAGCTCTAAATTTGATTTATCTTATTGAATTCTTAAAATATTCATAATAATCAAAGCATATGATATAACTTATTATTCTCATTATGCTGATGTGAAAATTGAGGGTTTGGTGAGAAGAATTGCTCAGGTTTGCACAGCTAGTAAGTGGTAGAACTGGAATTCCAATCTGAGGTGGATTAACTTCAGCACCCTATGCTAAAGTATTACTCTGTTTGGTAGTGCATTTAAAACAATTGATAGTACCTGAAATTAGTCCCTGACATCTAAATCTTTATGCAATGTATTTTAAATCAATTAAAAGTTTTTGGGACACCTGGGTGGCTCAGCGGTTGAGTGTCTGTCTTCCACTCAAGGTGTGATCCCAGGTCCAGGATGGAGTCCCACATCGGGCTCCCTGCGAAGAGCCTGCTTCTCCCTCTGCCTATGTCTCTGCCTCTGTGTCTTTGTGTCTGTGTGTCTCTCATGAATAAATAAATAAAATCTTTAAAAAAAATTAAAAGTTCTTAAATCTGATCACTGACATTGTGCCTTCAGATAATGCAACAGAGTTACATCTTTTTCTTCTTCATTTTTGCTATTTAAAGAAAGTCATGCTCTGAAGTTTTACTATTGTCACAGATTTTCTGACAGCCATAAGCCATGGAATATTTTTTTTGTATATTTTTTTTAATTGGAGCTCAATTTGCTAACATACGGTATCACACCCTGTGATCATCCCGTCAAGTGCCCCCCTCAGTGCCTGTCACCCAGTCACCCCATCCCCCCGCCCAACTCCCCTTCCACCACCCCCTTGTTCGTTTCCCAGAGTTAGGAGTCTCTAATGTTTTGTCCCCTCACTGATATTTCCCACTCATTTGCTCTCCTTTCCCCTATAATCCCTTTCACTGTTTTTTATATTCCCCATATGAGTGAAACCATATAATGATGTCCTTCTCTGATTGACTTACTTCACTTAGCATAATACCCTCCAGCCATGGAACATTTTTTAAAGTTAAGTTTATTAAGTAAGATATAAGTACATACAGTAAATTTCACTTTTTCATGCCTACAGTTCTGATGCAGTTGTATAAACACCGTAGAATCAGAGGACATTTCTATCATCTCAAAGATTGCTGTCAGTATATCTGTTAAATAAACTTTTAATTGAGAATACTTTTATATTTACAGAAAAGTTGTGATTATAGTACAGAGAGCTCCCATGCAGCCTACACTCCGTTTCTGCTATTCTTAGCGTCTTGTATTAACCGTGGGCATTTGTCATCATTTTTCGCTCCAGCATTCCATCCAGGATCATTACATTAGTCCATGTCTTCTTCAGGCTCCTTTAGACTATGTCAGTTTCTTAGACATTTCTTTCCTTGGTTTTGATGATCTTGACAGTTTTGAAGGCTATTGGTCAGACATTTTGTCAACTGTTCCTCAACTGGGATTTGTCTGATGTTTTTCTCATGATTAGACTGGGGTTATGGGTTTTTAGGAGAAAGAATACAGAGTTAAAGTGCCATTCTCATATCACATCAAGAGCACATGCTATCAGCATGACTTATCACTGTTGACACTGACTTTTATCACCTACTGACATAGTGTTTGTCAAGTTTCTCCACTGTAAAGTTTTTCTTTTCTCCACTTTCCATAGTGCATTCTTTAGAAGGAAGTCATTATATAAAGCTTAAGAAATGGGAAGCTATGCTCTACCTCTTTTAGTGGGGAAATATCTATATAAATGACTTGGGGTTCTTTTGTACAAGTTGTTCCCTTCCATTTATTCATTCACTCATTGATTTGTGTAAGTATGGACTTTGATATTTATTTTATACTTGACATTATAATCCTGCATTTTCAAATTTTGTTGCTCATATTGTTCTAACTATGGCTGTTAGGAGCTCTTTCATTTGACTACTGTGTCCCTTTGATATATCCCCATTTTATTGTTTTGTTTTGGTTTGGTTTTATTTTTAGCAAATTTTATTTAGAGGGGATTTTTTTATTCTTTTTTTTTTTCTCTCTCTGGCACTACCAGACATTCAAGGATAGTCTTATATATTCCCTGTCCAAGCCCTAGAATCAAACATTTCTCCAAGGAGTTCTGGTTCCTTTTACTGGAGAAACCAAGATCAGGGTGCTGAGTGTGCTTATTGCTATTGAAGTGTGGTTGCTTCCTACTCTTGGAGGAGGAAATATATATATATGTGTGTGTATATACTAACCCATGTATATACACTTATCTGTAGATAATTCTAGATGTGTCCATCTCTATCTATATTATGCTAAGAGTGAATTCATAATGATGTAACTGTATTTCACAGTTTACAACATTGATCATTCTACCTTCCCCTTTGCTTGTCTAGAATCCCCCACACCAACAGTTAGAAATCTGGCTCCGAACAATATCCACCATCCATTTACTTAATTGTTCAGTTCCAATATACATGTATAGGGGTTTCTGAAATGTTAACTTTTACCATGATTGAAAAAAAAAAAAAAACTTTACCAACTAGAGAACAGTATGTATTTGCAATTCATTTTGCCTTTGTTCTTATAACCTCTGCTCACTTCCAAAGTTAATTAGACAATACATGCTGACCTTTTTACAAAAAAAAAAATTAAACTCAGGATAAAATAATGAAAGTTTTATTTAATGTATAATTATATTATGAAGAGTTTAAAATACCCAAGTTGCTGTAATCATGGATGTAAGTCATGCAATAGTTTTAGATTGATAGTGCCTTTGAATATTCTAATGTTAAAGTAGCTGCTTTTTAAAATACTTTTTCCTAGTTTTTTTGTGTTTTTGTTTTTCTGGTTTCTTTCTAGACTACGCATCATAAAAAATAGAATTTAATAGCACAGTTTAATATTAAGATAATGTTTAAAAATATCTTCTATAGACTTTCCTTATTTGTTCATGGAATTAAAAGATATTAAATATATCTGTAAACATTTTAAACTGGACTCCAAATACCAATTAAGAAACCAACCATAAAAATGCAACTTTAAAAAAATTCCTTCTTAATGGAAATTAAATAAACGTCTGTGTTTTTAGTAATAAAATGACTTTCTTTTGAAAATATTAAGCAACTGTGGTTTATTGTCACTTGAAATAGAAAACCCCAGCAAATTCAGTGCTGTCTTCTATCAAAGGAATCTTATAAGACCATATAACCCACTTGAACTTAAAAGAAAAATCTCATCTCAACATATCCTTTCTGAAATTGTCTTTTGGAAGTAAAAGGAGGTGTTTCTAATATAGTTCAGAAACAGTGTAAATTAAAAACAAAATAATTAAAATGAACAGGCTGCTATATTTTCTACAAAAGTCAGGCTGGATGCTGGCTTGTACTCTAAGTTCTACAAGATCAATTATATACACATGCTGGAATAGCATCTGAGATTAAGGCAAATAGAATGAGCAGGGCACCAAGGATAAGGCATCCAAAAAGAGCAAACCTTTCACTGAATATCGGATATAAAACATTTAGAAGCCTACACTGAAGAAATCTTCTTTTGATTAAAAATTAATGATTTTTATTTATAAAATGACTAGCTTTGAGGTTTTATATATTCATAACTTCAAGGGTTTCTCATATATTTCAAGTACATTCAACCTTTTGTAATGAAGATTCATTTTAAATTAATGATTTATTACTTCCAGAAACATTTTAAAGTAGTTTGTAGTATGATGTTGGGCTCCAAAGAGAAACAATTGCCTCAATAACTTTGTCAGGTAGGCCTTCTCTGTCTTAGAATTCAAAGGAAATGGTGAAGGCAAACCACAGTGATTGAAAACTCTGTGTAATTCTTAGTATGCAAACATTAATAGATGTGTAATGGTACTTTTTCTTTAAAAGTATCATTTGATGCATGGTTAAAACCGCAGAGGTGACCATGGATTTGACTTTGAACCAATCTGCATGGCCATAGCATATGCCTTTCTCTTTTCTAGCTGAGTAAACATTTTACTGAAGGATTTACTATTTGCCTTCATACATTTGTTGAACTGAATTTTCAAGACTACTCTTAAATTACACAAATCTAAACCCAATGTGGACAGAATACAATTTTTTTTTTAAAAAAAGCAAAAAGCAAACAGGCTGCCCATTTTCCTTCCATCTTCTCTACTTCTTACTTTTCTTACTTCTTTCTGCTTGAATATGACAGGGTTTACCACAGGACTACTCATTTCTTCAATAGCAAGTATTTTCTCAATATCCTTGTTCTCAATGGTTCTAAGATTTAATAAAGGGAGTTAGAAAAGTACACCAAAGTACATGACAGGTCGATAAGATTAAGTGCCTCTTAAAAGTAGCAACCTAATGGTATAGATATTCTAGTGAAAAAGACAAAATAAGGGGTTTAGGAAAATTTGGGCATTTATTGAATGATAATCTTTTTAAGACGCAAAGGCAGGATAGAATTTAAATGGATAGGGACTACTAATGGAAGGTTTTGACATGTCAAAGGGAGAAGGGCTCATAGAGGATACTGCATGCCTAAAGACGTAGAGGAAGGGAATACCATTAAAGGTCATACGTGTCAGGATGAATAATTTATACAAAATCTTGAGGGATCAAAAAATTGCATCTTAAAATCTATCAAATTAATAGAAAAGGATTGTGCATAGATTGATAGTGGGGAAAAAAACAGGATGCGCAGACGTCAGTTTAAGATTTGTTAGTAATCCAGGTGAGAAGAAACATGGATTAAACATTTGAATATTGTGGAAATTGGAAGGGTGGGAGCGACAAGCTAAATGCTGTGTGATTTTGTAACCAGTAGAATTTGGTAACATTTATATAGTGATGAAATACAAAATCATGGATGAATTAAAAATTCTGATTCCAAGTGCCTAGGAAAATGAGCAGGCCCTTACTATTAAAATAAATAAATAAATAAATAAATACAGTGAATTTGGATAAATAAGTACAAATTTTAAAAATGGCTTCTAGAAATATATCTAGGGAAGGGTGCAAGATGGCAAGCCTTATTTTTTGAATATTGCAATCTCTCACCTCCCGATATTTTAGTTGTAATGGACATATTAAACATAAATCATGGTTCTCATTTGTGATGGTATCTCTACTTAGGTTTGTAGAAATGAAACTAGGGTTTCAGAGATTTTTTTCTCTCTAGACATATATTGCCATGTCCTTCACCAAAAGATCGAGTAATTTCTAGCAATGTATGTGACCACATGAGACAAGAATTTCAACCAGGCCATAAAGTAGGAACACTTGAAAAAAAGAACTGGTTAGTATTGAGGAAGTGGAGGTAACATTAAATTACACAATGAATTGAAGGGTAAGCTGTAGGTCGAGAGGAAGTCTGAGTTTTAGAAAGGATAATATGGGGGACAAAGAGAAACCAGAACAGTCACTGACATGGAAAAGATAAAATAAGAGGGAATGAGAGGAAAAAATTGACAGTGAAGAAAATAACGATATAGGGTTTGTGGATTGTTTGGGGCTTTTTTTTTTTTTTTTGGTTTTGTCTTTTGAATTTTATTTTCTTCATTTGTTTCCCTTTTTTCTTCCCTCCTTTCTTTCCTCCCTGTCCTTTCTTCTTTCACCAGTGGAAGTCTGCCCTGGATTTTGTTCCATGGAAATAAAACACTAAATCTAATGCATAAGAAAACACTAATACTTTTCTTATACATACAGAGGATTTTCCTTGTTCTCTAAAAACAGTTGCAAAGAGTGAATTTGTCCCCAAATTGGTTTGCATTCTTTGTATAAAGATACTGAATGTAAACAAAGCTTGGATATTAGAATGATGTATGTGAAGCTCCCGATACACTTTGGCAGAAAAATGTTATATAAATGGAAAGTGAAGCATATATTTTAAAAGAACACATGAGTTTATTCCTCAAGGGGAATTGTTAATTTATGTACTGTTCTTGTTCCAAAGGTATGTGCATGATTCATAAGTTAGTTTATAAGTAATTTTATATTATAGAAAGAAAGCTAAGAGGATACTTAACTGGTTCCAAGTATTTGAAATATTTATTGTATGATAATCAACTGTTCACCAGTTTATTGTAGAGAAAGAAATCAATTTAAATTCCACCTATAAAAGTTTATATAAGATACAAATCTTACCTAAGCATTATGATTTGTGGTGGACTCTTGGAACAGGAATAGTAAATATTTCGTTTGTTTTTCTAGTTTTTATGACCCTCTGTTCTTCACATCTACACTCCTGAATTTTACCAAATGATTGAAAGAACATTGACCAGTCCCCTGCAGTCAGCCCTTCCTCATATTAGTCTTTTTTAATCCCACCAAATAGCCAATTGGTTTTATTTATTTATTTATTTATTTATTTATTTATTTATTTTCTCTGCACTTTTATCACATCTGTCTATTCTGGTGTTTATATATCACACCCGTGACAATTATAGTTAATCACAAATTTACTTGAAAGGAATACCATCTATCTGTGTATACCTCTACAATACTTCAAAGAACAACCATTTAAAATATCCTATGTATAACTACCAATGGGAATGAAGTTGACAATTTTCAGTTTTGCTCTTTAAGTTTTGAGTCAGCAATATCAATCTTACACGGGCAAATGATTTAGATTGAAAAACAAATGTGTTGAATACATTATTTTGGAGATTATCATTGTCATGTCATACTTTCATGATTCCCATTGCCTTTTTTCTTCTTCTTTTTCTTTTTGATGTGGGGGAAAAAATCCTAAGTGTTATTGTCTTCAAGAAGCAAGGTCATAATTTTTTATTGCAAGGTAATGATCTCTTTCATGCCCCCTTCGCTCTACCCTTGCAGCCATTAGTTCATTATGCAAATAGAAGCAGGCTGACGAGGCATATTGCAAGAGTTAATGACCAGCTAATTGTTACTGCCATCACCACTCCCTCCCATGAAAACACAGGTACTGAGAATTGATGACTAGCATTTCCATATGTTTAATGGGAAACAAACAGGAGGTTCAGTTGTGGCACTGACAAAACATGAGGGAAAAAATAATTTCCATCACATGCCCCTGATTTAAAAGTGCTCCAGGCCATCTTTGTTCCACAGCTAGAAGCATAATAAATTAAGAAAAAGTAGTATATGGCTGAGATGGAATCCTGTGGGATATGTGAGTAAACTAACAGGTAGAGAATTTGAGGGGAAAAATGGAAGTAGCCTTGGGTAGATAATATAAGAGGCAAAGAAACAAGGTGCCACAATGTTGTACTAATTAGCTAATAATTTACAGCTGTGATATACATTGCTCTAGCTCTGTCTTGTGGATTTCATACTTCAAGAGTTTCTGCAACCATGTGAAGGCATGATAAAGCTGGACTTGAGCTATAAATGGAAAATTATATGTTATTAATTAGGGAGAAGTTGATAGAGCAACAACAGGACTGCTGGAAGAAACACCAAACAAAGAAGGAGAAAGAAATGGGACAAGAATTAATATTTCCTAAGAGCACGCACTAAGCATATGATATTCATCTATAATCCTTATATTTTCTGTATAAAGTTAATCTATAATTTTTAATTAAAGATAAGGAAGCTGATTGATATTCAGACATATTTAAATTTTTGCTGAATTTGTTGACTCTTTTGTTCATCCATTTGACAAATATTTTTATTTGGGCACAACTTCTGGATGGTAGGGAAAAAATATCCCTAGGAAAGGGAAAATGTGGATGGCATATTTTTCAATATTTTCATATATTTCTATATCTATATATATTACACACTCCTACACTCAGCCCAAATATTAAGTAATGCATTTTTTTAACTCATTATATTATTAAATATTAGCCTGTCCTTAGTGAATTGACATGTTAAATTTTAAATGTTTGTCCAGTGGAGATACACATAACTATGGCCAGTGGTATATATGGAAGGTTACCTTTTATTGCTGTTGGGCATTAATGAGGCCTGTATTTAACCATGTATTTTTATTCTAACATTTGTTATCAATTTGTCTATAAATACTCATGCCTTCAAATATCCTTGGAACCAGTTTTAACATCTTATTTGTTTCTTCATTAATTAGTACGTTAAGTAATATCTCTGAGCCATTTCATATTTGCAAGAGAGTTAAAATGAGTACAAAGCCAAATAATGAAAAAAAAATGCCAAATAATGCTTAATAAGATAAATAGCACAAACTCCTTGTCCTTGAGTATTTGACAGGAAAAACTAATACTTATGTGACTCCCTGCAAAAACCAATTTTATAGTTTCTAAGAGCAGAGTAGGAACAGTGAACACAAAGTTGTTATAAGTTAAATTTGAGATGAAGCTTGAAAGATGAAAATGCAGAGTTTGTGGTTTGGAAAGGCATTCTAAATAGAGATAAAAAATACCCTAAGTGACAGAGGTAGGATGTAAGCCTATTATCTGCCTGACTCCCAAGCACATGTTTTTGTTTCTGGGTTTGTTTATTTTTGTTTTTTTTTTCCTGTTTTTTTTTGTTTTGTTTTGTTTTGTTTTTTGTTTTTTGTTTTTTTTCCTTTCCCATCGTGCTGTGCTCATTCTTAGCCTTTTCAGAAGACTTGAACTTCTACTAACCATCTTTAGTTTCTCTGGCTGTGATATCCCTCATTTAAGCAACAGAGTTGTGAGATGAAGGAATATAACATATTTACAGTCACTAAGATTTCTTCTCATTATAATGTTCCAGAAATTACAAAGTCAAAATATTTGGCTTTTGTCTGTTACCTCCCGAACATTTAAAAAATAATACAAAGAAACTACTGCTACAGTTTTTTCTTGGATCCATGTATAGATATACAATAGAAAACTTATCTCCAGTGATGTGTAAGCTTGAACTGACTTCCCCAATTAAAAAAAAGCCAATGAATATATGAAGTTCAACTTTAAATTATTATGCATTTTGAGTTTTGGTTCAAGTCTGAAACTAATGGAAGTAGATTTTTATGTTAATATAAAAGTTATTGGTTTGCCTGGGTGGCTCAATTGGTTAAGCATTTGCCTTCTGTTCAGGTCATGATCCTCGAGCTCCAGGATCAAGCCTAGCATCAGACTCCCTGCTCAGGGAAGAGCCTGCTTCTCATTCTCCCTCTCCCTCTCCCTCTCCCTCTGCTGCTTCCCTAGTTGTTTTCGGTCTCTCTCTCTCCCAGATAAATAAATAAAATCTCCAAAAAAAAGTTGTTAAAGGGCTTATTTCCTTCTGCTTCTCCTCATGTACCTTCAAACCCAACCTCTTTTTATTGTTTATATTTAAATCTCTATATTGGGAAATTTATTTTTGTGATGGGAGAAAAGCAAGAAGGTAGCAATAGCACATTTATTTTGTCCTATTTGTGAAATGCCACCAAATCACATGATCTTCTCTCCATTATCCAGTTCTGAGGTGCTTAGGAAGGGACAAAAAGGATGGTGGATCATATTACACTGAGAATATGTCAAATTTATCAGCTTTATACTCTTTACATATCACTTATCCATCTTGATACATAGGAAAATTGAAAATTTTCATTCACATATATGGTTGTATGATGCACATCAAACTTCCTCAAGACCACCATGAGTTCCTTGGGGACAGGAAATGAATGATAAGCATATATTAGGTACACAAAGACTATTTGAATCAATTTTTAATGAAAAAATAATGAATGAAAGAAAATATCCAGAGATGTGTGTGTGTGTGTGTGTGTGTGTGTGTGTATTGGAAATTTAAAATCAAATAAAATAAATGTGATCAGTCTTGAATTTGTTGGGGAGGAAGACCTTCCTCTGCCCTATGGTCCTTCTGACTGGACTTAGAATCAAATTCACATAAGACAGATTAACAAGAGAAAATAAAATTTGACAGATGTACATACAGGGAATCTGCACAGGCATGAAATTGCAAACACAAGGAAGCAACAGAAAATGTATGTGAGCTAAGGAAAGGGGTAGGGTCTCAGGATATAAACAGAAAATGTGGGCAGCCGGGGTGGCTCAGTGGTTTATAACGCCACCTTTGGCCCAAGGTGTGATCCTGGAGACCTGGGATCGAGTCCCACGTCAGGCTCCCTGCATGGAGCCTGCTTCTCCCTCTGCCTGTGTCTCTGCCTCTCTCTGTGTGTGTGTGTGTGTGTGTGTGTGTGTGTATGTGTCATGAATGAATAAATAAATATAATATTTAAAAATAAATAAACAAGTACCACATTTAAAAAAATGGAAAATGCTCATTAACAAGGATGAGAGGAGATGTTTGGGAAAACAAGGTTGCCTTGTTCTGCAGATAGGTTCCTTATGTAAAGGAGTCTCTGTTAATAGTCGTCTTGCTGGTGCAGGCTCTCCTTTCCTGTATAAATTTAGGCAAAGAGTCCTTTTCCTGTCTCCTGGGTTTTATTATTTTTAACTCAATCTTACATTAAAAAAGGCCTGTCTCAGGAGTAGCATGCCCTGGTCCTCTACAAAATATCTTTCCCATTTCTTGTGCCCTGAAATTAGCTGGTACATTTTAATATTTTAGTATTGTTTTATATATTAAGGGTTCTAGATACTTTTTGAAACCTACCCATTACTTTCTTTGCATTCTGCTTTGCAAAAAAAAAAAAAAAAACCCAAAAAAACAAAAAAACAAAAAACAAACAAACAAAAAAAACCTTGGTTTAACATTTTTTTACAGGAAATGGGTATTAAAATTAAAATTCTAAAAACTTCTGTTAAACTTTTAACATCAATCTAATTTTACTACTTATGGAATATATCTTCCTTAATCTTAATGAATCTTCTCTTTGTGCCTGGTACCAATTATCACATATCACATGCTTCTACTCACCTTCCCCTTCCCTAATTATACAAAACTTACAATATTTTAGCATTAACAGAACATTATTTATTTTTTACATTCTTTTCTTCACTTAATAATTCACTGATTCATTGTCTCATTGAATAAAACACACGGAAGTGTTGTAACATTGTGCCAAACATTGGCAAGGTTCTAAAGATAATTTAGATATATTCCTTGATTTATAGAACTTATAAATACATAGTTACAATAATATAAAATATATAATAAAGATTATATTTGATATTGAGATTACAGTTTTACATTTATTTGATTTATGGGATGTGATTAAATTTATTTTTTTCTTGTAGCACAATTTTTGACTGTGAACATTAATGCTATATGGACATTTTATATAGATGGTATATGAGTATAAATAAAATATATTTCTAACTTTAAATAGCCTAGTGACTTTTTTGAATACAATCAGAGCTCTCTACCAAATGAACTCAAAATCATGTAGTTCTTTCCAATCAAATACATGTATTCAATAAGATGGAAAAACTATAAGCTAGAGAGCTGACATCTTTGAACTCATAGTGGTTTACTTTTCTAGTATAAGACTGCTTGGACAAATGAGTACTAACATTTTCCTTTATTGCTAATATTATCCCACAAGGACGTGGAATTCTATTTATGGCTAGTTCTTAAACTTTGCCTCTACAGGAAAAAAAAATAGTTTCTATCATGATACAGTTTAATGAAAGGAAATATGATTATTTTGGATTCTATAAAGCAATCAATCCTACAAGTCAGTTTTTAAAATGTGTTTTGATTAGGGAAGATGTCACTTGTATATGAATGGGGCAACAGAGCAATACATGCAGCATTAGATAATAACAGCCAGTGTAATGTTCTATCTTAAATTAGACATAAATAATGAAAAAGTAATTGGCAGATTCTATCTAAAATCCGTTAAGTAATAAGGCCTTCTTTCCAACATAAAGATAATTTTCCTAGATTCTTGAACCATATTCTAAAGATGACATGCTGAATTTTCACTTGTTGAGATAAAAAAGAAATTTTAGTAAAATGTGCATTGGATGAAGAACAAAAAAAAATCATTTATGTGCTGTGTGTACTTGAGCAAGTTTATTTAGCTCCCCATGCTATAGTTTCTCAGGAGTATGTGGGTGATGCCAATTGTATATCTAATGCTTAAGGCTGTTGTAAGGCTTACTGAAATAAGTATGTATAAAGTGCTTGGAGTCCTTTTGATGAAAAGTGCTACCTCAGTACTAAGTATTTTTGTTGTCTATGAAGTGAATGAAGTGAATGTCTATGAAGTGAAGATTAACTGCACTGATTTTGCATATACCAGAGTTCTAAACTTTGTAAGAAAGAGTGAGCTGGTAATCTTGGTTTATCCCTACCACTGGGCATGCTACAGAATTATTATTTTAACAGATTCAACTTTGTGGCTAAGAAATGTCTACAAAGGGGCACCTGGGTAGCTCAGTCAGTTAAGCGTCTGACTTGATTTTGGCTTAGGTCATGATTTCGTGATATTTGGATCAAGTCCCACTTAGCTCTCTGCTCTGTGAGTCTGCTTCTTCTTCTTCTTCTTCTTTTTTTTTTTTTTAAGATTTTTATTTACTAAAAAAAAAAAAAAAAAAAAGATTTTTATTTACTTATTCATGGAGACACACACACACACACACACACACACAGAGGCAGAGGCATAGGCAGAGAGAAAAGCAGGCTCCATGCAGGGAGCCCAATGTGGGACTCGATCTCGGGATTCCAGGATCACACCCTTAGCCAAAGGCAGATGTTCAACTGCTGAGCCACCCAGGAATCCCAGTGAGTCTGCTTCTGATTCTCTCTCACTGTCCCTCTGGCTCTCTATATGTCTCTCTTTCTCTCAAATAAATTAATAAAATAAAAAAGGCAGCAATGTCTACTAAGGTGATTTGAGGGTAGTATAAAGATAATTAGGATTTAATAAATATTTTTATTTATCTCAGATGTAGTTCTAACTAGAACCATGGTGTTTATATCAGATTGATATGTATGTACATTATAGAGTCATAAAACTGATACATGAACTCTGACTATGATTCCCATTGGGAAGTAAATATGCTTTTCTGAGCATTGCTGAATGAAGTGGATGGGTTTGGGCTATAGAAGCTGTTATGCTCACTTGTGTGTGAAAGCAGGAGCAGCTCAATTGATATTAATGTAATTTAATAATAGTAATAGGTAAACTAACATTGTGGGAAGCAGTTTCAATTTTTTTGTGATATTATGAAGTGGTTCAGAGAGGAATTTGTTTTGTTTTGAAAGGAATGCAGGATATAAGTCAGGAAATAAGAGAATATACAAGATGAAGGTGGGTTGGAGAAGATCACTTTGACCCAGAATAACTGTAGTGTTGTTCCTACTTGTTTATCTATTTTGATGAGTAAAGAGGCCCTGATATGGGATGAGGTTTATTTTAAAAAGAAAAGAAAACATTAAGTAGTGTTTTTCAACCTTGGTTGGATATTAGAATCTCTGGGACAGTTTTTTAAAAGGTTTATGCTCAAGCCTCAGCTCAAGATGAAATAAATCAGAATCTCTGGAGGTTGGGACCCAGGTATTCATATTCCTAAAACTCTCAGTCATTCCAAAATTCAGCCAAGGGGCACATGGTGGTCTAAATGCTCCTGAAAACCCATCACCATTTCCTATCTGTCCCTGTGCAAAACACACACACCTCCAACTGTTTTTTTTTTTAATCAGTCTACACAAATATCCCATTTGAATGGAGATTTTATTTTCCATTTTAAAAGAAAGATTATAACTTTGTTTTGTTTTAATAGGTAATACAAGTAATCCAGAAATGTAGATGAGCCATAAGCAAAAGCATTATACATGCACCACATAGAAAAATCTACTATTGATACTTTATTCATATCCTTCAAAACACAAATTTAAACAAAATCAGATTATACTGTCAATATTTTTTAAAAGATTTTATTTATTTATTTGAGAGAGAGAGGGAACAAGTGGGGGGAAAGACAGTGCAAGAGGGAGAAGTAAGCTCCCCACTGAGCTGGGAGCCTGAGGTGGGACTCCATCCCAGGCTCCTGGGATCATGACTGGAGTTGAAGGCAGACACTTAACCAACTGAGCCACCTAGGTGCCCCTACTGTCTATATTTTTATGCTTTTTTATATTTAATATATTGAATATCTTCAGGTCTGTCCACGCATTTCTGTAACATTGTTTCCAATGGATGAGTGCACCGTAGTTGTTTTAATTAAGCAACACTGTTGGGTATTGACTTCCTTTTCTCAGTATTTTTTTTTTTAAGTTACAATTGACAATTGAGAGAATGGAGATATTGTAAAACATTTAAAGTAATACTTCCATATATGCTCATCAAATCTGTGTACATTCTTACAGATCTCCTGTAGCTCTGAAGCTTGAGTCTTAGAGTTAAATCTTTCCCATCTGTTTTTGCCTCTTCCTTTCCTCTCCCTCTTTCCACTTTCCATGCCATCTCTTTCATCTTTTTCTCTGTCTGGATTTTATCATTATCTCTTGCTCTCTCTCTCTCTCTCTCTCTCTCATAAATAACACTGTGGTATGAGGATTTTTGGTATACATAAGATGAGGCAATGTTCAGGAGGTGGTAGTTGAATATGTGTGATTATGGATATTTTCCCAGGGTCTTAAAAGTTACAGTATTTTTATATTTTAAAAGATATTTATTTACTTATTTATTTATTTATTTGTTTATTTATTTATCTGACAGAGACAGAGAAAAAGATAGCACACAGGAGGGGGAGCAGCAGAGGGAGTGGGAGAAGCAGGCTCCCTGCTCAGCAGGGATAGATAGATGTGGGGCTCTATCTGAGGACCCTGAGATCATGACCTGAGTTGAAGGCAGATGACCAACTGAGTCACTTAGATGCCCAAAAGTTATAATATTCTTAATTAAAATGATAGAAGTCCTCTCTAGAGCAATATTAGACTTGATGATAACCCCCTTAATATGGTGTTTTAAGTTTTTTCTAATCTCTAGCTAATTTTAAAGTAAAAAATTCAATTAGCAAAATTTTCAAAAGGAAATTTTTAAAAATCCATATAAAAAAAATCCATATATTTTTCTAAGCTGCTGAGATGGGGTGATGCTCCATCATAAATGTTTCTCTGCAGTATGGTACATATATATAAAATATGTTTCAACACATCCCCAAAATTTCTGTACTGATGTGTAACATAGCTACATTAAGTGAAGTTGGGGTTTAAATTCTATCTACTGAGTGACAATTGTGAGAACTCTAATAAAACATTGGCTCATATTCTTAAAGTATTCAGATAGTTTTACTATTAGAAACAAATAACTGATGGGCACAGTTACAGTTTTGTATGTGTGTATCATCATCTCATTATTTGGAACTTGCCCTAGAACATTTTTAAAAGATAGTTTGAGTCTTATTTCATTTATATTACTATGTAAATATCTGATGATATTGTGATAGTGTAGGCTTGATTTCAGTAGAAATTTAATATAGTATGAAGGTTTTCTTTTTAATTTTAAAGTAATATAGATTTCAAACAATTCAAGCAATACAGAGACATATAAAAAGAATAAAATGGTGGGCAGCCCCAGTGGCCCAACGGTTTAGCCCTGCCTTCAGCCCAGGGTATGATCCTGGAGACCTGGGATCGAGTCCCACATCGGCTCCCTGCATGGAGCCTGCTTCTCCCTCTGCCTGTGTCTCTGCCTCTCTCTCTCTCTCTCTCTCTCTGTGCCTCTCATGAATAAATAAAATCTTAAAAAAAAGAATAAAATAGAATATACTTTCCTTCTTTATTCCAGACTTAAATTAATTAAAATAATTGCTGTTAACAGATTGGCACATGTGCTGCCTGTTTTTCCTCTGTGTTTCTAGTAACATAAATACATTTTTCGATCTTTTAAATTTTTGTACCCATAAATACAAATATACTAAGATTATTACTCTGCAGCTTGCTTTTATTTTTTAACTTATCACTTTATTACAGTTTTCCAGATCAGTACATATGAATCTAACTTATGAAAAGCATAATTAGTTTATATTCCATGAGAAATATATGCTATAATTTGCTCAGCCATTTCTTACTCAAAAACATTCAGATTATTACCAGTTTCTTTTCTACAACAAAACTCTATAGCAAACACACTTTACAAACACTGGTGGCCTTAGGGCATGTACATTTTCATTTTTATTAAATAAAAATACAATATATAGCTATCTATAATATTTATAATTGACTAGTATATAAACAGAAAAGAGTAGCTTGCTTTTGGGGAATGTTATTTTGTCTGTTCTGAAATCATTCTTTTCTCTGTCCCACTTTGCTCGCTCTAACTCACTTCCTTTCTTTATTCTTTCCATTTTTCTTTGCATTTGTCCTACATTTTTCTTTCACAATTTCTTGTGTTTTGTTTTGTTTTGTTTTGTTTTGTAGCTTCAAGCCTGTATTACATGTACAAATAAAATTAGTTTTAAAAATCAGGAAAATCTCAGATCCTCCGTTGCTTTTAGACCAGAAAAAGAGAAAAACTTGAACACAATATATTGATTTACCATGAATTTTTAACAGTTAAATTGCTAAAAGACAAGGTATGAGACTGCAAAGAGTGATGAAATTACCCTTGAAGTGGTAATTAAAAAATTAAAAACAAGACCCGCTGGTATCTTGACCAGCTACAGAAACATGGGCTTCTTGAAGGAGTGGAAAAAATGTGTTTGGAATCTGAGCACCTGACTTCACAAGCTGGCTCCAGTTCATATTAGTTGTATAATAAAAAACTAATTTAATTTCTCTTATCTTCAGTTTCCCCACTGTAAAAGAGAAGAAAATGGTTTTCATGGTAATACTGTCAGGTTAAAGTTAGATAATATATGTTGTAATGCATATAAAGTATATTTAAATATTAGCCTACATCTATTTATGGCAGTCACAAAACAAATGAGGATACTATCAGAAAACTTTATTATTGCATAAAAAGCAAATAAAGAAAAGCTTTAAAATTTACCCTGATTTTTAAAAAATGTATATGAAGTTAAAACACTGGACATCTCTTTATGAGGGTTTTATTGTTTTATCTGTGGTCATGTAAATATCATTTACATTATCATTTAAGCAGTACAGATGCAAATCATTATGACTGTTTTTGATGACATCTTTTTATTTCTTAATTTGGGCAAGATTCTTGGTCTCACATAAGCATAAACAGAATTTTTCCTCAAGTATAGGTACTAAAAGGAATTATATGACAAAAGAAATGCATAGTACATTATTCCTGACTGGCTTTTATAGTCTACATATTAAGGTTGTCTTCATTCGCTCATTCATTCACTGATAACTATTTACTGAGTTCTGTATGTGGTAAATCACATACTGGGTATACAATACTGAGCCAAGTGGATATGACGTCTGGCTATGGGCTGATAGTTCAGAAAAAATCAATATTATCAATTTGACATATAAATGTATATTTAACCAATGGTTTTTGTTGTTCAACAACAAGAAATGGAGCAACTTTGCCAATATTAAAATTCTGTTATAGTGAAAAGACTGGTACTACTAACAAAAAAAGTATTAGAACAAATGTGATCTCTACTGAAATCTTCAAAGTACCAACAGGAATTCCATTCAGAACATATAGAAAACCACAAAGAAAAAGTTACAGACTGAATTGTATTGTTTGATTAAACCATTTGTTTGTATCTACATTTTCTATGTGACAAATAGTGATACCTAGACATAATTCTGTAAATGAAAACCATCTGTCTCAGAATCACCAAGAAGACTAAATCAAGAAGAAAGTCTTATAAAATCTAATAGTAGTGGCCCAATCTCCAAGCTCATTTGATTATATATCAAATGTCATATTACATAATATGACATTAATAACACTAATCCTTAGCTGTGATTGGTTTTCCCGTCCTTGATGAAAACTCAGAATTTGAAAAAAATGTAAAAAAAGAATCCAAAACCAACATTTTCCCCCATAGTGGCATATTATGTGCTATTGCTGGGAGAAGGGATTTCATTGTTTTTGTGAACTTACTAAGCATAAGAAAATCTGTTTACTGTTTTCTTGCTCCACATTGTACTAAGTCACTCCATGACTCAATGAAGTGACTTTTACGTTGAAGTTTTGTATTACCAGTTTGTTCAGCAATCATTTGAGGAACCAAAAGAAATCAGATCCACCAGAGACTATCTCAAAAACACAGGATGGCAGTTGATATAAATTTAGAGATATATGTGGCCTATGATCCAGAACTATTTGTCTTCATGGAGCATAACCTTTCTGGTGAGAAAATCCATTCAGTTTATCAAATTATAGACCAGAATTTTGTTTTGTGAAAAAAGAGATTTGGGGAGTTTAAGGAATATTTCTATATTAGCTGGTGAGTTGAGCTTGTTTACCCAGGATATTTCTTCTGAAAGAAGTAGAACTCACTTTCTAACATCTATGAATACTACCATAAAACCCTTACTGAATATTCTAGTATTTCTCAGGTTCTAGAAATTCTTCTGTTATGTGGCCATGACAAAAATACTGAAACTGCCTTGTGCCATGAACTTCTCATTTCTACTACACTACATCAAAGAAACTACTGGAAACAATGGTTATTGGTTTCTGGGAGATGCCAAATTTGACCAAAACCATTTTAATGACTAGTCTTTGCTCTTTGCTTCTGAGAAGCAAATGTGTACTGGGAGTTCTTGATTCACAAAACTAACACTGAATACTATGAATGGCAAACTAGAAATGTCACTTGAAAGAGTTTCAAGATATTGGATTCTACCCCCAGCTTTGTCACTAATGAACATACACTTAGCTTCCTGAATCCTAGTTTTTCCCACCTGTAAAATGCGATGATTGAGTGTATGAGTTCTAGTCAATTATGGGGCTGAGATTATTTAACATTCCTTATATTTTGAGATAGTTTCTTCCTGATAGGGAGACCACTTTGTGCATTTAGCCTCATTATGAAATGTGATTGTTTTAGAATTAAATGACTTTTTTTTTTTTTTTACTAAAAAACTGTATAGATTTAGGGATAACTCAGGATACTTCTTGTTTTATGGGTTACAAATTAGCCACAGTAATCAGAAATGGGCCAACGTAAGTGACAAAGTAAAGAATTGTGAAATTTAATTAAAGATTTTACCTTAATAAATTTCAAAATATTAGTTACTATAAATAATAATGCTATTACTATTATCTTCTGTAATAGGAAAGACTTTTTTTTTATTTTATGTATTTATTAATGAGAGACACACAGAGAGAGAGAGGCAGAGACACAGGCAGAGGGAGAAGCAGGCCCCATGCAGGGAGCCCGACGCGGGACTCGATCCCGGGGCCCCAGGATCACGCCCTGGGCTGCAGGCAGGCCCCAAACCGCTGCGCCACCCGGGCGCCCCTAGGAAAGACTTTAATAGCACTGATGAACTACATATAAAGTAGACATCACTAATATCTGAGAGAACAAAAGTTCATAATAGTAAATTTTAAAATGTTTGAGAACTCATTGTACAATTTAAACTGTTACTGTGTCTTTCCCTATGCTAGCAAAATCCCACCTGTTCACAATTTTACATATTCACAATGGAAGCTCTGCACACAGGCAGGTGGAAATTAGAGGTCATGGCCCAAACTGAAGTGATAGGTCTCTGCTAATTTAGAGACAACTTTGGGCATGTAATATAAATATTACATAAAAAACAAATTGTGCTTGCCCTGACAAGTTGCATTTATAAACCCTGGAGAGATGGGATCCTCTGTGCTGACTCGGCTTTTGTGAAGCTTTGTAATTTAACATTAACCCATTCAGTGGTGAATGTTGGCCCATCCCTAGCCTAAATATTTAGCAGAGAAGGATTCAACAATTTGGATTATTTCATTGGTGAATACTTTGTTGTTTTGTTTTGTTTTCCCTTGATAGTATATTTGTAAGTATTTGGGATCCATTACTACCTGTTTAAGGATTTTCTTTTCTCCTCCATCAGTTTTATGGTCAATGGAATAATTGGGTATTTCATTTTTATTTTTTTTTTATTTTTTTTTATTTATTTATTTTTTTTGGGGTATTTCATTTTTAACAGAAACATTTATTGTATTGCTTTCCAAAGCTGTTGAATTTTAGCCTTTGGCTGTGTGACTTTAACCAGAGGTGTTTGTGATTTCAAGCACCATAGCATGTTTATTTTTGCAATTCACTGTAACAGCCAGCCATTGAAAATAATGATAGTGAAATTTATAATTTTTATAAATAAAAAAATGGTTCGTAACCCTATGGTTTGAAAGGAAAAAAAATAGTGAATTCCCCATTAAAATAGAATATCATTGTTTGAAATAATTGTTAAAATACTATTTGTTTTTAAAAATGACAGGCTTTTAAAAGATTTTATTTATTTATTCATGAGAGACACACAGAGAGAGGCAGAGACATAGGCAGAGGGAGAATCAGGTTCCCTATGGGAAGCCTGATGCAGGACTTGATCCCAGGACCCCGGGATCACAACCTGAGCCAAAGGTAGGCACTTAACCACTGAGCCACCCAGGTGCCCCCAGACAGACTTCTTATACATTCTCGACTGTAGTCCTCAAAGTGTTATCCATAGATTGCCTGCATAATAAATTGCAGAATGTCTTAAAAGGTAGATATTTTTCAACCAACTAAACTCTGATTTAGAATTTCTGTGTCTTTCTTTTTCCAGCTTTATTGAGGTATAATCAACATTGTATAAGTTTAAAGTATACAATATGATGATATGAAATATGTATATATTGCAGAATGATTACCATAATAGCTTAACACATCTGTCACCTCACATAGTTTCATTTTGTTGATGTTGTTATGATGAAAACTTTTAAGATCTACTCTCTTTACAACTTTCAAGTATACAATACCGTGTTGTGAAATATGGTCACCATGCTGTACACTAGATACCCAGAGTTTATCCATCTTGTAATTGGAAGCGTGTACCCTTCGATTGCTTTCACCCATTCCTTACTACCTTTATGCCCCTGGCAACTAACAATCTATTCTGTTTCTATGAGTTTGATTTTTTGTTTTTTAGATTTAACACATAAGTGGAACACCTAGTATTTGTCTTTCTCTGCCCAACTTATTTCACTTAGCATAATGCCCTCAACTTTCATCCATGTTTTTGCAAATGGCAGTATTTCCTTCTTTTTTTATGACTTAATAATATTCCTCTCTGTGTGTGTTTATGTGTGAGTACACTTCCTTTATCATTCATTTGTTGATGGACACTCAGGTTGCTTCCATATATTAGCTATTTTGGATAATGCTGCAATAGAAATGAGAGCACAAGTATTTTTGAGGAGAGTGATTTCATTTAAAGGCAGATTCCATGACATAATCCAGAATTACCAAATAAGAACCTTTGTGAGTGAAATCCAAGGCTCTGCATTTTTCATAAACTTTTCAAGTAGTTCTTATGAACATTAAAATTTGAGGACCATTTTTTTATTTAAAATGTCTGTTTTTCATATAAAGAAATTATGATCCTGAGAATATATATATAACCCCCCCATTCCACAGCTTGTTAACATCAGAACTTGAGTCAGAATTTAGATTTCTTTATTCCCAAGATAATTTCTATAGAGAATATGAAATTTATGTCTAATTTTTATCCTGCATACTTGGTGAAAAAATGAATTTTTTAAATAATATTTTATATACTTTGGATAAAAATAGAATTCTCACAATTTTTCCCCTTAGACTTGTGTCTCACCTCTTTTTTTTTTTTTTTTTTTTACAAACTTTCAGCAAAATCGGACTGATTTTTTTTTTTTTTTTTGGAAAGAGGGGAAGAGAGAGAGAAAAGTTGGGAGAAGGTACAGAAGGAAAGAGAAAGAGAGAGTCTTGGGCAGGCTCCACACCCAGCATGGAACCTGCTGCAGGGTCTAATTTCACAACCCTGAGCTGAAATCAAGAATCAAATGCTTAACTGACTGAGCCTCTTAGGTGGCCCTCTTTTTTTTTTTTTTTTTTTTAAGATAAAGTTCTTTTGTATGGGTTCTGATTGTGTGTGCCAGTCTCAAGATTACTTGTTTTATTCTTACTTATATCTTCTCCTTTTGTATTAATCATTATATACCAGGTTACACTGTAGTAACAAATGAACATGCCAAGGTCACAATGACATATCACAACAGTTTAATTTTTCACTCATGTTCCATGCCCAGATTGGTTTAGCAGCCCTGCTTTATTCTGGAGCTGTTAGTCCGATTCAGTAATTATTTCTAGTCTTCCCTCTTAAGAACATGGTAAGATTATATTCAGGCTTTTTGTGGTTGTATTAGAAAATTGGCTAGTTCTTTATGATAATTTGTAAACAGAAGTTGTGGGCATTACAGTGGAACAGTTAATTGCTAAATTAAACCTCCAGACTTCTCGGATATTGCAAGTAGCAGTGTAGACAATAATGACCGGTTCCTTAGCTTGGCTCTCTGAGGCACTGTGATGAACAAAGATTAGGTAGAGATCCATGAAAGATATATTGCATGAGGAAAATAAACTTTTGTTGTTTTAGGCTCAGAGATTGTAGGAGTTGTCTATTACTTTTGCATAGCAGGGACTGAAGGATCCCCTTTAACCTATTGGCCAGAGCTAGTCAAAAAACTAGCTACACTACATACAATAAGTCTATAAGTTATTAATTTTTTGAGAGGAGGGAAAATAACTAGATTAATTAGTAGGGACTAGTAATGTGGTAGACATCATTGTGTAAACCTGATATTTTTATTCTTTGGGGATTTTTCCATGATGTAAAACTTAACATAAGAGAACAACTTTCCACACATGACATAAAGTCAAGGAATCAAACTGAAATAGATAAATATGCCTATGATAAAATGAAAACTACTAAAAGAAAAAAAATCACAAATACATTATTTTAAACAGTTGGTAAATAAATTTGCAGAGATTATGACAGGAGTTAATGTCCTTACTTTATGAGAACTCTTAAAAATCAATTTTAAAAAGTATAAATGATCAGAAAGGGAGACAGAACATGGAAGACTCCTAACTCTGGGAAATGAACTAGGGGAGGGGGGGTGGGGGTGACTGGGTTGCGGGCACTGACGGGGGCACTTGATGGGATGAGCACTGGGTTTTATTCTGTATGTTGGCAAATTGAACACCAATAAAAATAAATTTATTATTAAAAAAATAATAAAAATAAAAATAAAAGTATAAATGCCATGATATAAACTCTGGAAAAAGATAGTCAACTCACATCTTAAACACACAGCACTGATAACCTCTTAGGAAAATGTTTACTCACATCCTCCTCAAGGAAATTTTAAAAATCAAGTGTATATCCTACCTACCAAATTGCCAAAAATGTTTTAAAAGATGATAAAATGCTAACAAGGGGTTAGTGGAATAGGAAGATTGGATATAGCTGATTTAACTCAAACATCTACCAATATTTTGCAGATTAATTAAAAACATTTATGAAAATTAAAAATAGAAAATATATCCTGGGGAAACATTCAAAAGTATACAGAGATACTATTTGAAGATATTCACTATAGCATCATTTTTAAAACTAAAAACAGATATATTGCTTATAAATAGTGAATATAAATAGGAAATAGTTTTAATAAATTATAGTGTACACATACAGCCAAATCTGTTACAGGAAGAAAACACAGTAAATACAAGATCTCCCAGTAGGAGGATGTTGGATATACACAAGAAATAAATGTTGTTAAGGCTGTGAAAGAGTGAGCTAGAGGGAAGATGATAGAAAGTAAGATAATGTAGACCAAATCATAGATGGCTTGTAGGCCACAGTAAGAAGTAAGATTTTCATTCTGACTGAGATTCAAAGCCTGTTTGATGAAGTGAGCAAAGGAGTGACATGACCCACATAACCGATTAAAAGGGTCACTTTGCTCATTGCATAGTGAATTGACTAAAACGGTAAGATTGGAGGCAAGATTAGTTAGGTGGTGTTTTCATAAAGTAAAATAAGGGATGTGGATGACTTGGGGCAGGGTGATAATGGTGAAAGATCTGGAAAGACTTAAAGACAGGATACTTAAGATGGATACTGTGAGTGGGAGAAAGAAAGGAGTCGACAGCTGAGTCTAAGTCTCTAACCTGACAAAGTGAAAGGGTACATGGAAAAGACTGAGGAAAGAATAAGATTATGAGAAAATCAGAAATTTAATTTGGGATATATTAACACTTGCCTATTCTGCATCAAAAGGATATGTCAATTAGGTATTTGGATATGCAAGTGTGACTAAAAATATATATTATGGAGTCATCAGTGCATAGATGACATTGAAGTCTTTTTAAAGTAATAACTCTTTCATCCATTTTTAGTTTATCATTGTGTATGGTGTAAGAAAATATGATGCAGGGATTCCTGGGTGGCGCAGCGGTTTGGCGCCTGCCTTTGGCCCAGGGCGCGATCCTGGAGATCCAGGATCGAATCCCACATTGGGCTCCCGGTGCATGGAGCCTGCTTCTCCCTCTGCCTGTGTCTCTGCCTCTCTCTCTCTCTCTCTGAGTGACTATCATAAATAAATTAAAAAAAAATTTTTTTTTAAATATGATGCAGGAATCCATCAAAATCCTGGGGAATTCAGGCAGCAACCTCTGTAACCTCAGCCACAGTAACTTCTTGCTAGACGGGTCTCCAAAGGCAAGGAAAACAAAGGTAAAAGTGAACTATTGGGATTTCATCAAGATAAAAAGCTTCTGCATAGCAAAGGAAACTGTCAACAAAACTAAAAGGCAACCTATGGAATGAGAGAAAATATTTACAAATGACCTATCAGATAGAAAGCTAGTATCCAAGATCTACAAAGAACTTATCAAATCAACACCCCCAAAACAAACAATCAGTCAAGAAATGGGCAGAAGACATGAACAGACATTTCTCCAAAGAAGACATACATATGGCCAACAGACACATGAAAAAGTGCTCCACATCACTCAGCATCAAGGAAATACAAATCAAAACCATAACGAGATACCACCTCACAGCGGTAAGAATGGCAACAATTAACAAGATAGGAAACAACAAATGTTGGCAAGGATGCAGAGAAAGGGGAACCCGTCTTCACACTGTTGGTGGGAATGCAAGCTGGTGCAGCCACTCTGGAAAACAGTATGGATATTCTTCAAAAAGTTGAAAATAGAGCTACCCTACAAACCAGCAATTGCACTACTGGATACTTACCCCAAAGATACAAATGCAGTGATTCAAAGGGGCACCTCTACCTCATTGTTCATAGCAGCAATGTCGACAATAGGCAAACTATGGAAAGAGCTGAGATATCCATTGACCAATGAATGGATAAAGATGTGATACACACACACACACACACACACACACACACACTGGAATACTACTCAGCCATCAAAAAAATGAAATCTTGCCATTTGCAATGATGTGGATGGAACTAGAAGGTATTATGCTAAGTGAAATAAGTCAATCAAAGAAAGACAATTATCATATAATCTCATTAATATGTGGAATTTAAGAAACAAAACAGAATCATAAGCTAAGGGAAGAAAAAACGAGACAAAATCAGAGAGGGAGATAAACTATAAAAGACTTTTAATCATAGAAAACAAACGGAGAATTGCTGGAGAGGAGAGGGGTAGGAGGATGGGATAACTAGATGATGAACATTAAGGAGGGCACGTGATGTAATGAGTACTGGGTGTTTTATAAGACTGATGAATCACTGACTTCTATCTCTGAAACTAATAATACATTATGTATTAATTAATTGAATTTAAATAAAAATAAATGAGAAAAAAGCATATTTTATGAATGTAAAATTTTGACAACAGATATGAATATACCTCTAGAATTTGAAAATAAATGAAAAGGAAAATTAAAAAGAAAGAAAACAGGATAGTACCTACACCTAAAACTAATACAGCATTGTATGTCAACTATATTTCAATAATAGACCAACAGAATAAAATGTCCAGAATTAAACATAAATACATATGGGAATTTCATATATGACAACAGTAGCATCTCAAATCACTGAGATAAAAATACACTTGTTGGGGATCCCTGGGTGGCGCAGCGGTTTGGCGCCTGCCTTTGGCCCAGGGCGCGATCCTGGAGACCCGGGATCGAATCCCACATCAGGCTCCCGGTGCATGGAGCCTGCTTCTCCCTCTGCCTATGTCTCTGCCTCTCTCTCTCTCTCTGTGACTATCATAAATAAATAAAAATTAAAAAAAAAATTTAAAAAAAAATACACTTGTTAATAACAGGTACTGAAACAGCTGCAAAGCCATTTGGAAAAAGATAAACTTAGATCCACATCTCACATGCAAGAATAATCACCAAAAAAATTGGAAGTCTAATGAATGAAACCAAACAAGTACTTGAAAACATGAGTAAATTTATCTTTAACCTTGGTATAGGGGGAGACTTTCTACTACTCAAATTCACAGGCAATAAAAAGAAAGATTTAATAAAATTTGACTACATACATTTTTTATTTCTGCAGGAAAAAATCCACTAAAAACAAAGTAAAATAACAACTGACAAACTGGGAGAAAGTATTTGCAACATATACCATAGACAAAGGACTAGTGGCAAATACAAGTGACCCTTGAACAACATAGGTTTTAACTGTGCAGGTCCACTTACACATGGACTTTTTATAGTACAGCACTGTACATGTATTTTCAGTCTTTTTTCATGCATCATCTGTCATGATTTTCTTTTTTTTTTTTCTAAATATTTTATTTATTTATTCATGGGGGAGATACAGAGAGAGAGAGAGAGGCAGAGACATAGGCAGAGGGAGAAGCAGGCTCCATACAGGGAGCCCATGTGGGACTAAATCCAGGCATTCCGGGAACACACCCTGAGCTGAAGGCAGATGCTCAACCACTGAGTCACCCAGGTGTTCCTGTCATGATTTTCTTAATAATGTTTTCTTTTCTCTAGCTTGTTTTATTGTAAGAATGCAGTATACAATATATATAACATACAAAATATGCATTAATTGACTATGTTATCAGTAAGGCTTCTGGATAATTGTAGGATACTAGTTAAGTTTTTGGAGAGTCAAAAATACATACAGATTTTTTGCTACCTGGGGGCTTAGCACCCCTAACACCTGCATTATAATATTTATCATATTACATATTAACTTTATGTATATATAATGTTATATTAAAAATTGATGGACAAAATACAAAATAAAAATGGGAAAATACATGAATGACAATTCATAAGAAAAGATAAAAATTGGCTCTCAGTATATAAAAAATCTCATCAAAAAATATAAAATTCACTCATGATAAAATGACTATAAATTAAAGCCACACTGAAATACCAATTCTTATCTGCCAGAAAGGCAAATTATACACAACAACATATTCTGTTATTGAAACTGTGAATAAAATTTGTATGACCCTTCTGGAGGGAAGTTTAACAATACTCAACAAAATGACATATTCATTTACCTATCAATACTCCTTCTAGGACTCTATACTGCAGGTACCCCCTCCACAAAACCAAAGTACATGTACATAAGGTAATAACTTAAATTGTTTTTTTTATAATTGAACACATTAGAAACAACCTAAATACCCACACACAAGGGAGTGGTTAAATAAACTATGATGCATATACACAATAGAGTACTATATAGCTGTAAAAAAATATAATAAGGAAGATGGCTTTGAACCAATATCGAAAGACTTTCAGGAAATATTGTTGGTGAAAAAAGTAAAGCCTCCAAAGAATCTATAGCATGCTATTCTTTAGGTAACAAAAAAAAAAAAGAGGATGCTAAAAAATATGCAAGTATCTCCTTTGTGTAGAGAGACTGCTTATGTACAGAATAGGTATGAAAGCAGGTGAAAGGTGGCCAACAAAGAAGGAATAAGGAAGCAAGGATGATGCAAGTAAAGAAGCAAGGATAATGAGACAGTCACACTTCTTTGAGCATATCCTTTTTTTTTATTTTTTAAAGATTTTATTTATTTATTCATGAGAGACACACACACACACAGAGAGAGAGAGAGAGAGAGAGAGAGAGGCAGAGACACAGGCAGAGGGAGAAGCAGGGAGGCAGAGACACAGGCAGAGGGAGAAGCAGGCTCCATGCAGGAAGCCTGACGTGGGACTCGATCCCAGGACTCCAGGATCATGCCCTAGGCCAAAGGCAGGCGCTAAAGCACTGAGCCACCCAGGGATCTCCCCGAGCATATCCTTTTGCATAACTCTTAAAACTATAGTGCTGTTTCATCTACCTTTTGCATACATCCCAAATAAATAATTAAAACCAACCAGAAGGTGAGGGGATAAGGAATCCTAATGGAAAACAAACAAAACATGTGAACTGTATTATACTGAATATGACCACATGCTGTAAGGCTAAGGGTCAAAAGAACTTAACACAAGTGTTGCAGTCTGGTTAGTAAAAGTGTTTGGCACAGGGATATGGATTAGCAATTCTGAAACTACTCTATATGAATACTAGATATCAACAAATATGTAAATAAATTGTTGGAAATGAGAGCTGTATTTCTCATTTATAAATGACAAGGAAAGTCCAGAATATGTCCTTTGTTGCTGTGTTGGAATCAAAGATCAGTATAAACTCATGGTTTTATATATAAGTACAGAGATAGAGATTCAGAAACAGAGATACATATGTATGCATGGGTTACATAATAATGAAGACATCCAACACCCATACCTACTTTCTAAATGCCATGCTTTAGTAAAAGAAACTCTAGCTCCTGAGAGAAGGGGTGAATTCCAATGCTGTAGTAGGGAATATTCAGAATGAGCCTAGAATATGCTATGGTGCCAAAAAAGTCAATAAATAATAATAATAAAAAAAGGTGGCAGCTTGTTGAATAAATATCAGCAGTCAAGCTGAAGCAGCTCTTAATGGCCAGAGCTGGAGTAATTGGAGCAACAAAATAAATGATGATAATATTGAATATTAATACACAGAGCAAAGTACCAATGGATCCATACTAAAATAAAGAGAATAAATAATTCTTCCTCACAATAGAATTCTAATTAATAGATGTAGAAAGAAAAAAGAATTAGAAATTAATCATTAGCAAAACACAGCAATAGCAAATATTATAGACAAGATCAATTAAAGGATGATAAAATTGGTAAATAATATCTGGGGAAAAATGTTATTTTCTCAAGGTGTCTGTCCCAAGATTCTTAGCAACTACAAGGGAAAATATAATAATTTATAGTGGAGACAACGTGCAGATCTCATCATAACCAAGTACTCAAGGAGAATGTAACAAATAAAAGACATATCAACATCATGAACCTTTGATATGCTGCACTGAAAAGGACACAAAATCATTTTTCTTCTATTCTTGCAAAAACAACACATAACCTCCTTTCAGTTATGAGAAAACATAAGACCAACCCAGACTGAAAGACATTCTATAATCAATTTTAAAAATACATAAAAATTGATCTGTAATCTTCAAAAGTGTCAATGTCACGGAAAGGAAGGGAAGGGCAGCCCCGGTGGTGCAGCGGTTTAGCGCCGCCTGCAGCCCAGGGCGTGATCCTGGAGACCCTGAATCGAGTCCCACGTCAGGCTCCCTGCATGGAGCCTGCTTCTCCCTCTGCCTGTGTCTCTGCCTCTCTCTCTCTCTCTCTCTGTTTATGAATAAATTTTTAAAAAAAAGGAAGACAAGGGAAAACAGGAATTGTCATATACCAAAAAATACCAAATATGTGTGACAACTAAATACCAAGTAGGATATCAAGTATAATTCTGGAATAGAAAAAATATATTAACAGAAAACTGCATGGCAATTTGAAAAATATATGTGCTTTAGTTAATATTGTACCAATGTTGATTTCCTATTCTTGATAATCATATGGTTATGTGAGTTGATATTAAGGAAAGGATTATGAGGGATATAAGGAAACTGTATTACTCTGTTTTTTTTTTTTTTCAGTTCTTTTGTCAGTCTAACACCAGTTAAAATAATATATATATATAATACTCTTAGGCTCTAAATAGGCACATTGCCTAGCAGCTACCATGTTGAACAGTACAGTAAAATAATAAAGGACAACATTTATCTTTTTTACCAGACAGTATAATAAGTACTTTATATGTACTATCATTTTAATCCACATAATAAGCTTTGAGGTAGGTACTAGTAGTGGATCAGATTTCCTACATAGAAACTAAGGCACTGAAATTTTAATTAACTGGTCCAATATAACATGGACAAGAAAGTGATTAATTAATTAATAGAAAGTGATTAATGAATGTTTGGGGCACCTCCGTGGCTCAGTGGTTGAATGTCTGTCTTTGGTTCAGGTCATGATCCCAGGGTCCTTGGGATCAAGTCCCACATCAGGCTCCCCACGGGTAGCCTGCTTCTCCCTCTGCCTATGTCTCTGCCCCCCTCTCTGTATCTCTTGTGAATAAATAAAATCTTTAAAAAAAAGAAAGTGACTAATGTTCAAAACAGAGAACATAACTAATCTGACCAAGTCATACATATAACAAATGATAAAGTTTGTACTCAGTTCAGCCTGACATAAAAATATTTGTTTTATTCTACTTTACCCAGCTATCAATCCAAGAAAAGTAATAAAAGATGAGGAAATGGAGTATTCATTAAAATTCCTGCCGATCTCTTCACTAATTTCTGCTCCACCGTTAATAATAAATAACACCATCCATATATAACATGCTATTAATATGATAGGTTTGACTATTCATTAATCAGCAAAGTTCTTAAACTGCCCTATCACTTTAATAGAGAAGCCAAATGGAATTTAAACACATTACTGCAATCTTAGTATGTCACATAAAATGGACATTTGTTGAGTCCATTCTAATAACTTAATTATGAGGTAGTTCAGTGTATATATTACTCTGCATATACACAGCTCCAAGGTAGCCCATTCTTAATGATAAAGGTCTCTTACCATTTCTCTATTTCTTCCCAAGCTGTCAGGGAATTCGGAAAATTATTTTACCCTCTATATAAGATCATTTCAAGACAACTTTGTTTATAAAGGGTCGAAGCTCAAGGTGCATAATAAAGAACTGCCATTAAATAACTAACTGGCAGGGGAAGGAGACAGGCATTGAGGTCTAGTGAAGTCAACACTTGACCAAAAGATGAAATTCTTGGTTTCTGATTTCTGCTGCCTTCTTACAATATCATATTCAGTGTTTGCCATTGACCTCTAGATTTCAGGGTCTTTCAAAATAAAGGGAGTGAACATGAGCTATTAAAATTCCTAATAATTTTAGTATCTAGAGCATTGTTTTGCTCTCAACACATACCAATAAGATTTATTATGAATTTTTGAAAAAAAAACACAAAAAGCACAAAGAAATAAATCAAGGATTGTATCACTGTTATCATTTTTATTTCCTTCAACTCTTTTTTATTTCTTCTCTTGCTCCACCTATTTACCTATCTACTTGTTCATATATCTAATCTTAAGCAAATATATAATTTCTTTTTTTAAATTAGGATCTTAAATTTTAACAGACTCCATTCTCACCTAAATATATTGTGAACACTTATCCATGTGATTCTATATTTTTCTATGAACATTTTTCTATATGATTTCATATTATTCTATTATAGCAAACTTTATCAATGGCTACCTGATATTTTATTGATTAGAGATCCCATGGCTATTTAATCATTCCTGTTTTTTAAAGTTAGGTATATCAGATTTTGACTATTGCTTTACTTAAGGTGAAATTTTAGAAGTCAAATTCAGTCATTAATATTTTACAATCAAGGGTTCAACTCTTTAAATTTTGTAGTTTGAGATCAGATCTTGAATGTGAAAGTTGAAAGCTACGGTATCATTTTTAGAAACCTACGTTCACTAAAAGGATAACACACCTGACATAGTATATGTAAAACCAAATTGAAGCTAAATCTATCTCAAATGATGGTTTCAACAGCAGAGAAAAACAATGTGAGAGAATTTGCAACACAGAAGTCCTACGCTTCGTGAACTGAATGTTGGTGTCATATTAAGGTAACAGCTATCTTATTTTGTATTTCATGAGATTTGTATTATACACTATAAATGCCATTGATTTCTCTTTTTAATAGTCATATTAAAGAAATATTAGCTCCCAAGCTTAAAATCACCTCATAAGCCATTGTTGAGATCCATATTGTTCAATTCAGTTGAAAAGATACATGCTAAATACCTTGACTTTTAATTCTACCAGTGATGTGTTATCTAACACTGATCATTTTAAACAATAAAAGAGTGTGATCATAGCATAGCTGAAAATAAGTTATTTAAGACCATTTAAATCCCTCTAGAATTTTTAGGCCTAAAATATGTATGTCAAAGTAGGCAGTCCAATAAATTTATCTCAGTTTTATTTTAGAGCAATGGAAATTGCAAGAGTGAAGTAAATGAGAACCACTGTTAACATGAAATTTAGCCAAAGGGCACTATTCTTATAAAAAATGAAATGATGGCAGAATGGCCCTTAATTCATTTTCTATATGCAACACCTATCAAATGCATCATTACAGTTTCCATTAAAGCAGAATCTTACAAGCCCTCCTGTTTGCTGTCTCTGAAGCAAAGGCATTTCTAATTAGTGTCACTGAATTTAGAAACTTGTACAAATGACTGGAGTCTTGTTTTAATTCTTCAACTACCAGTTATAAGTACATTTAATTCAGAGTAAAAATTTTATGGCTATTAAAATTATATATACAAAAGTGGCTCCAGGATGCTATGCCTGCCGTATCATTGTAAAATTTTCCAGTTGCTTGTGAGTTTTGTTATGCAATTATATCCTAGTAAATTACTACAATGAAAATAAGAAACAGCTGTATTTTCCAACAGATCACAAATAAGAAGCTTTTAATCATGTATAAAATTCTATTCACATTCCATCAACAATATAAACAATAAAAAAGCAAAACAAAATAAAAAACTTACCTACCTTTTATCATCCTCAATTATGATTTGTTAAAAATACTCTTAGAGGATATACCAAGGAGACAAACTCTATTTTTCTTTTTTCATCGAAAACCCTGACTCACCTGAAATTTTTGAAATTTTCTAAATCCAAATATCAATATATTATTCTCAGATGACCAATGTTATGTGAGTGGCTCAGCATGTGATTTTTGAATGGTCTGGGATGATCAGATTGGACTATGTAGCTGTTATTATATAAAAATTGAAATTAAAACCCTTCACAGCTGAAATTTTCAGATGATATGTGGTTTTTTTAGATGATATGTGTTCTAAGTTTCATTGAATAAACTGCTTTAGCCTTCATATAATACTTAAATACTTAATATCAATCTCAGAGTTATCAACAAATCTTACTTGAATGAAGATGGACTAAATTTCCCGACTCATTACTTAATAATTTTGAAAAGTTGGGAAAACTATTTAATTCCTCAAGCAGCAGTGGTAGATTCATAATAATATGTGCATCCTTAGAATATAGTGAGTTTAATATCAATGCGTAGAAACCACTTAGATCACTTCATCCAGTGAGCGATCAGTAAACATTAGATAAAACTATTCTGTTATCTTCCTTAAACAAGTATACTACTCATCAAAGTTACTTCCATAATTAATCATGCAGAAATTTAGGTCAGTCCTTTTAAACATGGATTTGAAGATATAGACAATTAGGCTTTTCTAAAATGTGTTTACCAAATATTCAGAAGCAGCATTATCTTACATAAAGATTAAGACAAATATAAAAAGCAAAGAAAAGGTGCAATAAAAACCCTGTCAAAATTATATATTTTTCTGCCCTTAGAAAGGAGGTACATAACTCACCACTCCATAATATGGACTGTGCATATGCCTACCTTCCAAAGAGGACAATATAGAAAGGGGAACAAAAAAGTAACTTCACACTAAAGACACCTGACAAGAACTATTTTAGACAGGTGACCAAGATCAGTATCAAGGCATATATCATATAGATGATATGTACAAACATGATGTGATTAAAATGGCACTGTATTTCTGTGATCTTCCTTTCAAAAACCTACAGCCCCTGTTTAATCATTAAAAAAAAAAAAAAAAAAAAACCAAACTGTAATATTAAAAAAAAAAAAAAGGGAAGTATGAGAAACTGTCAGCAACTGGAAAAGTCCAAAAAGACACTAAATAAAACTAGTTAAGATCCTGGAATAGAAAAAGTGTGTTAAGTAAAAATGAAGGTAGCTGAATAAAGTATGGAATTTAGTTAATAATAATATATCAATAGTGATTCATTAATTATAATAAATATAACAACCTAATGCAAAACATTAATAATAAGGAAAACTAGATGTGGATATATGGAAACTCTGTGTACTATCATTGTAATTTTTCTGAAAATCTAAAACTATTTTTTTTAAGATTTTATTTATTTATTCATGAGAGACAGAGAGAGAGAGAGAGAGGGACAGAGAGGCAGAGACATAGCCAGAGAGAGAAGCAGCCTCCATGCAGGCAGCCCGATGTGGGACTCGATCCCGGGACTCCAGGATCACACCCTGGGCAAAAGGTAGGCACTTAACCACTGAGCCACCCAGGCATCCCAATCTAAAACTACTCTAAAAAATAATATTGAAAATAGTACCTGCTCAAACCAAAACAAAGTTGGAAAAGTGTCTGTAAGTGAAAGTATTCTCTATGCAGAGTAATGTGCTAGGGATATGTCCTAAAACTCTAGGGGATCCTGTTGTAGAAAGATAAGCCCCTAAGTTAAATACTGTTTGTTTTGCCAAGTATAAAACTGTATAATCAGAAAAAATGCAATTATGTGGGATATAAGATATAAGACCAAAATTAACATTCAAAATCAGAAAGATAAATAATTGTTTAATTATCCTGTACACTCTAGGGCTTGTTTTATGACCCTCTTCTCTGGTAATATTTTGATTGTTTTACCTGCTAGAAAAAGTGACATACCCTTAATTCAAAAGCCACTAAATAGTGCAAATTCGAAAGTTGTCAAAGAGATAAAAATGATTATTGACTTCAAATAATCATTAGGTTGCATTAAGATGATTCAGCTATTGAAAAAGTCGTGATGGGAGTTTATAAATATAATTCATATATCTTATTTTGTGTTGTTACGCATATGGTTTAAACAAAATCATGAAAATGCAGTCAACTATTGGATACCAGTCATATAATTGCAGTAATAATAGAAAGACAACAGAAGTGACTTTAAAAAGATAAGACTTTTTTTCCCTCACAAAGTAGTTCAGTTAGTTTAACAGTCCAAAGTTGTTTTATTCATCTTTAATACATGGCTTTCTTTTTTGGTTCCAATTAAATGCTCAAATTATCACCACCTACTAGGAAGCAGTATGTGAAAGAGGACCACAGTTCACTTGCAACACTTTGCAGGAATAACGGAGACAACATTCTAAGCACATTCCATTGGCCAGAACATTGTCCTATAGCTATACCACAGTGCAAGGGAAACTGAGAAATGTATTCTCTTATTAACTTGATAATCAGCTAAAACAATGAAGTTCCACTATTTTTTTTTTTAAGTTCCACTATTAAAGAAAAATATGGGTAGATATCTAGCCATCTTTGCTATAGCAATGTCCACTTCCCACATGACCAAAACTTGCATATAAAGCATATAAGGAATCTGGTAAGAAGTGGATTGTGAGCGGCAACTGGGTGGCTCAGTGGTTGAGCATCTGCTTTTGGTTCATGTCGTGACTCCCAAGTCCCAGAATGGAGTCCGACATCGGGCTCTCCCTGGGGAGCCTGCTTCTCCCTCTGCCTGTGTCTCTGCCTCTCTCTGTGTGTCTCTCATAAATAAATAAATAAATAAATAAATAAATAAATAAATAAATAAATAAATAAATAAATAAAAATAGAACAAAATTGCTGTTCAGTCAGATCTGGAACGGATTGGTTTTTGCCTTAATTCTCTAAGAATTCTCCTTTCCCCCCCCTTGTATGTGGGGTAGTGATGGTGACAGTAGGAGAAACCACAATATGCACTAGCTTTGTGAAAAAAAAAAAGAAATAAGTGGACCAGTTACAAGAAAAAAATATAATACATTTTCTCCTTGTTAAAGTAGTATATTTAATTTATCATCACAATAGTTAATCTTAATGAACTGAGAAACAGGATGAGACTATGGTGAGGTAATATGGGGGTGAATGCATGCTAGAAAGGGTGAGAAAGAAAATGTAAATCTGTATATGAATTGAGAAAATACAGTAAATTGCAAAGGGCAAAAAAGGAACTGTTAAAAAGTGAGTTTCTATTCAATAATAACATATTATATTTTATATTATACTTTGTATGGCTGAAAACTCTTATTTTTGTACTCAGCTTATAAATGATAATAGAAATATTAGATATTTTCCTTTCTGTTTTGCAAATATATACTCCAGGCCGAGCTAGTAAAAACTGGGATGGAAAGAAACACATAATGCAAACAGATCCACAGGATCTACCCCATGTGAAGTGGGGGATGACTATCAGAAAATGGCCATGTGTGAGGACTACAAAAATTCCATTAAAATTTCTAGAATGCAAATGTAACCATTTTCAGCTCACTTGCATAATTAACCCAAAGAAAATGTACATTACTACTTATTCATCAATATTGAAACTTCTAACATATGATTTCTAAAAATAAGATAATTAAATGGGTTTTCATATGTATTTTTCTGAGGTAAATATTCACTCTGCAAGAAGAGCTATGTAGTACAATATTGCACATATTTAAGGTCAATGGAGCTAGGTTCATCACATACTCAGTACATGCTAGTTGGTGGCTAGGATAAAAAAAGGAAAATGACATTTCAGGAAGGTCACTGAAAACTGTATTGACTTGTTTTAGATACTTTTGGTTCTAAATACTGGCACTCTGAGATATAGATTGAATTATGGTATGTCTCTGCCCTCTGAGAATTTATCATCTAGCAGATAAGATGAGAAACGTATGTATAAAATTGCCATAGAATATAAAAATAGATACGATCTGTTCTAAAATCCTAGTTTAGTTAAAACTTTGTGTGTCACAGGCATTTTACAACATGATCAATACTAGCAGAACTAATTAGGAAGTAGTTTATAGAACCCCAGACAAGAAGACATTGGGAAGTCTTGATATCTAATGCGACTCATCCAGTTTCTCCTGGATAACTGCACTATACTTTTGCCAAACTTGCACTTAAAAACATACAGGAATGGCAAACTAATCTAGTCACAAACTAATCTAGTCCATTTGGACAGCTCTGACTTAAACCTTCTAATAATGAAGCTTAAATTTGAATGCTATCTTAAATAATAAGTGGAAACTCAATAAGCCAAGATTATTACAGGTAGAGTGGATTAAGGAAGCTATTTAGAAAACACAAAATCACATCAAAGGAGAGAATATGATAATGGATGCCAAGAAAGGAAAAAAAAACACATAATAAAACTAATTTATATGAAACTAAGCTAAGAATTTGGGCTCAGTCTTATAATAAAGAATACTGTAGAGACTGGAAGATGGAAGCAAGGTAGGAGGAGCCTAGGCTCACCTGCTCCCACAAATACAACTAGATAATTATCAAATTGTCCTAAAACCCCCAGAAATTGACCTGATGACTAACAGAACAAACTCCACAATTAAAGAAAGAGAAGAGGCCATGTTGAAGAAGGTAGGAAGTGCAGAGACATGGTTTAGGGGAGAAATGGATCCTGGGTGCTGTGGAGAAGAAGCCATGGTCTCAGAGAAAGGTAAGAGAGAGAATGAGAGGAGTGCACAGTGGCATGCATGGGGAAACTGTATCCCCTTAGCCACAGAGTAGGAGAGGGGATGAATTTCTTAAGTTCCTGCAACCAGTGGGGCTTAAAGACTAGAGATTTAAAGATAAGTGGGCATGACTAGAATGAAGCCAGGAGGGCACTGCCCTGCTCTTGGAGAGAAGGAAGGCAAACAACTCAGAGGAAGACAGCAATCTGAAGAATGTCTGAGGCACACAGTGGGGAAATTATTTGGTTTCTCAGAGCTTGTCCCTGAGAGGTAGCATTCATAGAGACCTCTCTCGCAACAAAAGAGCTGACTGGCGCCATTTCCTACTCTATCCCCTCAGCAAAAATACAGAACCACTTGTAAGAAGCAGTGAAGCATGGGCACTGGCTGCCTAACTTGCTTATGCTAAACCCCACCCCCTGCTCCCAATGGAACTTGCCCTTCTCAGTCATGCTTGCCTCAGTTCTAGTGCAGGTGGCCCCTCCCCCAGAAGGCCAGCACAAACTTCATACTACATCATCCTACCAGAGGTTTGCAGAACTTTAGTTGGTAATTGAGGTGGTAATAGGTCTTACTTCACAAGCATACCAGAGCATCCCTACTTAAAACTCACCATATAGTTTGGCCAAGGACCAAACACTACCCACAACAAGCAACTAGAGCCTCTGCAGATGACTGGCCTCAAGGACAAAGCAGTCAGAACACAATAGCAAAGTGCATGCAGCACACATTGTAAAATAATCCCTGAAGCGTCAGGCCCTAGGCACTACATGACCTCTTCTTCATAAGGGTATTACTCTCAGAAGCAGGAGACATAACTGGATTTTCTAAGAAAAGAGGAAAGCAAGAAGAGACTTAGATAAAATGAGAAGGCAGAGGAATTTATTCCAGATGAAAGATCAAAATAAGGCCATACCCAGAATCTAAGCAAAACAGATATAAGTAACATACCTGATGGAGAATTTAAAGTAATGATCATAAAGATACTCTCTGGACTTAAAAAAAGAATAGAAGACATCAGTGAAACCTTTACCACAGAGGTAAATCAGTTAAAAAAATCAATCAGTGATGAAAAGTGCAATAACCAAGATTAGAAATGCACTTGATGCAATGAACAATAGGCTGGAAGAAGCAGAGGAACAAATTAATGACGTGGAAAAGTAATAGAAAACAATGAAGCTGAACAAAAGAGAGTAAGAAGAATTATGTAAAATAAGAATAGACGGGGAATTCAGTGATTGCATCAAACATAATAACATTCATATAATAAGAATCCCCAAAGAAGAGGAGAGAGAAAAGGGGAAGAAAATTTATTTGAGGTAATGATACCTGAAAACTTTCCTAATCTGGAGGAAACAGACATCAAGATCCAGAAGGCACAGAGAGTTCCCATCAAGATCAATAAAATCAGGCCCACTCCCAGACATACTGCAATTAAATTTGCAAAATATAGTGATGAAAAATCTTAAAAGGAGCAAGACAAAAGTCCTTAATTTATGAGAGCAAACCCATAGGGCTAATAGGAGATTTTTTCAACAGAAACTGGGCAAGCCAGAAGGGAGTGGCAAGATACAAAGTGCTGAATGGGAAAAATCTGTAGCCAAAACTTACCAGCTAAGCTATCATGTAGCCAGCCAGGTTATCATTCAGAATAGAAGGAGAAATGAGAGTTTCCCAGACAAACAAAAACTAAAGGAGTTCATGATCACTGAATGAGGAAACAGTAAAGAGGACTCTTTTTTTTTAAATTTTTAATTTAAATTCAATTTGCCAACATATAGTATAACACTGAGTGTTCATCCCATCAAGTGCCCTCTTCAGTGCCTGTCACCCAATTACCCCATCCCCCTACCCATCTCCCCTTCTGCAGCCCTTCGTTTCTCAGAGTTGGGAGACTCTCATGGTTTGTCTCCCTCTCTAATTTTTCCCACTCAGTTCCCCTCCTTTCACAAATAATCCTTTTCACTATTTCTTATATTCTGCATATGAGTGAATCCATATGATGATTATCCTTCTCTGATTGACTTCCTTCACTTAGCATAATATTCTCCCATTCCATCCACGTCAAAGCAAAGGGTGGGTATTCATCTCGTCTGATGGCTGGGTACTATTACATTATAGATATAGACCACATCTTCTATATCCATCATCTGTAAAAGGACATTGTGGCTCCTTCCACAGTTTGGCTATTGTGGACATTGCTGCTATGAACATTGGGGTGCAGGCATCTCAGCATTTCACTACATCAGTATCTTCGGGGTAAATGTCCAGTACTGCAATTGCTGGGTCGTATTTTTAACTTCTTGAGGAACCTCCACACAGTTTTCCAGAGTGGCTGTACCGGTTCACATTCCCACCAACAGTGCAAGAGGCTTCCCCTTTCCCCGCATCCTCTCCAACATTTGTTGTTTCCTGTCTTGTTAATTTTCCCCATTCTCACTGGTGTGAAGTGGTATCTCATTGTGGTTTTGATTTGTATTTTCCTGATGGCAAGTGATGCAGAGCATTTTCTCATGTGTTTGTTGGCCATGTCTGTGTCTTCTTTGGGGAAATTTCTTTTCATGTCTTCTGCCCATTTCATGATTGGATTGTTTGTTTCTTGATTATTGAGTTTGATAAGTTCTTTATAGATCTTGGATACTAGCCCTTTATCTGATATGTCATTTGCAAATATCTTCTCCCATTCTGTAGGTTGTCTTTTAGTTTTGTTGACTGTTTCTTTTTCTGTGCAGAAGCTTTTTGTCCTGATGAAGTCCCAATAGTTCATTTTTGCTATGTTTCCTTTGCCTTCATAGATATATCTTGCAAGAAGTTACTGTGTCCAGTTCGAAAAGGTTGTTGCCTGGGTTCTCCTCTAGGACATTGATGGATTCTTGTCTCACGTTTAGATCTTTCAAACATTTTGAGTTTATTTTGTATATGTAAGAGAATGGTCTAGTTTCATTCCTCTGCATGTGGCTGTCCAATTTTCCCAACACCATTTATTGAAGACACTATCCTTTTTCCATTGGATATTCTTTCCTACTTTATCAAAGGTTAGCTGACCATAGAGTTGAGGGTCCATTTTTGGGTTCTCTATTCTGCTCTGTTGATCTATGTGTCTGTTTTTGTGCCAGTACCACACTGTCTTGATGACCACAGCTTTGTAATACAGTTTGAAATCCAGCATTGTGGTGTCCCTAGAATTATTTTCTTTTTCAATATTCCCCTGGATATTTATGGGTCTTTTCCTACTCAATACAAATCTTAAGATTATTTGTTCCAACTCTGTGAAGAAAGTCCATGGTATTTTGATATTTTGATAGGGATTGCCTTGAACATGTAAATTGCCCTGGGTAGCATGATATTTTCACAATATTAACTTCTCCAATCCATGAGCATGGAATGTTTTTCTCTCTGTGTCTTCCTCAACTTGTTTCAGAAGTGTTCTGTAGTTTTTAGGGTATAGATCCTTTACCTCTTTGGTTAGATTTATTCCTAGGTATCTTATGTTTTTGCGTGCAATTGTAAATGGGATTGATTCCTTAATTTCTCTTTCTTCAGTCTCATTGTTAGTATATAGCAATGTCACTGATTTCTGGGCATTGATTTTGTATCCTGCCACATTGCCGAATTACTGTATGAGTTCTAGCAATCTTGGGGTGGAGTCTTTTGGGTTTTCTATGTACAATATCATGTCATCTGCAAAGAGAGAGAGTTTGACTTCTTCTTTGCCAATTTGAATGTGTTTTATTTCTTTTTGTTGTCTGATTGCTGAGGCTAGGACTTCAGTACTATGTTGAATAGCAGTGGTAAGAGTGGACATTCCTGTCATGTTCCCAATCTTAGGGGAAAGGCTCTCAGTTTTCCCCATTGAGAATGATGGGCTTTCATAAATGGCTTTTAAGCCATTAAAGAGTTTTAATCAGGAATGGATGCTGTATTTTGTCAAATGCTTTATCTGCATCTATTGAGTGGATCATATGGTTGTTGTTCTTTCTCTTATTGATATGATGTATCATGTGATTGTTTAACAAGTGTTGAACCGCCCTTGGAGCCTGGGGATAAATCCCACTTGGTCATGGTGAACAATCTTCTTAACATACTGTTGAATCCTATTGGCTAGTATCTTGTTGACAATTTTTGCATCCATGTTCATCAGGGATATTGGTCTTTATTTCTCCTTTTTGGTGGACCCTTTTTCTGGTTTTGGAATCAAGGTAATGCTGGCCTCATAAAATGAGTCTGAAGTATTCCATCCCTTTCTATCCTTCAAAACAGCTTTAGTAGAATAGGTAGGTATTAATTCTTCTTTAAACATTTGGTAGAATTCCCCTGGGAAGCCGTCTGGCCCTGGACTTTTGTGTCTTGGGAGGTTTTTGATGACTGCTTCAATTTCCTCACTGGTTATTGGCCTGTTCAGGTTTTCTATTTCTTCCTGTTACAGTTTGGGTAAATTCTGGATTTCCAGAAATGCATCCATTTCTTCTAGATTGCATAATTCGTTGGCATATAGCTGCTCATGATACGTTTTTAAAATCATATTTATTTCCTTAGTATTGGTAGTGATCTCTCCTCTTTTATTCATGATTTTACTAATTTGAATCTTTTTTCTCTTTATAAAGCTGGCTAATGGTTTATCTATCTTAGTAGTTCTTTCAAAAAACCAATCTTGGTTTTGTTGATCTGTTTTACTGTTCTTCTAGTCTCTATTTCATTGAGTTCTGCTCTAATCTTTATTATATCTCTTCTGCTTGGTGTAGGCTTTATTTGCTGTTCTTTCTCCAATTCCTTTAGGTGACAGGTTAGCTTGTGTATTTGAATTTTTTCCAATTTTTTGAGGGATGCTTGTATTGCAATGTATTTCTCTCTCAGGACTGCTTTTGCTGTATCCTAAAGATTTTGAACAGCTGTACTTTCATTTTCATTAATTTCTATGAATCTTTTAAATTCTTCTCTAACTTACTGGTTGATCAATTCATCTTTTAGTAGGATGCTCTTTAGTCTGTACGTGTTTGAGTTTCTTCCAATTTTTTTCTTGTGATTGAGTTCCAGTTTCATTATGGTCTGAAAATATGCAGGGGACAATCCCAATCTTTTGGTATCAGTTGAGACCTGATTTGTGACTCAGTATGTGATCTATTCTGGAGAAAGTTTCATGTGCACTTGAGAAAAACGTGTATGCAGTTGTATTTGGATGGAATTTTCTTTATATATCTGTGAAATCTATTTGGTCCAGTGTATCATTTAAAGCCCTTGTTTCTTTGGTGATGGTCTCTTTAGGAGATCTGTCATTTGCAGAAATTGCCATGTTGAAGTCTCCTACTATTAGTGTATTATTATGAAGTATGTTTTTACCTTGGTTAATTGATTGATACATTTGGTGGCTCCCACATTACGGGCATAAAGATACATGATTGTTAGGTCTTCTTGTTGGATAGACCCTTTAAGTATGATATAGTGTCCCTCTTCATCTCTTACTACAATCTTTAGTATAAACTCTAATTTATCTGATATGAGGATTGTAAATGGTTCTTCACTCCTTCATTTTCAGGCTGGAGGTGTCCTTAGGTCCAAAATGAGTCTCTTGCAGGCAGTATATGGATGAGTCTTTCTTTTTTATCCAGTCTGGTACCCGATGTCTTTTGATGGGATCATTTAGCCCTTTCATGTTCAGAGTAACTATTGAAAGGTATGAATTTAGTGTCATCCTATTACCTATTCAGTCCCTGTCTCTGTGGATTGTTTCTTTGGGCTCCTTCTTTCTTTTACAGGGTACCCCTTAATATTTCTTGCATAGCTGGCTTGGTGGTCACATATTCTTTCAGTTTCTGCTTATCCTGGAAGCTCTTTATCTCTCCTTCTATTCTGATGAGAGCCTTTCTGGATAGAGTATTCTTGGCTGCATGTTCTTCTCATTTAGGACCCTGAATATATCCTGCCAGCCTTTCTGGCCTGCCAGGTCTCTGTGGAGAGGTCTGCTGTTAATCTGATATTTCTCCCCATATAAGTTAAGAATCTCTTGTCTCAAGCTGCTTTAAGAATTTTCTCTTTATCTTTGAAATTTGCAAGTTTCACTATTAAATGTTGAGGTGTTGAGCGGCTTTTATTTATTTTTTTGGGGGGAACCTCTCTATATCTGGGATCTGAATGCCTATTTCCTTCCTCAGATTAGGGAAATTCTCAGCTTTGATTTGTTCAAACATACTTTGTGGCCTTCTCTCAATTTCTCAGCCTCTTCTGGAATCCCAATGAGATGTATATTCTTCCTTCTCAAACTATCATTTATTTCCCTAAGACTTTCCTCCTGGGCTCTTAGTTGTTTTTCTCTTTTTTCCTTAGCTTCCTTCTTTTCCATCAACTTGTCTGCTATGTCACTCACTCTCTCATCCACTTCATTAACCCTAGCAGTTAGACACCTGAGAATCAGTTTGGATTGCATCTCATTTAATCTATTTTTAATTTTGGCCTGATTAGATCTCAATTCTGCAGTAATGAAGTCTCTAGAGTCCTTTACGTTGTTATCCAGAGCCACCAGTAACCTTATAATTGTACTTCTGAATTGAATTTCTGACATTGTATTTAAATCCAAATTCTGTAACTTCGTGCAAGAGAGTATTGTTTCCAGTTCTTTCTTTTTTGGTGAATTCTTCCTTGTTGTCATTTTGTCCAGTGCAGAGTGGCTGTATGAGTGACCTGAGTAAAAGCTATCAACCACAACCTATATAAAATACACCCTAAATGGTTCCAAAGAGGTCAGAGACCAGACAATAAAAGAAAAAGAACAGAACAAAATAAAACAAAAGGACCACTAAAGTGAAAAACAAATTTTAAAACAAAGTAGTAAAAATAAAAAAACAAAAACAAAAACAAAAAAACAAAGAAGAAAAAAAAGAAAAGAAAAGAGAAATAAAAGGGGGGTATGGTGGTGGTGAGGAAGTGGTAGTGGAGAGAGAATGCAGTCTTCCTGTGGGGCCTCAGAGGGTGATCCTCTTGGTTCTAAGTGTATTTTGTTCTTTATATTAAAAGATGCTCAATTCCAAATTAATATAAACCAGCATTACTTATAGAAAGCTCCAACATTGACCACAAAAAAATAAACAAGATAAAACAGGGAGGCAGAATGGGAAGGAAGAGAATGTAATCTCACAGAATGAACTAACGTGGTGTTCCACTTGGTTCTGGGTGTATTTTGGTCATGTGTTAGAAGGTACTAACTTCCATGATTGTAAAACAAAACAAGACAGAAAAAAACAAATACCCATATCTTGTATATCTACCAAAATTAAATTGAACATGTTGAAGGGAATCCAGAAGTGAAAAATATATCTAAGACATGTAGTTGTAGAAATATGAAAGTCAAAAAGGAAAAAACTTAAAAATGAAGAGTTGGTAAAATATTGTATTTAAGGTGGAAAAAGAGAAAATATTGTGGAAATTTTTAGCCTGATATAAAAACGAGTGTTAAAAAACAAAACAAAACAAAACAAAAAAAAAGGACCCTCTAGTTCTATATACTATTTCCCCTTATTCCTGGGGCTTTCCAGTGCTGCTTGTTCAGTAAACTTGCTTTTCCTTTGTTCTTCCAGCATTTCTTCTCAGGGAAGAGTCTGCTGTGCTGATTCTCAGGTGTCTGTGCCTGCACTGAGATGTCTCACGCCAAGTGCTGGGCTCAGTATGAGCTGTTTATCATGTGAGGCCTTTGTTCCCTAGAGGTGCTGCCTCTCCCAGGTGCAAGATGAAAAGAAGAAAAAAAAATTATATATATATATATATATATATATATATATATATATATATATATATATATATATGGCAGCATCCAGATTTCCAGCTCTGGAGTTGAGCTCCCTGTGAGTAACTAACAATAGTCGCCCATTCATTCCACACTGGCCTAGATGCTCCTGGGTGCACTGATCTGCCCAGCTTGCCAGGTGCCCAGTGGCAGGAAAGTTCTTGCTTTCCTGTGCGCTCCCTGCTCCCACCTGTCCCAGGAGGAACAGAGGATCACTGGCTTTGTCTGCTTCCATGCCCTCAGATCCAGGGCCCTGTGCCACTGGTCCTGCACTCCCAGGGACCGCCTCTCCCTCTAGAGTAAAGATAGCTCTGGAGACACCCATGAAACTGGTGGGCTTCTCCCAAATGCCCTGGAGTGCTGTGGCACTCCAGTCCCTTACCGAGATTGGACTGCGGTTTGCAGTGAGCTTACCCCCACCCCCGTACCCCTCCTCTTATAGTGACTCTGGGAATCTTTTTTTTTTTTTTTGACTCTGGGAATCTTGATGCTTCACTGCCCCTCCTGTGGTTCTGCATGATTTCCCTGCTAAGTATTTTTCCATCAGGGAAAACTCAGGCACGGATTTTTAAAGTTCCCACTTCTCCCGGGTTGGGCTTTCATGCCCCATAGGCTTTCAATGCTCTTCTTTGTTGCAGTACCCTCTCCCACTTTATTTCTTTTTTATTTTTTTCACCTTCCCACCTTGTTAGAAGTGAAAACTTTTACTCTGTAGCATTCCAGCTGTTCTTTTTTCATATCTCAGGTTGAATTTGTAGGTGTTCAGGATGTTTGGAAAGTTATCTAGGTAAGTTTGTGGGACCAGATGAGTTGAAGACCCCTACTCTTCTGCCATCTTGCACTGGTCTCCTAAAAAGGGCTCTGAGTGGAAAGGAGGCATCAAAAGCGATAGCGTAAAAGTAGGAATCATGGAAGTAGTAAATTTTTGTAAAAAATCAATCAAGAAACCCACACATAAAAAAGATATAAAATATATTAACATATACCTAAAATATGAGGAGAGGGGAAAAGAATGGGTTCAAACTTAAATGACCATCAATTTAATATAGACTGCTATATGCAGAAAAGGTTACATACCTACAAACCTAATAGTAGCCATATATCAAAAACCACTAATAAACATGCAAAGAATAAAGAGAAAGAAATGCAAATACCTCACTAAATAACATCAGCAAAACATGAAAGAAAGATTAAAAAAAAAGGAACAGAGAAAATCTTCAGAAACAATGACAAAAGAGGTAATAAAATGGCAATAAATATATATATAAATAATTACTTTGTATGTAAATGGACTAAACATTCCAATCAAAAGATAGAGGTTGTCAGAACGCATAAAAAAGCAAAACTATATGCTGTCTACAGAAGACTCATTTTAGACCTAAAGACACCTACAGATTGAAAGTGAAGGTGCGGAGCAATATCATGCAAATGGATGTCAAATGAAAGCTGGAGTAGCAATACTTATAGTGGACCAATTAGACTTTAAAACAAGACTGTAACAGGAGAAAAGAAGAGTACTATATAACCATAAAGGAGACAATCCAGCAAGAAGATATAATAATTTAAAATATTTATGCACCCAACATGAATGCACCAAATATATAAAGCATTTAATAACAAACATAAAGGAACTAGTAGATAATACAATAATAGCAGAGGACTTTAACAGCCCTCTTACATTAATGGACAGATCATCTAACAAAATAAACAAGGAAACAATGACTTTGAATGACCTACTGAACCAGAAATACTTAACAGATATATTCACAACATTTTATCCTAAATAATCAGAATACACATTCTTTTCAAGTGCACAGGGAACATTTTCCAGAATAGATCACATATGAGGTCACAAAATAGGCCTCAAAAAATTCAAGATCAAAGTCATTCCATGTACCTTTTCTGACCACAATGCTATGCAACTAAATGTCAACCACAAGAAAAAATCTGGAAAGGCCACAAATACATGGAGGTTAAATAACATGGTACCAAAGAATGAATGGGCTGACCAGAAAATAAAAAAAAAAAGTTAAAAAAAAAAGACAAAAAATGAAAATGAAATCCCAGTGGTCCAAAACCTTTGGGATGCTGCAAAAGCGGTCCTAAGAAAGAAGTACATAGCAGTACAGGCCTACTGCAAGAACCATGAAAAATCTCAAATAGACAACCTAACCTTACACCTAAAGGAGCTATAAAAAGAACAACAAAGTGTAAGCCAGTAGAAGGAAGGAAATAATAAAGATTACAGCAGAAATAAATGATAAATAGGCACCTGGGTGGTTCAATCAGTTGAGTGTAAGCCTTCAGCTCAGGTCATGATCCCCAGGTCCTGGGATGAATCCTTGTGTTCGGCTCCCTGCTCAGCAGGGAGTCTTCCCTCCCTATCTCTCTGCCCTTCCCCACTGCCTGTGCTTCCTCTCTCTTTCAAATAAATAAAATATAAGAAAGAAAGCAAGAAAGAGAAAAAGAAAGAAATGATATAGGAACTAGAAAAACAACAGAATAGGTGAATGAAACCAGGAGCTGGTTCTTTGAAAAAATTAATAAAATTGATAAGCCTCTAGCCAGGCTTATTGAAAAAGAAAGAAAAAGGACCCAAATAAATAAAACCACAAATGAGAGGAAAAATAACAGCCAACACCACAAATATAATTATAAAATAATATTATTAAAAATTATTTGCCAACAAATTGACAGCCTAGAAGAAACAGACAAATTCCTAGAAACATATTAAGACCAAACTGAACCAGGAAGATATATTAAAGAAAATGGACAGATTGATAACCAGCAAGGAAATTGAATCAGTAATCAAAACACTCCCCAAAAACGAAAGTCCAGGACCAGATGGCTTCAGAGACAAATTCTACTGAATATTTAAAGAAAAGTCAATACCTATTCTCAAACTATCCCAAAAAACAGAAAAATAAGGAAAACTTCCAAATTCATTCTATAAGGCCAGTATTACTCTGTTACCAAAACTGACTAAAGACACCACAGATTGTCAACAAAATACCAGCAAAGTGAATCTAACAATAAAAACATTTAAAAAATCAGTCACCACAATCAAGTGGGATTTATTCCTGGGCTGCAACTGTGGTTCAATATTTGCAAATCAATCATCATGATACAGCACTTTAATAAAAGAAAAGATAAGAACCATATGATCATTCCAGAAGATGCAGAAAAAGCATTTGACAACATTGATCCATGCTAACAAAGTAGATTTATAAAGAACATACCTCAACATAATCAAGGCCATATATGAAAAACCCAGAGCTATTTTCACCTTGAATGGAGGAAAACTGAGAGCTTTCCTGCTATGGTCAGAAACAAGACAAGGGCATCCACTCTCACCACTTTTATTCAACATAGTACTAGAAGTCCTAGCTACAGCAATCAGACAACAAAAAGAAACAAAAGGCATCAAAATTGGCAAGAAAGAAGTAAAACTTCTACTATTTGCAGATGACATGATACTGTATATAAAAAACCCCCAAATACTCTACCAAAAAACTGTTAGAATTGACAAATTTAGTAAAATCTCAGGATAAAAAAAATCAGTGTATAGAAATCTGTTGCATTTTTATACACTAATAATGAAGCAGTAGAAAGAGAAATTAAGAAATCGATCCCATTGACAATTGTACCAAAAATAGTGCAATATCTAGATGTTAAAGACCCGTACCCTGAAAACTATAAAACATTGATAAAAGAAATTGAAGATGACATAAAGAAATGGAAAGACATTCCATGCCCATGGATTGGAGGAACAAATATTGTTAAAATACCTATACTACCCAAAGCAATCTATGCATTTAATGCAATCCCTATTAAAATACCAGCAACATTTTTCACAGAGCTAGAACCAACAATCATAAAATTTGTATGGGACCACAAAAGACCCCAAATAGCCAAAGCAATCCTAAAAAAGAAAAGAAAAGCTGGAGGCATTACAATTTTGGACTTCAAGTTATATTAAAAAACTGTAGTAATCAAAATGGTATGATACTGGCACAAAAATAGAAACATAGATTAACAGAACAGAACAGAAAAACTAGAATGAATCCACAACTATATGGTAAATTAATCTTTGATAAAACAGGAAAGACTATCCTATGGGAAAAAGACAGTCTCTAAGAAATGGTGTTGGAAAAATTGGATAGCAGCATGGAAAAGAATGAAACTGGACCACTTTATTACACCATACACAAAATAAATTCAAAATGGATCTAAGACCTAAGAGAGACATGAACCATAAAAATCTTAGAAGAGAACATAGCAGTAACTTATTTGACATAGACCATAGCAACTTCTTTCTATATATATGTCTCCTGAGGCAGGGGAAACAAAAATAAAAGTAAACTATTGAGACTACATCAAAATCAAAAGCTTCTGGGGATGCCTGGGTGGCTCAGTTGGTTAAGTGTCCAACTATGGGTCTTGGATAAGGTATGCATCTCAGGGTTCTGAGTTCAAGCCCTGTGATTCACACCCAGCATGGAGCAAAATTAATTTAAAAAAATCAAAGCAAAGGAAATAATCAACAAAACTAAAAGTCAACCTGTGGAATAGGAGAAGATATTTGGAAATGACATATTCCATAAAGGTTTAGTATCCAAAATACATAAAGAACTTTTAAAACTCAACATTAAAAAGGCAAAAAATCAAGTTTAAAAATGGGCAGAAGACATGAATAGACATTCACACGGATGGCCAACAGACACCTGAAGGATGCTCAACATCATTGTTCATCAGGTAAATGCAAATCAAAATTACAATGAGATATCACCTCCCCACATGCCAGAGCAGTTTAAATCAACAACACGAGAAACAACAGTGTTGGCAACGATGTGGATAAAGGGAAAACCTCTTGCACTGTTGGTGAGAATGCAAACTGGTACAGCCACATTTTTAACTGGAAAAAACGTTAAACATAGAACTACCCCACGATTCAGCGATCACACTACTAGGGATTTACCCCCAAAAATGCAAAAATACTAATTCAAAGAGATACATGCACCACAGTGTTTATAGCAGCATTAATTACAATAGCTAAATTTTGGAAATAGCCTAAGTATCCATCAACTGATGAATGGATACAATATATATATATATTTATATATATATATATCAGAATATTACTCAGCCATAAAAAGAATAAAATCTTCCCATTTATAATGACATGGATGGAGCTGGAGAGTACTGTGCTAAGCAAAATAAGTCAGTCAGAGAAAGACAAATACCATATGATTTTACTCATACATGAATTCAGGAAGCAAGGTAAACAAACCAAGTGAAAGGAGAGAGGTAGAGAAGCAAACTATAAATCGACTCTTAAATGTAGAAAACAAAGCAGTGTTACCGTAAAGGAGGTCAGTGGGGGATGGGTTAAATAGGTGATGAGAATTACGGAGTGCACTTGCTGTGATGAGCAATGGACGATGTTTGGAACTGTTGAATATATTGTACACCTGAAACCAATATTAACTAACTGGAATTTAAATAGAAACAGGGGGAATCCCTGGGTGGCTCAGCGGATTTAGCGCCTGCCTACGGCTCAGGGCATGATCCTGGAGTCCTGGGATCAGGTCCACATCAGGCTCCCTACATGGAGCCAGCTTCTCTCTCTGTCTCTCTCTGTCTCTCTCTCTCTCACTCTCTTTCTGTGTTTCTCATGAATATATAAATAAAAACAGAAACAAGAAGAATACCCATTGAGGATTGTGAGAATGCACATGAGGGAGACACGTGCTTTAAGAATACTCATCTGTCACGGATCATCTGAATGGCTCAGCTGGTTAGGAGTCCTACTGGGTTTAGCTCAGGTCATGATCTATGGTGAGATCAAGCCCTGATTCACCTTAGGGAGTCTGCTGGAGATTCCCTCCCTCTCCCTATCCTCTGCTCCTCCCTCAATGCTCTCTCCCTCAAAATAAATAGTAAATAAATCTTTAAAAATAAAGAGAATACTCATCTGTCAGTGGTATTCTAGAAGGACTGAGGAAGAGCATAGACTGATGACCAGTAAAATAACTATTAGTCAAAGGTGAGAAGGGAAAAAAAAAACAAACAAAAACTTGAGCTATATGATTATAGTAGTATCGAGTCTCAGGTAAACTATAGCAGATGGTATAAATGTCTTGCCCTTATTATTTATATGTATCATTTTTACATGTACCAGGGGACCAATAGCTTCCCATATCTGCATAATCTTGTCCACAATCTGTTCCCAGAAGGCCATTCTGATGTGACCCTGCTAGAAAATCAAGACTCTTCCACATTAGTCTTAAACTAATGATGAGGAGGAATATATAAATCCCCAAGTCCACTGCTAATAAAGTATGATATTTCTCATTTTTTACATCATTTTGCGGCCTTCCTAATGGGATTAAGCTTGAGCCAACAACTGTGGTGATAACAAATTATCGGCTACCTATCCTTCCCTGTATCGTTTCCCATTTCTGTCTTTATTTTCCCCATACTTAGTAATAAACTACTCACACTTGGATATTCACACTAGGGTCTGCTTGGAAGGGACTTAGGTCAGGCACTGATTTATCAAAATGGAGGAAAACACTTGATGAATGTTTGATTTTAGAAGATTTTGATAATGGTTTAAAGGGTTTAGAAGAGTATGAGGCTGAGGTCATTGATTAATTAATTAATTTACTCATTTACTACTTACTGAATTTCTACCAAATGCTAAGTACTGCATTAGAGGCTAGAAATAAAAGTGAATGAAACCAAACATAATATCCACCCTCATGAAGCTTATATTCTAAATAAATATTTTACTTAATTAAACAATGAAATGTAAAAATAACAGCGGACACAAATACTATAGAGTAGAAGTCTGTGATAAGGTATAATGATGAGAATATGTAACAAAAGAAATGGACTCAGACAGCCTGGATCAGAATTTGACAAGCAGCATTTATGTTAAGATCCAAAAGCAAAAAGAAAAAAAAACTGTACAAAAACTTTAAATTAACAGGAAACCTGTGGCCTTTTGATAGAAGGAACACCAGCGTGAGCCAAAGAAGAGCAGGGTGCTCAAAGAGGCCACAAATGCAAGATCTTCCATGATATCTTAAGGGATGGATTTGTAGCTGACAATTAGCTGTCTTAAGACTGTGTCTAACCATTTATAGTGGAAAACTGTCCCTGGAAGTGGCTTAGCATTGAAAGAACATATCCCCAGACAAAATTCAGTGAGATATCAGGTTATTCTGGCCAGTGGATTATGTTAAAATTGATGTGCATATCTGGGATAACATGTTTAAGAAGCAATGTGACTTCTTCACCCTCCCTTTAGTTTTCCATCAGAAGGTAGAGAAGTCTGAGTCATAAAGGGATGGAACCTGGGTTCTTATATCATAACTATGCTGAATCCTGCCTACCAGAAACATCTGTTTTGTTCTAGTGTGCTAATGAACAGTGAACTATTGTGTTAAGTCCATAAAATTTGGGATCTAGGTGTTACAGTAGCTACTCTTTTACTGCCTAATGCAATATTTATTCTAAGAGAAATTCTAAGCCATTAAAGCGTTTTATTTTATTTTTTTTATTTTTTAAAAGATTTATTTATTTATTTATTCATTCAGAGAGAGCAAAGTGAGAGGCAGAGACACACGCAGAGGGAGAAGCAGGCTCCATGCAGGGAGCCCGACGTGGGACTCGATCCCAGGTCTCCAAGATCACACACCGGGCTGCAGGCGGCGCTAAACCGCCGCGCCACCGGGGCTGCCCGTTTTAAAGCTTTTTAAACAATGGAATAGATATCACTATGGTTGGTTTCGGAAAAACATCCCTCTAGCTAGACTAAGATGAAATATGTATGAGGCTAAGCAAAGCTGATGTGCATAGTCCAACTAGGACCATTTAGAGTAGCTACAATAAGAGTTGATAATAACCTGGAATTTGTGCAAGATCAACTCTTGGTTAGCAGCACCTATAACTAAGTTTTGCTTGCAATGAGAAGAGAACAATTCAGGACTTACAAATTGTTCTTTCTTGATGCAGAAACTCTCATATTGTTTTACTATGATATGTGTACAGTATAACTAATGGAAATACCATTAACTAATGAAAGTTGCTGGCACAAAAAACTCATGAACCTGTATTTCACAATCTGTAAAACATAAAATATATATGCAGTCATTCATCCCATTTCTTCATGGTATTGCAAACTGTCAATTAAATCAATGTTTCTAAAAACCATTAATTTAATCAAATAGCATATGTGCTAGAAGTGATAAAATGTCTATTAAGATAATTAAACACAGAATCATATTCTTTTAAGCTTAAAATATACTTCAATTAGTCACTGACGTAGCAGTAAAAAATTACATCAACATGATACCAAATTCATGTTGATGATATTAAATTCAGGAAATGAATGCCTATGGATAATTCCAAATTTGCACTGGTTGATTTAAAAGAATTTCAGAGACCTATACTCCATAATGATAAGAATGAGAATGTGGCTTCACATCATTTGATAGTATCACTATCAACAGGAATAATGTGGATTTGACAGCATAGAATTCCTACTGCCTGCTGACTATCCATCCAAAAGTCATTGCTTCTTAACAACTAGAGACAGAGTTTTAAACTGTGCAAATTATCGAACCTGTTTTTTATCTGAATTGAAACATCCAATTATTTATCCACAAAGGCAATAGTTTTATTGAGGCTTATCCACACCATCTCTTTAAAGGATTACTTCCAAATGCATAAAGATTAATCGACAGTTTGGGGGGATCAGAGAATGTGGTTTTGGGGGATCAGAGAATGTTAAACAGTATACACCATATGAACCAGTAGCTACAATCAAGTACCACTTGTAAGATGACCTGGAGTTAGTTATTTTGCCATTCATTCTTTTATTTATGCGTGCATCCATTCTACCAATAGGTAGAATTATCATTTCAATTGTGTTTTTCCAACTGAGTGATCTTGATTAAGCTCTTTAACCTCCCTGGAGTTAGTGACTGATCTGCCTAATTACAGGCTTTTACTAGCATCAACAAAGTCAAATAAAAAAATTAATGAAAGTACTCTGTAACTGTGAAGATCTATCTATGCTAACATGTTTGGATCATACATCATCATGTGAAACATCAAAACTTGTGTGCTCTCTGACCTACAACACAATGATGCAAGAGAGATCTCAGAATTCTTCTGTGAATCTTAGCGTACAATTAAAAATATCTAACTGCATATAAACTCTCCATATGCTATGAATATAAACGCTGTATTTTCTGAGTCATTCCCACCATACTAGCCCCTAATCTTGTAGAATTATTTTCTCCTGTGTTAGTAATTACAAAGTAATTTTTCCTAGTCTTAAAGTGACTTAATTCCTGAGAGTCATAATGAATCCTGGGCAACTGCTACATCATACTATGTTGTAATACATTAACACATCAATGCATTTAATGTGATCGTGCGTCTTCTGTTGCAGAACATCTATTTCAGTTCCATTACCTAGAAAGAACAAATGGATTTGAAGGTGAGATTAACAAGATTTGACAATGTAAATTAGCTGCTAGATCCACCCTGCACATGGGAGGCACCCACAGAGAGACATTATAACACATAATAAAGGGAGTTGTTCCTTTTATCATCTCTCTCTCTCTCTCATTTTACCAACACACAGAAAAAGATATCATTCCTCTAGTTAAACACAAATTGATTTTTTGGCTTAGAGGAGGATCTCCTAGTAAAAGCTGTGCATTCAAGAGTATAATGAGATTGATTCCATGCTTTGAGAATAAAAACACACGGCATTTAAATTTGGCTACTTCAAGGATGAGTGAATGATTAAGATGAGTACATATGTTGAAGAAGCAAGTTAAATGAGAAATTGTTGAGGAGGAATGCCAAGGCATGTCAAACCACAGAAATGTCCTTTAGAAATGTGACTTAACATGCAAGTCTTAATCTACTGCCCAGTCTATATTGTGATCCAAACAAGACCACCTTCAATACTACCAGAACATCATGAATGTTTCCTTTGTACATAATAATCCCCGTTGTCTGGCATCATATAAAAGAGGAGGATATGTAGGATTATTTACTTTAAATAAAATTAATGAGGGCAGCCTGGGTGGCATCTAAACAGATGTATACAGTATGAAATCTTTTTGGTTTGTCCTTTTTTTCCTAGCATGATTCTCTGGAGATTCATTCAAATCACTACATATATCAATAGCTTGTTTCTTTTATTCTTGAATAGTATTTCATGATATGGATGTGTAACTGTTCATTCCCCAATTAAAAGATAACTATATTATTTCCAGCTTGGGGCTATTATTAATCAAGCTAATATGAGTATTTGTGTGCAGACATTTGTGTTAATAAACATTTCAGTTTCAGGGTATGATTGCTGTATGGTATTATAATTGCATGTATGCTTTTACAGCCAACTGCCAATCTCTTCTCCAGACTTGCTATAACATTTTACATTCCAAAAATATATAGATGATCCAATTTCTCTATATCCTCATTTTCATATAGTATTGTTAGTATTTTTTACTTTAACCATTTTGATAGATATGTAGCAATATCTCACCATGTTTTTAATCTGCATCTGAAGGCTAAAGGATGTTGAACATCTTTCTATGTGCATATTAATCATCTGTACATTCTATTTAGTGAAATATCTCTTTATATCTTCTGACCATTTTCTAATTGGATTAGTTTTTGTCTGTTGAATTTGGAAAGTTCTTTCTTTATTTACTTATTACTAGATACTAGTCTTCTTTCTACTATGTGGTTTACAAATATTTTCTCTCAGTCTGTATCTTGTCTTTTCATCTTTTAACAGGATCATTCACAGAACACCACTTTTAACTTTTTGGTGATTCAGTTTCTCTATCTTTTCTTTTATGAACTGTGTTTTGATATCAGTCTAAGAATTTTTGCCTATCTCTAGATCCTGAAGATTTTTACCTATATGTGTGTTTAAGTTTTATAATTTTTCTTCTTATATTTAAGTCTATGATACATTTTGAGCTAATTTTTGTATAAGGCTTAGGTCAAGATTCAATTTTTATTCCTGATGTTAAATCACTATTTGTTGAGAAGATTCTCACTGAGTTGCTTTAGCACCTTGGCAAAAACAGTTGGACTTCTGAATCTAATTCTGGTTTTTATTTATTCATGTGTCTATATCTCTGTCAATACCACATTGTCTGGATTACTGTAGCTATAGATTTTGTTTGTTTTCAGGTAGAGTAATTCATCTCATTTATTTTTTTTCAAGGTTGTTTTAGATGTTCTAGTTTTCACCCTTTCCATATAAATTTTAGAATCAGCATTTAGACGTCTATTAAAAAAACCTTACTGAGATACGGATAGGAATTATACAAAATATCAATGATACACACAGCCTTTCTGGAGATACATGCCTAAAAAGTTAATTTGCCAATTTGACATTTTTTGCATGTTTAGTCAACCAAATCATGAACAGAGTATATCTCTCCATTTATTTAGGTGTTCATCAATTTCTTTCATCATCAATTTATAATTTTTAGCCTATAGATCTTGAAAATATTTTGGTAGAGTTACATCTAACTATTTCATTTCTCTTGGATCAATTGTAAAACAATGATCTCACATTTTTCATTTTCATTTTCTGTTTTACAAATGATTTTGTGTTTTTAATTTCAATATCTGCAAGGTAATTATTAGTATATAGAAATGTCATTAATTTTTCTGTGTTGATCTTATGTTTCCTAATCTTTCTAAATTCACAAACTAATTTTAGGAGCTTATTTTACAAAGCTCCATTAGAATCCACATGGAAGATCATGTCAACTGCGGATTGGAATAGGTTTGCTTCTTCCTTTGCAATCTGTACACCTTTTCTTGTCATCATTATTATTTTTTCCTTATTGCCATGTCTATAGCTTCCATCACTATGTTGAATAAAAACGCTGTGAGTGGACAGTACTTGCCTTGTTCCCAATCTTGGGCTGAAAGCATTCAAGTGTTTCGCCATTAAATGTATTTTTAAGTTTATTTGCAGTTATTCTTTATTATTTTGGAAGATTTTCCTTTATTACTAATTTGCTTGGTGTTTTATATCATGGATGTATTGGATTTTGTTAATTTTTTTGTATTGATTGATATAATCACATGATTCCTCTCACTCAACTTGTTGATATGATGGTTTATATTGATTATCAATGTTAAACTTGTCTACCTGGAATAAATCTCACATTCTTTTTTTAGACATAATACTATTGTACATGTAACACACTACAGTATAGTGTAACTATATCTTTTATATGCACTGGGAAACAAAAAAATTCATTTGACTCACTTTATTGCAATATTAGCTTTACTGCAGTGGTCTGTAATCAAATCAACAATATCTCCAAGGTATGCCTATACTTTGTGGGAGTAGGAGTTGATAACTACTTTATTTCAGATATCTCAGAATAAGGAGAATAAGGAGGAGCATATCCAGTATGTTTTGGAACTATAGCCCCTCATTCAGGTATCCTAAACATTAATTTGATGTTGTGACTGTGTGATTTGAAAGTTATTTCCTTCATAGACCAGGTGAATGTTGTTGTTGATGATGTTTGCGTTGAAGAGAAAGGGGAGTATATCCAATGTGTGGCGACCAGAAGGGCAGACATTGATGGTCAACAGGGATAATCACAAATATTCTAGTTTTTCTCTTTCCAAGCAATGGTGGGATGATGCTTAATTGGCTTCCTTGAAATTAGGCATGGCTTTGGCCATTGCTATAGAAGCAAAAGTTAGATGTGCCGTTTTTCAGGTACAACACATAAAACCAGTATTGATTAACCATGTTTTCTTTTTCCTGCCATAGTAATTGTGGAAGAAGAATCTTTGGAATATTCATAGATCCTTGAATATCTGCAGTAAGAATAGACTAACTTGTCAACCCTTTCAGACATGGAGTTCAAAAAGGAAAAAGAATTGGGGTTTCAAGCTACTGAGATCTTGGGAATTATTTTTTTTCTGCACCATAAACCAGGCTATGCTTACTGACACATCATATTTTAACCCAATTTATTCTTAAATTGAATAAAAAGGAAAGAGTAAAGTATTGAGTTAAGGTCTATATGAACAATAGAAATCTAATAAATACCAACTGGGAATTTTTATAGATGCCAGGTTTTACTTTTAAATTATTTTTAAAGCTGAAAATATCAAGCCTAACTAACAAAGCCAAGTTTTCACTGAAAATGAACAAAACAGCTCTTCTTTGCACTGAACTATCTAGTTAATGAGATGTGGTAAAAGCTGCATGTAAACCAAGAGAACACAGACAAGTGACTTCATTTTAAGCTCACTAATTTGCACTCATTGCAAAGGAGGTCAGCTTGAAATAGTTAAAAGTCTTAATTACTGAACTCAAACAACAAAGGATTCTTTATTACACTTAAGAGCACATAGTAAGTGTAAGTAAGAAAAAAAAAGCATGGTCCAGTTGAACTCCATTTTGGTAAACCTATCAAAATGTTACATAGCAACAGAAAATACCAGACTAAACAGAATTATTAACTGCAGTGAGGTAAAATATGCTTCAAAATTACACATAAACTTGTTAAGATTAAATTTGCACTTGAAACTTGGTACTAACTTTATTACCAAGCAATGTTTTGCTGCTAAGAACACCTTATTTCCAATTTCTGATCAGATTAGCTCATGTTTAAAATTACTTTTAAAATATATAAGGGTTTGAATTATCTCACTAGTTGTCCAACTAGAGATATTCTGGAACCTGGTTAACAGTTCTGAATATTTTCTGGCAAATGAATAAATGAATTAAATTCATAATGGTGTGTCTACATTTTTATATTTACCATACATTTTACTGAATCATCACATTTATATGAACTTCCACTAATTAAGTAGTGGGATCATTTTGCACATTTGCACACCTTCATTAAATACCTTTTGCAATTAAGCCTAAACTCACTTAGAAGTTTTTGGAAAGAATCATGAGCAATTTGAATTAGAATTATGGGCAATCATGGGTAATTCTTTATTATTGTTTATGATTTAATTTTTAGTTGTGTCACTATTAATTTTCCAAATTATCAAGTCAAATAAGAATTATGCCCAATCATAGTACTTTACTATATCGTCCTTGAATTTTCCAGCTGAATATTCAACACTTGTTAATGAGCAGTAAGGACAATAATACATAATCCATCATCAAACAGCCAACTTTAGGAAGAATTCAATAACTGATTATAGCACATCACATTTTCTGGGGAAGATATCAAGCTTTAGTATGGGTATGTTTTATTTTAAAGCTGAAAGCACATCACTAAATATGAAAGATGTCCATATATTTCTTACACATATACATTTCTGCATGTGTCTCTTACTAAATTCTTGGAAATTCTCAAATTTTGATTAATGACATAGTCATCAATGCACATAATGAAGGGAAAATGATAGAGATAAAATGTGGACAAAAGTCAGAAAGGTTTTCTCAATTTTTACATGAGATCAAGAATTTGGCTTTGATTCTAAAGTTTTTTTTTTTTCACATCTGGCATGTGACAGTATCTATTTAAAGTGCTAAATTTGTATTAGCAGTTGGATATATAGAAATAAAAATAGTGTATAAATGCTACTTAGTAAAAATACATAAATATTTTATGTCTTAAAATCAGGCAGGAGGTAAATTATAGTAGATTGTTATTAATATATATTAAGTATCAGATTATTCTTCTATAATAATATCTAATATTAACTGATCATTGACTACATACAAGGCACCACAATTGCATATGTTTAAAATTTGCCAAATACTATTCCATTGTACATAGATACTCATATTATTCTCTTTGTCTACATTAGAACTAAGGTTTTGCTATGTCCTGAATGTTTGTATCCTCAACATTTACATGTTAAAATTCTAACCCCCATGAGTGATTATATTAGTAGATGGGGTCTTTACGTTTGGGGGTGGAGCCCTCATGAATGAGATTAGTGTTCTTATAATTATCCCATAGAGCTCCATAAACCTTTCCACCAAGTAACAACACAGGAAAAATTCTCTAGCTATGAACTAAGAGGGCCTTATGCAGTTCTGCTGGTGCCTTAATCTTGGACTTCCCCACTTCCAGATTTCTTCCAGATTTTCTTCCAATTGTAATAAATAAGTACTTGTTATTTATAAGTTACCTAGTTTGTTATTTTGGCAGCCCAAAAGAGTTAGAGCAGTAATCTGCTCTAAATCACACAACTAGTAAATAGTGCATTTGGGATTTAGGCCTAGACAGTAGAGCTCTATCCCCAGCGTACTGACCAGTACATTTCATTGGAATTCAGGGATAAGAAAAGATTATCAGGAGCACCAGGCCACCACTCCCACCCTCCAAAAACAGTATCTACTTACATGAAGTGAGAGGAAATCAGATCATCAAATAATAAGGGCTTTGCATGGTATATGAAAGGAAGAAAAGAACTATAAAATGTGGGTATTATGGAGAGGAGCTGGGCAAAGAAATAAAGAAGAAAAGAACAAAGGTCTGGCTTGAGAGTGTGGATTATAAGGTATACTTGGAGAATAAGGCTGGGAAGGGTTGCAAAATTGTGATGATCTTCTCAGAAGAACTTTAAACATGAATTGTGCTACTTGTACTCCACTCAGCAGACTATCAGAGAAGACACTGAACATTTTGCAGTGAGTTGGTGGTATTTGAAGAAAAATACTTAAGATTTTTTAAAAAAGATTTTATTTATTTATAATGAGAGACACAGAGAGAAAGAGAGAAAGAAAGAGAGAGAGAAGCAGAGGGAGAAGTATGCTCCTTGCAGGGAGCCTGATGCAGGACTCAATTCCAGGTCTCCAGAATCAGGCCCTGGGATGAAGGCAGGGCTAAGCCGCTGAGCCACCTGGGCCACCCATTTAAGAGGATTAATTTGGCTCTTTAGGAGGTGGCATTAGCAGAGGTGATCAAGTTTTAACCAATATTTGATTTTAAAAACAGGGATGATAACTGTGCAATTTATATGGTTAAGAGGATAAAACATTATATAAAAACAACCCTTTTTTCTATTTTTGTGAAATGCCCTGGGATTCATTTCTTTCTTTTTTTTTTTTTTTATTTTTTAAGAAAGAGGGGTGGGGTGAGGAAGGGTGGGCAGAAGGAAAGGGAGAAAGCGTATCTTTAAGCAGGCCCCATGCCCAGAGCAGAGCCCTGAGCCCGATTCTGAGCTTGATCTTAACGATCCTAAGATCATGACCTGAACTGAAATCAGGAATCAGACGCTTAACCCACTGAGCCACCCAAGTGCCCCTGGGAAACGTTTTTTAAAGTAAATCCCTGATAGCTTGCTTCTTGCCATTTGTCATAAAAATAAAACACCCCAAAGTATTATGATTTTTTTATTCTGATTGATGTGGATTGTGTGTATAGTATATAAAACATATCTAATTAGCTGTGGAAATACATGGACCAAAATTAATTATGAATATACATTTACTATCTATATCTAAATTATGGAAATTCTATCAAATAAAGTAAGCTGAGCTGCAAAAGGCAGCATATAAGTGTCTAAATAATAAAATGGTATAGAAATGATTCCAAAATACTAAGTATCACAATGGATGGTTGCATTATTCATGTAGTAGAACAATACTTAACACATATCAATACAATTCTCCTTTAATAGTGAATCCCCCAAGCAAAGTAACCATTCCATTTTGCTATGAGGAGAAATTCCATTTTACAAACTTGGCTACAGAGCCTCATACATATTTTATAGCTAGTAATAGGTATTTTCCCAATATAAATTTCATGTTCCAGTGCAAGAAGCAGTTTGTAGCAGCTGTTGTATAATTTTTAAATTACAAAAACCTTAATCTTCATGATGTGTAAAAAAGTAAGTGATAAAATGTAACAAAAATAAAAACAGTTTGGAAATAGCTGTGTCTTCAAAAATTAACAATCAGAATGTTCTACTATTTTGGCAATTGTAATAGAAAGCCTACATTCTATAATATTTTCAAATTGTCAGTGCACATTCATTGCAGGGTGATGAAAAAGAAAAAGAATGTTTGACCTTCCAAATTGTAAATGCCCAGTGAGAATGGAATTTGTTTATACCACTTTATGATTTTGTTATTTTAAAATCATTTGCATTGGGTAAATGGGAAGGACACTGAAATTATATAATCTTTCAGCTTTGTTCCCACTGCACTGATGGCTTAGCGCGGGGTCTCTGGGTGTCTGGCTTAGCACTATGCTTCTTGCGGTCTCTGTTCCCTTATTTGGAAAAGAAAGGATAATTAGTCTGTAATAGTTGGTTGCAACTCTAAATTTCTCTAATTTTATGAATTAGGTCTCTGATTCTTATATATGACGTATTTCCCTTTTCCTTTTACTATGCTTTATCCTATTAGTAAAAGGCTCGCCAGAGAGTTAATGAGGTTAAAACCACAGTTCAATTCCACAACCAAGACAATCCCAGTCATTGTGAACATTCAAGATTCTAGTTATGTAGAATCTGGAAAAGACATTATTAATTGGAAAACTCAAGGCATGTCTTATTAATGTTTAGTAAACCCTATATTTTTGTATGTAAGACATCTATATCTTAGAAAATATTTTCCAAATTTCCCACTCTATGTAATGAAAGGCTACAGTTCTGTTACCATCTTCTACCAAATGCCCGATTCACAATAGTTTCCATAAAAATAAATAGATGATTGACATTCTATTTAAATATGAAGACAAAGATAAAAGGAAAGGGGGAAAGAAACACTACAAAGAAAGCTTTCCATTGTTATTTCTGAATAGCTCTTGTATGTGTACATTGATGCTGTAAGGTGTATAGAGTTCATTTTTTATTGTGTAGTCAAAAGACAAAGACTTTAAAGATGGCACTAACGTAAAAGCAAAACTATGATACCAAAATTAACTTTTACTGCACAAGGACATTTCTCTGTCCTTCACCCCTTGCCTCCTTTACCAAATATAATAACATGCCCAATTTCCACCTTGATTTGCTCTACATATTGGAATGATCCTTCTCCTTTTATTCAGCCTATAGCTCCGTGAAGACTTGCAGATTTAAATGTATTATATGAAAAACTGTTCGGGTTTCAAGAGGAACTTCTCAACAGGCCTAATTGTGACTAATGATGTGTAATTGAATGTCTTGTTTAAGATTTTAAATGGCAAAGAGGGTAATGACTGCTGTTTCAGGGAAAAAAATAAGCAACGTCTGTTCTGAAAAATGACTTAGAGACACAAACACCTGGATCAAATTCCAGCTATATCCTTAACTAGTTGTGTAACTTTGAACACATCGCTCAACTTCTGGGAATCACAATAACCTATCTGTAAAGTGTGCAGGTTAATTAAATCAAGAATGGCAAGTAAATGACTGATATACTGTTGAAACTCCAATTCTTAAAAAAAATATAATCATTTGCTAATTGTTCATGTTACACTTTACCACTGAGGTTTGAATCTTCCACATTGTGCTCAAAAAGCCACTGCAAGTCCATTGAAGTTGGTATGTGCTATAGACTAAATGTTCACCTCACCCCAAAATTTGTAAGTTGAAATTCTTAACCCCTAATGTGATGATATTTGGAGGTGAGGCCCTGGCAGATGATTAGGTCATGAGGTGGAGCTCCTATAAATGGGATTATTGCCCTTATAAAAGAGGCTGAAAAGAGCTTCCTCCCCTGTCCTCTCCCATGTGAGGACAACAGCACCTAGATAGCCATTTGTGGGGGAAGCAGGCCCTCACTAGGCACATGATCGGTCAGTACCTTGATTTTGGGACTTCTGGTATCCAGAACTGTGAGAAATAAATCCTCTATGGTTTATATGCCACCCAATCTATAGGTACTCTGTTATAGCAGGCCAAAGGGACTGAGACAGCATAGGAACTGAGATCTACCTACTGTTTCTCTAAGTTCTCCGCCAAGTGGGACATTTTCTAAGTCCATGGATATAGTTGACCACCCTTGAGTCATATAGTCACACCACTTAATTTACTCAGTTACTTCTCTTCCCATGTAGCCCTTCTATATTAGCACAGTCTCTGTCATATCAATCCAAAAGTTGGCTTCAAATGGTCGTCAAATACCTACTCACTCATCCTCATCTGATTTTTAATGGGAAGTGTTCACTTTGTTTTTCACTATTACTCCAGAGGTACTCTAGACATGGCTTAGCATTAGCCTGGGGAAAATAGTTGGAGTTTCACTAGTGCCAGGGGCAGTCCTGATCTTGCTATTAGCTGATCTTGCTAATAGCTTTTCTTTATAAATATGCTCAATACTATCCATTTCTACTTTGGTGACAGAAGTAGTAAATTTCAAAGCTGTACTTACACTTCCCAGGGGAGGAATGAGCTAAGTGGTATATATTTGTTTCTCAGTATTATTCACAACTGCACTGATGTACTTCACCCTCCACTATCTACAACATGAAGAAGGATTAACTGATAAAAGAATTCAACTGCTTATAAACAAATTATTACTTTAGTCTCAGTCTTCAGAAATAAGAAGTGTACCAAGAAGCCATTCCCAAACAGTGTACCAGAGAACACTAGTTTTGAGAAATAATCTAAGTTAAAAAAACAAGTGGTGAAAATATTAGGAAGACACAGCATATTGTATGTCTCTCAAAGATAGATCATGCCTATTAATATGGTTTGAGAAGTCCCTCAGTAAAGAAACCCATTTATCTTGATTTAATTCAGTTTTTCAAACAAATTTGGCTGCAAAAATTTTTCTCATAACACTTCTGAACGTTACACAAAACTAATAGTATTCTAGCATATATAATGTGTGAAACACAAACTACTGTACAAATTAATGTAAGTTAAGTTAATATGTAAATAGAATAATAGTAAAATGGGACAGGTGAACTTTTGCAGGAAGAGCTGCTCAACGAAATCTATTTGCATTATTTCCATTACTTTAACTAGGCTGGAGTCTAAGGGGAGCTAATCAGACAATCTGAGGTCAATGAGAAGAAGATACCCAGTAACCTAACCTATTAAATAATAAATTGTCTTTATATTCTAACAATGAGTACAACTCTTAAGGGAACACTATTCATGTTTAATATAAGATAATTAAAAGGAACAAAGACAGATGAAAATCATGTTTGTATAACATAAACTCTATTTGCAAAAGGAAACAAGTCTCAGGTTACCTACGCAATGTAAAGAACTATTTCAATCCTCCAATTCAAATGCTTAGAAAGACAGGATACATGACTTTTATTTGGATCCTACTGAGTTTGAAACATCTGTAAAAGTTCACTGTAAATTCTTTTCATGCTCAGAGTCAAGGACAGTGCTCCTTATCGATGTTCAGTGAAATTTAGTAAGTGAAGATGGTGAATTTGGATTGGATCAGTGAGCAGTAAGACTGGACTGTCATTGGCATCACTTTAAAACTTTGTAAATATTTTTATTCCTGTGCCCTTTCACAAAAACTTCTTAGTAAGAATATTTGAGTGAGATGCTCTCTATACCATTAGCTTTATTAAAATTTTTGAACCCTGCTTTGTGAAATCCACCTAGTTTTACTTGCTCCCAGCAAGGAACAGAGTTTGATCATTTTGGGGGTGAGGGGGATGGAGGAAAGCATGGAACGTAGGGCTTAGGCTAATTTTATGTTTCACTGAATTAACGAACTAGTTGGGTGTTTCATATACAGTAATTCATTATAATAAAGTTTTTGAGAGAGTAATAGCAAACAGCAAAAAGATTTATTTACAGTGAGGCAAAAGAAGAGATAATTAACAAAAATTTGCGGATATTCCACCTCATTTTCAGTCAGAGACTTACAAAGTCATCCAGCATGTGACATGACTACTGATATAAACACATTTTCATGTCTTTTAATGAACACTTATGTGACATTTAATATGTAGCAGGTAGAATTATAAGTGCTTTATAAATTTGAAAATAGTTTTCCCTCAAAGAACTCCTTGGTATTACTAATTAGTCCATTTTACAGATGAGGAAACTGAAGAACAAAAGTTAAGTCACTTTCCAAAGGCTCTAAACCAGTAAATGGTTGAGATAGAATTTGAATCCAGAATTTCACTCCAAAGTCTGTACTCTTAACCACTGTTACATTATTCAGAGCATTGAATTCTTATGTTATACTACTTCTTAAAACAAAACGTGTGTGTGTGTGTGTGTTTGTGTGTAGAATTCATATCGTGGGGATCCCTGGGTGGCTCAGCAGTTTAGCGCCTGCCTTTGGCCCAGGGCATGATCCTGGAGTCCCAGGATCGAGTCCCACATCAGGCTCCTTGCATGGAGCCTGCTTCTCCCTCTGCCTGTGCCTCTCTCTCTCTCTCTCTCTCAATCTCTCTCTCTCTCTCTCATGAATAAATAAATAAAAATCTTTAAAAAAATTTAGAATTCATATCAGAAGAATGATTGTAAAATTCTTAGAACTGGAGGGAGTAAGGACAGCAGGCACTTCAGCTAAAAGACCAATTCTAGTTTTGTGGTTATAAGCCAGCAGCTTAGAGAAATAATTTTCTTGATATGCTGAAGTACTACTATTAGAACAGCTTGTTCTAGAACATACAAACTTATTTTTATGACATGTTTAAGTAAATTATTTCAGATGTAACTCAAAATTACACATGAGTATTTGGAAAGACCGGCTGGTAGATTGGGCACTTAGAAATTTGGAATCTAACTTAGTATCAATCAAAGCAAGATTTGATATTCTACATTTCTGTTGAATAAAATGCAAAATAATCATTGTTTTTGATACTTTTATTTTTAATGCACAAATTACAAGGCACATAAAGGGGTGATAAAATTCAATTTTAAAATGCTCATTAAAAAACAAGTACTGTGTTAGATGGAAAACCAAACATACCAATTTTGTTACCTTTAGTTACCCAACTGATCGGTGGGAATGAGCCTAGCAGATGTTTGCTTTATCATCTGCATTTAATTAGGCAGAAATCAACAAATAACACCACAGAACTCCATGAAATACTATAATTTTAAATTATCATTTCTAAGGAAAAAATTTGCCTTCACTGATATGTTTTGCGATTTACTACCCTGTTTTTCTATTGCTAATAAATGGTAATCATTAAATATATTTTCAGCACATCTAGAAAACTCAGTCTGGTTAATGGATTTATTTATTACATACGAGGTCAAATAATTTGAAAACTGTAAAAATCAGAGTAGACTACCATAAGTCCACTTCATATCAATAAATATTTTTTGTTTCTATTTGTAAAAGACAATACAGTGCATGTTAGAGAATATCAAGGTAAATAATATCTAAGTATTCCTCCTTAGGAGTTTATAAACTGAAAGTTTTATAGAATGTATATATATATATACCCCAAATTCACACACATAGGCAAATACACAAATACGTATTTGTGTATTTGTTAGCATCAAATTTAAATAAAATGTATCACTGGCTTTGAAAAAAACCTCAGGGATAGCAAACAGCCACATGTGTAAGTAATGCTTTACTACCTTTATTTTTGAAGTACTAGAAATGTTGATTAGTAGTGGTATATGGAAAAATCCATACAACTCTAGGTCTAAAAGATATCTGGAAAAATTGGACATTAAATGGGCAAAAAAATCAGAAGAACTTTACATAAATTTATTTTTCTTATATTTTTCTTTTTGTGATATAAAATATCTATTTATAAATAAGTTTTAAAAAGTTTTTCTAATAAATGTAAAATAATTGGTAATAAAGCATTGTATCAGTTTAAGTTGTAACTTTTTATTCTTTCTCGATGGTACATAAAATAATGGTCATCTTTCAAATAATAGCATCTCAGATTTACTTACATTATATGCCTCAATAAATTTTCTTGAAAGAATAATGAACTACTTTATTACAATACTATGGACCACAGTTATAAATTTATAAATCTGGTCCAATAATCTCATTTTAAAGATTTGTAAACTGAGGCCAGACAAAGGTAGAAAAAAAAGCCATCCCCAAGGCCACATTGTATTTTAAGGTCAATATTGTATGAGAAATAAATATTCTGCAGTCCTTACCTATACTTTTTCCATCAACCATGTGCTATTCCAGAAAGGTCATAGTTTCTACCTATGACTTGTGCAATCAACTAGACTCCCAGATATCCACTGAAAAGGTCAATCTTATTTTGAGAGGCAATGTCCTTTAATAGAAAACCCAAAACAGGAACATTGGAGTTAGAAATAAAATTGAATCCTGACTCCGTGTGAGCTCTGCATGACCCTGGGAAGTTAATTAACTTAACTGAGCTTCATCTATAAATGGGAATGATAATAATATATGATCAAGGAGTAAAAACTTTAATTTTTAAAAAGACTTCTAGAGCTGGACATATAATAACACTCAGGAAATGATAGTATCCCTATTTCCCTCCTTACCCATTATTCTTGCACAACTTTTATCATACACACACACACACATACACACTCCCCTTCCATCAGGGACATGTCTGAATCTTTTCAATTATGTCATATTGGTCCTACATTATATTTGTTATGGGATTTGGTTGTGCTCATTCTTCTTTTCTTTTCTTTTTTTTTTTTTTTTTGGTTGTGGTTTATTGTTTTTATTTTTACATTGGTGTTTCAACAATGCAGGGAAAATGAAAATCTTTTTTTTAAGATTTTATTTATTTATTCAGGAGAGACACAGAGAGAGGCAGAGACATAGGCAGAGGGAGAAGCAGGCTCCCTGTGGGGAGCCCAATGTGGAACTCAAACCCAAAATGCCAGGATCACCTCCTGAGTCAAAGGCAGATATTCAACCACTGAGCCACCCAGGTGCCTCAGAAAACTAAAGTTTTATCTTACTATGGGAAATTATCTAATTTTTTTCAGATTATGTAACTTACAATTAGTTTTCAGCTGCTTTAGGTGATTCCAGAGTTTATTTAAAATTTCTACACTTCTCTGTCCAGATTTAATTTTACCCAAAGACCAGATCTTTAGTGAAAAGTTGTCTTAGACTTTAAGATATACTTAATAGTCTATTAGTCAATATTTTTGAGTAAATAAACTTTCTAAAATTATATATATATGCACATATGCATGTTATATATGTAAATATATATATATATACATGCATCCGTGTGTGTGTATATATATAGGAAATTCCTTTTTCAATCTTTTTTTTCAATCTTTTTTTTTTTTTTTAAGATTTTATTTATTCATTCGTGAGAGACACAGAGAGAGAGAGAGGCAGAGATACAGGCAGAGGGAGAAGCAGGCAGGGAGCCCGACACAGGACTCAATCCTGGGACTCCAGGATCACACCCTGAGCCAAAAGCAGACGCTCGACCACTGAGCCGGCTACCCAGGCGTCCTGTCCTTTTTTTCATTTTAAAAAAGAAACTCGTTTTCTTTTAGCACACTTAAATCCCTTCATATTTGTCGTTTAATGTCAACATTCTAACTTCTGCCTTATGGATATAGTCATAAATAGCCATGCAGCTAATCTGGAACTATTTTAACTATTCTCAAATAACTTTTCTGTGCATACCAAAGTATAATCATCAAAAGGTGAAAATATATATGATTTAATACACATATAGCAAAACTGCTTTTACTCATGAAGTAATCAGAGTCAAAAGTCGATTTGAAGAATTATTTGAAAAGGGTGATATAGGCATTGAAGAAAACAATGTGTACATAAGATTGCTAGATTAGATATAAGACTGGTTAATGTTCTATAGGGCAAGAAAATCATAAACTTTGAGGAAAAAAAATGATTTGCCTCTCTGCCAGAAAACATGTAGAAGTTAATTAACATGCAAATTCACAGAATCTGGCCTTTAATTCACAGTAAATATTAAGTCAAACAATAGTACATTTCTCAAGAGTAGATAATTAAACAATCCTTGGGTGGACCTGTTAAACAACGTTTTAATCTAATATTTCTGTAAGACTACATGCTTTTCTACTTTGGCCTACCTTCCAAGTTCAGCTTATCTTTCTCATACTCTGTCCCTGATCAGCTTCCAATAACAACTGACACCTAGAATGATAGCAAGAAATGTTTGCTCATTAGATAGGACAATTTGATGCAAGCAACAGAAATCCACTTAGGGCAAACAAGTTATTTTTTAAAATATTTTATTTATTTATTCATGAGAGACAGGGGGGTGGGGGGGGCAGAGACACAGGCAGAGGGAGAAGCAGGCCCCATGCAGGGAGCCCGATGTGGGACTCAATCCTGGGTCTCCAGGATTAGTCCCTGGGCTGAAGGCAGCGCTAAACCGCTGAGCCACCTGGGCTGCCCCAAATTTAAGTTAAAACTTAAGTTTAAAGGGACTTTATTAGAAAGATTAAGGAATAATTCAAACAATATAGGAGAAACTGGTGAATTAAGCTTGGAAAGGAACCAGAAACAGGGCATCTCAGTTAATCAATGCAGAAGGAGCAACAAGATGGTATAACGTTTTCCTAGGCTAATGCAATAAATGACCACAAACTAGATGGCTTAAAGCAACAGAAACTTACTTTCTCATAGTCCTGTGAGCTAGAAGTCTGAAACCATGGTTATTGCTAAGTGCCATACTCCCCCAAAGTCTCTGCAGGAGGAGACTCTGGCTCTGGCCAGACATTCCTTGGTTTGTGGCAGCATAACAACATCGTCTGCCTGTCTTCTCACACAGTTGTCTTGCCTCTGCATCAGTGTCCACTTATCCTGGATTAGAGCACACATTAATTCACTATGACCTCACCTTGACTGCACCTGTAAGGATCCGACTTCCAGATAAAGTTGTATTTCACAGATACTGAGCGTTAAGGACTTTAACATTATTTTAGGTGGTAAATAATTCAATCCACAACAGAAAGTCTCCTTATTGCAAAAGTAAATCAGCTCCAGCCATTTTTCTATCCTACATGATTGTATTTGAGGCTCATATCCTAGGAGAAAAATTCAGGAGAGCCAAGTTTGGATCACATGCAATTAGGTTGTTGGTGTTTTCTAAAGTATAATTCCCTTATCAAAATGATGTACTACATGTTGGCTAATTGAATTTAAATTAAAACATTTATAAAAATGAAAGCTATGACTGTAAAGACAAAAAAAGCCCTGCATATATTGCAACAAATCCATACTTTCCTACCATCCCCCAATATTTATTCATTACAAAGGTTTCAGTAAATTATCTCAACTTTGTTAACTAATGACCTTGTAGGTTAAATCCTGATAAATTTTCTAAATGAAAAAAATCTTTTACTCCAGATTTTTCCAATATCTTTTATGAAAAAATTCTTCCTCATAAAATTGCTCTAGTAACACAGTTTATACCACCTGCTATATATTTAGAAGGGAAACAGGCAGGTAAATGGACCACATTGTCTGACTTTCTTTACTTTTGTCATTTCAGACTGGCAAAGAAGTTTAGAAATAAAAGTTAAAAGCACCTTCAATTTGTGTGCAACTTAGAGATATACAGCTGAACTGTACCATGCTGAGCACCTTTAATTTTATTTATTTGAAAAAGAAATAGAGATCCTGCTGTGATGGTGGCAGCCATGCTACCAGCAAAAATAAGTATCATTCTACCAACATGGAATAAAGAGATGGGTAATCTGAGAAATGCAGATGTTGTGCTTCTTATCTCTGCCTTGTGGAGCTGGATAACAATAATATGAAGAAGCAGGAAGAAAAAGAAAGTAATTCCCACACATACTTATTCTGGCTAGAGTTGTGTTTCCATAAAGATACCCGGTTAGCATTTTGCTTGGAGTGGATTCAGGATATTGAATTGCTTATTTGCAACTCCTAATAAGGAGTAGAACTAATTCCCTAAATGGAAAGTACTCTCAACTACAGTACATTAAGCACCTTCTTAATTAGCTACTTACAGTGTAATTATAGAAGCACTTGACTGAAAGCTGGGTTAAGGTGTGAGGTGGTAACATTCTTAATAGAGAGGCACACTTAGAATGGGTTAAAAACCCCAAATCATTAATCTTTTCTAAGATGTCATTTAAATAGAAGAGATGTGGTATCTTCAAAAGGGCATTATGCATTCAAAATTTTCAAAATACAAACAGGAAAAAAAAAACAGCCTGAATTCACTTGTCATTGCTATGCAATATTTAAGGACAGGAGAAACACTCTAAAGAATGTGGCTTCTAAGATAATTATTCAGAATTGACACTTCAAGAAATGACTTGAAAGTATCTGGATCAGTCTTCTACATATATGATTTACTTGATGTAAATTGGAAAGCTTGGAGATGTGGGATTAATGCCTCGGAAAGGTACGGAGAATTCTCTTACACAGTCATCCTTCTGTCTTATGAGGACTTGGTTTTAAGAAAGAATACAAAATATCATAGGACTTTGGATTTCTAGTTTCTAGTTCTGCATGTAAGGGACTTGAAAGTCGCCACTCTGTCTTAAGAGAAAAAAGTAAAAAAAAAAGTAAAAAGGCTAACAGGCCAAAAAATCAACAACTCTTCTTGGATCCCTGAGTGGAGAGGGAGAGAAGTGAAGAGGGCAGTAAACCACTGCCCCAAAGACCGGGAAGACAGATGGGGGAATACAGGGAATCACAACCTACAGGAATAGGAAGTCACTAAGCAGAAAATACCCAAGGAACCAGGATTTAGCATAGGAAACCCTGGACTGTAATTGACAAGTTGCTGGAAGCTCATTGTGGACAAGGCTGAGAGTTAAAAATTCCAGGGGACACAGCCATGGGAAAGCCTCCACAGTTTTGTAAGATTTATCTCCAGGGGCTTGACCAGGTTCCCACAGTAAATATCAGAGAGAGGGAAATCCCATTTAGCTTCTGGCATAGGGGAAGGGGAAATACTAGAAGTTCTGGAAAACACCAGAGTACTCTGTCCTTATAAGACCTGCCTTCTGTGGAAACTAGTTATCAAACACTACTGAGAAACACTTATGAAAGTCACATTCCAGAGGCATAGACTCATGAAAAGACAGAAACCTAATTTTAGGACTGTAGAATGCTTCCACTCCCCCTACACCTTAATGCCACATTGCTAAAGGCTATTTATAGCAATTCCATTTACCCACTACATCATGTCTGGCTAACAAAAAAATTACAGGGCACACCAAAAGGCAAAAAACAAAATTTGAAGAGATGGGACAGGCATCAAATCCAGACATGCCAGGGATGTTGGAATTATGCTGAGAATATAAAACAACTGTGATGAATATGCTAAGGGCTCTAATGAATAAAGTAGACAGCAAGTAAGAACAGATGGGAAATGAAAACATAAAAATGGAAATCCTAAGAAAGAACCAAAAAGAAATGAATGCTGGAGATAAAAATGCTGTAACAGAAATGAAAAATGCCTTTGATGTTTTTATTTTTTTTTTTTTTTTTGTAGACTGGACATGACTGAAGACAGGTTCGCTGAGCTAAAGGATGTATCAATAGAATCTTTGAAAACTGAAAAGCAAAGAGAACAAAGAATGGGGGAAAAAAAAAACAGAACAAAATATCCAAGGACTGTGGGACAACTACATCAGGTGTAACATACATATAATGAGAATAGCAGAAGGCAAAGAAAGAGGGAATGGAACCAAAGAACTATTTGAAACAGTAATGATGAAGAATTTCCCCCAAATTCATGTCAGGCACCAAATCACAGATACAGGAAGAACCAAAGAAAGTATACCCTATACCTAGGCATACATTTTTTTCTTTTTTTTAATGGAGTTATAATTTAAAATATATATATATATAATATATTTAAAATGCATAACATAATGGTTTGATAAATGTTTCCATTGTGAAAGGATTCCCTCAGTCCAGTTAATTAATAACTCATCACCTCACAGTTACCTTATTTTGAGGGGAGGTATGGTTAGGGGTGTGAATGCTTAAGAACTATTTCCTTAGCAAATTTTAGTTACATAGTACAGTATTATCAACTATAGTCACCATTCAATATATTAGATCCTCAGAACTTATTCATCTTACAGTTAAAAGTTTGTACCCTTTTACCAACCTCTCCACATTTCCCCAAACCTCAAACCCTGGCAATCATCATTCTATTCTGTTTCTGTGAATTTGACTTATTTTTTTCCCTATGAGAGACTTTACGGAAAAAATCTGGCTCAATATTTCTATGATTTGACTTTATTTTTTATAAGTAATAACATGCAGTATTTAATTTCTTCTGTCTGCATTATTTCATCTATGTTGCCACAAATGGCAGGATTCTTTTTTAAGGCTGAATAATATTCCATTTTGTGTATATTTGCCACATTTTCTTCACCTCTTCATCAGCTGATGGACACTTAGATTGTTCCCATATCTTGACTATCACAAAAATTCCCATAGACATGGAAATACAGGTATCTGTTCAAGACAATGATTTCATTTCCTTTGGGTATATACTCAGAAGAGGGATTGCTGGATCATATGGTGTTTCTATTTTTAATTTCTTAAGGAACTTCCATATTTTTTCCATATTGATTACATTTATTTACATTCCCACCAACAGTATACTAAGGTCCCCTTTTCTCCACATGCATCTTTTTTTAAGATTTTATTTCTTTATTCATGAAAGACATAGAGAGGCAGAGACACAGGCAGAGGGAGAAGCAGGCTCCCCATGGGGAGTCTGATGTGGGACTCTGGGACTCGGCACCAGGACCCCAGGATCACAACTTGAGCCAAAGGCAAATACTCAACCATTGAGCCATCCAGGCCCCCTCTCCACATCCTTGTAAACATTTGTTTTCTTATCTTTTTCATAATAAACAAATTCACATGTATGAAGCAATGTTTCATTGTGGTTTTGATGTGCATTTCACTGATGATTAGTGCTGTTGAGTATCTTTTCTTTTGTGTGTTGGTCATCTGTATGTCTTCTTTGGAAAAATATCTGTTCAAGTCCTTTGCCCATTTTGTAATTGGGATTTTTTTTTTTTGCTATTGAGTTATACAGGTTCTTTGTATATTTTCGATATAAACCATTCATCCAATATATGGTTTGTAAATATTTTCTCATTCCATAATTTGCGTTTTCATTTTTCTCATGGTTTCTTTTGCTGTACAGAAACCTTTTAGTTTGAAGAACAACATCAACTAAGGCCTTAATGACAATGAGAAATTAGCTATTATATGCCTTGGAAGGAAGGATGCAGGGATAAAAGTCTAGGAGAGAAGTCAGCCTAGTGCATAAGGGAAAAGGTGTGGCTACTAAGAAGACAGCAGAAGCAGGAAGATAAAGCTGGAAGAAGTGAGAACAAACTTGGGAATTTGCTATTGATCTTTTGTCAATGAGAAGCCACTAAAGGAATTTAAGAAAGGGAATAAAATGAAAAGAATTGCCTTTGAAAAGACCCCATAATCCCCAGATTATGATGCAAGGAGAAAGTAAAGAGAGAAGCTCAGTGGTGGTGGGGGTGTGGGCAGGGATGGATGAAGCAGTTAGGTAGCTGCTGTGGTCCTCTTGAGAGATGAGGAAGACATGGAAGGCTGTGACAGTGGGGATAAATTCTGGACACTGCTGACACAGCAAGTGCTAAGCATTTTACGAATGTTACTTCATTTAATCCTTTCAATGCACTCTTAAAATTGAGAAAACAAAAGCTTAAGATGTTAAAAAAATTTGCACTTAGCTTTTGAGTTATAAAGCTGGGGTTTGAATACTTAAAGCTTTTTTTTTTTCCTCTCCCAAACCACAAACTTTAACTATATGAATTATTAAAGAGGATGGGGTGGGGGGGTAGAAATAGGAGGGAAAATGGAGAAGAGGAGGTAGATGAAAAGGAGTTGTTTGCTTTATTGCACACATATAAAGTAAAACGAAATAAAAGTGTTAGGTCAAGTCTGAACTCTTGTTTGTGATAGTTCAAAGACTAAAATTTAGTATAAGATACTCTTTTCTTCATGCTCATATTTTGTGGAGTCAGCTATCTTTCGATTACAAGTACTTCAGTGATTGAATTTAAATCATAGTGGCTTTAAAATATAATATTCTCAATTAAACACACTTTGATCCCTCCTCAAATTCATGCTATCCTCTTGAGAAATTTTACACTATTTTAATTATATGCTCCTTGAATATTAGGATATATTTCTCCAAGATAAACAGAAATAAGCAATGACTATTTATACAGTGCTTGACTCAAACCAGGCAGTGCACAGAAGCAGAAAATTCATGGGGCACTTGGTAGCTCAATTGTTTAAGCTTCCAACTCTTGTTTTCAGCTCAGGTCACGATCTCAAGGTCCTGGGATGGAGTCCCCCGGGATCCCACTCAGCCTGCTTCAGGATTCTCTTTCCCTCTGTCCCTCCCCCGCCCACTCATTCTCTCTCTCTCAAATAAATAAATAAATCTTTAAAAATGAAGAACATGTATGTTTTTTCTCATGCAATCATCACAACTGATCTCTAGGTTGCTAGGTATTCATTGGACCCGGTTTATGTGCCAGGTTTGCTCAGTTTACCTACTTAACTGCTTCTCCGTGAAAATCTCAGTACACAGCCTCATATACCGCTTCTCCTTAAACAGCCTCTGGGGTAAAGGCTGGGTTTGGACACAGCTTCCACTTTACCTGCCATTATCCATCCCAGTCTTACCTACCAAAGTATGTTGAGTCATGGTGATTCCATATAACCTGTTTGGAAGTCACCCTATGGGAGATGACATTGTCTTCTTGTGAAACTGTAACCACCTTGGTAATAATGTACCATGGTGAATTTGCTTCTGGGGATTCCCTACTTCTTTGCCCTTTTCTCCCTCACTCTTGCTGTCACAAACTTGTACCTCCCAATAAAAATTTAGCACACAAACTCTACCTTAGGCTCTTTTATAGAGAACTTGCCTACAACAAACTATTATTATTGTGTTATTATCATCAGCCAACTGCTGTTATTCTTGTTACATTGTTATTGTTATTATAATTCAAAAAATTAAACCTAAGGTTATACAACTAATAAAGGGCTTCCTTGAGATTTAAACCCTGGTCAGCTTTACATCAGATATCTGCCTAGTACATCACAGCTATTTCAAGGTTCATGGATGGCATTAGTGATTGCTACGGGTTGAACTGTGTCGCTCCAAAAGATATGCTGAGATCCTAATCCTACTACCTCAAATATGATGTGTTTGGAAATAAGATCATTGCAAATACAATTAGTTATATAATTATAGGTATAACTGGTTAGAGATGATGTCATACTGGAGTAGGATGAACCTTTAATTCAATATGACTGATTTCCTCACAAGAGGAAAAAACACACACCCACACAATATAATAGTAAGTGACAGCAGAAGCAGAGATTATAGTGACATGGTTGTAAGCTAAGGACTGACAGAAAGAGGCAAGAAAGAATTCTCTCATACAGGTTACAGAGGAAATGTTGCCCTACTGACACCATGATTTTGGACTTCTAGCTGCCAGAACTGTGGGAGGAGAAATTTCCGTTGTAAGCCACCCAGTTTGTGGACCTTTGCTATAGCAGCCCGCCCCAGGAAACTAATACAGTGATTTTTGATAAGTGTCAGGGGCTTTGTTCCAGGACATATCTCACCTCAGCTTTGGTCATGAGTTCACTTAAAATTTACATATCTTTTTTTATGATCCTTAAAATCATACATCTTTACCAACAAATTTTTATACTAAAGTAAAATAATAAAAGTTTCATAAATTCTATAACCCATAGCTGTTACCATTTTAAAATATTACTTTTACTTCTTTATTATGAAAATTTTCAAATATATATAAAACGAGTGATTATTATATTAAAACATCTTATACTAAAAAACAAAACAAAACAAAAAAAAACATCTTATACTATTTATACTCTTTACCTAGCTTAGACAGTTATCTGTATCTGGGCACTCTTGATTCATCTATACTACCATTCATTATTCTCTCACTCCACTGGCATATTTTAAATCAAATCTAAGATACCATATAATTTTCTCCATAAGTAATGCAGTGTTTCCAAAAGATTATGAGTCTATTTTATAACCTAATCATAATACGATTATCACACTTCATATGCTTAAAAATGTTTTCAATATCACCTAGTCAAGTTCAATCTTCCTCAATTGTTTTTAAGAAATGTTTTACCATTTTGTTGGTTTAGATGGGAATTTTTTAAAAAATGTCCAACACCGATCATTTGGTGGACATCTCTTAAGTGTCAATCTATTCATCTCTTTCCTTCCTTTATTTGTTGCTCATGTCATTAATTCATTGAACTCAGTCATTTGTCCTGAAGAGCCTTTCACATTCTGAAATTTGCTATTTCTCTGTAGTGTTTTTCAACATCCTGATCTCTCCTGTATGTGTGTCTGAAAAACCAATAAGTAGATCTAGAAGCTCGGTCAGATTCAGGTTCACTATCTTAGTAGACATAATTAATTGATCAGTATCGGTGATGCTGAATAATTTATACTGTATCTTATCAGTAAGCACATCTCTTTCTGGTGTGTGTGTGTGCATCCTGCTAAACTTGAAAGGTGATTACAACCTGATCTATCCATTATAAGGCTTCCTACCAGCTTTTTGATACTTAGTTTTGGTTTTAGTAGCTCTTAATCATAGTAGATATAAATCATAGTAGATGTATAGTAGAGATAAAGTGGTAATAATCTAATTTTATCATTTCTTCTGCATTTATTTTTAGAAATTCTATATAAAGCACTCGGTCTATATTAAGGTATCGTTTGCATAGGAAAGGTAAGAAAAATGCATGATTCCTTTCCTTTTTAACCACTTTTTGTATCATCATGTGCTCACATATTTTACATTTTGGTTCACTTCAAACCAATGTCCTTATTACTATTTTTAATGTTCACAATCCCATCCTTTCTGGGATGGGATTATGCCCTTAAAAATAACCATGATTTCCTCTTAATGTAAGCACAGTGCTAGTGGCTTCCCTGTTTGGGGTTCAAGAATATATTCCAGGTTCATACTTTTTCTGCCACAAACCTGGACTCAGCCATCTCTTCAAGGTGTCCTGATTCCTTTTATTAGGAACAGGCAACTAGAGACCACAATCTCTATGTGGGGACTATCCACTAATACTGGGATGCTCAGTATCTCCAGACTTTTTAATGGACAGTTCTAAAATAAATCATGTTAAGATAAAATACAATTTCATTTCATTCTGACACATTCAATTCAAATGTTGGATGGAATGCTTTTGCTTAACTTCTTTGACTATATTTGCATTTCTTTTAACAAATAAAGACTTATTTTTTAATGACATAAAAAATCATGTACTTGCTTTATCCCAAAATATTATCCCCAAATACATGGGTAATAACTCAAAAATAACAATATCAGTATGAAAATATTATTATAGGTAACATTTTAAACTTTTTTGCTGTATATTTGTCATTGAGATATATTCCACAAAAGCTTATACCAATTATTAGAATTCAAAGTTTCTTGAAATAATTCTTCTTTAAATCATTAAGTCACCAGCTTTATACTTAGGTTCTTTTGTTTCTTTTTCCTTTGGAGTTCAGGATTTTTTTTTTCGATTTTAAGTTATTATATAATACTGTTGTTTGCTTCTAAATTCAAAGCTAAAATAATCAAAACCGTTTCTTTTATCTTATTTCTTTCTTCCTTCCTCCTGTAGTTCACCGTTATTATCATTTTTTATTTTACCTTTCCTTAGTTGTTGTTGTTGCTGAAAGATGACTTACTATCCATTCTGTTTTGCATTTTCTGGGAGTGTAACTGTTTAGAATTCCATCATACAGATTTAACTATAATTTTGTTTCATTGGTCCTATATTAATGAACATTAAGGCTCTTTTTTTTCACCATCAGGAAAAATGCTGTAATAAAGTATTTTGTACATAAATCTTTGACTCTCTTCTCATTATTTCTTCAGAATAGAATCCCAGAAGTATAATTTCTAATTTGAGTGTAAATTTTTTAAGCTTGGTCATATAAGTGCCAAGTTGCTTTGCCCAGATTTGGTATTCAAGAGCACTTTCTCTCCCATACCAATTGAAGTCCCAATTGTCTGCACTGACAATCTCACATGAATATGAAAGTCATTATGGTATAGCCCATTTCTGTAACATTTCTTTCTTCAGTGAATTTCATCAAGTTAAAAGGTAATGAAATTTTCTATGAAATTTCAAATCATTCAAATCAATACTATAATGCAGAACCTTTAAAATATAAACCCATAAAATTTTTGCATTATGCCTTGGCATTTCCAAAATGATGTGCAAGGTTTATTTCTGATTTCCTTGTTCTTTCTACTCTCTTAGCAGAAAGTTTTACAGGAAAGAGGTCACTACATTCCTAAATGCTTCCTTTTCAAGTTAGGATCCCACTCAAATCTGACTTTTTGTCCTTTTGTTCTCATAATCCCTTCCCAACAAAATTTACCTATTTCATGTCAGCTTCCACAGGAGCTTCGTATATGAAAACTAGTTAATCTGATAAATTGATAAGAAACACAAAATCATCTGTCAAACAAAATCAAACACAAAGTTAACTGTGTTAGATGGTTACCAGCAAAACTAATATGATACAATTGCAATACTAAGTATCTGTACTATAAGAGTCCTATACCACATTTGGAATATTTATTAATGAGGGACACCTGTGTGGCTCACTGGTTTAGTGTCTGCCTGCATTAGAGGTCGTGATCCCGGGGTCCTGGGATCGAGTCCCATATCAGGTTCCCCACAGGGAGCCTGCTTCTCCCTCTGCCTATGTCTCTGCCTCTTTCTGTGTATCTCATGAATAAATAAAACCTTTAACAAAAGGAATATTTATTAATAAAATAATTATTAAGTATTAAATATTTTAGTATACCAAGGTTACCTACCCTGACCGAGCATACAGTCTGGAGGTAATACAGGTACATAATATACTTGATATTCAGTTTTGAGTCCCAAGCTTTAAGAGAAACATTGGAAAACTAGAATGTACAAAGGAGTGAAATGGTAGTTGAGAGTAATTGAGCTGAATCTTATGAAAAAAAAATGTCTAGAAAGTGGAATATTTAGCTTAGGAAGTATGGTTGGAGTGGGACAGTTCCTTGGAGGTATAAATTTTTATAAGGATTCTTGGATTGGAAAATCATATCCTAGACCAGAACTTAGCTGATGGTTGCCAATGACTTCTTTTTAGCAGTATACACTTTGTCAAGTATACAGGCAGTCCTCACTTTGTACAAATTAACTGAAATTAACGCTTATCAGAAGTATGTAGGGGCACCTGGCTGGCTCAGTCAGTAGAACATGTGGCTTTTGATCTCGGGGTCATGAGTTCAAGTCCCACAATGGGTATAGAAATTGCTTAACTAAATAAACTTAAAAAAAATAAAAAGGATATGGGAACTGTGCAAAGCAAGGACTCAGTTCCTATATAGCATATTCATACATCAGTGTTAATAGGGTGCTGTCAAAGTGAGAACTGTACTCTAACTGAACTGGGTGTGACAGTTGTGTGACCTCTCCCTAACATGATCTAGTGGTACCTGAAAACATTTGTGACACCCTTAGAGTTTCTTAGAGCATGATTTGAAAACTAAAACTAGAATTCCATGAGGGAAAAGCCTTGTTTGCACTTTCTCCTACTGTGGAGTCTATCCCTCGGCAATGAATTCAGAAAATAATCCAAATTAGAGCTTCATATAAAAACTATGTATGAGTTTGTGAGATCAACAAACTGAGTCCACCCTCTTTTGGATAAATGTCAGGTACAGTCTGCTAATGCCTCCCTATGCTATCTCTCGTACTGAACATTCTATACTTAGCATTAGTCATTTATGAAAATTTTGGTTAAATATCTTCTTCTGTCCTCCAAAATATAAATTCCATGCTTCCATGATTATGTTTAGCTTGATCTTTATATTATCCAAAGTATCTATAAATAGGCATTTACTAAATATTACTGATTGTATGAATTGAAAAACATAAAGAAGCTTCAAAGAAAGAAGAAAGGAAAAGAAGGGAAGAAAGAAAGGAGAATGGAGTCTACCAACTTTCAGACTTTATACATTAAACTCCATAGATATGGTAATAGGTACAGATAGGTTACAGGGTACAACTAATGTGTTTTACAACTACCATACTATTACTATTTTCTGTTAACATTTACTGAGTTTACCCTGTGCTAGGCCCCATGTTAAGATCTTCATGAGCTTCAACTTAGTTAATCTTCAAATACATGGATGAAGTAATAACTTTTTATTATCTACATTTACCATTTCAGAGAACACCTGGGTAAAATGCTGCTAATATTTTTTAGTAAGTGTGTCCATGTTTTGAAAACACCACTAGAACCTCATAATTCTCTGAAATAGAAAACTTTCAGCATGATAGTCTTCAACCTTCTTTGAATCATAGATTTCAGACTCTGTTTTGGACTGGAAAGGTAAATTTGGAAAAGCCATAGTTCTCATTTCAAAATCACAAAATCACACCACTTTCCATCCTCTAGAGATATATAGACCATTCCTATTTATATCCATAAATGGAATGCACAGGAAATGATCCCTGATAAAAAGGACAAGGACAGAAAGACATGCTGTATCTCCTTTTCAAACAAAAGTGGCTTGAGAAAGCAAACAGTACAAGATATTTTCTTTTCCTCAACCTCTTTTGCCCAAAGGGAGGAGTCAAGTTCAATGAAATATGACAAAGTGCTTTGAGATCTGAGGAGCAAACTATAACAATTCATAGCATTTCATGTAAGTTAAAGGTGGTTTCATGCCCTTCAAAAAGTATCAATTTCCCATTTCATAGGTTTGTGCTTTGAAACAGTAGAGAAATCAGAACCTTATAATTTAATATTTTCTGCTTTGGGGGACACTTGCAAAGATTTGGGGAATAATAACATGATGCCTTCCACTCTGAACTTTCACATTATATATCCCCTGTGGATTTCCTAAAATAAGACTGAGGCTACTGAGAAGAATATTGCTTTCTAAATGAAGCCAATAACTTCTTGACAATTCTTCATTAACAAAATTCACAATTTAGGGGCACCTACTGAGCAGTGAGTGCAATGTATTGACAACTTGAGCAGTTACTGAAAACCTGGAGCAGTCATCCTTGCCAGGTTAAGCACATTTTTAAAAACAATTTTTGCTGAGACTCCCCAAGAGGGAAAGTAATAAATAGACCCATCTTCTGTGCTTCTATTTCTGTTATATTAATCTTGGAGTTTAGAATTATTGTAATCATTTTTTTATATATGGTAAATGCAGTCTCAAAATCTTTGGGGACCCTTTTTGAAATCCTTTCTTGGAGTGCAGGGGTACCAATTGCAGCATCTGCGTTCTAGTATAAAGTATGTTTTATGTAAGTGTAAAATATGTTTCATCTCCAAAGTAACTTGAGAGTCTATTAAATATAAGAGCCTTCGCCATCGCAATCACATATAAGGAGATTAGAAAGAAACAAAAGACTACCGACCACAAAGACTAACTGCTGAGTGCTTGCTTTTCCTCTTTTCTTTTAATCCCTTTGTGTTGCATTATTGAACAGGCCTCTTGGCTCCAGACTATTCATCCTAATCACTGGTGCTCCCATCACTTGCCACATGCCTGCTTCTTACAACCCAGATCCCAAATGCCAGGCAACAGCCCTAAGAAGATTGCTCACATTTAAGTAGGCTTCTTGTCTTTTGATAACTACCTCCATAATTTGAGAGTTACACAGAAGTTCAAAATCCCCTAAACTAAAAGTACTTTTTCATCTGGTAGTCCTTGACTCTCTTTGGGCACTAGACCTGTGGAGTCTCCAACATTGGTTATTTATCCTTTCTCCAGGGGAAAGAAAAGCATATACACACATGGAGTATCATATACAATTTGCAGGATATAATAGTGGATATATTTTTTGTTTGGAAATTTTGTATTTATTTTTCATTTTATATATGAAAAAGGCAAAATGTGTTCCCGCTTGTCTATGGCATTTTTATTACAAAAGGCCTTCCCCCAATTTGTCTGGATAGTGGATACTAGCTTCTGAAACAGACAAATCCAAATCTTAGAAGTATATCATATTTATTTGGTGTGTGTGGTTCACTTTGTTTTCTCTTGCCAGGCCTGATATGGAGTCAGGCATCAGGTGAAATGTGTGGCTCCAAGATCACAATAATGGGACAGAAAGATAGTGATGGGAGACCATACAGGAAACTGATCACCTCAGGCCATGAGTGTTGATGTAAGCTTTGTTTATATAACTAGCAACATGTTCCAAACCCATCTGCAAGAAAAACTAGACAATGACAAGACGACTGAATATTTAGTGTGCATTAGCAGAAATAATGTCTGATAATATAATGTCTGGTGTCCGATCTTATTAGATTGGTATCCATTACGTCTCTGTGCTCTAACATTTCTTGGAGAGAGAAGGTGAAAGACAGAGACAGAGAAGGAGAAAGAGAGAGAGAAACTAAGGCCATCCTCCTGTTCAGCTATTCAGTTTTGAAAGGAAGTTAATAGTTCCTCAAAATAAAAATGTGTAACTTTATGCTGGTATTCCACTCAGAAGAATGTTCTGATTTCTTGGAATGTTCACCTAAATATGAGAAAATACCTAAGCTTGTCATAATTAGAACAAGCTCTTTTTGACTGGATCTTACAATAAGATGGTATATTGCGAGATAAGTCCTTCCTCCATAACACACACACACACACACACGCACGCACGTACAAGTTGGCCTTGATACTATTGATGTGGTACCTCAAGTCACAGCTTTAACCTCTGGCTTTCTCACACAGGGGCAGATGGGAACCTGCATGGCTGAGATACACTTCTAGAAGAACAACTGAAACTCCAACTGAAACTCCCTGAACATCTATATTCAGGAGAAGTGTGTCAGGTTGCATGAGTCTTTGACAACTGTAGCAAAGAGGAGAAAAAAGGAGAGGCTGTAGTGGCTTCATCAAGGTTCTACGGGGTTGTTTCTGATAAAAGTTTGCTTCTTGGCTTGAGGACAGTTTCGTCTGAGCATGCATGGGGAGAGAGAGATATATCTCTTCCTCTTTTTATGATGCCACTAATCCTATCAGTCTGGACTTATCTCTTAATACACCCCACATTTGGGTGTCAACATCTGAAGTTTGAGGGGACATAATTCAGTCCGTGGTAAGTTGATACTCAGTTGGCTTCTAATTTTAGTGAGGGAGAAAATTCTCTTTTCTACAGTCCCATATTTCTAAAGCTGGGCAAGTGAACCTTTTGTTTATTCATATCAATAACTACTTATTGAACTTGTTCTATGTGTCAGCCACTAGGTGCTAACAGACAAGGCCCCTCTCCTCTCACCGTGCATACTGTAATGGAGGAGGCAGACCTGACCAAGTTATGACATAAACATTCCCTTAATGAAGCTATAACAAATATATGGGAAAAAAGTAGAGAGCTATCAGTGTTTCAAGAAAACATAATGGTAAAGGGTGTTGAATGCTGCCAAGAGGCCAAACCATGGCCTCTTACCTTATAGCAATCACCTCAGATTTAAAAGAGAGAGGGACACCTGGATGGCTCAGCGGTTGAGCATCTGCCTTCGGGTCAGGGCGTGATCCCACAGTCCCGGGATCCAGTCCCACATCGGGCTCCCTGCATGGACCCTGCTTCTCCCTCTGCCTATGTCTTTGCCTCTCTCTGTGTGTGATTCTCATGAATAAAAAAAATAAAATCTTAAAAATAAAGAAGAAATAAATAAGTAAAAGAGAGAGCTGCTCCAGGGGTGGCACAAGTGCTAGAGCCAGATTATGAAAGGCTGATGAGTGAATGAGAAGTGAAGAAATCAAGACACTAAGTATATGCTTTCTGTTTTGTTTCGTTTTTCATTTATTTTTGAAGTGGGGAGAAGTTTGGCCATTAAATGGGAAAAGTTAGAATCTTTTCTGCTAAGTCTCCCATTTCATATCAGAAGTTCTATGGGCCACTAGTTTCCATAGGAAGATAGCACCCCTTATTTCCTTCCATAAAACTGACCAGCCAAAGATGCCCAAATATCCCATGCAATCTCCAACAAACTGAGCTGAAAAGTGCTCTCAACATTCCTTGACTCCTTAAAAATAAATCTTGTTACAATTGAGAATTTGTACTTGCAGATTTTTTAAAAGAAAGAGAAATAAACACTGCTATTTTCCACTTAAATTAGTACAGTCACTCTTTCCTAACCTAAATAAAATGTTTAAGAAAAATTAAAACTTTAATCATCTATTTCACCCATCTAAAGGCCAGCCATTTCTATGGAATGCTTCAGAAAACATTTTATATGCCCTTGTCTTTCTAAAGTGAAATCTAGCATACCTCATTCTATTCTTAAAGACCTGTTGTCACCAAGAACATTGCTGGTTGACTGTGTGGGTGTTAAAATATGGAATTATGATAAACAATGCTAAATGACTCCAATCTGTGATGCTCTTTTGAGTTTCTCCACCTGTATTACATGGTTTTTCTTTTCCTTCCTTGCCAACTGAATCTCCAACTCGATTCCCCAGATAGCAGATATCTCCAGTGCCAGGCACCTAAGAAGTGCTCAACAAAGACTCCATGAAAGAATAAATATCAGCCCCCATTTCTTCTTGTGCCTGCTGTCAGTGTGCCTGCTTCTCACCATCCTACTCACTTATGGTGCCTCTAATTTCCTTCAAGCTGGAAAACCAGCTAAGTAATTATGCTATACTGTCTAAGACAGAAGCCAACAGAACTACTAAGTAAGCAGAAATAACCATCTCCCCAAGTAAAGTACATGAAACAAAGTTCAACCATTTAGAAAATTCCAATTTTTGTTTGCCTATCATTTGCCCAGCATGTTCATAATTTTTGAAGTTGTTGAAGAAGTGATCCTTAGATAAGAGTAACAGAAATAAACTGATGTAATTTCAGTTAGTTTAGTTGCAACACTTCTAGGATTCCCAGATTTCTTACAGCATCTTTAGGTAGCCACGTTAATTTTTCTTTGAACCTGTGCCTGCCAAACTACCAGTCCATCTTATAAATAATCAAATATTAATTCTCAAAGGAATCCTATTGTATACCTCTTACCCCCATATCAATTATTAATCCAGCTAAGATTATTTCTGGAGTATCTTTTGATACCATCCAACTTTGTCATCCCATTATTGCTACCTCAGGGAGCATGTTACTATCTCTATCCCAAACTAACAACATCCCACCAGCTGATTTCCTTGACTCTTCTCTTACTTCTTATCCATTCCTCCTCCACACAACATCTGCAGTGATCTTTCTAAAGTTCACAGGCCTTTTATTTAAACTCTTAAATGTCTTCTTAACACTCACAGGCCAAAGCCTACACTCCTCACAGCAAAAGAAGGTTTTTTAGGATTTAGCCCCAGCTTACCTTTAAAGCTTCATCTCTTACCATCTCTCCCTCTGAACCCCAACACTGTAAAGCTAATTCTCAACCCTTGGACAATCTACCCTATTAACCTCTCATTATTTCCCCATTGCCCAGTTAGCTTATACTTCCTGTTGACCTTGACTTATAAATCACCTCTTCCTCGGACCTTCCCTAACATACCCTTCTAGAAAATAAAATTGGGGACCTCTCATATATTTCCATGGCTATCCATGCTTAATTAACTCTGACATAACATATTTCACACGTATTACTGCTTCCTGCTTTCCTACCTGTCTTGTCCATTAAATCCAATGTTCCTGGGCATCATTGGTTTGTCCATTGTGGTGTCCTTTCTACCTAGCCAAGTGTCTTAGAACATAGCTGATATTCAACAAATATATCTCAAATAAATGAATAATGCCATTTAGAAGAGAAGGTTCCTTTCCCCACCAACAGTATTTCTACATGAACTACCTTACACAATATTATCCCAGACACCAATAAAACTCATATTTTAAAAATGTGCTTTAAAATAAATACCACTCTTTGTCTTCTGTATTTAAATATTAAACCCTTAGGTGAAAGGGACAATGTTCATTTCATTCTTAATTTTATAGCACCCTAAACAAACAGGTATATAATTACTTTGGTTGGTGATAATAGTGCTGGTGTTGGGTAGTGGTGATGATAGCGATGATAGGACAGATCAAATCAGAGACTGAGGGTAGAATTTTCAAAGACATGAGTTGCACTTCTAATTGTGTTCTATAACCCTTAAACAATTCAAAGAAGTTGATCCAATCTGATGCCAGCACACACAGTCATGGACTCCACTATTTCATTTGTCTTTGTTCAGAAAAACAAAGCATCTCCAATGTGACTTCAGCCCAAGCCTTTTTGTTTTTTCTTGAAAATCTTCCTGTTTGTCCTAGAGGTGGTACACTAGTAACCCATTCTCTAAGAATACATCCTAATTAGGATGTCTTCAAATTATAGAAACAAAACCACATTTTGCTTCCTAACACCTCCAGAACATTTTACAATTTACATTAATTAGACAAAGTGGGTGGTGTTCTAACAGGTACATTAATCTGACTCCTCCTTGGAGTGAATCAAGTAATTAAGATTAAGGCTATTGTCAGAATGGGGAAGGAACTCTTCTCCATGCTGAATTACATCTCTGTTTGTGATTAACCTCTTTCCCAACAGGTTTTTACAAAACAAAGAAAATGGGCCTCTGAATAAGAGTGTGTATTTTCCATCCTCTGCTGATTTGGAGCGTCTATTGGGACAAGTATTATACAGTGTTATCTGTTGTTCAGAGATGGAGAGAAAAAAAAGTGACAATCCTATTAACAAGAAAGGCTAAGTCAGAGATTCTTCTATTGGGAAGTTCATATTAAGCAATTCCAGGCATGCAACCATTTTTAAATTAATTCACAAAGGCAGCCCAAGTGTATTATACTTACCATTACAGTCTTTCTGTGCCTATTACTGTGTGTACTTGTCCAATCCTTTTTGTCACTTCTTTTGCCAGGAGGGAAATTCAAGACAACTTCAATGTTACCTAAAAATTTAAAATTTCCCCTAAATTTTAAATACCAGTTGTTCAAAATTGAAACCAATCTCTGGACCTTAGCCCATACCTAAGCTGTGGACCTCAGAAGCAGACAACACATTGGTTAAGCACTATGTCTTTGGAGTAGATAGCTGGATTACAGTATTAGTCCTGTGACTAACCAATTATATAACCCTGATTCACCTCCCAGAGTCTCCACTTTCTCTCTACAAAAGTAATAACGATAATACCTACTTCGTAAGACTGTTGCAAGGATTGAGATAATTAATATGATACAGTATGAGAATTAAGATAATGAAATGTGTTAATGAACTCTGTGCCTTACCTGGAGTAAGTGCTCAATAAAGTTTTGATAATGATTTTATCACTGCTTTTTGATAACATTTATCCCCTTTATGTGCGTGTAGCGAGATCTGGTTCACTAAACAGATTAAATCCTATCACTGGGACCAGTATGTTATTTTTAATACGTTTTAAGAAGTTTAATGTTACCCTTCTGGAGATGAGTAGCTAATGTTATGCTGCTTCTGGACATCAGTAGATCCAGATTTGACGGAGTGGCAGGTGAAGAAAGAAAGTACTTAAGCGCCACCTGGTGGCACCTTCTTGACTTTGACTTCTGCTCTCTCCACTACCAATATTTTCACAAATCCCATAAAGATCATGCAAAATGAAGTCTTGGCCCATTAAGTTAATTAAGCACTACTCGGCACCATGGTGTGTATGACCCAGTCTAAGAATTTTCATGATCCAAAAATGATACTAAATTTAGAGTAACGTCTCTCTTTTAACTGTGAATTTAGTCACGGCCAAACTCTTATTAGAATGATTTTAGATTATGTGATTTCTGGGGTAGGCACACCAAAATTAACTTATAAATTGAATGTTCACATAATCTAAAACACTTATCCACTGTTCATTAAAATTTAAATAAAATCTTTTTCTCTGGTGCCAGCACTCTCTGCCAAACTATGAATTCAACTTCCTCACCAGCATCTGTCCTAAACCAAAGCACAGCAGGGTATCGAGTGGTTAATATCGGTTTTTTTTTTTTTTCTCACTTTTCTCCTTAGCTTTCAAGATTCTGCATATGTAAGAGTTCTTCCCTAGTTCTGCAAGCCAGCTATGACATAGTGACAAGATGCAGCCAAGTGGATCGATAATAACAATCCAGCCACCATGTAGGCAGGGGCCATAAGTTTCATTGACTTTAGTGGGCAATTTGTGCACTTAGTGCAATGTGGCCACATATGTCTGGGACGAGAAGGGAAAAGATGGCAGTATATCCATGAATGCAGGTGGTGGCAGCCAATTAGTGAAATGAGAATAACCTTGTCCAAAGATTCATATTTCCAAAGGTACTACAAGCCATTGCCATTGGGTGTGTTTTCCTTTGATTGGGAAGTTCTGACCATAAATGGATCACCCTCTTGTGGCCCAATTAAGTCACTTGTTTAACCTTTACATTTTTTATAAGTTGGATGAGTTTAATTATAGTCTTTCAGTACCTACAGAAGAACCTGGTTAGTTCTCAAACTGAAAAGGTGCATGAGTGCTTAAGAATAATGTTCTGAGGTTTCACTAAAGTGAGTCTGATTTGGAAACCGTCCAAGGAATTTGATTACGTGAACTACCACTATAGCTCATAATGTCTCCCATCCATTCCCTCTTCTCCATTCCCAAGGCTAGTAACCTGGTTAGACTCCTGCTATTTCTTGCCTGAGCTATTTCAAGAGTCCCTTAATAGGTGCCCCAGGCTCAAATCTTTATCCCTCAAATCTATATAGTATAGTGTAGCCAGAACAATCTTCAAGTAATGAGCTTCTTATATTGTCTTCTTCCTACCCAAAACTGTCATTGTCTAAAAACAAAAGTCAATTCTTATGTGTATATACATATGCATATATTTCTATATGTATATACACATAAATATACATATGCATATAGAAATATATGCATATGTATATACACACATAAGTATATGAATATATATTCTTTCTATTCATTTCAAATTTTTTTCTTTCTTTTTTTATTTAAATTCAAGTTAGTTAATATATAGTGTAGTATTGGTTTCAGGAGTAGAATTTAGGGATTCATGACTTACATATAACCCCTAGTGCTCATCCCAACAAGTGCCTTCCTTAATGCCGATCACCTATTTAGTCCATCTGCCCACTCACATCCCCTCCAGCAACCTCTCAGTTCATTCTCTATAGTTAAGAGTCTTGTGTAGTTTACCTCCTCTTTTTATTTTATTTTTCCTTTCTTTCCCCTATGTTCATCTGTTTTGTTTCTTAAATTCTGCATGAGTGAAATCATATGGCATTAGTCTTTCTCTGACTTATTTTGCTTAGCATAATACACTCTACTTCCATTCACACTGTTGCAAATGGCAATATTTCATTCACTCTTTTTGACAGCTAAGTAATATTCCAGTGTGTGTGTGTATGTGTGTACACATCCCTTACCCCTTCATTATTTGGCTATTGTTGATAGTGCTGCTATGAACATTGGGGTGCATGTGTCTTTTTGAACCAGGATTTTTTAATTTTTGGATAAATACCCAGAAGTGCAATTGCTGAGTCATCGGGTGGCTCTATTTTTAACTTTTTGAGGAACTTCCATGTTGTTTTCCATTCCCACCAACAGTATGAGAGTGCTCCCCTTTCTCTGCATCCTTGCCAACATCTGTTATTTCCTGAGTTGTCAATTTTAGCCATTCTAAAATGTGTCAGGTGGTATTTCATTGTGATTTTGATTTGTATTTCCCCGAAGATGAGTGATGTTGAGTATTTTTTCATGTGTCTGTTGGCCATTTGTATGTCTTCTTTTTTTTTTTATTTGTATGTCTTCTTTGGAGAAATGTCTGTTCATGTCTTCTGCCCATTTCTTAACTGGATTATTTACATTTTGGGTGTTGAGTTTGATGAGTTTATAGATTCTGGATACTAGCTCTTTATCCAATATGTCATTTGCAAAAATCTTCTCACTTTGTTGGTTCCTTTTTAGTTTTCTTGATTGTTTCCTTCACTGTGCAGAAGTTTTGTTTTTTTTTTTTTATCTTAATGAGGTCCTAATTTTTGCTTTTGTTTCCCTCATTTTTGCTTTTGTTTCCCTTGCCTCCAGAGACATGTCTAGTAAGCAGTTGCTGTGGCTGAGGTCAAAGAATTTGCTGCTGTTTTTTTCTGAATTCATTTAAAATATTTTTATTAAAATAGATTGACCTTTTCTCATCAATATTTTCTACTACTACTAGGGTATAAATTTACATATACACACATAAATGCATAACATTAAAAAAAATCTAAGTTCTTATTCTGGCATTCAGAGTTTACCGTTGCTCAGTCCTATCCATCTTACCAATCTTGCTATTAGCATAATATTCCCTTACATATCTTCAAATACTCAGTCAAACTCACTTAATCATTATTCTCAGACTTATACATATTACTGGAAGAAATGTAGACTTTGAGTCAGACAGACTTGGGTAAACAAAAATTTACCAACTATTACAATAAGTGATTTTAAAGAAGCTATTCACTATCTTTGAACTTTCATCTATCCTCTTTAGTAAATAGGAATAACAAATTTCTTTTTTTTTTTTTTTTTTTTAGGAATAACAAATTTCTAACAGATTTGAAGACTAAATTAAATAAAGTATTTAGACTGGGCCCAGAGTATTCATGTCAGTCCTTTCTCTCTCCACTTTATCTGTATCTAAGGGCATTTAATCTATTTCTCTTTAAGAACATTTAACATTTTCTATATAGTAGTAAAGTTTGTATATACTTTTGACAAACTCCGGATCAGATATAAAAAAAAATTTGGCATCCCTATTGCCTCATGCTATTCTCTTGTTCATAATTTGAATCCTTTCCCCAGATCTCCATGAGACCTCAGAATGCTTCAAAAGAAAGCTCAATATTAGTGTGTTCTAACCTTCTCTGTTAAAAAAAGGGAAGAGAGGGATGCAGGAATGGCTAGTCAGTATCAGAATCAGAGCTGAAACAGAAGGCACTCAGCTCCCTCACAAGGATCCCTTCTACTCTGTAACACTGCATTGATGCTCTTGCACACACATGTTCCTAGAAGCCCCAAGAGCTGCAATGAAGGAATTAAATAGCAGCGAAGTGCACCAATCAATATACTTAATATAGAGGCATATGTTGATAGGAAAAGGGAAAGGGTTAAAAAAAATCACCTCAGGTTTATAAATGATGTACTTTCAGATCAGAAAATATCCTTCTTCATATAAGGATAAGTCTTTACCTTCAAATTTTACATTGATTCTTTAAGACTTTGATTAGTTTTTTTGACTGTCTAAAACACAAACTATTATTAGCAACAAGAGGATTTGAGTTCTGGTGACGCCAAAAGATTCTCAAAATGGTTTCAGAATACTGAGAACAGAAGCTCATTCTCGAAACAGTGGGCCTAAAGGTCTACATCTCCTGCCCCTCCACCAACAGCTCTACTGTATTGATTGGGGAAAGGGGGAAATGACAGCTCTTCAGTAGATATAATGGGGAGTAGCCAATTAGTAAAATGATAATAGCCTCTTTTGTGATTGGTTTGGACCTTGGTAAAGGAACTGGTTCTCTAACATGAGCTCACATAAAATGACCTTGTCTTGCCTAAAGATGTAGACTCCCTGATAATACACCCAGTTCTTAATTCTGTCTAACAAAGGAGCCTTCAAGAAATATCATTTGAATGCTATAGAGCTCAACCTTGCATCACTGGTAGACACTGTATATATGTACCCATATGTGTTTGTGCATATATACATACACTTGTGTGTGTGTGTGTGCGCGCGCATGTTCCCAACAACAGAAGGTAGATGATACGGCCTCATTAACAACTTTTCAAAAGTCTTCTTTTTAGAAGAACTGCATAAACTAGTCTGATTACTGGAAATTGTGATATGCTTAATTGATCTATTGAAAGTAAAATAAAGAGCAACCCAGGTGGTTCAGTAGTTTAGTGCCACCTTCAGCCCAGGGTGGATCCTGGAGACCCAGGATCGAGTCCCATGTCGGGCTCCTTGCATGGAGCCTGCTTCTCCCTCTGCTGTGTCTCTGCCTCTCTCTCTCTCTCTCTCTCTCTCTCTCTCTGTGTGTCTCATGAATAAATAAATAAAAATCTTAAAAAAAAAAGAAGGTAAAATAATGGAGTAGATAATACTTTCCCAAAATAGTTTACCGTCTAGTCACATATACAAATTTATATATGCGTGACCTCCACCTGACAAAGAGTATGAATGGAACTCTCCAAAAATAGTGACCAAAGAAGGGTGGGGCAAGATGGTGGAGGAGTAGTGTCCTCAACTCACCAGGCCCCATCAACTTATATGTGTGTGACCTCCACCTGACAATGAGTATGAATGGAACTCTCCAAAAATAGTGACCAGAGAAGGGTGGGGCAAGATGGTGGAGGAGTAGTGTCCTCAACTCACCAGGCCCCATCAACTCACCAGGCCCCATCAACTTACAAACATAACTTTCAACCATCCTGAACACCTACAAATTCAACCTGAGATTTTTTTTTTCCTATACAAGCCATTTATTTGAAATGCCAACTATGTGTAGGATAAAGTCAGTGCTACATGCTTATCAGTAACAGTAGACAAATAGAACCAGTGGAAACCTTTGTACAACTGTAATGATACTCAAAAGAGAAATCTATCGTTTTATAATGCTTCACCCAGACGAATTCAAGTTTAGAGGTACCTAACTAAAAATACTATCTATTTCTTTAAAAAGCACTATATACAATTGAAGCATAAACAAGTTTTACAAAGTACTGGTTATGCAGGTTGTAGAAAACACTTGCATAGGACATGAAATCAGTTTAAGAAAAATTTCTGAGCCTTTAGCATTGAAGGCACTTAACTTTATACCAGTAACAGCATAATCATAAGAAATGCAGTGTAGTAGAAGATACTACTTCTCTGAAGTACTGATGTTCAACCTGAGATTTAAAGAGAGAACAGCCGGGGGATCCCTGGGTGGCGCAGCGGTTTGGCGCCTGCCTTTGGCCCAGGGCGCGATTCTGGGGACCCGGGATCGATTCCCACGTCGGGCTCCCGGTGCATGGAGCCTGCTTCTCCCTCTGCCTGTGTCTCTGCCTCTCTCTCTCTCTCTCTCTGTGACTATCATAAATAAATAAAAATTTAAAAAAAAATTAAAGAGAGAACAGCCGGAATGCTACAGACAAAAGGGTTTGCACTTCTGGCAAGGTAGGAAGGCGGAAAAGAAAAATAAAATAAAATAAAATAAATAAAATAAAATGAATAAAATAAAATAAAGAATTCAGTCGGGGAGGGGCCCCGCAAGAAGCCAGGCTGAAGGGGGTGGTGGCAGAGCTTCAGGGACAGGAAAGCCCTGCCCTGGAGAAGCGGGAACTTTAAAAATCCACACCGATTCTTCCCGGACAGAAAGGCGCTCAGCAGGGAACTCGGGCAGAACCGCAGGAGGGGCGGTGGGGCCTCCAGGTTCCCGGGGTCACTAACGGAGGAGGTGCCCCCGGGTGAGAGAGCACCACACACTGCGGGCCAAGCTCCTAGAGGGCTGGAGTGTGCCAGGAGGAGGGCCTCGGGAGAAGCTCAGGCTCCAGGTGGAGGGGGCTGCACCCTGCTGCCTTTGGGAGCTGGGGCCCCAGGAACGCAATTGCAGCAGCAAAGGCTCCAGATCCCAGGGCCCCAGGGACACAGCCCAGGATCCTGCTCTCTCCCCGGGATAGGCAGAGGTGGGGAGGGCGCAGGACAACAAGGATGCTCCTGTCCCCACTCCCCCGAGCTGTGCAGGTCAGCACCCCCCCCCCACCACCACCACCCAGAGCATCCAGGCCCCTGCGGACTGGGAGACTGTGGTAGTTACTGTGGGAGCTGACTCCAGGGCTGGGGAGCTGGCTACTGTCAGGGGTGTTCCTCCTGGTGTCATCCTGTGCCCGGGATGGAGCAGGGCCACCAGGGAACAGGGGCCTCACAGTGTCAACAGCTCCCACTGACCCTGGCACCCGGTGGGGGTGGGGCATCTCCCCCAGGTGCACACACCTGAGAGTCAGCGGAGCAGCCCCGCCCCCAGAAGACCTGCTGGGAGGACAGGGGGAGGGCAAGTTCTGGACCGAGCAGCACTGGGAAGCTCCAGAGGAAGTTGAGGGATTTACAGTATATAGAACCAGAGGGTACCCCTCCTTTTTTTCTTTCTTTTTCCAGTACAACTCATTTTATATCAGACTATAAATTTCCAATATTTTTTTCTCTTTTCCCACCTTAACTACAATATTTTACCACCTCTTCATTTTTAAGATTCTTCCTTTTTGACTTTCATATTTCTACAATTACAGGTCCGAGATATATTTTTCACTTCTTGATTCCCTTCAACATGCTCAGCTTAATTTTGGGAGATATACAAGATATGTTGTTTTTTGTTTTGTTTTGTTTTGTGTCTTTTGTTTTCTCTGCTTCATTTTGTTCTACAATGGCGGAAATTAAATACCTTCTAAAACATGGCCAGCATGCACCCAGAACCAAGTGGAATACCGTGCTGGTTCATTCTGTGAGATTATATTCTCTCTTCATTCCCATTAAGCCCCCCTCTTTCATCTCATGTAAGTTTTGGTGGTTAATGGTGGGGCTCTCTACAAGTCTTTTGGGTTATATAAATTTGGGACTGAGCATCTTCTAACATACAGAACTTAATACACTCAGAACCAAGAGGATCACCCTGTAGGACCCCTCAGGTAGACTATATTCTCCCTCCACTACAACTTTGTCACTACCAAGACCACCCAGCCCCCCCCCACCTTTTTTCTCTTTTGTCTTTTTTTCCCTCTTTTGTTTTGTTCTCTTCTTTTCTCTCTCTCTTATTTTTTTTTTTTTTTGTTATTCTACTTTGGGATTCTTTGCCTTTTGTTTTTTATTACTACTTCATTTTAAAATTTGTTTTTCACTTTAATGGTCCTTTTTTTTTATTTCATTCTGATCTTTGTTTTCAATTTCTGGTCTCTGATTCATCAGAATCATCTAGGGTGAAATTTATTTAGGTTGTGGTTGATATTCTTGACTCAGCCTCCTCATACAGCCACTCTGCACTAAGCAAAATGACTAGATGGAAGAACTCACCACAAAAGAAAGAACCAGAAACAGTACTCTTTGCCACAGAGTTACAGAATTTGGATTACAATTCAATGTAAGAAAGCCAATTCAGAAGCACAATTAAAGCTACTGGTAGCTCTGGAAAAAAGCATAAAGGATTCAAGAGACTTCATGACTGCAGAATTAACATCTAATCAGGCCAAAATTAAAAATCAATTAATGAGATGCAATCCAAACTGGAGGTCCTAACGATGAGGGTTAATGAGGTGGAAGAAAGAGTGAGAGACAAATAAGACAAGTTGATGGCAAGGAAGGAAGCCGAGAAAAAGAGAGAGAGAGAGAGAGAGAGAAACAATTAAAAGACCATGAGGAAAGGTTAAGGGAAATAAATGACAGCCTCAGAAGGAAGAATCTATGTATAATTGGGGTTCCAGAAAGCACTGAGAGGGACAGAGGGCCAGAAAGCATATTTGAACAAATCATAGTTGAGAACTTCTCTAATTTGGGAAGGCAAACCAGCATTCAGATCCAGGACATAGAGAGGTTCCCCGCAAAAATCAGTAAAAACCATTCAACACCTCGACATTTAATAGTGAAACTTGTAAATTCCAAAGATAAAGAGGAAATCCTTAAAGCAGCAAGAGACAAGAGATCCCTAAATTATATGGGGAGAAATATTAGACTAACAGCTGACCTCTCCACAGAGACTTGGCAGGCCAGAAAGGGCTGGCAGGATATATTCAGGGTCCTAAATGAGAAGAACATGCAGCCAAGAATACTCTATCCAGCAAGGCTCTCATTCAGAATAGAAGGAGTGATAAAGAGCTTCCAGGATAAGCAGAAACTGAAAGAATATGTGACCACCAAGCCAGCTATGCAAGAAATATTAAGAGGGAACCTGTGAAAGAAAGGGGAAGCCCAAAGAAATAATCCACAAAAACAAGGAATGAATAGGTATTATTCACTATAACACTGACATTAAATTCATATCTTTCAATAGTTACTGACACTAAATTCATATCTTTCAATAGTTACTTTGAACATGAATAGGCTAAATGATTCCATCAAAAGACGCAGGGTTCCAGACTGGGTAAAAAAGTAAGACCAATGTATTTGCTGTCTACAAGAGTCTCATTTTGGACCCAAAGACACCTCCAGCCTGAAAATGAAAGGTTGTAGAACCATTTACCATTCAAATGGTCCTCAAAACAAAGCTGGGGTAGCAATCCACATATCATAAATTAAAATTTATCCCAAAGACTGTATTAAGAGATGAAGAGGGAAACTATATCATACTTAAAGGGTCTATCCAACAAGAAGACCTAAAAATCATGAATATTTATTCCCCTAATGTAAGAGCTGCCAAGTATATCAATCAATTAATAACCAAAGTAAAGACATACTTAGATAATAATACACGAATAGTAGGAGACTTCAACATGGCACTTTCTGCAAATAACAGATTTTTTAAGGAGAACATCACCAAAGAAACAAGAGCTTTAAATGATACACTGGACCAGATGGATTTCACAGATATTTACAGAACTTTACATCCAAACACTACTGAATACACGTTCTTCTCAAGTGCACATGGAATTTTCTCCAGAATAGACAACATACTGGGTCACAAATCAGGTCTCAGCCAATACCAAAAGATTGGGATTGTCCCCTGCATATTTTCAGACCACAATGCTTTGAAACTAGAACATCACAAGAAGAAATTTGAAAGAAACTCAAACACATGGAGGTTAAAGAACATTCTGCTAAACGATGAATGGGTCAACCAGGAAATTAGAGAAAAATTTAAAAGATTCATGGAAACTAGTGAAAATGAAGATAGAACCATTCAAAATCTTTGGGATACACCAAGAGCAATCCTGAGAGGGAAATACATTGCAATACAAGCATCCCTCAAAAAATTGGAAGAAATTCAAATACACAAGCCAACCTCGCACCTATAGGAACTGGAGAAAGAACAGCAAATAAAACCTACACCAAGGAGAAGAGAGTTAATAAAGATTAGAGCAGAACTCAGTGAAATAGAGATTAGAAGAAATGTAGAACAGATCAACAAAACCAGGATTGGTTCTTTGAAAGAATTAATAAGATAGATACACCATTAGCCAGCCTCATTAAAAAGAAAAAAGAGTCAAATTAATAAAATCATGAATGAAAAAGGAGAGATCGCAACCAATACCAAAGAAATACAAACAATTTTAAAAACGTATTATAAGCAGCTATATGCCAATAACTTAGGCAATCTAGAAGAAATGGATGCATTCTGGAAACCCAGAAATTACCAAAACTGGAACAGGAAGAAATACAAAACCCAAACAGGCCAATAACCAGGGAGGGAATTGAAGCAGTCATCAAACATCTCCCAATATGCAAAAGTCCAGGGCCAGATGGCTTCCCAGCCAGATGGAATTATATCAAATGTTTAAAGAAGAAACAATACCTTTCCTACCAATGCTGCTCCGAAAGATAGAAAGGGACAGAATACTTCCAAACTCATTTTATGAGGCCAGCATCACCTTAATTCCAAAACTAGACAAAGGCCCCACTAAATAGGAGAATTATAGACCAATATACCTGAAGAACACAGATGCAAAAATTCTCAACAAGATACTAGCCAATAGGATCCAACAATATGTTAAGAAGATTGTTCACCATGACCAATTGGTATTTACCCCTGGGATGCATGGTTGGTTCAACATTCATAAAACAATCAAAGTGACAGATCATATCAACAAAAGAAAAAACAAGAACCATATGATCTTCTCAATAGATGCAGAGAAAGCATTTGACAAATACAGCATCCATTCCTCATCAAAACTCTTCAGACTGTAGGGATAGAGGAAATATTCCTAAGCATCTTAAAAGCCATTTATGAAAAGCCCACAGCAAATATCATTCTCAAAGGGGAAAAACCGAGAGCCTTTCCCCTAAGATCTGGAACATGACAGAAATGTCCACTCTCACGACTGCTATTCAACATAGTACTAGAAGTCCTAGCCTCAGCAATCAGACAACAAAAATAAATAAAACACATTCAAATTGGCAAAGAAGTCAAACTCTCCCTCTTCTCAGACAACATGATACTGTATATAGAAAACCCAAAAGACTCCACCCCAAGATTGCTAGAACTCACACAGTAATTCAGCAATGTGGCAGGATACAAAATCAATGCCCAGAAATCAGTGGCATGTCTATACACTAACAATGAGACTGAAGAAAAAGAAATTAAGGAATCAATCCCATTTACAATTGCACACGAAAACATAAGATACCTAGGAATAAACCTAACCAAAGAGGCAAAAGATCTATACCCTAAAAACTACAGAACACTTCGGAAATAAGTTGAGGAAGACACAAAGAGATGGAAAATTTTTCCATGCTCATGGGTTGAAAGAATTAATATTGTGAAAATGTACATGTTCAGTGCAATCCCTATCAAAATACCATGGACTTTCTTTAGAGAGTTAAAACAAATAATCTTAAGATTTATGTGGAATCAAAAAAGACCCCAAATAGCTAGGGGAATATTGAAAAAGAAAACCAGAGCTGAGGGCATCACAATGCCGGACTTCAAGTTGTACTACAAAGCTGTGATCATCAAGACAGTGTGGTAGTGGCATAAAAGCAGACACGTAGATCAATGCAACAGAATAGAGAACCCAGAAATGGACCCTCAACTCTATGGTCAACTAATATTCAACAAAGCAGGAAAGAATATCCACTGGAAAAAAGACAGTCTCTTCAATAAATGATGCTGGGAAAATTGGACTGCCATGTGCAGAAGAATGAAACTAGATCATTCTCTTACATCATACACAAGATAAACTCAAAATGGATGAAAGCTTTAAATGTGAAACAAGAATCCATCAAAATCCTAGAGGAGAACACAGGCAACAGCCTGTTTGAACCTGGCCACAGCAACTTCTTGCAAGACATATCTATGAAGGCAAAGGAAACACAGCAAAAATGAACTATTGGGACTTCATCAGGATAAAAAGCTTCTGCACAGCAAAAGAAACAGTCAACAAAACTAAAAGACAACCTACAGAATGGGAGAAGATATTTGTGAATGACATATCAGATAAAGGGCTAGTATCCAAGATCTATAAAGACCTTATTAAACTCAACAGCAAAGAAACAAGCAATCCAATCATGAAATGGCCATCAGGGAAATACAAATCAAAACCACAATGAGATACCACCTCACACCAGGGAGAATGATGAAAATTAACAAGACAGGAAACAACAAATGTTGGAGAGGAAGGGGAACCCTGTTGCACTTGTAAATGGGTGAAAATGTGAACTGGTACAGCCACTCTGAAAACTATGTGGAGGTTCCTCAAGGAGTTAAAAATAGAGCTACCCTATGACCGAGCAATTGCACTGTTGGGGATTTACCCCAAAGATACAGATGCAGTGAAAGACTGAGACACCTGCACCCCCATGTTTATAGCAGCAATGTCCACAATAGCCAAACTGTGGAAGGAGCCTTGGTGTCAATCAGAAGATGAATGGATGTAGAAGATATGGTATATACATATACAATGAAATATTACTCAGCCATTAGAAACGATGAATGCCCACCATTTGCTTCAACATGAATAGAACTGGAGGGTATTATGCTGAGTGAAGTAAATCAATCGGAGAAGGACAATATGGTTTCATTCATATGGGGAATATAAAAAATAGCGAAAGGGATTATAGGGGAAAGGAGAGAAAATGGGTGGGAAAAATCAGAGAGGGTGACAAAATATGAGAGACTCCTAACTCTGGGAAATGAACAGGGCTAGTGGAAAGGGAGATGAGCAGGGGGCTACAGTGACTGGGTGATGGGCCCTGAGGGGGGCACTTGACAGGATGAGTACTGGGTGTTATTCTGTATTTTGGCAAATCAAACTCCAATAAAAATATATACAAAAAACAGAACAAAAAGGATGAAAAAACCAAAAATAGTAGCCAAAAGTTTATGAAAGGTCATATAGTTGATATTATAGTTGTTATCATAAAAAGAAGATATCCACATAAATTAGTTATAATTTTAAATAAGAAAGAATTTCCCAGCAATGAAATGAGTTATATACTTGAAAGGGTTGAGAAGGGAAGCTCTTTATCTAAAACCAGGCACTAGGGGAGAATGGATTGTTTGGGCATAAATTATTTTAAATTTATTGAAATATAAATGATTTTACATCTTTGTTGTAGAGACATTAGCTAAGCAATTGAATATAATTAGGAATTTAGGAAAGGTATGGTCTAGATGAGGGTTTCTGAACCCTAGCACTGTTGACATTTTACCTAGATATTCCTTGGTTATAGAAGGCTTTCTTGTACACTATAGATTGTTTAGAACATGCATAGTCTCTACAGACTAGATCCCAGTAGCACCCCATTCCTCTAGTTGCGATAACTAAAAATGTCTCTAAATATGTGTTGTGGTGGTGAAATCTCCCTGACTGAGAACCACTCCTCTAGGCATACAGATGTGAAAGTCATGGTTGGCTAAGTGGCATTAAACCAGTGAGAAGGTTAAGCATATAAAGAATTAAATTGTGAGATACAAAAAAAAAAAAAAAAAATCACAACAGGGGATGGAGGAAGCTAAAGAAGTCTGACCTAAGAGGTAGAGAAGAAACCAAGAAAACATTTTCTTTTCAAACGTGAAAGAATTTTAGGAGAGTCATTTGCTCTAGAGAGACAAAATAACTTAAGGATAGAAAAGACTCCATTTGATCTGAGAAATAAAAGATCATTATTAACTCAATGAGGCCAAGTTTAGTGGACTCATCAGGAAAGAAATTAATTGCAATAAGGGCAGAGAAAATTATTATTTCTTAAGGAATGTAGCATATAAATGGAATAGAAAAGGATGTAGCTAGATAGGTACTCAGAGAAGAAAGATTTTATATATTTTTATTTATGTATTTTTAGTGATACGACAGTTAAGAATGCTATAGGTTAAAAAGAACAGGAGTGTGTATAATGGAAGATGCTGGAAAATTGGGTTTGGGGATTCTCAGGAACAACACTAACTTTATTGTTTTAAATCTTACTATACAAAGTGATTGTAACCAGACAGAGAAGCGTGATGCCTGGGTTACAGTGCTGATTTTACTACGAACTGACAGCATGACAGGTGTCCTTATTTAAAAGACTCCATTTTTGAACATATGAAAAATGAAGCATTTAGAAAATAAAAGAACATTAAGAAGATAAGGTCAAAAGAAAATGTCAAATCTGTGAAAGGAAAGGACAATGCCTAGAGACAGCAAGATTGGATGCTATGGTCAAGAAGTAATATTAAATCAAAACTAGATCAGCCCAATTACAGCCCAATACAATTACTTCTTTATGGGTTATTTTGGAAGACATTTGGATTTTTTTTTTTTTGCCTTCAGAACTATATAACTTGAGCAATAACTATACCTTTTTGGTAGTGTAGTTAATTTTTTTTTTTTTAAGATACAGAGATCTGTGAAAAGCTGTTACTCTTTCACAGCAATGATCAATTTTACACTGCTGTCATTGGCCCAGGGTTCATTATTCTTCCAACCTTAAACATAAATTGGGTACATTTTATTTTTTTTGCAAAAAGAAGAAGAAAGAGAAGAGGGATAAAAAGAAGGAGGAAGAGGAGGAGGAGGAGAGGGGAAGCAGGAACAGGAGGGGAAGAAGAAAAGAATACTTCTTCAATACATTTTTGGTGTTCTGAGGGTTATATCCTTTCAGAACACTAGAGTATCAAATAGTACATAAATCCTATGACGCCATTTTCTTCTCTTTAAAAGGAGGAAAGTTGATACCAAGGTCTCTAGAGTCCCTTTAGTATAGAAAACTAAGTTATTATCACTCTAACACATCCTGGGAACCCCAGAAATTTCTGTTATCACAGTAAAATTTAGTGGCTGAAGTTATAAGGCTGTCTTTTGTGTGTGTGTGTATGTATGTGTAATTAGGCATTTTAGTTAAGTCAGGCAATTTAAGTATATTAACTTTTTAAATCATAAAATCATCATCTAGTGCCCTGAGGCAGTAATTTACTAAATGGTATTCTAAGTAGCCTGCAAAAATTTAATGGAGCCTCTGAAAAATGACCAAAGGCTTTGAACTGGAAATTGTCCTTAAATTGCCCAGCATAAAACCATATTGGTGCCAAGATGGCAGCTGTTAACAATGTTTCATATATAATATATATGTAGCCACAAACATTTTGGTGATTTATTCCCAACAAAATGTGCTTTTGCTGACATGGAAGAGCAATCTTCAGATGAAATGGCTCTGTAATGTATGATTTGATATGACTTCCAAATCACCTGCCATTAAACATAAAAGATTTGGCCAGGGGCTAACTGGCTCAGTTGGTGGAGCATGCAACTCTTGATCTTGGGGTCATGGGTTCAAGCCCCACACTGGGTATAGAGCTTACTTTAAAAAAGAATTTCTCCATATGAGTCAACCAAATAAATGCCCATTCACTCTAATGAAGGATTTTATCAGAAAAAAATGACAATAACATCAGAGTATATGATAATACTGAAATACAGTATCTCAGAAGTAGCCAAGTATTTGCCTTAACTTAGATTTGATAGAAAATCTCAACAAATAGTCAAGAAATAAAAAAAATTACCAGAGTTATCACCTTATTATAAAAAGAAATGTGCTCCACTTTATACATACACTATAGATAGAAGAAATAAAGATTTATAAGACAAACTATTGCAAAGTATGTATTACTCAATAAGAGATACATTATTTTAGAGTGAAAAGGTCACTGAAGAAGGTGGGTGAAACACAGATTTTAATCTTATATCTGCTATTTATTAGCTTTAAACCTCTTCCTTCCTTCTCTCCTTTGGTTGAATCCCCATATTTACTTCACATATACTATTCATTCAATTGTGGGTGAGTATCCTCTTCTCATGCACAAGAGATAAATCTCAACTAAAATGAGATCCAGGAGTTTGGCATAACCTTCAATTTATGGCCACAGGAATTTTTTTTTTTTTTTTTTTTGTAATCCAGGCACTGGTCAATCGTTATATAGTATTCCAGGGCCTTCAAGATTGGTTCAGGGATGGTTCAGTGGGCAGAAAGCTCAGTATTCTTAGTGAATTAAAATCAGAAAACACATGGCCTCAGTTCTGCTGGCAACCATGGTGTGAATAGGTCAAAATATAAAACCAGTATATGGAGAAAGACCCACAGCAGTTACAGAAAAGTAAAGCTCTTATTAAACCAGAGGTTATCTTAATCTACCTCTTGGCTTCAATTTATATGCACCAATTAATCTGTTTTATTGTTTAAACCATTTTGAATGGATTATCTTTATTTGCTCTCTAATGTAGCCTTAACTACTACAAAGACTAAGATGGTCTTAATTTCATTGACTTGAACTTTAATTTCTTCATATGGCAATGAAGATATAAGTCTCTTATCTATATTAATGATATTATAGGAATGTCCAACCAAGCATATGAAAATACTTTGTAAAATATTTTAATGTATGCAACACAATTTTATTTATCTTTTAGGAATCAAAATTCACTCACAAATGACATTAAAAAAAAATTTTAGGTCCTTTACTTTCCTATGTGACACTGGTTGCTCTTGCAAAATATTTAGTCGACAAAGTGAGGTGTAAAATGATGTTATTGCGCATAAAAAGTGAATTTTCTATAGTCCATTCAAGTAAGGGGTATGAGAAGAGTCTGTCTCTTGATCTGCATTTACTCTGAAAAGTTTCACATCAAGGAAAGTCCACACGGCTCTGAATTACAGAATCCTGCAAAAGTTGTCCCACCTTTTGTAGACTACTATGTACTGCTTTGCATTTTCTTTTTTTTTTAATTTTTTTTTTATTTATTTATGATAGTCACAGAGAGAGAGAGAGAGAGAGAGAGGCAGAGACACAAGCAGGCTCCATGCACCGGGAGCCCAATGTGGGATTTGATCCCGGGTCTCCAGGATCGCGCCCTGGGCCAAAGGCAGGCACCAAACCGCTGCGCCACCCAGGGATCCCCTGCTTTGCATTTTCTTAAAAGATGCTACATGGTTCTTATATTGGGAGATATTTTTGAATCTCTGTATCTCAGCATATTCAATGTAATAATAAGACCAAAACTTTTACTTTTTAAAGTTATTAAGAATGCATACAGTTTGGAGACACACACATACACTAAATTGTATTTGTCCTTAATTGTGTGTATGGTAGATTCTTTCAAATTCTCACTTCTCCCTCCCCCAGTAATGGAATTATACATCCAAACTTTGCAACACTGTTCATCCCCTTTGACCCTGGATACAACTTGTGAGTTGCTTTGATCTATGTGAAGCTGATGGACGTGACACAGTAAGTGACTTGAAATGCCTGTGTAATTGGGCTTGTCCTACTGTACCTCTGCTTGTGATGAGAGCATTCCAAGCTATCCTTCTAGGAGTAAGAAAAGCATATAAATGAGAACCAAATCACCCACCAAGCCCAGCAGAGATCAACAGAGCTAACCGCTGGAGCCCACAGACCAACTAACCCACAGACAACGCAAAGACACGTGAGAAATAATAAATGATTATTCCTTAAACTAATGAATTTGAGGAGATTTGCTATGCAATATTTTGTGGCAAGAGTAAATTCAAACAAGTATGTGTTTGTGTGTGTGTGTATATATATACATATATATATATTTGACATAGTAAGTTGTATGAATATATATAATCCATTGTTCCTAGAATGCAGTGAACTAATACCCCAAAAAACGAAATGGATGCAGATGATAACAATTAATGGGATGATGTCATAAGTTTGTAAAGACCTTGAAAGCCGACACTGATTTTGTCACCATTGTACCTATAGTAGCTAGCATGTATTTTGGGTTGCATGGTTACAAGTGACAGCATCTGCAACAAATGGTCTTGTTTTTAATTGGTCATGACTAAGTGGAGTCTGGAGGAGGATCTTTATACAATTTCTTTATTTTAGGTTTAATCTTACTACAAACTCTGTCTCCAGAATGATAGAAATCCAGTAAGGATTAGCTTATTTGATTTATGACTTATACTCCCTTCAAATAGCAATCCCCGTGGATCAACAGAACACTTTTTTTTTTTTTCTGGTGGGTTAAACTATTTTATGCTCTCATAATTTCTCCTTCCATAGAATTCTTTGTAACTCCGTAGCTCCTCTCATGTTGAAAATTCTAAAAGATAATTGGACTTTTAATATTGAAATTACATTTTTGCTAGCATGAAAGAGTATCTGCTTTTACCTGATTGCAAGAAATATTAGTAATATTAAAAACAACATTGTATTATGTTATCAGATGTCAACTCTAGGAAAATGATGTGGAGGAGAAGGAGAAAAAATTAATGCTCAGGTAAAATCAGAAACATCAGCATAAAATTATTATAGATAACATAGCTCTATTTGCTAATTTCCCTGAGTTTTTTTTTTCAGCCAGCCTTCCAAATATACTTGAACTCTGTCTGCTATAACCCTAGCAGATCAGTCTCCAGTCAATTGTCCAAAGTGAAAACCTAGGCAGAAATTTCAGTTTCAAGAATGACTCATGCATATAAAGTAAATTATTCAGGGTTCTCCAGAAAAATAGAAACAACAATGTGTGTGTGTGTGTGTATGTATATGTAATATATATAGTGGGGGGAGAGAAGGTGAGAGGAAGAAAGACTAATTTTAAGGAATTTATGCCATGTGATTGTGAAGGCTGACAAGTCCAAAAATCTTCAGGGTCAGCAGGCAGGAAGGGCACCTAGGGAAGAGTTAATGTTGTGGCTCAAGTCCAAAGACTGTCGTCTGTCAAAATTTCTTCTTCCTCTAGAGAGATCTGTCTCTTTTTCTATTTAGGGTTTCAACTGATTGAATGAGACCCACCTACATTCTGGAGCATAATATGTTTTATTCAGAGTCTAGTGATTTCAATGTTAATGTCATCTAAAAAAATACTTTCTCAGTAACATTCAGGCTAGTGTTTGACCAAGTATTTGGCTACTGTGGCCTAGACAAGATGACATGAAATTAACTATCACAAAAGCATAGACTATAGATAGCAAAGAACAAACACAATTTCCTTTACAAAGTATAGAACTAGGTTTGCGAATTTTAGGTAATCCATAGTTAGTATCAAATATTTTTTTAATTCAAATCAAAATAGAAGGAAATAGAAAATAAAATCATCTTGTAAACAATGCCAAAACCAAGTAAACCTGAAAAGACTCAGGGAGGAAAAATCACTGGTCAATAATAACCAAATTATTTAACAAAGTTGGAAAGAATCTCCAATAGGAAAAAGATAGTCTCTTCAACAAATGGTGCTGGGAAAACTGGACAGCAACATACAAAAGAATGAAACTTCCTTATAGCATACACAAAAATGAATTCAAATGGATTAAAAACTTAAAGGTGACACCTGAAACCATAAAAATCCTAGAGGAGAACACAAGCAGTAATTTCTTTAATAGTAACATTTTTCTAGATATTCTCCTGAGACAAAAGAAACAAATGTAAAAATCAACTATTGGGACTGCATCAAAATCAAAAGCTCTGCACAGCAAAGGAAATAATCAACAAAACTAAAAGGCCATTCCTTTGGAAGGGGAGAGATATTTGTAAATGGCATATCCAATAAAGAGTTAGTACCGAAAATATATAAAGGACTTATAACACTCAACACCCAAAAAGTGAATAATCCAATTAAAATGGGCAGGGGACATGAATAGACATTTTTACAAAGAAGATATATAGATGGCCAACAGACACGTGAAAAGAAGCTCAATATCACTCATTATAAGGGAAATGAAAATCAAAACTACATTGAGATTATCACTTTACATCTATTAGAATGGCTAAAATCAATAATACAAGAAATAACAGGTGTTGCTGAGAATGTGGAGACAAAGGAGCCTTCTTATATTGTTGGTGGGAATGCAAGCTGCCACAGCTATTCTGGAAAATAGTATGGAGACTCCTCAAAAAGTTAAAAATAGAACTCTATAATCCAGAAATCTTACTTCTAGGTATTTACCCAAAGAATACAAAAATACTGATTCAAAGGGATACATGCATCCTATTGATTATAGCAGCAATAACTACAATAGTCAAATTATGGAAACAGCACAAGTGTCCTTTGATTGATGAACTGTAAAGAGGACATGAATGAAATTCACACACACAATGAAATATTAGTCATAAAAAAAGAATGAAATCTTGTCATATTTAAGGACATGGATGGGGCTAACGTGTATAATGCTAAGCAAAATAAGTCAGAGAAAGATAAATATCACGTGATTCATTTACAGGTGGAGTTTAAGAAACAAAACAGATGATCGTAGGGCAAAAAAAGAGAGAAAGAGAGAGACAACCCAAGAAAGAGATTCAACTATAGAGAACAAACTGATGGTTACCAGAGGAGGTGGGTAGGAGGATGGGTAAATAGGTGATAGGGATTAAAGGGTGCACTTGTATGATGGGTACTGAGTGTTGTATGGAAGTGTAGGATCACCATATTGTATACCTGAAACTAATATTACACTGTATGTTAACTAACTGGAATTTAAATTTAAAAAATTACTGGCTACTTTCTAGATCGTAAGCTTAAAAAATTTTCCTATTTGTGTAAATATTGCTTAAATGCCAGTTGTCTCTTTGCCTTAACATTCATAGACAGTATCATTGTCATACAGAACAAAACATTTAAAGTTTTCTTGCAGAAAACATGAATCTTAAATATCAGCAGAATATCATTTTTATTGTGATGTGTTATAGTCAAAAGAAAAATACAAACTTTCTATACTCAGTGGGATTTTCTTCCTGAAAAACACTGAAAGTCTATTATAAAGCTTGTCATAAAAATCTCTCCCTCAGCCCTAGATTATCCTATAACTACCTAGTGATCCAATGCGAGGTATGATGTTATTATAGAAAACTCACATCCTCCTGCAAAAAAGAAATCTCAGTAAGACCTAAAGAAATAATAGTGCTCTTATTTCATATTTGTCCTTTTCTAGAAGAAGATGAAGGCTATCTTAGACTCATTCAAGGTCTCAAATATAAACCAATTTGTCAAAGAATTTCTAACACTTCTAAGTGGAATGTAGCTTCTCTGGGTCACCCAAACACTTCAGTATTATATTTTCATTTTTCGGAACCTCTCAATAAAGAACTCAGCCTGATGCTCTTTTACCATCTTATTGTTCAATATTGTCACTCAGTAATATTTGCTGTTATAGAAAGTTCTAGTCTGGTTAAAAAGGCAATTATTGACATTTATATGATTTTTAACATTCTGACTTGCATACTGTATTTAAGGATTGGATAAAATGCTTGAAATTTAACATGTGGGTGGATATGATAAAGCAGGTTTATCTTTTTTTTAACTAGGGATCAAATACTGGGGAAAAATAATTACAATGAAAATCTATTGAGCATTTATGCCAGGTAGTGTAAATTCCCTCAAGGCATGGGCTTTTTCTGTATTATTCAGCACAGCCACTCAATACCTAAAGTATTGTCTGGCTTATAATAAGTATTTGAAAATATTTATGGACTAGATAAAAGTATCTCGTCACTTAATTCTCAAACAAATTCTGTAGATCTATTTTTTTCCTCATCTTTGACATAAGCTGAGTCTAACTAGTTAGTGGAATTGTTGGAAACACCTAGTTTAGTGGAATTGCTGGGATTAGAACTCACAGACGTCTGAATCCAAAGACTGTTCTCAACCTCCATGCCATATTGCTCTTGAACTCTCAAAATTTATGAGACAAAGTGAGTGTACTAAAAACTTATGGACTAAATTATGTTGACAGTCAAGAATAACTCTTATCATCATGGAACCTATGGAATATAATGAAAATTATTAGGGTTTAGCCAGACATAAAAAGACAAATATTGCATAATTTTACTTACATAGCTAGCTAGAGCACTCAAGTTCATAGAGACAGTAAGTGGAAAGAGGTTAACAGGACTAGGGGTAAGGGAGATATGGGAAGTTAGTATTGAATGAGTACAGAGTTTCAGTTTGGGATAATGAAAAAGTTCTAGATATGGATGGTGGTGATGGTTGCACAACAGTGCAAATGTGCTTAATGCCACTAAACTGTACACTAAAAATGGTTAAAGTAAATTTTGTTACTTTTATTTTATCACAATATTTTTATTTTAAAGATTACTTATTTTATTTTAGAGAGAGCATGTGTGCAGGGGGTAGGGGCAGCAGGAGAAGGAAGAGAGTCTTAAGCAGACTCCACACTGAGTATGGAGCCCGATGCAGGACTCGATCTCATGATCCTGAGATCACAACAGAAACCAAGAGTCAAATGTTTAACTGACTGGACTACCCAGGCACCCCTACAATATTTTTTTTAATATTCATATTTAGAAGACAGTGGACAAAAGCTGTGTTTAATAGACATGTGCTTATAAGATAATGGTTTTGGTTAAGGGAAAGTTTAGTGAGGTTAGAAAAAAAGTCAGAATTATCAATAAAAATTTAATGATTAACCTAAAACCTATTTTATTATTAAGGTTATATATTTTACAGGGAACAATGTATTTATTCCCTCTTTCTCTATATCTTCTGTTTTACAAGTTTCCCATGCTTCCCAGTAGTTCTTGAACTTTTAGTGACCAGGAAAATCTTTAGAACCTACTGTCATTGATAGACCCCTTTCCACAGAACTCACAAATACACATATGTAAACAATTCTGTATAGGAATTCATTGAATTCAAAGACAGTAATGAGGCCCAAGCTAGTGCACTGGATCTAAATGACAAAAGATAGTATCTTATCCCCTACAATCTGACACAGGATTATTTTTCCCCCTAATGAATCATGTCTAAAGGGAGGGAATGGGAAAATACACACTCTTATTTTGGGGACAGCAGAGTGCACTACGAGCCATCCCAAACACGGGTATCTCTCAATTTTTGAAAGTCTGAATTACATGATTTTACAAAAGGCCTACAATGGTACTTATTTTCACTACTCAAAAGAAATCCAAAGAGGATTCTAGCTTTTACCAAAAAAGGCAAAAAGCAAAAATAGCATTCAGTGACTGTTTTGCAACAAGCCATTACAGAGGCAATGTGCACCCGGAGCAGTGAGAGAGGTCCCACAAAGCTCGTTCCCCAGAAACTGCACAGCATCTCAGCATCAAGCAGCCAGAGCTTTGAACTGTGTCTGGGAGCATCTGTGCTTTATTTTTATTTATTCTCTGCATCTATTAGCAAGATGTGTCCTACAGTATCAGAAAAGCCTGAGAGAGATTATTTTTTTTATTTGGAAGTGCTCAAAAATTTCTCCATATAAGGTAAAGGTAACTGCTTCTTTGCCTTACGCTCTTACAGCTGATAAATGGTTTCACAGGAATCCTCTACTTTTGCATAGTGGGGAAACCTGTAACTTAATAGATCAAGTATCCATGACACAAGCAGGCTAGAAAGCTTTTGCCCACCTTGCGACACTTGGTTTTTAACAATATTTCAATACTTATCTTTGGCCTTTATATTGAATCCACTTATCATTTCAACCCACATTGTGTGTTTTGTTTTTTTAACCTACTTTGCAATGTTTACAGATTTATCAATAGTACATCACCGCACCTCAGGATTTGGATATCTAAATAAAAAATAGTCTTAAATTAAAAATCTCCAATGAGGGGGGAGGAGCAAGATGGCGGAGGAGTAGGGTCTCCAAATCACCTGTCTCCACCAAACTACCTAGAAAACCTTCAAATTATCCTGAAAATCTATGAATTCGGCCTGAGATTCAAAGAGAGACCAGCTGGAATGCTACAGTGAGAAGAGTTCGCGCATCTATCAAGGTAGGAAGACGGGGAAAAAGAAATAAAGGAACAAAGGCCTCCAAGGGGGAGGGGCCCCGCGAGGAGCCGGGCTGAGGCCGGGGCGAGTGTCCCCAGGACAGGAGAGCCCCGTCCCGGAGACGCAGGAGCTGCACCGACCTTCCCGGGGGAAAGGGGCTCGCGGGGAGTTGGAGCAGGACCCAGGAGGGCGGGGATGCCCTCGGGCTCCCGGGGACAGTAACAGCAACTGCGCGCCCAGGAGAGTGCGCCGAGCTCCCTAAGGGCTGCAGCGCGCACGGCGGGACCCAGCGGGACCCGGAGCAGCTGAAGGGGCTCGGGCGGCGGCTCCGCGGAGGGGGCTGCGCGGCCCCGGGAGCAGCTCGGAGGGGCTCGGGCAGAGGAAGAGGCTCCGTGCGGAGGGGGCTGCGCGGTTCCAGGAGCAGCTCGGAGGGGCTCGGGCGGCGGCTCCGCGGAGGGGGCTGCGCGGCCCGGGAGCGCGAATCCAACAGCGCAGGCTCCGGAGCACAGGGCGCCGGGACACAGCCCAGGATCCCGCCTCCCCCGGGACAGGCAGAGGCCGGGAGGGCCCAGGACAGCGAGGACGCTCCTGCCCCAGCTGAGCAGAGCAGCGGCCCCGCCCCGGAGCCTCCAGGCCCTGCAGACGGAGTTCCTGCCGGAGCTGAATCCAGGTTTCCAGAGCTGCCCCGCCACTGGGGCTGTTCCTCCTGCGGCCTCACGGGGTAAACAACCCCCACCGAGCCCTGCACCAGGCAGGGGCACAGCAGCTCCCCCAACTGCTAACACCTGAAAATCAGCACAACAGGCCCCTCCCCCAGAACACCAGCTAGACGGACAACTTCCAGGAGAAGCCAAGGGACTTAAAGAACACAGAATCAGAAGATACTCCCCGGTGGTTCTTTTTTTGTTTGTTTGTTTTTGTTTTTGTTTTTGTTTTTGTTTTGTTTTGCTTTTTGATTTGTTTCCTTCCCCCACCCCCTTTTTTTCTCCTTTCTTTTTCTTTCTCTTTTTCTTCTTTTTTTTTTTTTCGTTTTTTTTTCTTTTTCTTCCCTTTTTTTTTCTCTTTCTCTTTTCTTTCCTTCTTTCTCTCCTCTCTTTTTCTCTATTTCCCAATACAACTTGCTTTTGGCCACTCTGCACTGAGCAAAATGACTAGAAGGAAAACCTCACCTCAAAAGAAAGAATCAGAAACAGTCCTCTCTCCCACAGAGTTACAAAATCTGGATTACAATTCAATGTCAGAAAGCCAATTCAGAAGCACTATTATACAGCTACTGGTGGCTCTAGAAAAAAGTATAAAGGACTCAAGAGACTTCATGACTGCAGAATTTAGAGCTAATCAGGCAGAAATTAAAAACCAATTGAATGAGATGCAATCCAAACTAGAAGTCCTAACGACGAGGGTTAACGAGGTGGAAGAACGAGTGAGTGACCTAGAAGACAAGTTGACAGCAAAGAGGGAAACTGAGGAAAAAAGAGACAAACAATTAAAAGACCATGAAGATAGATTAAGGGAAATAAACGACAGCCTGAGGAAGAAAAACCTACGTTTAATTGGGGTTCCCGAGGGCGCCGAAAGGGACAGAGGGCCAGAATATGTATTTGAACAAATTCTAGCTGAAAACTTTCCTAATCTGGGAAGGGAAACAGGCATTCAGATCCAGGAAATAGAGAGATCCCCCCCTAAAATCAATAAAAACCGTTCAACACCTCGACATTTAATTGTGAAGCTTGCAAATTCCAAAGATAAGGAGAAGATCCTTAAAGCAGCAAGAGACAAGAAATCCCTGACTTTTATGGGGAGGAGTATTAGGGTAACAGCAGACCTCTCCACAGAGACTTGGCAGGCCAGAAAGGGCTGGCAGGATATATTCAGGGTCCTAAATGAGAAGAACATGCAACCAAGAATACTTTATCCAGCAAGGCTCTCATTCAAAATGGAAGGAGAGATAAAGAGCTTCCAAGACAGGCAGCAACTAAAAGAATATGTGACCTCCAAACCAGCTCTGCAAGAAATTTTAAGGGGGCCTCTTAAAATTCCCCTTTAAGAAGAAGTTCAGTGGAACAGTCCACAAAAACAAAGACTGAATAGATATCATGATGACACTAAACTCATATCTCTCAATAGTAACTCTGAATGTGAACGGGCTTAATGACCCCATCAAAAGGCGCAGGGTTTCAGACTGGATAAAAAAGCAGGACCCATCTATTTGCTGTCTACAAGAGACTCATTTTAGACAGAAGGACACCTACAGCCTGAAAATAAAAGGTTGGAGAACCATTTACCATTCGAATGGTCCTCAAAAGAAAGCAGGGGTAGCCATCCTTATATCAGATAAACTAAAATTTACCCCAAAGACTGTAGTGAGAGATGAAGAGGGACACTATATCATACTTAAAGGATCTATTCAACAAGAGGACTTAACAATCCTCAATATATATGCTCCGAATGTGGGAGCTGCCAAATATATAAATCAATTATTAACCAAAGTGAAGAAATACTTAGATAATAATACACTTATACTTGGTGACTTCAATCTAGCTCTTTCTATACTCGATAGGTCTTCTAAGCAAAACATCTCCAAAGAAACGAGAGCTTTAAATGATACACTGGACCAGATGGATTTCACAGATATCTACAGAACTTTACATCCAAACTCAACTGAATACACATTCTTCTCAAGCGCACATGGAACTTTCTCCAGAATAGACCACATATTGGGCCACAAATCGGGTCTGAACCGATACCAAAAGATTGGGATTGTCCCCTGCATATTCTCGGACCATAATGCCTTGAAATTAGAACTAAATCACAACAAGAAGTTTGGAAGGACCTCAAACACATGGAGGTTAAGGACCATCCTGCTAAAAGATAAAAGGGTCAACCAGGAAATTAAGGAAGAATTAAAAAGATTCATGGAAACTAATGAGAATGAAGATACAACCGTTCAAAATCTTTGGGATGCAGCAAAAGCAGTCCTAAGGGGGAAATACATCGCAATACAAGCATCCATTCAAAAACTGGAAAGAACTCAAATACAAAAGCTAACCTTACACATAAAGGAGCTAGAGAAAAAACAGCAAATAGATCCTACACCCAAGAGAAGAAGGGAGCTAATAAAGATTCGAGCAGAACTCAACGAAATCGAGACCAGAAGAACTGTGGAACAGATCAACAGAACCAGGAGTTGGTTCTTTGAAAGAATTAATAAGATAGATAAACCATTAGCCAGCCTTATTAAAAAGAAGAGAGAGAAGACTCAAATTAATAAAATCATGAATGAGAAAGGAGAGATCACTACCAACACCAAGGAAATACAAACGATTTTAAAAACATATTATGAACAGCTATACGCCAATAAATTAGGCAATCTAGAAGAAATGGACGCATTCCTGGAAAGCCACAAACTACCAAAACTGGAACAGGAAGAAATAGAAAACCTGAACAGGCCAATAACCAGGGAGGAAATTGAAGCAGTCATCAAAAACCTCCCAAGACACAAGAGTCCAGGGCCAGATGGCTTCCCAGGAGAATTTTATCAAACGTTTAAAGAAGAAATCATACCTATTCTCCTAAAGCTGTTTGGAAAGATAGAAAGAGATGGAGTACTTCCAAATTCGTTCTATGAAGCCAGCATCACCTTAATTCCAAAGCCAGACAAAGACCCCGCCAAAAAGGAGAATTACAGACCAATATCCCTGATGAACATGGATGCAAAAATTCTCAACAAGATACTGGCCAATAGGATCCAACAGTACATTAAGAAAATTATTCACCATGACCAAGTAGGATTTATCCCTGGGACACAAGGCTGGTTCAACACCCGTAAAACAATCAATGTGATTCATCATATCAGCAAGAGAAAAACCAAGAACCATATGATCCTCTCATTGGATGCAGAGAAAGCATTTGACAAAATACAGCATCCATTCCTGATCAAAACTCTTCAGAGTGTAGGGATAGAGGGAACATTCCTCGACATCTTAAAAGCCATCTATGAAAAGCCCACAGCAAATATCATTCTCAATGGGGAAGCACTGGGAGCCTTTCCCCTAAGATCAGGAACAAGACAGGGATGTCCACTCTCACCACTGCTATTCAACATAGTACTGGAAGTCCTAGCCTCAGCAATCAGACAACAAAAAGACATTAAAGGCATTCAAATTGGCAAAGAAGAAGTCAAACTCTCCCTCTTCGCCGATGACATGATACTCTACATAGAAAACCCAAAAGTCTCCACCCCAAGATTGCTAGAACTCATACAGCAATTCGGTAGCGTGGCAGGATACAAAATCAATGCCCAGAAGTCAGTGGCATTTCTATACACTAACAATGAGACTGAAGAAAGAGAAATTAAGGAGTCAATCCCATTTACAATTGCACCCAAAAGCATAAGATACCTAGGAAGAAACCTAACCAAAGATATAAAGGATCTATACCCTCAAAACTATAGAACACTTCTGAAAGAAATTGAGGAAGACACAAAGAGATGGAAAAATATTCCATGCTCATGGATTGGCAGAATTAATATTGTGAAAATGTCAATGTTACCCAGGGCAATATACACGTTTAATGCAATCCCTATCAAAATACCATGGACTTTCTTCAGAGAGTTAGAACAAATTATTTTAAGATTTGTGTGGAATCAGAAAAGACCCCGAATAGCCAGGGGAATTTTAAAAAAGAAAACCATATCTGGGGGCATCACAATGCCAGATTTCAGGTTGTACTACAAAGCTGTGGTCATCAAGACAGTGTGGTACTGGCACAAAAACAGACACATAGATCAGTGGAACAGAATAGAGAATCCAGAAGTGGACCCTGAACTTTATGGGCAACTAATATTCGATAAAGGAGGAAAGACTATCCATTGGAAGAAAGACAGTCTCTTCAATAAATGGTGCTGGGAAAATTGGACATCCACATGCAGAAGAATGAAACTAGACCACTCTCTTTCACCATACACAAAGATAAACTCAAAATGGATGAAAGATCTAAATGTGAGACAAGATTCCATCAAAATCCTAGAGAAGAACACAGGCAACACCCTTTTTGAACTCGGCCATAGTAACTTCTTGCAAGATACATCCACGAAGGCAAAAGAAACAAAAGCAAAAATGAACTATTGGGACTTCATCAAGATAAGAAGCTTTTGCACAGCAAAGGATACAGTCAACAAAACTCAAAGACAACCTACAGAATGGGAGAAGATATTTGCAAATGACGTATCAGATAAAGGGCTAGTTTCCAAGATCTATAAAGAACTTATTAAACTCAACACCAAAGAAACAAACAATCCAATCATGAAATGGGCAAAAGACATGAACAGAAATCTCACAGAAGAAGACATAGACATGGCCAACATGCACATGAGAAAATGCTCTGCATCACTTGCCATCAGGGAAATACAAATCAAAACCACAATGAGATACCACCTCACACCAGTGAGAATGGGAAAAATTAACAAGGCAGGAAACAACAAATGTTGGAGAGGATGTGGAGAAAAGGGAACCCTCTTACACTGTTGGTGGGAATGTGAACTGGTGCAGCCACTGTGGAAAACTGTGTGGAGGTTCCTCAAACAGTTAAAAATATACCTGCCCTACGACCCAGCAATTGCACTGTTGGGGATTTACCCCAAAGATACAAATGCAATGAAACGCTGGGACACCTGCACCCCGATGTTTCTAGCAGCAATGGCCACGATAGCCAAACTGTGGAAGGAGCCTCGGTGTCCAACGAAAGATGAATGGATAAAGAAGATGTGGTTTATGTATACAATGGAATATTACTCAGCTATTAGAAATGACAAATACCCACCATTTGCTTCAACGTGGATGGAACTGGAGGGTATTATGCTGAGTGAAGTAAGTCAGTCGGAGAAGGACAAACATTATATGTTCTCATTCATTTGGGGAATATAAATAATAGTGAAAGGGAAAATAAGGGAAGGGAGAAGAAATGTGTGGGAAATATCAGAAAGGGAGACAGAACATAAAGACTGCTAACTCTGGGAAACGAACTAGGGGTGGTAGAAGGGGAGGAGGGCGGGGGGTGGGAGTGAATGGGTGACGGGCACTGGGTGTTATTCTGTATGTTAGTAAATTGAACACCAATAAAAAAAAAATAATAAAAAAAAAAAAAACCCATCAAACCATACATCGTAAAAAAAAAAAAAAAAAAAAAAAAAAAATCTCCAATGATAGAACTGTAGGCATCAGCAGCAGATCCACTTGGAACATTCTCAGGTTTTTAATGTGTATGTGGTATGTGGGAAAGCTTTACCAGAACTGAACTAAAACAATATGTATAACTTTCTAAAATAGACAGACCAAAGTGTACCTTCTCTAAAATAGGAGCTTGGGTTACAAAAGTTAGTATTCATGATTCCAAGATGCAGAAACTAGCTCTGGCTCTCCCCTGCAGAGTTGAGGGAATAAATTAGAAGTTTTTAGACTCAGTGACAGTAGCAACAGGGACAGCTTACAAAACAGGCAGTAACCAGAAGCCCTTCAGAGGCCAGTGATGGGAACAACCTAGCCAGGACTGGGATCATGGCACTCTGCAACTTCTGAGAAGCAATCAGTTGGAATTTACTATAATCATTTGCTGGATACTACAATGTCTGGACAGCATTGTCAATGGTAATCCAAATAAAGTCTCATTATCCTTCAGTCTGCTTCACTTACTTAAGATTCAAAGTCAGATTCTTAGTGGCACCTGGGTAGTTCAGTCAGTTAAGCATCTGACTTGGTTTCGGCTCAGCTTGGGTCCTAATCTCATGGGTCGTGGGATCGAGGTCTAGATTGGGTTCTGTGTTCAGCAAGAGTCTGCTTGGATATTCTCTCCCTCTCCCCCTCCCCCATTCATTCTCTGTCTCTCAAATAAATAAATAAAATCTTTATTTTTTTTTAATAAAATCTTTTAAAAAAATAGATTCTAGTTCTTTAGGAGAGAGGTGGCTATAGACAAGAACTGAAGTGACTGGAGGTGTTCTCTAAAATCTTATTCATTAATTTATACCTTTAATGTATTTGCCATATTCAACTTGTAATTAATGTTTTAAAAATAAAATTTAAATAAAAATTCCAACTTTTCCTTCTCCTAAGCAATCATAAATATGAAATTGCATATTTGGTATGCTAGCTGTACATATATTTTATATAATGGGTATTAACATGAACATAAAACAATAGTAATCAAAAGGGAACAATCTGTTACTGAAAATCATATCATACACCTCCAGTGGTACATTAATACATTTTGAAAAACCAAGATAGACAATATTAAAAAAATAATTAAAATAAAAATAGAAATCCTACTGTCTTAAAATATTTGAACTCCAACTGTTTCTCCTTTCTTTTACAGAATTTACAACATTCTATTTGAATATTAAGTCTGTATGTTCTTAGGTTGGCCCCCCTGGAACCACAGCCTGACTGGAGGATTCTGGTTCAAGAGTTTATTGGGGGTTCTTTGGGGTATTTTTAGGTTTAAGGTGGGGAGGGAAGTCATTCTCCAAAGACTGATAATGAAGAAAAACAGGATAAATGCGGGATAGACTAAGTTCAGTCTAATCACATGGACAAGAGAAAAAAAGCTTAGCATCACAGCATCAGCTAGAGGTAAAGCCATGCCCATAAGTCACTGCCCTAGAGGATAGGGGTAGGGAAGCATGTGAGTGGCAAAGCCTAACAGCCAAACTGCTCTGAACTATTACCATCCATCACATTAATTAAGTAAAGGAAATCTGTGTGTGACACCACACAGGAAAAGCTTAATAAATGCTAGAAAAGTTTTGCTACCTTAAAACTTTATTACACCTATATATTAAAAAAATCAGTACAATTCTACTGCATGTGCTACAAACCAATTTTTCAAAATGGATATAGATTCACTACTATATAATCTTGACCATTAGCCAATGCATAGTTTGCATTAATTGTAAAATAAAACAATAAAAATTTTGCTTGGAGATTTGAGTTTGGGATTATGCTCTCTGAAACTCTGAAATATGTTTCCCCCCGCCCCTTTCACTGGAGTTTACTATAAAGGATGCTGTAAGCTAACAATTATTTACCAAAGGCTGAGTAGAGTCCAGGTACTATGCTAAGCTATTTATATAGACATCACCTATTACTCATTCCTTCCCCACCCCCTATACTTTAAATCCAATGTTCTTATGCCCATTTAGAGAAAAGCAACATATGTGTGACCATTTGTGGCCACCTGCCACAGCTCTGGTAAAGGACACAACCAGAATTCAAACCCAGGAAGAGTCCAAAAAAAGGCCACATTTAAAACCATTATAATCTTCCATCCCCTACTCCTCCGCAGTGTGAACAGACATAGAGTCCTTTATAAGTAAAGTCGGGAGCCAGAGAAACTTCACAGATTGCTCAGGTTTTATTTTGTTTAGCATCTAGCAGCACTGTGTTGAAGTTAAAATTTTTGGGCTCTAGAGTCAGCTTGCCTGGGTTTAAATTCCTGATCCCTCAACTTATTAGAAATAAACTGGGGGAATTATTTAACCTATGTGGGCTTCATTTTTCTCCTCTGTAAAATGTAAACAATAGAAATCCTCACTGAATTATTTTGAGGACTTTATTGATTGATTTATGAAAAGGGCTCAGAATAGTGTATGGTATGTATAGTGATTTACAAATTTTAACTATTATCTGTTTTACATTTTGGCTCTCATTTGCAACTATAACTCTGGTATCTTCCCTACTTGGCTATTTCTATCATCTGTGCAAAACCAGTAACTCCCTTTTCATTAGTTTTAGTATACACTACTACTTTACTACCAATTAAGAATGTCCACAAAAGAGAAAATGCCAAACATGATTAAAGACCTTTGAGTTACTCCAGGATTCCATTGCTTGCTGCTAACCTTGGATATTTGACTTCTACACCCAGTATGATTGTTTTCTCACAGAAATACCATTCAAAATAATGTTTAAGTTGAAGCGTGCTTTGTAAAAGTTTATTTTAGGTAACTGTTTTCCTTAATCCTAAGGGAAATTAAGATTTCTTTCCTCTTCATAAAGGACAAGAACTTATTTTAGAAATTGATATGAGTGTGGCTATGGCAATGATATAGACTGATGGTTTGTGTCCTTGCAAAATTCCTAGGTTGAAACCTAATTTCCAGTGTGATGGTCTTAGGAAGTGAGGCCTTTGGGAGGTGATTAGATCATGAAGTTGCAGCCCTTATGAACAGCATTTGTGTCCTTATAAGAGACCCCAGAGATCTCTTTCTCCCCTTTTGCCATGTGAGGACACAATGTAAAGATACCATCAATGAGCCAAGAAGCAGACCCTCCGTGGACACGGAATCTACTAGTGCCTTGATCTTGAATTTCCCAGCCTCATGAACTGTGAAAAATAAATTTCTGTTGTTTATAAGCCACCCAGCCTATGATTTTTTTTAAAGGAAGACAGAGAATGGTATGGGATATTTATGTGGAAAAGGAACATGAGATTGAGACTAGAAAACATCTTGAAGAGAAGTATTCTCCTCCCCTTTGACAGCCAAAATGCAAATAGATTTTAGCCTGATTTGATTTCTAAGACAGTTCTTTTTGAATAAAGGGGGAAAAATCTTGTTCTTTATCCTCATTTTCTTGAATGCATAGTAAATTAAGAGCAAAGTAATGAATATGGAAATTAATCAAATGCAAAACTATAGTTTTCACACACATATTTCTAAGTGAATTAATGATATCCCTTTATTACAGTAAATGTGTCAAGACAGTAAAATGTGAAGAATAATTAAAAATGTAAGATTAAATGCTGTTGAAACTTTGCCCAGCCTTATTAATGCAATGCTAAGCTTGAGCAAAAACCTGGGATAGAAATAGAAATTATAAGAAAGTGTTACAGCCAGAAATTTTCAAATAAGTGTCTAAGGAAAAATGAACCAAATGATAATAACTTTAAAAAGAGAAGTCAAGGGAAGATACACAAGCAATTCAATTTCAAACATGGCCAAGGGCAGAGGATGTACAATATAAAGAATTGAGTGTAGGTAACTAAGAAGAATAATCTTGGTAATAAGTCAAAGAATGGCTTTGAAAGAGAAGATTCAATAGTCTAGTAGCTAGCTTTTGGCATTGTTCCGTAGAGGAAGACATGCACTAAGTTTTCTGCATGGGCAAAAGTATGTTTCTAAGGAAGAGAAGGCAGTCCAAATGTTTTGAATGAATGAATTGCTTATCGTGGTCAAATCGAATCATTCTGGAAAACTGTACCAACCCCTCCAAAAATGGAAACAGATTAGGGCTATTCAGAGAACCAATGACTTGACATTTCCTGTGGAAATAGGTGTGCCTACATCCATTTTTGAAAAATATATGTTTAATCCCACTTGCCTGGGGATTTATATGCTAGATTCTAGAGAGTATAAACATTAAAACACAGAGGCTCTTTCCTTGAGGACTTCACTGCCTAGTACAGGTGTAAAGGAGCACAGAGAAGGGAGGACCCAGCATTCCTTGGAAGTTAGAAAAGTCTTCTTAGCTGAGGGTGTAAGATAAGACAACAAGAATTAGGTAGAAGGGTTTCCAGGCAGAGAGGCTAGCATAGGCAGAGACACAGAGATATACAGGTAGGTTGGAACTACAAAAATGATACCTATTCCTGATTAACCTGAAATACAAGGTGGCAACTGGGAAAGTGCTTAAAAATACAATAGGCCAGAAATGCAGGAGAGAATCAGATAATTAAGGACATGGATATCATGCTAAGGAGTTTTTACTTCAACCTATGTATGTTGGAATCTACTGAAGAGTTGTGAGCAGGAGAATGGAATATGTACAGCATCATGATTTTTTTTTAATTTTTTATTTAATTATGATAGTCACACACACACACACACACACACACACACACACACAGAGGCAGAGACATAGGCAGAGGGAGAAGCAGGCTCCATGCACCGGGAGCCTGACGTGGGATTCGATCCTGGGTCTATAGGATCGCGCCCTGGGCCAAACGCAGGCGCCAAACCGCTGCTCCACCCAGGGATTACCGCATCATGATTTTTTTAAAGGTACTGTGACAACAATGCAGACAGTGGGGACATCTAGTAATGGTCAAGAGCTCATGCTCTAAAGAAAGACAGAACTGAATCCAAACTACAGCCTTACTTTAAAACTGTAAACCCTAAGCAACCTTCAGTGTGCTTGTGTGAAAAGTCAGATAATTATAGCCATTCCCATGATTGCTTACTGTAAGATTTAAATGCAAGAGTGGAAAGTCTTCATACAGGGCCTGGCTCTGAATACACATAAAATAAAAGCAGATTTTGTTATTATTGCTAAGAGATAGATGAGACAAAAGAATGGAGAAAAGTTAGGAGGCCAGTGACATAACTTCAACAGGTGGGGTGAGGGTGATAAGACCAAGAACTAAGGAGGCAACACTGGGTACAGAGAGCTTGTGAGCCTATTCAGAAAGCTTTAAGTAGAATCAAGGGCTTTCTTTTCTTTTCATTGCTTTTCTTTCCTTTTTTTTTTTTTTTTTTTTTGGTTAAGATTTTATTTATTTATTCCAGAGAGCACACGAGAGAGCACAAGAAAGGAAGAGAGAGAAGCAGACTCACTGCTGAGCAAGGATCCCAATAAGGGGCTCCATCCCAGGACCCTGAGATCATGATCTGAGCCAAAGGCAGATGCTTACCAGACTGAACCACCCAGGTACCTCCACCTAGGACCTTCTGAGTTATATGAGGTGGAAAAGAAGGTGAAAGTGAGATTTCTGGTGTTGGCAGATGAAGGAAAATGGTGGATGGCTCTCTTAGCCCCTGAGATTCAAAACAATTGGAGTCAGAAATGGAAGAGAAATTAGAATTTGCAAGTCATTCTTATGCCATAAAATGTGACTTTGTCTACGAGAGGGGAGACATGTATTTCTGAGAGGTCCTTTATACACTCCACATTCTTCCCCAAACAGACATGTAGAGAAGAAAAATGAGACATGTGGAAAAATCACACAGAGATAATGAATGTGCATTTTAAAATACAGTGAATTGATGCTTGAAAGATTATGTTGACTAAAAATGATTTATAAAGACATTCAAGATCTTATTTACTTTTAAATATACTATTAATAATGCAATATTTTCTCCATGCTTGATTTCACTGATATTTTTTGACTATTTTAAAATTCGAGGAACACAAAACACAGTTATGGGTAATTATGATTCTTCAATTTGCTTATCTCAACACACAAATGATAGTCCTTTCAAGCATCTATAAACAATTCAGTCTCAACTATGAATGGGTTTAAATGTAATATATTTAATTTGCTAAAATTTTACAACATTTCCCAAGAAAATAACAGTTTTAGCATTTTTACTAGACAAGTTTTCTCCCCTGTGGCACTTTAGAAGTCAGCCCTGTGCAATTTAATCTTTCAAAGAATCCTTCTACTGATAAACTACAGAGAGTACATGTGGCTGATTTGACCCAAACCTTTCAGTTAATAAATATGAGAGGGAGTCTTATAAAAGGAAATGCAATCAGGATTTTCACAGAAGGTTTTTCCTGAAGGGTAAAAATAATAGTGGTATTTGACTCAGTTTTATACCTGGGAGCAGAAGATGTCCTTGCAAGACATCTTGGCAGAGCTCTAGTTGGACAGACAATTCCAAAAGATAAGCAAAGCATGAAAGATATGAACAATACTGAACAAAATCAAATGAAATAAAAGCATTTTCCAAAGCATTTAAACTGACAGCATAAAAAAAGTTTATTTACATTTATAAAACATAAGTTAAGTGACATTTTAAAAATAGAAAGATGGACTTCAAGATGTGTCAAATTGGTACAGTTTTTTTAATTTAATTAGTTAATTTTTTTTACTGAAAATTCTAATTTTACCGAGTAGGATGAATCTCAAATAAAGACAAATCTCCATTATATACTTAATTAAATGCACTCAAATTTACTCTATGCACTATTTGACCTCTTTAGCTAGGAGTCAGATAATAAGCTGCTTTATGTAAGTAGGTGTGACTGCACATGCCTTAACAAGAAATTTCATATGCAATTAACATTAGAGTTAATTTTTTTCAATTACATCTCCTTTATTCCTTATATACCTTTTTGATTGAATATCCAGGAAGCTCACTGTTAGTTAGAAGGGGCGGGGTTGGGGGGGGGGCAGCAGAAAGGCTGCACAAAGGCACCAAGACTCAAGATTGTTGCCCTGGAGGCTTAAGTCCTGAAGTAAGATTTTTTAATTTTTAAAAGTTTACTTACATGACATCCTGTTTGCTTTTCATACACTCATTTTGTAAGGGAATACTGGAATAAGCCAAACAACATGTTTGAGCAATCTTGTAGATAACTGAAGTCATAGACATTTTTGGTTTTCAAGTACTTAGAAACCTTTCAGAGAAAACTATTTTGGAGAGTATTATCCAATTATCTCATCTTCTCACCTTTCTAAACTGCATGTATTATTGATGTAGATAGATGATAATTTGCTACAAATCACCTATGCCAGACATTTTTTTTAAAGATTTATTTATTTGAGAAAGAGAGAGAAAGAAAGAGAGAGATGAGATGAGGAGGGGGAGAGAATCCTCATGCAGTCAACCCACTGAGCATGGAGCCCACCGTGAGGCTTGATCCCAGGACCCTGAAATCTTGACCTGAGCTGAAACCAAGAGTTGAATGCTCAACTGACTGAGCCCCCCAGGTGCCTCATATTAGATATTTTAAGAGAAAATTGCTTGGAAATCCATGCAGAGGTACTCTACTATTAACTTTCATAAATATGGAGAAAGAGAAGGCCAAGAAGAAAATTTTAGTAAACTGTGACTCTCATTCATGAATCCCTGTGGTCCCCACAATGATAATTTTTCTCATTACTAAGTGTCTACTTTGATGTTTTCAAGGCTCCCATATCAGAGTAAGAAGTTTCTTTATTGAAGCTGAGAAATCAAAATATTTAACATATATGACATATAAAAATGGCAAAATTCTTATAATTTCAAATAATGCATGCTCCTTTAGTAAATTAAAAAAAGAAAAATAAATATTTGCACACCTTACAAGAAAAAGAATCAAAAATTGCCAATTAGAATTAGCATCTTGGAATTTTTTAGCTTGTGTACATATGAAAATAGAAACACAGACTACTGAATTATGATTTTTAGGAGCTTGTTTATTTCTTCTTTGTTTTTAGATCAGAGATGCTGATTTTTACTTAACTTTTAAGTGATAACTTTTGTTCTCTGTGATATGTGAATTTAAGACTGTTGGTCATTTGTTTTCCTGAAATTAGACAAAACTAATTGGAAAGCAAAAAGTGAGCAATACAGGGAGAAAGCAGGCTATTAGAAACAGAAGAGAAAAGGGACTTAAATTCCAGTTGGTACACTCTGGATGTGAAATTAGAGATACATATCGATATAATCCATGATGGTTTAACTCAGTGACCTGGGATCAGCTCAGAACAAGAATTTGTGGTGGCTGAGACAGTAGAGTTCTCTTGCTAAAACTCCTCCAAACCTACTCCTACTAGCTCCATTGTTGTGTGTTGTGGAGTAAGGGTAGAACATAGGACCCCATTACTGATGCTTTATGGACACCAGTCTGACTGGGGCTTCAACCAGCAAGAGTAACCCCGGAGCAGTAGACAAGTGTGAAGCTTTATATGACCAGCCTTTGTCAGTAAAACTGCTTGAATTGAGAAGGAATGGCATTGGTGCACTGTTGAGACTCAGGTCTTTCTGTGTTTGGCAGAAGGGCAGAGAAATAATACCAGATTCTTTCCTAGCAGAACAGATACTGTAATCTAATGATTAACTGAAAAAAAAAGAACCCACTAAATAAAATATAAGTGACTATTTATACATCCTGCATTAGTGGCACATATCAAAATGGTTCTGTGTATTTAAATTTCACCAAAATGGAAATATTATACAATGGAATATTACCCAGCCATTAAAAAAAAAAAGAGTGGTCGCTATTTGCTACAACACGGATGGATATAGAGGGTATTACATTAAGTGAATTAAGTCATACTAAGACAAATGGCAAATGATTCCAGTATATGGAAAATCTAAAAACAAAACAAATGTTTATAAATCAACTAACAACAACAAAACAGAAACAGCCTTGTAAGTACAGAGAACAAATTGATGGATGCCAGAGAAGAAAAGGATTGGGGAATGGGCAAATGAGTGAATGGGAGTGGGAGGTACAAAGCTCCAGTTATCGAATAATTCATGGGGATGAAAGGTACGGCACAGGGAATATAGTCAATTTTATTATAATAGCATTGTACGGAGACAGGGTAGCTACACTTGTGGTGAGCATAACATAACATATAAGGTTATTGAATCACTTTGTTGCACACCTGAAATTAATATAACGATGTATGTCAACTATCTTTCAATTAAAAAAAAATCACCAAGATGGAAACACTGATTATACTATTTTCTATATTCTTTTTTTTCCACTTAATACATCATCAGCATTTTCTATGTCTCTATCCTTTCACACATACTCATTTTTTAATGACAAGGAACTTTTTTTTTAGTCCAGATTTCCTTTTCCTCTAAACCTTAATACGGTGCTGCCATACCATCCAGGCTTCATAAAAAATAATTTCCATTAACTTGGCAGATCATTGTCTTATCAATATCAGGTAATTAAGGACTAACCATTGGTCTCTGTATCTCTTGTGTCATCTCTTTTGTCTCATCCAATTCATGAATTTTGCAGTGTTTGCCAGACTATGGTAGGCTTAATTAAAATCAATGGAGTTGAAAGTCTGTGCTTTCTCTTTCTTTCTCTCTAAAGGATTCCATTCTCCAAAACACCATAAGCAAATAAACTGGCATGTGGATCTTTCTGTAGCTGTGTAATAGTCACCCACACTTAACTGTATATATTTAGCTGCCAGCAAAATTGCCTAATTTTGCATTTGCTAGCTAGCCAGCAAACTCCAGGTTTTTTCCATCAGAGGAGGAAGCTCACCCACGGATTTTGCACATAGAAGTAGTCCAATTACTAGGAACTACCCTCAACAAAAGGCTTAGAAAATGAATCAGTCCAATGCTGTCACCTTCCCCCAAGCTGAGTTATAGTGTTCAGTTCTCCAAATGTGAAGTAGCTGGCAAAGATGCTGTTACTCTGGTTGTTTTCTAGATTTAAACTGGGAAGGTGGTAGCTGGAACCCAGGGGAAAAAATTCCAACTAATGAAGTGTTAAATTAATATAAGATTTTCAAAGGCACCAATCACAACATTTCTATAATTGGCACTGGAATTGATATCCCTTTGATTTTTCTCCACAAAGAGGATGAAGACCGAACTGGCAAAATTTGCAGCTCAGATTTATGCTGTCCTTCCAGGGATGGAAGCCTTGCCTAAGACAATGTCACGAGCATTTTTGCCTTTCCAACAGAAAATCAGTATGCTTGCAATCTGCCAGACTGTAAAACTAAAATACAGAAACTTGAAAACAATAATTGCAAGCTCTGATTTTGCCACACTCCAGGCCAACCCCAGTTTCCTTGAAGCCTATAACACTAAAATATCTATTTGAATTTATAAATATTTAAGTTATACATATGTATTTTAAAACATATATTACAATAAAGCATGTTGAAATAGATTATTTGTAGTAGAGGGGAAATCCTAATATATTAATGACATGAGATGTAAAAATGATCACTATTAGTTTTTATGCATTTTGAGCAACACATGCTCCTGTTTGTATTCACCTTAATTCTTTCAGAAAAAACATATTCAACACATTCAAAGAACTCATGGGAATTTTCCAGAATACATGGATCATAGTAAACATAACCATTTCTGTTAACAAAACATAGTGCAGTATATTTTTTACTAACTTCATTATTCTAGTCAGTGTTTCTATATACTCATAAAACTGGGACTCCTGCATTCAAAACTAATCTCCTGGCCTGCAGAAAGTGACAGACCTATAAACTGGCAACAGACATTCAAGAAGTGCATTTTGTGTGCCACACACTTCATGTGGATCTGGGCAGACAAAATTAAAATCAGACTATAAGTTCCTTGAGTGTGGGGCTTGGTTTCAGTTCACAGAGTTTACTGAACACTCATGTTAGTGAAATGAAGATATAGATCCTGTCCTTCAGGAACAAATGACAGAAAAGTTAAATGTATAACAATCAAGTGTTATTCAGTATGATATACCTTAACAAGTAGAAGGAAAAGCACAATTCCATATTTTAACTGTAAATTTAAGGAATTTAAGGAAAGAGTAGTGGTATACAACAAGGATGAAAAAGAAAGATGGGCACAAGGTATGAAGGAGGTAGCACAAAGTGTGAGGAGAATCACATGCTTGAGAAATTCCTCAACTAGGGAATTATTTATGAAAGAAAAGACATTTCAAGTGAGTGGGGGAAAACATATATTTTTCATTAAGTGTTCAGTAGTCCTGAGTTAATTCTGCTCTTGAAATAAGAAGTCTCCATTTCATACCACTATTTACACAAATTCGTTCCAAATATGGGACACATACACATACAGTATGTACATATATATATACAAACACATATGCATACTTATGTGTACATGTGCATGTGTGTGTTGATAATTTTTAGAAAACGTAGAATTGGTTAAAGAAAGTATTTTTTAAGATTTTATTTATTTATTCATAAGATATACAGAGAGAGGCAGAGACATAGGCAGAGGGAGAAGCAAAGCAGGACTTGATCCTAGGACCCCAGGATCACAACCTGAGCCAAAGGCTGATGCTCAACCACCTGAATCACTCAGGTACCCCTAAAGAAGATACTCTTAGTGTTCTAATCTAAAAAAAGGATATTTTACTACTATATTTACTATGTGTAGGATAAGATTATAATCAGTATTAAAACACAGGATTGTTTAAGGCTGAAAGACAGGGGCTTGAAGAAAAATATTTGCAACATATACAAAAAATAAAACAAATTTCCCTTATGCAAGAATACCTACTGAGTGGAGTGCTTGCTGGCTCAGTTGCTTAAGTACCTTACTCTTGATGGCAGCTCAGGTCAAGATCTTAAGGTTGTGAGATCCAGCCCTGAGTTGGGCTGTGCACTCAGTGGAGAGTCTCCTTGAAGTTCTCTCCCTCACTCTTTACCCTCCCTCTGTTTGCACATGTATTCGCCCTCTCTCTCTCTCTCTCTCTCTCAAAAATAAACTTTTTTTAAAAAAAGGATGCTTACAGGGGCACCTGGGTGGCTCAGGCAGTTAAGTGTCTGCCTTCAACACAGGTCATGATCTCAGGGTCCCTTGATCGAGCCCCACATTGGGCCCCCACTCAATGGGGAGTCTGCTTCTCCCTCTCTCTCTACCCCCCACTCATGCTTACTTTTTCTTTCTAGTGTTCTAAGTCTCAAATAAGTAAATAAAATCTTAAAAAATAAAATTAAATAAAAAAGAATACCTATAAATTAATAAGAAAATGAAGCATTTTAGAATTGTGGAAAAAATATATATACATTCCTTTTATATAAGATATACAAATGATCTATAATCTTACAAAAACGTGTTTGAATTTTCTGATTATAATGTGAATGTTTATTAAAATAATTAGAAGACTTCCAGTTTGCAATTTTTTGGATTGGAAGTCATCATTCCATCCTATCAGAAAAAGCAAAGTAAACAAAGTGGAAAATCAAAACCTCTTCTTAGATTCATGAGAAAAATGAGGTCACAGAGCAAACTACTGCTCCCAAAAGTGGAGAGACACCAGGAAAATACAGAGAAGCATAGCTTACAGAAGCAGAAACTCATAAGGAGAAACCCCCACAGGACCCAGTGACAGAGTAAGAAATCCTAACCTATAATCAATGAATTTCTAGAGGCTCAAGATGTTTAACTCTCAGAGTTAACAACTCCCATAGGCCCAATCAGTGGGGGGCCCATCTACTTTTGTGAATTTTACCTATATGACCTGCACTAGAGTCTCATAGTTAACATGGGAGAAAAATCCACTGGTGTTTCAGGTGGAGGGAGAGGAAAAGGAACCATTGTTAAGTATGCCAGAGCATTCTTTTCTCCATAACATTATCTGCTCCCAAGAGAATCTATTTTACCAGAATCTAAACTATCATTTGTTCACTTCTTTATTTTCAGAGCCTAATCAATCTAGGGAAAGAAAAATACCCAATTTCAGCCACTCTAGCCTTGCATAGGAGGAAGGGAATGCTCAATTCCAAACTCCTCTAGCCTTCCATGTAGGAGAAAGGAAATATGCAACTCCAGGCCACACTAGTCCTCCTGTGCCACATGGGGGATGGGAAAAGGCAAAAACTGAGAAGTACATGTTAAGATCACAGTCCAGGAGCACAGGATCATTTAAAGACTGACAGACAGAATCACAGGAATATAGAATGCTTCCCTCCCTCACACTTCACCATCACATTACTTAGGCCTGCTTACAGCAAGCAGTTCCTTCTACCTGGTACATCATGACTGTCTTTGAAGAAAAAATCACAAGACAACAAGACATACCGAAAGGCACGAAAAACAATTTAAAGAGACAGAACAAGCATTAGAACCAGACTCCGCTATGTCAGGGGTGTTAGAATGGTCAGACTGAGAATTTAGCACAATTGTGAATAATATGCTAAAGGATCTATGATAAATAGACAATCTACAAGAACAAATGGACAATATAATCAGAGAGGTCAAATCCTAGTGAAGAAGCAAAAAGAAATGCTAAAGATCAAAAACACCAAAACAGAAATGAAAATGCCTTTGATGGGCTCATCAGAAGATTGGACATGGCTGACTAAAGAATCTCTTAGCATAAATATACCTTTATAGAAACTGCCAAAACTGAAAAAAAAAAAAAGAAAGAAAGAAAAGACAAAATAGATTAAAAAAAAAAAGAACAGAACACCCAAGAGCAGAATACTGAAAAAGTTTAACACATATGCAACATAAATAACAGAAGAAGAAAGACAGGAAGCAGGGCTCTTGGGTGGCTCAGTGCATGACCCTGGAGTCCCCAGATTGAGTCCCATATCAGGCTCCCTGCATGGAGCCTGCTTCTCCCTCTGCCTATGTCTCTGCCTCTCTCTCTCTCTCTCTCATGAATAAATAAATAAAATCTTTTTTAAAAAAAGACAGGAAGCAACAAAAGAAGTGTTTAATGTAATACATAAAAATCTCCCCAAATTAATGTCACATACCAAACCCCAGGTCCAGGAAGCTCAGGAACACCAAGCAGGATAAATGATAAACATCTACACCTAGTCAAAAAGCAAAAAATAAAGTTAAAGAAAAGAAAGAAGGCAGAGGGTGGTGGGGAGGGCACCTTACCTAAACAGGACCAAAAATAGGAATAACATCTAACTTCTCCTCAGAAACTATGCAAGCAGGAAGAGAGTTAAGTGGAATATTTAAAACCCACTAACCTAGGATTCTTAACCTTGAAAAATTATCCTTCAACTATGAAGGACATGAATAGGTAGAGCACAGAGGATTTTAGGGCAGTGAAAATATGTATAATAAATACTATAATGGTGGATACATGTCATTGTACGTTTGTCCATATGCAGAGAATGCAGAATTCCAAGAGTGAGCCTTAAGGTAAGCCATGGTCTGTAGGTGATCATGGTGTGTTGGTATAGGTTCATTAATTCTAACAAATGTACCACCGGGTAGGGGATATTGACAACAGAGGAGGTAATACATACATGAGGTCAGGAGCTATAAAATAAATGTCTGTATCTTCATCTCAATTTGCTGTGAACCTAAAACTGCTCTTAGATAATTGGCTTCACGTGTTGTGTACAATATCAATCCTTAATAATGAGTAACACATGGAATGTAAATTTTACATTTATCTTCTATACATTGGAAGGGAAAAGGATTATTTTAATTCCTAAAGTCTCTTCTTAATGAAGCAAGTGTTACATTCTAACCATGAGGAATATTAATTAGCTGTTCATTTGAAAAGAGAACACTTAATAGCAACTACAATCCTTGGGGAGCATCTTTCAAGTCAGTTGTTAAGTGTGTATTACTGCGCATTATTTTTTCAGATTTTACATTATATTTAACACCAACATCATTAAGGGGTAATATAACAAGACTGTGACAACCCGTGTTGATTAAAACAAACACATGAGGAAATATAGTAGAGAAAAACAGGCAAAGTGAAGTTTATTGTTCCTCTTATAAAGACCACTTTATAGGATGGTCAGATTATTTTCTATCTGCAGTTTATATAGTGAAATATGTGACCACATGTAGCATGTGAAATAAATATGGTATCCCTAATGATCATCCAAGTTGTCAGAACGAACAGTAAAAGTTGATATAGTCTCAGTGACCTCCAGAAAAGTCCGTACTTAACACAGAATAGATATTATGGTAGTGGAAGCCCCCAACACTCAACCAACAGAGGACAGCCCAAAATATCCTTTCCTAACCTTCGTCTTATTTATTATATTTTAATATCATTCTTAGCAAAATGTTCCAAGTTCTTGCCAAGCCCCCACCAATTTCTGAAATTGCACTTATAATTGAGAATGTTTGCAAAAACAAAACAAAAAAAAAAAAGAATGTTTGCTACAGTTTGACTAGCATTTGCACATAGAATGGACTCAAGATGCCAGTATTGTCTGTTACCATTCTTGAATGCAGACAAAATCAATTTTAAATCTTCACAGTTTTCTGGGTATTCGTCTCATAATGATTGCCAGTCTTGGTTCATGCACCATTACTATTTCTACTTGGCTTCTGTGACCATCATTCTCTCTTAGTTTTTCTTTGACCTCTTTGGCGCTTTTCTCTTGAACACCCTTGCTGGCCCCAAATCATTTTGCTGCCTTCTTAAAATTGAAGTGGCTAAGCTCAGGGTCATCCTTTTCTTCCTCTGTGCTTTCATCAAGTTTCCTGGCTCAATGTTTTCTATACACTGGCAACTCTCACATTTATATCTCCAGATAGGACCTCTTCTAGGAATGCTAGGTTCATACATGCATCTATCTCCTTGTTTTCTCCTCTTTGATGTTGAACAGACATGTAAAACTTAACAAATCCCAAACTCAGGTCGTGATTTTTCACCTTGAAATCAGCCAATCCCAAATTCTTCCAACAAGTCAGTAAATAAGAGCTACCTGTGTCAGATGCTCAAAAATCTTGGAGACACTTTTACAGAATCATTTATCTTATATCTTATACCCTACAACCTATACCCTACAACCAGTCTATGAGGTAAAGCTTTTTTTTTTTTTTTTTTTGCCAATACCTTCAAATTACTTGGCTTCTCAAAACCCTTGACACTACCATTCTGATCTAAGCCACTAACATCTTTTGCCTTGAAAATTAAAGCAATCCCCTTGATTCCCTCTTGCCCCTCACAGAGCCAGAGACATCCTGTTAAAACACAAATAATGTTGTATCATCTTTTGCTCAAAATACTTAAAAGGCTACTCATTTCAATTATATGTAACAAATAATTCCCAAACAGTGAGACTTAAAAAACAATAATCATTTATTACTGCTTCTCAACATCATGGGAAACAGGTTGTTTTGTCTTGGGAATTCCCATGTGATGCAGCCAGATGAGGTTGGAACTCATGTCACCTTGAAGTCTTCCTCATTCACAGATCTGATGCCTGAGCTGAGCTAACAAAAATACCTGGAGACTGGAACAGCTGAGGCTCATTAGAAGTTTCTCTTACTTATTAGATCTTTCCAAGTGGCTTTTCTAATACAGCGACCTCGGGTTAGTCAGATTTCTTACATGGCAGTTGGCTTTCTCTACCATGTAGTTCCCAAGAGAATGGTGGAAGTTGCATAACTTTTGTGACTTAGTTTCAGAAGTGACACAGCATCATTCCCACCAAATTGCATTGATCGAAGAAGACAGAAGTCCGGCCAAGTTCAGGGTGAGATGGAGCGCCATCCCTCACACATTGTGTCTGTCATGACTTTTGTAGTGCAATTATGATGGCTTTTCCAACTCTCTAGTACTCTTTTCCTCACTGATATGCTTTTAACCTACTTGGTACCTTGCTGTTCCCGCCACCTGGAATGTTCTTCCTTCAGATATCCAACTGGCTCATTTCTTCTCTTCTTTCATGCATTTGTTCAAGTGTCAGCCTTCTAGCAAGTTCTCATCTGAATACTCAATGTAAAATTCATCTCTATTCTCAAAAATTCCTTATCTGCTTTCTCTGAGTTATTTTCCTCCATAGTACTTACAATATTTTCATGTGCTATAAAATTAACAGATTCATTTTATTTATGGTGTGTCTGTAGTCCACCAACACTTGAGCTCCATTAGGTCATGGATTTTTGTTTTTTGTGTTCACTGATGCATCCCAGAGTCTACAAAAGTGTAAGCACATGATAGGTCCTCAATAAATATTTGGTGAAAAAAAATAAATAAATATTTGGTGAATGAATGGAGACATGAGTGTAGTCACTGATGGAACAATAGAAGATGAATATGTAAAATTCATAGACAATGTTATTAAATAAAATTTGTTAGCTATTTGAGCTCTGTAAGTTGTACACAGAAGGGAATTAAAGCTTTAAGTAAGAGGGAAGATCCTAATGTTAGTATTGATTCCCTTTTCTCCACAATGAATGATATTTTGAAGATCTTGATGCTAACATTAGTTTAAGCTCATTCAATACTGTCGTAAGAGGGAGAAAATCGTTTGAGACCTCATATATTAATATTCCAATCCTTCACTTTCTGTCTGTTTGAACTCATCCATCACTTTGGAAGTAAAACTGGAATAGTGTACAAATTCATGATGAGGTCAGGGGTTTTAATATAAAAGGCATTTCTTCTTTCCAGTGATGTCTCAGAGTAATGAAGTCCTGATGAAGCCAGGAGGGGAGAGGAATTTTGATATTTGTATTTCAAATTTCTAATTATTTCTTATTTTAGGGTGTGTGATTTTGTGCCAGGATAAAACTAAGTCCACATTTCAACTCTATAATCTCTAGCTATGCGTCTTTGGAAAAAATTCCTTAATGTTTCTGATCTTCAAATTTCACTCTCATCACGAAAATAAAGACAGTAATATCTACCTCATACAATATTGGGAGGATTAAATAAAATTAGATATTATGATAAATACTATATTTAAAATAGCACCTGGTACATAAGTGTCAATAACAGTAAACAGAATTTGTCCTACATTTACTTGCAATGAACTTATAAAGAAAAAATGTAATCTACGTGGAATATGTAATAAATGAAATAAATGAATATTGAATGTGATATCCTTTCCAGAATGAAGCCCACTTGCAATAAGAAATAATAAAACAGTTAAAATGAGACACTAACAGTGAAACATATTTTTCTTCCTATATAGGGGACACAACTTGCTCACTTGAGCATGCAATTCTTCTCAATAACTTAGACTATAAAGAAAGTTTGGATCAAATTTTTCAGAAATTCAATTGGCTACAGCCTCAGGCTTTTATTTATTTGTCTCATGCTTGCTTTGATTTTGTCTTTTTTTAAAGTCTCTTATATAACAGAAATAGTACCAGAGAAAAGGGGTTATGCACTTCAGTCAAAAACTCAGATATTATTTCAATTTATTTGTTTATTTATTTTTTAAGATTTTTATTTATTTATTTATTTATTTATTTTATTTATTTAATCAACTTACATATTAAGTGTCAGATATTATAGGAGACACTGAAGATAAAATGGTGAATAGAACACACTTCCGTCTCTCCCAAAGTTCATTGGTTTGCTGCTTAACTTTAGAGAATACAATTCCTTGACCAAAGTGGCACAATGTACATCAATATTCAACACTCTGAGAAGTCCTGCAATAAAGAAGTCTATTTGACTTCCTAATCACTGAGTATCAAACCTACTTGGCAATGAGACTCTTCCTTTGTCTAACATCTACAACTGATGTGCTTCATGTTCATTCATTCATTTTATCCTACATCCACTTATTTCTCCTTTCAATGGGATGGTTTTTAATTAAAAATTTTAAATAGACATCTATTTAATAGAGAATTTTGAAATTCCTTCTATATGCAAGAAGTGAAGTTAGCCAATACTGTGGGAAGAAAAGATGAAAAACAAGTATAACCAAACTCAAAGTTTCTTCTTTGGTATGTACCAAGAAAACAATTTTTATATTGTTACAAAGCTGATTATACATTGAAATACAAAACTGTACTGATTAGAGCTCCTCCAAGTAACCCTAAACTTACCTGCTTTACATATCTGGCTTCTAAGTAAGCAGTGATTTAAAGAATGAGTGTCTGCCAAAATGACTTTGAAAACCACAAGCATGTATTTTATCCTTTGAACTGCATGAAATGCATGTGAGAAAGGCAAATGACTGGCATGGGATCACATTCCTCGAAAGTGGTGGATTTGGAACTCAACCCTATGAAAAAAACAACCTAAGCAAGACAAACTGAACCCAGATATTTTATTCCACCTTTGAAATAATTTCCCAAAGTGCTAGGCTAAATAAAGATTTATATTTGTATTATCTATAAGAAAGTAAAGAAAAGCAAATTTGAAGTGAAATTTCAAAACGTTTCAAATTATTTTCAAGTATTTTAAACATTATATTTCCAGTACTCTCATCTTCATACAAACAATTAAACTGATTTTACAAATTATCCCCTTCAGTAAGGCTATTCAGAAAAGATAACCTATTCAGAAACATTTGTTAGCATGTGTTGTATGTTATTATAACAACTGCCTTAATGAGACAAGTTCATTCAATACACATTTCTATCAGTAAGAAGAATAATAGGGTTTTCTGTTGGAAGACAATGTTGTCCTTTCTGATATTATCATCCAGAGGTCAAGGATGAAACAAATATTTCTGTCTTCCTATATAACACTCTAGGAAGCTATCATCAATCAGTTTGCTTTTTGAAGAGATATCCCATTTTATAACCTAGTCATTTCCTTTCCCTGAGAAATTGAACTATTTAAGCATCATACCACTTTGAGATAGTTTGTGATGAAAATTTTTAGAAGTATATTGTTCATAGCTCATTGTTCCTTTCTCACATAGAAGCACTAGAGTATATCACTGACATATCTGGCATTGGAATTGTACTCGTTATATGGGAGTTGGTTTTACTATTAATAATACACATAATAATAATAATAATAATATTCAAAGAGTATGCTAGATACCATGACTCTGGATAGAGTTAGTATTTCTTTCTTAGTGCTCCAACTTACACAGTATATATTTTTCTGTTACATTACCTACAATATCTTATTACTTTTGTGTGCTTACTTCTGTCTCCCAGATTGTAATCATAACAGGGATTTCTTCTAGGCAGATATACAATCTTTGATCTCTGTGTCCTTAAACACACTCGATAAATGTTTGCTGTAAAAATTAATGAAAAGAAATGTTAATTTGTTCTTTTTTTAAGGTAGCATCTGAATGAATAGCCTACTCAATTTAAAATGCATAATGTTTAAGCACTATATAAAAACAGCTAGATTGGCCTTCCTCATAGCTTGGTGACTTTAAGGTATTTACTTCTTAAATTGAATCACCTTAGAGCAAGCATTCCAAGCAAGTCCTTTCAGAACTGGCACAGTGTCACTTCTACTATATTATACTGGTTACAAAGCCACAAGGCCAACTCAAATTCAAGAAGAGAAGAAATAAAGTACATCTTTCCACAGAAAGAATAAGAAGGAAGTTGCTGCCATCATTAGTTTCCCACAATTTAATCTGTACCCCTATTAATGACATTTCTCCCATTTGACATAATGTTTGATCTGACAATTAATAAAATCAAAATTGCACAATACACCACACAGTAGTAACAATTACATTTACAATTACATTTACATTTGTGTCTTTGTTCTCTATTACTATACAAATAAGAAACAATTTATCAAGGAAACAAACCATCTCTATAATTGTTTTCTGAGATGAGAATCAATGAGTTTACCATTGGCTACAAAATACATAATCTTTTTTTAATATATAGACAATTAAACACTAATTTTTGGAGACAAAATTGCAGACAAAGGATTCTGAGCTACATCCATGACTCAATATTAATAAATGAAGTTGGAATAAGACCTGTGATTGGTCTATGATGACAGAAAGCAGATAGCTACTTCTCCTAGTAAAACTGAAGAATACCTAACTAAGCATTCATTTCAAGGACTGGGAAGGAATTTTGTTATAACATAGGTCTGTATGTATAATGAAATATATGCCTTGAATACTCTTGAAACAAAGAAGGATAAATGGAGAAAATGTACATAAAGGGAATATATTTTAAATGCTGAAAACATGGCACAATCTTTTTTTATTAAGATAGAAATTAAAATAAAGCATTATGTTCTGTAAACAAAAAGTAGTGGAAACCAAATTATTTATCAGAAAGACCCGAAGAGACCACGAGACAATTCAAGTTCTTTGAGGGATAAGGTTGAAAAGAAAAACATGAAAAATGAGATGAGTACTTTAATAGACCCTTAGGAAACACATTTACTGGTAATAGGTAAGTAAAAAATGAGATTCTCTACCTTAAGTAAAAGAATTTTAAACTAATATTACAGTGTATGTTAAATAGAATTTAATTTTTTTTAAAAAAAGAAGGAGACTTTATAGAACTTCTGGTACCACTGTAGTTAAAAAAAGTAAGTATTCTAAAATATATATCTGAGTTGACTGAGTAGCTCAGCTAAGTGTCTGACTTTTGATTTTAGCTCAGGTCATGATCTCAGGGTTGTGAAATCGAGTTCCATGGCAGGTTCCTCACTTAGTGGGGAGTTTGCTTGAGAGTCTTTCTTTTTCTCTCCCTCTGCAACAATCCCCCTACTCATGTATGCTCACACTCTCTCACTCTCTCTTAAATAAATAAATAAATAAATAAATAAATAAATAAAATCTTTAAAATATGTACCAGATAATATGTTTGCACATACATATAATATGAAGCACAAAACACAATCAGTGAATCATAATGAACCAGGCAATGAAAGCAGAGGAGATATTGGACAAAGCCAAGTATTTACTTATTCTATTCCTTAGCCTGTGAGGGTGAGACTAATAGTAACAGAAAACAAACACTATTTATATGCAAAGTTATTAATAGTTTCAAGTATGTATGTATGCGTATTTATGTATTCATACACTATGCACTGGCATATATTGATATTCAGTTAAATTTATATACTTTATTCTAGGGATTGGCAATCTATGACCTATCAAATCCAATCCACCTCCTGTTTTCACAAATGAAGTTTTATTAGAACACAATCACACTCACTAATTTATGTATTGTCTACGGTTGCTTGTGTGCTACAACTGCAGAATGAAGTAGTTGTGACAGAGAATATAACACAATCAAAACTAAAATACAGACCATGTGCCCCTTTATAGAAACAGTTTATTGACCCCTGATTGATCCAAAGACTAAATATGGGACTCTCAGTATATCCTAGTAAGTAACTGTATCCACAATAGTAGTAATTTCTATAATTTATTGAACTCATAGTTTTTGGTAAAAATCATGCTTAGCTGGAAGGGCAGCATCCTATTGATTAGGAAAGATATTAGGGTTTGAAGCCAACCACCAAGAAACAATTGGGACGTCGCTGGTGCAAAAAGGTGGTTTTATTAAAGCAAGCCCAGGGGCAGAAAGAGCTGCTCTGGGGTCATGAGGGGTGATTCATTTACTTTCAAGTTGGGAGTGGGTTAGGGATAGCATAAGGAATTTAGAAGCAAGGTTTCTTGGACCTTGAGGGGACTAGCTATTGTTGGGAAAGGTCATATATGACTACTTAATAAAACCTTTCAGTGGGTCATATGCTTGGCGTAATGATTGCCAATATTTATCTTGGGGAGCAGAGATTAAGGAAGTTTCCAAAGGAATTTTTATATGTTAAAGTAGACTTACAGGATCCTGAGGATTGGGCTAAGATTGTCCTTTGCCCTTAGCAAATACTAACATCGAGGCAGCTGAGTTCTTAGAGGAATGTCACTCTGCCCGTTTCAAGGATTTGTCAGGGGGTCGTAAGTAGTAAGGAAATTTAATAATTTTTCTTCTGCCTTTGTTTTCCACAGCACTATGATTGGCAGCCTCATCAGAATCACATAGAATGGGAAAGGAATGGTTAGCCAGAGGATAGAATGAGAGTTATTAAAAAAAAAATGGTGAATATCCACTACTATCAATATATAAAAATGTTAGCCT